>NC_000086.7:46826201-48293701 GCF_000001635.26 Mus musculus
TGCAAGGTATTCAGAAGCATGATGGCTACCATTTATCCAGTACTGATATTCTACTATAAATGTTTGTTCTGTAGTATCTTTTAAAATTAGAATTTTTAAGAAATAGGGATGAGATATTGGTATCTTCAAACTTCATAATAATAATATCAATACAGTTTTGGTTATATATGACTCATTTCCATGACTTCACTCATTATATTGGATGCACTGAATTCTTAGAGGTATTCAATAAACTGAACATATAATTATACAAGGCAGATAAAGTACTAAAACTATGGATTATTTTTCTGCCCTTTCTCAGTTTACCCTCTGCCATTTTGTATTTGCCCCTTACTCAAAATTCAAACCACTTGAAAGTGGCTTTCCATTACCTCAGGCATCTTCAATAACATATTTATTCTTCTTCCATTTACTCCCACCACACACACACACACACACACACACACACACACACATGAAGAAGACTGGAGAGTGTGGCCCAGAGCAAGGGTCAGTTAGGTAGCCAACTGGGTTCAGGGCAGCCATGATAGAACATAGAATTTATTAATAACTCAGGATTATCTATGGGAAGAGGATTAGAGATTAGATAGTTGCCCAGCTATTGTGGTGTTTAAGGTATATTAAAATATAAAGGCTGCATGTGTGTCTTTCATTTGGGAATATAAAACATTGGGGAGGGTAGTGTGAACAATTCTTCCAGGATTTATTTAGATAATTATTTCTACACACACACAACTTTTTAAACTCTTTTTTATTTTACTATTTTGCTTTTTAATTAAATAATTGATTGGTTTTTTTTCTTATTTACTCTGATTTTCACTGTTAAATTCATCAGTACCCATTCCATACTAAGAACTATAGATTTATTGATGGTCATAAATGATATAGCAATGCTATTCTGAAAGCTATTGTAAATTTAATTTTATCTTTTTGGCCTACCTTTTCCACTCCTCACCTAGTCAATTGCTTTTGATGTATTGCTGTGGAATACTTTAGACATTCTCAGAGCACAGTTTGACATGTATTGAATCATATAAATCTTCCCTCTTATGCAGAAATCCCATATGTTATATCCCAGAAAGTTAGCCATCCATGTTTAAATAGTATATATATACTGAAAGTATATTTACTCTCTTATAGCAGCCTATACTACCTTAATATCTTGTTTAGGTTGACATAGTGTTGAAATTTTACTAGACATTGCATCCTAGTTATGTCTAGAAGACACTGTCTAGCAGTAGATATCCTTTTATTCCCCTTTTCAGGATTTTCCTTGAGCCTTATATTCAGGGGTTGCAGATGTCTCTCTTGGGTTCAGTACCTCACAGTCTATTAGTGTATTCACTTTGACCAGTTGTGAATCTCTGTAGTAGTTCTTATCTGCCACAATAAGAAGCTTCTATGGGTTTTAAATTCTAGCTTGGATAAAATGCTCATGGGATGTTACATTTAAGAATAACAACTGGGCCAGGCATGGTGGTGCACACCTTTAATCCCAGCACTTGGGAGGCAGAGGGAGGTGGATTTCTGAGTTTGAGGTCAGCCTGGTTTACTGAGTGAGTTCCGGGACAGCTAGAGCTACACAGAGAAGCCCTGTCTCAAAACAAAAAGAAAGAAAGAAAGAAAGAAAGAAAGAAAGAAAGAAAGAAAGAAAGAAAGGAAAAGAAGAGAAGAGAAGAGAAGAGAAGAGGAAAGGAAAGGAAAAGAAAAAAAAAAGAAAAGGAAAAAGAAAAAGAAAAAGAAAAAGGAAAAATGGATTTAAAAGTGTCTTTGCTTATTAACTCCAGCTAAATTTTCAATCTAGAAATGGTAAAATGCATTAAAGCACATTTCAGTGCTAAAATCAGAAACATCCAGTATCTACAACTGAGAAAATGGTTCACTCAAATGCCCTGCCAACTTACTGTTGGAGAAAGAAATCAGGCACACAGCTTAAGTCTTCATAGGTCTGGTGATTTCCCCCTTCCCACAAGGCACTGAAAGTATCTGGAGATTTGAAGGTATTATATAAAGTTGAGATCCAAATTCATTATTGAGTCAAGTACTAAAAGCCATATCAGAAACAACTTCATTGTGAATTACTAGCCTCTTAGGGAGACATACTCCTTTGCACATTCAATCACTCCTCTTCCCAATCGCTTTTCCAAATTCATTTCTTTCCCAATTAAATTAATCATGAAAGTATCACTTCTGACTAGGAACTACCCATTTAGGCAGTACAAAACCTGTCACTGGTGAGGGTAAAGAGATGCAAGTACTTTAATAACTTTCTTAAAATGAAAACTTTGAGAAGTAATTGTGTGTGTGTGTGTGTGTGTGTGTGTGTGTGTGTGTGTGTGTGTTTCTTCCCAGCTTTTACTTTTTTTCCTTTTAAATCTTAATGTCTCATCTGGATGAACACCTTATCACAAGCCAACAGGGGAAGGTGATGTTTGTATTTGTATTTGCATTTATATGGCATTTTCATACAGTGTATCTCACATTGCTGACAGACCAATGAATCACAGGCCTGTAGCACCCTCTCTACATGCATCATGGGAGCAGCCATCTTCCACGTTCTCTACAGCAGCAACCTAATTAATCTTTCTGAATTTTAATTCATAAGAATGATGCTGTGGCCAAGGGAGCATAAGAATAGTGTGTATGCCTGGCTGGAGATTTATCCCAAATTTCAGAAAGTCAGAAATACTGGAAAAGCATCACACAGGTAACCGTGGGTTCCCCGACAAACTGTCCCTTGTCAACACAATTATTGGAGGAATCCCGGAATGAATGAGCCATTGCAGATTTATAAGATAATAATAGAGAAGAGGCAAGCACATATATCACACCTAAAATGATTACAGCATCATCTCTTAGAACTGAGTTGTACTTCTCAGTTCTCATTTATTAGAAACCACTGCCTTTTCTAAAAGTCATGTCTTCGGCTCTGTATCATTAACAAAAAGCTACTAGTAATGAAAGACATGGTGGAATTATTTCTGTGGAAAACTGAGTTCATTTCAATATTTGAGGTCAGCATGAATAACAGGGTGCTCCCACAAGAACTGATTACAAGATAAACTTCCTTTACATCATGGGACACCACTATTTCTTAAATAACCCCAAGTGTCCCATCACAACTTGGTACTTAACTAGATGGTACAGGTAAACTTAATCTAAATCACATATTCTTTCTTTGCACCTGACAAGTGAAACATGCATACACTTCCAAGTCTACAAGTGTATATTTTGGTATGTATTTTAATGCAGCATTTGCTATGGTCATATATAAATATTCAACATCCTCATAGATACACCCTTGAGTATTATAGGGGAGGTGTCCTGGGGATTCTTTTGAATTGCCAACAAGATTCAACTTTGCAGTAATTAAAGAACTACTGATCACAATCTTTATGACAGATCACACAGGTTTTTACTTTCCTAGAAAGGGCATGATGCTGTAGTGTTTAATGAAATGAATAATGTGTTACACATGGTCTCAACTTCACAGCCACACTAAACCACTCCCCACCCCTTCTCCCACCACTGCCTCGTTGCAGATAACCTGTCTACAGGCTCTGTTAAAGATGCAGCAGTAAAACAAGACCCTGATATGAGTCCTACAGTATAGGCTATGAACTAGCTCTGGGTGGGTACATTTTTAAACTCTCAGGCACAGTATAAAGATTATAAAATGATCTCAGGAGCTTGTGGATGTCATTTAAATTAGAGTTCATGATAGGAAAACAAATGGTTGGGTGAGATAATAGGGGTTTGTGTGATATTCTGAATTCCTCAATCTTTACTTTTAGCCAATTAAAATTAATTCCTTCAGCCTCACAGCCTGGAAATCCCAAGTTCCCAGACATGTCAAGTTGTGGTTCAATTTTGAGACAGAGGCAATTCCTCAAGAAACCCCAGTCTGACACAATCAAATAAGCCTTGTCAAAGTCCACCTAATCAAAAGCCCCACACTTAATCACATCAGCTTCTTTAGCTCAAACTAGACAGGGTCCCATCAGGGGCTGGGAGCTCTCAGTCAATGCTGCCTGCTATTCAAATGATCCAAGCTGCAGCAGTTCCAGCTTGCATTCAGGTTATGGAAAATCAGCTGCAGCTAATTAAAAGTAGTGTGTAGTCTCACCTGAGAGTTCCAGCCTCTTCTCCTGGCCAGGTACAGATTGTAATGCGTCTCCAATCATTGCATGGCATCAGGGACCTGAACTAGAGGATTAATGAGACTGGGAACTCTGGAAAGCCAGTGAGTTAAAGTAAGAAGTGTGTGGCCCAGGGAAAAGTAGGAGTGAGGGAGGGAACTTAAAGAAACGCCCTCTGCATTGACACACTAGTGAGGGAATTGGCAGTATGCACTTCAACAACAGGGTTCGGGTGCTGCTTCAGCCTGTACAGTCTGCTACTCTCCAGAATATTAGACTTAGTGAGCAGTATCACAGAGCACTGCTACACAGGGCCTTAGTAGAACTTCAGCAGGAACCTTAACTCTAGCTTCTGTTTTCTTTTCTTTTTGGACATTTTTATCATGTATTCTGTTTTGAATTTTAATTAATGTCAACTCTACCTTTTATTATCTTTCTCACCCTGATATTGCCTGCCACATACATGAATATATGCAAGCACACACACATACTGGAGCTGGGCCATCCAACATAAACTATCAAACAATAAAATGCATAGCTATCATTTTAGTGTATAGGAATTCAACATACAAAGTTGAGGAGTGTGTCAAAGCTAAAATTGCATGTTTATAAGTCCCAGAGATAAAGATACATACTATGTGCACATAATACAACCTAAGTCAATAACCATGATCCATTACCTATGTAGTTGGTTCCATTAAGTTTCTTTGCTTTTGGCATTTATTTCTTTTGATTTTTGAAAAAAAATCATACCTTTACTTATTTAAATTATTCTTCTTGGGTTTTATATTCATTAGGTTCTAGTTCTCATATACTTGAAACTACCGGACACATTGAAAGAGGCAGCTATACATACTACCTCTATTGCTATAACATTTTCTTTTTCACATCACTCATCAGACTTCTCTGTTATTACTTACTCAGTCGTTTGTTCTGCCTTTTCCTTAATTTAACTTGAGCTGAACTTCTGCCTTAATCCTAGACCTTCTAGTCTTTTGTTTATATGCTCATTCCTATGAAGGCATTCATGGATGTTAATAGTTTCCCTTGATATATTTAACTATCAAGTAGTTCTTGAATACCTATTCTGCACCTCTTGCTTTTGTAGATATTTGAGGGAGATGGATCATCAGTTTACTGGCACTTCAGTCTGAAGCGTTCATTGCCACTACCATTAATTAAACAGCTAAAAGAACATTCCTTCTAGTTTTTCCAGCCTCTTGCCTTGGCCCAGCCAAATTCCTTGAATACTCAGCACTAAAGGTGACTTTTCTAATGGGTAATATTCATGTGGTTTCATTTCTTTAAAATTCATCAAGTGTCTCCTATTATCCTCAAAACAAACAAACAAAAAAAATGGTCATGCCCCTTGTTGCAACATAATAAGTCCATTATATTCTGGTCCCCAGTTTTTTGTTTCAGCTCTTTTATTGTATATCCTTGTAGTCCATGTTCTATCTATACCCAAGATAATTCTACTCTCTAAAAGAGTTCAAGGGCTTTGGAAATGCTCTTTTCTGTACAAGGAATATCTGTCTTCCTTTTTATCTATTTCTCCATGTCTCTTTGATGAATGTATACATTCATACAAACAACACAAACACACACACTGGCTATCCTGGAACTCACTATGGAGACAAGGTTGGCACTGAACTCACCTGAGAAATGGCTAATCTTATATCTTTATCCCACAAGTTTTTATTATCATTTATTTTTGTGACATAAGTCATCATGTGAAAATGGACAGGAGTTACTTCTAATTCCAAGTGCACAGGTTAGAGAGCTGTGAAATTGTCCGTGGTTATCAATACCATCATGATTATTTACTTACCATAGTAGGACAACCGAGTAAACAGAGCTCTACTGGCATAAAATTTTAGGCATAGTAATTTTGCATGAACCTACGGAGAAAAAGGCACTAGTATCAAATATTGTGACCTAAAAAGAGGACAGAATACAGAAAATATAGTACTTGCAGTTTCTAGAAAGTGTTTGGAAGCATTCAAGTCTTTGGATAAGCCTAGGACATGAAATGTTCCTCCCAACGAATGTGTTTGGCAATAGAGCCGAAGTTGGCATTGGCTTTGATTTTTAAGATCAAGATGCTTGATCAAGATGCTTATGATGAAATTTCATGTAGGTAGACTAAAGAGTATAGAGAAAAAGTATGGCTGAAAATAGTCCATGGGAGTTTCTAATAATACCACTTAATCAAGGTTATATGTGAACAAAGAATATCTACAGTTTGATTTAACCTTCATAATTAATAAACCTTTCCATACTCTCGAGATTAAATAGCAATTTGAATCCAGCTTTATTAAATAGTAGAAATTCAGCTCATTGGTAATGAAAATAATCATAAGTCATTGGAGGAAGATGAGAGATCTGACCTTTTAATTAAAGATCACCAGTTACTATCAAAAGTGTACTAAAAATCATAAAGGCAACATGACCTTTAAATATCTTCACTAAGAATTTAAAAGGGGTAAGGGTGTATGTGAGGGGGGTGTAGAAAATCTACTCCCATATTACTGAAAAGATGTCTAATCCCAAGAAATGTAAACAAATTAGCATAATTCTCATCAATGTTAATATATAGAAGAAAGTTGGACATGCATTTTTTAATAGCTTGGACAAAATAATCAATGACAAAAGTTGAGTTATTGTTCTTATAAAAAATGTCATGGTCATTTTTTTAATTAATTAATTCAGCTTCCCCTCTGTTCTCCACTCACTGCACACACAAACACGCGCGCGCACACACACACACACACACACACACACACACACTTCCCCATATATACTATTCCTCTGTTTCTCTTCATAAAAGGTGAGGTCCTCCATAGATATCTCTGAGTCCTGAATAATATCATGTTACAGTAAGACTAGGTGTGTCTTCTCCTACTGAGGCTAGACAAGGCACCCCAGTAGAAAGAATGAATCCTGAAGGCAGCCAAAAGAATCTAAGTCGGAGTCAGTCCCTGCTCCCTACATTAGGAGTTCCACGAGAAGACCAAGCTACATAACTGTGACATAGGTTCAGAGGGCTCTAGTTAAGTCCTGTGAATGCTATCTGGTTGGTGGTTCAGACTCTGAGAGCCACTATGAGCCCAGGTTTGTTTATTCTTTAGGTTTTCCTGTGGTGTATAAGACCCTCGTGGATTCTACAATCCTTCCTTCCCTTCTTTTGTAGGATTACCAAAGTTCCTCCTAAGGTTTGGTTGCGAGTATCTGAATCTGTTTTCATCAGTTTCTGGTGTAATCTCATGGCATGGATCTTAATCGGGAGCAGTCATTGGTTGGACAGTCCTTCAATTTCTACTTCATTTTTACCCAGCACATCTTATAGGCAGGACAATTTGTAGGTCAAAGTTTTTGTGGCTGGATCTGTGTCTCAGTCACTCTATTGGAAGTCTTTCCTGGATACAGGTGTTAGTTAAGTTCAGGCTCCATATTCTCCATTGCTTGCTAGGAGTCTTAGCTAGGGTTGCCCTCATAGATTCCTGGGACTTTCCTTTGCCATAGTTTCTAGCTCATGCCAGGACTTTCTCCTGCTCCTACAGTTCCATTTATCTCTCCCAGTACTCTCTAGTCCAAACCTGATCGCCCCCCAGTTCTCATCCCTAATCCAACCCTGTCTAGTCACTTCCTCTAAACATACAGTTTTTGACAAAGAAATGCTAATGGCTGAGAAACAGCTAAAGAACTTTTCAGCATTTTTTAGCCATCAGGGAAATGCAAATCAAAATGACTTACACCCATCACAATGGCTAAGATCAAAATCTCAAGAGACAGCTCATGCTGGAAAGGATGTGGAGCATGGAGAACACTCCTCCACTGATAGGGCAGTGCAAACTTGTACAACAACTTTGGAAATCAATTTGGCAGTTTCTCATAAAATTGGGAATGCATCTTCTTACAAACCCAGCCATACCACTCCGGTGCACATACCCAAAAGATAGATACCATACCCGAAAGGCACTTGCTCAACTATGTTCATACCAGCACTACTAGTAATAACCAGAAAGTGGAAACAATGTAGATGTCCCTAAATTGAAGAACTGATAAAAATGCAGTACATTTACACAATGTACTAATTTTCAGCTGTTAAAAATAATGACATCATGAAATCTGCAGGCAAATAGATGAAACTAGAAAAGACCATCCTGAGTGAGGTAACCCAAACCCAGAAAGACAAATATGGGATCTACTCAATTATAACGGGATACTAACTGTAAAGATAACTATATTACAACCATAAGAAGCTAAGTAACAAGAAGTGCTGGAGTGGGGGGCACAGGAATCTTACTGAGAAAGAGAAATAGAATAAACATCATGGGAGGAAAGGAATGATCATTCTCATAATTTTTAAACAATATAAACTATCCATCCAATGTTCCACTATTTTTAGCTTTTCTTCCTGCTTATTTGTTTATTTGTTTATATAAGTCATCCTTAACAAAAGTGGCAGTTTTATTTATAACTCATATGGGAACCAGGAAAAGAAAATTAAATTCAACAAGCCTATACAAAAACATATGATGGACAACTGATACACTAAACCTTGTCAAAGTCTCATGGTCTGGTTAGTCAGACCCTACTGGGGAATAGTATAAGTGCTATCTGCAGTTCCCAGCAGTTCACAACCCTCTACCTCAAAAATTATTTACATTATGGTTTATACAGTAACAAAATTACAATTACAAAATACCTAGGAAATAATTTTATAGTTGGGGATGATGACCACACAAGGAACTGTATTAAAGGGTCACAGTATTATTAAAGTTGAGAACCACTGTACAAAATAGACATAAAGTGCCCATTAAATAGCACTTTAGTAATTATGCTATCACCATCGATTTTTGATGCTGTCACCTTGGGTCAGATAAACCATGACAGTCTTTTTAAAATTATTATTTTGCTTTAATTTTTGATTTTCTTAAATATTCTTTTATTTTTGTAAGAGCTATGTTAAAATAAAATGTATATATTGTACAACTCACCACTTTAAGCATGTGAACCTCTAAGGAAGTGGCTTGAGGATAGAGCATTGACCTAGCACATGAGATACCCTGACCTTGATCTGCAGCATGCATAAGCAAGATAGAAATAGGATAAGGAAGCAAAAAAGGAAATAGAGTCAGTCAGTATATTTTAGGACATAATGTCCATCATATTGATAAGGACATCCACACCTTTCAGATGTCATCCACACAAAACCCCATTCCTCACAGCCCCTACACTCTGTTTTTTCTCATTACTAGGAATTGAATCCAGATCCTCATGAACTTTTAAAGTTGTTGCACCTGTTATTATTTCCACAGGACCTGCCCAAGACTGAACCTGTCAACCCTCTGTCATTGTGAAGAAAAGGACTTCCAAAACTCCACCCTAGCCCAAGTATCTAGTTGCATAATGGTTCCTAGGCGATAAAGAAATATTCTCCTCAGTGGTGTAGCTACTGACAAGTTATCCATGCTACTGTAAATAAGCTCACTCCCATATTACTAAAAATGATCTTCATAGAATTCACTGGATCTCATACACACACACACACACACACAAAAATGCTAGAAAGTAAATGGAGAAGCAGTTGAAAATAGGAAGGGTATCAAGAGAAGTGTGCTACATCCATTCCAGTAGTGACCTGCCTAATAGGCCAAAAAGCCTGGGCAAGGTCCTGAGGCGAAAAGTTCATGGAAACTTCGTCTCCTGGAATCATGGCATCCTGTGTAAAGAATGCTCCAATGTCGTTGCTTTAGTTGGTAAACAGATTTGTGTGCTTTATTACAAGTGCTCCTAAGGATTGATTTTTTGACATATAGCTAAGTTAGATTCTAGGCAGTCCTTGATCCATCCTTGGGCATGGATAGCTAAGTCACTGCTCTACACAGGAATTTACCATTATCTAGGAAGAAGGAAGTTTGTGACCTAAACAGGAACCAGAGTAGATACTTAGAACTATAAGTTACACCCACATACAAGTAAGTTACTAAATTACACCCACATACAAGTATTTACAATGGCCTAGGGGGAAGGTGGACTATACAATAGACTAGAATAGGAACTATGGCAAGGGCATGAAGCCCTGCCCCTGGCTTCTAAGATTAAGTGGACTTTAGGTGGAGCTGTTTTTGATCCCAGTTGATAACATTGAATTTTATCCCAGTTGCTTCCTGCCAGTCCTTCCATGTTTTCATTCCTCTGTTTTGTGTATGAATCCAGTAACCTCTTTGAACCTTGCAGGTGTGTCACCCATCTTCCTTATTTTCTTCGGCAAAGTGTGGACACTTTGCCCCTTCTTAGAATAGGAAACAAAACACCCATGGAAGGATTTACAGAGACAAAATTTGGAAGTGTGACGAAAGGATGGACCATCTAGTGATTGCCATATCCAGAGATCCATCCCATGATCAGCTTCCAAACGCTGACACCATTACATACACTAGCAAGATTTTGCTGAAAGGACCCAGATATAGCTGTCTCTTGTGAGACTATGCCAGGGCCTAGCAAACACAGAAGTGGATGCTCACAGTCAGCTATTGATTGGACCACAGGTCCCCCAATGGAGGAACTAGAGAAAGTACCCAAGGAACTAAAGGGAACTGCAACCCTATAGGTGGAACAACAATATGAACTAAGCAGTACCCCGGAGCTCTTGTCTCTAGCTGCATATGTATCAAAAGATGGCCTAGTCGGCCATTGGACTTGCAAACTTTATATGCCCCAGTACAGGGGAACGCCAGGGCCAAAAAGAGGGAATGGGTGGGTAGGGGAGTGGGGGTGGGTGGGTATGGGGGACTTTTGGTATAGCATTGGAAATGTAAATGAGCTAAATACCTAATAAAAAATGGGAAAAAAAAGTTTGATGCTCGATTTGACAAATTACATTCAGATCCACACTCCCATGTGTCGAGTCTGTCTGTCAATTCCCGTCGACTCCTTGTCCACTTACAGCCAGAGACCTGTTCCACACAGATAGGAGACCCAACAAGGGGATAGTTTGCGGGAGAAGTGCAATGGGATAAGAAGATGACAATGGAGGTAAAATAAATTATATATGTACATGAAAATTTTCATAAATAAATCTATTTTTATGAATAATATATTTAGCTAATAGGAGAACATAAAAATAAAATGTTTAGGAAGAATAAAATAGTATACCATAAATACTAAGGTAGGGAGCATAGACAAATCTCATGGAGATTTGGGGACAGGATAAAAATCTATCTATCTACATACCTACCTACCTATCTATCTCCTTTATTTCTTTCTATGCTACTTCCTTGCCTGCCTATTTCCCTCTTACCTTCTTGACTTTTATTATGCCAAACATCATATACAAATATCAGCCACACATATTATCAAAGTTCATATGTTCAAAAATAAAAGTGCTTTTAATTTCTCAGGAAAAAAAATCTATGTAACTTAATGCACCCACACTAAGGAATCTTAATATATCATCTATAATAGTCTAAAAGCTAAAAGAGCATTTGTAGCTCAATTCATATTATACCCTGGACTCATGTTTACACAAGAACTTGACATCAAATACAAGGAACACATTATAACATTTAGTATTATACTTATCAGGAGTGAGGTTGGTGGTGGAATGAAAAAAAATCAAGCACCTCTAATTGGCCTTATCATATTATCAGTAATCATGCTCATTTAAGAAAGACGCATACATTTCACCTCAGAATACAGCATGCCATAATGTCAGTCTCAGAGTTTAGGAGAAGTACACACTGCAACGTACTCTTTCAATATTCTAGAGTAGAAACTATCTATATCACATAAGATGAAAACTGAAAAAAAAAACCTTTCAATGTTGACTAGAAAAGAAAAGTGGTACTTGCTTAATTTGTTGGCATGGCTACATATCTAGCAACTTTCTCAAAGAGACCAAAGGTGCAATTCAGGTATCATTTAATTAATCCTTAAAATAATGCTGTCTGAAGGAAGGCAGAGCCTCAGCTTCTAACTTTAAAGGCAGAAGTCATATTTGGAATGCTATTTAAATTCTACACAGTGATACAATTACTGCATTGAGTTATGTTCAAAGAAATCTGTTTTCTGACATGGTCAAAGGATGGGGTTAATCTAAGCTCCTACCTGATAATTACCATTCTGCAAGAGACAACTCTCAAAGAAAAGGAAGAAAAGATATTTTCCATATTAAAACAAGAGTGACTAGAATTTCAATTCCCCACTAATTTCTACTAGTTCTTGGCAATAATTTTGAGCAATCGTTTTGATCAAATTTGCCTCCTTCCACAATTCTTATAATGTCTACTGCAACATCCACAATTCCATGCTCACTCAACTATGTGTCATGTTTTATTTTTACACTTATCAATTCTATTTTGTGCTATTTGTATATTCTTGGATATATGACATTCCATAGGAAGCATGGTCTACACCATCTAGAAAACTAGAAAACTGATTTTTCTTCTCTCAGTAGCTATCAGTTGCCAATAACTCTTCAGCTTCAAATGAAACTTCATGACAACCCACCCTCTCCAGGCTGGGCTTTTCTGTGTCTTAAGCTTGTGCAGAATGTGTGTACACTGTTACAAACACTGTGAGTTGACATAAGTAACTAACTCCTCTGCTGTGTATGGAAATCAATGTTTTGTTGTAGTCATCCACCACCTGTGGATCTCCTCATCGTTCTGCCCCTACTTTCACCATGAACCATAATCCTTGAGAGGAGAGGGAAACATACAGATGTCTCATTTGCAGATGAATCATCCAGAAGTCTCTCATTATGTATGTTGACCAGTTGTGGGCCACTGTGCCAATCACCATCTGCTGCAAATAGAAGCTTCTCTGATGAAGGTTGAAACTGCATTTGTATTTGGGTATTTACAAGAAGTCATTGAGAGCTGCTGATTCAAAATTATTTCATGTAGTCACAATGTCTCAGGCTTCAAGTCATCAATATTACCACCCACTGTTTAGTGACTGTGGAAAGGAAGAGTTCTTGGAGTCATAAATATTGGTGATAGGAGGCCATGAACACCAGATTTTACTCATAAAATAAAATATGGGTACTAAAATATTGTATATGTGTTTTAACTTATTTTGTAAGAGGATTTATTCTTTGAGATTTTGTTCTAAACTAGATAGTAAACAGCAATTTAGAAATCTCTAGAGGTTAAAGAATAAAAGGCTATAAAGAAAAATGTGTGCCTTGTAAGCAGTGTTCCCAGTAATTTGTTTAAGTTGTGAGCAGACAGCCATGCTAAATCAGCAACAAACTATGACGAGTGAGCACACAGAGAGATCACTGCTGTAATTCAATAAAACATTGAACAAAGTTGTCATCCAGTGGTCATTAACTAGCCTACACAGTTATTACCATAGTGCATATAAACTCCAATGTTTTTAAAATATATACGTGCTGGTATTCACTCTGTGCTAAATGTCATGTTAAGTATTATGGGCACAAAGATGAATTCAATACTACCATCACAAGGAGCATGAAATTCTTAGGGAGAAGACAAACTGAGCAAACTATTTCAAAGAACAGTCCTGCAAATATGCATATCATCTGAGAGTCTAATTCAGTCTAAGGACTGTAGAAGAATTCAATTTAATCTTTTTATGAAATCTCATACATAACTCTCTTCTTTTTTAAATTAATCATTCTATTTGTTTACATCTCAAATGATATCCCACTTCCCAGTTACCCCTCTACAAACCCCTCATCCCACATCTGCCCTCTCCTCCATCCCCTTTTCCTCTATGAGGGGTGCTCTCCCACCCACCTGCCCTGTCCTACCCCAAAGCTCCAGCATGCCCCTAGGCTGGGGCATCAAACCTCCACAGGATAAAGGACCTCCCCTCCCACTGATGTTAAACAAGGCCATCCTTTGCTATGTATGTATTTGGGGCCATAGATCCTTCCCTGTACACTTCTTAGTTGGTGGTCTTGTCTCTGGGAGCACTGGATGGTAATGGGAATACTGGACTGTGCAAGACAAAGTATATATGCAGTCAATACAAATTAGTTACATAAGTGAATAAGTAGGTAATGGTAAATCATTGTGAAGTATATACAAAGAAAAATGGAAGCAACTTATCACTCTTGCAGTGTGAAGCAGAAATAAGGCTATAAATGAAGGAAAAGCCAGATCAAGAAATAATTAAATAATAGATAGTAAGGGTAATCCATTCATGATATTCTCCTAATACTTGAGTCCTTTAGCATCATTGTGGATGTTTTATATTGACTCTATTTTATAATCATCTGCAATACATAATGTAGCAGCCTCTCCAGTATCATATTTTATTTGCTAACCTATAAAATTAACCCACAAGAAACAGAAGTGCCCTGTCTTCTTCTGGAACCCCAATATTCCTGTGTTTCACTTAATAATAGCTGACATTTCTATCTTACACTATTACACTACTCAAAGACTCAAGAGACTCATCAAATAAATAAGATACAGAGTATCTCAAAGTACTGGAAACTCTGGGTCACAGGATTTTAAACTTTCCTCTTGCCTTGAAATTTGTGAAGGGACATGGTCATTATTCCAGAGAAGGATATTCTCTAACATGTAAGAATTCAAAAGGAGAACAATGATAGATAATATTTGTAACAACCAAATATAGAAAGGAGAGTCATGATACATTAGTTGATCATTTGTTACAATAATGATATTCAATGAATGCATTGATAAAATATTCTGTTAGAACATTGACAGATGTCACATTGTTTAACCCTATGGATTGGTAGTATGGGTTAATCTGAAATGTTTCCTCCAAGTTCATGTATTTGAACCCATAGTACTCAGTACGATGCATAGTTTAGGGAGGTTATGGTTCTTTGGGTCAAAAGAGACATGGGGACAAACAGCCACCTTCGGGGCCAGAGGACAGGTGTCCGCCCTGCCCGGGAGGCTTCTGCCTCAGGTTCCGTGGGAAGCCATCTCAGTTCCAGGACTCCGCGGTGGGCAATCTGCAGGTGAGAGTGTGGACTACAGAGGCTAGCAGCTTCTGGGACAGGCAAGAGCCACAGAGCTTCTGAGTCGGCGCCATTTTCGGCTCCAGACAACAAGCCACCTTCCTGGTGAGAGGACAGGTGTCCACCCAGCCTGGGAGGCCTTTGCCTCAGGATCCGCGGAAGCCATCTTGGTTTCAGGACTCTGCGGAAAGTAGTCTACACAGGATCACAGGATGGATCACAGAGCCCCCAATGGAGGAGCTAGAGAAAGTACCCAAGGAGCTAAAGGGATCTGCAACCCTATATGTGGAACAACAATATGAACTAACCAGTACCCCGGAGCTCTTGTCTCTAGCTGCATATGTATCAAAAGATGGCCTAGTCGGCCATCACTGGAAAGAGAGGCCCTTTGGACTTGCAAACTTTATATGCCTCAGTACAGAGGAACGCCAGGGCCAAAAAGGGGAAGTGGGTGGGTAGGGGATTGGGGGGGTGGGTATGGGGGACTTTTGGGATAACATTGGAAATGTAAACGAGGAAAATACCTAATAAAATAAATAAATAAAAAAAGAGACATGGGTGCTAGAAATGAGTCACTGTGAGAAGAACTTTGAGCGTTGTTCCCTAGCTGCACTTCTCTCTTCCCTTTTCTACTTCTTTCTACCACTACAATGTAACCAATCACAAGTTTGCATTACCCTGAATTGGGTCATGACATTTTTTTCATTTTACCCACCAAGATAGTATATATCCTCCAACCTGTGACTCAAACCTCCTTCTGTGTAAAGAAAATAATCAAACCTATGATAGGTGATTGCTGTCTCAATTTTAGAGAAAACAAATCTAAGGTCTTGATAGATTATAAAAATTGATGAAAGTTGCATAGTATGTAGCAGCATTCACACACACACACACACACACACACACACACACACACACACACACACACATTTACCATAAGAGCACATGTTAGCAACTTGAAGGAAAGAGGAAACTATAGAAACCAATTCATTCTTTGACCTGCACCATATAAATTAGGAGCAAACTTCAAGACCATAAGGAGTGGGTGCTTGACTATTTCAAGAATAAATGACAAGCCCCCAGTGATCATTTGACCATTCTCTTCTCACATTATAGTACTCTAGTATTAAGAAATATAACATACTTCATTGCTCTGCTAAGAACTGACATGGAATTTGGAAACAGATCAATAAGGGTATGAACATTTTCTCTTCAAAAGAACTATGAGGCTGTACGGAAATTTGTGAAATTATGCTTCATCATCTATAAACCACAAGTTGTCATAGTGTCATTTTGCAAGTGCATCATGAAGTGCATATTGGAAGATGCAATAAAAACACACTCATACTCCTCAACAGTATTCTTAAGTCCCTCACTTTTCTGTGTTTCAAACTTGATACTTCTACCAAGCTCCAATACTAAGTTGTTTAGTAAGATAAACAATGTCCCTATTCACTTATAAAGTAAATATTTACATGGAGAAGTATGTGAACATCACATTTTCTTCTCCTGCTCAGGATGAAACCCCAGAAAACATGGTTTCAAGGCTTGCTCACCAGGGTGATGTTATTGGGAGATGATTGAAATAGTTGATCATTATGGGAGGTCACTGAAGGTCTATCCCTGAAGACTGCTCCTTATCCTCAGTTGCTTTGCTACCTGGCTGGAAAAGTGGGAGGAATTCCTATACTGCACACTTCTGCTCTGATGTGCTGCATTATCTGATGCTGAATGAAATGGCACATCATCAAAGAATGCACTGTCCAAAATCAAGATTTCCAAAGTTCCCTGTGCATTAGTTCGTTGCCTTAGATAGTAACTTTAGGATAAAGCTCCCTAAGGCATTTTGTTTTTACCAGTCTTTACTTCTAGACTGGAGTGAGCCTTCGGAGCTGGTTGTTTAAGGCTTTTATTGTTCACTGCTCTAGCACACTTGGGGATATTTTCAAGGTAAATATGCCAAAGAAATTTCACTTTTCTCAAAGCCCCCAAGCTTTAAACTTAGCAAATAACTTCTCCCATCCACTTCTCCAAGACAGGGAAAAAACAGCCAGTTCAAATAAACTCTTTAAACTATGAATTCTCTAACTTCAAAAGTTCTAAGTACTGTGTTTACCTTGACTCCCTTTTATTCTTGATCTTTTTACCATGCCCCCCAAGAGGAAGATATGTCCTCCTCTACTAATACTAATGCCTGGATCACCTTTGTACCTCTCAGCCCTTATAATGTTCTTTGTCAGGTAGGCCTTCCTCATACACACTCAGTATTGTTTTCTTTATATTCAGTCCTTCTCTTTGGCCTGCAAATCCATCTGAAAATCTCTTTGCAGCTTTCCCAGATTCAGAAAAACATCTACAAAAAGCAAATAATCAAAGGATGTTGAGTATGTGACACTCTTTTAATAAAGTTCTCTCCAGGAACAAAGCTTTAATACTTCCACTTCTTTGTACCCAATTACAATTTATGATTCAAGTTGTTCTAATCTCATTTTTTTGCTGGCATGTAGACACAAATTGTACTCTGGATAGATCACTAGATGATTTTTTTGTCACCTTTATCACCACCTCTGTTGTCATTTTCAGGTACAATTTTGTTCTGTGTCAGACATTTGACAGCACTTTTTTCCTGGGTTGCAATGTAGAGTAAATTCTTCTCCATTGCCTTCTGTGACATTCATTTATTCATTTATTCACTCCATTTATCTAACAAGTATTCCTTCAGAATTGCTATGCTTAAACAAATTAATGAATACAACAAAGCTTCTGGGCTCAAGGGACATATGAACTCATTAAGTCTCTTTGATTACTCTTACATGCTTGATGTTGTCTTTTTTTTTTTTCTTTACCTTTTCCAGGACAGGGTTTCTCTGTGTATCCCTGGCTGTCCTGTATACAGGGATCCACCTACCTTACTGAGACTAAAAGTGTGAACCACCAAGCCAAGCTTTGATATTCTTTTTACCTTTCTTTCCTTCTACTTCTTGAATATGCACTTAGGAACAAAGACAAAACCTAAAACATGAGAAAATACATGAAAATGTTATGGAGACTGGGTGAGAGCGGGTGGGTTGTTGGTAGGGATGGG
The DNA here is from genome assembly GCF_000001635.26 of Mus musculus. NCBI lineage: Eukaryota > Metazoa > Chordata > Mammalia > Rodentia > Muridae > Mus > Mus musculus. The sequence goes on from NC_000086.7 coordinate 46,844,401, forward strand.
AGGAAAATAACAGGATTAAGAGATGACTTTGACCAGAATGTATTCTCCTCATTTATGAAATAATGTTATTTTTAAAACATCTGTTGGTATAATTTTCTATAACATGCCTTTAACTTACTCTGAGTTCTAGTCACAGGAAAAGTTCAAACTTCTTGAAACTTTCTGTTAGTATATATATTTCCTGTGCTCTTCTCCAGCATCTGTAGGAGCTGGAGAGTAAACTTTCAAATATTCAAGGGTAACATACTTCTATGCACTGGTTCAAAATCAGCTACTTCATTTTTTTGTTTTGTTTTGTTTTTATTAGGTATTTATTTCATTTACATTTCCAATGCTATCCCAAAAGTCCCCCACCCGCTCCCCCACCCACCCACTCCCACTTCTTGGCCCTGGTGTTCCCCTGTACTGAGGCAGATAAAGTTTGCAAGTCCAATGGGCTTCTCTTTCAACTGATGGCCAACTAGGCCATCTTCTGATACATATGCAGCTAGAGACACAAGCTCCGGGGGGGTATTGGTTAGTTCATAATGTTGTTCCACCTATAGGGTTGCAGGTCCCTTTAGCTCCTTGGATACTTTCTCTAGCTCCTCCATTGGGGGTCCTGTGATCCATCCAATAGCTGACTGTGAGCATCCACTTCTGTGTTTGCTAGGCCCAGGCATAGCCTCACAAGAGACAGCTATATCTGGGTCCTTTCAGCAAAATCTTGCTAGTGTATGCAATGGTGTCAGCGTTTGGAGGCTGATTATGGGATGGATCCCTGGATATGGCAGTCTCTAGATGGTCCATCCTTTCATCTCAGCTTCAAACTGTGTCTCTTTATCTCCTTCCATGGGTGTTTTGTTCCCAATTCTAAGAAGAGGCAAAGTGTCCACACTTTGGTCTTTGTTCTTCTTGACTTTCATGTGTTTTTTAGTTTATTTATAGAAGACTTTACAGTTTTGTTTCTTAATCATCTCAGAACTGGTTTTCATCTCTTCCATGTAAGTAGTTTGCTCATTTCTGATAGGTGTGACTATGACCAATTTAGTCTTTATTTCTGCTATATCTAGCCCAGTTGGTACCTATCCTGTAGTAGATTCTCATTAGTCATTGATTTGATTATAAATGAGCAGAAAGCAACACCTGGATTGAAAACCCACCATTATGGGAATGTGCTGAATATAAAGCAATTGAAGTATTTCCTGGTTGATTAAGGGAGGCAGGAAGAAAACAACAAGGTATCAAGAATTTGAATGAGAAGAGTACTTCAAGACTAAAGATTGAACAGAAAGAGGGGAATGAAGAGTCTAAGAAAAACTTAACTGACTACAGTTTTGGCATCCCCCACTTCTCTGTCTTCACTTCAACAGAAAATATATATATGAAGGAGCATCCCAAGTTTCCTTCCCCTCCAAAATGGGCAAGCCTGTGATCATATCAGATCAGTATTTTAGGCCTAATTTGTATTCTCATCCTTCAGTTCTTCAATTTCTTAATTTATCCTGCCTTCCACCACTGTAAATTGCTAAAATATTGTGATCATTATAGAGTATTTACAATTTCGTTAAATCCTGATCCATAGTTCTGCCCCCCATATTCATGTAATATTTTATAATTTATCTATATTCCTGTAGTGTCCAGGGGAAATCAAACTTACATAAATTGAATCATACTTCAATTCTGATTGAAACTGCCACGGTGTCCTCTGTGCCATTTTCAAAAACTGTTGTACACTATAGGATTTAGACAGTATAGATCTTCTTTTTTTTCTGGATTATTTATTAGATATTTTCTTCTTTTTCATTTCAAATGCTATCCTGAAAGTCCCCTATACCCTCCCCTGCCCTGCTCCCCTACCCACCCACTCATGCTTCCTGGCCCTGGCATTCCACTGTACTGGGGCATATGATCTTCACAAAACCAAGGTCCTCTCCTCCCATTGATGACCAAGTAGGTCATCTTCTGCTACATATGAAACTAGAGACACACCTCTGGGTGGGTACTGGTTAGTTCATATTTTTGTTCCTCCTATAGGGTTGCAGACCCCTTTAGCTCCTTGGGTACTTTCTCTAGCACCTTCATTAGGGGTCCTACATTCCATCCAATAGATGACTGTGAGCATCCATATCGGTATTTGCCAGGCACAGGCAGATTCCTCACAAGAGATAGCTATATCAGGGTCCTGTCAGCAAAATCTTTCTGGCATATGCAATAGTCTGGGTTTGGTGGTTGTATATGAAATGGGTCCCCAGGTGGGGCAGTCTCTGGATGGTCGTTCCTTCCATCTCAGCTCTGAACTTTGTCTCTATAACTCCTTCCATGGGGATTTTGTTCCACATTCTAAGGAAGGAAGTATCCACACTTCGGTCTTCCTTCTTCTTGGGTTTCATGTGTTTGGCAAATTGTATCTTGGGTATTCTAAGCTTCTAGGCTAATATCCATTTATCAGTGAGTACATATCATGTATGTTCTTTTGTGATTGGGTTACCTCACTCAGGATGACATCCTCCACATCCATCCACTTGCCTAAGAATTTTATAAAGTCATTGTTTTCAATTGCTGAGTAGTAAATTAAATTTATTGCGTAAATTTACCACATTTTCTGTATCCAATCCTATGTTGAGGGACATTTGGTTTCTTTCCAGCTTCTGGCTATTATACAATGTAGATCTTCTACCCCTGTCTCTCAGAGACCAGTCCATGCTGGAGAGCATGCGGGCCCCAGAAGCAACAGAGCTTCTTGGACAGGGTCCCTTCAGGCCTTCATCTTAAGCCAGGAGGTGGAGCTGATCCTCAGACCTCTGGGCACCTTCCCCACCAGAGGAGAGCTGGCCTGCAGGGAGGGCTGTGCTGTGACCCAAGAACTCAGGTGAGATCACCATCGTCTATCCCTGGTCTTTCAGAGACAGGTCCACACAAGAGAGCGCACAAGCTGCAGAAGCAACAGAGCTTCTTGGACAGAGTCCCATTGGGCCCTCATCCTCAGCCAGGAGGAGGAGCTGACACTCAGTCCTCAGTGCACCTTCCCCTCCAGAGGAGAGCTGGCCTGCAGGGAGGGCTCTGACCTCAGGGGAGAGCGGTTCTCCCAGGAGTGCTGACAGAGGCTAACAGACTCACAGGAGGAAAATCTCCAGCCACAGACAGCTATAATATCTAACACCAGAGATTACCAAATAGCAAAAGGCAAACATAAGAATCTTACTAACACTATATTGATCTTGCCAATCCAAGGAACTAAAGGGAACTGCAACCCTATAGGTGGAACAACATTATGAACTAACCAGTACCCCAGAGCTCTTGTCTCTAGCTGCATATGTATCAAAAGATGGCCTAGTCGGCCATCACTGCAAAGAGAGGCCCATTGGACTTGCAAACTTTATATGCCCCAGTACAGGGGAACACCAGGGCCAAAAAGGGGGAGTGGTTAGGTAGGGGATTGGGGGTGGGTGGGTATGGGGGACTTTTGGTATAGCATTGGAAATGTAAATGAGCTAAATACCTAATAAAATATGAAAAAAAAAGAATCTTACTAACAGAAACCAAGACCACTTGGCATCATCAGAACACAGTACTCCCACTACAGTGAGTCCTGGATAACCCACCACACCAGAAAAGCAAGACTCGGACTTAAAATCATATCTCATGATGCTGGTAGAGGATTTAAAGAAGGACATTAATAACTCACTTAAAGAAATACAGGAGAACACTGCTAAACAGGTAGAAGTCTTTAAAGAGGAAACACAAAATCCCTTAAAGAATTACAGGAAAAGAGAACCAAACAGGTGAAGAAATTGAAGAAAACCATCCAAGATCTAAAATGGAAGTGGAAACAGTAAAGAAAACACAAAGGGAGGAAACTCTGGATATAGAAACCCTAGGAAAGAAATCAGGAGCCATAGATGCGAGCATCAGCAACAGAATACAAGAGATGGAAGAGAGAATCTCAGGTGCAGAAGATTCCATTGAAAACATTGACACAACAATTAAAGAAAATAGAAAATGCAAAAGATCCTAATTCAAAACATACACATATATAAATGATAAAGATTTCTGGAATTCCATGTGATATTTTCATGCCAGCTGAGAATGTTTAGTGAGATAAATTTATTTATTTATGATATAAACCTTTAAAATCCCGTCTACCAGGATTTTGAAATATAAATTATTATATAATGATAAAATAATTGTAATTAGTTTATGATGCACCACAATTATTTATACTTTTTGTTAAAACAGTTAAATATTTTATTCTAGCATTTTTAAATGTACAGCACATTGTTGTTTTTACCTCCTACTGTCCACACCAGCATTTCTTTCTGCCATCTAACCATAACTCAGTACCTATTATTCAAGTGTTCCCTATCATTTTCTCTTTGATACTCTCCCCTGCTCTGTAACAAGTACTCTGTTATTTACTTTCACAAGATCAACTTTTTCAGATTCTACATATGAGTGGCATCATGAAGAATTTCTTCCTATGCCTGGTTTATTTCACTTAACATAATGTTCTCCATTTCCATCCCTACATTATCTCTGAATATTTTAATATTACTATATATAATTCATAAAGAAGTACTCATTTGTTCAGCATTAAATGAATCCCCACTGTACAGTAAAACACTTAATCAGGAGATACCTTACTCTGGGAAGATAAATTACTAAAATGCTCTAAGGAACTGCTTTTCATCCCAGTTTCTGCCTCCTCCCTCCTAGCATCAGCGTTCAATTATTTCCACCTCTACATGTCCACTTAGAAAAACAGTTTCTGTCTTCGAAGAAAATATAGAAACCTATGAAGCTGCTTCAAGTCACTGTCATTATAGTACTCACTCTTTGAGGTGGGGCTTTCTGACTCTTGCTCCTTCTGACTTCTGACTGCTAAGTGATTGACTATCATTTCACAATTCCTTCTCCCCTGATCTTCTAACTCTTTAGAATCACTTAATATCCAATTTTCTGAGGCTATGATCTTGCCACTTTATTTACTTCTCTGATGGGTTTATTAACCTAGTATTAATCTTACTTTCCAGAATTTGCCCAACTCCTAACTTCCCACATCTGTTCCAAACTGTTTGTGTGTGTGTGTGTGTGTGTGTGTGTGTGTGTGTGTGTGTTTGTGTGTTGTTTTTCTGATTGTTTTGTTTTGTTTTGTTTCCCTATTCTGACTCTTATCCTTAACCTTTGATGTTTGCCAGACCCTGAGACCCATAAGAACAAACATTGGGTCTTGCATTGATTCATGCAATCTACTTCTGCTACTTGTTTCGAGTTTTTTACTTCAGTCATTTTCACCACTAAGTCTAAAGTGGTCCTGTTTGTAAGAAATGGCAGTAGTTCTATAACTTAATCTGATTGAAGTAACACTTAAAGTCTTAAGTGTCTGTAAGTATACCCTTGGCTCATTTTCTCAATGGTGTTCTCTTCCATATAGAACTACACTTTGCTTTTGCCCTTTCAAAAGCACAATTCAAAAGGAAGACTATGATGGACTCATAAGGCATCTTGTAGTTGAAAAACTTTTTTTCTTCTATTACGCTTAATAGTTTAAGCCTGGGTCTAAGTAATAGTCAATTTTATACTTTTTGAAGAATTTTTGGATGTTAGATCAATATATAGAGATCAATATAGAATCTCAGGATGGCTTTTTTTTGAGACATGAACAACAATCTTACAACATCCCTTAAATAAGCTAATTCTATAATGCTATACAAATGAATATTTCAACTTCTATGACCATATCTCCTTCACAAGCAAACAAATATTTATTCTTTACAAGTTCTGTGTCAAGATGTTACAAAGATCTTTTAGAAACTAAGAACTTCAGACTGGAAAAGTGTCTGAGTTAGTAAAGTACTTACCTAGCATTCACAATTTGATTTGATCCTCAGCACCACTTAAAATATCCAACATGGTAGGGTATACGTATAATCTCATCACTATGACTATAACTTCAGGGCCATTATCAGCTACATATTGAGTTCAAAGATAGTCTAGGCCACAGGAGCCCATGGGGGTGTGGGGCAGGATCAATCAGGTGCTCTTAGTACTTATATTGTCCTGACAATAATTCTAGGACAATTTTAAGGTGAAGTAGTTAGCCAACCTTGCAACACTTGACAGTTTAAGAAATTGCCCTTTGTCCTATGAAGGCTCTATATCCCTGTGTGGGGGAATACCAGGGTCAGGAAGCAGGAATCGGTGGGTTGGTGAGCAGGGGGAGAGGGGAGGGAATAGGGGGAGGGTATTTTTCAAAGGGGAAACCAGGAAAGGGGATAACATTGGAAATGTAAATAAAATAGCCAATAAAAAATACAAACCACTTATAGATAGATAGATAGATAGATAGATAGATAGATAGATAGATAGATAGATAGACAGATACACAGGTAGACAGACAGATAGACACACACACACACACACCACATACACACATACATACACACACACACTCTGGAAATATTTTATACAGCTGGTTCATGAATACAACAGAATGTCCCCAAGGAAAATTAAAGTAGTTCCCAGACATATGGGAATTGAGAACTATTGACACCACTTTGGAATTTTTTTCCTGAATACTGAATTCAGACAGTTTAGGAACCAGATATTTCTCTTTAGTAAAGAAGTTATTCCCCTGTGGTGAACATATAGCTTTCATAAGAAATCCTAGATCTAAACCATAAGAATTTAGTACACAAACTGAATGATATAATTCCCTTAAGACCTGTTGTGGTAAATCTCCAACCCCAATAAGCCCATGTAAGGAAAACACAACTCAGTTATATATTTATAAAGTGCAAGGACATACATAGGAAATCCTGGTATATCAACAATGCAAAAGGAAGAAACCAAGTAAACTGGAGGACATAATATAAGCAGGCTTTCTGCTGAACACCATTTTAAAATCTCTGTTCGTGGACTTGCTCATGGAAAAGAAGTTTAGCCCTCTAGTGTTAATATACCCATGCTGAGACACTCATGCTGAAACAATTTCTATGATGATAATATTAAGAGGTGGGCTCTTTAGGAATTAAGTTAGGCAAACAGTTTATAAAATTTATGAAACAGATGAAAGGAACCATGTAGGACTCTTTTCCCTTGTGTATCTTTTAGGAGAAAGACATAGAACATATGCCCTCTAAGACAGAACACTTCGATTGTTGTCTTGGATGCACAGAGGGGTTATTAAAAAACTCTGAATCTTATAACTCCTTCGTGGTCGACTTCCCACCTTAAAGAACTGTGGGAAATCAATTCCTATTGGGAAGAGGCTACTCAACTTATACTTATGGTATTCTGATGAACCAGCACAAGATCCTTTCCAAAGTGCTCCCACAACAAAACCAAAACTATGTCACATCTTCCACTCTCTGAAAACCACAAAGACAGCCATTTTGTTTTAGGGTTAAAAACAATGAAAATAACTGTAATCAACAAGTTCTTGGGCCTGGAGAGATGGCTCAGAGTTTTAGAGCACTAACTGCTCTTCCAGAGGTCCCGAATTCAAATCCCAAGCAACAGCATGGTAGCATACAACCATCTGTAATGAGGTCTAGTGCCTTCGCCTGGCTTGCAGGCATAAAGGCAGGCAGAACACTGTATACATAATAAATAAATAAATAAATAAATAAATAAATAAATAAATAAATAAATCTTTAAAAACAAAGACAAAAACAAAACCCAAGTTCTTTGTCTTTAGTTTAACAAGTTTGGATCCTAAAATATTGACAAAGGAAGTTGGGGGAAGGAAGCTACAATGGGGAAGAAAATAACGATTCCTATTCCCAAGTCTACTTCACCAGACTTTATCCACCTAACCCAAAAGTCAAAGAATTCATTTTCACACACTTTCCCACATTTGTTTCCCCTCCTCAGTCTCTGCAGGCTCTTCAGTCTCAAACTGGAGATAATCTTCAGATCAATGAGGGCTGATGTCAAACTCTTACTAAGCCATGTTTTCCCAGCTGGGGGTAAATTCCACTTGCCTGGATGTAAAACTTCCTAATTAGAAATGTCAAGTCTCTTTTTAAATAGCAAGGAAGCAATAAGGAAAGGGGAGCATGAGGCTATAAGAAATTAAATTAACTCTTCCTTCACTCTCAATTTCAAGGCTTTGGGAAGTGAAAGCTGCAGCTTGAGACTCCAGGTGGAATTTTATTTATCTTTTGCTGCATGGGGATAGAGAAGTGAGAAAGTACTATAGGGTGTCATGTGAAGTGTGTTAGCTAGGGAGAGGGTAGTGAAAACTCTCCCAGAATCTCTCTCTCTCCTAGTACTTAATGCTTTATTTAGATCTCTTGCATTTCTATGGCAGGGCTTGGAAGGCTCATCAAAGCAGGGGGAAAAAAAGCCAGAGAATCAAAATGAACTCCCATTATCGGCCATTAACACTTTGATGTAAATGTGTTTATCATATTAGCCTAGGGAAGTGTGGAGGCAAAGAATGAAAAGTGCTAGAATGTTGCCTCATTCTTTGAGCAGGAATATTAAACAGCACCAGGCACAAGTGTATCCTCTCACTATGAATAGCCACAGTCTAAGCAGGCTGGCTGCCTGAAACTAGCAACCAGATCCTGGGCTTTTGTCATGGGGTGGATAACTGAGAAACAACTGGAGTGGTTCACAAATTCCAAAGGTGGGGAACTTCTGTCTTCCCCATGGCTCTCACCTCTCAGAGTGTTTTTGAAACAATGTCAGAGTGTGGTTTTTTAAAATATAGGTTCAATTACCAAACTGGCTTTAACCATTTACATTTCTTGTTCAAGGTTGGGGAGATGGGGGTATCATAAATAATAGGTAAAGCTGTAGCTGTTATTTGTTCTCCCTCCACAAAAAATGCTAGAGAAAAATTATGATGTAATTTATTGTTTGTTTTGATTTGTTGTTATTGTTGCTGTTTTTTTTCTTATTAGGATGTTTTTCCAAAAATAAAGGAGAGGTTGCTAGGTGAAATATTCAAATTCTAATTGGGAGCCAGATAATATTTATCATAATTATCTCTGTCCTCAGAGGTCATCTCAAGCAGCTTTTCTATTAAAATTCTGGCTGCTGGAAACATGCTAGGTAAAATAGGAGATCAACATAGATTATGAAAATCATCTTATGCCAGGGCCCCTTAGAAATATGGAAACCCAGAAGTTCTTCAGTGCATGACAGGAACCTCATGTACTTTTGTTTATTGGAAAATCTTGATGAGTTACTTTAAGTCATAAATATTATAATTGTTGACAAAGAGGCTATTCTGTCAGAAAAAAAAAAAAAGGATCTTGTGCCTCTCCCTTTAGTGTGGTTGTCAAAATTTTGTCTTTGAATATGGCTTCCTCATTTGAAACGTGTCCATGAGAATGAGACAGTTAAATGACTTTGGTAGCACAGTACCAGTAATTCTTCTCAAGTAGGTGATATATGGATGATGATGATGATGATGATAAATTTGTATCCCCAGCTTTTGTTCCCACCGGAAAGAACACGCTCAGGACAACCGGAATCTTCTGCGGCAAAAGCTTTATTGCTTACTTCTTCAGGAGCAAGAGAGAAAATGGCAAAACCCCGTCCCTTTTAAGGAGAATTATCCTCTGCCTAGGACGTGTCACTCCCTGATTGGCTGCAGCCCATCGGCAGAGTTGTCATCATGGGGAAGGCAGAGCACATGGAGTGGAAAACTACTCCAGCACATGCGCAGATTATTTGTTTACTACTTAGAACACAGGATGTCAGCGCCATCTTGTAATGGCGAATGTGAGGGCGGCTCCCCACAAATTTGGCGATATATTTTTCTGTTCCTGGATAAAAGGACATTCAATATGGCAAGAACTAGGTGACAATTATACTGTAATCTAATATAAACTAAATATGGAGATATGACTGTTTTTTGTTGTATTTGTTCACCAGAGTTTAGACACTTCTATTAACTCTCAGTTGAGAGATAAATGTAGTTATTTCTTCCAGGCATATGATATCAGGATAGTCTTCATGTATATCATAAAAATATTTCATGTGCCAACATAGTCAAGTAAGTCATTGTTATACCCTAAGAAGCACACCAGAATTATATACATAGATTGTATACTACTTTCTACATTTCATAGTTAGACTTTGAGATCTCTCCTAAGATACTACTGCATGAAAACATGAAAAAAGAATCAAGCACTTTATCCCAAGAACTAGGGTTATTTTATATAGAGACTGAAGATCATAAAGAATAGAATATCTGATGTTGTGATGTGACTTTCCACAATCCCTTTTTTCCCCATATTATTCATTGCAGATGCATAGAAAAATCAGGGGAAAAAATTCAGAGAACCAGGGGGCAATGGAGGCCAGAAATGTGTGATTTGAAGGCTCAGGATCTTTGCTTCACGAGACCACAAGGCTGGAGTCTGGACTTCAGCAACCACACTGACTGCTAAGAATAAAACTCATGTCTGTCAGAGGATTTTAGTCCCCAATCATATAAAGCTGCAGAAAATATCTGGCAATAAAAAATATGAAACAAACTTGTCATCTACAATAGAAATGTGAGCATGGACACTTTGAAGGGACAGAACTCTGCAAAGGACCATGCCCAATGCCAAGGTGATGAGAGCACAATTGTTCTTGCTATATTGATTTATTCCAATTATTGGCCAGCCACTGGTCAGAAGTAAATGGCCTATGGAAGATATCCTTGAATTCACCTAAGTCCCCTTTAAAGCCCAGGGAGTAGCAATTCTCTTTCCAAAAATATAAGAGCTAAGCCTTTGAATCAATGGCTTTTTATTTGGTCCTCATTTGTTTAGCTATCTGACACTAAGTGCTGTTGTTCAAATATTACCCCATTAGTGAAAAATAAAAATAAAAGAAAAAACTACACCAACAGAGGTTAACTGCCAATAGGACTTCAGCTACAAGGCCTTCCTATAGTCCACTCTGGAATTTTGACTAACTTTATTTTATGTAGGTAACCACAGCTTTGGTGAATTTATAAGTGCTATGGTCATGTTACATAGAGAACACAGTATTTTGTAGTACTCCTCCCCATTCCTTACTGTTACATTCTTCATGAAAACTGTTATTTATTTTTAATTTCGAGTTTAATACCTTTAGATTTTGTTATTTTCCCTTTCCTAGCTTCCCAAAGAAAGATTCCATCCAACTTCAAGCTCTTTATGTGTTCTATATTCGCTCTCTCTAGCTCTCTCTCTCTCTCTCTCTCTCTCTCTCTCTCTCTCTCTCTCTCTCTCACACACACACACACACACACATACATACACACACATACATACACACACACTTTGTTTTATCACTATATTTGCTGGTTAACTTGTTAAATAATTTTATTTATGTTTAAGTTTATATTTATATTTACTTGTAGGTTTATATTTAAGATATATTTTTATTTTGAGATTATAGTACAATTATGTCATTTTCCCCTTATCCTTCCTCCCTCCAAACCCTCCCACGTACCACTCCCTTGCTCTCTTTAAAATTCAGAAAACTCATTTTAAAATTATTTTTATATATCCCTAAATATAAAACAACAACCTGGTCAGTCCCTGTAATGCTATTTGTATGTATACATTTTCAGGGCTGACCGTTTGTTGTTGGATAGCTAGTTGATATGCTCTTCTCTGGGGAAGGCAATTTCTTCTGCTCTCAGCATTTTAGCTGCCTATAGTTCTTTGTCTAGGGTTAATGTCTCCTGAGCTTTCCCTGTTCCACCTTGGCATGCCTTTGTTGTCCTTTTAGGCAGCCATGTTGATAAAACTTTATAGATGCAGCTCCTCTACCGTTTCCAAAGAACATAATCTCACAGCAAACTCCCTGTTTCTCTAGATCTTACAGTATTTCTGTCCCCTCTTCAGCAATGATCACTGAGCATAAGGTACAGGTGTTGCCACACTACAGATATATCAGTTGGAACTGGGATCCAGGGCTCTGCATTCTGATCAGTTGTGGTTTGGTTTTGGTTTTGGTTTGGTTTTGGGTTGTTGCTTATAATTGCTTTCATTTGTTGTAAAGAGAGACTTCCTTGATGTGTGGTAAGAACTACACACACACACACACACACACACACACACACACACACACACACACATATATATATATATATATATATATATATATATATATATATATGAGGCTATAAGGAGAAATATTTAGAATGCAGTTAAAGATTATGCTGATTTAGTAAAGTGATAGGTGTAGGTTTTCTTCTAAGATCCATGAATTCACTGGCTCTAGACATTTGGCTAGATTTCCATACCAGGCATAAGGTCCCTCTGGTTGAGGGACTGTAAATCAAATGAGAGAGCTGTTGCTTACCAACAAGGTATGCACATCACTGTTGTACTCTTAGTGCTCTTCTACCATACTGGTCATTCTTGTGACTGGTACATTTTACATTTTTTGCCTCATTTTCCAACAATACTCCATGAGCCTTGAGGGAAATGTGATAAAGATTTCCTACTTAGAACTGAGTACTCAACAGTCACTTATTCAAGGCACTTTAAGCAGTTATCTGTATCTATATTAACTACCAGTTGCAGCAAATGAAATTACCCTTGACCAAGGTTGAGCTCAGTAAATGAATTTCCTAGGTTACAATAAGCGTATGAAAGATGAGGGCTTGTTGGAAAGAAAGGGTTTCCAAAGGAAGTGTTCAGAGGCATAAAGGGTAAAGATGGCAAAAAATTATATATATTATGAAATTATCAAATAATATTTTGTAAAATAAAAAGAAAGTATCGTTAGTTCCCTGCACTTATCAATGTATACTAAGAAACTGAATGGCTAGTGGCTTACACATCCCTGGGTTTGAATCCAGCTGATGTGATGTGCTATTTACATTCTATAAATAATTCAATTTGTCTCTGCGCTGCTTTTCTCTGATGAACTATCCCAAATGCCAAAACAAATACTTTTCTTATATGTAGATATATACAGATTGAGGAAAGTATGAAATTGTTACAGTGAATGGTGAAGCATTTGAGAGGGAGGGGAATACTGGATGATATATATGGTGCACACTTGCATCCTTAAAATGATAACGCTTGTCTTTTAGAAACATTTAACTCTAGACTAAAGAGGACACCAGATGTATTTTGTCCCGAGAATTTTAAAAGTTTCCTTTTAACCTTAATTTACTTTCTGCCAGTGACTTGCGGTTCTGAATGAAGCCTGTTGATGAGGAACGGCTCGCCACAGGATGTGGTGATCCAACTCCAAATGGTTTTATCTCCATTCCTAGAAAACAGGTAATATACTTATTGTCCACTTACTTTCTATGATTTATTTGTTTCTGTTATTAGAATACATAGGAGGAGTTTTTTGTAATGCTGTATTGGAATCTATTATTTTATATAAAATGACTATAGTGATTTTTAAAATATTAGCAAATGAGACCAGGAGGATTGTCTGGATAAGAACTTTGCTTTGGGCTCTCAGGGTAACAGTGAATGAGAAATATCAATATAACTAGCTATGATACTCAGAGACATTGTCACTCTGGAATTAGCAATATTTGTCTTTGGCTCTGTCTTGTATTCCTAGAACTCCTACTGACTCCAATCCTGTGGAGCCTCATTGTTGGCAAAGTGTTGGTTGATACTGGTTGCAAGTATCCTACTCTAACTAAACACTATGTAACACTTTCATAGGCAACTAGCAAATGAATGTGTAATAGTGAAATGTCATGGAATATAACAAGTAGTAAATAGAAATCATTTTCCCATCATAGGCATAAAATGGTGACACGTAGGTAGCAACTACCTAACCTATTGCATTAATATCCCAAGTTATGAATAAACACACAGGTTTATATTGTTCTTACCTATACACTAGTAATATTGGGTGTGAAACTAGCAAGTTTCCAGGCACAAAAATATCAGACATAACATTCATACACAAAATGTTGTAATGTTTAATATTTCAAATTTTATACATTAATATCACTTTATATCTCATGTCTTATTATTATTATTATTATTATTATTATTATTATTATTATTATTATTATTATATGCTTGGAATTGTAGGGAGGTCCTTATGTGTGTATTTTAGCACTGAGTTATGAGCTAAGCCTTTTCTTCCTGTCCCTATGTTTTTGTAAATGTGATAAAAAGCATTTAATGTGCTATTTACCCTCTTAAAAAATTTGTAAGTGCAAATAACATTTGTTAACTGTAGGCTCTATGTTTTCCAGCAGAACTCTAGAACTTATTCACCTGGAATAACTGAAGTACAATAAGTATTGAAAAAAATTCTCATTACCCCATCTTTCAAGCTTTGGCATCCACTATTGTATCTTCTGCTTCTTTGAGTCAGATTATTACAGATATCTTACATAAGTTGAAAAATGCAGTATTTGAGTTTTTATTTTTAAATTGATTTAAAAAGTCACTGAATATAATTGTACATATTATTAGGGTAACGTGTAATGTTTTGATATATATATATATGTACATATATATATATATGCCAAAACACACACATACTTATTATATATATATATATTGTGTGAAGCATAATGGTTTAATTTAAATAAACCTGCTGTCAATCATTTATTATTTCACATGAAGAAATATTTTAAAATATGTAAAAAATATTTTCTGCTACCTTTTGAAATGTATTACTCATTATTGCTAATTATTATCAACTACTGTAGGATAAAAATCTTTTTTCTATTATCAACTAGAGAGTGCGGTTGGGGTAGTGGGGAGGGTTTGGAAGAAGGGAAGGGAGGGAATAAACTGATACAGTTCAATTTCAATTGCAAACTTTATTTAAACGTTGAAAAGAAACTTTATCTAGATTTTCTTCTAGGGTTATTATGTTTTCAGATTGCACATCTAAATCTTAAATTAAGCCTGAGTTCATTTTTCACATGCTGTAAGGTAAATGTCCAATGCCAACATGTTTTTTATTTATTTTTTTTTCAAATGCATGTGTAGTTGTCCCAGGATTTTGGAAAGGCTGCCCCTATCCCCTACTGTGTATCCTTTGTGCTTATTTTTTTTTTAATAAGTTGATCAGATACAATTTGCAAAACACATGAAACTCAAGAAGAACAAAGACCAAAGTGTAGATACTTTGCCCCTTCTTAGAATTGGGAACAAAACACCCATGGAAGGAGTTGCAGAGACAAAGTTTGGAGCTGAGATGAAAGGATGGACCATCTAGAGACTGCCATACGCGGGGATCCATCCCATAATCAGCCTCCAAATGCTGACACCATTGCATACACCAGCAAGATTTTGCTGAAAGGACCCTGATATAGCTGTCTCTTGTGAGGCTATGCCGGGGCCTGGCAAACACAGAAGTAGATGTTCACAGTCAGCTATTGGATGGAACACAGGGCCCCCAATGGAGGAGCTAGAGAAAGTACCCAAGGAGCTAAAGGGATCTGCAACCCTATAGGTGGAACAACAATATGAACTAACCAGTACCCCCAGAGCTCATGTCTCGAGCTGCATATGCATCAGAAGATGGCCAAGTTGGCCATCAGTGGAAAGAGAGGCCCCTTGGTCTTGCAAACTTTATATGCCTCAGTACGGGGGAATGCCAGGGCCAAGAAATGGGAGTGGGTGGGTAGGAGAGTGGAGGGGAGGGTCTGGGGGGCTTTTGGGATAGCATTTGAAATGAAAATGAAGAAAATACCTAATTAAAAATTAAATTGTTAAAAAAATAGAAAAAAATAAGTTGATCACAAATGCATGGGTTTGTTTCAGGTTTCACTATTATATATTTGTACATGATATGCCATTCATTGAAGATAATATATTATTTTAATTAACACATTTTGCAACATACTTTGTAATCTGGAACATATTATACCCTGCAATATGTTTTTTCTGTTTCACAATCATGGTAACAGGCATGTTGAAACCTCTCTTCAAATTTTTGATCAGGGGAAGCCAAGAGACTTCTATAACAATGCAGGCTACTGTCATTAGCTGTGGTTGCTTCCCAGTATTCCAACTGTTGAAAACACCAGGCACGTCAGAAACAGGACTTGAAGGAATTGAGCTGAAACTGACCTGGAAGCCTTCCATCTTGAGGACTAGCTTTCATCGTATCAAAAGGTGCTATGCAACAAACAAAGAAAAGCAATTAGCATTCCTACAATTTTCTAAGGCCTGCAACCCACAGAAATGATGAATATGGCAAGATAGCCTATAAGGTGCAATAATGGCATTTATACATTGGCAGCAACTAACAGTTGTCCATTTGGACTTAGGGATCACTCTCATAGGACAGAATCTATGCTTGGTATTGTAAAGTTGGACAATTATTCTGAGGTCATGAACCCTAGAGGACAACCTACCACCGCCCTTTTCCTAAACCTATATACTTTCTAGCTATATTCTACATATTCATGCTTTCAAATAAATGTAGCTTTCATTTCTCATCAAAGAAACTCTTTTTGTAGCAGATGGAAACCATTAGAGAAAACCACAACTGGTACACACACACACACACACACACACACACACACACACACACACATATCGACTGTTCAGAAGATCCCACCCACAATAGATAAAATACAATTCCTAACCTTAAGACTCGGGAATATCAACATTAGAAAGAAAGGGCAGAAAGTTGCTAAGAGAATGAGGAACATAATACCTGCTACAAGATAGTATCTTCTATAGGGAAACTGAATGCATGAAATGGCAACAATACAGTCACTTAAACAAGACCAACACAAACAGTTAACATTAAAACAGTTAACATGCCAGTATGGATCAGAGAAATCTCCGAAGGTCTCCCTCTTAAATGAACATCTATAGACAATCATTAATGGCTGGTAAGAAAGGGAGATTCAGTTTATCAAGTCCCAAGAAGTCAAAGTCATCCCCCCCCAAAAAAAAATATATATATATATATGAGCAACACTAAATTAACTCAGGAAGTTGTATTTATGTAAATACATATATATATACATACATAACTATATATAGATATAAACATAAAGCAGTAATAACTAAAGAAGAAAAGTTCAGAAATTTGAGAAAAAAAGGGGGACACAGCAGGATTAGGAGAATTTGGGAGAGAAATGACATAGTGATAGCAGCTATGTATGAAATTCTCAAAAAATAATTTAACATTTTAGATTAAAATATCTGATTTTAGTTAATACGTTATGTATAAAAGTATTTAAATATTGATGCTTGGCTAAATTCAATACTGAATATAATGTTTGTAGTTGTTTAAGCAGCAGCATTAATGCTTAAAACCTGAGTACTTTATAAAAATTTAGAGCTAATCTTATAAGGAAATTTGAGTTGACAAGTTATGTACTTAACAAGGTGTCACATTAAAGTAATCTTAAACCAAAAGGTCACATTCATTATTTTGTGTTCTCTATGGTTTCATATTATTTCTTAGGTTTCATTTTCATTTCTTTGGAAAATAACAATGACATTTTCGCAGATAGGGATGGCAGTAAATATATATAATACCCTGTGTGCAAAGGAAAAACAGGATGAGAAAGAAATTAGGGAAACAATGCCACTCACAAAAGTCACAAATAATATAAAATACCTTGGTGTGACTCTAACTAAGGAAGTGAAAGATCCTTATGATAAGAACTTCAAGTCTCTGAAGAAAGAAATCAAAGAAGATCTCAGAAGATGGAAAGTTCTCCCATGCTCATGGATTGGCAGGATCAACATTGTAAAAATGGCTATCTTGCCAAAAGCAATCTACAGATTCAATGCAATCCCCATCAAAATTTCAACTAATTTCTTCACAGAATTAGAAAGGGCAATTTGCAAATTCATCTTGAATAACAAAAAAACTAGGATAGCAAAAACTATTCTCAAGGATAAAAGAACCTCTGGTGGAATCACCATGCCTGACCTAAAGCTTTACTACAGAGCAATTGTGATAAAATCTGCATGGTACTGGTATAGCAACAGACAAGTAGACCAATGGAATAGAATTGAAGACCCAGAAATGAACCCACACACCTATGGTCACTTGATCTTTGACAAAGGAGCTAAAATCATCATCCAGTGTGGGGGGGGGGAGACAGCCTTTTTTTCCCCCAAATTTTTATTAGCTATTTTTTTGATTTACATTTCAAATGCTATCCTGAAAGTTCCCTATACCCTCCCAACCCTGCTCCCCTACCATCCAACTGGCACTTCTTGGCCCTGGTGTTCCCCTGTACTGGGGCATATAAAATTTGCAGGACCAAGGGGCCTCTCTTCCCAATGATGGCTGATTTGCAAAAGACAGCCTTTTTAACAAATGGTGCTGTCTCAACTGGCAGTTAACACGTAGAATAATGTGAATTGATCCACTCTTACCTCCTTGTACAAAGCTCAAGTCTAAGTGGATCAAGGAACTCCGCAAAAAAACAGGGACACTAAAACTTATAGAAGAGAAAGTGGGGAAGAGACTCAAAGATATGGGCAGAACACCAATGGCTTGTGCTGTAAGATCAAAAAATGAACAAATAAATCTCATAAAATTGCAAAGCTTCTGTAAGGCAAAGGACGCTGTCAATAAGACAAAAAAGGCAACCAACAGATTGAGAAAAAGATCTTTACCAATCCTAAATCTGATCGGGGGCTAATATCAAATATATACGAAGAACTCAAAAAGTTAGACTCTAGAAAACCAAATAATGCTATTAAAAATGGGGTACAGAGCTAAACAAAGAATTCTCAACTAAGGAATAACGAATGGCAGAGAAGCACCTAAAAAATTGTTCAACATCCTTTGTAATCAGGGAAATGCAAATCAAAACAACCCTGAGATTCTACCTCACACCAGTCAGAATGGCTAAGATCAGAAATTCAGGTGACAGCAGATGCTGACAAGGATGTGGAGAAAGAGGAACACTCCTCCATTGTTAGTGGGATTGCAAGCTTGTACAACAACTCTGGAAATCAGTCTGGCGGTTCCTCAGAAAATTAGACATTTTACTACTGAAAGATCTAGCAATACCACTCCTGGGCATATACCCAGAAGATGCTCCAACATGTAATAAGAACACATGCTCCACTATGTTTACATCAGCCTTATTTATAATAGCCAGAAGCTGCAAAGAACCCAGATGTCACTCAACAGAGGAATGGATACAGAAACTTTTATGTTGATGTTGGATAGTTTTCAGTTAATATTTACATTTCTTGTTAACTCATTTTATAAATTGATTTCTTTTATAATTTTATACACTTATATTACTTTTTAACATATCTCATTATTTTTTTTCTACTGAACCCCATTTTCATTCTTATCAGTCCTCTCTCTCTCTTTTTTTTTTTTTTTTTTTTTGTGGATGCCAACAAGTGCTTGCTAAGCAGGACTGGATATAGCTGTCTCAATTGACTTCTTGACTTCTTCTTTCCTAGCAGCCATTAATTACCTATAGCTTCTCAGGGAAGGATGGGAGCCTCATGATTGCCTCTCCTAATGATGATAGAATGTTGATGAATCCAGTCTTGTGAAGACCTTGTAAGAGGAACCACATCTTCCTATGAGTTCATGGGTGCAATAGCAAAATCATGTCCAGGAGAAAGCTTTGCATAGCCCTCCTCTCAGTCTTCCAGCTCTTAAATTCTTTTCCCTCTTCTGTGAAGACTTGGACAAGGTGTTCTAAATGTTCATCTAAGGATGGATATATCCCTCTTTTATTGTTTAAGTAACTATTACTAGTTGGAATTAAAAAATATTTATTTTATAGAAATTTATGTACTATTATTTACAAATGCAACTAATTTTTAGGTGCTTACTTGCATCCAGAAATATTACTAGCTTTATCGGTTCTAACAGATTTTACTTATTTCTTCACTATATAAAGTTATGTCAACAAACAGAGATAATTCCACGTCTTTCTTAGTTCTGTTTTTCTCCTGTGCTGAACAAAAGTTGACAGAGTGGCAATCTTTAATAACCCCATGTTTATCTTAGTCAAACAGCTATCAACATTTTTTTTTTTTGGTATAACATTAGTTGCTGACTTCTCAACTGTGGCCTTCATTGTATAGAATAAATTCTTTTCTGTGGATTTTTTTCTACTGCATTTGTAATAAGGGTAGGTCTTTTATCAAATACTTTTTTTGAATCTATTGAGATGGTCATATGATTTTATCCTTCATTCTTTTAATGACACACCATATTGATTGGTTCGCATATGTCAAACTATTCCAATACTTCTAAGATAAATCTCAATTGATCCTGGTGCATAATCCTTTCAGAGTGTTCCTGACATTAGTTGGCTGAAGAATTTTAAAGGTGTTTTCATGGTGTTTACTTGCCTGTAATTTTCTTTTTCTGTAATATCATCATCTGGCTTGGGTACCAAGATAAAAATGAATTTAGAAGAGTTCCCTCAGATCAAGTATTTAAAATAGATTCAGGAAAATTGGCTTTAACTTTTCTTTCAGATATAATTCATGAGTAAAGACACCTAGCCTTAGGAATTTTTGTTAGAGGTTATTGTTTATAAATTAAATGGTACTACTCATTTTTCTTGATTTATTTTTTTGGTCAATATTTGTTAAAGATGTTGTTAACTTAGTTGTGTTTGGTTGTATGTGACTAGAAATTTGCCCATGTTAGTGGTGGTCACATTTGATGGCATATTTTTCTTATTGTCTCACACATAGTCAAGTATGTTCCTTCTTCTTTCTGCTCTTGTTAATTTCAGTCCTTTCTTTTTCCTAGTCCATTTTTTAATAATTTGTATATGCACCAATATTGTTTCAATTACATTTGCCATTCTTTGTTTTATTGTTTTTTTTTTTCTATTGATTTTCTGGCCTTGTTTTATTTACTTCTGCACTAATATCCATTATTTTCTTTGTTATGCTAACTTTGGAACACATTTTCTTCTTTTTCTAGTTTCTTTTTCTAGTTTCTTCATAGTTGGCTGTTTAATTAAGGTGTTTCTTTTTTGATATTGTCATTTGCTAAAATATTTATTCTGAATACTGCCTTTGTTCTATCCCATAAACACTGAAATATTGTTTATTAATTTGGCTCAGGATATATATTCATTTTACCTTTTGACCAATAGATATTTAAAGGTGGTGTAAAAATTCAAATTCTATATATTGGAGGGATTTTGTTTCTCTACGGGACCCTATGAACCTAGATTAGTTGATTCTGTAAGTTTGCCTGTGGTGTCCTTGAGTTCTCTGGCTTCTACAATCCTTCTTCTCCCTCTTCTTCAGGATTCCCTGATCTTTACTTAATATATGGCTGTGGGTCTCTCCATCTGTACCATCAGTTACTGAGTGAAACCTCTTAGATGACAGTTATGCTAGACTTCTGTCTGCAAGTATAGCATAATATATTTAATAGTGTCAGGGGTTGATTCTTTCTCATGGCATGGGTCTCAAGTTGGACCATTTCATTGGTTGGCCATTCTTTCAGTTTCTGCTCCATCTTTATTCCCTTTCATTGATAGGAGTCTTAGTTCTAAGTTTCTAGTTCATCCTAGGGATGCTGTCCCTATTCTTTTAATTCCAGTTATCTCCCCTATTACTCTCTCACTCAGTCCTCCCGGCTTTGATCCCTCCTGTTCCCCTCCCCACCCAGTTCCCTCCCTCCAACCACCCCTGACATCTATTCTATGTCTATTCTATTTCCCCTTCTCAGTGACATTCAAGTGTCTCCCTTGGGTCATACTTGTTACTTAGTTTCTTTGGATCTGTGGATGGTAGCATGGTTAACTTTTTTTTTTTTTTACTTTATGGCTTATATCAACTTATATATGAGCGCACACCATGTTTGTCTTTCTGTGTCTGGGTTACCTCAATCAGGGTAATCTTTTCTACTTCCATACATTTGCCTGGAAATTTTATTATGTCATTGTGCTTAATACCTGAGTAATATTCTATTGTGTAAATGTACCATATTTTCTTTATCCATTCTTTGGTTGATGGACATGTAGATTGTTTCTGGTTTATGGCTACTATGAATAAAGCTGCTATGAACAGAGTTCAGTAAGTATCTTTGTGGTATAGTGGAGCTATGCCCAGGAGTGGTATAGCTGGATCTTGGGATAGAACTATTCCTAATTTTCTGAAAAACTGCTAAATTGTTTCTCAATTTGGTTGTACACCCTGGCCTATCTAATATTATTTCAATAATCTTAAACTTGTGATCTATTTTGGAGAATAATTTATGTATAATTAAATAGAATATGGATTCTGTTCCTTTTTGATGTAGGGGTCCTTAATATTGTTCATATCTGTTATTTTCTTAATGATAGTTTGGGCTAGATCTAATTTTGTGGAGGACAATGTACAGTTATGCATGTACATTTGTGCATATGTGTGTGTGTGTGTGTGTGTGTGTGTGTGTGTGTGTATCTCCTATGTGTTCATACATAAGTGGAGGCCAAATATCAAAATCAGGTATGATGTGACATCACTTCCTACCTTAGGTTTGAAGCAGAACCTCTCAATAAACTTGGAATTCAATTTTTTTTGGCTGGAGTGATGACTATTGTGTACAAAATTAAATTAATGACAAATGCATAGAGAAGTTAGTTACCATAACTGATCTGTATATATATTGGCATATGCTTATTCTCAGCATAAGTATAATTATAAACATTTCTAGGAGGCTCTCAAACATTTTATGTAGCTCCTTCTTGGGAGAAATGTCTCAAGTTTGTGTTTGTATGCTATCTTCTAAACATACAGTCCCATGCAGGCCACTGTAGACCTTTTAGTGTTTTTGTCCGGAGAGTCACACTAAAAGTCAGCCATGTGTTTTACAAATTCTATGCATTTTCTGTAGAAGTCCCAAGTTTGTACATCTTCACTCAATCTTGCCGTTCCATCCTAACTGCTGAGAGCAACCAATTCTTTTATCTGAGAGACTTTCTAGATTGTTGGATGAAAACTCCAGTGTTCTTTCTTCCTATGTAAAAGAGTAATCTTAGAGAGGGTACAAAGATTATCACCCTACCATGTTATTGGTGCCATTCCTTCAGTGTTACAAACTTTGTGGATACCAAAATTCATCCAATGATTAACCAGCTCTAGTGCAGTTACAGTTCTTAGAAAAAGACTATCTCATAGTTCATAATCTGAAAAAGCATTTCTTGTATACTACTGTAAAGTGATGTGGGTTTTCAACCCTCACCCCAGCTCCCAAAATAACAACTCTGAGATTTATTATTTATGAGTAAATGCCTAGGCTACAAGCTTTGCTTTGTTCCTTGACTAGCTTGTACCTTAATTAACCCATTTATTCTATTCTTTGAGTGCTATAGGCTGGTTACCTTTTCTCAGTTCCATGAATCAGAGTTCAGGAAGAAATCTCTTTCTGCATTTGACCTTATCCCAGTGTTCCTCTCTTCTTACAAGAACTCCGACCTCTATTT
Organism: Mus musculus; assembly: GCF_000001635.26. NCBI lineage: Eukaryota > Metazoa > Chordata > Mammalia > Rodentia > Muridae > Mus > Mus musculus. Next base: position 46,867,715 of record NC_000086.7, read on the forward strand.
CCTATGTCAGCTAGTAAGCCACTAGCCTTTTACTGATAGGTGATTCCTCTATGTAGTACACAAGAGGTTCTCTCTATAGTAATAGACATGAATGTATTGAAACAAAAAATCATTTTGCTTCATTTTAAAATTGAATTCATGAATCAGCAGGAAAAAACGTTTTACTTAAATTTAGGATATAACTAATGGAGCAGGAATATGACATTGTATTGGTCATTTTCCATATATGTCATAAAAAGATTAAGAGAGTGAACAAATGTATTTAAAAAGAGAGATTGCATGTAGGTTTGTCTGTTTAAAATGATCTTTATTGTTACAGTTAAAGTGGTAAAGTTATGAATACTGAAGTTATGTCTTAAGGTTGCTATTACTGTGATGAAATTCTATGACCCAAAGTAACTTAGGGAGGAGAGGACTGATATCACCTTATAAATTGTAGTCTATCATCTATGGAGGGCAGGACATGAACTCAAGACAGGAACTTAGATGCAGGAATTGATGCAGACTTAATTGAAGAATGCTGCTTACTTTCCTGATCAACATGCCTTCTTATATCATCAAGGACCACCCACCCAGAGGTGGCATACCCCACAGTTATCTGGCCCTTCTCACATGAATAAGTAAAGAAAATATTTCCACAGACTTGTCCATATGCTAATCTTGTAGGGGTGTTTTCTCAATGGATGTTTCTTCTTCCAAAATGACTCTCATTTGTATCAAATTGAGATAAAAAGCACAAGAAGTGTAAGAGGGTTTGCAGCTGAGCAAGAGAAAGACTGACCAGATAAGAGGAGGTTTAGGACTTTGGGGAAAATATCCAAGTTTACCTATGTACGTTCTGGCTACCTCCAATGATGTATTCCCCACTTTCAAGCTCCAACCCTAGACTATGTCTAAAACACCCTTAAACTCTGATATATATATATATATATATATGTATATATATATATATATATATATATATATATATATATATATATATATAATTGTAACAGTTAAATTCTATCAAGGACTGCTTCTAAGAAAGCTACTGCCTATTCTTGGAAGAGAACATCCCAAATTTCTCTAGAGGTAGACAAAGGGGAGAGAAAGGATAACCAGGATTCACAAGTCTACATATTAGAGGCAAACCTTTGCTATATTATTGGTCATCTCAGTCCATTCTCTACTATGGAAGATAAACTTATTTTGTGCTTTTGCTTTCTCCCTTGCTGAAATCAATCTTAACTACTTGTATCTGTACTGTGCCCCTGCATGCATTAGTCTCCTGCAGAAGCACAAGTGCCAAGACCACTGCTGTAGTTAAGATCAAAGAAAATATAGGAGGCAGCATTCATAATACTATTCAGGGCAAAATCAGCATTTCCTTGATGCTTCTGGTAAAATAGAATGAGCTATGTGACAGTAACAATGCCTAGCTCTCATTTGCTTGTGACAGCTTATTTACTTTTCACACATACATGATGCATGATAGGTCCAAGTGACTCTTCCTGGCTGTTGTTTTCTATGTGATGGCTAATTATCAGGCTTTCGCACAAACATCTCATGCCACAGTCTCCCTAGCAGTAAGAAAAGGGCTGGATAGAGACTTAACAATTAAATAAATTCATGCTGAAGACATACATGTCACACAAAAACACAAGTGTTATTGTCTAAAGTAAGCAACCCAGAGGTACCTAACTTTAAGGAAAAGTTGTATCTATTCATGGGTTCAAAACTAGATTATGATGATGAGCAGTGATTATGACAACACTGTCCATCTTTGTGACAACACAAGTGATCACTTAATAAACATACCCAGAAAGATTTGGAGCTGGCTCATCTTTAGAAGTGTTCAGAAATTGTGAGACCTTATGATTACACAGCTTATGCAGTCATCCCTTTTTGTTTTTTGGCATCATGAATACTGAATAATAAAGTTAATTATCATGTCATTTGGTTTATACACATTTTTAAAGGTGCAATACAAGCATATTTCCTAGAAAAAAATTCCCAACATCCTTAGTCTACATATTCTGTCTTATTTTTATACTATTTACCCTTTTATATTTACAAGATATGGATAATAACTTAGTAACTGTTCTGATTTAACTTTTTCAAGTTCCATGACTATCCTTTTATTGAACGTGGGGAAATATAGGTTTCATACGCACTCTCATACTTTCTAGACATCAAATCTTATAAATTATCTTTTCTTAATAGCATAAAATATCATTAGTTTGTTCTAAAAATGTTTGATATATATGACTTTCATATTTTGTGTGTGTGGAGTGTAGGTGTATGGGGGTGTGTGGTAATAGTATGTTGTATGTATGTAGTGTGTAGTGTATGCTCTTATTATATTTGAGACAGAACCTCTCATTTAACCTGAAGCTCATCAACTAGGCTAGACTGCCTGATCAATGTGCTTCAGAGATCCCCACCTGTCTGTCCAAGGCACCTGTTATAGAGTTACAGGTGCACATGTTTCTATTCCTGGCTTTTAAAATATTAGATAGTTTTTAGTTCTTGAAAATTTCATATATGCAGCCAATATTTCTTGGTCATATCCACCTGTCTCTTTATCTCACCTACTCTCCTGGATCCCACCTTCACTACATGTTCTGCATCTCCTCCTCACATTCATGTCATCCTTTTTAACATCAATAACACACTGAGTCCAGTTACTGCTGCCATATGAGAAGTGACTCCTTTGAGGCATATGCAACCTACCTACCAATGGCCAGACACCTCCCAAAAATGTTTATCCCTCCTTCCCTTCCTCATTAGCCACATGTTCAAATCAGTTCCTAATCTAAGGCTGGATTTTCATAGGCTGTTTTCTACCTCCATTGTTGAACTTTTAGCTGACTTGATCATATGCATGTCTGGCTTTTTTACACAGTGCTGAGGATCCAAACTCCGGTTCTCATATACATGAAACAGGCACTTTACCAACTAAGCCATTTCTTTTCAAGGCATATAAAAGTTTGATTTACCAGTAGTTGTGAGACAAATGCTGGTCTTCTTATCCAAATTCTGTTAACACATATTCTGTATCCACAAATGATCTATTTCAGCAAGCTCCAATAATTCCTTACCTCTTTTTTCTTCAGTCCTCTAGAAGGTCCCAAGTTAATGATGAGAGTTAGTAATCTCAAAAGCAGACTTGCAACAAAACTGATTGAAAATTTAAAGAGAAAAATGGTTTTGAGGCATAAATCATAGAGCTCCAGAATTTCACACTTGCACTGAATTCTTATCATCTGGGTTATTCAATGTAGATTTTAACATTCACTATATTGTCTTTGTCTTAATCAGGGTTTCTATTCCTGCACAAACATCATGACCATAAAGCAAGTTGGAGAGGAAAGGGTTTATTCAGCTTACACTTCAGTGTTGCTGTTCATCACCAAAGGAAGTCAGGACTGGAACTCAAGCAGGGAAGGAAGCAGGAGCTGATGCAGAGGCTATGGAGGGATGTTACTTACTGGCTTGCTTTCCCTGGCTTAATCTTCTGGAATTTATAGCCACTATGCCTCAAGATCTATATGCCAAGATCCAGGTCAGAAACTTGTATCTCTCAGCCTCCAGATTAGGATCACTGGTGAGCCTTCCAATACTGGATTGTAGTTCATTTCAGATATAGCTAAGTTGACAACCAGGAATAGCCACTACAGTCTTCTTACCTTCTTCTCTTTCAAGTCTATAGTCTTCTATATGTTAATACGAACATCAATACTCTGATTGTCTTCACACAATTCCTTATATCAAGTCTGACACCAAGAAGACAATCAAACCTAAGAGTGACTTTAGCTTGAGGAATTTTCAAGTATCTGGAACTTCCTCTAGTATTTCTTCCTCAAGATTGTAATAATCAGTACCAGATGATCAGAGTATCTCACTTACTATGACTCGGCATTGCTGGGTTTGATGGTATGTGAAACTGCATCATTCTGGCTTTTGTTCTGTGCCTAAAAGCACAATATATATGACATTTTCAGTGTTTCTGAACTGCAATTTGTAGTCATCAGAAGAAAATCTATCAAATATTATCACTTAGTAAAGGAAGAAAATATAATTCTACAATGTAATTTTGTTTTCTGGAGACTTTCAGAATCAGAAAAGTCTCTCCTTCAAGTTCACATACTTGAAAAAATAGAATGGCAGAATATTCTAATTGTTCTGCCCCACGAGGCCTGTGTAAAATGTTTGAACTCAGAGATTTACCTGCTCCAAAAATAAATGCCCAGAAACCTTAACAGTGGTGTATAAAAATGCCTTTTGTTCTCCAGTTAAGTCTTAAAAGCAAAGGGATATTTTTAGTTGGGAGTAGAAGTATATTAAAGGTGTTCAGACTTTTAGATCCAATTGAAAAATTAAAAGGATCATTATTGATTATTCTTGACAGTAACTAGAAACTCTGATCCAACTTTTCTTTCTCTCCTCCTCCTCCTCCTCTTCCTTCTTCTTCTTCTTCTTCTTCTTCTTCTCTCTCTCTCTCTCTCCAAACATCTCAAATATCCCCACTTCTTTCAAAAGAATAAATATTAAAATTCTGAAAAAACAGAAAAATTTCTTTCCTAAAACTGTGTTAACAAACAAAACAGTAAAGAAGAGGTAGGGGAATACAGTGTAAGATATGTTTGCACACACTTTCACAGTACTTCAATAAAGAAAGCCAAATATGTTAACATACACACACACACACAAACCCTTCCTACAATTACAGTCTTGGCATGACGTTCTGTCCTTAACATCTCTAATTAGGAAAATCACTACTACAAAGATGGATGAGTTCATCTTGCCAGGAGCCTTTTATAGAAAGTTCTAAACTCATCATAATCCATTCAACTACTTGCTGCTGTCTTTCTTCATTCATTCCCTTTTTCCCACTCTAAGTTTTCATTATTAAAGCTTTTATGTTTGCACATCTACTCAAGACCCAAAACTTCCCATTTCAACCTAGAATGAAGTGTTAATTAAGTTCAGTTGGCCACCTTAGGAAAATCAGTAAAATAATAGCGAATAAATATTCTCTATGTATATGGCATTGTGAATAATGGTGAAAATTTTTGAAGAAATTATAAACATTGCTTCAACCTATACTTTGCAATATCTAAAATAAATGGGTAAGAAACTACTCACAAAATGCATGGCACATGCATTATATCAGAGATCAAAATAAGGCAAGGCAAATGTCTAGTGGCTTTCATTAAGAATGGGTTTTGGGAAAAGCCTTGAAGATATGGGCACAGGGGAAAAATTCCTGAACAGAACAGCAATGGCATGTGCTGTAAGATCGAGAATTGACAAATGGGACCTAATGAAACTCCAAAGTTTCTGCAAGGCAAAAGACACCTTCAATAAGACAAAAAGACCACCAACAGAGTGGGAAAGGATTTTTACCTATCCTAAATCAGATAGGGGGCTAATATCCAACATATATAAAGAACTCAAGAAGGTGGACTTCAGAAAATCGAACAACCCCATTAAAAAATGGGGCTCAGAACTGAACAAAGAATTCTCACCTGAGGAATACCGAATGGCAGAGAAGCACCTGAAAAAATGTTCAACATCCTTAATCATCAGGGAAATGCAAATCAAAACAACCCTGAGATTCCACCTCACACCAGTCAGAATGGCTAAGATCAAAAATTCAGGTGACAGCAGATGCTGGCGTGGATGTGGAGAAAGAGGAACACTCCTCCATTGTTGGTGGGATTGCAGGCTTGTACAACCACTCTGGAAATCAGTCTGGCGGTTCCTCAGAAAATTGGACATAGTAGTACCGGAGGATCCAGCAATACCTCTCCTGGGCATTTATCCAGAAGATGCCCCAACTGGTAAGAAGGACACATGCTCCACTATGTTCATAGCAGCCTTATTTATAATAGCCAGAAGCTGGAAAGAACCCAGATGCCCCTCAACAGAGGAATGGATACAGAAAATGTGGTACATCTACACAATGGAGTACTACTCAGCTATTAAAAAGAATGAATTTTGAAATTCCTAGCCAAATGGATGGACCTGGAGAGCATCATCCTGAGTGAGGTAACACATTCACAAAGGAACTCACACAATATGTACTCACTGATAAGTGGATATTAGCCCCAAACCTAGGATTCCCAAGATATAAGATACAATTTCCTAAACACATGAAACTCAAGAAGAATGAAGACTGAAGTGTGGACACTATGCCCCTCCTTAGAATTGGGAACAAAACACCCATGGAAGGAGTTACAGAGACAAAGTTTGGAGCTGAGATGAAAGGACGGACCATGTAGAGACTGCCATATCCAGGGATCCACCCCATAATTAGCATCCAAACACTGACACCATTGCATACCCTAGCAAGATTTTATTGAAAGGACCCAGATGTAGCTATCTCTTGTGAGACTATGCCGGGGCCTAGCAAACACAGAAGTGGATGCTCACAGTCAGCTAATGGATGGATCACAGGGCTCCCAATGGAGGAGCTAGAGAAAGAACCCAAGGAGCTAAAGGGATCTGCAACCCTATAGGTGGAACAACATTATGAACTAACCAGTACCCCGGAGCTCTTGACTCTAGCTGCATATGTATCAAAAGATGGCCTAATCGGCCATCACTGTAAAGAGAGGCCCATTGGACACGCAAACTTTGTATGCCCCAGTACAGGGGAATGCCAGGGCCAAAAAGGGGGAGTGGGTGGGTAGGGGAGTGGGGGTGGGTGGGTATGGGGGACTTTTGGTATAGCATTGGAAATGTAAATGAGCTAAATACCTAATAAAAAATGGGAAAAAAAAGAATGGGTTTTGGAAATAGATGAAAAGTACAGTTTCTTGGTAAATATGTCTGACTTGTTTAACAAAAGGTGAGAGAATGGGAATGCTTATTGTTAGGAATAATCGATGGAGAAAAGACTAATATGGTAAACTAAAAGTCAACTAATTTACTATGGGAGGTTACTTCTGATAAAATATAGGCTGAGCTTAGAATCATTTTATATAAATAAGGAATTGATGCTTATAGTTAATTCCAATTCGAAATAAATGTAGACAACAACTTTCATAAATGGTGACTTTTTTCTAACTAATGTCTCTTTCTAGATAATTGTTTCTCTTTGTTTTCATCTGATTTTCAAGGCTTAACTCAAATTCAGGTACCTTCAGAAAGCCTTCTTTGGTTTTATATTTCCCACATTCCGAACACTAGATGAGTCCTGTATAGTGAGGAGATGAAATGAGAGCAGATATCAAATTTGTTGTACAAGGGAGGCTCTAGAAGGAAGGATTGCAATTTTCTCTTGTAGTTCTGCTCAGTTGATCTGAAATTGCTTATTACAAGTGTTAATAAGTGGTTAACCCAAAGATACAAGACAGCTATTACAGCCAAAAATATAATACTTTAGAATGTATTACTGCTCTCTAAATAAAAATAATTAAAAATTACTGCCATTTTCTAAATGTCAGGAATTTGTAGACAATATTTATTTTCTAGAAAAATTAAAGATTTGTCATAATTGAATCTAGGCCATATAATTTGTGAAATAACAGTGGTTCATGCTTATTTTCAGTAGATATGTGATGTAAGTCATATTTATTGTTTCAGTTCCACAACCATTTTGGCTACCTCTTGTGTGTAAGATATTGTCTGGGTTAGAAACATAGGAACTAACAACCTAATACTGGAGCCATGAGCCATCTCCAATATTAGGGTGGCATTGGTCTTTCTGCAAGTAGCTAAAAGAAGATGAATTCTAATGGGAAGAATAAAGCATTGAGTATCAATCTTTGAAAGTCAGTGTGGATTTAGGATGTAGATACTAGTGCTTATCCAGTCTTTGTTTAATCTAGTTTGAAGAGAGAGAAGAGATATAAAACTTCTAATGATGGTTAAGGAAAAGAAATGCAAACAAGGAGAAGCCACTCTTGGATCAAAATCCTGACAGGAAAGAGTGACCAGCTGTGGGAAAGATGGTCAGAAGAGAGGCTTAACAGTTATTTAAGAATAATAGGTCATGGGATAAGGTTTTCCTGCCATTAACTTAATTCAAAGAACCCATATTGCTCTAAGCCCAAAGCAAAATCTGAGCCTAACAGGGGAAGTGTATCAACTGCAAGACATCTTATCACAGGAGTTAGATAAACTAAAGTGACCTTTTTAGTGTCTTCAAACTCAAAAGTATTATGGTCCAGTGGCACACCTTGCACATTTCCAAGTACATACAATGCTGACTGGACCAGGGTTTTTAAACAAAAATAACAACAGACTATAAAAGCCCAGTCACCAATAAAACTTCAGTTGTTCCCTGGAGAGAGAGCATGGGAAAGAAAGGGAGATAATTAGGTGTTACAAAATGGCAAGAAAACCCCAGTTCATGTCCTTGGCCAGCCTACCCACATGGAGACAGGAAATCAGTTTTAAATACTCTTTACACACCAACATGTGAAAGCTCACTACCAACTTCTGAACTTGTTTTTTCATGGACACCCTTCACATCCACAAAGAGCCATGGTAGACAAAGCACAAAAGCTACAGAAGAGTTTCACATTGTGTAACTGGGGCTTTCTCAATTTTGCATTTATATGAAACAATTATTTCTATCTAAAAGTTGGTGATCTGGTCTATAGTATATACCCAGGGGAAAGCAATGAAGAGTAAGAAAAGGTCTGACTGGAAAGAGGCTTCATATCTGGTACCTCCCTAAACTCCACCTTGCAAATTTCAGTTCTTCCTATAAGAAACTGGTTGACTATAGCAGTGTGGATGGAGGAACCAGATCTCCTGTGTTGGAACTCTGACACTGGGCAACACTCTCTTTTCTCTAGCTCTTTAAGTAACCGTCTGGTTGAGTTTGGCGATTAGACTTTAAATGATGTACATATGTACATGCATGCATGTATGTGAATGAGTCCTTATGCATATTAGAACAAGCGTAAAAGTGCTACTAGGTGTTTGGAACATAATAGCAAATGAAATAAAAGGCAAGACAACTCTCTGAGATCAATTTGGCTTCAATTTCCTCAAATCCTGATGCCAAACTTGCGCTTAAATGGCCCATATGCATTCCAAGCTTATTTTTTTTTTTTTGTAATGAAACTGCTCAGCAGATGGTCTCAAACAGAGTAATATGCATAACCTTTCACTTGGCTGTTATCTGCTAAACACACTGACTGTTGCCATGGCGGATGGGTCATACAGTCACCTGGCATCATATTCTCAGTATTCACATTTGATTAAAAAAAAAAAAAAAAAAAGCTTACCTCATCATTCACAACAATAACATCAAAAACAAATAGCAATTTTCTACTTATCGTCTCCACAAATCAATTGGTTTTTCTGCATCCCAAAACACAGACTGCACTTCAAAAAGAGACGACAGTATCAAAGGTGAAATGGCATGGAAATAAATTTTCCTTGTATATCTGTTGCCCCAGCTTGACTGATAGTACCCCTTTCCATTCTCAAAATGATTCCAGTTTCAACTAAATAATATGGTTACAGGGCATAAAGTGATTCCTTGCGTCAGCTGTTTGTCTGAGGCTTTTAATACGATCAATATGTGGACTTCTGTTGGTGTATCCACCACGAGATATTTTCAAGGCCATGTAATGTCAAATGAAAGTGAATAGTGATTTTTAACTGTATGAAACGGCATTCAATATTGTGGGGGCACCTCTAAAGCTTGAAACATATCCCTTACCTTATATGATTCTTATTTTTCCGAATCTCATTAGGCATGCTTTGCACATGACTTTGGAAGCCTGGGTGTGTTCTAAATTATCTGTATCTCACCAGATCCCACCATAATGCTTTTATAAGCACCCTTCGCCGATTACAATTGAAAACTGAAATAAATTTTTCTTTCCCAGCTCTGCCAGGGGTTTCTAAGGTTATTTTGGAGCTTTACATGTCTCCACAGTTCAATGGACCTGATGAACTGGAATGTGGAAAAGCACCCTACCAATAAGCCCATGCACCTGAGGTTGAAATGAGGGACATGCTGTTAGTGAATGGGTTATAGGCTGGCATTCAAATCTACTTATAGGGCCATCCTGTGCATAGGGAGGCACTGTCCACACATTTTCCTCTTAACTGCCCTTGCATCCTCAGGGCATGGGTGATATACATTTGCTTTAATTACCTTGATAGCTTCAGAGTATTTCTCTTAAATGGCTAGCAGTTAACTCCTGGGCACATAAAAGATCCTCTCAAGCATCTCCCAGAGACACTAAACTGCTCTGGAAGTAGGAAACAATAAGATCAAAGAGGACTCAAGTGCCTGCCTGGAATGGAGGAAGGAAAACAATTAAAGAAAGAAGGCTCCTCTAAAGCCATTGGGATCAGAATGTGATCCCAAAGCCCAGTGGTTATCCTATTCCAATTCCTTACATTTTAGATGACATGAAAGATTTCTGAATGATTCAAATATAGTCATCTCAGAACCCCTCCTAAAGATGAGCTAATCACCGATCGAGTTTTAGTTCAGAAAACTCAGCAAAAGAAGAAAGTGACTTGAGTTCACACCAAGGGAAGCTAAACTACCTGAAAATGCAGCAATCCTTGACCTTACCGGAGAATAAGCAGCCTAAGTAACGGTTGTCCAAATTTGGCCGAGTAAACAACCAAAGGAAGCTGGCAAATGCTTCGCACAGCACATTAAATATCTATAAAGGACGACTCCGGGAGAGATTAATGTCCTACTCTAATCTCACCACCTGCAGTGCAGCAGTAAAGGCAGCAATCACAAAGACCAAGCACAGTGCTGGGCACCCAGCCCATAACCAGTAATCGATAGACTAGTGTGTAGAATCCACACAGGGAAGGGTATCGAGAGACATCTGGGGGCAGGGAGAGGCTATGATTCAGGCTTTATGACTACAAAAGTCTCCAAATTTGAATGGGTCCACCAGGAAAGAACAGGAAAGAACTGTACCACTGGAACACATTCCTATTATGTTCCTTTTAAAGGCTGTTATTTTAGGAAATTGCATTGATTTTTTTTTCCACATTTGGTGGCACCTCACTCAAATCCTTTATTTCCTTCCCCTTACCTACTTATTAGACACACAATGCAAGTGGGCATAATACATTTCATAAGTCAAGTATTTGTCTCACTATACAAAGCTGCATTGGCACTGACATGGCAGAGATGAAACGAGTTACACTAAGTGCACTCCATAAGAAAGGAAGTTGTTCAGGTTGAGGGTACACATGGGAAAAACAATCTTTTACAGAGAAACTGTGAAGCACAATGAAGTAGATGGACACCATAAAACTGGGAAAGCAGGGTTCCAGGAAACAAAACTGATGGGTATATGATCTGAAATTTAGAAGATCTGATTTTGAGTCCAGACCTAACCATGTTGAAGTATGATAAAGACATTCAGGCTGTCTAGGTTTTCAAATCTATAAATTAATAATGGGCCTGGAAAGATAGCTTAGTAGCTGAGAAAGTATGTTGCTCTTGCAAACAGGGTTTGTGATCCAGCATCTACATCAGGCAGTTCACAACAGCCTGTAACTCCTGTTCCAGGAGAACCAACACCCTCTTCTGGTTTCTGTAAGCGCTTGCACATGCATGGTGCACAAACATATATTCATGCACATATACATACACATAAATTTCTAAAAACACAGATGGCAATAACATTTTTATTCCTTTACTGAGGATTGATGAAAGAGATTTACCTGAAACATGGTACATAATTACCAAATACAAGAATTTGTTGCCAGGTACAATGAAATGGGTCCGGTGTTTGCTACCAAGCTTGACAATGCGAGTTTGATTTAGTCCACATAATAGCAGGAGAGAACCAACTCCCACAGGTAGTCCTCCGACTTCCCCATGCATGCTGTAGCACATGCACATCCATGCACATACACATGAAATAAGTAAACAAACAAGTGCATTAATATTTTAAAAGGTTCATAACCATAATCACCAGTTCACAATTTATAGCAATGTGAGAAGATCATGTTTGCAAATGTAAAGAGAACCAGCCTAACTTCTATCCTGTCCACATTACCTTGGTTATAGAGGAAGATGGCTGGGGAATTCTGTACTGATGCTTATTATATATAAGTATCTCACAAGGTTTTTTTTTGTATTATTATTTTTTTTGCAAGCTGCTAGAAGCTCTGATTGCTCCTTCCTCTCATTCTCCCCAGGTGTTGCCTCTTCAATTTTCCAGCACCGATGACAACACTGGGCTTCCTAGAAACGCCATCATTTTCTCCATATTCTGTATCCATTGACTTTTGCCAAAATATAAAAACTAACTGAAATCAAGTTACATCAATGTAATTATCAGCAGTAACTGTCATAACTAATAAGTGAGAAGGTAACAACAACGTTTCTATATTGAATTTTCTGAAAACCTATGAGTTCATATTTTTGTTGCATTGTCTTCATTCCACATAATCATCAATCCAAAAGTTAGTTTGTAAAGCCACTTATGAATGTTACATTCATTGTAATTTTGTTTGTTTGCAAAACTGTTTGTAATTTTGTTCCACAGCTATTGAAAGTTTGATACCCTTCTCAGAACTGGTTGTGATACCACCTTACATTTGTTTAATGGTGGTGATTTGCAAAGCATTTACGCAGTGCAAGTTTTCTTAGTTACACTGTAGAAGAACAATGACTTTCCTTACAACATAATGGAGGAAACTAAAAGTAGAGAAAGAAAATGGGGGTTCATGGAACATCTAACACCTTCCAGATAGAAGAGATTCATATGCATAGAAAGCAGGTATAATCTCTCTCTTGCAAAAGAGGAAGTGAAATGGCCAAAGTCACATTGCTTATAAGTAGAAGATAAATGGTTTTAAGAAAATTATTTCAATTCAAGGTATATGTTCACTTTACCAAAGCATACCATTGGTATGCAAGAAGTTATACCATTAGCCATAAGACCAGTATCTTCTACTCAAAACTTAGTGTTTCTAAAGTATCGATTTACATACAAATCAGGCACTGATCTTATTGAAATGCACATTGTGACTCAGTAGGGAGAGATGACCATCTCACTTTACTTGGTGATTCCTATGAATTGGCACCTATTTTGCAGACCTCACTTTGAATATATAGTAAGTTCTTAAAATGCATCAGCCATCAGATCAGAGACAGAGTAAGAAAGTAGCCTTTGCCAATTTTAACAAATAGGAAAATAAAAGATTAGTCACATCTAAACCAAGGTAATTTCTGTATTCATAGATAAAAACATTGTATTCGTTAGTTTGCTATTGCTGTGATTAAACATCATGACCAAAGCAACTTATAGGTATTGCAGGGAGCTCACTAGAGATAACCACTCTCGACAAAATGTTAAGATAGGCCTGGGAGATGTTTCATCAATGCTTGCTACTGTTCCAGACAACCAGTGCTAAATTTCCAACACCCATAATGCCATAGCAAATTACAATGGCCTGTACCTCCATTTCCAGGGAATATAATATAATACCCTCTTCTATTAAAACCCACTTCTGGCCCCCACAACCTTAGTCACACACATGGTGTTTACACACACACACACATATGCGTGTGTGTGTGTATGTATATATGTATATATACATACATATATATATATATATATATATATATATATATATGTGTGTGTGTGTGTGTGTGTGTGTGTGTGTGTGTGTATATGCAGGAAACACACACTTTAATAATCTTTTTTTAATGTTGAGACAAAGAGACAGAAGTCCCTGAAGAGAACAAATGTGGTAAATTCATCTACACTAAAACAGGTATCCTAAAATCACCAAAGATACACTAACAGAAAGCAACAACAAACAAGAAGAATAAAGAAGACAGAGACTATCAAAGTCACAAGAAATGTGTGTTGCAGGTGATGAAAAAAATGAGAGAAAGATGATCCCCTAATGAATGAATAGACTTTGAGCTACTCTTATAGGAGACCAGACTCAGTCAAGGCACTTCTCTCTGGTTTTCCTGTAGAGAATCTATGTGAACACAAAATGTCATCAAAGGGAAAGTACATGTAAAAGGAAGTCTAGAATGATAGGGTTTTTTCAGTCTGTTTTGTTTATTTGTTTTCTTTTCCTCCCTCTCCCCCTCCCCATCCTCATACTAGTCCTTGTCCTCCTTGTCCTCCTTGTCCTCCTTGTCCTCGTCCTCCTTTTCCTCCTCTTCCTCCTTCTGGTTTTTGATACAGGGTTTCTCTATGTAACAGTCCTGGCTGTCCTGGAACTTGTTTCTTAGACCACACTGGCCTCGAACTCACAGAGCTCCTTCTGTCTCTGCCTCCCAAGTGCTGGGAGATTAAAGGCATGTGCTATCTCTTTTAACTTCTAGCTTTTTTTTTTTTTTGATAGGCATAGGCTAAAACTTGTCACTGTGTGAAGGCTTAATATTTAGCAATCCGAGAATCACTCATATAAGGAAACTGTTCTATATACTACTGATTTCTTCAAGGCAAGAAATGTCTGTTTAATTTTACTTTTGAGGCAATATTGAATAATTTATAGTTTAACCATCCATGCCCCTGCCATATTATCATAGAGTCACGTCTTCCCAACATCTTCCCTAACTTTGTGTAACCCCCAACTATACAGAGAACAACAAACTTCCCTAGGACTTTGACTGGACACAAATACTTCAGGAGGTGTGAGATGCATGCTATAAAGAAGGACAAAATTTTAAATGGAAAGAATATTATTTCTCCAAAGTAGCAAAGCCTGACAGTGATTCGTATCTTGTAAGGATAAGCTTGTCATCTCTCTTAACCATCTTCCTGGGATGACCACTTCCACAATGCATTTTCCTCTGCTGTGAATATACCAGGTCACAGGTATTAAATACTGCTGTGCCAGATGCTGCGCTGAAGTAGATTTGATGTCTCTTTTAAGGCTCTGTGGTCTCTGACCTTAATGTTGAACTTAATGATAGAAGACACTGATACCACTTCATAAAACCGAAGCAGCATGACCATCTCAGCTCATCCTCAGTGAGTTAAGCGGTCCACTGATATCCAAATTCAGTTTTCCTAATGCCAACGGAAAGTCATTTAAGACCCACACAGGAGGAAAGCAAAGAAGAGCTTCCAACTGGTTTAAGTTCCCTTCCTGATAAAGTAGACAATCTTTTTGTACTGTGGCTTGAGAAGGTGTTTGGTCTCTGACTTTGATAAGCCTTCAGTAGAAGTTATCTGGTCACTTGGGTGACCTGAGGTAAGGGTCAAAATAATTTGTAGAGGCCAGTTCCCCGCAGGCAGGTAAGTGACTGGGATGCCCTATCTTTGCCTTGTCTTACTGCAGCAACAGGGATTCACTGACTGCTGTGTGTAAGGGAAATAAAACAAGTTCATTTCACTGCACACTTCACAGAGGGAAAGAAGTCGCAGGGAACTCAAATACATGGCAGCAGGTGGGAGCAAGAAAAACTCTATTGAGTAGGTTGAATTGCATTGCAAATGGCACTAAGACCAGAAAATTGAAGTCCCTGCTGCCTTGCCTGGAACTGGCTAGTTAAAGGACAGTGCAATTAAAGTAAGGGTATAATCCCCCTGTGAGTGAATGAGTTTGGTCTTATCTTCATCACTGCCTCAGACTTTAACCTTGGAAAAGTGTGGGATGCTAAACCCTGATCACAGCCTGAGATCTGAATTTTGACCAAGTGTTTTAGATATCGCACCAGGGATGAGATGAAATAGAAAACACCAGTTCTTCCTTCCCCTACAGCAACAGAACCAATTGAAAGTAACATTTAAGGAAAGTGTAGGGGTTAGATTTTGTTAGTAGGAAGCTATTGAAGGACAAATTGAGATTCTGTGAAAGAAAAGAAGAAAAGAAACCCTGCCTTAGTTACCTTTTGTCAGTTTTTCCTCCAGGGCCCAGATGTGAGGCTATCATCCATTGTTAATTAGTCACATAAATGAATAGAATGCAGTGAGTCTCTACTTCATACAATAACAGGAGAGTATGATTGTAAGATAAAGCAAATCTTTGTATATTACCCTCATAAACACATCTTTCCATGACTCTGTGGTACAAGAATTTAAAATTTTGGGGGAGAACAATTTTTAAAAAACACCTAAGTTCTTGAGTCCTGGCCATCCTTTAATACCTATCTACAGTACCTTGATGACAATGTATTCACACTCTCAGCTTCATATTATCTATCTGTAACACATAGTTCGAAGGCATTTATGTCATAGAACTATTGTAAGGGTTAAATAAGATAATGGATTCAATGTTCTTAGCATGGGTCATAGCACAGGACAATGGCAATTATTGTATTTATTGTTTATATACTTACTATGACTAAAGTTCAGTTACTGCCAACACTACCAAATACTATACAATAAGTCATTACTATGAGCTCAAACTTGGCAGCCAGACTTGGGGTCTCAAATGTTCCCTTCCGATTCATTAGTGCCTTTGGAAAGTCCCTTACCCTCTTGCTTTATCTCAGTTTTCTTTATTCCTCTATGCTATTGGCATTGGCTACCACATCACATTGTGAAGATGAAGTAAACTAGCATATGTGAAACCCTTAGAAGTGGTACCTGGCACAGAATAAGCCCTGTGCAAATATAAGTTACTTATATTAGTATTTCAGTAAACATCTTGAGAGCTTGCCTCACAGGTCCCAAAGATGCCTTCAGCACACAGTGTTAGTTGAAAAGCAGCATGTTCTTGAACAGACCACGCCAGCACAGTTCTCATGAAAGAGTTCCTTTAGTGAAAGGGGGAAGAAGCAAGGTAGAGAAAGAGAGGGATGGGATGGGGTCTCCGTCTTTTATCCGGGCCATGACATAGGTAACCCAGATAATGACTCGCACAGGTGATATGGGTAAGGCATGCTCAGGGAGTATGTGGTGGTTGCCGTGACAATAGACACAGGTGGGTCTCTGTCACTTAGGGATGACATAATCATGGGATTCAGAGGCTAGCTGTAAACAGCTTCTGATGCTAACACAAAGCAAGTTCTCAGCCTGGGTTACTAAACCTACTATTCCACAAAAAGCTCAAATCCGGTCACTGAAGTTTCATTCCACAAATGAGGGCTTGGGATCGCATCTGATCATTAAGATTCTGTCAGCAAAGGCATGATAAGCTGAATTATGGAGAGATAGGGTTCTTTCATTCCAGCTTTGGCTCCTAGCCAATATGGGGATGCTGGGAATTTATATTTATAGTCTACATTCTATTTTCTTATAGTACCCAATATGTGGATTTTTGTACTGTGACAACCCACTAATACCCATCTTTGCCCCCAAAGGGCACTTTCTCTAGAATTCTCCCTCTCAGCTGCCACAGATTACTTCAAACCTCAAATTCTTACTGACTTGGTATATGACTCTAGGCTGACAAACTTCAAGGCATCATTCTTCTCAGAAGCATAGTCTACATTCCATTTTTAAAATGTTTGAAAGCAAGTTATAACTCTAACCTGCAAAAGATTTCTCTTTCTGAGAAAAAAAAAATAGGAACTTTTGGTGGAGGTAGTGTACTGAAGGGACTAGATTTGGAAAAGACCTTCCATAGTACCTATTGGATTCAATCACTTTTAAACAAATATATATTGACACTATGTTAATTTCTTCACTTCAGAAATGAGAATGGGCTAATGCCATGGCATTTTTTGTTTATATTCTACTGGTGAATAATATAACTTAGAAAATATAATTTAGATTACATGAGCAATATGAATGGAATTTGTTTAGTACAGTAATAGGTATGAAGAGAATTAGTTTAGCAAGGTAATAGGTAAGAGCTATAGGGATCAGGATGATGAAAACTTTGAGACAGGCATGGAAAAAATAATTTCAAATTCAAACACAAATTCAAAGACCATCTAAGGGAAATTAATTTGAAATTTTAGAAGGACAGAAACAAACAAAGGGGAAAATTGTGTGAAACTGTACACAAAATGAAGAAACCAGAGTTTAAAACAGAGTCTGGAACAAGAGATTAACAAAGAGCTCTGTAAGCAAAGAGAAGAAGATTTGAACTTAAATCCAACTGGAACTTGTAGGAAGACTTTTAAAATAGAATCAACAATTTGTTTTACATTCTTTAAAGAACAACACTATCAGTACAATAGGCAATACAACTGGGAGACAGGTCATATAGAAGCTTTTAATGTAATATTAACCATATAATACAATCACTCTGGAAATCAGTTTGGCAGTTCCTCAGAAAATTGGACATAGTTCTACTAGAAGGTCCAGCAATACCTCTCCTGGGCATATACCCAGAAGATGCTACAACTTGTAATAAGGACACATGCTCCACTATGTTCATAGCAGCCTTATTTATAATAGCAAGAAGCTGGAAAGAACCCAGATGTCCCTCAACAGAGAATGTGGTACATTTACACAATGAAGTACTACTCAGCTATTAAAAACAATGAATTCATGTAATTCTTAGACAAATGTGTGAATCTGGAGGACATAATCTTAATTGAAGTAACCCAATCACAAAAGAGCACACATGATATACACTCACTGATGAGTGAACATTAGCCCAGAAGCTCAGAATACCCAAGATAAATTTGCAAACACATGAAACTCAAGAAGAAGGAAGACCAAAGTGTGGATGCTTCAATCCTTCTTAGAAGGGGGAACAAAATACCCATGGAAGGAGTTTCAGAGACAAAGTTCAGAGCTGAAACAGAAGGAAGGACCATCCATAGACTGCCCTATCTGGGGATCCATTCCATAAACTACCACCAACCTAGACACTACTGCAGATGTCAACAAAAGCTTGCTGACATGAGCCTGATATGGCTGTCTCCTGAGAGGCTCTGCCAGTGCTTGACTAATACAAAAATGGGTGCTCACAGTCACCCATTAGACAGAGTACAGGGTCCCCAACGAAGGAGCTAGAGAAAGTACCCAAGGAGCTGAAGGGGTTTGCAGCCCTCTAGGAGGAACAACAATATGAACTAACCAGTACCCTCAGAGCTCTATAGGACTAAACCGTCAATCAAAGAAAACACATGGAGGGACTCATCTAGCTGCATATGTAGCAGAGGATAGCCTAGTCCATCATCAATGGGAGGAGAGGTCCTTGGTCCTGTGAAGGTTCTATGTACCAGTATAAGGGAATGCATGGGCCAGGAAGCTGGAGTAGGTGGGTTGGTGAGCAGAGGGAGGGAGGAAAGGATACGGGATTTTAGGAGGGGAAACTAGGAAAGGAGATAACATTTGAAATGTAAATAAAGAAAATATTAGTTCATACTTCATATTGCTTCAAAGGGCTAGTGGAAAAAGATTCTGGGAAAGGTATAACTCAACGTTGAGAACTTCATCTTTATAAAATGTCCCAATTTCATATATATTATAAGGTATCCCCTTGTATACCCTTCTCTGTCTCAAAATGCCCCCTCTTCTTTCCAACAAATCCCTTCCTACTTCCATTGCTTTATTTATTGATTTTTTGGTAATTCACTATATTCTATTAGAGTTGTTTGCATGAACATTGGTTGAGTCTTATTTACTTGAGCAAGAGCTACTTACCAGTGATTAAATCACTAAGGCTTATGACTCCTTTCCCCCTAAGCAACTTTCTACCTGTCTGTAGAAAGTCAAGGAGGGGTGAGTCCTTATGCGCTCCTCCCCTCCTTGTGAAGGAATTCACTCTTGTGCAGGTCTTGTGTGAGTAACTACTTGCTACTGCTTCAGGGGTACCACAGTTACACTATCTACAGCTGATACCATTCACAGCCCTCCTTCCCATTCTCAAACACATATATAAATTTCAATATTTCCATCTTCTCTTCCATAATGACCTTGGAGAATATATAGATGTTCTCTTTAGAACTGAGCTTTCAGTGGTCACGTAATTTCAATATTTTGCCCATTTATGAGTCTCTCCATTAATGACTGCTACTGCAAAATGAAGTTTCTCTAAGAGCAAGAGAGATGGATCACTGACTAAGAGCACTTACTGCTCTTCTTGAAGATTTGGGACCCATTGCTCTCTTCTGTCCTCTGTGGGCACTGCACACCTATGGAGCATGTACATCCATGAATGCAAATCTTATGCTCATAAAATGCAAATAAATTCATCTTTTAGAAAGCAATTTGCTTTGACCAATGTTTAGACGATCACTAACATATGTGTATAAATAAAAACACCTAAAAAGCAGTCTGACACTATGTATACTTTAGCCTCATCATTGTGTGTGTGTGTGTGTGTGTGTGTGTGTGTGTGTGTGTGTGTTGTGTTTGTGCATGTGAAAAGTAAAGCTAGTTCCCTAAAGCACTAGCTTTCTTTCCTTACATTACTACTTCACTGACTCTCCCACATGTCCTAAGTAACATCTTATCTTACAAGGCACTTTTCTATGTTTGAAATATGAGATACTTGGGGATTTTATTAACCACAATAAAACAACTTAACATTTTTATTCTTTTCTAATTATTTTATAGAAGATAATATGTTTTATGTTCTATAGAGACAAGTTCATTACTGGTATTGTTCATAGAACAGCTGTGAGTGATGAAGGAGGTGGGTTCTTGAACTCTATCCTAGAACTACCGAAGTGAGAAGCTTCGAAAATGAAAATTTCATACTTTCATCTTCTACAAGTTCTTCAAGAGGTTCTGATGCTTAATGAAGTCCAATGTTTTGAATGTTCTTGAACATACTGTAGTTGCTCTAGAATATTCTTCCTTGATATCTACGTAGAAATTCCACACATGCCTTAAGGCTGAACTCAAATATGAACTCTGTCATAAAAGTCCTCCAGTTTAGTTTTCTGTCACTTAAGCAAATATTATCTCTCCTATTTCTATGAGTATAGAGTAGAGTAAAGGAAAATGTTACCACTGGAGTATAAGGGACTATACAATAGCTATAGGAAAATAACTAATCAGCTCTAATCTTATTCAGCAGCCTTTATTTTAGAACAGCAGAATCAGACTTATGAGGCTGTATTAGGTTTTAGTTACTTCCATCAGATACTTGAGAAAAACAATTAAAAAAAGACAGGGTTTGTTTTGCTCATGGCTTCATACCTTTACCTTGTCCCAAGGAAAGGCAAAACATTGTAGCTAAAAGTATTCATTAGACCAAAACTGCTGTCCTAATAAAAGACAGAAAGAAAGAGAAGGAAGACAAAGATGAAATGAAGAGCAGAAGGAAGAAGAGGCAGCGGAGTAGGAATCAGAGGAGGGAAGAAAGAAGGGAGAGTATGAGTCCTCCTATCAGGACCCAAGCCTTAATAACCCATTCAGATATGAATTAATCATAGACTAGTCCCTTGAAGTGGTCAGCATTCTCAACATCTAATCACTTCTAGTAGCACCATTAGGCAAGGATAAAGTCTTCAATATATGTGATTTGTTGAGCATATATATCTCTATCAAAACAGGTTTTCTTAATTTCTAAAACATTCCAGACTAAAGAAAATCCTAGGAGTTATAACGCATTTTGTTTGCCCATACTATATGAAAGTCTAAGAGAATTTTATCAAGGTTATCTGCATAGAAACTCTCTGAACTAACTAGGTCATTGCCACACACCCCCACTTCTGGATTTTTTTTTCATTTTTTATTAGGTATTTTCTTCATTTACATTTCCAATGCTATCCCAAAAGTCCCCCATGCCCCACCACTCCCCTACCCATCCACTCCCACTTCTTGGCCTGGCGTTCCCCTGTACTGAGGCATATAAAGTTTGCAAGACCAAGGGGCCTCTCTTTCCACTGATGGCCGACTAGGCCATCTTCTGATACATATGCAGCTAGAGACACAAGCTCTGGGGGGGTACTGGTTAGTTCATATTGTTGTTCCACCTATACGGTTGCAGATCCCTTTAGCTCCTTGGGTACTTTCTCTAGCTCCTCCACTGGGGACCCTGTGATCCACAGAAGCAAAAACTTCTGTGTTTGTTAGGCCCTGTCATAGCCTCACAAGAGACAGATGTATCAGGGTCCTTTCAGTAAAATCTTGCTAGTGTATGCAATGGTGTCAGCATTTGGATTTTCTTTAACATACACTGTTGGTCCTAGTGTCTAACATACTGAATTAGATTATCACAGGACATAGTCTATGATATTTTTCCTACTTTCATTTATGGTGGATAATGTCATCTCATTATACTCATCGACTGTTATTAGGAGAAAATATACAGCAGAAAAAAACCCTAAAATTATACTTGCACATGTGAAAAAGTTACAAAATGAGAATGTACAAGGACAAAATTTCAAAGAAAAGGTATAGAGAAATATTTATATAATAAAGTATGGTTATGAAAAAATCATAGCCAATGTGTACTAAATAAAGAAAAAATAATGAGCAATTACACATGTATGTTAGGAAGCCTGGAAACTATCTAGGCATATGTGTCAAAATATTTAAAATACCTGTAAAACAGAAGAAACTTTTAAAATACCATTAAACCAGAAGAAATTAGGAGGAAAAATGGTAAAAACAGCATCAAGAACCTGTATATCAAAACAAAGAGCTGTGGAAAGTGAGGACATGACTGTCCCAACATATGGTGTAGGAGAAGAGTTTTATGGTAGATATGAGTAAGAATACAGCCATAGGCATTTGGAAGAGTCTAGAGTAGGAAGAGAAAGTTGTAGACTAAACATGGCCAGCAGATTACACTAGGAAATAAGAGGAGAGAGAGGGTGAGAGCAAGAGAGGGGGACCAAGAGAGGGAGACAAAAAGACAGATGACCAAGAGAACACATGGACATGGCAGGATTATATAGAAAAGAGAAACTGAGGAAATCAAGGAAGCCCATGAGCTGGAAACAGAGTAGGGGGCAGGATGAGAAGAACATAGATGATTTAAGAGGTCAGCCTGTGGTATGGTACGCTAATAGACACCACAGACACCAGTTTATCTTTCTTTGGAACTTGACATGAGTGGCATTTTAAAAAGTAGTGAAATTGGATTTGGAAAGATGGTTCAGTGGTTGAGAAAACATGCTCCTCTTACTAAGGTCCTGCATCCAGTGCCAAGCAGTCATTTGGAAGCTCACATTCATCTATAACTATAGTTCCAAGGTACACAACCACATCTGCATCCATAAGCACACAATCACATGCAAATGCACACACACACACACACATACACATACACACACACACACACTCACTCACTCACAAAAATAAATAGCCAGGATTGCAAAAGAGGATACAACTATTTCAGGCATTTAAAGTAAGTAAGGGTAATATGACAGTTGTTTTTTCATTAAGTTAGAAAATGTAGATGAGATAAAAATTAATAATATTTAAGACCTTGATAATGTCCATGATATGTTTGCTCATGGTCACTCTAAGTCTTTTTGGTTTTGATATTTCAAAAAAGGGTTGCTCTGTGTAACAAAGCCCTGGCTGTCCTTGATTCACTCTATAGACCAGGCTGGCCTCAAACTCATGGAGATCTGCTTGCATCTGCCTCTCTAGTGTTGGGAATAAAGGTGCATGCCACCACAGCTGGCATTAAATTCATTTTAAGTCTGGGTCAGAGTAACTTAAGATTGCATTGGGCCACCTACAACTCACTGGTTGATTCAGTCACTTCCCTTCTTATCTCTAGGTTGCTATTATAAGTTTATTGTCATGGCTAGCACACACAAAATATATTCAGATGCTGATTTTTTACTAATGAGTCATCATTGGGAGAGGACACAGAATCCCTCAGTTTTATACCTTGGAACATCCATACCCATTTCATAATGGCTATTCTGATATCATATAGGTTTTCCTCTAAAAAATGAGAAGGGTATATATGAGATAATTTACCTGACTTTCATTTTTTCATTTGTATACCTATTACATAATTTTGTTACTATACATATACATATATATACATATATATATGTATATATATATATATTTACCAGTGTGTTTATCAGCATCACCATCCTTATTCATAATCCCCTTTCTTCCTGACCATCACAATGCTAACTAGTATCACTGATTCCTCACTGATCAAAAATTTTAAATGTTAAAGTTACAAATGATGACACATGGCTTGCAAAGACATATAAAGAAGAATTAAGGTTTTTTTTTTAATTCAATGGTTCCTAAATTCTTTAAAGTGAAGCTGTATATTAAAATGCGATGGTTTGGGCTGGGGCTGGAGCACAGTATTACAGTGGTTGCATAGCAATGGGTAAAATCCTTGGTTTGACCTACAGTACTGAAAAAAAAAAATTACCATTGATGAATTGGCTGTGGGTGGTTTGCATGGAAAAGTATTTATTTAGCTAAACATTTTTTGTTATTATTGTATAATTATGCCACATATGCCTTAATTCCTAATCTGCTTATAAAAATGTATATTCAAGGAAGAAAAAAATCTACAGTATTTACCAGATATAACAATTGCCTATTTTTCTACAAAGGTACACTTGGATTTGTGCTTTTTTAATAATAAAATAACATTGTAACATGCTCTGGGAACCAGCTATTTAAAGGAACCCCATGGTGAATCCTTCTGTAATGTGAAAAAAAATTCCCTTGATTTATTTGTTGCATAAATCCAGATTTTCATATTGGAGTTCACCTGCTGAGAAGAACTGTTCTCCCCATTGTCTAGGTTCTCTTGGCTGGCCTTCTGTTCAATATGTGACCTTCTCACAATTCTGTGATTTAGGTGCAACTATTTAGAGAAGTAAACAAGTAGCATTGCATGCTAACAAGGGGTGATTAGATTGAAGGGCTGCCAGAAACCAGCAGGACAAAAGATAAAAGAGCCTAAGCCTCTATGTAGAAGAGAATCAAAGGACAATACAGGAGGTTGAAAAGCAAAACCACTTCATAACAGTGAGAACTATACAGACATATATCTATAAGGTACAAGAGGCCTAGACTTGAGCTGCTCTTTATTACCAAATCAAAGAAAGACTTAGAAAATGAGGCAGGGTCAATAGTTTCCTCAATGGCAAGGTGAGCTTGGGAAAAGTCTATCTTCTGAACTGGAGAATGAACACAGAATTAGGAAATGGAGACCCTTTTCATGACCAAGAATAGTTGAGCAACACAATTAAAATCCATATACCTAGTAGAATAAAACATGAAACAGTGGTTTGTAAAGAGAATAAGATCCCAAATAAGGCACAAATGTAAAGACACCAATTAGATTTCACAGATTATGTATATTCCATCATAAATTGGTAATCTTAGCATCCCTCTTTGTCTTTGATTCCTACTATTTCTAATTTATTCTCAATACAATACTTACTTAAATTTCACAAAATAGAGCAGGAGATGTGGCTCAGCACGTAAAATTCTTGCCATCTAAGCATGAATGCCTCAGTTTGGATCCCTAGATCCCACGTAAAGCTGGATGTGGAAGGGAAAGAGAATCACTGGAAGCTCAGAGGACATGTAGCCCAGCCTGCATAGTGGCAAATAACAACTGATCTTGTCTCAAGCAAGGTGGAAGGTGAGGACCAACACCCACGGTTGTCTCCTGTGCACAGTGATACATGCATACTTGTACTTATAAATACAAACATGCACAAATATATACATACATCATGCATCATGAATCATATATCACACACACACACATGGGAAAAAACTTGAAATATAATAATAAGCCATGACTCATTTTTCCATAAATTTAATGGTGCAAATTACTTTTGTACACCTTCTACCTGCCCAGAACTATAGAGGACACAAAGATGAATCAACAATAACCCCCAATATAGATGAGATAATAATCTATAAATTAAATAGTGTATGCAAAATGACCCCAATTTGAAGAACAAGCCAAAATCCAATAGATTTCAAAGTCCTAGAAAATTTCCCCAGTTATTTTTAATTAATCACAACAGTTCATCATAAGACAAATGCATAATTCATAGAATTTTAATTTTCTTAAATGACAGGATTATATATCAAACCAATCCATCTGAGAGACGGCTAGAGTCCAGTATCACATTCTCAGGCACAGTCAAGATCAGGGGAATACATGAATCAGACAAAGGTATTAAAAGCATCTTATATTCAGAAGCCAAAGTATTCATTCACACATAGGGAAAAAATAAATGTAGAAAACTAATGCCTTGTTAGTCAAGTATAATGCCCTCTTAAAGATACTCCTTTGCCCCATATAATCATGGTATAGCAATAATAAAAAACCTGCATAGATAGAAACATATTTTTTTCAATAATACTCTCATGTTTCCATCTATTTTTTTAACCTGGAATTGATATTAGATGAGTTAACCATGAGAGTTACCTGGTTCTACTCTTTTGATCAACCTTAGAAAATTTCCATGACCCTCAAAACATTTTTGTTTGCCTGGACACATTTTTTTCAATGTGTATTATGCACCTGACATTTTTGTTGTTCTATTTATTCACCTGAATCATATTTATAACCATTTCTGGGCAAAAAAAAAATTCATTTGTTAAAACAGTGTTTTTTTTTTTTTAAATCCAAACACTATTTGAGGGATGGAATTTTTTTTTTTTACCCAAAACAATGGTGACACTAAAGGGCCAAGAGGGACTACTGTGATGCTGACCTGGTGGAAGAGAGCTGTGTGCACAAAGCTTTTGGCTCTGCATTCTTCTCAGTGCCTTAGTGGCTTCCTAAGGGTTTACAGAGTTTTCAGGCAAACAGTTATCTTTCCAACTATTACTGCATCAAGGTAAATTCATTATATTAATAACTGGAGAAAATCCTCAGAGAAGGAATAATATATTTTTAAAATTTGACACTTAATTGGATAAAAAAGTAAAACCAACACAATCTGAATTAGAAAAAAATACGAAAAATAGGCCAAGTTATATTTACTATATAAGAACTAACTATAAGTCTGTAGCCATGGGTCTTTCTATGCCTGCCCCAGTTTCCAAGTAATGTCATAAGCTTTTGGCCTTATAGCTAGGCATTGTTTCCCACTAGCTCATAATTCAATTATCTCTTTTATATCTAATCTAAGTTCTGCACATGACTGATGACCTCTCCTAAGATTCTTATGTCTGACTTCAGCCCCATCTCCATGGCAAATTTCCCACTTCTGACTGTCTCCGAGACTTCCTTTCTATGCTGGATATCCTACTTTACTATCATGTCTTTTGCTATAGGTCATAGGCACTTTATTTTAGCCAAACATAAGGTGCATTAAGCATGCAAGGAAAGACAGAAACATATCATACAGTATACAAAAAGATCACTCCAATACAAATCTATTAAAATTATTTTATTTTTGTTTAGTTTCATTGGACATGTATATCTAGAAATTCATCCAGTTCATTTAGATTTTCCAGTTTGATAGAACACTGAGTTTTTTCAAGACTTCCATACATGTGCATGTTTATTGATAGCTTACTTAAATATAAAATTATGTTATATATAAAATTTCAAGATTTATATTTATATATTGAATATATATGTATATATATAAATACACCCACACCCACACACATATATATGTGTGTGGGTATGTGTGTTAATGGGTGTGGATTTGTGTATTCGTGTGTGTGTGTATGTATGTATGTATTTTAGGGAGTGTCAACATTAGTAGATATGCATATGACTTTTTCAAAAGATCTTTAGTGTTAATTATTCCTCCCTACCATTCCCTCTTTTATCATGCTTTCTCATCACCCAATTTCTAAAATATATTCGTCAGACTTTCTGAGTTTCTTCAATATTTGCTGCCATGTCTTAATTTTCTACTCTAATTTTTATTAAATCCAGATTCTTTCTGTCTTTAGGTTAATTTGACCAAAAATGTATCACTCTCATTAAATCGGTTTGTTCTTTTTTGCCAAGCCTTTCACATGCATCATTAAGATATGAACTTGACATTTCTCAGGATTTTTGTTGGAGGCACTTAGTGCTATAAGTACTCTCTTCGTTGTGTTCCTTATACCTTAGCATATGATATTTTCATTCAATCCTAGGAATTTTAAACCTTCCTTCTTAATTTTTACCTTTGATGACTTTCATTCAAATATTGTGTTGTTTGCTTCCTATGAGGTGATATGGTTTCTGTAGTTTTGGTTGCTGTCAATACACATGTTTATTTCAGATGGTTCGAGCAAACACAGTATGTCATTTCAATTTTACTCTATTTGTTGGTACTTTCTTTGTGGTCTAATATGAAGCAGATTTGGATAAAGTTACATATTCTGCCAAGAATGAGAGATAAACAGTATTTAAAACCTCCCTACTTTAAAGAAAAATAAAACTTGGTATTAAGTGCAAATTTCTACCAGACTTTCAAAAATAGAAAGGGAGGGAGCATTTAAAAATTATTTCCAAAATCATTAATACCATGATACCCCAACTAAAGGCCAAATAAATCAAGAAACTTATGACAATGTCTTTGATTATCATGAACTCAAACATTCTCAATAACTTACATTCAAAATGAGTTGAAGAACACAATAAAAAGATTATCTACCACAATCAAGTACTGTTCATACCAGAGATACAGGTATGTTTCAACATATATCAAACAATAAATGTAATCCACTATATAAACAAATGAAAAGACAGAAATCATGTAATCATCTCATTAGAAACAGAGAAGACTATTGGCAAAATCTAACATAACTTAATGATAAAAGTCCTGCAGAATCTTCGAATATAGGGGGTATATTTCAACATAATAAAAGCAATTTACAGCAAGCCTAAAACTCACATTGTATTAAACAAAACTCAAAGCTTTACTAAAACAGAAAGACAAGGAAGACCATTCTTGACCCTCCAGTTCAAAACAATACTTGAAGATTTAGAACAATATGGTGAGGGAAAGAGATAAAGGGGATTCAATTAGGAAAAAAGAAGTCAAAGTAGACTCTTTTTTTTTTTTTTGCAACTGTTATGATTTTATATAACAGATCCTAAAGATTTCACCAGAAAAAAAATCCTAATGCTGATAAATTCACTCATAAAAATACCATGGTACAAAAATGCACAGAATCAGTAGAGTTTCTGTACACAAATGACAAACATACTGAGAATGAAATCCATAGTACCTCATAAACAGAATGTGCTGTGGAACTCCTCTAATGCCAGCACTAGAGAGAGAAGAGATATAGTACAAACTGAGGAGGAGGAGGAGGAGGAGGCTAAGAAGAGAAGGAAAACCACTAAAGTTTTATGTGACTCATATAAGAACATTTGAAAAAGCAACTGCCTCCTCACCCAAATTGTAACTATAAAAGTCCATTGGCCTGAAAAGGATGGCTTATTCTAATTCTGAATTCCCTTTTATCTGTCATTTTGGCATTTGGGGAAGAAAGGAAACAGGGACTCCCATTGTGCTTTCCTGTGAGTGTGTCTCTATGAGCCTGGGAAAGAAAATCTTAGAGGAAAATTTGAAAACAGAGTAACTTACCTAAAAAAAAATAAATCTCTGTCTAGGCATTGACCTATCATTTATCTCTCCAAATCACATTCCCATTTATCTCTGCTTAGGTATATGCCCTCTCTAGTTTGTGGGAGACTCTTGCATCTTTTTCTTCATCTCCCAGAGAAAGTATTACTTCTCAATGAAACAAAGCTCCTATTTTCCCTTTTGTGTTAGCTTAATTTTAGGGAGATTTTGAACATTCTTCCCTAGGAGAGCTTTTTGATGACTTCCATTTATGCCACTATATTACAGCATTTTGTAACACGTTACTTTACCATGACATTGTCAAGCACAGGCCATGCCTAAAGAGCAATGATATAAAGGAAACATTACTTTTCTGTTTTCTTAAAATCTGTGAGCCAGGCATGGTGGCACATGCCTTTAATCCCAGCACTTGGGAGGCAGAGGCATGCAGATTTCTGAGTTTTAGGCCAGCCTGGTCTACAGAGTGAGTTCCAGGACAGCCAGGGCTACATAGAGAAACGCTGTCTCCAAAAACAAAACAAAAAAAAAAAAAAACAAAACAAAAAAAACAAAAACAAAAAAAAATCTGGGGATCTCAAAATTTTAGACTCTTTCTGAAAATGTTTGTAGAACTGTTTTCTGCTTTATCACAGGAGTTCACAGAGAACATATGTATTTATAGTGGTTGAATTAAGTAATATTTTACAGCAACTGGAAATATATTAATCAAACAGAGGGAATGAATTTACTTGATCAATTGCAGCACATAGGGTTCAAAAAGTTGTAGATAATTCACCTAACATGTATAAATGCTTAAACCACTAGTTTTGAACCCTAGCACCAAAATAAAAATAACATGAAAAATTAGGGACAGTGAAATGGCTTAGAAGATAAAGGCACTTGCTATAAAGCCTGATAACCTGACAGAGCCTTTATTCTGCTCTGACAGACATCTCTGGAGCTGGCCCTCTGCTTACAACACTTTTTTCAGCATTCTTGTCTTTTCCAGACTCTACCACAACAAACCAATAAGCTCTGTTTACAGCATTTGAGGGCTTTGGTACACCACCACTGAATACTCTTCTATATTCTATCTCCAAATAAATTCCAAAGACCTGTGGACCACATAATCGAGTTTATCACAGCAATGAGTAAGTATCGATTTTCCATATTAGTCAGTTGTCTCTTCACTGTGAGAAAATACATGACAAAAACAACTTACAGTAGGGGGGCTTGGTTTGGCTCACAGTTGGAGGAGCCAATCCACTGTGGTAGAGAAGTCATAGCTGCAGGAACTTGAAGCAGATAATTACAGCATGTTCACAGTAAAGAAGAAGATATTCCCAGAGATGAATTTCCATGGCGATTCTTAATCTTAATAAGTTAGCAATCAAGATTAACCTTTACACCGTATTAAATATATTAGCAAAGAATTTGACAGTAGTGCCCCATTAATACTAGCTCACAGTGTTGAAAACTAATATTAAGGTTTACAGTCTATCCACAAAAGAATGTTGGAGACATTGAATAAAGCACACCCATGCATTAATGAAGTCCTTTAAACTCACATCCACCCTCTTCCAAATGCTTTCCCTCTTCAGGAAGCAGAAACAGATCACTGCTAGCAAAGGGGAAAGGGATATTTAATGGTCTACTGCATTTTCAGAGCTTTAGTAATGCTGATCAGTGTCACCAGGTTTATCCTGCATTTAGTACCATCTACAGTACAGGTTTTAAGCCAAATGAGCAATTCATCATCAAAAGGTTGGCTCCCTAATGAGAAGGAAGAAGTATTCAAAATAGCACACACACACACACACACACACACACACACACACACACACACACACACACTATTTATTATATATAAATATATATTTGTGATATTTTGAATTATCTCTATTTTATAAAATATCCTCTAATAAAAAATGAATGAGCATTCAAAATATAATAAGTTAGGCTAAGAGTCAACGTAAACAGTGCTAAATTTATTACTACGAGAAGCAAATGTATGCAGATGGCCTGGCAAAAGGGAAGGGAAGGGAGGTGTTAGCAGCCTGGAGTGACTTGGAAGTCAGCAAACAAGGAAGGGGCTAATTGGAAAGGGGTCATTTCAGGGATTTACTCTGCTGGCAGGAAGCCATGAAATATGGCCCTAACCTTAATTTTGTGTTCCTTATGATTACATTCACTGGGTAGGTAAATCTGCAAAGAGACAAACTGTTTCTTTCAGCTAAATTAGGATAGAAGTGAGGCCTCAGGTCACGGGCTAATACAATTTTTCTGTAAACAGCTCAACAGTAAAGATTTTATCCATTGTAGATTATGACATTATGTAATTTCTTAATCCCTTCCACATATAAGTGCCACAATCAAAACTTTCCAAGACAGTGTATCTGTACTTTATGGTTCAAATGAAAAGAATATCCAAAGCCCATAGGGCAGCTTCCAACTATCACTCTATTCCTAGAGGGTTCAATGTCATAGTCTGACACCATGCATACATGGTGACAAAACACTCCACACATAAAATTTTAAAAAAAATAAAATAATAGATACAATTTGACCAGACGTCTCCTGAGAAATGATTATCTCTGAGGAACGGTGATATCTGGTTCTTACTAGAGCCACAAAGAAAGAGAAGTTCGAGTAACTGAGAGAAGTTACTCAGAAAACAACCTAAAGTCAAAACCGCAAGCACATTTCACTTACGAATATTGATAGACCTTATGTTTTGTACTTAAATGCAAACAGTGTTGGCTATTTTAAAATTCTGTGTATCCAACTTCCTAAAACTACAAAATGTTTGATAAATGTAACTATTTCAAGTCTCACAATCCCAGAGAAGTACCAGCACTTCAGAGGTAGAGGCAGCAGGACCACAATTTCAGGATTATCCTACAGGAAGCCTTGCTTCGAAAGAAATAACATCTAAAAAATAAAAGAATATTTTTGGATATTACAGAATACATGTCAAAATAAAGATGAGATTATTTCACAAAGTCCATACATATACACACATGTTTGTGTGCACGTATTTGTGTGTGGGAAGTGTGTGTAGGTTCATTTTCGCTGAAGATCTTGGAGTCAGAATAGCAATACTACTAACACTCTCTCAAATATTTGAATCCATTTGGCAAGGTCAGTCAGAAATTTGAATGACTATAACACATAACTAAGTAATTGCTCTGTCAAACTTTTCTGAATAACGTTTGAGAAACTTATTGAAATTCTCAATATTTAAAGATGCAGCATGTTTACTTCATATATATAGGGAATTATTAAATTCAAATAAATTGGCATACTCAACTCTTCTCATAGACACTGACTTTGGGTGTAATAATAGCACATAAAGTTTTCTATATTAAATATATTATAGTATATGAATAATTGTGGATTTCATAGTGTGTATTGTCTAGTACTATTTCATTGTCCAAAACTATAGCACTGTACTCTTTGTACTACATTTCCGTACTCATTTCTCTCCCCTTGCTCCTGAGAATGAGCATATGACTATCTGATCTTATGAGTTCAACTCTTTTACACTGCACACGCACTGGAGATTGGGTTTTTATTTCTTTCTCCGTCTGGGTTATTTCATTTAGTATAACAAACCTGCTTAATGCAAATGTCTACCATGGACTTCGATCTGCAAAAAGAAGGCTGTGAGTGGAGCTTCCCTGTTTCACTAAGGATAAGCTGATGTCTATTTAGTTCCCATATAATTTTATTTTTAGATTGTCTCTTTTATGTATTGCATAGAAATAGATAGAAATGGAGAAAAGGGGTTATTTCACTTGCCAAGAAAAGAAAAGCGGGGTGACATTTTATTAGGGAAAGGCAGAATCATAGGAACATCTGCAGCATCATTGGAGTCACATGCAGCAAAAATCAGATCTACACTAGGATTTGAAAAACCTTCTATTATCTCATATGTTATTGTGAAAAACCTTCAGAAATGGATAATACCATGGCTTGCTGGCATCAATGGGGCAATTTCATTCAAGCCAGCTGGTTTTTTCCTAGCAGCACCTGCAAAATTACATTGAATTGACCAAAAGACTATCCCAAATTATTAACAATGCCCCAGGGGACACAAACAGTGCCTTAGAATGGTTTCAAATAAAAAAAAAAAAGATAATATGATCCAGCCATCCTATTTTAGTTAATTTCACCACTCATAATGGCTACTAAGTGCCAACTGAAAGACTGTATCTTTTAGTTAGTATTTCTGTAGTTTATGAGATCCTATAGTCAGAAGCAGATAATGTTCCATAGTACTTGCTATGTATTGAATATAAAGAAAGCATATTATATATCTTGAGCATGAGTATTGAACTGAAATATAAAATGAATTATTTACTGGAATGATAACAAGAACCCAAGTGATCATGATAGTTTTGAGGAATCATACTGTCAAAGTTGGCCAGTGGATGGCCTTGGGATGGTGATACTGTTCCAGGCTTTGACATGGGCAAGTGATGTCAATATAATTTGCAAACAGCCTTAAAACTTAATGGCCACATTTAAACCCCACCAACTTACATAGAAGCTTGAAAGCTATCTCAAAATAATTATATGCCTCTTCATTTGCACTACTGGGGACAAGAAAGATTTATGACAGAGACTGAAAGATACACAAAGAGAAAAAGCAAAAGACTGAGAAATAATTAGCTGGCTTTGTTCTCAAGCAGGCCAGGGCTCCTTTACCATTAGTCATATAATATTGTATGTGGAAGGAGGAATGTCCAAAGCCTTAAGGAAAACTGGCAGCTATGTTTTTGAAGAAGAGGAAATGAAGCCATAAGGGCTATAAAATAAAAATAAATTAAACTATATATGTAAAATTAGAGGCAATAAATGCCCCACATGAGTAAGAAATACATCATTGACAGGGAACTTATACCACCAAGTCATCATTTCTATGCCCTTAATTATTAACAAATCGTCTGTATCTTCTACTGAGGCATCTTTAGAATTGTTACCTTTGGCTCTACATACTTGTGCTCCCCTATAGCAAATGTTTCTTATTTTTATTATTATTTTTGCTACTAAGATACAATACTTGAGAAAGTCAGTTCAGGGAAGAAGGATGTATTTTTCTTAGTTTCACAGGTTTCAGTTCATGGTCACTTGGTTCCATAGTTTCTATACCCATGTAGGCTAAGGTAGAAAATTACTGTGATTTGAATGAAAAATGTTAAACATAGGCTGCTCTCTACTTTGAGCCAGCCTCTGCTCCTGTTGACACGCCTTTTCTACCATGGTGGAAAGTATTTCCCTGATATCTCAGTATGAAGAAACCCTTCTTCCCTAGATTGCTTTTTTTTTTCATATATATTGTCATAGCAATGAGGCAAGTAATGAAGGCCTACAGCACTGTGAAACAAACCTGTAATCATTATGGTGGACAGGAAGCATTGGGAGAGGGAAAGTTTGGGAAGAAAATGTGCCCTACAAAGATATACCCTCACCAAGCCACTCTGTCACTTAGACCCCACCTTCCAGTTTCCACTATCTACCTATATGATAATTGTTTAACCCACCAATTTGATCAGACTTCAATATCTTCCCCAAATCTATATCTCTAAATAATGCATGAGAGACCAAGCCTTCAAGATATCAGCTTTAAGGGGATGCTATTGCATAAATTCACCATGTGTTATTTACTGTTCTCCTGTGAATAAACGTTTATTTTGCTTCCAGGTGTTTGTAATTAAAAATGACACTCTGTTAGAAGAAAGAATGATGAATAGTCAGGGAACAGAACATTAAGGTAATGAAACTAATCCATATAATATTATAGTCTGTATACATGTCATTGTATATTTGTCAAAACCCATAGCATATATCACGCCACAAGTTAGTCCTATTGTAAACTGTGGATTTTGATAAATAATAAAGTTTGAACACAAATTTATCAATGGTAAAAAAGGGACCCCTATCATATGTTTGTTAATAGCTGGGAAGTCTATGCATTTATATGTGTAGCTATCTCATATAAACTCTTTACTTTTGGATCCACCTTTCTGTGAACCAGAAAGAGATCTCTAGAATACTACATTTGTAAAACATTGTTGTTATGAATATTCATGCACTCTCTTAAAAGCCATTGAACACAGGAACTAATCTACGTCTATGTGTTTCTATAGTAAAGAGAACAAGAAAACAAGAATGCTATACATAGCTGGGTGTGGTGGCACATGCCTTTAATCCCAGCACATGGGAGGCAGAGGCAGGCAGATTTCTGAGTTAGAGGCCAGCCTGGTTTACAGAGTGAGTTCCAGGACAGCCCTGTCTCGAAAAACAAAAACAAAAACAGAAAACAAAACAACAACAACAAAAACAAGAATGCTATACAGTTCATATGATTTTAACGTCTTTTTCCATTAGAAATGAGGTTTGGGTTGTTGGTTTGTTTGAAGTTCCACAAGCTCTCAATCAACTAGTTAGTGACCAAACCTTGAGCAATGAAACTCTGAGCTACTTTTCAGAACCAAAGTACCTAATTTGTAAAACATTGCTCTTATTAATACACTCTCTTAACTATATATATAGTTTTAAAACAAAAGTGTCAAGAAAAAACTTGCTGAGGTGACATTTGATTAAAAAGCCAGAAAATGACTTAGGTGAAAATTACTGTCATCCAGATGAAAAGTGTTTCACAGACACCAACTGCATAAGACATAGGACAGGTATATTCCTTCCATGTTAAAGTAAACATCAAGGAAGATTTTGAGATTAACAATTTAGGAGAAAAGGAAGAGAATTAAAAGCTATTAAATGAGATAGACATTGAGAAGGTGAGCATAGCAAGTTGCAGTTAACCTTTTAGATATTTCTTAGAACTGAACTTTTGGGCTACAATTCAAGAAGAGATGAAAATCTGCTGAGCACATATTACTAGGTTAAACAAAAGTATAATTTCTGTACTACAATATATGTGTATTTTAACTTCACTAATGAAAGCCAGCTTCCTTTTCAAATGTAGTCATATCAATATATAACAATATCAACATTAATTTTAATCGATATTAATCAAGCAATCTAGCTATCTATATAATCTATATCTAGATTCATATTCTCAACAGTAGTCCATATGTGATTTCCAAAGGGACTCAACATTGTCAACAATATTACTAGCAATTAATATTTATTTTTATTAAAAGGATTAAGGTTACAGAATTATTTCCCTAAGAAATGATGAAACTGAAATTTCACTCAGTTTTTTCATGCAATAATTTTACTAAAAAATTCTATCAATGAGAGGGTTTTTAGGAAAACAAGAGTTCTTTTGTGAAGCACATTGTATTTTCTTCTAAATTTTTAAGGTAGATTTTTAAAATGTCCGTACATGATGCTTTTGTTGAAAATTATACCCTAAACCATAAGTACTTTCTGATTTTTAAAATAATGTTCACAACAAAATCACCTTCAGCACTTTTAAAGACATTTTGAAATTGAAGAATCATTTACATATAGTGAAATGCACACACTTTTACTGTAGAGCACATTTATCTGGGGAAATTGTATCCAAAGGTGTAACTTAGATCCCTGTCCATAGAAAAAGCAGCTGAAAGTGCTGGAAGTTGTTCTTGTCCTTTCATTAGTTTGCCCTACATCTCCTGAACCTAAACCATACTAATCACTAGATGGATGTCAGTCATGTCAGGTTAGTGTTTCCTGTGTAGAAATTGACATAAGCCCTGGGAATGAAGGTTAGGGTAGAACCATTGCCTTACTTGTGAAGGGTTTTAAGGTCAAGTCCCTCTATTAAAATATATAATATATAAATAAAATCATATAGTTTTCCCCTGACTTTTTTCCTTTTTTAATTTAATTAATTTTTTATCCAGACCACAGTTTTCTTCCTTTCTTTTCTCCCAGACTCTCTCTACCACTACCATCCATGTCTCCTTCATTCCTCTTCAGAAAAGAGCCACCCTCCATGGATATCAACCAGCCATGGTATATCAAGTTTCAGTAAGACTAGACACCTTCTCTTCTATTAAGGGTAGATCAGGCAA
Source organism: Mus musculus (assembly GCF_000001635.26). NCBI lineage: Eukaryota > Metazoa > Chordata > Mammalia > Rodentia > Muridae > Mus > Mus musculus. The sequence continues at coordinate 46,904,993 of NC_000086.7, forward strand.
ATCAGTAAAGAGAAAGGATCCCAATAAGCGTGCCTTTTCAAACTATGTTTGCTGTTGAACATTTTAAATAATTCATCTTTATATTTAATCTTTTGAGACCTGATTTTTCATCTCATTAGCTCATTGATTGCTACTTTGGGGAGGGATGGTTGCTGTTTAATATTTGAAGCTGTTTATATAGCTAAAAAAAATAAAATTGATCTGACATATACCTAGCAAATAGTTTCTCTTATTCTGTGGGCTGTTCATTCTGCTTATAGTTTACTCTGATATACAGAATCTAATTTCATGTAATCCCATTTGGCAATTTAGGGGAATATTTCCTGACTTATCAAAGTCCTATTCAGAAAGTTCCTGCTTATGCTTGAATCCCTGAGTCTTCAAAGGTATTCCCTGTGTTTTCCCCTAGCATTTTCAACACTTCATTTTTTAAAAAATCCTTGATTTTGAATTATGCTCAGAGAGATAGATACTTATATGTTTTCATTTTTCTGAAGGCACATAATAAGTATTGCCAAGAGTATTGGTTGAGTAGATTGTCCCAGCTCAGTGTCTGTTTGTCTATCTATCTATCTATCTATCTATCTATCTATCTATCTATCTATCAATCAATCACAGTAAATCTCCAACCCAAATATGCCCCAGCAATGAAAACATGACTCAGTTAATATGAATATGTGCTGTGCACCTAGATTGGGCAGAACTCCCTCTACACTAGCATCTTCCACATCTATGAGACCCCCTTAGAACTTGCAGTTTCTCCAGGCCATGTGCTTCTGCTCTGCTTTTCCTCTTCCTCCTCCTCTCTGTACTCTCCCTCTTCCATTTTCTCCTCCTCTCTTCCCACCATCTGCACCACCTTGCCTTTATCTATCCAATCATCAGATCTCATTTATATTTACAAATTAAAGTGGGAAGCAGGTTTACAGGAAATCACCCGAGTGCTGACTCATTCCTTGTTTGCAGCCCCTTACAAGAGAATGAAATTAATGTCAAGTATAATTAGCCCCAAGGCTATCCAAAACATGTCCCCCTTTCTGTCCAAATAAAAGACAATTTTATCTCAGATATAATTGAACATAACATTATTTTGTAATTTATAAAGTTCAAGAGATCTAACACTCAGTCCATCATCTTTGTTCATTAAATAAAACCTCTGTTATCCTTACTTAAAAGACTATAGTTCTGCACCTGGCTACATCTTGGTTTTAGATTGAATGCCATCTGAAAACCATCCTCTCAAATCTCTTCCTCTCAAAGTAAAAAGCCTGGGTTGGCTAAGAGACTGTGTAGTTTTTCAACCCCATCAGAAATCCAAGAACGACTGATATTAACTGAAAATATACAGGAAGCCTAACACAGCTTCCAAAACTTAGCCAATTTATAGAGACCGCTGATCACCTGGACAGTCCCTTACTTCAACAGACTGGAGCATCAGTCTTCAGCCTACTGCCCAGGGTCATCTGACAGACTTAGAGAAACAGGAATATTAAGGACTGGCCTATTATGTTTCGGCAGAACCAAGCTGTCCTAACCTATAATTGTGTGCTTTCTTGGGACAGTGTTATGTATGTAGATGAAATGAGACAATTCTTGCCTAGTGGCCATCCTCTGCTGTTGGGAACTAAAAAAGGGGGCTTGGGGGAAGTTGGGGTAAGGTAAAAGAGGCCCAACGTCACCAGAGTTCCCTATTCTCTGGTCAGTCAGTCATGGGAGGGCTGCCGGATGATTTCCACTCAGCCCTGGGTGGGCATCCAAGCCTCTGACCCACTTGATGGGGGAGAGGTGGACAAGTGGCAGCTCCCGACCTGGGGGCCCCAGGGCCACACCCTGTAGCCCAGGGGTTATAAGATAGAGGGATAAAGGAAGAGGTTCCTAACACTGACCAGAGTGTGCAGTGGATCTTGATGAGCAGAGACTCTCTGTGGTTTAAGAGCTTTATTATAGAAATGCAGGGGGAAAGAGAAAAGGGAGAGAGAGGGAGGGGGAGGAGAAGGGGGAGAAGGAGAGGGAGAGTGAGGAGAGGGAGAGGCTAGAGAGAAAGAGAGTAAGAGGGAGAGGCTAGAGAAAAAGAGAGTAAGAGGGAGAGAGGAGAGGACAAAGAGAAAGGAGAGAGGAGAGAAGACAAAGAGAGGGGAGAGAGAGGCTGAGGGTGAGGAGTGAGAAGAGTGTAAGAGAGTGAGGTGGGGGCCTAACAGCCACTTTTATGGTCTTTACTGTTGCTAGGTAACTGGGGAGGAGTTTAGCCTGAAGGTCAGAAGCTTGGGCCATTGTCTACAAGACTACTGACCATGCTTCTTTTGTGCGGGCTGTGGGGAATGGTAACTTGGGCAGGGGCCAGAGTTCCAGGAGCATGAGGGAATGCCTACCATGTCATGAAGGTGAGTTATCACCACTGGGGTTCAGACCTCAGTTGGAGACCAGCCTGCAATTCCCCACACTCTGCTACATATGCAGCTAGAGATATGAGTCCCACCATGTGTTTTCTTTGATTGGTGGTTAATTTTTACTACCAAAGACAACCTATAATAACCACCCCCAGCCCCAACGCCTAGGGAGCTGTGATCACAGCTCTTCATAACCTCTTCAAACTAGATATGGGCATTGAGATAGTTTTGAAGGAAAGGGGAAGGGTAGGGAAGTGGAGGGGTTAGTTGGCCTTAAGAGGGCCATAAAAATGATTGTATTAGTCTCTGATGTCTGTGTCCTGACTGGATATAGATGTAAAACCAAGACATCAGGAGTTCAGGCAGGTCAGTTCAGCATGTCTGATGATGAAATTCACCAAGGCTGTATATTCTGCAATATATAAATCTCAAAAAAAAATAGTTTCATCAAGATAACCTTTTTGTTTGATTCTATGGAATCTAGTTCTTCAGGGGGTCTCCCTCTATCACATCTGATCCATATAACCCTGGAAGGTGTTAATCACCTTTTTCCAAAACACAAAGACAAAATCTTTTTCCCCAGTCAGAATATCCTTCAGCTGGTAACCAGGAGAACATGTAGCTTGCCCTCTGCCCCAGGGGAACAGTAAAACAACCACAAATACTCAAAATCACACACAATTTAACCTATTTAGGTCTTTCTAATTTGTCATGTCAGGATATTAACCCAAAATTCCTTTGGAGCCCACATTAGAGAATATGAGTCTCCTGCAGATTTTATCATACCACATATTTAAAACAATTGATTCACACTTCTATTTTCCTTTTCTTTTTTTCTCTCCCTCTCTCTCTCCCTCTCCCTCTCCCTCTCCTTTCTCCTTTCCTTTCTCCTTTCCATACCTGCTTATAAGAGGCAGCTTGTCAAACCAGGATTTAAACCCAAAATTCCTGTGGAGCCCACATTAGACAGAATATGAGAATCTGGTAAAGACTTATTAGAGCAATAAAGTTTTATACCATCTTTAAAGCAATTAATTCATACTTCCACTAATATCTGCCTATAGGAAGTACATAGCTTTTAATTGTTAAGCTCTCTGCCTGGAGCAGCCATCCTGTTATGCCATCTATCTGTTGTGCTCTCTACCTTGAGCCACAGATATTTATTTAATTAATACCTATTATAATATCTATCTGTTATGCTCTCTACCGGGAGCCACAGACTTCTATTAATTAATACCTCTTCATAGCAGGTGATTATCCCTGCTCTCTCTACTTGGAGTCAGTGACTAATATTCCCTATCTAGTTCTGAATCGCAGGTGAAATTTCCCATCCTTAAGTAGTATACCTGCTTATAAGAGGCAGCTTGTAAAACCAGGATTTAAACCCAAAATCCCTGTGGAGCCCACGTTAGACAGAATATGAGTATCCTGTAAGACTTTTTAGAGCAATATAACTTTATGCCATCTTTAAGAATCAAAAGGTTATATTTCTCTCTTTATATCAATGAATTACCTGGTCTGGAACCCTTTTAACTTTCTCTCCCAATTCTTTATTCACAAGGAAAAGCTGAATGTAAAAAGACCCAAATTGCCTTTGTCCCTGTTTGGAAGTAGGGGAGGCAAGTTCGAAGGGGTCTCATAGATGTGGAAGATGGTAATGTAGTTGTAGATCTGCCCAATTTAGGCACACAGCATGTATTCATATTAATTGAGTCGTGTTTTCATTGCCAGGGCATATTTGGGTTGTAGATATACTGCAACAAAATGGTGCCCAACATATTGATTTTAATTCAACTAATCTGAGATAAATATCCACTGCCCCCCCCAATGCCTGAATGGGGCTAGGGCAGTGACCTAGGCTGCAGCTGTATGGATTCAAAGCTGACTGGGTTTGAGGGGCCTACAGAGAATGGCAGAGAGGCATCTATGCCTGGGAGAACATTTCTATGTTTGCTTCCCTGTATCCGTCGCTCCCCATGCTGCCTCCCCTACTTTTTTTGGTGGGGTGAGGGTGGCTAAAACCTAGGTACTATTATAGAGGTATTTTCCCTCTTCATTATGTTATATGCTTAGTCTAGGTGAGTATATATTTACAATTCATTATTTTCTGAACTTGATTCTTTTCATTGTGAAATTGCCTTCTATTTCCTTCTAAGCCTCATTTCTTTTTTAATTGATCATTATATTTATTTACATCTCAAATGTTGCCCCCCCCTTCCTGGTCTCCCTTCTGTAAACACCCTATCACATCCCCTCTCCTCTTTATGTCTAAGAGGATGCTCCCCAACCAACCCACCCACTCCTGCCTCATCCCACTAGCATCCCCCATTTGCTGGGGCAACAAGCCTCCATAAGATCAAGTGCCTCTCCTCCCAGTGATGTCAAGCATCTTTTCTTAAAGTCTAATTCATGTAACATACATATAGAAAAGCTTGTTTGCTTTTGGTTACCACCAAATATTTTTTCACCTCTTTATCTTCAGCCAATGCAGCAGTTTTATAGCTAAAATGAATTTATTTTTTGGCAAAAATAAAGAGACATATTATTTATCCATTGTATTCAGCAGTGGTATTTTTTAATAAATTTATCTACTTATAACAATTATCACTAAAGATACTCATTGTGTTTTTATTTACTCTGATCTGTTTTACTATTCTTTTTCCCTTGGATCAATGATGATCAACCTAGTTGTGAGGTGGCTCTGAAAGCCAGGTCTGAAGAAGTTAGCTTGGCGTCAAAGATCATGGTCATTGGCTTAGTAATAGAGTCTTTGGAAAATTCTGATACACACTGCACGTTTCTTTGACTATAAGAAAATTTCCTCTTTCGTATGGCTGAGCTTATGGTGTATGCATAATATGAGCTACCCTTCCTATATTTTTCAGTGTATTTTCTCCTTATCTCTGCACTCTACCTATGTGTTCTTGTTTATTTTTAAGTTTTTTTCCCATTTATTCATTTAATTTATATAAAAAAACCTCATGCACCATAGTCTTGCTTATCTCCCTGCCCCCTCATATCCATCCTCTGCTCTTGAGATCTCCCCCACCAAATAAATATACAGAAACAAACAAGAAAACAAAGCATGGAAAACATTTCATCGTGGAAGCTGTAGTATGTCACAGTGTGCCCCATAGTATACTCCTTTATCCACATATCTTAACTTGCAAATACTCATTGCAATGAGTCTTTGATCTGGTTTGACACCTCTGGCTTCTGTGACACCATCAATATTGGATCTTCACTGGTCCTCTTCACAGTTATCTGTTGATGCTTTGTGTTATGGAAATCCTGCAGCTTCGGATCCTCAGGACTGGCCTTTTGACATGCCCCATCTCCCAACCATTTGCAGATGATATTGATTTTGGGGTGGGGCAACTGAGAGTCCTAGATCCGGGTCTGCTTGGCAGCTGAGCCACCACTCTCTTATCTACACCACCAGGGTAGACTCTCTAACACTGCTACAGATAAGCCACACAATGGCTCTATCAGCAGAAGGCAGGGTCTGCTCTTCTGCTCTCTTGCCCTTAGGCTGGCTCACTCTTCCAGAGCCAGTTCCATTGTATTGTCTAGGCAAGGTACACAACCAACCTTTCCAAGTCCTGGAGCCAGTGAGGGGCAGGATCAGTTTACCTGCAATCATAACCCCAGAGCTGGCAATGGCTGAGGAGTAAGGAAGCAGAGGGCATCTCCCCTTGCCCAGACTACCTCATGGCAAAGTTGTAGCATGGCCAGCTCTTCCTTGCTCATGGCCTTTGTCTGGCTCACCTATGCTACTGAGCCAGCTCTTCTCTAATGCCCAGGCAAGGTAGAGGACCTGCTTTTTTGACTACCATATGGTAAGATGGTGGGGAGGCATCACCCCTGCATCCATGCCATCTCACAGCAGACAAGTGGTGATGATGGCTCTCCCACACTCTTGCTCTTGGGCCAGCTCACCTGTGCCCCACTATGAGAGTTGCCTCTGCTGTGCTGTCCAGGCAGGGTGCAGGGCCTGCTCTCCTGAGTACTACAGCTGATGAGGGGCAGGGATAGCTCTCCCCTGTTCATGAATGTGTGGACAGCTTTTCCAACAGCTGGAAGTCATGAGGGCTGGGGGTGTCTATACCACCCCATGACAGATGAGTGGTCATCTCTCTCACACTAACCCTTATGCCAGTTCACCCCTACCCCTACCACCAAGGCCAGCTTCATTATGCTATTTGGGTAAGACTGCCTCAACCAGGATTGTCCCGAAGTTCTCTAGTAGTGATATGTGCTAAATACAAAGTCATTGACCTTGCCACTGAATAGTCACAGACTCAAATATAGCCCTTAGTTGCCACTTAGGCTGGGACCTCATCATAGCCCCTCGTGGCTATGCTGGCCACTCACAAAGACACTCCTCTCCATCCTTGAGTCTCCAGTTTGATCTCTCTTCATAATGCTCAATCTCCTACACTTTTCTTTTTTTCCCATTTGTCCACCACATACATGCACATTTTGGTGGCTCCTGCTTCAGGCTGTCCCACATAGCTGGTAGTCTTCTGGATGACATCTGCCACACACCCAAACTCCATAGGAAGCAGGTGTCTGTGGCCTGCTTGTGCCCTGCATCAGAGGGCAGGTCTGTGGGAGGTAGGGCTGTCTGTAGATCTCTGTCTGCTTTCTCCTCCTGTGGTATGCTATATGGTAGTAGGTGAGACTCTGTGTGTCTTTTGGCTGCCCATGTCATGGGGCAGACAGTAGGTCTGTGGGTGTACGACAAGGTAAAATGCATGACTCTGTCTGTGTTCTTCCTCTCAAGCTGCACTACTTGATTTGAATCGATTTGATTTGATTTTTATGTATCCTAAGCAGAAAACAGCTTGGGTCACCAAGCCAGACATGAAGCTAGGATGAATAAAAGACTGCCATTTGTTCTGACCCTGAATTATATAACAACAATACCAACAAGGTATATCATTGTCCACTGCGAGGAGATAGTGTTCTTGCAGTTTCCTTGCAGTTTCCATGGATTCCTTGATGCTCATGGTGCTATTTTCTTACATGGATTGTTGAACAAATTTATGTTGTGAATGGAAAAGTGTTAGAAACTACCATTCATTATCTTCCTGGCTCCAAGGATCATAAGATTTGGTTATAATTTTACCTTAAAATATTGGTCTCCACATTCATGTTTCATAAAAAAAAAGCTTTCCCTATTCTAAACTAAGAAAATATTCTATATTCTTCTGTAAGTTTATTTTTTCATATTCCTATAAAATATAGATCTATATGAATAGTTTTTCCTAAATGATACAAGAGCTCTCACTTATTTTCCATACACAGATTCAAATACTCTAGAGTAATTCAGTGAATACCATTTCCTTTTCTCATATCCTTCTACTATGCACCTTTTTCCCATAGAGATCATGTGAGTCTGTTTGTATTTGTTTTTCCCTTGTCTATGTGAATATATACTAGTACACATAAGGATCTAATTAATGAATTTTGTAACATGTCTTCAGCTATTACATAGATTGCCATCAAGTTATGGTCCTTCTTCAAGGCCATATTAAATATTCCTACATGGTTTCAAACACTTCTCATACATATCAATCTACAGAAATTTACATTTAGCGTTTTAGGTTTAATAAAAATCTTTTGTGGACTTTTATTATAATTGTTTAATATGGCACAAAAAAGCCATCAATAAAGATAGTCTTTCTTATCTCTAAACAAGATAAATTTGTCAACATAATAGATTTTTCAAGTTAGAAGTTATATCTATAAACATACATTTCAATTTCATTCAGTTTAACATTTCAAATTGTAGAATGTATTAATTAATATTTTAATTGTTGCTAGTATCTACAAATACAAGTGTCTAGATTTTGTAATTTCTAACCTCTCTTAACTCTAATAAATAAATTCATTTAAATGATTAAGTAGATATCAATTTACCAGTAAACAATAATATATTTTTTTAATGTATATGTGTGGATATTGGGATGCGCATGTGTATGCATCTATGAGGAAGTCACAAGACAGCCTAAGATGTTGTTTCCTAGGCTTTCTGTACTTTATTATTTGAGGCAATTTATCTCACTTTCCTGGAACTCAGTAAGCAGGCTAGGCTGGTTAACATTTTTAAGCCTAGGTGATTTTCTTGGCTCCATCTCTCCAGGCTTGCTATTATAAGCATTTCTATTTTTTCAAGAGTTTAGAAAATCAAACTCATATTCTCTGGCTTATAAAACAACCTCATCAGTACCTGAATTATCTCTTCTTCCCCAGAAATTTTATTTTGTATTATTCCATTTAAATTAACTTTAATTTTGTGTCTCATTTCACTGCATGGGACCAAAGGTAAATTTCACTAAAAATGATCATTACAAACATCAATCATTATTTTACTGATGATAAAGAAGTTTCTAAAATGATACTTAGTGCCTCCCCCCAAAAAAGCAGTTTCTAATGATTTGTGATTAATTATAAAGTGTGTTAAAATGTCTTTAAGATCTTCATTGTCTGATAAAAGTCATATTCTTGTGTTTCATGTTTCCTCCACACTTATATTAAGAGTTTTTATTATAGAAAGATGTTAAGTTTATTTTGGCATATATTTAAATGAACAACCATGTGGCATTTTTAATTAATGAATGAATTTTCTACTTATGGGTGTTTTGCCTACATATGTGCTGGCTTGCATGAAGCAAGAACCCTGAGGGTGCTAGGAATTGAATCTGGGTCTCCTAAAGAAGTCAGCTATCCTAACTGCTCAGCCATCTCTCTAAGTTCCCAAGCATGCAGTTCCATTCCACCAATTGATAGTGGTAAAGTGCACAAAAGAACAAAGACTTAATTCCTAGAAAGCTTGACATATTATCCAGTGCTTCATTCAGCTAACTGATACTTTGTTTTCAGTGTTTTTATTTCTGTTAATTACTAAGACAATCCGTAAATACTATCCTTATTGCTTTTGACACAGTTATTAATAAATAGTGCTATAAAATGAGTATTATCTATTCCTGACTTTTCTGCTTTGTAAGATTAAAATTAATAATATGCAAATATTTCATAGTCACAATTTTAAATCATATGAAATGGTGGTTTTCTTTGGAGAAAGATGTTAAACAATAATACATGACTTCAATTTTTCCTAAGCATGTTTTGATAAGTTTTGTCCTCACAGAAAATTCTGGTTTAATCTGCATCTCCAAATTCATTTTTATAAGACAATTCATAATGTTATTTAATTTCATATTAGTTTTGCTAAATTTGTACTGTGATCCAAAAATATTATGTGCCAAATAATTTTGTTCTTAATAAGCACTTTAAAAATTTTAGTAATGTATTTAATCTCTTAAAAATACTATTTTGGTGGAAAAAAACAAAGCCTCTTCAAATATAGTGCTGATCTAACTGGATGTCTGCATGCAGAAAAATTCCAATAGATGTGTATTTTTCACCCTGCACAAAACTCAAGCCCATGCAGATCAACATCCTCAACATAAAACTAGGTACACTCGGCCAATAGAAGGGAAGATGGGGAAGAACCTTGTACTCACTGGCACAGGAGACACTTTCCTGAACAGAACATCAATGATTCAGGCTCTAAGATCAAAAACTGATAAATGGGACCCTATGAAAGTAGACATCAACAAGGCAAATGACCCAATTAAATGGGTTACAGAGCTAAATATAGAATTCAGGACAGAAGAATCTCTAATGGTTGAGAAACATTTAAAGAAATGTTCAGCATCCTTAGCCATTAGGAAAATGCAAATCAAAACAAACCCGGAGATTCCATCTTACACACATCACAATAGCTAAGATCAAAAACTCAAGGGCTAGCCTATGCTGGTGAGGATGTGTAGCAAGGAGAACACCTATCTATTGCTGATAGGACTAAAAATTTGAACAGCCACTCTGGAATCAATTTGGCAGTTTCTCAGAAAATTGGGAATAGATCTACCTCATGATCCAGCTATACCACTCCTGGGCACATACCTAAATGATGCTCCACCATCCCACAAGGACATTTGTTCATAGCAGTTTTATTCACAATAGCCAGAAACTAGAAACCAGCAAGATATGTCCCAACTGAAGAATGAATAAAGAAAATGTGGTACATTGCACATTGCAGTATTATTCCCTTTTTAAAAATAATGAAATTTGCAGAAAAATGAATGAAACTTGGAAAGATCATCTTGACTGATGTAACCCAACCCCTGAAAGACAAATGTGATATGTAGTCACTTAGAAGTAGATATTAGCTATGAAGTAGAGGATGAACATGTTACAGTCTATAGACCCAACAAAGCTAAGTAACAAGGAGGGTTTAAGGGGGAAGCATGAATCCCACTGAGAAGGGGAAATAAGATAAACATCTCGAGTGGACACAAAGTGAGGAAACTGTTTAAGGGAGGGGGTGTGGAATCAGAACAAAAGGAATCAGGTGTGGAGGAAGATGGAAGGAGAGAGTACTGAAAAAAGACAACTGGAATCACAGGGGCACATTTCTGGCATGATATACAAACCAATGGCAATGAAAACTCCTAGGAATCTATGAGGGTGATGCTAAAAAGGACTCCTAGCAATGGAGGCTATGCAGTGTGAACCAGTCAACTCCTATAATCAGGCAAGTCTTCCAATGTAGGAATTGGAACACCAACTTAGCCACAAAACTTTCCACCAACAATTTGTCTTGCCTACAAGGTGTACAGGGGTAAAGATGGAGCAGAAACTGAAAGAATGGTCAGCCAATGAGACTCATGTCATGAGAAGGAGCCTATTACTGATACTGCAAATTATATTCTGCTGTACTTGCAAACAGGAACCTATCATCAGAGAAGCTTCACCCAACAACAGATAGATGCAGAGAACCACAGCCAAAAATGAAGAGAAGCTTGGGGAATCCTGCAGAAGAGGAGTGGAAGGATTGTTGGAATCACTGGAGTCAAGAACTCCAAGAACTCCAGAAGAAAATCTATAGAATCAACTTACCTGGGCCCATAGGGGTTCAAAGAGACTGAACTGTCAACTAGAGAGCATGCGTGGGACTGACCTAGGCCCTCTGTATATATGTCACACTTATGTAGCTTGATCTTCTTGTGGGACTTCTAACAGTGGGAGCAGGGGTTGTCTCTGACTTTGTTGCCTGCATTTTGGACCCTTTCCTCCTACTGGGCTGCCTTATCTAGCCTCAATTGAAGAAGATGCACCTAGTCTTACTGCAACTTGATATGCCAAGGTCAATTGATATTCCATGGGAGGCCTTCCCTTTCCTGAAGAGAAAGGGAGGAGAAGTGGATGGGGTAGGTGCCCACAAAGAACTGAGAGGAGAGGAGGCAAGGAAAATTCATTTGGGATATAAAGTAAAGAAATACATCGACAAAATACCTCTTTGGTACTGGAAAGATAGCTCAAAGGTTAAGAACTTACAGAGGACCAAGAATTGGTTCCCACACCCACACAATGGCTCACAGTCTAGTTCCATGGATCTAAGACCATCCTCTGATATCCATTGGCACCAGACATTCATGTGGTTCATACATGAATTCAAATCACTCATACATATAAAATTAATAAATCTATAATAATCCACTTAGCTTGTATTATTATTTAGTAGTCCTTTTTTTTTTCCTATGTCCTGAATTCATCCAGGACACCTTAGAAAAAGTGATGCTTGAGGATATACTAATCATTTCAACCTAAGTGGCCTGGGATGAATAGTTTTCAAACTCTTAAAAATACCATGAAAATGCAATAAATAGTGAGAGCTATAGGAAGACACAGCACCTAATAATTTCAATAATTGGCTTGCAAATGTTATTTCTCAACATATACCAATTATTATGGTACATATTATTGATTTTAATTAGTAATAACTTACTACTTTTCAAACTTTTTCATGGTTCCTAAGAGAAGTTTTACATCTACATAATTTATTTTACCTATTTGTTTAATCCATAGTCTTTGACAATGCTTTAATATAAGGTGTTTTCTTCCTTCCTTCCTTCCTTCCTTCCTTCCTTCCTTCCTTCCTTCCTTCCTTCCTTCCTTCCTCTCTCTCTCTCTTTCTCTCTCTCTCCCTCTCTCCCTCCCTCCCTCCCTCTCTCTCTCTTTCTTTCTTTCTTTCTTTCTTTCTTTCTTTCTTTCTTTCTTTCTTTCTTTCCTCTTTTTTTTCTATTTTTAAGACAGTTTGTCATCATGTAACTCTAGCTGGTATGGCTACTTTGTTGACCATGCTGCCCTGGTACTCTGCCTCCTGAGTGGAGAAATTGAAATCCAGGTAAGTATTTTCATTATTAAGTTCTTAAGTTCTAGATATATTCTAATTTATATGGTTATTTCTGTTTTCTGATAATTTTATAGTGATATGCTTTTAAATTTCAAAATATTCGACATCAGTTCATATTGGTGTCACTTATTTCTTAAATGTATTTTGAATAGAAAACATAATCTTTATGATACTAATTCTTAGAGATTCAGTACAGTCAGCTTTATGGTGTAAGGTAGGTCCCATTGGTTATATAATTCAAGAGAATATTCTCTAATACTTGGTAAGATGTTTTCTAATTGCATATGCCCCAATATTAAAATATAACTTCTGATTTACCACAGGATTTATCTACCAGCTACTTGTAAAGATGTATAAAATTCTACTACTATGACGATGTATGGGAAAATTTATTTTGATATTTCTGTAATAATTCTCTTTTCACAATTGTTTCTTTTCTGTGTTTCCATATTTTATGTTTTGATTAGAAGCTAAAACATAGGGCATTGGATGTAGGATAATTCTTTGTACAATATATTTTAAGTTTATGTATACCAATAAAGTATGAAAGCCCACATTGAGTGTTGACTATTTAAAGTGGGTAATCAGGATATTGTAGCAAATTTACAAAAGTTATAGAAGGAATTAGTAGCCATGTATATCTTTATATATGAAAATCCATGATCTAGGTACAAATTAAACCCCAGAGTACTTAGGTAAGACTATTTCATGTAAGAAAAATAAGGAATATCCTTTCAGATTATATAAACAACAAAAGAAATTTAAAAAAAAAAAAGAGCAAGGTGAAACCAGAAAAAACAAGGTGACACCAATGTAGAAACCTAAAAATATACCAAGACCAAAATAGCCAGGGTGACTGGTGATTTCCATAAAGCAAAGATAGAAATCTTTCTGCACGTGTGTGTCAACACATCAGCTCAAACATCAGGCACCCCAGTTTTGATGATACATTTAGCTACTGGCAGTCTCAAGTTAATTACAAGCTGCTCATCTCAAAGTAAGGTTTTCAATTTTAAAAGACAAGTTCAAAAATTCATAGAGAACTTTAGAAGATGGAATTGGATCTCTATGTTGGTACTGCCGTGTGTGTGTGTGTCTCTGTGTGTGTGCATGTAAATGAGCATATATACACTTTATTTTACTCTTCTTTTATGTACCTTGGCCTGACTTTCCTTCTTTCCTTATATCTATCTTACAGGCTTAATGTGTCTTTGTTAAAATGATAATGAGACATTATGTTGTAGTCTCAGGGTATGTCAAAGAAACCCATTTTTTACCTCTCATCGTCCATGACTAAGTCCAATATAAAGATGGTTAATATTAACTATTTTTCTTGGAGAAAAAAATCATTTTCCTTCAGCATCTCCCCACCCCATCAAAATAATTCATCCAGTGCTTTTAGAAATAATAAGAGGCATGCACTTATAGTTCATTCATCACCTCAAAACCCCACATAGTATGTAAAAAATTATCCCTTTACCTTTCCATAAAAAAACAAAGCTTTGACAAACAAATGCGAAGAAGCTAGGGACTGGATTGTTCAATACTCGAAAGACTTGATTTCCTTTCCTTTCACTTTGGGTTGAAGAAAAAAAAAAGTATAGAATGAAGCATTGAGGGAATAAATGGTGTGACAGCAGAAACAGAATAGTCTATAAGCCTGTGAGCCTCACTAATAGAGCTCTTAAGCTAGTATGTGTCATCCTTCTGCTAGAAGTTTAATCAATTTAGGATCAGTTCCTCCTAATATCCCAGTTACACAAATTGCCAAATACCCTAATTAGAATCAACCCTCACTAGACTTGTACATTACTCTGAGTCCAAAATAAAGATAAGAATCTGAAAATAGTAGAACACTGACTGTTCAAATCATCATTGTCTCTCATTTGCATAGATCTTATTTTTCAATCAACAAAGTAACTATTATATATGCAGAGACAGTAAGAGTTCATCAAGTAATAAATAAGACTTGAACTCTGCCCCCAGGGAATTTAATAAGGAACATGCAAATAAAAGAATAGAAGAATTCAGAAGAGAAAGAGATTAAGGGAACTGTATTTAACAGAGAAGAAAAAATATCCATAAAATATTATATACTAATGACTTTCTTTCAGGGATTATCAGGTATAAACAGAGAACCCAGTCAAATATGAAGTTCAGATGAGCATACATACCACATACATATATCATTAGTACTATTGGGAATAAATTTAACCAGTTATCTAACACCTCATATTTTTCTTGACTCTCATATGTTTACTCCTTACCATTTGTATGATAATTCCTGAAAATGTATTTGATCTAATAAATGTATATCAAATGGGCATAACATTAAACCAATTCGTAATGACTTATTGATATACTCCTAGCTTATTCCATTTTTAACCCGTATCAAAGAAGCTACTCATTGGAGTAGAGGTTAACACAGAAAGCCATAACTGGTCAAGGCACAGAGAATGAGAGACTATGGAATACTCATCCCTAAATGGGAAAGGTACAATATACACCCACTGCACAATGATCAGGAATGACAGACAGAAAGAGTATAAGAGGCAAAAGTTGTGGATAACTAAAAGGAAGCAATATTTTGACAACAGGGAAGTTGCATATATGCACTCACAGAAATTGTGAGTTCATGCATAAGACCTGTACAAACTCAAGAAAGACATAATTTGTGGAGAGAGGATGTAGGCAGAAAGTCCCACATCTAACTATGAAGGTTTGGTAACAGAAAGCTGATTGGACAGGGACACACAGGCTTCTTAAATTATATCACATGCTAGGTTACCATTTTCCAGAGGTATGTCATACATTAAAGAGTACATGGTCAACTGAAACTATACCTGGTGGTTGTCAAATAAACTGTACAAAATCTGGGTGGGTAGGGAAGATGAGACTGTAACTGGGTGAAATTGGGAAGTAATATGAATATGATCAAATGTATAAAATATCAAAGAACTAATAAAATAAGGAAATAATTAAAATAAATAAATGTAAAACTATAAGTTATAGAACTGAGAAACTGTTTGTCACTGTCATCTTGTAAAGTAAGCATCACATCATATCATTTATATGCTTAAAATCTTCTGTTGATTATGGGATGGATCTCTGGATATGGCATTCTCTTGATGGTCCATCCTTTTGTCTCAGCTCCAAACTTTGTCTCTGTAACTCCTTCCATGGGTGATTGTTTCCAATTCTAAGAAGGGGCAAAGTGTCTACACTTTGGTCTTCGTTCTTCTTCAGTTTCATGTGTTTTGCAAATTGTACCTTATATCTCACTATACTAAGTTTCTGGGCTAATATCCACTTATCAGTGAGTACATATTATTTGAGTTCTTTTGTGATTGTGTTACCTCACTCTGGAACGCCAGGGCCAAAAATGGGAATGGCTGGGTAGGGAAGTGGGGGGGGGGTGCGGGAGGCTTTTGGGATAGCATTTGAAATGTAATTGAGGAAAATACGTAATAAAAAAATAAGAAAAAAATCTTCTGTTGAATTCATGTTACACTCAGAATAAAATCAAAGGACTTCCCATGTTAACTGATTGTTAGAATTAATATTGTATAAATTATCATTATACCAAAACCTATTAACAGAATTAATGCAATCACAATCAAAGTTCTCATCTCACTCTTCATGGGAACAGATAAAACTAAAATTCTAAGATCTATATGGAACCACAAAAGACCATAAATAGATAAAAGAACTATGAACAAATTTTTAAAATGCTGCAGGGTACTATTTAAGATACTATATTATGGTATCCTAGTCATAAAAACTACATGTTGCAGTGGAAAAAAAAGACAACCATGTAGAACAATGTTAAAAAAAAAAAAGATCCAAACATGAGTACATGTGATTGTAGCCATCCATCAGTCACCAAGGTTTTCAATAACATACATGGAACAAAATAGAACATCTTCAACAAAAATATTCTAAGAAAACCAGATGTCCATATGTAGAAGACAGAAATTACACCAGTATCTACTACCTTGTACAAAATTAACCACAAATGGGTCAAAGTCCTAAATGTGAAACCTGAAAATACTGATTATCAGGACTTGAGTTAAATAACAGTTAAAGGTATCTGAATAAAGTTATAAGAAACATATTATCTATTTACCTAAAATTATATATAACATCTTAAGTCTATGTGTACACACACACACATATATATACATATATGTATATGCATATATATATTTTTTTTTGATGAAAATCTCCATCTGGACTGACAATGCTTCCCACAAGAACTATAGATTATCAAACAAAGAAAAACTAAACAAAACAAAAAACTCTTAACACAAGGCATAGGGAGTGAGAAGTCTCCTTTAGAGTTATTGATCAGGGTTGTACAAGAGACTTCTAAAACATTACAGGCTATTGCTGTTGTTATTGGCTGCTTCCCAGAAGCTGATGTTAAGTCCCATGCTAAAGACTCCATTCACTTTACACACAGGGCTCTGACTACCTGAACTGGATCTGGCCTGAAAACTACTGTCTTTTTTACTAGATGCCAAGATACCAGAGGATACAAGCATCCAAAGGATCCAAAAGTCTAACTTAGCTATGATGTCCAAGAGCCACAATGTGACAAACAAGGCACAATAACCATAAATATACAATAGTGACAACATATATTGGCAGTAACCAACAGCTCTCTACTTGGAGGCAAAGCCACCTCAACATATGGGGAAACAAGCCTGATATTGGAAATCTGACTTCCTGGAAGCTGGAGGAGTCATGTATCTTGGAGGAGAAACTACAATTTCCGTATCAGTTTGCAAAATCAGCACAATCCCTAATTATATTCTAAATATTTATTCTCATACATATAGATAAGTAAAGTTTTTCACTGTTTATCAAACAACCTTGTCTTTGCAACACACGGGTATCAGTAGGGAATAATAGAACTGATAAAAATGCAGGGAAACAGAGCCTTATAGTACTAAGTCCCAGCTGAAAAATCTACAATATACTTGGCATCTAAGGTTCCATGATCATTGTAGAAGAGAGGCAGGAAAGATTCCAAGTGCCAAAGGAACAGAAAGTTTGCTGTATGATTGTATCTCTTAGAAAAAATGTTCAACATCCTTAATCATCAGGGAAATGCAAATCAAAACAACCCTGAGATTCCACCTCACACCAGTCAGAATGGCTAAGATCAAAAATTCAGGTGACAGCAGATGCTGGCCAGGATGTGGAGAAAGAGGAACACTCCTCCATTGTTGGTGGGATTTCAGGCTTGTACAACCACTCTGGAAATCAGTCTGGCCGTTCCTCAGAAAATTGGACATAGTACTACTGGAAGATCCAGCAATACCTCTCCTGGGCATATATCCAGAAGATGTTCCAACCGGTAAGAAGGACACATGCTCCACTATGTTCATAGCAGACTTATTTACAATAGCCAGAAGCTGGAAGGAACCCAGATGTCCCTCAACAGAGGAATGGATACAAAAAATGTGGTACATCTACACAATGGAGTACTACTCAGCTATTAAAAAGAATGAATTTATGAAATTCCTAGCCAAATGGATGGACCTGGAGGGCATCATCCTGAGTGAGGTAACACATTCACAAAGGAACTCACACAATATGTACTCACTGATAAGTGGATATTAGCCCAAAACCTAGGATACCCAAGATATAAGATACAATTTCCTAAACACATGAAACTCAAGAAAAATGAAGACTGAAGTGTGGACACTATGCCCCTCCTTAGAAGTGGGAACAAAACACCCATGGAAGGAGTTACAGAGACAAAGTTTGGAGCTGAGATGAAAGGATGGACATGTAGAGACTGCCATATCCAGGGATCCACCCCATAATCAGCATCCAAACGCTGACACCATCGCATACACTAGCAAGATTTTATTGAAAGGACCCAGATGTAGCTGTCTCTTGTGAGACTATGCCGGGGCCTAGCAAACACAGAAGTGGATGCTCACAGTCAGCTAATGGATGGATCACAGGGCTCCCAATGGAGGAGCTAGAGAAAGTACCCAAGGAGCTAAAGGGATCTGCAACCCTATAGGTGGAACAACATTATGAACTAACCAGTACCCTGGAGCTCTTGACTCTAGCTGCATATGTATCAAAAGATGGCCCAGTTGGCCATCACTGGAAAGAGAGGCCCATTGGACACGCAAACTTTATATGCCCCAGTACAGGGGAACGCTAGGGCCAAAAAGGGGGAGTGGGTGGGTAGGGGAGTGTGGGTGGGTGGGTATGGGGGACTTTTGCTATAGCATTGGAAATGTAAATGAGCTAAATACCTAATAAAAATGAAAAAAAACAAAGAAAAGAAATGTCAGAGAACCGGGCAGTGGTGGCACACGCCTTTAATCCCAGCACTTGGGAGGCAGAGGTAGGCAGATCTCTGAGTTCGAGGCCTGACTGGTCTATAGAGCGAGTACCAGGACAGCCAGGGCTACACAGAGAAACCCTGTCTCAAAAAACCAAAAAATGAAAAAATGAAAAAAAAAAAGAAACAGGAATGTCAGAGAAGGTACACTCATGCTGTCTCACAAGTATGACTTACTAAACAGGATTTGCAAAAGAGGATAACACTACAACAGAACTAGAGTCAATTAAGAAATCTGAGAAGATGATAAATAGTTTTACTCCAGGGAAGGTTTCCCCAATTCGCTATCTGTTGGGGATTAGTTCTAATGTTTTGTCTTAATTCAGCTCCCAAAAGTCATGCTTCTAGACACTGAGGGTCCCTGCCCCCAGCTGGCTTTGATTACTACTAAAGAATTGCTGTGTAGCCAATGGCTGGGCGGGGAGATGGAGTCCTTTAGATTCATCATGCCCTCCTTCATATAGCATGAACAACGGTTTATTAAAATTGGTTATTAATCAAATTAACTCATAAAAGGATAGTTATCTTTCACTTGGTCAAAGAAGGAAGAAAATGTATCCTTTTTTTATTAGATATTTTCTTTATTTACATTTCAAATGTTATCCCCTTTCCTAGTTTCCCCTCCAAAAACACCCTATCCCATCTCTCAACCCCCTGCTTACCAACACATGCACACCTGCTTCCTGGCCCTGGCATTGCCCTACACTGATGCATAGAGCCTTCACAGGACTAAGGGCCACTCCTCCCATTGATGACCTACAAGGCCATCCTCTGCTACATATGAGGCTGGAGCCATGAGTCCCTCCATGTGTACTCTTTGGTTGGTGGTTTACTCCCTGGAATCTCTGGGGGTACTGCTTAGTTCATATTGTTGTTCCTCCTATAGGAATGCAAATCCCTTCATCTTCTTGGGTACTTTCTCTAGCTCCTCCATTGGGGACTCTGTACTCAGTCCAATGGTTGGCTGAGAGCACCCACTTCTTTATTTGTCAGGCACTGGTAGAGCCCCTCAGGAAACAGCCGCATGAGGCTCCTGTCAACAAGCATTTGTTGGCATCCACAATAGTGTCTGGGTTTGGTGACTGTATATGGGATGGATCCCCAGGTGGGGCAGTCTCTGGAAGGCCTTTCCTTCAGTATCTGCTCAAAATTTTGACTCTGTAACTTCTCCATTGGTTATTTTGTTCACCCTTCAAAGAAGGACTGAAGTATCCACACTTTGGTCTTCCTTCCTCTGGAGCTTCATGTGGTCTGTGAATTGTATCTTGAGTATTCTGAGCTTCTGGGCTAATATCCACTTATCAGTGAGTGCATATCATGTGTGCTCTTTTGTGATTGGGTTACTTCACTCAGGATGATATCCTCCAGATTCATACATTTCCCTAAAAATTTCACAAATTCCTTGTTTTTAAAAGCTGAGTAGTATTCCATTTTGTAAATGTACCACATTTTCTGTATACATTCTTCTGTTAAGAGACATGTGGGTTCTTTCCAGTTTCTGGCTATCATAAATAAGGCTGCTTTGAACATAGTGGAACATGTATCCTTATTACATGTTTGAGCATCTTCTGGGTATATGTTAGGAGTGGTATTGCTGGGTCCTCATGTAGTACTATGTCCAATTTTCTGAGGAACTGCCTAAATGATTTCCAGAGTGGTTGCACCAACTTGCAATCCCACCAGCAATGGATTATAATAGTCCTCCTATTTCTCCATATCCTAGCCAGTATCTGCTGTCACCTGAGATTTTTTTTTAGCCATTCAGAATGGTGTGAGTTGGAATCTCAGGGATGTTTTGATTTGCATTTCCCTGATGACTAAGGATGTTGAACATTTATTTAGGTGCTTCACAGCCATTCAGTATTTCTTAGCTGGGAATTCTGTGTTTAGCTCTGTACCCCATTTTTTAATAGGGTTGTTTATCTGGAGTCTAACTTTTTGAGTTCTTTGTATATAATGGATATTAGAACTGTATCGGATGTAGGATTCATGAAGATTTTTCCCAATCTGCTGGTGGCCTTTTTGTCTTCTTGACAATATCCTTTGCCTTATAGAAGATTTGAAATTTTATGAGGTCTCATTTTTTTATTCTTAATCTTACATCACTAGCCATTTATGTTCTGTTCAGGAATTTTTCCCCTGTGCCCGTACATTCGAGGTTCTTCCCCACTTTCTCTTCTATAAGTTTCAGTGTATCTGGTTTTATGTGAAGGTCCTTAATCCACCTGGACTTCATCTTTGTACAAGGAGATAAGAATGGATCAACTCACATTCCTCTACATGCTAACTGCCAGTTGAGCCAGCACCATTTGTTGAAAATACTGTCTTTTTTCCACTGAATGGTTTTAGCTCCTTTTTCAAAGACCAAGTGACAATATAGATGTGTGGGTTCATTTCTGGGTCTTCAATTCTATTCCATTAATCTACCTGCCTTTCACTGTACCAATACCATGCAGTTCTTATCACTATTGCTCTGTAGTAAGCTTGAGGTCAGGGATGGTGATTCTGCCAGAAGATCTTTTATTAATGAGAATAGTTTTCGTTATCCTGGGTTTTTTGTTATTTCAGATTAATTTGGAAATCGCTCTTTCTAAATCTATAAAGAATTGAGTTTAAATTTTATTGGGGATTGCATTGAATATGTAGATAGCTTTTGACAAGATGGCTATTTTTACTATATTAATCTTGCCAATCCATGAGCATGGGAAATCTTTCCATCTTCTAAGCTCTTCTTCAATTTCTTTCTTCAGAGACTTGAAGTTCCTGTCATATAGATTTTTTTTTACTTGCTTAGTTAAAGTCACACCAAGGTATTTTATATTATTTGTGACTATTGTGAAGGATGTTATTTCCCTAATTTCTTTCTTATTCTGTTTATCCTCTGAGTAGAGTAAGGCCACTGATTTGTTTCAGTTCATTTTATATCCAGCTACCTTGCTGAAGTTGTTTATGAGGTTTAGGAGTTCTCTGGTGGAATATTTGGGGCCATTTAAGTATACTATCATATCATCTGCCAATAGTGATAGTTTAACTTCTTCCTTTCCAATTTGTATCCCTTTGATCTCCTTTTGTTGTCTAATTGCTCTGGCTACTTCAAGCACTGTATTGAATAGGTAGGGAGAAAGTGGGCAACCTTGCCTAGTCCCTGATTTTTAGTGGGATTGCTTCAAGCTTCTATCCATTTAGTTTGATGTTGGCTACTGCTTTGCTGTATATTGCTTTTATTTGCTTAGGTATGGGCCTTGAATTCCTGATCTTTTCAAGACTTTTATCAAGAGTGGGTGTTGGATTTTGTCAAATGCTTTCTCAGCATCTAATGAGATGATCATATGTTTTTTTTATTTCAGTTTGTTTATATAGTAGATTACATTGATGAATTTCTGTATATTGAACCATCTCTGTATCCCTGGGATGAAGCCTACTTAATCTTGATGGATGATTATCTTAATGTGTTCTTGGATTCAGTTTGTGAGAATTTTATTGAGTATTTTTGCATCGATATTCATAAGGGGAAATTGGTCTTAACATCTCTTTTTTCTTGGGTCTTTGTGTGGTTCAGGTATCAGTGTATTAGTGGCTTCAAAGAACAAATTCGGTAGAGTACCTTCTGTTTCTATTTTGTGGAATAGTTTGAGGAGTATTGGAATTAACTCTTTTTGAAGGTCTGATAGAACTCTGCACTAAACCCATCTGTTCCTGTGCTTCTTTTTTTCCCCCCTTGGGAAATTATTAATGACTGTTTCTATTTCTTTAGGGGATATGGGAATGTTTAGATCATTAATCTGAACCTGATTTAACTTTGGTACCTGGTATCTGTCTAGAAACTTGTCCATTTCGTCCAGGTTTTCCAGTTTTGTTGAGTATAGCCTTTTGTAGAAGGATCTGATGGTATTTTGGATTTCTTCAGGATCTGTTGTTATGTCTCCCTTTTCATTTCTGATTTTGTTAATTAGGATGCTGTCCCTGTGCCCTCTACTGAGTCTGGCTAAGGGTTTATCTATCTTGTTGATTTTCTCAAAGAACCAGCTCCTCGTTTGCTTGATTCTTTGTATAGTTCTTTTTGTTTCCACTTGGTTGATTTCAGCCCTGAGTTTGATTATTTCCTGCTGTCTACTCCTCTTGGGTGAATTTGCTTCCTTTTGTTCTAGAGCATATATGTGTGCTGTCAGACTGCTAGTGTATGATTTCTTTTTTTTTCCATTTTTTATTAGGTATTTAGCTCATTTACATTTCCAATGCTATACCAAAAGTCCCCCATACCCACCCCCCCACTCCCCTACCCACCCACTCCCCCTTTTTGGCCCTGGCGTTCCCCTGTACTGGGGCATATAAAGTTTGCAAGTCCAATGGGCCTCTCTTTCCAGTGATGGCCGACTAGGCCATCTTTTGATACATATGCAGCTAGAGTCAAGAGTGTATGATTTCTCTAGTTTCATTTTGGCAGCACTCAGAGCTATGAGTTTTCCTCTTAGGAATGCTTTCATTGTGTCCCATAAGTTTGGGCATGATTTAGCTTCATTTTCATTGTACTCTAAAAAATCTTTAATCTCTTTCTTTATTTCTTCCTTGACCAAGTTATCATTGAGTAGAGTGCTGTTCATCTTCCATGTATATGAGGGCTTTCTATTTTTTTCTTTTTGCATTTTGAATTTTCTTTTATTGTTGTGCCCATGTTTTCTATGACATTCTGCACCTGAGACTCTTTTCTATCTCGTTTATCCTGTTGGTAATTCTTGTTTCTATGACTCCTGATCTCTTTCCTAGGTTTTCTACTTCCAAGGTTGTCTCCCTTTGTGATTTCTTTATTGTTTCTATTTCCATTTTTAGATTTTGAATGGTTTTGTTCAGTTCCTTCACCTGTTTTGTTGTGTTTTCCAATAATTCTTTAAGGGATGGTTGTGTTTCCTCTTTAAGGTCTTCTACCTGTTTACCTGTGTTCTCTTGTATTTCTTTAAGGGAATTATTTATGTCCTTCTAAAATTCCTTTATCATCATCGTTTGATGGGATTTTTAAATCAGAGTCTTGCTTTTCTGGTGTGTTGGGTTAAAGAGGGTTCACTGTGGTGGGAACTGGGTTCTGGTCATGCTAATTAGTCTTTGTTTCTGTTGCTTATTTTCTTGTTCTCGACTTTTGCCATCTTGTTATCTCTGGTGTTAGCTGGCCTTGCTGTCTCTGACTTTGGCTTGTCCCTCCTGCAAGCCTCTGTGTCAGTACTCCTGGGAGACCAGTTCTCTCCAGGAAGAATTTGGGTAGGAGAGTTGTGGTACAGGAACAACTTTGGGCTACAGACAGAGACCAGAAGGATCCTGCCCCCAGCTGACCCTGGGTTTCTATATCCTGATGGCTCTGTGAGGGGGACCCCTCTTGGTCCAGGAATTTGAGGAGAAGTGATGGTGTTACCTGTGCTCATAGGTGTGTAGGCACTCCTGGGAGACTTGCTCCCCCCAGGTGCTATTTGGGTATGGAGCTCTTTGACAGTGTCTGTTACAGGCAGAGACAGAAACCTGAAGGCTCCAACAAAATTCATCCTTAACTGCTCTGTACTCCTTGCACAATCCATACAAATATCTTAATCATATAAAAATTTTGGTTATGAGATTCATATATTAGAGAATTGCAGCATTGGCAAAATTCATCCTCCTCAGGGATGCTGACATGACCTGCTGTTCTAGCTCCATGCTTCCAGTAGCTGTTTCCAGAGAATAGCTTCTAAAACGTCGTAAGGAAAAGCTGGTGATTCCAGATGAGCTTTCTTCATCCAACTTTTCAAATAGATCCAATCAGATCTTCAGTCAAGTACTGAGCCTTCTAAGCATACAGAGACTTGATAACTAAAGCTAGCTTTCTTAAGTCTAACCAAATTTTCTAATTTGCTACCACCCCTTCATCCTTTTCAGCTAGAAGGAGTTATGGAGAGTTATTATCCTGATCCCTATGGTTTGGATATCTGGTTATGATTATTTTATAAAATATAGACATGTTGTCATTTTAGGGATAATTTGGAAATAGATATAATTTTGAACAGGACAGAAGAATATGGGATTGTTTAGTAAATTTACTGTTAATTATAGTGTTATATAGCCACAATCTTATATTGGTAGATATCTTTATAATTAATACAAATTGAAGTTATAATTTTACACTAGTAGAGAATTTGATTTTCATTGGTATAAATTTCTTACATTGATGCAAAATTTGAAATTAATAGTTACTCTTGGATAGGCATTGTACTGATATAACTCATTTAAGAATACAAGGCTTACACCCAGTTCTAATAACAGTTATTACAAATTCTTCAGGATGATTAAGTAATGCAAGTTAAGGGCCAAATAGGAAACTGATGGTTATATTAGATTCTGATATGATTATATTATGGTGCTTTCTATAATATTCAAATAGAAATACCTAAGAATAGTCAAGGCTTAGCAATTCAGATATACTTTATATATAGTCTTCAAAAAACATTAGAAATCCACAGAATATGATAGTTAATATTAATTCTTTATTAAAGATCATTAGACTAGAGACATGTTTGCTCCAGATAGTAACTCCCTCTTGGTTTAAAGAACTAATTGAGCATCAAATCCTCTATATGGAGTTTCTCCAGTTATGACAAGGAAGCTACTGGACAAAAATTGCCCTATTCATCTACAGATAAAACAATACGGCCCAGGAAAGGACACACAATGCAGCATAGTCAACAGTTTAGCTCTGCCAAGACAGAATAACCTAGTCCTTTATAGTTCTCAACTCATTCACGGTCTCTCAGATGGTTCTGGACCAGAAGGCTGAAGACAGATGCTCTGACATCTTGAGTAACTAGGGACTGTCTGGCTGTCTCTAAAATTTGTTTAAGTTTTTGAAGCTATGTTTTTATGCTTCCTACATATTAATTTAATAATTCTTTCTCAGATCTCTGATAAGATTGAAAATTAGTTATAGTCTCATAATCAAACTCAAGTTGTTTAGCATTGAGAGAGATGATATAGATTTGAAAGGATGGTTTTCAGATGGTAATAGAAGCTAAAATCAGATATATATTTTTAAGCTCTTTGTGTCAGGATAGATGGTAGAGTAATTTATTTATTTGACAAAAACAGTGGACTGGATGTTAATTGTATATCATACTTTGTAATTTATATAATTTTTATGGTTATTCTCAATTTATGTCTGAGAGAAGAGCCCCCCCTTTTTTTTTTGGACAGAAAGGGTGAGATGTTGGGGATGGCTCCCAAAAGCCATTATTCCAGAAGTTGAGTGTCCCTGCCCCAGCTGGTTTTGACTGATAATAAAGAATTGCCATACACACAATGGCTGGACAGGGAGATGAA
This sequence comes from Mus musculus, assembly GCF_000001635.26. NCBI lineage: Eukaryota > Metazoa > Chordata > Mammalia > Rodentia > Muridae > Mus > Mus musculus. Next base: position 46,931,349 of record NC_000086.7, read on the forward strand.
GGTGAGACATTTAAATTGTACAGGCAATCTAAAAGCGAAAGGATGAGGAGAGGAGAACTGCCTTACTCAGAGGTAGATGGATCAGATTTAAAAGCTGCAGGAGAGAAGTGATCCAGCAGTGTAGATGGAAAGGGAAAGTGAGCCTATAGGGGAAGCTACTCAGTAGATAATGTTGGATTCAGGACCTTTGAAACCTGTGACATCACATAGGTAGGACCTACAGACCTGTTGCCAAGACAATGGCCACCGTATTCCCAGAATCCACTTGGCTCACCCCCCACCTTTACCTGCGTTACATCATTATCCATATTCCCCCCCTCTCTCTTCCCTCCTTTTCTTTCCACTGCTACCTTCTTGCCCCCCTCTCTCCAAATAAACCTCTTATACATGGAACTGTTTTGGCCTAGTGTGTTGTGTTCAGATGTGAGCCACGATTCTAACACATCAGATAACAGGCCAACAAAGATAAAATATATATTTAGAAGGTGTTAAGTAAGACATACCAGAGGGGAGTATGTGCTAGCCATGAGGAGGTTTAGAAGTGCCCAGCCATTGAACTAGTCAAAGCATATCAAAATTAGCTGGTCTATGTATGCCTTTCATCTCAGAATCTAGAGCTCTTGGGCATGTGCAATGCATCTGTGACCCCCCCAGGAACCAAGGTGGATTAATTACTCATCACTACTGTTATCTAATACCAAATATTCATCCCTGAAATAATATACACATACAAATAACATTATACGGACTAAGTAGATTGTATTTAAGAGTATGTGTTTGTGTGTGTGTGTGTGTGTGTGTGTGTGTGTGTGTGTGTGTAACTCACATATTTTCTCATCTGAGAAAGGAGAGTTGTAAATGGGAAGCCTGGAGATGAAAAGATGGCTCTGCCATTGATTAAGAGCACTTACTATTCCTGCAGAAAACTAGTGTTCAGTTCTCCATGTCTGGTAGCTCACAAGTATCTGTAAGTCCAGCTCCTGGTGGTCTGAGACATTCTCTACTCAGAGATCCTTGCACATACATGTAAACATACACATAACATTTTAAAGTGTCTTATTTTTAAAAAGATGATTTTCACCAAGTATCCATTATCTATATATATTACTGTAGGTACATTTATATGTGTATATTATAGATAGGCAAATGTTTAAATGAAAATCAGCAAATATGTAAATTGTTCTTTTGTCAGAATGTGTTTCTTCTAAAGTAAAGAAAGAATAAAAATGAGGGAGCAGTTCAACAGAGCCTTTTCTATTTTTACTTGGCACCTTATCAAAGACTTTTAGATCTAAAATGCGTTTATGGTTTTTGTGTGTAATTCAAATGATTATTTAAAATAATAAACACACGGGCATATTTATGCTAGAATTCATCAGTAAAAAGGGAATTACGAATGCCTTTTATTTCTTTTCCTTCTTAAATGTTGTATCTTTATCTTGAGAGAAGATTTCCTCTAAGACTTTGAGAAATCTTGACAGACATATGAGGGGAAAGCTGCCATGCAAACACTAAAAGGCATTTTCTTTCTCTCACATAGAAAGAACTCAAATCAGCCTTGAGGTCGCCTTCTTTTATCTTGAGGAAGGTAACCTAAATGGCCTTTAATGCACAAATAAAAGACTTCTCTTTTTCTTAGAGAGCACTATAACATAATGTGAATGCAGATACTAAGTCCCAGAAATGACTATTCTCTTTGGTAATGCAAATTTTTGATATTATTGAGTTAGGGCTGTATTCATAAGTCTTTATTCTTAGGGTGCCGGGGGGGTAGTTTTTCTATGAACTGAGACTTCACTATGCCTGAATTAGTCCTTCTTCAATTGAAATTTGCAAAGGATTTTGAAATTTTCACTGAGTAATTTTAGCCAAGACCTAAAGAACTTTATAACACAGGCATGATATTTCCCTGCTACAGACTCTGGTTCTTAAAATAGATTTTAAAGGGAGAAGGGAGAGTCATTGTGGATATGCTAAGTTAGGTTCCATTGAATATACATTGGAAGCAAAAGAAAGATACCTTAAGAAACCCATTGATGCTGAATAAATTACCTTATGTTATTGTCATTAGTGCAAAAGAATAAGGGTACAAGTTGACAAGGCCATAAAGTCCCTAACACATGGCAATTGTCACCTCAGAGGAATTGGCATTTTTACTAGCAGTCTTCCTTAAGTGTGATGGGACTTTAATAAGAAAATAGGAATGTGAGATCTGGTACTCATTTACATATAAGGGGATAGATTTTTGCTTTCATGGAGTTATCTGGACTTTAATCTGGAGCTCAGTGAGCAAAGTGTGTTCACAGTATTTACTGATCGATGGTGGCAGACACCACTAGTAAGCTAGCTTCTGGGCACACAGAAGTGAGCCAGAAGCTAACACAACAAATGTGTTTGATAAAAAGTCCTAGTGATGGATTTGATCCTGTAGGCAACATAAACTGCTTCATATAATACCGATGGCAGAGGTAAACTTCCTTCTGTGTTGTCTTTTCTTACTATGATCACCAAACTTGGATAAATCATTCTGTAATGGAGGATTCACTCACAGCACCATATTTAGAGTCTGCAAAGGTTTTACTATCCTGTGTTCAGAACCTGGCAATTCTTAATGCTTTGAAAAACTTGGTTATATTGTTTCATTTTGTGAGCCCAACAAATTATATATTCAAAGGTTAGAGGTATTTATCATCTGTGAGCGACAGCATCATTTATCAGCGCCTTTACTCCATTGTAGAAGTAAGGTTAGCTATAATGAATGAATACTAGAGAATAAAACAAGAGAGAGTTTAGAATATCTAGAATTTTCTTATGAAGTAGGAATACTGTTCCGATAATCTAGAAAGGCTGAGGCCTCTGAATTTCAAGAATTTAATTCAGAAAAAAAGAAAAGATGACTTCACTGAAAGTATATTGCTTACCTGTGCTTCTAAGGCTTGCTTGTACGTATCTGCATGTGTAAGTCTTGAATGAAAAGTCATTTGGGCAACCACCCATTGTAAAACTAAAAAGAAATGACACTATATATTTAGTTCAATAGTTTTTCAATGCATTGTCACCTCATAAGGCAGGATATTGTTACCAGAATCAATATAACTTATTTTTAATCTTCAAGGAAGATGATAGATTCCATTTGATGACCAAAGAAAGGAAATCAAATTCGATAATGAATGTCACTTACCAAATATGAAGTGATTGCTTTTATATCGTGAAATGACACTCACAAGGATGACAAGATATTCTTTTCCTTTTAGGTTCAAATCTATTTTGTCTTTGTGAAAAGGGGGTTGAACATAACACCAGAGACTCTGAAATTTATAGAGGAGAAAGTGGGGAAGAGCCTGGAGCGGCACCAGGGGAAAATTACTGAACAGAATACCAATGGCTTGTGCTATAATACCAAGAGTTGACAAATGGGACCTCATAAAATTGGGAAGCTTCTTTAAGGCAAAGGACACTGGCAATAAAACAAAAAAGTAACCAACAGATTGGGAAAAGATCTTTACCAGTCCTAAATCTGATAGAGGGATAATATCAAATATATACAAAGAACACAAGAAGCTAGACTACAGAGGACCAAATAACCCTATTGAAAGATGGGTTACAGAGGTAAACACAGAAATATCAACTGAGGAATACAAAATGGCTGAGAAGCACCTAAAAAAAAAGGTTCAAGATGCTTAGTCATCAGGGAAATGCAAGTCAAAACAACCCTGATTGCAAAGCTTCTGCATGGCAAAAGATACTGTCAATAAGACAAAAAGGCCACCAACAGATTCGGAAAGGATCTTTACCAATCCTAAATCAGATAGGGGACTAATATACAATATATATAAAGAATTCAAGAAGATAAACTCCAGAAAATCAAATAACCCTATTAAAAAATGGGGTACAGAGCTAAACAAAGAATTCTCAACTGAGGAATACTGAATGGCTGAGAAGCACCTGAAAAAAAAAATGTTCAACATCCTTAATCATCAGGGTAATGCAAATCAAAACAACCCTGAGATTCCACCTCACACCAGTCAGAATGGCTAAAATCAAAAATTCATGTGACAGCAGATTCTTGCTAGGATGTGGAGAAAGAGGAACACTCCTCCATTGCCGGTGGGATTGAAAGCTGGTACAACCACTCTGGAAGTCAGTCTGGCGGTTCCTCAGAAAATTGGACATAGTAATACCAAAAGATCTAGCAATACCACTCCTTGGCATATATACCCAGAAGATGCTCCAACATGTAATAAGAACACATGATCCACTATGTTATAGTAGCCTTATTTATAATAGCCAGAAGCTGGAAATAATCCAGATGCCCCTCAATAGAGGAATGGATACAGAAAATGTGGTACATTTACATAATGGAGTACTACACAGCTATTAAAAACAATGAATTTATGAAATTCTTAGGCAAATGGATAGATCTGGAGGATATCATCCTGAGTGAGGTAAACCAATCACAAAGGAACACATATGATATGCACTCACCGATAAGTGGATATTAGCCCAGAAACTTGGAATACCTAAGATAAAAGTCACAAAACACATGAAACTTGAGAAGAAGGAAGACCAAACTGTGGATACTTCAGTCCTTCTTAGAAGGGGGAACAAAATACCCCTGGAAGGAGTTACAGAGACAAAGTGTGGAGCAGAGGCTGAAGGAATGACCATGCAGAGACTGTCCTACCTGGGCATCCATCCCATATACTACCACCAAACCCAGACACTACTGTGGAGGCCAACAAGTGCTTGCTGACAGCAGCCTGATATGAGCTATTCTGAGAATATCTGCTAGTGCCTGACAAATACAGAAGTGGATGCTAACAGCCATCCCTTAGACTGAGCACAGGGTCTGCAATGAAGAAGCTAGAGAAAGTACCCAAGGAACTGAAGGGATTTTGCAGCCCCATAGGGGAAACAACAATATGAACTAATCAGTAACCCCAGAGCTTCCTGGGACTAAACCACCAACCAAAGAAAACACATGGTAAGACTCATGGCTCTAGCTACATATGTAGCAGAGTATGTCCTAGTTGTTCATTAATGGGAGGAGAATCCCTTGTTCCTGTGAAGGCTGTATTCCCCAGTGTAGGGGAATGCCAGGGCTAGGAAGTGGGAGTAGGTGGGTTGGGGAGCAGGGGGAGGGGGATGGGGATAGAGGGTTTTCTGAGGGGAAACCAGGAAAAAGGATAACATTTGGAATGTAAATTTAAAAAAATATCTTATAAAAAAAAGAAAAGTATTCATCTAAACATTTGGAAAAAAAGAAATGAAAAGGGGTTTGAAAAATGTGGTCTCACTCTATAGTTCAAAGTCACCAGAACCCATTGTATATGTAATTCAGGCTAGACTAGAACTTGTGACAATCCTGTTTCATTCTGCTTACTTCTATGATTACAAACATAAAACACCACATATAACTTATAGTATTTTTTAGAACCTAGTTATGTTTTAATGAATCCAGAGAATTAGGTCAGCAAAATATGATATGTAGACAGTGTTACTGTCCCTTGACTTCCCAAACCACACGTAAAGACACATATACCTCAAAGAAAAAAGATTATTTTTATAGGCTTTGCTTACTACATAATAGGAATGGAGACCTTAAGGTTTTTTCAACTTTCTAATTCCCTTTGCTTGCTTATACAAAGATTTAATGGCCACTAGAAGATGAGAATTTTCTGATCTCTTACCTGGATGCCATATTGCAATGTCTTTTTATGTGAGTTTTTATGTCATTAATTCCCTCTCTTTAATTCAGCTAGAAGCCACTGTCCTTTAATGTCATCCATTGAATTTCCCAAGAGTGAACACTTTTTTTTTTCTTTTCTTGCAAACATCTCCTAATTAATGGTCACCACCGCCTTCTCATTAATGCTCATAGAGGAGGCAATTAATGATCACTCATGCACCAGATGAGATTTTCAGGCACAGCTCACTCCAACAGAGCTATAGCCTATGTGACCTCAGTCAAAATTTCATTTCTGTGTTATTTATGTAATGAGAAGGGTGCGACGACCTCTTTCTCACCTTCTTTGAAATAACAGACTCATTTCCTCTGTCAATAAATACATCCCAGTCATTTCTGTATATTGTTAAAGATGCAGTTATTTTAATTGTGTATGTATGCATTGTTTTGTCTGTGTACATGTAAGTGCACCATGTACATCTCCTGTTGAATGGGGTTAGAAGACAATGTTAGATCTCATGGAACTGGAGTTGTGACCAATAATCTGAGTACTGGGAACTGAGCCTGAGTTTGTTTAAAAATGTATCAAGTGCTCTTAACCCCGGAGGCATCTCTCTAGCCCATCTCTATTCTTCCTATATTTTTTATAAGTCTAAAGCACTAAAGGTAGTATATTGTTCACCGTCTATCTCTTCTGTAAGTAATGTATACTTCTGTTTCTACACAAATCTTTGGTGTGTGTGTGTATGTGTGTGTGTGTGTGTGTGTGTGTGTGTGTGTGTGTATGCATGAATGTATGTTTAATGGCAGTGTCTCATGGTGAAGCACAAGTTAGCCTCTAACTCAACATCTTCCTGTCAGTATAACTTGTCAGCTGCAATACTCTTGTTGAAGCCATTTCACCAAGTATTTCAGTTAACTCCAAATGCAAAACATTGATAATTATGTAGTTATAAAAGTTTTGTGCCAATTATAAATAAGTCTATTGTAAACTTATTTAGGTAACTAAGTCTTTGGTAGCACACCTTTGGCTAGGTAGCCTGAGCTTGTTCACAGAAACATTACTTTTCATTCCCTCCCTTACCTCAATCCTATTTACCTACGTTTTCATAAACACACACACACACACACACACACATCTAAGATATTTGTGTATAATTCAGCCAGTGATATTTGTAGTCCTGTATTTTTCTTGACTCCCATCAAATATTCACCTTGTTTCTCTTCCTTCTCCAACACCAGCTCATCTTATTCCATCCATTACTTTAATATTGATAATGTTCTGGTTTCTTCATTCCCTTTCTTTACTAAAGTCAGCCAAAGAAATGTTACCTACTGTAACACTAGCCATTTGCTGTCATCTGTTTTATCAAATCATCTGAACTTCAGATTTATCATCTGGCTACCAATTTAAAAGCCTCATGAGCCATAAACAAGAAGCTATCCAAAATTGATCAACATTCACAAAGGAAAAAATTAGTTTTCTCCAATGGAGTTCTACTAAGTATGCAAACTACAATTAAAATCAGGTTCAGAAGTAGTTGAAGTACACAAAACAAACTAAACTAAATGGTATTTTGGAAGCTGCTTTTTTTGTCTCATATTGCTTTTTTGGGTATTTTTTAATCCTACAGCTCTTTTGTTTGTTTATTATCATTCCCAATTGTGCTATTATATGGAATTTTTCTGTGTATGCACTCGCATATGTTCTCATGCACAGACACACACATATGTCTTGTGCTTTTTCTTTCTTTATTTTTTAATTTGCCTTTTTCTAAAAAAGACATAAAGAAGGTGTGGAGTTGGATGGGTAGGAGGTGAGAAGGATTTGTGAGGAGATAAGGGAGGAGAAACCATGATCAGAATATATTATATGAGAATTTTTCAATAAAAACATATTCACTTGACTTACTAATAGAGAACCTATACTCAAAATTTCTAAAAGCAGGTTTATTATTTACAAACATCTAAAGTTAGACTTCCTCCAGTGCTCACAGTAAATGGTATCTAAATCCATGTAAGTATTAACATAAAAATATGGAAATCATTTTTTGTTTCTCCATCTTTTCTCAAATCTTCAACTAAAGCAATTCTTCCCAACATTGCTTCCTATTTATCTTTTTAAACTATGCTAGTTTCTTCAATTACCCAAGAAAAACATTATTACCAGTATAAAATCCAAAATCCTTATCACAACCTCCCAATGTACATGAAATTGCCCAACATGTATTGTGGTTCCAACTGTAAGCATGGTATTTGTGTTTAAGTCCTTGGCTGTCCTTGCAGTGTCATCACTTTCAATGCTACCCAATCCTATTATCACTTTCTATACATGAATTATAACAACCATACTATATTTAATTAAATACAAATTTACTGTTTTCTCTGCTAGCTTTTCAGCCACTAGTTGTAGTATCTGAACATTTGAAAAATTACTTATATATCAAGTAATTCTATATGGTTAAGTGTCCTCAACATGATACCCAGATATATTACTTGATTTTCCTTCTAAAGAAACTTCATTTGCATTTTTATCAGACTGAATTGTTACATCATATAGCTCCAAGGAAATTATTTCGATCACTGGATGTATTTTTATAGTGAGCATGGATAGATGGACTTTAAGTGAGAGAGGGTACTGAAATTAATTTTTCTGTCTAGGATGTCTTTCAGCTTCCTAAGCAATAGCCAAGATAGATAAGGATTGAGTTACCTAAAATACTTTTACAGTATATTTGAACTACAAACTATCTCCTTTGAAGAAAATAAGATTCAAAGATTTTGACATTTATCTGAAGGTAAGGATGAATCCTTGTGCTTGTGAATACTTTTCTACCTATGAATGTGGTAAGGAGAGGATTTTGATTCTTTGTTAAAGCTATTTTTTGGTGAGTGTTTGAGTATTTTGTATGCTTCCCATTGGTAAACACTATCCCTCCTAAAATCTCCCCTTTTACAAAAGCTCAGCCTGTTTTCTCAATATATCCTTCAGTGGGTGTTCCCCACCTGCTGTAACTGCTATCTTTCCAGAGATTATTTTTCAATCTAATTTCCTAACCTAATACTACCCCCTGACCACTCCTGACTCTCTTGCTGTTTTATTCCACAAACACTTGGGATAGCTCCCCAGGATTTGAAACTCAGCGTGGAAATAAAATGAGCAATTTTCTCCTCCTCCAGGAAAGCTAGACACAGTCTCAAGTGTAAGACATGTAATGTTATTTTGAGTTCTTTTTTTCTAATATACCACAGGTATCCATTTCCTAATCAGATACTGTTTTTTCCAAATAATCACTTTCATAAATCATAATTTCTTTAAAAAATTATATTAATGGTGGATGCTTGTTATGAAATCCAGCTTCTAGATTATTTACATATTTCATGTCAATAACAAATAAAATGCATAGCATTTACTATGGACAGTTCTTTATTATCCAAACTTACTCATTGACAACCATTCACAAAAATAATAAATAAAAAAAAAATTAAAAAAATAATTTACTTAAATTCTCATAGCTAGCAAATCAGAGGCACATTTTTAATGCAGGCCACATGGATTTCAATTCTGTGCTCTTACACATTTTATATTTCTCTCCTTTAACTACTAGGCCAGAGATAAAATTCATTTGGCAATCTGCCTTCTCTCCATAGCTGATTTCAGTTGCTATTCTTTTCTTATGTCCTAGCCTAAATCCCACACGCAGACTGTCCTACATAATAGCTACTAGCCATGTGTGACAATTGAACTATTAAAATACAGCTAGGGCAATTAATTGATTGAATGTATAGTATTATTTAATGTTGAGTAAATTTATATAACCACACGAGGCAATTTTACACTGTACTGGACAGTGGAGTAGCACTACCGGTGTCCTTCTCACAGTGACAAAAAAGGATACTGACTGTCTACTTGCCACTAAGAACAACAAATGCACAATGGCATTGCATTTTCTTTCTAGTAGAACAGGACAATTGGAAATTTAAGAAACAGGGCAAAGTAAATAGCTATTCAATGTTGGTGCTGATTTGAGTGCCGTGCTAAGAATATGTAGGCCAAGAGAATCCAGGGCACTATGTCAAGTCACAGATCGTTCACGTTAAGTTCATGACACCCAGATAGAAGGCAACAGGTATAGTATCAGTAGCCAATGTTAAGAGTGTACAGAATAGTGAATAGAAAAAAAAATGATTGTAGAGGTCATTAACTTAAATATACATGAATAGATCATCTATTGTATCTAAGAATTTGCAAGTAAAAGGCTCAGATATAGCACAATTTGAGTATACATGAAGTGAATAGTTCAAACTGGACAGAGAAAAAAAATATATAAAATATATAAAGATGAAGGGAAAAGGCAAAGTATGCATTAAAATGAAGAGGGAAAAATTAAAACTGCACATACAAGCAAATCAATTTACATACGCATAGACTACATTATGATTTTCTAAGACTAATAATACCAAATACTCTTTCTGGACATCTTTTCTCACCCCATATCCTAGGTGCTCAGTTTTGTGGGATAGGTACTATCATTATCATCATTTTATAAATGATAAGGTTAATCCCTAGTTAATTCAACCCCCACTTCCAAAATTAGGACTTAAACTAGCTTTTTCAATTTAAGAAAAATACTAATTTTTGCTTCAATATATGTCTACAAAGCATGTCTTTAGTCTTGGACAGGAGGAGAAATCTGTTGGGGACACGTATTAGTCATGCCTAACAGAAGAGATTTGGCCCTGTATGCTCAACAATCTGAGCCTTAAGTATGACTAGGTAGTAGGTACACTGAATAATTTCAAGGATAAGCTTGACTGTGTTAAAGCAGAGTCATAAGCAAGGAAAGATATTGGTACATGTGCCATATTCTGGTAACAATAACAAAAAATAGAGTAATTGTAATATTAGCTCCTATTTCAACATGTAAAAACCACATGCTGGCCACAGTTAGATGCTTAGTGTCTATTAATCCTCACTTTAATTATTTATTGGCAATACTAAGAGTTTGATTTCACAGTGCAAAGCATGAGTACATGAAAAATCATGGGATTGTAATCTGGAGCCTGTCTGGACCTAATGCCATATTCTTTCAGTTCGAACAATAGCTTCTGAGAACAACAGCTTCCATGAGATTTTGGTGTTTCTATTGTCTTTAAAAACCCTTTTCTAAGACTTTATGAATTTTGTTTTGTTTTGTTTTGTTTTGTTGTTTTTTGTTTGGTTTGGTTATTTTTAGATTAGATATGTGTTTCAACAGCCAACTTTGCAAATAATGCCAAGGTCTCTTGTTCTCTGAGGAATATGTCCTCCTCTAAGCTATTAATATCTATTGGCAGTAATGGAGGACTAACACCAGAGTTTCTGTGCATTGAGGACACTGAAGAATTGTAACCTGACTAGTGGTTCCCCTGAGATCTGTGTTAAGATTTCCATCTCCCTACTAACTAAGCTTTGGTTAAACATTAAATGTTTTGTTTCCTAATGACTGGCCTATTTTTATTTTGTAAATATTTTGACAGAGTGCTTGTGTGTGTTCGTGTGTTTGTGTATGTGTGCATGAATCTGTGTGTGAGAATATCTACACGTGTATGTAAATTTATATATAGAAAAGAGGTCACACTAAAGTATCTCTCAGTCATTCTCAAACTTATTTTTTGAGATGGGGTCTCTTACTATACTTGGAACTGAACAGATTGGTTGAATTAGTCAAACTGGACACCAAGCTCCTGGAGTGCTGGCTTCAACAAAACTCCCAGTTCTGGGATTACAGATGTATAACAGCACATCTGGCCTTTTCCATCAGTTTTGGGGCTCAAACTTTACTGAATAAATCATCTTCACAGCCTCTTGATGTAAAATTTATTTAGAAATAAAGTAGAATATTCTGATATAATGAGCATTGACAAATGTACGTACCCTTGTAACCAACCACCAAATCAATATACACAGGTATTTCTATAATTCCAAATGGAAGTTATTTCAGTTAATATTTCATCATGACTCCTGGTTTAAGCAATCATTCTAAACCATCGTCTTGATTCTTTTATTCATCTGTCTTTTTTCTCAGTCTCTCTTTCTCCTCTGTCATCTTCCCCACCTCTCAGACAAGGTGAGAAAAGGTGATATTGTATAACCTACATATTAAATTTTTGTTTCCGTCTCTGAGGTGCTAAGACTACAAACCTGTGTCACCATGCCTAGCTTATCTGTCCTTAGAATGAAGTGAGATTTCCAGTATGCATCCTTTGTGTCTGATTTCTTTCACAAATTGATAGGTAATAATGACCTATGCTGTTACATGTACACATGTATCAGTAATAAATGTCCCTGCTGAATATTATTCCAGTGAGCAGGCATAGTATAATTTATTTGACTATTCTTTCGTTAAAACACATTCCTTTTGTTTAAATCTTAAGGTATTATAAGGTATTATAATTAGTGTTATTTTAAATGTTCTAGTTCAAGTCTGTTTGTGGGCATATGGTTCTATTTCTCCTGGGAAGAGGGATTCAAAGTTAAAGTGATGGGTCTCATGGCAGGTGGATGTCTAATCAAAAGGAACTGCCCATGATGTCCTAAAATAGTCATACCATTTTATGCTTTTACTAATAAAGCATAAGAATATCAGTTACTTTACATACACAGACTTGGTCTTTTCAGTCAATTTAATTTTAGCCATTCTGGTGGGTGTATAGTCGGTTCTCACTGTGGTTTTAATTTGCATTTAACTGATTCCTAGTGACATTGAACATCTTTTTTTTTCATGTGATTAGTAAGGATGCCCTATTTTTAATGTGGTATGCTACATATTTCTTCTACTAATTAAGCTGAAACAGTGATAGCTTGAAATGTTTAGTGATTGGGCAGGGCAGAGTTAAAGGAGATTATGAGGTGGACTTATGTAGTCTTTGCTGATGTAGGAAATGTTTTGCCAAGGTTGTTTAGGAGTCTCAACAGGGTCCCATGATCCAACAGCCACACAGTCCAATTACTAGAAGCCTAATCTGTCTATAAAAGTTGGCCAGTTCAGACGCTATATCGTCCATTATTAGAAGTCCTCATTAGGGTCACCCTCATAGATTTCAGGAAGTTTCAATGCACTAGATTTCCACACTGCCACCCAAATGTACCCCAACTCCTGCTATCTCTCCCTGCACTCTCTCTCTCTCTCTCCTCTTTCCACTACATGATCCCTGCATCTACATTCTCCACCCACTTCCAGTCTACCCACAAAAATCTATTCTATTTTCCCTTCCCAGGGAGATACATGCATGCCCCACCAGAGCCCTCCTTTTTATTTAACCTCTCTGAGGCTGTGAACTGCAGCTTCATTATCATTTACTTAACAGTTAATATCCACGAATAAATGAATATATACCATATTTGGGTTTCTTTGTTGTGATTACCTCACTCAGGATGATTTTTTTCTAGTTATATCCATCTACATGCCAAATTCCTGATGGCATGTTATTATTCTTCATCTTAAACAAACCAGGCTGATGTTAGCACAGAAGGTAGCTCTCCAAAAACTGACAGCATGTGTAGAGGGACAGGCATCACATAGGACAATATTCAAACAGCTCTGTGAACATAGGGAGGTTAGGCTGGTGCAGGATGAATATTTTCATACTGAAAAAGAGAATCCTAGACACCAACTGTCCTGGCTGGCTTTGTGTCAACTTGACACAGCTGGAGTCATCACAGAGAAAGGAGCTTCCATTGGGGAAGTGCCTCCATGAGATCCAACTGTAAGGCATTTTCTCAATTAGTGATCAAGGGGGAAAGGCCCCTTGTGGGTGGGACCATCTCTGGGCTGGTAGTCTTGGGTTCTATAAGAGAGCAGGCTGAGCAAGCCAGGTGAGGCAAGCCAGTAAAGAACATCCCTCTATGGCCTCTGCATCAGCTCCTGCTTCCTGACCTGCTTGAGTTCCAGTCCTGACTTCCTTGGTGATGAACAGCAGTATGGAAGTGTAAGCCAAATAAACCCTTTCCTCCCCAACTTGCTTCTTGGTCATGATGTTTGTGCAGGAATAGAAACCCTGACTAAGACACCACCAAGTCACAAAACCCTGAACCTGAAATATATCCTCTTTACAAGGTATAATAGGGCAATGGTAGCATAGAACTAGAATTTGTGGTAGCAGTTAACCAATGCCTGTTTTAACTTGAGACCCTTGCTGCAAGAGGGTGTGCATGCTCCCTACTGCTTGGATAGTCAGAACCCAGACGACTGAATAGCACAGAGACCTAGGGTAAGGCCAAACAAAATTGGCAAAAATCAATGATATGATTCTGAATAATATTCTATACTCATAGATGGGTGCCTTGTTCAGTTATCATCAGAAAGGCTCCCTTTAGCAGCAGATGTGAGTGGGTACAGAGACCCACAGCCAGTCATTTTGAGAATAGAGCATCTAATTTGGAGGTCTCCAAGGGGCCTTCACTTTGGACACTGGGAAAACCCACAGCATAGGGGAAAGGATGAATGCAGTGGTGAGATGGGATGGAGGACACTAGGAGAATATGGCCTACTAAGCTAGATCCACATGGTCTCAGAGACTGACGTGGCAAGCACAGGGCCTGCCTGAAGCTGCACCAGGTCTTCTCCCTATACTTTATGTATATTAGACTGGTGGTTTTTTGTGGGACTCCTAACCGTGGGAGAGAGTGTATCTTGGACTATTTTGCCTGCTCTTGAGACTTCCTCCTTTTGGGCTGCCTTGTCCAACCTCAATAGGAGGTTGATGTTTCCCTGTATTACTGTATCTTATTTTGTCCTGTTTGGTCTCTTGGACGTTTGTTCTTTTCTGAAGGGAAATGGAGGGAGTGAATGTGGAGCAGCAGGAAGGTTAGGAGGATCTGGCGGGGAGTAAAGGGAGGGGAAATTGGTCTGGATGTATTGTATGAGGAAATAATCTCTTTTCAATTAATATATTCTTTTTTAAGGAAAGAAAGAAAGAAAGAAAGAAAGAAAGAAAGAAAGAAAGAAAGAAAGAAAGAAAGAAATAGTTTGCAATAATCAAAGACTATTTGCTGCTACAGTTTATATAATCATTGCTTTAAATAGTAGAAAATATTTTTTTTCTAAATGGCTCATTTTTCTTGGTTCAGAATTTAGGTTCTATATTTTTTCAAATATATTGGAATTTTACCCAGATATTACCATTTGTCTTTCCAGGACTTAAGTTTAATTTCTAGACATGAATAAATAAATGCCAACTCTTTAAATATGCTGCACAAAGATTTATGTCATGTCTCAGTAGTCAGTACATGATGCTAAGGATAGCCTTAATATTATGTACCTGTATTGTAATTTAGCTGTCAGTAAGTTTGAATAATGGTATTGCTACAAAATAATTTTAAAATCAGGACAGAGAAAAAAAGCAGCAAACAGATAATAGAGAAAATTCACACAGGTAAAAACAAAGCAACACAGTTACCCCAAAACTGAGGAAATGCCTATATTTGGTGTGAAAACCTGCAAGAAAAAGGCATCTTGGTGTGATTTTGTTCTCTTTCAGCCAAATGAATTTGGTATCCTAAGGTTGTAGGTGAGGAGAGGATTAACAAGCAGCTGGATTCATTTCAGAAGCTTGACTGCCATAACTTGAAGGGATCTGCAAGGTCATCTAATACAATTCCCTATAGAGGTTCAGGAATCAGCTCGGAGAGCACATAAATGTTTCTATCTTTGAAAGTCTATTGGTCATAGTGAGAGCCTCTGTAGCTACACAAAACAAATCTGTCTTCATGCAAAAAGTGTTGCTATGTCCTCTACCCTGAGCTGAATTGTTACTCTTTCTTTTAATTTATTTATTTTTATTAGATATTTTCTTCATTTACATTTAAAATTCTATCCCCAAAGCTCCCAATAACCTCCCCCTGCCCTGTTCCCCAACCCACCCACTCCTGCTTCCTGGCCCTGGCATTTCCCTGTACTGGGCATATGATCTTCACAATACCAAGGGCCTATCCTCCCATTGATGGTCATCCTCTGCTACATATGCAGCTAGAGACATGAGCTCTTGGGGTACTGGTTAGATCATATTGTTGTTCCTCCTATAGGGTTGCAGACCCCTTTAGCACCTTGGGTAGAATTGTTACTCTTAATCCTTATAGGTTCACTTAAAGAGACTTATAAGTTATTCTTACCACCATTTCTTTTCATATTTGATTATTAATATTCTCACTAAAATTCTTTCCCTCAAAATATTCATGTCTTAAAACTATTCTTGTCAGCACAGAGAGCAGTTGTAATATAATATTATTTTAGAAGTTATGCAATTCGCTGTCATGTTACATTAGCATTTGGTGTTCAGTGTCAGCACTGATTGCTTGTAAGGTTAAATATTTCATAGATTTTATTTTCTTTACTGTTTTATTATATCTCAAGTTACAAACCATAATTGTCTATATCTATAGAGTACTATATGATATTTAATCTGCATATCATTATATAAAGATTCCATCATGCAAATTAACATCAATAGCTTACCAAAAACTAATTGTTTTTCTGGTGAGAATGTTAAAATCAAGTATAGTAATTTGAAATGCAGAAACTATAAAGAAAAAGATAGTACCAGTACTGAAGGTAGTTGACAATAAACAAAAGCTCTTATATTTTAAAAATGTGGTTCCTAAAACTTTAACTCCCTCCCTGAAGACATTTGGTGGTAGTAAATGCAAAAGAAGTTTAATAAAAAGCTTGTGTTTGGTCATCGTTATTCTTTGCCATGTTAATGTAAATTGTAAAACTACATCCTCCCTTATTTCCTCAGGATCCCAAAGAATTATCTTTCTGAATGTCAACATATTTACTCTCCAGGATCTTAGATAGGTATATAAAAACACAGATGTAGAACACTGAGTTGTAACAGTTATATCTACAGGAAACCCTGTGAAGATATTTTTGATCTCTAAGAAACAAACATATTATTTTACATCTTTTTCTTCTTTCTTGATGAAGGAACAAATAACACCAGCTATAATTCGCTATAACAAGGGTACAATCTAGTTATATTTAATTTTGCTGAGATTATATTTTAAATGTACATCCAAGTTACTACTCATGTAAGTCATTTGACTATCACAGGGAAAAACAAAACAGTCAAAAAATTCTCTTAAAATTCAATGTTTCCAAAGTCAATGTAAAGGAATGTAGTTTTACTCTTTCGTCTTATATCTGCTCTATTCACATTATAACTTCCTACTTGGCTACCTTCATACTTTATATTATATAAAATCGGGCAAATGAATGAGAGTTTACTGAAAAAGGAATTCATTCAGAAATTTAAGGTATTATAGTGTATTTGTTCTTCCTGGAAATTTGGCATGCCTCAGAGTATCATTTTAGATACTGCATTATTAAAGGAGAAGTGATGATATGTCAACATTCTATTGCTGATTTCTACAAAAGCTATAATATACATCCTGCTCTGTATCTCTTTATGTCTAAATTCCAACTACTTGTCTAGAACTCTTGTTGCCTGAAATGAATCAGAAATTCTGAATCTTACTGAAAATATATTATGCATATTTTCCTTTTACCCTTAACTTGAGAAAAATATGTAGTTTAGATTGAAAAACTTTATATGACTAATCAAAGAGGTTGAAATCAATGAAACTCGTGGATCTCACTTTTTTCCTTTCTTTCTTTTTTTAAAATTAGATATGTTCTTTGTTTACATTTCAAATGTTATCCCCTTTCCTGATTTCCCCTCCAAAAATCCCCTATCCTCTCCCCCCTCAACCTGCTCCCCAACCCACCTGCTCCCACTTCCTGGCCCTGGGATTCCCCTATACTGGGGCATAGAGCCTTCACAGGAACAAGAGCCTCTCCTCTCATTGATGGCTGACTAGGCCATCTTCTGCTACATATGCAGCTAGAGCCATGAGTCCCTCTGTGTTTTCTTTGATTGGTGGTTTACTCCCAGGGAGTTCTGGGGTTACTGGTTAGTTTATATTGTTGTTCCTCCTAGGGGGCTGCAAACCCCTTCAGCTCCTTGGGTACTTTCTCTAGCTCCTTCATTGAGGACCCTATGCTCTGTGTAATGAATGACTGTGAGCATACACGTCTGTATTAGTCAGGTACTGGCAGAGCCTCTCAGGAGACAGCTATATCAGTCTCCTGTCAACAAGATCTTGTTGGCATCTGCAATAGTGTCTGGGTTTGGTGGTTGTTTATGGGATGGATCCCCAAGTTGGGCAGTTTCTGGATTGTCATTCCTTCCGTTCCTGCTCTAAACTTTGTCTCTGTAACCCTTCCTTTGGTATTTTGTTTCCCCTTCTAAGAAGGATAGAAACATCCACACTTTGGTCTTCCTTCTTAAGTTTCATGTGTGTACAAATTGTATCTTGGGTATTCTGAGCTTCTGGGCTAATATCAACTGATCAGTGAGTGCATATCATGTGTGTTCTTTTGTGATTGGGTTACCTCACTTAGGATGATATCCTCCAGATCCATCCATTTGTCTAAGAATTTCATGAATTCATTGTTTTTAATAGCTGGTCCACTGTGTAAATGTTCCACATTTTCTGTATCCATTCCTCTGTTGAGGGACATCTGGGTTCTTTCCAGCTTCTTGCCATTATAAATAAGGCTGCTATGAACATAGTGAAGCATGTGTCCCTCTAATGGATACTAAGCAGGCTAAAGTTCTATTGTTAAATCAGAAACAACAAAGGGCCTAAGAGAAGTTCATTACAAAACAAATTCAATCTTTGCTAAAATATTCTACTATTCTCAAACTTAATCTCTATTGTAAGTTCTTTTTTTAATTTGTCTATTTACTGCACGTCAGATCATGGCTTTCCCTCTGCCCTCTCCTCCCAGCCTCTCCCTTTCATCACCCATCCCCTAGCCATCTCTCTCTTTCTCCCCAGAGAAAGGAAGGCTCTCATGGACATCAACCAGCCTTGGCATATCAAGTTGCACAGAAAAGGATTAGAGAGGACTCAAGAGAGGCCAAGCAGTCTTTATATAGCAAGCTAGCTTCCTACCTGGCTGTTGCTAGGTAAATATTGGGCGGAGCATGGAAGGAATGCTAAAGTGCTAACAATAGGTATTATTTTAAAAGACAGGATTATTTTTAATTCACTAGTTGTCTCATCTCTGTACCAGATAACACTATTACATACAATATTGTTATTTAGTAAATTGGGGTCCATCCAATGAGCAGGTCCCAAACACTGACACTATCGCTGATGCTATGTTGTTCTTCCAGAGAGGAGCCTGGCATAGCTGCCCTCTGAGAGACTCTCCCAGCAGCTGACTGAGACAGATGTAGACACTTACAGCCAACCATTGCACTGAGGTTGGGAACCCTTATGGATGAGTTATGTGAAGGATTGAAGGAGCTGAAGGGCATGGCAACTCCATAGGAAGATCCACAGTATCAACTATGCCAAATCTCCTGGAGCTCCCAGAATGTAAGCCACCAAACAAAGAGCATACACAGGCTGGTCTGAGGCCCCTGGAGCATATGTAGCAGAGGGCATATCAAAATGCAAAATATATTTAGTTCAACTTTACAAGTTCCTATAGCCTTTCACAGTCTCAATACTGTTTAAAGGTCCAAAGTTTCATCTGAGACACTGGGTAATTGTTCTCTTTTTTAATAGACTGAGTCATTTGTTCCCTTTACACCCCTCTTGCAACTTCCTCTCCTGCCTCTTCTCCCAGTCTCCTCTCCCCTCCCCTCTCCTCCCCTACCATGCACCCCTCCTATCCTTCACTCCAAAAAAGGGGAGGTCTTCCAAGGATATAAACCATCCTATTATATCAAGCCTCCGTGAAACTAGATGTATCTTCTTCCACTGAGACTAGAAAAAGCAGCCTAGTTAGGGGGAAAGGGATCCAAAAATCAGAGACAGCCCTGCTCCTGCTTTAGGAGTCTAACAGTACAACTGTTTCATATGTGCAGAGGTATTACATTCATCCCTTTCATGTTCTTTGGTTGGCACTTCAGCCTCCATGAGTTCCCATGAGCCAAGGTTCTGTAACACTGTAGGTTTACATTTGGTGTCCTTGACGTGTCTTATTCCTCAATCCTTCTTCCCCTTCCTCCTCAGGACTCTCCAAACTCCTCTCAATGTTAGTTTATGAGTCTCTGCATCAGCTTGCAACAGTTGCTAGGTGAAGCCCCTCTGGCATTTATGCTAGGCTCCTGTCTACAAGTATATCAGGATGATATGATCAATAGTATCAGGGGTGGTATCCTTCTCATGGCATGGGTGTCAAGCAAGGACAGTCATTGTATGGCCCTTCCTCAAATTCTTTTCCATCTCCATCCCTTATACATCCTGTAAGTGGGAAAAATTGTGAGTCTAAGGTTTTATGGCAGGGTTGGTGTCCCAAACCCTCCATTGGAAGTACTGCCTGGTTAAAGGAGTTGGCCAGGTCAAGCTCCATGTCACCCACTTCTAGGAGTCTTACCTAACAACACCCTCATAGATTCTGAGAGCTTACTTTGTTCTAGGTTTCCAGCTTGCCCCAGAGATGCCTTCCCAATCCAGTAATCTCTCTCAGAACTCTTTCCCTCTGTCATCCTCTCACCTCATCCCTTCTTTTACCCTGCCTGCTTCCCTCCCAATCTCCTCCTTTTCTCTCCTCACCCCCATATACATTCTATTTCCTCTTCTCAATGAGATTTGAGTGTGCACCCATTGGGCACTCCCTGTTGCTTAGCTTCTTTGGGTCTGTGTTTTGTAATATGATTATGCTGTCTTCATGACTAATATACATTTATAAGTGAGTACATACCATGTATTTCTTTCTGGATCTGGGTTACCTCACTCAGGATGATATTTTCTAGTTCTATCCATTTGCCTGAAAATTTCATGATTTTCTTGTTTTTAATAGCAGAATAGTATTCCACTGTGCAAATGTACCACATTTTCTTTATCAGTTCTTCTGTTGAGGGGCATCTAGGTTGTTTCCACTTTCTGGCTATTATGAAAAAATCTGATATGAGCATATTTAAGGAAGTTTCCATGTAGTATGGTGGAGCTTCTTTGGGTATATGTCCAGGAATGATATAGCTGGTTCTTGAGGTAGATCTATTCTTAATTTTCTGAGAAGCCACCAAAGTAATTTCCAAAGTGGTTATACAAGTATACACACCCATAAGAAATGGAAGAGTGTTCCCCTACAAGACAGTCTCTTAATAGTGACAATTATTAGAATTTTAAGAAGCTAATTACATACTTTTAACATATCATATCAGAGAATATACATTATGACTCCAAAATAAAGGAGTAGAGGCACAGTGAGAAAACATTAAACCAAAGCAAGACCAAAGTCCTGCAGGACAAAATATGGATCCTGTACCTTTGTGTCTAGTGTCAAAGAAATTAGATGGTTCTCCCTTAAATTTTTGTTGAGTGCAACAGACTTCTTTCTCTTGGGGTGTTTTCCATCCTCTGTCTACAACTCTTCTTTCACATACCCAGTGGCTCTCAAATCTCCAAAACCTTGGGATCTCCAAGAAAATCCATATTTCACTTCATTGCTTCATGTAATGATCTCTTCAGGCCTCCATATAAAATGCTTAACTCTGGAGACTCTAGAGCCCTTTTACCCCCCCCCCTCGTATTCTTCAGACTCTAAAGACAGAGCTACATATAGGTGATGGTGCCAGTTCTGCTGTCTGCTTAAGATGAAACCCAACCACTTCCTTGGATTATATTTGCATAAGATTTGATTTGTTGTTTCTCTTTAAGAACAGATAATTCTTTATGTTTTTTTTTTTCACAAGTAGCAAGATTACCTGGATGGAGTCTCCTGCCTGTAACTCCAATGTTATATTTCCTGGTGCTTTTTTCTCCCCAAAACATACATTTTAGTGTTTTATTTGTTTGTTTGATTTTTCATTGCTTGCTATTTCACTGTAGAGCTGCTTAAGGGTTGTTCCTAATAACCAAGCAACAAAATCAGTATTAGTCTTGAAATCTCTTATGTCAACAAAATTAGTCAAAATATCTTCAATTTAGCAGTAGGCAGATTCTTATGACAAAGGCAAAAAGCAGCCACATTCTTTGCCTAAATATTAAAAGAATGGTCTCTATTCCAGTTGCTAATATTGTTTCCCTCTGAAACTCCTTGAGCTAGACCTCCATAATCCATTCTGTTCTAAGCACTATACTCTCCCAAGCTCTTACTAAGATAGCCTATTAGGTCCCACTTACAATGTTCAATAAGTTTCCTAGTCCAGTGTCCCCAAATCTGCATTTCTCCAAATCTGCATTTCTCCAAACAGCCAGCATATCCAGGACGATTACAGCTATAAGCCAAATGTCTGGTACCAACTCCTTGGTTAGTTCCTTTTCTACTGCAATTAAGAAGGCAACTTACAGAATAAACATTTATACCATTTCTGAATGATGAACATGGTAAGGAACATGGCAACAGATAAGCAGACATGGCACTGAGGCAATAGCTGAGAACTTACATCTTAAGATACAAGCACAAGGCAGAGGGAGACACAACTCAATAGACTGAGCTCTACAAACCTCAAAGCTCAGCCCCATTCACACACCTCCCCCAACATGGTCACACCTCCTAATCCTTCCTAAATAGTTCCACTAACTGGAGACCACATATTCAAACACAGAAGTCTACGAGGGCCATTATCATTCAAACCACCACAGTACATACTTTATTATTTTCCCTTTCTCCAAATCAAACTAAGAACTCTTTGAAGTCTGTATTATAAGAAAACTCCTGTCAAGAGAAACATGTGTGTCTTCTTTATTTGACTAAGCTTTCCTGACAAGCCAGGGACCAAGTTTTCTCTAACTCAGCTCTAAGACTTAACAAATACTGCTGACGGCTGTGCCCTTGTTGATTAATTACATGAGCAGAGAGCAAGGCCTGGAAATTACTGATAGATGCTGAGAGTAGCTGAATATGTATCTCAGAGACCTGTGTCACACAACATTGGGCCCTAGATTTAGGATATCCATAAGTAAGTCGTGCTGGGTGAGATGCTTACATACTTAAAGAAACTGCAGATGCTACCCTTATATTAATACCATCACAGCCAAATGGCCAATAAAATACAGCAACAGAGGAGCACACTTAGAGTATTACTGATGGGGAAGATTTTAGTGCATAAACGACCCTGAGCTGTGAGTCAGAAACTATCTTGGACACTAACACTGACTTCTATGATTGTGGCCATTTCCTCTCTATCAGCATCAGATAATGGGTATTTATAAAACAGATTCAATTTCAAGTTGTCCCATGAACTTAATAGTCTAGAGCACAACGATATAAAAATTGATTTCTTAAAAAAAAAATCTCAGAACTCATGCAAAAATTAGAATCTATATGATTCAGGTTAGCATGTAATTAATTGCTGTTTCAGTGTAAAAGTGTTTAGTATGCACTCAGTTTCTTCGCCTGATATAGGAATTGTGACATATATATCTATATTTCAGACCCTAACCTGGGAAATGACTTCTCAAACCAGTACATGCTTTAAAAATATCTGGGTTGATTGATTGATCTGGAAAATGAGAAATCTGCTTACTGATGTGGCCTCACAGCTGTGATGTTGAGATTAGCAAGGTAATATACATTAACAGTAGCACTGCTTTTAGCTTGCTGAATAGGAGATGGTATAAGGGCAGAGTAAATGCACAGATCAGGATCAATTTTCTATTTCCTTCCAAACATTTCCAGTGCTCATCAAATACAGAGTAACATAATAGGATCTGCTAGCTCCTGTGAAAACCTTTTTTTTTTTCCCCAAGAAGCCTGGAATTTCTACATTTGGCCGTGAAAGGGTAGTTTAAAAGCCTTTCTGGAAATCATAGCTCTGTAGTATTCACCAAGATCACTCTTCTGCTTAGGAGGAAAGTGGTTCCCATGTGGTTTATAGTAAGGCACTCCAGAGATGCACTCAACCCCCAACCCTAGTCAACAACTCCTCTCATTATAACTTTTCTCTCTCTTACAACCCTTCTTGTTGCAACTGAAATTCTTACTTTGAGGGAACTTTTGTCTGCAGAAGGAGAATGCAGTTTATATAATGAGAAGGAAAAGAAGAAAAAAAAAACAAAACTACATTCAAGATACTGAGGGAACTCAAGCCCAGATAAAAGACAAGAAGAAGGAAAGTAAAAAGTGAAGAGATCCTTATAAACTTTCTTTCCTTTTCTTAAAGAAAAAAAAATGTACCAGGAATAGAATTAAAGTGAGGAAGGAAGGCAGAAGAGAAAAATACTCTCATTTTCTCAACTGAAGCAAAATGATCATTTAAATATGTCTTACAAAGCTAACATTTTTCTTTATATTACATGCTAGATACACAACCTCATCATTCAGCATTCAGCTTCCTCAGCAGAGTTTGAATTGTTTTCACCAGGACTGCTACTATAACCTTAGTATAAACCACTCTAATCTCTAATCTGGTACGTTAATTAGTTTTCTTTAGTTCCATACTTGTCTTTTTCATTCATTTTACAATAGCTTGGATTTAAAAAAAAAAAATGAGCCAGAAATCTAACTCCCTAGCTTAAAACTCTCTAATGGGTTCCCATTGAAAATAAAATAATGGTTGGGGAGACAGACAAGTGGGTCTAGTACTTTCTATGCAAACATGAAAATTCAATATTAAATCCCAGCACACCCACCATCTCCCCACTACCTTCACACAAAGCAGACATTGTGGCACTTGCCTGTATTCCAAGCACATAGAGATACGGACAACTAGATCCAAGAGAATACTTGCCAGTCTAGGCAGATCAGTAAGTTCCAGGTTCAATGAGTGATCCTGTCTCAAGAATATAATGGAAAGTGATAGAAGAATATATCTAACACTGACCTATGTTCTCCATTCATGTATGCATGAACATGCACAAGTGTACACATACATACACATACACATACACATACATATATACATATAAAATAAATACATACTTTTAAAGTAAACAGAATAAAAGTACATCTTTTTCATGGATGTCTGGAAATTTACATTTAAATTTTTCCTTTCCTTTTGAATGAAAGCCACCTAAAATTGCTTTAATTTCTTCCTTTGAATATTCTGGGCTTATTCAAATCTTGAGATATTTGTATTTATTTTTTCCACATAGAAAATGTCATACTATAAAATTGCATTTTAGAGCACATTTATTTTCTACCTTTATTCTCTAAATGATAAACCCTATGAAAGACTAGACATTTTTCACCTTTACATTCCATTGTATTCTCATTGATTTAGCCATAGCTGAATTAAACATTACCTAGTAAACTTGTATTCAAGAGAATGTCCAATTAATGACCAAAGGAGTTAGCAAGTAATGAACATTAGTACAGGTAGCTTCTAGGAAGTCCTAACTGAACATGCTATAATTAGTAAAATCCTCCTGACTTTATGGTTTCTAGATGGATGGAGAATAAAAATTCATTAGTAAATAACTTTCCTTGGAGATGTTTCCCAAGGCTTGGATTGATAAAGTGAAAAACATTGTCATGTTTTCAGATGGCTGAAAATTACAGGATGTTAATGATTGTAACATCAACATAGCTGCCCGTGTAACCCAGTGAAAGTATAGGTACATTTTGGGGAGAAATGATGACAATGACTAGGGACTAGTTAATATTTGAAGGTAACAATCCAACCAAAAAGGGGAAATTCTTTATGTGGTAAGGAGTATTTGGTTTTTTATAGAAGGAAAGAAAATTAGGATTAGAGAAAAGGGCAGAGTTCAAGGTGACACATATTTTATACTGAATTTTATAGCTGAAATGAAGAGAATATGAAGTTGAAGAACAGTTTAAGTACAAAATGGAAATGTAAGTCACTTGGTTGCACTATCAACAGTTCTTAGAAATAACACATTATACTAATGAACAATGAACCTCCTACTTATGAACTAAAGCACACACATACACACACATACACTGATCTATGTTTAAAACTCTACAAAATTAACTTATAAAAAGTTCATGATTATATAAGGTTTGAACATTACCCATTTGAAACCAAATTATCTTGGTCTCTAGCTTGCTCAGTAGTCATCCATTTTCCATATAATTATCTGACTATTGTCCTCTTGGGTATGAGCTAACTCTCTTGTAATATGTTAATAAGCCACTGTTGCCTAGACCTACAGTAGAGATTTCTCCAATTTTCTATAACCCACCTATGTGATATTTCCAACAATACATTTTTAAAGTACCTTAATATATGAATTTCTTTTTTTCTGATGCTAAAATGTTCATGAAACCATTTCCACATTGGGACATGGTACTCTGGGCAACTTAAAAATCCATGTTCCCAAGCAATGTGTACTAATATTTAGTGGAAGAGTAAACTATTTTTACTCCATTTGAGGTGAGAGTTGTGGTTCTTGGACATACTCCCGTGGGGATATTCTCATTTATTGTAGAAAGCTTATTTGTATAACTAACTTGCCAATGTCCAATTACTGATTTTGAAGAACTGTGACAAGAAAAAAAGATAAATGAACTCTTCCTAGCTTCTTAATTTTCTTCCAGCTCTTAGGCTTAAAGCTTGTTTCTAAACCTTTTCTTTCCTATGTCAAAAGAATTTCACTTCTCCATATATCCCTATATCCTACCACAACTATGTTGATAACTAATCTAATTCAGAGTAAAATGAAAATGCTTTAAGGTTTTTCAATCCCAGTTTTACAAACATCTTGACAATGCCCCCCTACCCCTGATCTAAATGAATGAAAAGCAAATAATGTGGACCTCAAGAGACTTTAGCAGTGACCAGATTCACTAGAGTTAAGATCATCTCCAGGAGGAAAACATCCACAGGTTCTACGGAATGTGCTGTTGAATATTCATATGGAATTAGGATCTGTTGACTGTGCTATCTATTTAGATTAAACCTGGATTACAGGCCTTCTCAGGACACAGGATCAGAAAGGGTAATGAAATCTCAGAGAAAAGAAAGTGATTCTAATCCCCACATATCTATGTGGCTCTTGTCATGCCCTCCAAGAAAAAAAAAAATGCTCCTACCTAGAGTACCAGGCCTTGAGGAACGGATTTCTGAGGGTGTCATTTTTAGATCCATTAGGACTAAGAAACACCATGGTTGCTAGAATACTATATATAAATCAGAAAAGAATGCATTGCCCAATGCAGGCTTGGGCCTGTTTTACAGAGTACATAATGGGCTCTTACTTATTAGTATCATGATTAGAATCAGTTCCTATTTTTTGCTCTGAAAGCTAGGTTGCTACTTAATTTCAACTGGTAAAGAGTGCTTATAATTCATATTTTTGAGTAATAATTGAATTTGTGAAAGTTGAGCCTCATAATTGCTGAGGAATCTATTAATGAATATGAAGGTCGCTGTAGTGTATATGTGTGTATGTCTGCATAGGTTCATGTGTGTATGCATGTGCGTGCATGTGTGTGTGTGTGTGTGTGTGTGTGTGTGTGTGTGTGTGTGTGTTTTCTCTGACTATTAAATGGTAACTTCAATTTGGGAATGAAATCACCCTCCATTGATTTCCAGTGTATTCTGCCATCATCCAGATAGCACTTTCAAAGAGTTCTGTAAATGAGATTTGTAGCTGAGGTAATTGCTGCTACAAAAGCATGCAATAGAAGGCAAGCTTTATAACTGCCACTTTCTTCATGTTGTAACTTAACCAATTCCTTCCAAAATCAAAGATGAGTGACATTGAAGATGGCATTCTTTTTTATTTTTGACCTTGCCTCTTCTTTTCTATATGGAATAGGCATTCTAAATGATTCTTTAAGCCATATCTTGCTCCATAATATTAATGACCTAACTAGAACACTAATAATTAAGTAAGTAAATTGCTTAGTATTAAATGATCACTTTGTTGTTCTTAGATTCAGGGACCTATCCTTAAAATGAATAAACAGCAACCAATCCTTCTGCAATAACTTCTTGACACTGTTAGTTAAGAAAGGGAAAGTAACTACTTCCCTGGTTGGGATTCATTACTTCTGAGTGCAGAGCACTGGTGGGAACAAGAGGAAAGGAGCCTACAATGTACTCTCCATAGACAGGTTCTGTCTTCATTTGGTAGTTTAATGATATTGTTGAAGAGCAGCTCCCCCTTATCCTAGGATACTGCCTATAAATGAGGCTCCACATAAACCACAAGTCCCTATGTATGAATGTCTGTGGAGAACTCATTAGGACACATCTAGACAGGGCCTTCTACACCAACCACATTATAATTGGAACTGTGAGTTGTGTGGTGCCATCCTAGCTCCACATTCTTCCTTTCCTGTAACCACTTACTCTTATTATAAGTAATTGAAACCCATCAGTCTCCCTCTGTATTTTCTATTAGTCATTGCCATTTGAGACTTCCCAATACCCTAAAAATGGTTATACCTAGTACATGCTCATTTAATATTTGTATAACAGGAGAAAAAGAAAATAAAATATTTGTATAAAGGAAAATTTTTGTTACCTTAATAAGATATGAAGAATCAAGTGAATATTGTGTCTTTACTGTAATTTGAATTCAGGTGAAAAAGATCAGAAGTGTCCGTAAAATAAAGCTATGGTTTTCAATATTCCAATACTTGCTATCTATTCATGTATTTTGTGGATTTTATTTAGGAAGAGGAAGGGAAAAAACAGAAACTCTAAAAATAAAAATTTAACCCTTCAAATAGTAGTTAACAATGACAATGGTAAAAGAATAGCATAGGTGATTGCCAAATGCCTTTTGTTTTCCCAGACACTGATTTCTTTTCCTCCTTCACACATCCTTTACTTGATGTGGTGTAAGGTCTGCGTATATTCTCCATGGTGTCAGAAATGCACAGGTCAGATTCCACACAAAATTTCATCTCTTTGTATTACTTAACAGAGAGCTGTTACCAAGGAGCCACAACAAATAGAACAAAAATGTCATCTTCAAATGTATTTGCCATAGTCAACTTACTCTAGTATGAAACTTAACCAAGACAGGAGGAAAGACCAAGTTCAATTTTTCTTCTGTTATAGGTATAAGGTACCAAGAAAAACACTCCCAGTTCCTGAAAGTCATAGAAGATGACCAGTGACTGGCAAGTACAAATGAAACAAATCAGAGAGCAGTTCAATTGAAGCATTTTCTTCATTTGGTATGTTGAAGGAGATAAATTTATCAACCTCTGTTATATACATTTTATTTTTAACCAGTTATCAAATATCATTCACTCAGTGTTCTTGACAAAGTTCAAATAAAGACATGAGTTAAGTTAAGACATAGCTACTATAGAATAGAAATTAAAAGGTCAAAAATAGAATTTTGTGTTGCAAGGGTTCAAGATAAATTTCATCTTGAGTCAGATGTCTTATTTGCATGATTGTGATATCTCACTTTTTTGTGGTTGTTGTTGTTGTTGTTGCCTTGAATTGTATTTTCCTGAAAATATCAGTGGCATCTAAGTGTGGGCATGACCAAGATGGAGACTCAAATTTGTAAATGTATAAGCAAGGTAGTTAAGCAACAGCACATCGTTGGTCTGGAGCAAAATAGTCCTCTAATTTCATATGGTGTAGTTGATTACAAGTAAAAATAAAGTAAGTGACTACAATTTCAAGATGTTTTGAAATATATTTGGTAGGCAGCTGTGACTCCTGAGATCCTTCCATGGAGCCTGCAACATCAATACTTATTTCACAGTAGAATTAAGATATCTCTTGCTTTTTCCTATGTGTTGATACATTTCACTTTATTGGTGATAAAATTACTGATTCTTTAACAGAAACTAAGAATGCAGCACAAATGATATAAGTACTATATAAAGTACATGTTGTCTATAATATGTATAATAGACATTAATAAATACACTTGTACTTTATAAGATATATCTCAAAAAGAGAACTTTTTTCTGTATTAAAAATGTTACCCCACAAGAAAATGTTTCTGAGTTTATCAGACATGTTTGAATTTTATGAGTCTTTCATGTCACAACAGAAACCTCAGATACAGTCTTTTCTACATTAAGGAACAGTTAATAAATGGTCACAGTTATGCTAACAGAGTTAGTCTTCATAATTAAGCTATTAACATGCACAGTTGCTATGGATAATAACCAAAGATAGCCCAACTGTTTATACAGGGAATATCCATTTTAATTTCTTAACATGGAAGCAGAAGTGATTAAATATTAAGAACAGATCTGCTGCCAGACAGTCAGAATGTGAATGGCAGTTTGGTGTATCCTACCAGGGAATTTGTGGACCAGTTCCCCATATTTTTTTCATCCAAGGCCTGAGAAGATTAAGTAATTAAATAAATTGGTAGATACAGACTGCTTAGAACAGTGTTTGACACAGTGTCATGTCAACATCAATCACCGATATGATATGTGAACTCTTCAGACAGATATGGCATTAGTGTAAACACTTGATATGAATTTGTAGAGACCAAGAATGTGATTTTAGATCTAGTTTGGTCATGTCTTAGAATGAGGATTGTGGTGCTGGGGATATAGCTCAGTGTTTTTCTAGAAAGAGTTGGGCTCTGGGTTCAACACTCAGTACTATTTAAACTAAGACAGTGTTATTTTTATGCTGACTGGGCAACATTTTTGTTGACCTTTCCACATTTGAAAGACTCTTTATTTGACAGGGGAGGGGACAAGCTCTATAGTCACCAATGTACAAAGTTTTCCTCTATCAGAAGCTTTACAGTTCTAAGTTATGACCAGATTCTTTCCTCTAAAACATATTGTTTCTTAAATGTTGTTTCAAAACATCCTCTAATCTTACCAAAATGCTTTACTTTCTAGAACTGTCGTGAAATCATTAAAATAAAATTAATTTCAATGCGTTCTTTAAAAAGACAAGTGAAGGAAGGCTTCTGGAGTACTGTGAATATTCTATTTTTGACCTGGTTGGTGGTTATGCTGGTATTTGCTTTATAATAATTTATTGAGCTGTATATTCATGTTTTGTGCACCTCTCTGTATGAGTTCTCCGTAACAATAAAAAGAGATTTGAAAGGAAAATGAAAGAAATGCGAAAAAAAAATCTAAGAAACCTCTGCATCTTTTAGGAAAAAAAAATCAATGCTGTTACAGTTTTCTTTATTTCTTAAATCATAGATTAGGTTTGGAAACCAATTTCTAAACCGATTAGCAATTCCTGCTTTATAAATACACACAGTTCTATGTCATAAAAAAAGACCTTAATTTGATCAAGAGGAGATCCAATTTCATGGTTATAAAACCCCACCCAAACAGGTAGCTCATTTCCCGATGCCTGCCTCAAGACAAAGCAGAGAGCGAGGTACCACAGTTTTCCCAGTTATTCCAGCAACAGATAAAGCTGGCATCCTCTCTTTCTTCCATATTGTCCTTGGTCACTGAGATAGGTAGTTCTTGTCTGAGCTGGCTATGTAGGATTAACACCATCTGGCTGGGGAAACTGTTGATTTTGAATCTCCAAGGCTGGCTTAAGCCCTCAGCAATGCTGACTTTGAAGTCCAGTAAGATGATGTGTAAATAGCAAACGACAGCTGGCATTTGCCTAGTATCTTTCCATGCAAATCCATTAAGAAATTCATTTAATACTTCAATAATTTTACCTTCCTCTTTGATCGTGTTTCCTATTTCATCCTGTAATGTTCTAACTTCTGCCTTGACTGATCTCTGCCTTTCACGGTTCTGGGAAACTGTATATTTTTAAATTACAGTTCTTTGGAGGGAATAACAACATTTTTTTGTCTATATTCTTTTCTCATCACCCTTCATCCACTTGCCTTGGTATTGTACACTTATGTTTTGAGAAAGAGACTTTAGTCAGACTTATTCAATGAGATGAAGTCTTTTATAATATGACTTGTCTATGTCATATCATATCCATGAAACTCATATGTGTGATTATTATTTCTAGCCATATGCATTATTTTAAGATTTTAAGGAGTAATCATACTACTCAAACAAACAAACAGAAAATATTCAGACAGGGTCAAACAATTTACAATTATAAGATGGGGCCCAAAATCACAATTAAAAAAATTGGTAACATCAGCAGAAATGAAAAAAAGAACCTTCCAAAAATCACTGTAAAACAGTTGAAAGCACAGGATAAACGTGGAGCAGTGACATTTTCCAGAACCCTAGGAATGAATAGAATAATTGCAGTAATCCAATTAAAAATTGTTAGAGAAAAATACATGATTATCAATAAGAACATTGAACACTATGGTGTTTTTAAATTAATAAATCCCTGTCTTTACCACTAAGTTCCAGCTAAAATGCAACACTATACCACCATAATAAAAAGCAACAGCCTGGCAGCACAGGAAGTGCTAGAAAAGAATTGAACCACTTTCAAACCTCCCAGAGAAACATAATTACTGACCTGTCCAGTGATTTCTTGGAACATCTTACATTCAAGTTTCATTCTTAATTGACCTAATTCAGCAATCACTTGGCACACAGTCCTTTTCAGGAAGTGAGCTGATGAAAATTATTATTGGTAATTATTTAATAATGAGGCTACTGGACATAACATATAACCTGAAAAAATAAGCTGCAGAACTTTGAGATCCATATGTATTTTTACAAAGCTCCTACATCATCCCTGGAAACTACAAGGTCACATTGATGTGTATGTACATCTCTAAAATCATGCACACATTCACAAAAATCTTAATATATTCTATGACATCACTCAGTCTGACCAGAAGGTTCCTTATAGGAGGAATTGTATACTGCCTGACTGAGTGTTGAAAATAAGGCCAAAGTGATACTGAGAGTCAATTTTGGAAAAGATGCTGAAACTCTTAAGTAAAATAAAGAATATTATTTACCACACATAGTATTTATTCAACTATGTAGTCATGCTCAAAACAATAAATGTGAGTCCTTTCATATCACAGGAATGAATCCACGCAAAATGTTTCAAAGACCTAAATGTACCGGATAAAACAATATAATGATCTGATAAAGGAAAACATATCCTTTTATACATTGAGTTATTCAAAGTATATAATATTGGAGCACAAATGACCATAATAAAATTATCCTTCATAAAAAACCAAAATACATATTGTTTCAAATAGGATCATCAAAATATGAAAGTACAGTATATAGAATTGAATAAAATATTTTCACAGTATATATATGGTAATGGATTTATACTTAGAACATGTTAAAAATTATAATAACTCAATATAAAAGTCAAAAATGAAAAATGGATATCTTATATTATGTGTACATTGTTATAGTAAATATTCTAGGTTGTATAAGACAGTTGACTAGTGGAAAAAATAAACAGTCCCACATGCCAAAAGGACATGTGCAAACAAGAAGAGAGATTCAGAGGCAGAATTGGGTTTTATAGAATTATAGTGCTTTCTGAAAAATCAAGAATTCCCTCTCCTACTGTTGAAGACCCAATCAAACTTCAATAAGCCCCACCTCTGAACACCCAAGGACATAAACTCTATGGAAATCAGTATGGAAGATTCTCACCCCCACAAAAAAAAAAGGAAAGAAAAGAAAAATATCAAGTAGACCTATTATATAAATAGGCAAACCACTCCTGGTTATTTTCCCCAAAGTACTCTTTCTTAGAGTCTATATTTCTGTGATGAAAAAGTATAACCAAAGTAAAAAAAAAAACAAAAAAACAAAAAACTAGTTAATTTTTTAAAAAATTGCTAACCAAAAGCACCTTGGGGAGGAAAGGATTTATTTATTTATTTACCTTGCAGTTCATTATCAGAGTCTACAGACATTAGTGCAGGAATTCAAGCAGGAAGAAATCTGAAGGCACTAACAGGGACGGGACTCATACAAGAGCACTACTCGCTTAGTAGTACCTGCACAGTTTGTTTTCTTATACACTCAAGACTACCTGCCAAAGGATAACACCACCCATAGTGGGCTAGACCCTCTTACATCTATCACTAATAAAGAACATGACCTATGAGCCTGTCTACAGCTTGATCTTGGAGGCATTTTCCCAAGTAAGAATCCTTCTTCCAAGATGACTCTTACCTTATGTCAAGTTGACATAACAATTAGCCAGCACAGACTCAAACTCAACCTGTCACAGAGAACAATGTCAATCAATGTTTATTGAAGAACTGTTCACAATAAAACATAGGTTAATAATTAGAAAAACAGATAAGGAAATGTAGAACACACATTGGAAATTTTCAGATGAAAAGAATAATGAAATTAAGTCTAAGTGAATCAAAGAACTCCACATAAAACCAGAGACACTGAAATTTATAGAAGAGAAAGTGGAGAAAACCCTCAAAGATATGGGCACAGGGGTAAAATTCCTAAACACATCAGTAATGGCCCGTGCTGTAATATCAAGAATCGACAAATGGGACCTCCTAAAATTGCAAAGCTTCTGTAGGGCAGAAGGTACTGTCAATAAGACAAAAAGGCCACCAACATATTGGGAAAATTTTTTTACCAATCCTAAATCTGATAAAGGACTAATATCCAATATATACAAAGAGCTCAAGAAGCTGAATTCCAGAAATTCAAATAACCCCATTAAAAAGTGGGGTACAGAGCTAAACAAAGAATTCTCAACTGAGAAATACCAAATGGCTGAGAAGCACTTGAAAAAATGTTCAACATCCCTAAACATCAGGGAAATACAAATCAAAACAACCCTTAGATTCCACCTCACACCAGTAAGAATGGCTAAGATCAAATATTCAGGCAAGGATGTGGAGGAAGAGGAACACTCCTCCGTTGCTGGTGGGACTGCAAGCTAGTATAACCACTCTGGAAATCAGTCTGGCAGTCCCTCAGAAAACTGGACATAGTACTACCGGAAGTTCCAGCAATACCTCTCCTGGGCATATATCCAGAAGATGCGCCGATTGGTAATAAGAACACATGCTCCACTATGTTCATAGCAGCCCTATTTATAATAGCCAGACGCTGGAAAGAACCCAGATATCCCTCAAAAGAGGAATGGATACAGAAAATGTGGTACATTTGCACAATGGAGTACTACTCAGCTATTAAAAACAATGAATTCATGAAATTCTTGGGCAAATGGATGTATCTGGAGGATATCATCCTGAGTGAGGTAACCCAATCACAAAAGAAGTCACTTGATATGCACTCAGTGATAAGTGGATATTAGCCCAGAAACCTAGAATACCCAAGATACAACTTTCAAAACACAAGAAAATCCCATAATCAGCCACCAAATGCAGACACTATTGCATACTCCAGCAAGATTTTGCTGAAGGGACACTGATATAGCTGTCTCCTGTGAGGCTTTGCCAGTGCCTGGCAAATACAGAAGTGGATGCTCACAGTCATCTATAGGATGGAACACAGGGCCCCCAATGGAGGAGCTAGAGAAAGTACCCAAGAGCTAAAGGGGTTTGCAACCCTATAGGTGGAACAACAACATGAAATAATCAGTACCCCTAGAGCTTGTGTCTCTAGCTGCATATGTAGCAGAAGATGGTCTAGCCAGCCATCATTGGGAAGAGAGGACCCTTGGTCTAGCAAAATTTATATGCCCCGGTACAGGGGAACGCCAGGGCCAAGAAGTGGGGGTGAGTGGGTAAGAGAGCCGGCTGGGGGTGAGGGTATAGGGGACTTTTGGGATAGCATTTGAAATGTAAATGAAAAAAAATATCTAATAAAAATTTGGGAAAAATATATCAGACTCAAATTAAAAAAATAAAATAAAAGCGATAGCTTTTAAATCTGGGGTAAAAAAGAATAATGAAATCGTATTATTTAGGGGAAAATGACACTAGATATAATCATATTACATGGCTTAAGCTGTTTCTGAAGGACTAATATGCTTTCTCTAAACTAGGATTCCTGGAGTTTATAGAGGCACATGAAATGACCTGGTGTAAGTGATATTGTCTAGGGGACTAAAAGGTACAAATGCAAGGGGACAGTGGTGCAAAAAGGCAGACTGGGAGATAAGACAGTTGGGTAAATGTGCTCAATGTACAATATACACTGTAGAGAACTCTTAAAAATCAATAATGAAACTCAATAAAGGTTCTACCATTTCCCATCATTGCAACACCAGGAACAAGGCTGGTATTACATGAACAAATCATACTGAACACAATAATAATATGATTTATTTTCTCATTTGAAGATATGAAAACAATCAATAAGCACAAACAGAACACCATAGATATACCTCAAACCTTATGCCAAGTGAAAGAGTATAATCACAAAAGAACAACCACCTATATGAAATGCTGAGATTAGGCATGCCAATGGAGACAGAACGGATATTAATGGTTGCTAAAGGCTAAAGAGCAAATGAAGTACAGTGGAGAACTTGTAATTCACACGTGGTTTATTTTTGGTTAATTAAAATGCTTTTAAACTATATTGTGATGTGATAGCTTATATTTCTGAATTATATAAACTATTTAATTTAAAGTGAGTAAACTTATGACATGAAAATTACATCTTCATATAGCCATTAGGGCAGTATACTAGAGGACCATTCTATAGTTTACTAAAACAAAATCAACAAAGACAAGAAAAAAATTAAATCCACATGTTTCTAAGTAACAGACATGGTATTAACTCACATAGGCATATACTTCCTTTGTTTATATTAGTCAGCAGTATGTTTATATCATTAAGTAAAGAAATTCAATTCAAAAGAGGGGAGTAGCCACAGGACTGATTTCATTGATTTATGTGGGGTGTCTACAGAAATTGTTTCATGCAGGCAATATAAGTTAAAAACTTTCTTCTTAAACTGGCACACAAGTGGGATAAGAACATCTCCCTTGAAAGAGGAACTTTTTAATACACATAGTTTCTCAGTGTGAACTCCCAAAGTCATTTATAGCATCATGTTTTGGTTCTAATTGTGCTGTTCATGTGTACTTTGTCAATCATGATGCCTTTATATGCCCAATTTACTTATCTCCAAATGAAAATTAAACCTGATAATCTCGAGAGTCAAATTATTTATTCAACAAATATTGTCTATATTTCTGACATTCTGTTTCATTTTGCGAATGGATTGATGCATCAAAGACACACTTCACATGAAAGTTATGTTCTAGAGCAGATAATGTTAAGCTACAGAGGAGATGAAATGTAGTCATTGGGAAGTCAATAACCATAAAAGTTCTTCTTTATGGAGGCAACTATAGAAACTCTCATGTCAGAGAAGTCTCAGAGCATTTATATGATGCCAAACAGAAAAGCATCCGATGTGGTAATATGGTATGCAACAGGCAGAGTGGGTCTGAAGCAGTTTGGAAAGCTTGAGTGTCCTGTCCACTGTATAATTTGTGACACATTAAGACTCCATGGAAGCGAGTGGCTACCAGGACCCAATGGTGATGACTTTAGCAGAAATACTAACAAAGTAAAGATACAACCTGTAGAGACCACCTCCAGAAGATAGACACGGCCCCCAGTTGAGGGATGGGGCCACCCACCCATCTCAAAATTGTTAACCCAGAAATGTTCCTGTACAAAGGAAAGACATAGACAAAAAGTGGAACAGAGACTGAAGGAAAGACCATCCAGAGACCGCACCACCTAGGGATCCATCCCATTTACAGACACCAAATCCCCCATACTATTGCTGATGCCAAGAATCGCTTGCTGACAGGAGCCTGACATGGTTGTTCCCTGAGAGGTTCTATCATCACCTGACCAATACAGATGCAGACACTCACAGCCAACTATAAGACTGAGCCCAGGGACCTCAGTAGAAGAGCTAGAGGAATGACTGACAGAGCTGAAGGGGATTGCAACCCCATAGGAAGAACAATATCAGCTGACTGGACCACCTAGAGCTCCTAGGGACTAAACCACCAACCAAAGAATATACACAGAGGGAGCCATGGCTCCAGATACATATGTAACAGAGTCTGGCCTTATCTGACATCAGTGAGAGAGGAGGAAGGCTTGATGCCACAGAGTAGGGGAATGCTAGAGAAGTGAGGCAGGAGTGAGTGAGTGGGTGGAGGAACACCTTCATAGAGACAAAGGAGAGGGAGAAGAGAGGGTATGGGAGGGGGTTTTGTGGAGGGGTAACCAGGAAGGGGGATGGGATAGCATTTGAAATGTAAATGAATAAAATGATTAACTAAAAGAGATTATATGGGGTCTATAGAAATGACTTTGTCAGGAAGAGTGCTTGTTGATCAAGGATGAGAATATGTGTCTAGTACCCACCTAGATAGTGGTGGTAGTGGTGGTGGTGGTAGTGGTGGTGTGGTGTGGGGTGTGAGTGTGTGTGTGTATGTGTGTGTACAACACTGGGAAGCAGAGACAGTAGATTACTGGGTCTTCTTTTCCAGTCAGCATATCCAGAAAATTAAAAGCAAAATTCAGGTTTAGTTCCAATGAGAGAGACTGTCTTTGGAAGATAAGATAGAAAATGATAAAACAGGATAACTAATGTCCTCCTCTGGCTTCTATACATACACACATTTGTATTACATGTATACAGCACAGAGAGAGAGAGAGAGAGAGAGAGAGAGAGAGAGAGAGAGAGAGAAAGAGCAAAAGGAAGGGATGAAGGGAGGGAGGGAGAGAGGGAGGGAGGGAGGGAGGGATGGAGGGAGAGAGGGAGAGAGAGATTTAAAAAGGATTTTTAAATATTTATTTATTTGTTTGTTTGTTTGTTTGTTTGTTTGTTTTTCGTGACAGAGTTTCTCTGTATAGCCCTGGCTGTCCTGGAACTCACTCTGTAAACCAGGCTGGCCTCGAACTCAGAAATCCTCTTGCCTCTGCCTTCTTTAATATCAGGCTTACAACCAAAAACTGATTATAGATAGGAAAATGTAGGATAAGAGCCTGTAAGGCATTGTCTACAGTATACTAATTTTAGGATATTGTTTGCTAATCTGATGGCTGGTTTGCTCTTGGTCAACTTGACAAAAGCTAGAGATATCTGGGAAGAATGAACCTAAATTGGAAAAAAAATACATCCACAATGTTGACAGGTAGGTATGTTTATGAGGGTATTCTTCTTAATTGATAATTTATGTTGGAGGGACCAGCCCAAGCCACTAAGTGTAGTGCCACCTCTGGGAAGCTGGTCCTTAGATAATTAAGGAAAGTAGCTAAATGTGAGCCTTGGAGCAAGCCACTATCATTCTTATATGGCCTCTGCATCATTTCCTGCCTAAGAATGTCTGCCTTGAGTCCATGCCTTGTCCTTCCTCAGTGTTAGACTGTGACACTGAAATATAATCTAAATTAACACTTTTATCTCTTAAGCTGTTTGGAGTCAGCATATTTTATCACAGTAGGTGAAAGCAAATTAGGAAACCTGATATTCCAAATGAGTTAAATGATTTTCAAATGCCTATAACTATATAAGATGCTAATACATAACTGGCATGAGTCCAATTGATATGACTCATCGTAAATCTGAATATTATATAACAAAAAGGTTTGCACTATTATGCATCTCACAAAGGGCTTCATATTAATCCACTAAACTTCCTTTTAGAGTATTTTTATACAGCTAATATAGTGGTCTGAAATAGAAAATTGTTAAAACATTTAGAAGGTCAGGTGTTTTCTGATCTTTAAAATAGTATAATACTATATTTAGAAGCAAAAGAGCCAGCATTGAGCAGTTTAGCAATCATTTACTACTATATTAATATCTTTGACTAAAGACTAGAAAACACATGGAGTTGATTACTTCAATAAACATGCAACTAGGTTGGGAGAGAAAAACATCAGCCCAGTTGACTGGAACGACTCCTAGCCCAAAAACATTTTTTTTATCTCCCCTCAATAATAAAAACAGTCAAATAATGGAATTATCATTGACTGATAATATAATTGACTAAGGGTATTGGGCATATTTTATCACTTTCACATAAAGAGAAATATTAAAGTAGGCTTTTTTGTTCACATTTCTCAATAAATGGTGAGTAGTAAAAACCAGAAAACAACAGACCGAGCCCTACTAAGACCATCTCCTACAGCTTTAGCATAATACACAGAAGAAAAAAAAATAATAAAACGGGAGCATGTGGGTGGAACAACTTTGGTATGAAAAGCACATTACATGAGGTTAGGAATTCTGAAATGAATCCTCATAATTTCCAATTGTTTCATAGTTTCAATGGGAAAATGTAGCTAGAAATCCAGATAATAGAGAAATAATAAAGAGACAAGTTCTCCATTTTTGTGATAATTAGGTGACACAGCTCAGTGTAAAAGCGTTCCATAAAGACTGCTGGGCTCAAAGCAGAACTCAGCTTCACCAGGAGCCAAAAGGCCCACTGAACTTCAATTGGGGATTCAAAAGACTGAGGCAGCATGTTTGCATATATACAAAGGGTAACAAAACAGCATGCTGCCTTTGAGAACAGTGCCACTAAATGTATGTTTAAGCTGGAATGTTGCCAACAATTCTATTTGGGATAGTTAAGGCGACTGTCAATAAGCCTGTCTGAGAACAAGTCAAGCCAAGAGATGGCTGATTATTGGGTTTCCCAATTTGTGGGGATGGGAACATGCTAAGGATATTTATTTTGATGCAGCTACCCACAGGGAGAAGTTCTTTAGTATTTCATGTGTATCCTGGAAATAGTTAGCAATACACCAAGGTTCGACAAAAGGAGAACTTATGCCCTTACCTGTAATTGGTCTTTATTCCTGTTTGTCAGCCGGGTGATTGCTTCCACCTTAAGGACCAGCTCAAAATTTTAGGTTGACCATCCTGTTTCTCACAAAAGTTTCCTTCACAAATGGCCATTTTATAATGTATTTCACCACCATGTGCTTTATGTTTTACCTCTATTACCAAATCTCAAAGAACTATCCTAGCTTAAAAGTAAAAGTAACCAATTTGGAATAGGCCAACTTGGATCTACATTCTAGTAACACCATTCCATCGATAACTTTGAGAAAAAACAAAGGCATTTTGTTGCAATAATACAACATCCTGATCAAAAGCAAAACAAGACAGGAAAGAGCTACTGGCCTTGCAACTCCCAGGGACTGTTCTGGAATCCTCTGTGCCGGTTGTTGTTTTTTCAACTTGACACAAACAGACATATCTGAGAGAAGAGAACCTCAATTGAGCAAATGTCTCCATAAAATTCGACTGTGAACAAGCAGACTGGGCATTTTCTTGATTAATGGTTGATGTGGGCTGTCCCAGCCCTTGTAGATGGTGCCTCACCTGGAAGTTCTTTCTAAGTAGTTTCAGAACACAAACTGAGCAAACCATGAAGAACAAACCTCAGCTTCCGTTTCTGTCCTGAGTTAGAGCCCTGACTTCCCTCAGCAATTGTAACTGTAAGATGAACCCTTTTCACCCAAGTTGGCATGGCCTTTAATCACCAAAAAAGAAATATAACTAAGACAATTGCTAAGAGGAAAAACCTAATAATAGCAAGTGCCAATAAAGATAAAATAGTAAGACTTTACATATATGGGTGATATAAGAAAATCCAGACATAACCATCATGGAAATGTTTAAGAGTAACTACTGATGTGAACATGTGCATAACCTAATGCCCAGAAATTCTACTCATAGGTATATCTCTATCAAAAATGTGAATATTTACCAAAATATATAATACACATGATTCATAGCAGTACTGTGGAGTGTACACAAATACTAGAATTATCCTTTATATAATTCAACACTATAGATATAGTCACAAAATAAAATATGATAAGGCAATATAAATGAAATAACTACATGAAAATGTCATATATGATTTCCATAAGATAATTTTATACAATTTGTGTCATATCTTCTAAATTTTCAGGTGGTGAATATATTTGAGGGGAAGGGATGATCATGGGAGACTACCTGAGGAAAGATAAGTATAGAAGTAGATATGGATGTGAAAAACTGGAGTTGTTGACAGAGGGTGTTGCCTGGTGAGCATTTAGGGAACACCATGAGGTACATAATAGAAACATGTTTTAAGCTAAAAAGACTGGAACTTAGAGAGATTAAGCATGTGTGGTGGTTTGTTTTTGTGGTAACTTTCTGCAGCTTACAACTATCTAAGAAGAGAGTCTCAGCTGAGTCATTATGGAGATTCATTTCTGTCTGCTCCTAGTTGTGGATGCAGTGGGACTAGCTACTTGAGTTTCTTCTTTGACAGCCCCTTCAGTGGTTACTGGTATATTACTTATATTTCTATCACTGTGACAAAACAATATGGCCAAAAGCAACTAGGGGAAGAAATGGTTTGTTTCAGCGTATTATTCCATATCACAATCTATCACTGAAAGTCAGGACAGGAACTCAAGGCAGGAACCTGGAAGCAGAAACTGAAACAAAGGCTATGAAACAGTGGTATATTCAGGCTTGTTACCCATCCAAGACCATCTGCCCAGGTATACACTACCCCCAGTGAGCTAGGCCTTCCCATGCCAATTGTTGCCCTAATGATTAGCCTACGAGCCAGTTTTTAAAAGTTGTCTTAGTCAGGGTTTCTATTGCTGCGATGAAACACCATGACCAAAAAGCAAGTTGAGAAGGAAAGGGTATATTCACCTTATACTTCCAGGGTAATCACAGAAGGAAGTCAGGAAATGAACAGAAACAGAGCTGGATCTGAAACAGGAGCTGATGCAGAGGCCATGGAGAGGTACTGCTTACTGACTTTCTGACCATGACTTGCTCAGTCTGCTTTCTCATAGAACCCAGGACCACCCACACAAGGATCGAGCCACCAACAATGGACTGGGCCCTCTCCCATCAATAACTAATTAAAAAAAATGCCTAAGGGCCAGATCTTAGGGGGGCATTTTCTCAATTAAGTTTCCCTCCTTTCAGATAATTCTAGTTTGTGTGTCAAGTTGACATAAGAGTAGCCAGCACAGAGGTGTTTTCTTAGATAAGATTTTCTTTTCCCAGATAGTTCTGGGTTTCTGTCAAGATGACAAAAAACCAACCAGCACAGTCATTAATTCAGGAGATCTTTACTATAAAAGATATAAAGTTTTAATTGTTTATTTTTCTGTCTGTGTATGTATAGGCACGTTGTACAAGTATCTATGAAGTCTAGAATAAGGTTTTGGATTCTCCTGGAGTTGGAATTATAGGCATTTGAGAGCAACCCAACATGAATGCAGAAACTGAACTATGATCCTCTAGAAGAGCAGGGAGCACGGTTAACTGTTGAGCTATCTCTCCAACTCTGATATAGGATATTTCCATGTTGTCATAAGAGATGAGAATCAGATAGCACATAGCTGATAGTATTTATTAGAGACAAGTGAAACAATTTCGTGTTCATAGGCCTTCTAAGTTACAGTTTAACATGCTGTTTCCACTTCTCTCTGGATCAGCATTTACAGATGTCTCTCAGACAGAAGAAAACAGGTACAACAGCTTAGTCAACTAGTCACTCCTTAGGCACTCACAGAACCTGCCAAATGAAAGTACATTATAGAATGAGGAAGTTTCAGTGTATACAGAAAGATGGAAATAAATAATAGATACCAAGGTGAAAAGATGAAGCTGAGACACACATACAGGAGAAAGCTGAGCTAAGTCTAAAACTTTGAATTTACCCTAATCAAACAGGCTTGGATAACTTAGAGGGGTTTTCACGAGCACACTCGCATG
This sequence comes from Mus musculus, assembly GCF_000001635.26. Taxonomy (NCBI): domain Eukaryota; kingdom Metazoa; phylum Chordata; class Mammalia; order Rodentia; family Muridae; genus Mus; species Mus musculus. Next base: position 46,974,568 of record NC_000086.7, read on the forward strand.
TGGGTATGTAAAGAGAAAGCTGACGGAGACACTTAAACCCCGAAAAGTATTAAAATCTTATTGGAAAGATGTAGAATGAAAGGAGAGTGATGCACATGCAACAAAGCCTTCAAAGCCACCAGCCCTGTGCCATTATCTGTTTGAAATAGTCATGTCATTATCCAGACCTAAGTTTTAGCCAAAGTTGGGTATCAATCTTCCAAAAGGATTCAAGCTAATGATTTTCTTGCTCCACTTGCCACAGGGCTATTTGTCATTTTCATTTTAAGTCAATAGCTCAAAGCCACTATGTCAAGTGCCCACCCAGACCAAGCCAGCCAGAGTCACATCAGCAAGCAGAGTTTGGTCCTGACCTTTTCATATTCTGTATTTGACTGCCTGGCCCATCAGTGGGTTTCTTGCCTCTCTGTTTACAACTTCACTAAACTGTAAAGAGGGGACCGTCAGTCAAAATACCAAGCACTGAAAGGTCACAGCGACAGCTTACTATTTGCCAATGATTTTTAATCATTCACTCTGGAATACACCAGAGACCCTACAGTTAATTCCATTTGTTATTGACAGAAAAAAATTTCACCTAGCCTTCATTTCTTCTATGAAGTGAAGAGACAAAAACCACACCCAAGGAATCTCACTACATTGTGTGAACTGAGGATGTTTCAATTCATTTCAAGTTTGTATTTTTGCACCTTTCACATGTATAGCAATGTGTTGATAATTACTAGAACACAAACGAGACAAAAAACCATACCCACTACCCTACTCTTTTTGACAAATATGTAGTGAGGTGTCTCAGATCTGCATAACTTACATGTTCTTGAGTCTTTTGTAGCCTGTGGTTATTAGATAAAAAAAAATACATTTAATATATTGGCTAAAAGCTTATACTACCTTAGAGTGGAAAACGAGTATCCTCCAAAAGGTAGCTTTCTCCATTTCAACACTGATTGCAGTTGGGGCAAACTAATTACTGTGTGGGCAACCCTATACCTGTATTCTGGTACATTGTAGGGTATTTCATAATACCAGTCATTGTCAATAGTTCTTCTCCAATTATTACAGCAAAAAACTTACATTTACTTATCCCTGTGAGGCAAAATTACCTCTGAATAAAAAACATGGCTATAAAAATATAAAATCAATATATAAGTTGTTGATACATTGCTAATGAAAGAAATCAATATGAGAAACTTTGCATAGAATAAAAGAAGTTTATCTTCTACAATTTGACTTTTCCTTTTCATGTGTGTGTACATGTGAGTGTGTGTGTGTGTGTGTGTGTGTGTGTGTGTGTTGGCTAGTTTTGTGTCAACTTGACACAGCTGGAGTTATCACAGAGAAAGGAGCTTCAGTTGAGGAAATGCCTCCATGAGATCCAACTATAAGGCATTTTCTCAATTAGTGATCAAGGGGGAAAGGCCCCTTGTGGGTGGGACCATCTCTGGGCTGGTAGTCTTGGTTTCTATAAGAGAGCAGGCTGAGCAAGCCAGGTGAGGCAAGCCAGTAAAGAACATCCCTCCCTGGCCTCTGCATCAGCTCCTGCTTCCTGACCTGCTTGAGTTCCAGTCCTGACTTCCTTTGGTGATGAACAGCAGTATGGAAGTGTAAGCCAAATAAAGCCTTTCCTCCCCAACTTGCTTCTTGGTCATGATGTTTGTGCAGGAATAGAAACCCTGACTAAGACAAATTGGTACCAGGAGTAGGGTATTCCTGTGACAACTTGAATATGTTTTGGGCTTGAAGATCCATCCGTTGTTAAGAGCTCTGTCGGATGTTGTGTAGGAGCTTGGAAGATAATGTTGAGAACACTGCAGAAGATGGAGGTCTGGTTTGTGAAATTTCAGAGGGAAAATTAAAGACTATTTTCAGGGCCATTGCTGTTTTGATTGTGAAGATTCTGTAGTTCTGGTTAGCTGGGGCTGAAGAATCAGCTGTGATTAACAAGATACCAGAACTACCAAAGCAAAAACTTTGCATTACTGGGACTATTGATGCTGGTTAGCTGGAGCTAAGAAATTACCGGTGATTAAGAAGAGACCAGCATCATTGAGGTGACATCTTCTGGGAAGTGTTTTCTGAAAGCACAAAGAGGCTGTGTTCCAGAGATGGCAAAGGTTGTACTCCTGCTGCAGTGGGACTTGGTAATATGTAAGGGTCACCCAGGTGGTACTGGTTTTGAAGGCATGAAGGGGTCACGCAAAGCAGCTGAGGCTCGGCACTGTGAGAGGCCATGGAAGGCCATTGGTGAAGGTGCAGCCTCAGTTGCAATTGAAGGCCCAGGACTGAAGGGGTCATGCAGTGTTTTGGAGATGCCAATACCATGAGATGACCACCAAGAGCAGCAGCAGCAGTGGAGTACAGGCATCTGGAGCCTAGAGGATGACGCATGTGCTACAAAGGGCATGATTGGAGAAGTGACCCAAGCCCTTGGAGGAGCCCAGAAGATCGTGAGTTGGATCCCAGACATTGGACTGTTGGAGATTGATTTTTGCTTTTGACTGTGACTGTACCCTGATATTTTCCTTCTTGAAGGAAGAAACAGTTTTAGTGGAGCCTACAGTTAAGAGACTTTTAATTGTAAAAAGACTTGGGATTTTAAAAGAGATGGATATTGGACACGTGTGCCCGCCACATGCGCACATGTGCATTCTTCTTTGTTAGGAAGCTCGGCTCTATGAGTTACACTGGGCTGTGCATCCTCTGTCCTGACAGGTTTGCTGTGGCGCTCCCGGCGGAGGCAGTCCAACGCCGTGTTTTATACAGGAAGTAATACTAGCTCCAAACTCTTTGAAGCATTGTTAAAGAGCAAGATATCTGCAATTTTCTTTATGAGACGGGGTCTCCCTGAGTACCCTAGACCATGGCTCCAAATTTATAGTCCTACCTCTGTCCCAAAAGTACTGGGACTGCAGGTGAGAGGGTGCGCCAGAGAACCTGACAGCTTCTGGAACAGGCGGAAGCACAGAGGCGCTGAGGCAGCACCCTTTGTGGGCCGGGGACAGCCAGCCACCATCCGGACCGGAGGACAGGTGCCCGCCCGGCTGGGGAGGCGGCCTAAGCCACAGCAGCAGCGGTCGCCATCTTGGTCCGAGACCCGCCGAACTTAGGAAATTAGTCTGAACAGGTGAGAGGGTGCGCCAGAGAACCTGACAGCTTCTGGAACAGGCAGAAGCACAGAGGCGCTGAGGCAGCACCCTGTGTGGGCCGGGGACAGCCGGCCACCTTCCGGACCGGAGGACAGGTGCCCACCCGGCTGGGGAGGCGGCCTAAGCCACAGCAGCAGCGGTCGCCATCTTGGTCCCGGGACTCCAAGGAACTTAGGAATTTAGTCTGCTTAGGTGAGAGTCTGTACCACCTGGGAACTGCCAAAGCAACACACTGTCTGAGAAGGGTCCTGTTTTGGGCCTTCTTCTTCGGCCAGGAGGAGGTCCAAATACAAGATATCTGTGCACCTTCCCTGTAAGAGAGCTTGCCAGCAGAGAGTGCTCTGAGCACTGAAACTCAGAGGAGAGAATCTGTCTCCCAGGTCTGCTGATAGACGGTAACAGAATCACCAGAAGAACAATCTCTAAACAGAGTCAACTATAACTACTAACTCCAGAGATTACCAGATGGCGAAAGGTAAACGGAGGAATCTTACTAACAGGAACCAAGACCACTCACCATCACCAGAACCCAGCACACCCACTTCGCCCAGTCCAGGGAACCCCAACACACCTGAGAACCTAGACCTAGATTTAAAAGCATATCTCATGATGATGGTAGAGGACATCAAGAAGGACTTTAATAAATCACTTAAAGAAATACAGGAGAACACTGCTAAAGAGTTACAAGTCCTTAAAGAAAAACAGGAAAACACAATCAAACAGGTAGAAGTCCTTACAGAAAAAGAGGAAAAAACATACAAACAGGTGATGGAAATGAACAAAACCATACTAGACCTAAAAAGGGAAGTAGACACAATAAAGAAAACTCAAAGCGAGGCAACACTAGAGATAGAAACCCTAGGAAAGAAATCTGGAACCATAGATTTGAGCATCAGCAACAGAATACAAGAGATGGAAGAGAGAATCTCAGGTGCAGAAGATTCCATAGAGAACATCGGCACAACAATCAAAGAAAATGGAAAATGCAAAAAGATCCTAACTCAAAATATCCAGGAAATCCAGGACACAATAAGAAGACCAAACGTACGGATAATAGGAGTGGATGAGAATGAAGATTTTCAACTCAAAGGTCCAGCAAACATCTTCAACAAAATTATTGAAGAAAACTTCCCAAATCTAAAGAATGAGATGCATATGAACATACAAGAAGCCTACAGAACTCCAAATAGACTGGACCAGAAAAGAAATTCCTCCCGACACATAATAATCAGAACATCAAATGCACTAAATAAAGATAGAATACTAAAAGCAGTAAGGGAAAAAGGTCAAGTAACATATAAAGGCAAGCCTATCAGAATTACACCAGATTTTTCACCAGAGACTATGAAAGCCAGAAGAGCCTGGACAGATGTTATACAGACACTAAGAGAACACAAACTGCAGCCCAGGCTACTATACCCAGCCAAACTCTCAATTATCATAGAGGGAGAAACCAAAGTATTCCACGACAAAACCAAATTCACGCATTATCTCTCCACGAATCCAGCCCTTCAAAGGATAATAACAGAAAAAAACCAATACAAGAACGGGAACAACGCCCTAGAAAAAACAAGAAGGTAATCCCTCAACAAACCTAAAAGAAGACAGCCACAAGAACAGAATGCCACCTTTAACAACTAAAATAACAGGAAGCAACAATTACTTTTCCTTAATATCTCTTAACATCAATGGTCTCAACTCGCCAATAAAAAGACATAGACTAACAAACTGGCTACACAAACAAGACCCAACATTTTGCTGCTTACAGGAAACTCATCTCAGAGAAAAAGATAGACACTACCTCAGAATGAAAGGCTGGAAAACAATTTTCCAAGCAAATGGTATGAAGAAACAAGCAGGAGTAGCCATCCTAATATCTGATAAGATTGACTTCCAACCCAAAGTCATCAAAAAAGACAAGGAGGGACACTTCATTCTCATCAAAGGTAAAATCCTCCAAGAGGAACTCTCAATTCTGAATATCTATGCTCCAAATACAAGAGCAGCCACATTCACTAAAGAAACTTTAGTAAAGCTCAAAGCACACATTGCGCCTCACACAATAATAGTGGGAGACTTCAACACACCACTTTCACCAATGGACAGATCATGGAAACAGAAACTAAACAGGGACACACTGAAACTAACAGAAGTGATGAAACAAATGGATCTGACAGATATCTACAGAACATTTTATCCTAAAACAAAAGGATATACCTTCTTCTCAGCACCTCATGGTACCTTCTCCAAAATTGACCACATAATAGGTCACAAATCAGGCCTCAACAGATTCAAAAATATTGAAATTGTCCCATGTATCCTATCAGATCACCATGCACTAAGGCTGATCTTCAATAACAAAATAAATAACAGAAAGCCAACATTCACATGGAAACTGAACAACACTCTTCTCAATGATACCTTGGTCAAGGAAGGAATAAAGAAAGAAATTAAAGACTTTTTAGAGTTTAATGAAAATGAAGCCACAACGTACCCAAACCTTTGGGACACAATGAAAGCATTTCTAAGAGGGAAACTCATAGCTATGAGTGCCTTCAAGAAAAAACGGGAGAGAGCACATACTAGCAGCTTGACAACACATCTAAAAGCTCTAGAAAAAAAGGAAGCAAATTCACCCAAGAGGAGTAGACGGCAGGAAATAATCAAACTCAGGGGTGAAATCAACCAAGTGGAAACAAGAAGAACTATTCAAAGAATTAACCAAACGAGGAGTTGGTTCTTTGAGAAAATCAACAAGATAGATAAACCCTTAGCTAGACTCACTAAAGGGCACAGGGACAAAATCCTAATTAACAAAATCAGAAATGAAAAGGGAGACATAACAACAGATCCTGAAGAAATCCAAAACACTATCAGATCCTTCTACAAAAGGCTATACTCAACAAAACTGGAAAACCTGGACGAAATGGACAAATTTCTGGACAGATACCAGGTACCAAAGTTGAATCAGGATCAAGTTGACCTTCTAAACAGTCCCATATCCCCTAAAGAAATAGAAGCAGTTATTAATAGTCTCCCAGCCAAAAAAAGCCCAGGACCAGACGGGTTTAGTGCAGAGTTCTATCAGACCTTCAAAGAAGATCTAACTCCAGTTCTGCACAAACTTTTTCACAAGATAGAAGTAGAAGGTATTCTACCCAACTCATTTTATGAAGCCACTATTACTCTGATACCTAAACCACAGAAAGATCCAACAAAGATAGAGAACTTCAGACCAATTTCTCTTATGAACATCGATGCAAAAATCCTTAATAAAATTCTCGCTAACCGAATCCAAGAACACATTAAAGCAATCATCCATCCTGACCAAGTAGGTTTTATTCCAGGGATGCAGGGATGGTTTAATATACGAAAATCCATCAATGTAATCCATTATATAAACAAACTCAAAGACAAAAACCACATGATCATCTCGTTAGATGCAGAAAAAGCATTTGACAAGATCCAACACCCATTCATGATAAAAGTTCTGGAAAGATCAGGAATTCAAGGCCAATACCTAAACATGATAAAAGCAATCTACAGCAAACCAGTAGCCAACATCAAAGTAAATGGAGAGAAGCTGAAAGCAATCCCACTAAAATCAGGGACTAGACAAGGCTGCCCACTTTCTCCCTACCTTTTCAACATAGTACTTGAAGTATTAGCCAGAGCAATTCGACAACAAAAGGAGATCAAGGGGATACAAATTGGAAAAGAGGAAGTCAAAATATCACTTTTTGCAGATGATATGATAGTATATATAAGTGACCCTAAAAATTCCAACAGAGAACTCCTAAACCTGATAAACAGCTTCGGTGAAGTAGCTGGATATAAAATTAACTCAAACAAGTCAATGGCCTTTCTCTACACAAAGAATAAACAGGCTGAGAAAGAAATTAGGGAAACAACACCCTTCTCAATAGCCACAAATAATATAAAATATCTCGGCGTGACTCTAACGAAGGAAGTGAAAGATCTGTATGATAAAAACTTCAAGTCCCTGAAGAAAGAAATTAAAGAAGATCTCAGAAGATGGAAAGATCTCCCATGCTCATGGATTGGCAGGACCAACATTGTAAAAATGGCTATCTTGCCAAAAGCAATCTACAGATTCAATGCAATCCCCATTAAAATTCCAACTCAATTCTTCAACGAATTAGAAGGAGCAATTTGCAAATTCATCTGGAATAACAAAAAACCGAGGATAGCAAAAACTCTTCTCAAGGATAAAAGAACCTCTGGTGGAATCACCATGCCTGACCTAAAGCTTTACTACAGAGCAATTGTGATAAAAACTGCATGGTACTGGTATAGAGACAGACAAGTGGACCAATGGAATAGAATTGAAGACCCAGAAATGAACCCACACACCTATGGTCACTTGATCTTCGACAAGGGAGCCAAAACCATCCAGTGGAAGAAAGACAGCATTTTCAACAATTGGTGCTGGCACAACTGGTTGTTATCATGTAGAAGAATGCGAATCGATCCATACTTATCTCCTTGTACTAAGGTCAAATCTAAGTGGATCAAGGAACTTCACATAAAACCAGAGACACTGAAACTTATAGAGGAGAAAGTGGGGAAAAGCCTTGAAGATATGGGCACAGGGGAAAAATTCCTGAACAGAACAGCAATGGCTTGTGCTGTAAGATCGAGAATTGACAAATGGGACCTAATGAAACTCCAAAGTTTCTGCAAGGCAAAAGACACTGTCTATAAGACAAAAAGACCACCAACAGACTGGGAAAGGATCTTTACCTATCCTAAATCAGATAGGGGACTAATATCCAACATATATAAAGAACTCAAGAAGGTGGACCTCAGAAAATCAAATAACCCCCTTAAAAAATGGGGCTCAGAACTGAACAAAGAATTCTCACCTGAGGAATACCGAATGGCAGAGAAGCACCTGAAAAAATGTTCAACATCCTTAATCATCAGGGAAATGCAAATCAAAACAACCCTGAGATTCCACCTCACACCAGTGAGAATGGCTAAGATCAAAAATTCAGGTGACAGCAGATGCTGGCGAGGATGTGGAGAAAGAGGAACACTCCTCCATTGTTGGTGGGATTGCAGGCTTGTACAACCACTCTGGAAATCAGTCTGGCGGTTCCTCAGAAAATTGGACATAGTACTACCGGAGGATCCAGCAATACCTCTCCTGGGCATATATCCAGAAGAAGCCCCAACTGGTAAGAAGGACACATGCTCCACTATGTTCATAGCAGCCTTATTTATAATAGCCAGAAACTGGAAAGAACCCAGATGCCCCTCAACAGAGGAATGGATACAGAAAATGTGGTATATCTACACAATGGAGTACTACTCAGCTATTAAAAAGAATGAATTTATGAAATTCCTAGCCAAATGGATGGACCTGGAGAGCATCATCCTGAGTGAGGTAACACAATCACAAAGGAACTCACACAATATGTACTCACTGATAAGTGGATACTAGCCCAAAACCTAGGATACCCACGATATAAGATACAATTTCCTAAACACATGAAACTCAAGAAAAATGAAGACTGAAGTGTGGACACTATGCCCCTCCTTAGAAGTGGGAACAAAACACCCATGGAAGGAGTTACAGAAACAAAGTATGGAGCTGAGATGAAAGGATGGACCATGTAGAGACTGCCATATCCAGGGATCCACCCCATAATCAGCTTCCAAATGCTGACACCATTGCATACACTAGCAAGATTTTACTGAAAGGACCCAGATGTAGCTGTCTCTTGTGAGACTATGCCGGGGCCTAGCAAACACAGAAGTGGATGCTCACAGTCAGCTAATGGATGGATCACAGGGCTCCCAATGGAGGAGCTAGAGAAAGTACCCAAGGAGCTAAAGGGATCTTCAACCCTATAGGTGGAACAACATTATGAACTAACCAGTACCCCTGAGCTCTTGACTCTAGCTGCATATGTATCAAAAGATGGCCTAGTCGGCCATCACTGGAAAGAGAGGCCCATTGGACACGCAGACTTTGTGTGCCCCGGTACAGGGGAACGCCAGGGCCAAAGGGGGGGAGTGGGAGGGTAGGAGAGTGGGGGTGGGTGGGTAAGGGGGACTTTTGGTATAGCATTGGAAATGTAAATGAGCTAAATACCTAATTAAAAAAAAAAAAGAGATGGATATTTTAAAGAGATTGAAAATTTAAGAATATGTAAAGACTGTGGGACTTTTAAAGTTATTTAGATCTTGGGGATGAATAAGAATGTAAGGGTTGAGGCTTACTAGTGATGTGTTTGTGTGTCAAGTTGACAAGGGGTCAATTGTATTGGCTAGTTTTGTGTAAACTTGACACAGCTGGAGTTATCATAGAGAAAGGAGCTTCAGTTGAGGAAATGCCTCCATGAGATCCAACTGTAAGGCATTTTCTCAATTAGTAATCAAGGGGGAAAGGCCCCTTGTGGGTGGTGCCATCTCTGGGCTGGTAGTCTTGGTTTCTATAAGAGAGCAGGCTGAGCAAGCCAGGTGAGGCAAGCCAGTAAAGAACATCCCTCCCTGGCCTCTGCATCAGCTCCTGCTTCCTGACCTGCTTGAGTTCCAGTCCTGACTTCCTTTGGTGATGAACAGCAGTATGGAAGTGTAAGCTGAATAAACCCTTTCCTCCCCAACTTGCTTCTTGTTCATGATGTTTGTGCAGGAATGGAAACCCTGACTAAGACAGTGTGTGTGTGTGTGTGTGTGTGTGTGTGTGTGTGTGTATAAAATGGTTAGAGAGAAGAAAGATTATAATAGTGATTCTTAATTCAGACAGCAAATTATAATTACTGAAAGAACAATTTAAAAAATCTGGGGGCAGGACTTTGAGAACATACATGGTTTAAAGTTCCTGTTATGATTATATATTTTACTCACCTAAAACAGATAACCAATAAAAATATCCATTAAATACAGGTGACACAGACTCATCTATTGTTGATAAATCAGCAGGTATAGGGTGGTACTAAGTGATTTAAATTATGCATTTTAACAAGATTACATTCATACCTATGACTCTGATCCAAGAAACACTTTGAGATCTATTTTTCTAATTGAATAATGGGTCTCAACTTATTGGTAGTGCTTTTCCTTCCTAAACTGGAGGAGGGAAATTTTTAAAATTTAAACAGTATGTGTTTTCACATTCTTTCTCTTTCTCTAACTTACCCAATATCCTCTCAAACTTGATATTTTCCTAGATAACCAACTTTATGTTCCTCCTCTATCAAAAATAACACACCAATAATCAAACATCTCTATCTATTTCACACACACACGCACACACACACATATGTGTGTGTGTGTGTGTGCGTGTGTGTGTGTGTGTGTGTGTGTAGAGAGAGAGAAAGAGAGAGGGAGTAAGGGAGGGAGGGAGGGAGGGAGGGAGAGAGAGAGAGAGAGAGAGGGAGAGAGAGAGAGAGAGAGAAACATGAGTCTGTTGAATTGGCCAACAACTTATAAGCATGTAGTGTGCTCTGGAGTGTGGATGATATACCCACCACCATCCCGTTGGGGGAAAAAATAATTTTTCTTCTCTCAACAGCTATCAATTGATAATAGCCTCTTAGCAAGGCTTGGGACTTTGTGTTTATTTCCTCTTCTCTAGGATAGAATTTTATCAGTTTTGAACTTGTGAAAGTCTTGAGCATGCTGTCACAATCCACTTGAGCTTATATAGACTTCAATCTCTTGTTTCTAGAAGCCATTTCCTTGACATCAGCCATCTTCCAGAAAGATCTGTGAAATTTGAGGTTTGATAAAACAACTCATTTAAGGGTAAATGCTCCAGAATCTTTCACTCAGAACATTGTTCAGTTGTAGGTGAATTTTTATTGAGTATTGTGTTATACTTCAGTGTTTTTATAGAAATATGTATTTAGTGATTTTAAATTTCCAAGACAAGATATGTGTGCTGACTTAGGCGTCTAATTCTAACAATTGGGAGGCTGAGGAAGAAGGCTCAGTGGAAATTTCTGTAAGATTATGCCTTATAGCAAGTGCCAGGTTTACCAGAGCTATAATATACTCTCAAAAGGAGGTTTTCTGTAACTGACAAGTATATTTGCTATATGTGAAGCACCTTTTATACATTTACCTTCAAATCTTTCTCTGTGTTCATTCACAAAGAGATATTGACTATTACAAATAGCTTGTAATTCATTGACTAACTTTTAAAAAGTATTTAATTTACAACCTAAAATTAATAATTAATTCATAAACAATGCAGTTTGTAATTTTTTTTATTTTTTTCTCTGATTTTAAGTATGATTAAATCAAAATTCCTTGCATTTACCCATACTGTAGTATTTTGAGGTAAATGATATAATCTTTATTTACCTATAGTTATATTTATAGTTTATGGTATGTCCATTTTCATGTATTTTATGATATTCATAATATACATATACAGGTATATATTATTAATCTACACATACTATTTATGGATTTCCCCTTATAAACAATACTTCCATGAGCATTCATTTATATATGTGAAAATATATTTTCTTATTGTGTATGGAAGCTGTACTAATTCATACTTTTAATAGAGCTGATAAGAATTCTTATCATACTATGGCTTGTCCCATTGTGAGCACATATGCATTTTCTTTCATTTGATTTTTTTGAAGTGATGTTTATATGTGTTTCTAATTTGAATTTCCATAACACACTATAGTTTCCAATTAGCTAATTCTTCACCTTAGTCAGACTTGTGTATAGGGGCAGTTATTTATGGTCCCTGGCCAACTCCTTACCATACTGTTCACAAATAGTCACAGTTAGCAAAGGGATGGATATTATATTTTTCTGACCAAGGACTTAATGATATGTCTTAACTATGTAAAAGCCATCTTGATTTTAAGCCTATACTTGAATCCTTTAAGTTATTTTCAGTTTAATTTTGATTCTCACAAACAGAGGTACTTGAATTTAGCCAGATGTATTTTTCTATAGTGAACTCACACAAGAGATCATACCTTAGGAAGCTTAAAGAATCATTCCCATTCATACTAATAGATTTTCACAAAGCCAAAGATGTAAAACAATTGAGAATTGAAGTCAATCTGTATCTGTCAAACCTTCATATGCTATGGAAGCAAGTAGCAGGTGAAGAGAAAAACGTGATTTGTTCAAGGGCCTATACTCAGTTACTCAGTTTGTTGATAATTGATAATTCAAGGCAAGTCCATTCCCTTTTCTCTTCTCTTCTCTTCTCTTCTCTTCTCTTCTCTTCTCTTCTCTTCTCTTCTCTTCTCTTTCTTCTCTTCTCTTCTCTTCTTTTCTCTTTTCTTTTCTTTGCTTTGTGCACCAACCCCATCCAAAGGAAAGTGCCACATGAAAGATTATAGATAGAAGTATATACCACAGGCATGGAAGAAGATGAAAGAGAGGCCTGAGGCACAAGATGAGAGGCTGAAATGATCAGGCCAAGAAAGCAATGCCTTGAGTGTGTTTTTGTCATCAATGAGGGATGGTCTCCATCCTGCCAGGCATGCCTGAGATAATCAGCCCTCAGGCTAGACTGCCCAATGTAAGACAGTGCTTTTAAGTAGTCCACTTCTCAGCTCTAGAGCAGGCTGACAGCCACCTTGACATGGGCTTCCAAAAGTCATTGTTCTAAAGCAGGCACCATTGCACTTGCTGAAAATATCTCAGCCAGATTATCATGCTCTTAATTAGCCGTGCATGATGGCAATCAATTAAGGATGGCATAAAAGCCAATGGAAATAATGCGGCTCTCATTAGAGATTTCTCATTTGTTATATGAGTCTGTCTACTGGTTGAGATCCCATTAAAGCAAACTGGAGCCTATTATTCAAGCCATTTCAGTAGAGTACAGGGTTATCTTTCCCTTTGACATATATTGTACCTAGCATAAAGGTTAAAAACAATTATGTTCACTAGATTATTTATTATCTTATAAGATTGAAGCAGAGTCGGTATGTTTGTTTTCTTCTCCTTATCAAAGCCAGTGAAGAAGAGACTTTTAAACAAGTTTGAGATAGATATTAAGGAAATCCTGCTTTCTTTGTGCTCAGAAAGCTAAACCTGGAAATAGTGATACTTAATAAAAACCACAGTTGACTTATCATTGAGCATTTGCATTCTGTTGCTACTTCACATGCTTTAGGCCAGCTCACATTGACTGAAAGAGTCATATCAGCATGGTCAGGAAGGTACAAACATATGCTCAAGAAAGCCCCAAACTGGGAGTTATGGAGAACTTGTTCCAAAAGCATCATGCTTTTAGTAATTGCTTGCATGACTTTGACAACTGTATATCCTTGTGATACGTGGGACAAAATCCTTGATTCTTCTCTGTTTCTTGAACTTTTCTAAAACTTCAGCAAACTCTATTAGTTATATATTCAAAACAAATTCCATCTAACATCCTCCATTGGTACCAAGATGACAGAGAGCATTAGTAATCTGGAAAATTATAATACTATGCAGAATTTAAGAATACCAGCCTGCTAAACAGTATTTATATACATCCACCATACTCTCTTTTATAAAAGAGAGAATATAGTACTAGTGTCCTCTGTGAATTCCATCATAGTACATCACATATTGTAAGAAAATTATCATGGGGCAGTGGTAGTGCATGTCTTTATTTCCAGCACTTCAAAGGCAGAGGCAGGCGAATTTCTGAATGCGAGGCTAGCCTGGTCTACAGAGTGAGTTCCAGGACAACCAGGAATACACAGAGAAACCCTGTCTCAAAAAACAAACGAACAAACAAAAACAAAACAACAAAAACAAAAACAAACAAAAAAGAAAATTACCAAGGAGAGACCTCTACCAAATATAGTAGCTATTAATATATGTATATATATATATGTGTGTGTGTGTGTGTGTGTGTGTGTGTGTGTGTGTATAACTTTGACCTTAGTTTCTGCATGTAAACTCTAATCCCTTGAAACTCCATGCTTGATAAGAGTTACTTCATTCAAGTGAGATCTTGGCTACTACACAGCTTAACAGTGTGTTCTAGAATATTCAGTGTCCACTCTGACTAAGGTCATGGTAGAAAATACAGTGCAGACACAGATTTTAGATATACCTCTCGAGAACTTCAAAACTGTGGGTGCTATGACTTAAGTGTGAAATGATACTCCTCCATATTATTTGAACATTTGGTCTTCAATTGGTTAAACTCCTTGTTTGTTTTGTTTTGTTTTGTTGTTTCTTTGTTTTAAAATTTATTTATTTATTTATTTATTTATTTATCACTCCATATTTTATTCCCCACCCTCTCTCCATCCTCCTACTGCTCCACATCCAAAACCTCCTCCCCATTTCCCTGTCTCCACATGGATGCCCCCATCCCCAACCCCACCTGACCTCTAAACTCCCTGAGCTCTGCAGTCTCTTTAGGGTTAGGTGCATTATCTCTGAATGAACACAGACCGGCAGTCCTCTGCTGTATGTGTGTTGGAGGTCACATATCATCTGGTGTATGCTGCCTGTTCGGTGGTCCAGTGTCTGAGAGATCTGGGGGATCCAGATTAATTGAGACTGCTGCTGCTCCTACTACAAGGGCCACCCTCCTCCTCAGGTTCTTTCAGTCTTTCCCTAATTCAACAACAGGAATCAGCTGCTTTTGTCCATTGGTTGGGTGCATCTATTTTGACAGATTGTGGAACCGCAGGGAAGTGTCACGAGGATACATTCTGGACTTCAAGCTCATCTTTGCTTTCTAAACTTCAAGATATAAACAGGCCATGCTGAAAGCTTCTACTGCCATCGATGGAGACTTTTCAGCTGTCATGTTCTGATGGAACAGTAATTTCTTCTCCTCTTTAGCAGAGATTGTAAATTATTCTTTCATAACAATAGGCAAAACAACTAATAAAAAGGTTAGTTGTGTAGAGAAGCAACCATGGAACTCTTGTGAAACTATAGACAACCAGCCTGAGGAAAACTGTCTGGATTGGAAATATTGTTAAACATTGAAGATGATTAAGCAATTCTGCTTATTAGTCTATGGGAAAAGATACTTAGAACATCCATATTTCCAATTTTCTTTGACATTTTCACATGCATCTTCTTCTTGGAATGATTTTAATTTGTATTATTTGCTGCTGTAAATCACAAGCATTAAAATATAATAATTTTGAATGACTTCTATGAGTTTCTAGAACATTATTAAACTTGAGTGTGATTTTCAGACTCTACCACCATACTTGCTGTTGGTAGAAGAAATAAAACAGGTCAATATTCTCTCAGACGCTAAAGCTCACTATTGTCTTGGCAATGATAGGGAACAAGTCCTTGTTTTAGTCTCTAGGATATCCAGGTTTGGTTAATAAATGACTTTGATATGTTAATCTTCCAGATTTTACCAGTGGTAAAGTTTTAAATACCAAGGGGACCCAGAATCACATCAAAAAGGAGAGTATGCCCTCAAATTCAGTTATTGGTATTTTGAGGTCCTGATGCTGAAGGTCAAACTACTATGAATATTCTTATTGATAATCACAAAGGGAGGATCTTATGATGTGTCCCAGGCATCCCTTCTTCAGGAAGATACGAAGAAGCATGTTTAGGTACATAAAGCACCCCTCTCTTTCTCTAGCTTCATAAATCTTTCTCTGCTTCTTCTTTGTTTATCTCCCTCCTTCTCCATCTCTTCCCTCTCTTCATCCCTCCATATCTTATTTTTTTTAAATCCATCAGGTAACTTAAAACACTATATTAGTAGAATAAGGACTGAATTCTTTGTCAGGTATAAACATTTTTTTCCACATTTATTAGGTATTTAGCTCATTTACATTTCCAATGCTATACCAAAAGTCCCCCATACCCACCCACCCCCACTCCCCTAACCAACCACTCCCCCTTTTTGGCCCTGGCGTTCCCCTGTACTGGGGCATATAAAGTTTGCAAGTCCAATGGGCCTCTCTTTGCAGTGATGGCCAACTAGGCCATCTTTTGATACATACGCAGCTAGAGACAAGACCTCCGGGGTACTGCTTAGTTCATATTGTTGTTCCACCTATAGGGTTGCAGTTCCCTTTAGTTCCTTGGGTGCTTTCTCTAGTTCCTCCATTGGGGGCCCTGTGGTCCATTCAATAGCTGACTGTGAGCATCCACTTCTGTGTTTGCTAGGCCCTGGCATAGTCTCACAAGAGACAGCTATATCAGGGTCCTTTCAGCAAAATCTTGCTAGTGTATGCAATGGTGTCAGGGTTTGGAAGCTGATCATGGGATGGATCTCTGGATATGGCAATCACTAGATGGTCCATCCTTTCCTCACACTTCCAAATTTTGTCTCTGTAACTCCTTCCATGGGTGTTTTGTTTCCTATTCTAAGAAGGGGCAAAGTGTCCACACTTTGGTCTTCGTTCTCTTGAGTTTAATGTGTTTAGCAAATTGTATCTTATATCTTGGGTATCCTAAGTTTCTGGGCTAATATCCACTTATCAGTGAGTACATACTGTGAGAGTTCCTTTGTGATTGGGTTACCTCACTCAGGATGATGCCCTCCAGGTCCATCCATTTGGCTAGGAATTTCATAAATTCATTCTTTTTAATAGCTGAGTAGTACTCCATTGCGTAAATGTACCACATTTTCTGTATCCATTCCTCTGTTGAGGGGCATCTGGGTTCTTTCCAGCTTCTGGCTATTATAAATAAGGCTGCTATGAACATAGTGGAGCGGTAGGCTGGAACATCTTCTGGATATATGCCCAGGAGAGGTATTGCTGGATCTTCTGGTAGTACTATGTCCAATTTTCTGAGGAACCACCAGACTGATTTTCAGAGTGGTTGTACAAGCTTGCAATCCCACCAACAATGGAGGAGTGTTCCTCTTTCTCCACATCCTCACCAGCATCTGCTGTCACCTGAATTTTTCATCTTAGCCATTCTGACTGGTGTGAGGTGGAATCTCAGGGTTGTTTTGATTTGCATTTCCCTGATGATTAAGGATGTTGAACATTTTTCAGGTGCTTCTCTGCCATTCGGTATTCCTTGGGTGAGAAATCTTTGTTCAGTTCTGAGCACCATTTTTTACTGGGGTTATTTGATTTTATGGAGTCTACCTTCTTGGGTTCTTTATATATATTGGATATTAGTCCCCTGTCCGAATTGGGATAGGTAAAGATACTTTCCCAATCTGTTGGTGGTCTTTTTGTCTTATTGACGGTGTCTTTTGCCTTGCAGAAGCTTTGAAATTTTATGAGGTCCCATTTATCGATTCTCGATCTTAAAGCACAAGCCATTGCTGTTCTATTCAGGAATTTTTCCCCTTTGCCCATATCTTCGAGGCTTTTCCCTACATTCTCCTCTATAAGTTTCAGTGTCTCTGGTTTTATGTGGAGATCTTTAATCCACTAAGATTTGACCTTAGTACAAGGAGATAGAAATGGATCAATTCACATTTTTCTTCATGATAACCGCCAGTTGTGCCAGCACCATTTGTTTAAAATGCTGTCTTTTTTCCACTGGATGGTTTTAGCTCCCTTGTCAAAGATCAAGTGACCACAGGTGTGTGGGTTCATCTCTGGGTCTTCAATTCTGTTCCATTGGTACTTGTCTGTCACTATACCAGTACCATGCAGTTTTTATCACAATTGCTCTGTAGTACAGCTTTAGGTCTGGCATGGTGATTCCACCAGAGGTTCTTTTATCCTTGAGAAGAGTTTTTGCTATCCTAGGTTTTTTGTTATTCCAGATGAATCTGCTGATTGCCCTTTCTAATGCGTTGAAGAATTGAGTTGGAATTTTGATGGGGATTGCATTGAATCTGTACATTGCTTTTGGCAAGATAGCCATTTTTACTATATTGATCCTGCCGATCCATGAGCATGGGAGATCTTTCCATCTTCTGAGATCTTCTTTAATTTCTTTTTTCAGAGACTTGAAGTTCTTGTCATACAGATCTTTCACTTCCTTAGTTAGAGTCACGCCTAGGTATTTTATATTATTTGTGGCTATTGAGAAGGGTGTTGTTTCCCTAATTTCTTTCTCAGCCTGTTTGTCCTTTGTGTAGAGAAAGGCCATTGACTTGTTTGAGTGAATTTTATATCCAGCTCCTTCACTGAAGCTGTTTATCAGGCTTAGGAGTTCTCTGGTGGAAATTTTAGGGTCACGTATATATACTATCATATCATCTGCAAAAAGTGATAATTTGACTTCTTTCTTTCCAATTTGTATCCCCTTGATCTCCTTTTGTTGTCTAATTGCTCTGGCTAGGACTTCAAGTACAATGTTTAATAGGTAGGGAGAGAGTGGACAGCCTTGTCTAGTCGTTGATTTTAGTGGGATTGCTTCCAACTTCTCACCATTTACTTTGATGCTGGCTACTGCTTTGCTGTAGATTGCTTTTATCATGTTTAGGTATGGGCCTTGAATTTCTGATCTTTCCAAGACTTTTATCATGAATGGGTGTTGGATTTTGTCAAATGCTTTCTCAGCATTTAACGAGATGATCATGTGGTTTTTGTCTTTGAGTTTGTTTATATACTGGATTATGTTGATGGATTTCTGTATATTGAACCATCCCTGCATGCCTGTGATGAAACCTACTTGGTCAGGATGGATGATTGTTTTGATGTGTTCTTGGATTCGGTTAGCAAGAACTTTATTGAGGATTTTTGCATCAATATTCATAAGGGATATTGGTCTGAAGTTCTCTATCTTTGTTGGGTCTTTTTGTGGTTTAGTTATCAGAGTAATTGTGGCTTCATAGAATGAGTTGGGTAGAGTACCTTCTGTTTCTATTTTGTGGAATAGTTTGTGAAGAACTGGGATTAGATCTTTGAAGGTCTGATAGAACTCTGCACTAAACCCATCTGGTCCTGGGCTTTTTTTGGTTGGGAGACTATTAATGACTGCTTCTATTCCTTTGGGGGATATCGGGCTGTTTAGATCATTAACCGGATCTTGATTCAACTTTGGTACCTGGTCTGTCTAGAAACTTCTCCATTTCATCCAGGTTCTCCAGTTTTGTTGAGTATAGCCTTTTGTAGAAGGATCTGATGGTGTTTTGGATTTCTTCGGGATCTGTTGTTATGTCTCCCTTTTCATTTCTGATTTTGTTAATTAGAATGCTTTCCCTGTGCCCTCTAGTGAGTCTGGCTAAGGGTTGTCTATCTTGTTGATTTTCTCAAAGAACAGGCTCCTCGAATGGTTGATTCTCTGAATAGTCTTCTTGTTTCCACTTGGTTGATTTTGCCCCTGAGTTTGATTATTTCCTGCCTTCTACTCCTCTTGGGTGAATTTGCTTCCTTTTGTTCTAGAGCTTTTAGGTGTGTTGTCAAGCTGCTAATGTATTCTCTCTCTAGGTTTTTTTTTTTTTTTTTTTTTTGGAGGCACTCAGAGCTATGAGTTTTCCTCTTAGAAATGCTTTCATTGTGTCCCATAAGTTTGGGTATGAAGTGGCTTCATTTTCATTGAACTCTAAGAAGTCCTTAATTTATTTATTCCTTCCTTGACCAAGGTACCATTGAGAAGAATGTTGTTCAGTTTCCACGTGAATGTTGGATTTCTATTATTTATTTTGTTATTGAAGATCAGCCTTAGTGCATGGTAATCTGATAGAATGCATGGGACCATTTCAATATTTTTGAATCTGTTGAGGCCTGTTTTGAGACCTATTATGTGGTCAATTTTGGAGAAGGTACCATGAGGTGCTGAGAAGAAGGTATATCCTTTTGTTTTAGGATAAAATGTTCTGTAGATATCTGTCAGATCCATTTGTTTCATAACTTCTGTTATTTTCACTGTGTCCCTGTTTAGTTTCTGTTTCCATGATCTGTCCATTGGTGAAAGTGGTGTGTTGAAGTCTCCCACTATTATTGTGTGAGGTACAATGTGTGCTTTGAGCTTTATTAAAGTTTCTTTAATGAATGTGGCTGCCCTTGTATTTGGAGCATAGATATTCAGAATTGATAGTTCCTCTTGGAGGATTTTACCTTTGATGAGAATGAAGTGCCCTTCCTTGTCTTTTTTGATGACTTTGGGTTGGAAGTCAATCTTATCAGATATTAGGATGGCTACTCCAGCTTGTTTCTTCATACTATTTGCTTAGAAAATTGTTTTCCAGCCTTTCATTCTGAGGTAGTATCTATCTTTTTTTCTGAGATGAGTTTCCTGTAAGCAGCAAAATGTTGGGTCTTGTTTGTATAGCCAGTTTGTTAGTCTATGTCTTTTTATTGGGGAGTTGAGACCATTGATATTAAGAGATATTAAGGAAAAGTAATTGTTGCTTCCTGTTATTTTTGTTGTTAAAGTTGGCATTCTGTTCTTGTGGCTGTCTTCTTTTAGGTTTGTTGAGGGATTACCTTCTTGTTTTTTCTAGGGCGTTGTTCCCATCCTTGTATTGGTTTTTTCTGTTATTATCCTTTGAAGGGCTGGATTCGTGGAGAGATAATGTGTGAATTTGGTTTTGTCGTGGAATACTTTGGTTTCTCCATCTATGGTAATTGAGAGTTTGGCCGGGTATAGTAGCCTGGGCTGGCATTTGTGTTCTCTTAGTGTCTGTATAACATCTGTCCAGGCTCTTCTGGCTTTCATAGTCTCTGGTGAAAAGTCTGGTGTAATTCTGATAGGCCTTCCTTTATATGTTACTTGACCTTTCTCCCTTACTGCTTTTAATATTCTATCTTTATTTAGTGCATTTGTTGTTCTGATTATTATGTGTCTGGAGGAATTTCTTTTCTGGTCCAGTCTATTTGGAGTTCTGTAGGCTTCTTGTATGATCATGGGCATCTCTTTCTTTAGATTTGAGATGTTTTCTTCAATAATTTTGTTGAAGATGTTTGCTGGTCCTTTGAGTTGAAAATCTTCATTCTCATCCACTCCTATTATCCGTAGGTTTGGTCTTCTCATTGTGTCCTGGATTTCCTGGATATTTTGAGTTAGGATCTTTTTGCATTTTCCATTTTCTTTGATTGTTGTGCCAATGTTCTCTATGGAATCTTCTGCACCTGAGATTCTCTCTTCCATCTCTTGTATTCTGTTGCTGATGCTCGAATCTATGGTTCCAGATTTCTTTCCTAGGGTTTCTATCTCTAGTGTTGCCTCGCTTTGAGTTTTCTTTATTGTGTCTACTTCCCTTTTTAGGTCTAGTATGGTTTTGTTCATTTCCATCACCTGTTTGTATGTTTTTTTTCCTCTTTTTCTGTAAGGACTTCTACCTGTTTGATTGTGTTTTCCTGTTTTTCTTTAAGGACTTGTAACTCTTTAGCAGTGTTCTCCTGTATTTCTTTAAGTGATTTATTAAAGTCCTTCTTGATGTCCTCTACCATCATCATGAGGTATGCTTTTAAATCTGGGTCTAGGTTTTCGGGTGTGTTGGGGTGCCCTGGACTGGGCGAAGTGAGAGTGCTGGGTTCTGATGATGGTGAGTGGTCTTGGTTCCTGTTAGTAAGATTCCTACGTTTACCTTTCGCCATCTGGTAATCTCTGGAGTTAGTAGTTATAGTTGACTCTGTTTAGAGATTGTTCTTCTGGTGATTCTGTTACCGTCTATCAGCAGACCTGGGAGACAGATTCTCTCCTCTGAGTTTCAGTGCTCAGAGCACTCTCTGCTGGCAAGCTCTCTTACAGGGAAGGTGCGCAGATATCTTGTGTTTGGACCTCCTCCTGGCCGAAGAAGAAGGCCCAAAACAGAACCTTTCTCAGAAGCTGTGTTGCTTTGGCTGGTCCCAGAAGCTGTCAGCTTCTGTGGTGCAGACTCTCACCTGTGCAGACTAAATTCCTAAGTTCGGTGGAGTCCTGGAACCAAGGTGGTGCCCGCTGCTCCTGAGGCTAGGTATAAACATCTTTAAAGTATTTACTATTTAAAATAGCTGTCGATTTTGGAAAGTTGAGTAAAGATATATCAAAATCTGAACATTATACATACATTAAATTATATTTGTGGCATTTTCAGTGACATAAATAAATTCAACTTGCTATTTAGAAAGCAGTGTAGAAAATTTATATATAATGTATCAACTATGTATACATGCATTTACATGATGCACATAAAAATGAAAAAAGTGTATACATTATTATTGGTGATTTTCTCTGATGGTAAAGTTATGAGTAACCTCCTTTGTTATATTTTTCTGCATCTTCAAAACCTTTAACTTGCATCATCATTAGAACAAATAGTTTATAAAAGGATACATTACTCATCAGTACCATGCACTCTTCTCATCTCATATGGCATATCTCAGAGCTTAATGTGTGATTAACAGTCATTTGAGCATCTGTATTTCAGAGTTCAAGGTTATCTTGTCTCTTTCCTGTTGATTATCTATCACCTGCTACGAAATCCAATATAGAATCTGCACTTCTTCAGTATGTCTACACTGAATTGTTTTTTCTGTAGTGAAGAAGGACAATTATGTTTCAAACCATGAGTTCTCCCCTCCATCTACACTTACATTCCTCAGAGAAGTTCCCTGCTGCTTAGCTGGCATGAGTCAATCTAAGAAGACTACTTTTCAAGCTACTTGGTAGAGAATATTATAAAGCAGAGAGGAAAAATATAGTGCTTTTATCACTAAACTGAGTGTTGGACAAATTCTTTACTCATGATAAAAGCAACATATCTCCCTGGAGTGCCTAGTCACTTTCTTCTCCACTACTCAATTAACAGCATGTTAAGCATCATTTCTGTAACAGCTTTAATGTCAATCCTGAAGTTCCCTATGGTTTTCAAATCCTTTCCATTTACACAAATGCCAAGTCATATTGCTCGATTTCTTCAAGTGGCTCAAGTAGAGCTTTATTTGTTTACTGCTATGAGGAGCAATTCTCAACCTTTCTTATGACCCCCTGTGGTTTCCAGCCCAGACAGCAGCCTCACAGTTTGCAAGGTCCTCTGGTACCCAAAGATATTTTCTGTCTGTTTTTGAGAGTTATAAGCAGTTATTTGATTGAATCAGCTATGTGAATCATTTGACAAACTTTCCAGAAAATATTTGTTACTTATCTGTCACCCCTCCTCTAGAGAAATGACCAAAGTACAATGCCTGGTTTTTGTATCCCTTTTTTGAAGAACATGGCAGTGTTTAGGAATATAATCAGATAGCTTGTGAAACATTCAACTTTCCATATCACCACTCTGTAAAGTCAGTTTTGGATAATTTATTGTGGATAGACCAAGGAAAAAGAAAATTTTTAGACAGAATCTATATCATTCTAAGAATTACATGTTAAATATATATGATTAGGTTTTGGTTCAAGGCATTGAAATTTGGATAAGATTCATGTGTACTGTGTTTAGGGAAGACTGCCTCCCCCTGCCCCCAATCATCCCATAATTGTAGTCGGCACCAAAAGCAATATTAAAGTTTTGTAGCAAAGCCATTTAAAAGATAACCATTATTTTACTATTTGTTATTGTTTTGCTTCCCCTAGCCAGAATGTGCTGATATAATGGATGGCTCTAAGCTTTCTAACAGTAAACATATGCTCAACATGAACAGATACAAGTGCAGACATTGAAGAATTGTACTATTATTGGTCTTAACATATATGTTGTTGAGCATCTGCCAAGGGAATTTGTAACCCACACCATTTTATTTTGTCTAGGACAATAATCTCATTTAGTTTTGAAGGCAATATCTGTAAGAAAAGCTAAGGTAGACAGCTGACAATTGTAGAGAAAAACTGTCTCTGAAGCTAAAACTAGAGTGCTTTCCAGACCACAGGCTGAATCTTTGCCTCTGCTCAATGTGCCACCACTCTAAAGGCACTTTAGCTCAATTGAGATTATGAGGGTGAATCAATATAAATACACCCCAAGTAGTGGGTGGAAGGGAAAAAAAGAAAAAGAAAAAACTGAAAGAAGATTGCCAGTGAGTCAGAATTTATTGTGTGTCCATTTTATGGAGAGAGTGACAGAAACAGAGACAGAGACAGAGAGATCATCTTTTGTCCCACAAAATGTGCCTATCTTGATATAATTTCTTATTTCTAATAGGTCAATTTGTGTTCTTACTTATCGTGACCATGGCTGCTGGGACAAGCATTGCTTTAAGCCAGCAAACTGGTTTATTTATGTTTTATTTCCCTCCTGAGACTGTAAAAAGTGTGCACATATAACCATCTTTACATTTGAGTTATATAATGCTTTTGTCATCAATACCACGGAAAATGTTTGGGTTTATCATTTTTTACCATTTAAAAATATTCATATAATTATCATTGAAAAATTTGCTTGCTACCTTTTTACATGAGTCTCCAGACCTGCACAAGACCTGTGCAGATGAAACTATTGAGGACCTGTTTGCTGGATTTGTTTGAAACAGTCCTCTAGTAACCTTCTGGAAAGAAAAAATCATGCTTTCTTTATAGTGGCACTAGAGCTTCAGTCTCTGGGAGGTGAGCCCAGTAACCTGACAGAGGCCCTAGTAACCACTTTTCTGTGCCAACTCATTTGATTTTCACAACCAATCTTGAGGCAATTAAGGCAGAACATAATGGTCTTCATTTCAGGGGTGAGAATAAAGAGACAGGAAGTGATTTGCCTAAGGCTATACAGCTGCTTATTGGTTCAGCCAACCCTCCAGCCTAGGTCTTAGGATTCCCACATGTTGCTCATGTCAGCACACATTTGCCTCCCAGTTTTGAGAAGTGACTCAGAGGAGCTATGCTATTGCTAGAAATGAGGAGTATATCCATCAGTCAGCTGCACTGACCTTGCTGTAGGGATGAATACATTCTTCAGGATTCCTTGGACCTTGTCTGTGTCAAGAGTCTTACAAATGGTCTAACTAAAATACATCAGGAAATTTAATGTGATGACAATTTGGGACTCGGGTGGTTTGTAGGACTTTTCCAATCCTACATGTCTACTTCTTTATTTCTCCTTTGTAACTATTCATTGTTTTCTGGTAAAAATAAATATTTCTATTTCCTCATTTTTGTCTCACACTACCTTCAGTTGTGTGCCTCCCTATTTTTGTTCTAAAGATGGTATAGTTTCTACCAGTTATATTGGTAAGTCTTCCCTGTTCTCACCCTTTTCTTCTTCTACAAGAATTAAATTCTAATTTGTCAACCTCTATTGCTACTGAAAACCTGTAATTCCACACCCAGTCTCTAAAATACTCCCTAAACATTTGAATTTTGAAATTTGTTAATCTAAAAATTTGTACTTCTCTTTTTCTTATGATTCCTGACATTCCTCGAGAGTAGTTATTATATTTCATTTTCATTGGCAGCCACTGACAAGTCAGCCAGATAAGAGCTCAGATGTAAAACTGCACTGCAGAATAAGTAACAATTTTGAGAAGGATGGGAGTCTGATATGTAAGCAAAATTAGAGGATATTGTATTTGTCATCCATATATACCTTACTCTCTTATCCTATTATCTGAGAGTTTGAGATATAAAAGTAATTAATATAATAATCTATCATAATAGTTGAATACTACCCAAAACATATTAATTCTTAAAATATATCCTTGAGGTTGAGAACTGTCTTTGCCCATTTCTTGACCTCCTCATAAATAATTCAGTTCTATACAATAAATAATATCTTGCCTATTTATAGTAATCCCTGAGATTTCTGAAGTCAAACACGGTCGTCAAAGTTGGCATACAGTCTAACAGCTATGTGAAGACAAATCATAAACCTAAATCTCTAGAATGATAGAAGACTACTCTTTAAAGTACAATGTTTATATCTTGAATTGCAGCAAAGTTACAGGACACAGAAACAAAGAAAACTAATCAAAGCTAGATGCTCCTAGAAACTCACAATTTTTAAAAATAAATTCATATTAATAATATGATAGGCATTGCTATCATAATTTATATGATTTCTTACAAATGCAAACAATTACAGAAGAATCAAATTACATTTCAGAGATAGCAAGTGATTAATGGCTTGATACATGAGTTTTTACAAACAAGAATTTACTAAGTAGAAAAGTGGGTGAGGATGTACCATGGTTCACAATCACCAACTATGGTGATATGTTCATGGATCAAACACTTCACACATGTATTATAGATTACATCAGTGACAATAAATGTTTGAAGGTGATGGAAAGAATCATGTCAAGAGACTTATAGCCATAATGAGGGTTCAGGATATATATACATGCCGGTTTATGAGGTTACCATTCTGTAGCAATATTTGTATTTTATTATTTTTACAAAAGCACTCTAAATTCCAAATGAAGTAAATTCTAGAAGAAAGCAATTAAAAGATGAGTCATAAAGTCCAAGTTGTCAAGTACCTGCTCAGAGCTATCCAGTTCCTGAAACAAACTAACAGTGCTAAAGAACAGAGTCCAATATTAATGAAAACCAAAGGTAAGGAAATTAAGTAGAAAATGTAAAGGGTGTATAAAAAAGGAAGAGCAGGAAGAAAGGAATGTTAAAAGTGAATAAATGTTTACTGTGTGTAAAACACAGCATTTAATGTTTTATGTACCACATTGCCTCATCTAATGTTTCTAATAATCCAATAAAGCAGGTATGATTATCTGAGGTTATAGAGAGAGCTTCTATAGCAGACATGCATGGTCTGGCCCAAGGTCATGTGTAAGTTAATGGTGTAAGCAAGACTCCACTCTGCAATGATAATTACTTAGGAAGACTAGGAAAAAACAAGAATGAGAACAGAGGGATCAAAAGAGAACACTCAGCCAGAAAACGCAGTGCTAAGGAGCAAGTGAAAGGTCAAAAACAAAGAAGAAAATGGTGAGGAGAGGCAGGTTATGCTATTCATTAACATTATTATACACTAACATTAGACAGGAAATCACTGAACTTGGCCTTTAAGTCCTAGTCTATTATACCAAAGATGCAAGTGAACATTTCCTTGCCAATTAGTCTGTGGCGTATATCTAGACATAAGCCTGACATTTTTTTAGGCTAACTTATGAAACTGTCAATATTTGATCATTTTGCCTATGAAAACAGCATCCCATTAGCTTCCTACCACACAAACTTTAAAGTGAAATATGTTCACAGTCCAAGGTCACTTTTCTCACTTCAAGGCTTATCATTCTAAATAATCCTAGCTATCAGCTTACAGCAGGAAGCTGGGCCTACGCCAAACTGCAGTGGTTGTTGATCAACCGTCATGGGAGGTTGTGCTTTTTACTTTTTTCTTTAATTGAAAATAGCTTTTCCTTGCATAATACATCTTGATTCAAGTTTCCTCTCTCTCTACTCCTTCCAACTTCTCCCACCTCCCTTTCAATCTGGATCTACACTCTTTATGTCTCCCATTAGAAAACAAACAGGCTTCTAAGGGATGATAAAATAATAAAAGATAAAATAAAACCCAATCGAACATATCAGAGTTTGACAAAACAAACAGAAGGGAAAACAATCCAAGAGAAGGTATAAGAATCAGAGAGCCCCTCATTAACACATTCAAGAATCCCATAAATACACTATACTGAAATCCATTAAATACATTCAGAAGACCTGGTGCAGACCCATATAAACCCTGTGCATACTGACTCAGTCTCTGAGTTCAGATGAACTTTTCTCACTTTGATTTAGTGGGCCTTTTTTTTTCCTGGCATCCTCCATCCACTCTGGCTCTTACACTATCTCTAACCCCTCTTTTGGGAGTTCTTTGAACTCTGAGGGGAGGGATTTGATGGTGACATCTCATTTAGGGCTAAGTGTTCCAAGGTGTGTGTGTGTATGTGTGTGTGTGTGTGTGTGTGTGTGTGTGTGTGTGATGTCTTGTTGTAATCTCTGTATTTGTTCTCATCTTCAGCAAGGAGGAAACTGTTTGAGTAAGGCAGTGATCTATGTGTACAGCAGAATGTCACTAGAAGTCATTGTATCACGTAGTATTTGATTTTACCCTAGGTACCCGGGCTATCTAGTCTTAGGTACTTGGTCACTCAAGCAGTGTCAGGTATGGGTTTCATCTTGTGGAGTTGGGGTATGGTCTTATTTGGAGCAACCTAGCTGGAAAAACCCCCAAGGGTGGGTATGAGGGAAGTGGATACTTCTTTTGTTCTTATTTAGTGAGGATGTGTGAGCACAGTTCTAGGAGAAAGAGTTGTCAGAGTAATAAGTAAATTCATGGGGAGGGGGCTGAGCACCACTGAGATGTGCAAGCCTTTCACATCCAAGATCATAAAACGATGCTGTTGTACTCCTGTAAAAGGCAACTACTTCTAAGCTAACTTCAGCCCTGCCTCACAGTACTTAGAATACAACTCTACAACTTCATATCAGTTATTGAGTTAGTTCATAAAATACTTCTAGTTTACAAAAGGCTGTTATCTCTTTGGATGGACAGCATTTTTACTCACAAGAACAAAATCATCTCCAAGCAAAGTGTATTGAGCTGCGTCTCTACATTGGACAGTCACCTGGCACTTTTCCAACCAGTGGTTTTTAAGGATCCTTCTTTTTCAGGGTTTTCATGTTAATAAACACTTGTGAAATGAAGACTGGAAAACAGATAGAAAATCAAGAGAGGAGACACAAAACCCAGCTGCTATACATTGGATAGTTTTCTGATTATCAGAAGCCGGTTGGAAGGAGGAAAAGGAAAACATCTCCCTTAGCAGATATAAATTACATTCTTTTCACTCTTTTTCTTTTTTTAAATAAATCATCACCTACTGGGAACAGAGCTTAGATTCAATATTGAACATGAGAATTTTAGAGCTGGAAGGGACTTTAAGTATTATTTAGTTTTACACTTCATTTCGTGGTTAGGAAACCAAGAATCTCAGATAGTATCTATGTTGGTTAAGGTAAGTCAGTAGCAGGTAGGACAAAGCACAGAAATTCTGTCTGATGATTAATGTTTTGTTCCCAACAATAGGCTATATTCTATTCTGTGATCATATGTGAGAAAAATATAATAGGAGTATGTGTGAGAACTTTCTAAACACTTTTATTTACTCTTACAATAGTGTGTTAACCACACTATTAATACATAATTTTACTTATGATGAATTTGAGTTCCAGAAAGGTGCTTTCTTTTAAGAGTCGCCTAGCTGACTACCCTATTTTTTTCTTTATTTGACTATTTATTTACATAGTGTGTGTGTGTGTGTGTGTGTGTGTGTGTGTGTGTGTTACATGTGCTCTTGTGTATGTGCCTACAAGCACCTATGCATGCACACAGTCCAGAGAATGATGTCTCTGTCTTTCTCCCTGTTACTCCCTTTACACAGGGTCTGAAACTGAACGTAGAGCTTCTTAGTTAATCTCAGCTAGGCTGGCCATTAAGCCACAACAAACCTACTGTCTCTATTGCCCAAGTTGCTAGGGCTACAGACTTGCGTGCTGAAATGCTCAGCTTCTTTACAGAAGTGCTGAACACTTGAATTCAAGTTCTCAAGTGTGTGTGGCAAGTGAACTTACCCACTAAAGAATTTTCCAAGCCCCTCCATTGCTTCTCTTTAATTACTGTGCTATATGGTGTGCTATTTTTCTTTTTAAGTTCATATTTTTAATTTTATTGTTATTATTATTGGTAGTAGTAGTAGTAGCAGTAGTAGTAGTAGTAGTAGTAGTAGTAGTAGTAGTAGTAGAAATAGTAGTAGTCTCTCATATGCTACATATGACTGTGGTTTACCTTTTCTCTTCCCCTCCCAGTCTCTCCACTACAGTCCCCATCCATTCCACCTCCATGTCTCTTCATAAAAGTGCAGACATTCCATGGATATCAACCAAACATGGCATATAGAGTTGCAGTAAGAATAGGCACCTCCCTTAGTATTAAGGATAGAAGAAGCATCCCAGTATGAGAAAAGGGTCCAAAAAAGCAGGCAAAAGTGTCAGAGATAGTACCTGCTTCCCCTGTTAGGAGTCTCATAAGAAGAACAAGCTGTACAACTGTAACATACATGCAGAGGGCCTGCAGTCCCATGAAAGCTCCTTGGTTGTCAGTTCAGTCTTTGTGAGCTCCAGCTTAGTGGATTCTCTAGGTTTTCTCGGGGTGTTCTTTACCCTTTGGGCTCCTCCATTTATTCCTGTCCCTGTTCCACAAAATTTCCAGTCCCGTTATTTAGCTATGACTCTGCATCCGTTTCCATCAGTTGCAGGATGACACCTCTCTGATGACAAATGGACTAGAAACATCAATCTATGAATATTAAAAAATATCACTAGAAATAATTGTATTGAAAACTTTTGCTAGTAGTGTTTGGTTCTCTTCTAGGTCTCTGAGCTATCCAAACTCTGGGCACTGAACTTGCATGCAGCATAGGCTACAAAAATTGTAGGTCAAAGATTTTAGTGCTTGGCTGGTGTCCTAATCTCTCCACTAGAATCCTTGCCTGGTTGCAGGAGATGGCTAACTCAGGCTTCTTATCCACCATGACTAGGAGACTTAGCTAGGGTCACACACATAAATTCCTGAAAATTTCCAGTTTCTAGCTCATCCGTGAGATTGTCTCCAGTTCCAGTAGTCTCTCCTGGTACTCTGCTGTCATCTTCCCCTCAACTGTTCACTCCTGTACCTGCCCCCCTCTGACCCAAGTCTACCTGCAATATCTATTCTATTTCTTTTGCCTGTAAGATTCATGAGCCCTCCTTCTTATGTAGCTTCTCTGGATCTCTAAATCTATAGCATGGTTATCCTTAGCTTTGCAGCTAATAACCACACATAAGGAAGTACATGTTATGTTTGTCTTTCTGTGTCTGGGTTACCTTACTCAGGATGATGTTTTTGTTCCTAGGCCTATCCACTTGCCTGAAAACATTATATTATTTTTAATAGTAAAGTAATACTCCATTTTCTGTAAATGTACTACATTTTCTTTATCCATTCTTCTGTTGAAGAACATCTAAATTGTTTCCAGTTTCTGGCTATCATGAAAACAATCTATAAATACAAAGCAATCCCAATCAAAATTCCAACACGATTTTTTTTACAGACATTAAAAGAATAATACTCAACTTTACATGAAAAAACCTTCAAGATAGTTAGAACTGTACAATAGCTGAGGTAGAAGGAAGGACCATCCAGACACTGCCCCACCCGGGGATCCATCCTATATATAACCACCAAACACAGATACTATTGCATATGCCAGAAAGATTTTGCTGACAGGACCCTGACATAGCTTTCTCTTGTGAGGCTATGCCAGTGCCTGGCAAATACAGGAGTGGATGCTCTCAGTCATCTATTGGATGGGAAGGAGCTAGAGAAAGTACTCAAGGAGCTAAAGGGGTCTGCAACCCTATAGGAGGAACAACAATATGAACTAACCAGTATCCCCCAGAGCTGTGTCTCTAGTTGCATATGTAGCAGAGGATGGCCTAGTTGGCCATCAATGGGAGGAGAGGCCCTTGGTCTTGCGAAGATCATATGCCCCAGTACAGGGGAATGTCAGGGCCGGGAAGTGGGAGTGGGTGGGTTGGGGAGCAGGGCAGGGGGAGGGTATAGGAGGCTTTGGGGATAGCATTTGAAATGTAAAGGAAGAAAATATCTAATAAAAATACTCATGGAAAAAAAAAAAGAACTTACTGCAGTATCCCTGTCCCTGACATGATGTTGGCATAAAAACAGACAGGTTTAGCAATGGAATCGAATCAAAGACCCAGAAACAAACACACACACACACACACACACACACACACACACACACACACACACACATACACACATACACACACACACACACATACACACACATACACATACACACACACACACACACACACATGCACACACACACACACAAACCTATGGTCACTTAGTTTTTGACAAAGAAGGCAAAACCATGCAATAGAAAAAAGAAAACATCTTCAACAAATGGTGCTGGCCTAACTGGTTGTCTGCATGTATAAGAATGCAAATAAATCCGTATCTATCACCCTGCACAAAAGTCAAGTCCAAGTGGATCAAGGCGTCAACATAAAACTAGATACACTAAATCGAGTAGAATAGAAAGTTGGGCCAGCCTTCAATGCATTGACACAAGAGACAACTTACTGAACAGAACATCAATGGCTCAGACTCTAAAATCAACAATTGATAAATGGTACCATATAAAACTGAAAAGCTTCTGTAAGGCAAAAGGCACTGCCAATAGAACAGAATGGAAGCCTTCTGAATGTGAAAAGATCTTCACCAACCCTACATCTTATAGAGGGCTAATATCCAAAACATATAAAGTAGTCAAGAAATGACATCAACAAGTTAAATAAGCCAATTAAAAACTGAGGTACAGATCTAAATGAATCTCAAAAGGCCTAGAAGCACTTAAAGAAATGTTCAACATCCTTAGCCATTAGGAAAATGCAAATCAAAACTACTTTTATTTCCCATTTACACCTATCAGAATAGCTAAGATCTAAAACACAAGTGACAGCCCACCCTGGCAAGGATGTAGAGCACAGGGAAAACTCCTCTATTGTTGGTGGGAGTGCAGACATGTACAGTCTTTTTGGAAATCAATTTGGCACTGTCTCAGAAAATTGGGAATCGATCTACCCCAAGATCAAGCTATACTGCTCCTGGGCATATACCCAAAGGATGCTTCATCCTATCACAAGGACATTTGCTCAATTAAGTTCATATTCTAGCTCCCCAATTATATATGAATAACAGTACCATTTATACTTCATAGAAAGCATTAAATGTATGTGTATGTTGTTCTAACAAGGTTAATAATGAAGACAAAAACTTGACAGGTGCTAAGATGAACTTGCAGCATAAAAACCTCATTGGCCAAATTCAATGACTCTTATTGAGTGCTCTGGGTGGACCTTTTCCCCTAGTAGTAATAGACATACATCTACTCAAGTTTTTCTCAACCCCTTCATTTAAAAAATAAATACTCTTAGCTGCTTTAACAACTTCATAATTTATAGTGCCTGACAGCTTCATAGAGAAAGTGTTGACTAACTTGAATATTTTAGCCTCATTACTTGAATACAGGAATGGTGTAGTTTGATCCCTCCTGCCTTTCACCCCACTGATAAATATAGTAGGTGTTCAAAATTAACAAATTTCTTCCATTTTCATCACAGGGGAGACAGAAGAATGGATTAGTTGAAGCTTCCTCTCTGCCAGTCACTCACTGTGTCCCATCACAGAAGGATGCAGAGATGAGAACGAGACAGCCCTTTCCTTTGAGGCTTCCTCACACAGTAATGATGACAGAGTTGTAAGTAGCAAATTAACCCTTCAGGCAAAAGGAGCAGAAATGTACCAGCATTCTGCTATTGCACACAGCATTCTTAGAATTCATTCAGCCGGGCGGTGGTGGTGCACACCTTTAATCATAGCACTTGGGAGGCAGAGGCAGGCAGATTTCTGAGTTCAAGGCTAGTCTGGTCTACAAAGTGAGTTCCAGGACAACCAGGACAACACAGAGAAGAGAAACCCTGTCTCAAAAACAAGCAAACAAACAACCAAATCATTCCTTTTCACTTGAGGAGTCAAGCAAACTTCAGTGATCAGGCTCCATTAGAGCTTGGACTTGAAAAATGAGCAGATTTCATGGGTAACGCCTAGAAAAACAGAAGAAGACAAAAAGAGGGCACTGAGAACAAAGGCCAGAAGTGAAGCCATCCAGGGCATATGATGATGAACTTTTAGTTAGTAGAAGTGGTCCAAAAGTAGCACTGAAAAGGCAATTAGACACCTGAACAGAAGGAGCCTAAAATGTGTAGCCGAGGAATTTGCCTTTACTATTTTAGAAGTCAGGAGGTATTTACGAATGTAAGCTCATGAATGGTAGATCTATTTTTGTAAGAACAAAATCTTGGGGGGGGGGGTGTTTGGAACAGTATTGGCTACATTTTCTGAAGACCTGGGATCAGTTCCCAGCACCCAGCTCACAGCTGCCTGTAACTCTAGTTATATAGGTTCTGATATGTTCTTTTGGCCTCCATGGGCACCAGGCATACATATGATACATTTTCATACATGCAGAGCAAAATGCTCACTCACATACTTGTTTTTAAAAAGAGAATCAATCTGTCATCATTGCACAGATTGGATTGAAAAGATGGCAACAAGATTAAACTGGGAATCTGCTATTTTGAACAGTACAAGGTTGCCACCTAGATGGGGATGAGATAAGGAAACACTGATGGTATGTCCACAAGCACATAATGAGGAAGCTTCCTAAATTTTACCTATAACTCACTCCCACAGCTTTTTCACTCTCCATCCTGTTGCCAGAGAACCAAGGACAGGATATGGCTTGATGTATGAAGTCCTATAATTAAACACTCAAGAAAAACACTTTTCCTTGCCACTAAAGCCAGCATATTCACTGCAATGTACTTCATGAAAACTGGATGTGTCTAATCACTGTGACCAAAAGGGAGATTGTGTCAGCTGAATTTCATGGAAAGTGAGAGTAGTCAGGCAGAGACTTAGAAATGTCATCTGTACCAGGTAAGTGTTGCAGATAGCTGATCTACTCCTATCAGGCCAATCAAGAAAGCTGATAAAGTGCCTTGTGCATTATACTTTGTGTTACACCTTTTTTCTGCTGGTACTTTCAATTAAGCAATTATTCAAAACATACCAGCAGGATGATATGTTTCAGAGAGTAAAGGGGTTTTCTAATATACATGTGTGCTTGAATTGCACAGTCTTGCATTTCAAAGTGAAGATCCAATTTCGGGAAACCAACTTCATCGTCTGCAGTAAACAAAAGTGATCTCTATACTTCTCTATGCACTATTCCTGGTCTTCTATTAGAGATAGATGATTAATTCTAGATACCCTAAGAACTTAGGTCCCAGTTTTAATCCTACCAGAGTTGGCATAATTTTCCTCACATTGCCATGGGCCTCTCCTCCTTCTGAATAGGTAGGAAAGAAAACACTTAAGAGACAGCTGCCTGCAGGAAGCATTATGCTTCGCAGTGGTTTGCATTGCTCATGTGGGGCATTAGAAGAATGAAGGCAGTTAAAATTTGTTTGCAAATCTGTTGCTTCCTGGTTTGCCTCTAAGAAAACACACCACCATCTGTCTCACTGGTCTTAAATCACATCCTGTCACTGGAACACTAGCGCTTGCTGTCGCTTTGTACTCTATTCTCTGATTTCATTTTTGAAGAAGTCCAAAGGTTGTACTTTGAGCAGCTACATATCCCAGCAATCTCAAGCAAACAGAAATCATTCTTTTAAGACAAAGACACATGACTGCACTGAAGAAGGTGTCCTTTACCCAGAATGTAATGGGAAAAGGTGCTGCTTAGATTTGGGGAACAGAGTACTGCTTTTGAACACGTTCCTTTAGACCTTGACATTAGAACAAAGGAAGAATTAAGTAACAACTGTAGAAAGCCCTTTCTCACCTTCATTCTACCCTCCCCCACTTTCTCTTTTCTCTTGGGGCAAAGGTGATGCAATTTACTCTTGAAGATCTCTTCCTTTAGTATGCCACTAGTATATTCTTTCTAAGCCCTTTGTATCTAGGTGGGACCATATAACCAATGCTCACCAGTAAGTAAACGTGGTTTTAGTTCACCCTGGGTCAAAGAGCTTAATAGTTTTGAGTTCCTTTGTGTTAGTTGTAACACTAACAAAGCAGAATACTTTGGAGCCCTCTGAGATGACACAGGTACTCCAGGAGAGGAGGCTGAGTCCCTGATGAGTGACTGGTGCAGACGGTGAGTGCAGGCCACACTAAAGAGTCACATGAAAAGCACATACTTTTAAGGTGACATAAGGAGAATTGGTATAGTGGTTACCCTTGTTTATATACACTCCCAGAGTCCACAGAAAGAACTTTTGTTCCTACAATTCCTGGAATTCTATTACTAATTGCCATCTAAATCTGACCAGATTCTCTCACCTGCCCAGGCTTAATCAAAAGATCTGTGTCCCAGTCACGTGCTATTTAAGTGATTTTTGTGTACTAGGCAAATGATCTGCCACGGGGCTACATGCCCATCTTCTCCCTATGACTTGCGACTATTTTATGAAGTATAACTCAGGATCTCATGTACTAGTAGCTCATGAATTGGCTTGATATCTTAATCTAGAGAGTCTGGATGGAGATCAGAATGTCTCATGTCAGTTGATATCCGGATAAGACAACTGTGTGAAAAATTAAGACATCAGCTAATGGTTTTAGTAATTAGAAACACCAGACTAATAACTCCATAAAATTAAGAAGTGAAGTTGTCTTTCAGGCCAGGAAAGTCCATGTATACATTTTGACTGCCACATGATGTTAAATTGCTTCTTTGAGTTTTAACTCCCTTATGTCAAAAATGAGGAGGAAAAGTAAGAATAGCTTCTTCAATGAGTTGTTTAATGATTAAATGAGGTTTCATATGCAAATTACCTGGCATACTGACTAGCATATAATGGGACTCAATAAATGTTGGCTATAATAATAGGGTTCATACCATATTAGATCTAGTCAGAATGTCGGCAATCACTTTAACTATGTCAGGTATCCAGTCTAAAGGAAACTCCATTTCTACAAATTCCAAAAGGCAGAAGGGACAAATGCTATCTCTGGTAGTTATTTTAGCATAGGAAAGCTCATGCTGGCCTCCAGGCTCCCTCACTATCAGAAGTACCTGGAACACACTTGAAAGTTCATGCTAGGATCCTATACTTCTCACCTCCTCTCCTACCCTAAGCTTTCCTAGCTCAGGCATCTCATGCCCCACCCCACCCACACTCATTCTCCTTAAAATCCTGCTATTTTGATTATGCTCACTCTCCTTTTCTTCCTCTCTCTGTTTCTACCACCAGCATCAGTAGCTGCTCCAGATCCAGCATCACTAGCAGCACCACCACAACACACACACCCCCGCACTACCTTACTCTCCCTTTCTCTATGCCCCCTCCCTACCTCTGTTGCTCTGCTTTCCTCCTGCTTCTCCCATGGCCATGTTCAGTCCACTTTTTTTCTGCTGTGACCTCTTCCACATGCCTCTGGCTCTTCTCTCTTTCATATCTACAATACAAAACCTTCCCCTTAAGCATACCGTGGAGCGGTCATGTTATCAGTTTATACAACACGCAGGTGGCAAGCAAGAGGACAAGTTATGACATTTCTCTTCTCTACAATCAGTTCTCCAAAGAAAGTAGTTCTATGAAACCTTTAAAGTTGCTCCCCACATGAATATCCTTGGGTCTTGGACATGAAACTTGATTTCTATTGTGAATTTCTCCCTCTGAGGACATGCTCTTTTGCCAGTATCTTCATGGCTTCTGTCTCAGAGGCAGACAGGGAATAGACTTGCCCTATGTCTAGTCCTTTCAACATAGCCACAGGTTGCTCAAGGGAACAAAATCCTCTGTCTCTATCTAACACCTTTATGCTTCAGACAGCAGCTGTGTTCCTAAGAAGACATTCGAGTTTCTATTTGGCTTATATTTGCAAAGAAACATAATGACAGGATGTTTCACAAGTCAAACCTTAACGAACTGCTTAGGTATTATTAGAGGAGTCACTGGATACAATACACAAATCTGACATTCCACCCCCACTAGTATCTTAATTCCTGGGTTTCAATTATTCAGGTTTGCTCTCTGGCTTCAGGTTAGTTGTGGCAACTAGTTCCTAATCTAACAGCAGTATAAAAAGCTTTTCTCCCCCCTTCCTTCCCAGAGCTATAATCAAATCAATCCCCACAATGCTGCCTTCCTGGCCTGGGGCTGAGCCAGCCACAGCCTCTAGAAGAACTGCAATGCTGAGGGCTTTGTTATTTGTCACAGAAAGAGATCTCACTATTGATCACTAAGGCAAAGAAAAGCTGGTGGCAGGATGGAGGAGCTAATGGAAAGAGATGAGATAAAATCCAGCCGGGTGTCCCCGAGGTCATTCTGTGGATAACTGAGGAAGTTCGGGTGAAAATCTGAAAAAGTAAATAAAAGAACCCCAATTCTGCAAGCACCACACAGAGTATCTGACAGCCCTTGCTTTTCTGGTATATGTAATTTTTTTTTCCAGCTGAACTACCTAATCATCAAAGACGACATACCCCATGCTTACTAGTCTTTGTTCAGGAAATATTCTGAAATTTGCTACCCAGCAGGAGGCTAAGACTGTGTACATTCTTTCCACTTTGCTGGAATACACTTTTCAGCAGAAGTGTCTGTGTGTTCTTACTGTTGTGCAGATGAACCTGGCATTATACAGGTGTGTTTGAGAGCAGCTCCCTAAATTGAAATTTTGTTAATAATGCTGTACTTCCTTCCTCCAACATAATATGGGCACATCACACTATTATTTAGTCTCCACTGATAGGCTTGAAGAAGATTTGAGTCTGTTGCTGACCTCAAGCCCAGTAGTTAAAAACATAAAACCACAGACAGAGGTAGGGGAGTGAGGGGTGGGGGATCCTCCTATTTCAAGGGGTTCTTTTAGAAGTAGCTATAGTTTCAACACATGTATTTCATTAACCACAACCTGTGCATTATTCTGGACATTTTTCCAATGTTATATTTAACCCCAAACCTGCTTTTGACATTGGAACTTTTATCTCTATTTCACCAAGACAGTAACTGACTATCAGAGAGATTAAGTAAATTAATGAAGTTCAAAGGATAGGTGAGAGCTATCTCAGGCTCCATTTCAAAACCTTCCTCCTTTAGTTCCTCTCCACTACCTTTCTAAATTGGCACATAAATGACAATATTGCTTCCAATGTAACTCTAAGTTGAACACGGGGCAGGGAAGGATTCCCCAAATGTTCTAATCAGGGTACATAGGGTTCAGTTTGGGCTGCTCCTACCTGCATTGTGAATTCTGGCAAACAGTTTCTCTTCCCTAGCACTATTAGTTACATTGCCTGTGAATTTCAGATGTGAATTCAGGGAATTTATAATGTCCTTTTCGACTCCAGAAGTTCACTGTTAAGTTCCTAAGAGAAGTACATTCATACTTAAAATCCATCCAGGTGCTATTCAATACCACACATCTTTTACAAGTTCTTCCAAGAGGGATCTTTTCCCACACTGAGCAGCTATAAAATGGATCCTGCACTGAGCAGACATGAAACAGATCACTGGAAAGTCTTTCCATGAAAACTTTTTGGCCTGAGACTATGAGCCAGTACATATTGTTCTGATTTTAGTACTGTCAAGCAGACAATTTGACTGAAATTTTCACTATTCACTTGATCATTGTGACTCCCTTGTCTAAATGCCCTGTCTTTGGCAATACAATGATATCCTAGTGGAAAATGGCTTCTTTCGCTTCCAACTGGCCTTTTTGAAAGCAATAAAGACACTTTGAAAGACCTGTCATTAACCTTGGAATAGTTAAACGCAGGATGCCAGTGACGTCTCAGAAGTGCACCTCCCTGCCTCCCCTGCTCTGCTGTATTTTCAGGAATGGATCTGGAACACCAACGTCTAAAAGGAGCTGTGCTTCTGCACATCCAAATGTGGTTCAAAAGGCATGCAAATAAATATACATGAACTGAACTGAAACAGCTGGGGAGTTCTCAACAGGGACCTCTAATGACCTCTGAATTGGAAGGTCCACGGCTGATCAAGGAATCATTACTAAGATTAAAGGCTTATACCAAAACCACTGTGAGACTTAAACTACTGAATTTACAATGTTGATGGCATAAACTAGAAAGCACTAACTAACCATATTAATGTGCTGCTTGAAAGTCAGAGGACACAGAAATGCTGAGTTATTTCTCTACCCTTTTCTGCACTTGCAGTGGAGACTCTGCCGCTGAGCTTCAGAAGATAAATAGCTTTGTTTCCCAGCCTGCATTATTGTTGATGCAGGGGAGCATTCTTGCCCTTTAGGTAAGTTGTTTACAGCACAGCACTAAAGAACCAGGAGTTTGAGTTCAATGAAGAGTCCATTTCAGGAAACTTGGCCACTGAGCATGCCAAAACCTCAGGGACAAAGAACAAAAGACTGAGTTAGAGACAAGGGAAAACATTTGGCTATGAGGCTTGTCCTATAAATGATAGTTGTTGTTGAAAAGGGTGATCGCCACTAATCTACTATAATTTCAAGATTTAGCTGTATTTAGAACAGAGTTACTACCTTGGAAAGGATAAGTAGTCAGGACTATATGATAGGGCACAGTATCAAAAAATCTGCATGCAAGGGCAATGCAATTTCAAATACAATGGAAGAAATCATGTTCCCACATTCTGCAATTCCTACCTGTTGACTGATGTCAGGTTCTGTGAGAAAAGAGATAACACAAGAGCTAGCTAAGCACAGAGTAACTGTCACAAAATAAAGAGTGACTGAGAGACTGGCAGAGATACGAAAATAACTAAGTAGCTATACAAACTTCAGAAGTCTATCTGTACTAATGAGTAGCTGATGAGCTTCTGAACTGATCGGCTCAACAGCATTTGAATGGACATACCACATGCACTAATGGGTGTCTGAAGTCTTAGCCAGGACCTGATCACAACCTGAGAAAGGAAGAAAGATCTTGCATCATAATTAGGCTTTCCACTTTATATGTGTGACTCACATTGTATAAAAATAGAACATAATCTGGATCTAGGCCTTGAAATACGAAAAAAAAACCATCTTGGCTCAAAGCAGTAGTAGTGATATACATGCCACCCCAAGTATTGGGAGGGAAAAGCAAACCAGAAACAAAGCATAGCCATTA
Organism: Mus musculus; assembly: GCF_000001635.26. Lineage (NCBI taxonomy): Eukaryota > Metazoa > Chordata > Mammalia > Rodentia > Muridae > Mus > Mus musculus. Next base: position 47,015,195 of record NC_000086.7, read on the forward strand.
GGCTCTTGTATAGGGTAGGGCAAGGAAGGAAGGGGAACCCAGAAGGTAGGAGGCAAAGAGCAAAGAACTTAGCACTTGCTTGATTGTATGCTCTATTCCTGTTTTATGTGGATTCAAAGATGTGGTGGTCCATTTACAACTCTGACGTCCTTTCAGTGATAACATTTATATTTGACTTTCTCCTAAAAATATTGCATTTGATGATGGTATTTCTGAAAGTACACCTGAGTTCAACCAACATTATCTCTTCTTCAGGAACCCTTGGATAGTTCTTGCTCATGCTGCTTTGTGTGTGTGTGTGTGTGTGTGTGTTTCTGTGCCTGCTGGATTGTACAACTATTCTAAGTAGTCTATCATTAGCCTTAAGCTTCCTGATATATAGTAAGATAATCTTTGGGAACAAACTACTGTTTAAATACCATCAAGGTTTTGTAGGCAGAGCACTCTTTGTATCCAGAAAATAATACTATCCTGTGTAAATGAACCTCTTCTACACCGAGCTTTAAACTTTATAGACCCTGTCTGAGTTAGTTTAAGCATTGATATTTTTAAACCACAAATCAAGTCAAGGATTCTATAAAATGTAAAATAAAATGGTCTATATAAAATATAAGAATATGTCACATAGAATGAGGTGAATAAGGTTCAGTTTTATTCAGCAAAACTTGATTTATGTAAATGTATATACATATATATATTGCATATATATATATGTGTGTGTACATATACTGCACACATGAATGTAAATATATTTTGCTACATTTGACTCAAAATACATATATATTCACAGTATAAAATACTTTTCAAAATGTGAATCACAGTTGAAAGTTTGAAACCCACTGGTGAGTATTTAACCACATTTTGATTGTCCCCAAACCTGCTATCACAACCATTTCCCTCTAAGGATTTCAGTGAATTAACATAATTAAAATCGTAATTGAGAAACTTTCCTTCAGAAGAGAAATAATAATGTTTTGATCCAAAACATCAATGATCTCATATTGGAAAAGATGTGTTTCCTCCTATGTTTTTGTGTTCCTTTGTTTCCATAGGAAACATTCCTCTAATTGGCTGTCAAGTACTACAAAAATGTTTCCAATTTCACCTTTCAGTCTTCCCACACATAAAATAAAATCATATACATTCAGGCAGCAATACACAGACTCGGCAGGTTATATATATATATGTATATATATATAACCACCACACGCACACGCACATGCACACGCACATGCGCGCACACACACACACCAGTTAAAGAAGAGGAAGCCCCAGGAGGGGGCCAACATTTGGGATGTAAATAAATAAAATAACTAAGCCATAGATTTGGGAGGAACTATATAAGTGGAGTGGACCTAGGAGAAGTAGGAGGAAGAAGAGGAAGACGAAGAAACAATAAAGAACATAAAGAACAAAGAATTTTACAAAGAAAGAAAAATGGAAACCATAACATATATCTCAAAGAGTTGTGGGTATTATGGGGAGCATATAATAATGGCAAATAGGTTTTATCTTGTACTGCATGGAAAGCATTGACAATAGATGAAATAGGAATAGCCTGTAGGCAAATATTAAGCAATCTTTAATGTTAGTCCTTCTCACTTGCTCTCCCTACAAGTTCCTTCTCAGACTCAATATACAGTGATTCCATACAAACCTGATCAGGTGGGAATTCCAAAACTCTCAATCTATGGAATGCAGGCTTTTATTGGGCCCCCTTACTTGGGGCAAGGAACTGTAAATGGTTAGAGTAAACAATTGAGATGTCACTTAGAGCAGACAATCATGGCTGAAGGTGCAGGAGAGAAATGTAATCATGGTAAGAGTAACCATGTGACTGATTCACTAAGGGCTACCATCCATAGTAGGAGTCATGGCCTTATTGCTACTCTTATTGCACTAGGTCAACAAGTCAGTGAGAAAAAAACTCAAAGAACTTAGCATGTTCTATAAGGTGTCCTTTATAACAGCTCCTGCTTATCTCACTAGTGCAATCCCAGTCATTCTCATTCAGATACCCTACAGTCTAGTCACACCATGCCATAGACATTTCAGCAATATATTATGAATGCTTACCTTCTATAACATTATGTTTATCTGCTTGACAAAAAATGTCCTTATTAGCTTTTATATGCAGGGAATCCATAATATCTCTTCAAGACCCAGATATAAAAAATCATTTTCTCTATCAGGTTTTGCCTGGCACTACTCCCTTCAGAGAGTCTGTACACTTGTATTTTATGTTCTTATAGAACTTGGCAACAAGGTTCAGAAAGCTATTATCCAGTATTGCAATAATTTGTTTTCACACCCATCCCTTCCAATGACTACTTTTTATTAACAATGATCATATGTGACCTAAACAGCAATCATCTCCTTGACAAAAATCTCTGGCTTAGGAGAATGTCCTTATTGAATATCTGTTACTTGAGTGGGCCTGGGGGAATATAGTCAATAGAAGAAAAAAAGAAATGTATTACAACCCGAAATTAATAAAATAAATTTTATTTTTTTCTTTTTCTTCATCATAAATTCTATAAAAGCAGGTATTGTGTCTGCCTGTCTTATTCTCCAAAGTACCTAATAATTTGCCTGAATGACTTAACGTATGAGAAAGCAAAAGCTAGATATCCTAACACCTGCACAACTGTCTGTCTTAGGCTTTGAAGGATGTCTAGTGGCACACCCCATATACCCAGAAGTTTCCAGTAATCCTACCACCATTACCATCTTCTCCAATTGGAATAACCAAAAGGGCCTTCATTGTTGCCAAGTGAACCCTGGGAAGTAAAAGATTTTCTGTCTCAATAACCCTGGCCAGGAAAGGTTGCTGCTGGAGGACAGCCAAAAGAAATTTTATGTGCTGTTTTAATTAGCAAATCTCTTCCTTCTAGTAGCTTTTAGCATCAAAAGAGAGAAGAATGGCAGATGGACAACTGAGCCTGAAACCCTGCAGATTTCTTAGGAGCCAGGCCCTCCAGTTTCCATTCTGGCTCCCTTCTGTCTATCCAGCTGAAACCTCACACACCAGAAGAGTTGGTTCCTTTCTTTCCACCTCAGTCCACATTGTGTTTTCCTTGCTATAAAGAAAATCATATTTTGGTTGTGAATTCTGTTCTTCATTTTTAGAATAGCTATCTACCATCCATTCAACTCTCCACAGGTTTTTTTTTTAATTTAGCATTTTATTTCATGAACACCCACTGTATTCACTAAGTCATGACCTGCTAGAGGCAGAAACTATTCTGTGTGTGGAAGAACAATGAATCAGCACAAGGCTTTCTTCCCATTGTTTTTATTAAGGTCTTGATTCCCGTGGCTTTAATTCAGGCCTTCATGTTTTTCTCATTCTTGAGCTTCATATTCTCAAAACTTGGTCCTCCAAAAGATATTCAGATTATGAAAACCATGACAAAAGCATGCTTGCTCATAGTCGTTAGCTTCAAATTTGATATTTAGCGAAAAAAAAAATTCTGCTCAAGGAACCACAACTAGAGACTACTCAAAAGTGGAAAAAATGCTTAGTGATCACATGGTGTGGGTCTTTTATGTTTCAGAGAGGAAATAGGTACATTAACAAAGATGACAGCTAGTGAGGAGTAGAACTGAAACTACAGGCCAATCCCACAACTCCTGTCTAATATAGAATCAGAAAAGTAAAGGAAATACCAGTCTCCCATCGAGAAGTTATTGCAAGTGACCCAATGAGATCACGCTGATCCTTTGTACAGTACATCGGATAGAATTGTGATGTGGACATAGCTCGGTTTTCTGTACAAGGCAACAAGTCGATATACAATTCTAGAATGAGTAGCTGAAACCTTCAGGGCCCTGGCAAAGAAAGGTCTTTGTGTTAGACCCTGCTTTCTCCATCTCGGAAAGTCAGTCTGCTAAAACTTATTGAAAGTAACTTGGTCTCAGGAAATGCCTTACTTCCACTGTGAACTAGTTGTCAGCTTTAATATAATACCTAAAACTCTCAAAGTTATCTCCTCAGCTCTTGGTTTGGCTATTTTTTTTTCTTTTGGGGGACTTTCTGTCCATTTTTGAGCATATATGCTTTTCAAAGCATTGTGATACATAATACAATCATCTTTACAGGTCACACATGCACAGAACTAAATCATTGAGCAAGCAAATTTATTACATTACTCATGATAGATACCTCATTAAGTTTTCATAAAGGATCTATATTAATAAAGTCACTACCTGTTCCAAAGAGGAAATGGTGACCATGGTAGCATAGCTAGAGATAATGCACTCACTTAAGAAAATAAACAGTTCAGAGTGTCATATATAAAGAGGGACAGGAGTCATGAGATAGGTGACTGATGTTAGAAACAACATATGGGGGGAGGACAGAGCAGGCAAACTAGAATTGGATGGGGTGCACCTTTCAGACAAGCTAGAAACCTAAAATAATAGAAACTCCCAGAAATCTATAAGGGTGACCCTAGTCAAGACACCTAGTAGTGGGGGATATATAGCCTGAAGCAGCCATCTGCTGTAATCAGAAAAATACATCCAATGGATAGATTAGCACACCAATTCAGCCATAAAACCTTGATCCACATTTTCCCTGCCTACAGGATGTGTAGGGATAAAGAAAGAGCAGAAACTTAGAGAATGGCCAGCCAATGGCTGTCCCATCTTGAGAACCCTGCCATGAAAGAGATTCCACCCCTCACTCTAGTAATAATATTCTGCTATGCTTGCAGACAGGTGCCTAGGGTAACTGTCATCTGAGAGGCTATACCTAGCAACTGATGGAAAGAGATACAGAGACCCACAGCCAAACATTAGGCATAGCTCAGGAAGTCATGTGAAAGAGACAAAGGAAGGATTGAGAGAGCCAGAGGGGTCAAGGATACCACAAGAAAACCTAGAAAATCAATTAATCTGGGCCCGTAGCTACTGCCAGACACTGAAACTCCATCTAGAGAGCGTGCACGGGACAGACCTAGTTCCTCTGCACATATGTAGTAGTTGTGTATGTTGTTCTTCCTGTGAGACTCCTAACAGCAGGATAAGGTGCTATATCTGACTCTGTTGCCTGTCTTTGGACCCCTTCCCCCTAACTGGGCTGCCTTGTCTAGTCATAGTAGAAGATTCACCTAGTCCTACTGCAACTTGATATTCCAAGGCAGGTTAGAATCCATGAGGCCTCCTCTTTCCTGAGGAGAAAAGGAGAACAAAAGGAGCTGGGAGGGGAGATGAGAGGGATGGACAGGCAGGAGAGGAGGGAGGGAAAGATGCCATCTGGATATAAAGTAAATTAAAACAAACAAACAAACAAGCAATCAAATAAATACATAAATAAATAAATAAATAAATAAATAAAATAAATAAAATAAATAAATAAATAAAATAAATAAATAAATAAATAAATAAATGCAAAGCTATAGAGTGAACATGTGGCCCTTATTGGTCCCCTGTACATTTACAGGTAAAAATAAACAAATGGAAAGCTATAGAGCAAACCTGTGGCCCTTATTGGTTCCCTGTACATTGACAGATAACTGTTGGACTGTTGTCTGGTTGTCTTATCCATAAAACTTTGTTATGAAGCTGACAACTCTTGACTATACTGGATGTGAGCATATTTGGGGTCTTTGTTAACCTTCTCCAACTCTAAACACTGTGTAGTCTCATATTTCAGATATTCAAAGTCCTTCCCTATAGTGCATTAGTTCTCAGTCTGTGGGTCATGATTCCTTTGGAGGTCTGAAAGGCTCTTTTATAGGGTCAGCTAAGATCATCAGAAAACACGGATATTTATATTAAAATTCATAACAGTAGCAACATTCCACTTATGAAGTAGCAATGAAAATAATTTGTGGTTGGAAGTCACCACAACACAAGGAATAGTATTAAAGGGTTGCAGCATGAGGAGGGGTGAGAACCACTGCTATACTGTCTCACCTAGACTGGGTCATTACTCTTATATACTAGACTTTCCCTGGAGAGGCATTAAAGCTTTTCTCCCTTGTATCAAGGACTTTTCAAAGCACCTACTTACCAGACTGGTATAAATACTTACTATTTGAGTGGTAGAGTATTTAAAATGTATGACTATATGAAATACCATAGAAGGTTGGTACATGAAATATAAATGTAGGATTTTACACAAAATGTGTAAGAGACCAGATAATTAGAGCCTTTTATATGTTTGGACTATATATTGTTAACATAAGGTCACAGGATGCTTTCTCTCAAGACAGACAGCTCTGCAAAAGGGAAAGGATTACAGTAGAGTAAAGACAATTTCTGAGAATAGAAAAGCCTGCAGAAAAATATTTCTTTTTCTGACCCCCCTACTATACTTGACTTCAAGAGAAGCTATTTTTCTTTTCTCTCTGTGGACAAAAGTGGAGCCTGGAATTCTAAACATGCTTTATCTATTATCTAATGGTTTTAGGACTGTGTCATATCATTGTTCTTGAGACAGAAGTCCACACTGAGTATTTAATGAGGAGCTAGAAAAGACATTAATGGTCCTATCCAGTCCTGTACCCTGAACATTATAATACAGATCTGCCCAGCAAGATGTACCACAGGGGAAACACAGGCATAATGGTTTTCTTAGTGAACTCTGGACAGTCACAGCTTGTGCCTGAAGTCAGGTCCTACCACCCATTCTCATTAAGCCAAGAAAAAGAGCAATATTAAATGTGGAAAGTAGGAAGGAGGTATTCACTGTGGTAGTATTGGGTAGAAGGACAAAGAGATCCACTCAACCTCTCAACTCAATCTTCCATGTCTTAGATTGAGATCAAAGTTCAAATAAAAGGCCAAGCATATGCATTCTGAAGCTGTCCCAGACATGGAGCAGTCCTACCCATCACTGACCCATTACTGAAATCTTATTACTATTATATTTTCCTTTTCCAGCATGAGACTCCTGAGAAACTCTCTTTTTCTTGGGGATGGGGGGGGGGCTGTGTTCATGGTTTCAAAAGTCTGGTAGTCAGTTGGAAGGACACAACTCTGTCTTCACACAAGTTCTTTATTTCTGTGAGACTTCTACTTTGTTTGAAATATGTTTTCTGATAAGGCCTAGTCCACAAGAGATATTTCATGTCTGATACTGTAAGACCAGTCAGAAGCACATGCCTGGGAACCTCTTAGGTCCTAGGTGGGAACATACTATTTTTTTATGCCAAACAGTAATACAGTCAAACTGTTTTCTACGTATTTATATTTATACCTGTAGATTTGGGATGCTCTAAATCTTGGTCAGAGACATTTCCTTTTGCATTGGGTTATAGTGCAGAGACCCATAACTGGTAAAAATGCCAAATATAAGCAACTGTGAGCACTTTGCTGTGGATAAGTCATTTATATTAACCTCCCACCATCCAAGGCTCACAGAATACCATGGGAGACTGAGCAAGAAGAAATTGAAGAGCTGTGATGGATGGGGAGGATTGCTATGAAATACAGGCTTCTGTACATGATGGAGCTCTGGATCCCATAAACTCACAGTAACTGTGGTTACCCACACAGTATGGAGCCAGTCAAAATTCCAACAGAAATGAGAGAAAGGCCCTGAAGCCCTATCTTTTTCTGGGGAACTAGTGTAAATAGATGATTACTAAGTGACAGAGGGTCGCTCTCTTTTAAGGACATGGCCACTAGTTGCCCATGCTTCAGTGGATGTTGTACCACTGTGTACATGTGAGCAGCACTAAATGTACTAAGAGAGGATCATCAATAACATAGAGGTAGAAGATATGATGTTGTGAGGCAGTGTTTTGGGCACTAGGCATAAGTGGGAGAAAAGCTGGGTGGATAGGCATACTCAAAATAAATCATATACATGTACATAATTTCAAAAACTAAATCCAAAGTGTTGTTCTTTTAAAGCTGAAAGCACACACAGGATGTCAGGACCTACATGGTGGAGCAGGAGCAGGTCACCGCCAATCAGTGGGAGAGGATGTGTCTAGTCCTGCAGTGACTTGACATGCCAGAGTGGGTTGACATGCCAGAGGGGTCTCCTCAGCACGATTGGAATGTAAAGTGAGTAAATAAAGTAATGACAAATGTCCATTTTTCATTTTATTCTTAATGGGAGAGAAAAAAGACAAATCTCAAATAGGTAGCCATGAAAAAACAGTACCCTTCCCCTTTACTATGCATGTTTCTTTTTATAAAGAACAAAAAAATTAAAGTAAGGGGTATGTAGGATTTATTCAATGAACAAGTAATACATAACAACAGCCCAAAGAGCAGTTAACTAAATAGCAATTTGCATATTTATGTTTTATACTAAGTAACAGGACATATAGCTATAGTGCCATGGGAAAATTATTTAACCGCTTGGTTTCCTTGACTATAAACCCGGCCTTCAAACTCCAGCTAATTTCTAGGATGGCTGAGTGTTAAATAAAACAAGTCCTATACCACTAGTATTACAATGGTGTAATGTAAATGAGTCTTTCAGAATCCACGTGTTAGAAAATCAGTCTTTACTGAAATATTGTCAGAAGTGGAAGCTGAGGCTTATGGGTAGGTGTGTTTAGGTTGTGAGAGCACTGCTTTCATGAATGTATTAGTTTCATCATGTAGCCTAAACTCCAGATGTGTGAGAGATAAATTCCTAGTTTCTGCTAATTACTCAGAAGTCTGTATTATAATACAAATCGACTAAAACATGTAATGCTAAGTATATCATCCATGCTCACATATAAATATTAAGATCCATATATTTGTATATATTTATGTTCCATACTAAGTAACAGGACATATACCTATATAGCATTGAGAAAATTATGTAACCACTTGCTTTCCTTGCCTATAAAACAGGTTTTCCAATTATAGCTAATTTCTAGGATGAATGTTAAGTAAAACAATTCCTATATATCTCCTAGCATAAGGGGCCAATATAAATATGTCTTTCTGAATTCACATGTTAGAAATTTAGTATTTAGTGAAATATTTATTTATTTAATTAGTATTTCCTTTTTGCTAAGTATTTATACATTATAAGAAATAATTCTAAACATGTTGATGAGCATCATGCATAGTATAAAGCTAGTATTAAACATACAATAAAATCTATATGCGCCCCCTGGAATATCATTAATACCATGTGTAAAAATGAAATAAATCTTCGAGAAATCACATATTTTCGTTGACTTGTGGACAACTGTAGATTTAAGAAAAAGGAAACAAACTATATTTAATGGAACCAGGGAGATGGAATCATGGATAAAGTACTTGCCATACAAGCATGAAGACCCAAGTTTAACCCCTAACATCCATGTAAAACAGTCAGGTGCAGCAGAAACGGGTCTATAATCCTATCAGTAGAGAAATAAAGACATGAGCATCCCTGACCCCACCCCTGGCTCAACAGGTAGCAAGTCTTACTTCAAATAAAGTGAGAGACACGGTCTTAAAAACTAAAGTTAAGAATGATTGAGGAAAACATCTAATATGAATCTTTGGCCTACACACACACACACACACACACACACACAGAGAGAGAGAGAGAGAGAGAGAGAGAGAGAGAGAGAGAGAGAGAGAGATTTTCCTTGGGCATAAAAATTAGGATAGGACCCTGAAATTTCTTGATAATATTTCTTTCACATATGTACAGATTCACAAGGCTTTCTCTACTGTTTGGTCATATACTCTCATCCTTAAAAATCTCTTTCATATAATTCAGTCTAATTGACTACAAGTAATCATGAGATGAGCTTAGAAATAGAAAAAAAAAAAAGAAGACAAGCTATACTTAGCTTGTGCAAATTCAAATATTATGGGTTGCTTTGTTTGAACTCAATTACTGAAAGTCTGTGCAAAGCTACATCTGTAGCAAGCCGCAGAGCCTGAAAAGAGGGACTGTTAAACTCCAAATGAGAAAAGGAAAAAAAAAAAAAAAGAAGAAGAAGCTGAACTAGTTTGGCAATCTCTGAAGTGCTAAAAGTGTTGCTGAGACGCAGCAGTACTAAGTGCCTGTTAAAAAATCAGAAATCAGACAGCGAACCATGTGGGGAACAAGGTTAAATACCATCAAAGAGAAGGATTGAAAGAAGGTCAATAATTGCCTGGACAGGAAAAGAAGATGAATAGAATTTGCTTTCCTGGCCCACACCACTACAGACCTCTGCCAGATGGAAAAGTATTGACAGAATTTGAAGTGACCAGGAAAAAAATGCAGAAGGAGTGCCCTCTGCCTCACAACTTGAACCACGAAACTTAAAAGGAACTGGAGGGGGTGTAAAGTACCACTCAGCTCCCAAGTCTGAGCATGTTCATTTAAAAAGCTAGAGCTCCTGCACGTGAGAAATGGACACAGGGCTGACCCTGATTGTGAGAACTGCAATCATCACAGAAATAGGTGATAAAATATAAGAGATATAGAATGAGTTGATTTCATGTGCTGAATGACAGACATTAAATTGGTCTTCCTTTTTCTTTCTTGTATTGGAACTAGATTCTTTTCTCATACAATATATTTTGATTACAGTTTCCCCTCCTTCTACTCCTCCCAGTTTCTCCCACCTTCCCTCCCCTCCAGAGCCACCCCCTTTCTGTATCTTATTATAAAAAATAAACAAGCTTCTAGGTGATAACAACCAAACATGACACAATTAAAATATAATACGATGAAGCAAAAACAAAGTCAGACAAGGCAACCCAATATAAGAGTCCAACAAGTAGACAAGAGATTAAGAGACCCACGAGTTCTCACAGTCAGGAGTTCCACAAGAATACTTATCTAATAGCTATAATATATATGTACAGGACCTGGTGAAGACCCATATAGGTTCTGTGCCTACTGCTTTAGTCTCTGTAAGTCTCTGTCTGCCATTCAGTCTCATATGAGACTTCCTTAGTTATTCAGAGAACCATGCTTTCCTGGTGCCTTTCAAACCCTGTGACTATTATAATATTTCTACCTTCTTTTCCACAGGATTTCCTGAGCACTAAGGGAGGGATTTGATGGAGACCTCCTATGTCTAGCTGTGGGTCACTACAACTGTTCCAATCTGTTACTGGAAGAAGTCTATCTGATGATGACTGGATAACTCACAGATATATGTGCATAGTAGAATATCCTTGGAGATAGGTCTCTTGAAGTTTCTTGGTTTTTTTTTTTATTTTAGACCAAAAGTGTTTGGTTTTGACCTAGATCTCTGGGCAATGTAGTCTCTGCTTCCTGGCTACCCAAACAGTATACAGACCTTAAACTTTAAATTCACTGTTGCTGAAAAGCATTCAAAATTCTACTTGTTTACAGCATGCTTGTTATTCTATCAATTACATGGATAAAATGTAAAATTATACATGTATGCATTTGTAAAAGCCATATTATATCATACATAGTGGATATATATGTATGGCAATCACACTAGTCTTATAGTGCTTTATCTGCTCTTAGCTGTCAAATAAAGTACACTGTACATCAGTTGTCAGCTTTTGTGGTGTTTCAAAATCATCAGTGTGAGTGGCAATGCTCTCCATTTAGGCGTCTGTGAAAATCAGGGTACTCAGGGAATCAGAGTATCCCTGCTAGTCATTTTTGCTGCTTTCTCCTAAGAGCTAGCAAAACAAAAACCAAAACAAGGAACACAAAGAGAATCCCAGAGAATGTATAAGAACATACAAGTCATTTACATTCACCATTTGTAAGTTAAAGTCACAAACTGCCTTATCTTCTCTTTCTAAACTTGTACCTACTCACTCCATGGATGAAAAGTAGATTTAGTAAGAGCCCAGTCCCTTACAATACATACTGGGCTGGTATCACACAATGACTTTAAATAGAAGTAAATAACTATTTTTTTGTGATCTGTGTTGCCTTAATTTGTTACATAAATCATTAGAAACCATTATACAGAGTAAAACGAAAGAAGCTGTAGTCACTATAGTATAATAACGAGTTAATTGGACATCTAGTGAGTTGAATTTAAGTAATCTGTGCACATTAAATCCTGCATGGTGCAGATAACTAGAATCCCCACTTTAGAGAAAACTGATACACAAATGCTTTAATAAGATCCCCAAGTTCAAACAGTAAGTTGAGGCTCCAGGAACTGATCTAAACCTGTGATTGTGATTGGCATTCCTGCCTCCTACTACCTACCAACAGGAAAACTACTTCAACCCATGAAAATGAAGCCAACTCCTTGTTTGAGAGAAAGTAATCTAGGAGTACACAATAGGCTGTGGAGTAATGCTCATGGTAGTAATGCTCATATACAGATGGCTCTCACCATTTCACACCTTAACCTCCATTTGCAGCTCACATCCATTTAACCCATTTTACACAATCTCTTTCTCATGTCTGAGCATCTTCCTAGATCTTCTCACGTTTTAGAAGGTAGATTCTGCAGTGACATTGCTTTGATTTCCAAATATTTTTTGGATTCCTTCACAATCTAATTTACACTCACCCTTTACAATCAGAAAAAAAATAGATGTAGATCATAAAATCACTCCTGAATTAAAAAAAAAAAGTCCCCATCTTTAACAGCAAAGTACGTGAAGGTAGTAGCACTTGAGAATGGGCTGTTTTTCACAAAAATTCCATCCCTGTGAGTTAAATACAGATAGGATTTCAAACCCCCTTCTGTGAAGCTCTATCTTCAATCTCAGCCTTTCCACCCATTACCCAGTACTCATGACTTGCTATTTTGTATAAGAATATTTCAGAAAGCAGGGTTTCATAGTACCCACAAATAGCTATCACCAATGCTATGGGAATAATTTCATAAAAACCACATAGCTAATTAACAGGATGCTCATAACACAGGAACTCCTAAAATATTGAAATAAAGCACTGACTGCTATACTAAGAAACTTAAGGCAGAGGAGAGCACAAAATAAAGAGATGATTTTTATATTGTACTGTCTCCTCTCACTGTATGAGCTCAGATTTTATTAGTTCTATTTTGTAAACAAACAAACAAACAAAAAACAAAACAAAAGTGAAGTTTGTTTAAAATCTCCTCCAGCTTCCTTCTAAGACATAGATTTTTATTTCTGAAGTGGTATATAGTAACGAGAGTTAAGGTATATTAACCCTAATAGTTGTGGACAAAATTTGGCATGCTTGTGTTTGGGAAGGAGCTTCAAAACTAGCTTTTCTCTGAAGTTCAGAGTTGCCTTACCCTAACGAATCTAAGAGAGGCTGTGAAACATAGTAAAGGAATATTTGCTCTGTGATATACATGCTTAAAATCAATCTACCAAAGGAAACTTGGCTTTTGGGTGAAATTATCACTACTGGATTTGCTGGGATGGGATTTCACATTTTCATTAAACACAGGAAGTATGTTATTTTCATTACAGTAGAATTTCACTTCTGGCATTTTAGTCATTGTGCCAAGACTCAGAAACTCTACCAACAAATAAGCAAAATTGTATTTTAAATATCAGAGACTCTTGGAAAGAAAACTCAGCCCTCTAGACCATTGTTCTTTCTGTCTAGAGTTGCTTATCCCTCCTAGTTTCCCACATACTTTGAAACTTTACCCTCAAACTCACTAAAGGAGAGTTGGATTTAAAAACAAAAACAAAAAACAAAAAGCAAACCTAAGATATCTGCAAAGGTTACAGAAGCTGAGAATTTGTTTACATGTCATTATTTGGTACAAATAATGACATGTAAACAAATTCTCATGCCTGATTTCATTCTCATGAAATCAGGCAATAGTTGAATTAATCCTCACAAAGCAAATTAAGACAATATTGTGCTGGGTCACGTTTGTAGATTATCAGATTTCTATCCGTCAATCCTGAGCTATTGCTCCACAAATACTCAAAACTTAATTTGATGCTCTACATAAAATTGGGACAAGGACAACTGAATTTCCTCTTATTTGTTAGGATGTCATTCTTAATTAAAATAAAGAAACTGAAACATGTTTATAACTGTTAATCAATGAGTTACTATTTTTTTCTATGCAATCATTTTTGGGTTCATTCATGTGTAAAGAAAAGCTGAGGGCAAAATACTATACCTTATTGGACTAGGGCAGAACTGCATTCAGCTTTCCTAGAACACAGCATGTTGTCATCAATTTTATCTCAGGAGGAGAGTACACCATCAGTTTACACATTGATTGCAGCCATTCTTCAAGAGGAAGAATCAAACCCATTGTACTTGGTTTCCATAGAAGCTCAAAGCACAAACTGTATTCTAATGAAACTGACCAAGGAGTCAACAGCCAATATTGAGCACCCACTGTGTGCAGAGAACTAGGCCAAAAGAATAATATAGATATTCTCACTTATAAGGGTATAACTGTTGACACTGAGAGTCAACTCAAATTTCACAGGAGTGAAAGGAGCTTACATGATTTAAGGCATATTTTCACAGTATTGCTTCAGCTCAATCCTGAGTTTCCTAGGCTTGCTTGTTTGATTGTCATTATATTCCTCATATTAGAAATGACAGCACTCTAATGAGATGGATGTGATGCTCCTACATGCAGGCAGATAAAGTGCCTTCTGTCATTGCTATGAATGGGATGTAGGAGCAGAGAAATATAAAGAGACTAAAAAGGCAACACATCTAGCTGTGCAAAGACACATAGTGAAGCTCATTGAGATTCACCTGTCTTCTCATTTTTCTACCTCCTTCTCCTGTGATTCCAACACCCTGGCCAAACAGAATCACCATCATCAGTGCTTCATTTGAACCTGGAGAGTCAGAATTCGTTCCAATCATGTCATGGAGTGATCTCCACCCCGTCTCCATTATCCACAGCTTGGGCATGGACAGGAAGGAGGGCAGTTATTTTTAACGTTCTCTCTCTCCATTTTATCATTTTAGAAAATGTCCAGGAAACTGGCCAGGGTTTACGTAGTTCCCTAGTGAATGTTTTAGTCGGCCCAGATGGAAGAAGGAAAAAGAATGGAGAGCTAAGTTTATCTAAATATATGCCACTAAATATATAATAATTTACATTTTATATCCTACTATGCATACAAGTATGCTATGAATGAAGACTATTCTATGAATTATGATATATGCTACCATGAATCTGCTTTCAGATTGCACAGTTAAATACATATCACAGTGATGGGAACCAAATTGAGAACAAGGTTCTTTTTGTTTGAGTAATATTTCAGTGCATATGCATGTGCATGGGAACAACTGTGCAGGTGTGTGATTGTGTGTGTGTGTGCAGACTTGACATCCATCATGTACTTTGCTTTATCTCTCTTAATCTTAGAGCTCATGAATTTGGCTAGTCTAGCTAGTCAGGTTGCTTCAACGATCCTTTTCCTTTGCCTGCTGTGTGCTGAGATTATAGACTAGGACATTATGCTCACTCAGTTTATAAGTGAGTGATGGGTTCTAAGCACCAGCCCTCCTACTGGGGTGGCAAGTGTTTTACACAATTGTACCATCTTCTCAGTCTATAGAAATAGGTGCCTAAGCACTGCTAATCCAGTAGGACATGCTACAGTGTTATAACTTTAGCTTTCATTTCTTTCGTATACTAAATAGATAGCCCGGTCCTATTCTCTCCTATGAATACTCTGATATAAATAAGATTGCATATCTAATTTCACTGAGTATATATGACATCATAAGTACAACCTGTTAGGTCCATAGGAAATTCTAATTCCTCAAATTCCACACTCTAGTACAAATATCTAGAATTGAGTTCAACCTGGATATTTGCACTACCTTTTGAAGTTTGGGGAAATTGGACATTCCTTTGAACACGATACAATATTATACTTTAAAAAATGTAGGAGAGGGAAAAAGTGATCCCCCAACTTATAACAGTTTCTGGCATTCATTCATCAAACATTAGCTGAATGCCCACTATCTATAGGAGTTCACATGTGAGTATAATATACATTTCATAACCTTGAAGGCCTTACAAACATTTACAGGGGAAACATAGAAAAATAATTTCAAAACATATATATATATATATATATATATATACATACATACATATGTATATTCTGAGAGTTTCAGAGAGAAGTTTAGGAGTTTAAATAAGAATTGTGATTTATTTGTCTTGGATAATAGTAGGAAAACAAATATCTAGTATTGAATACTTAGTATATACCAGGTATAGGGTAATATTTTGTGCATTATGCCTTATTTCCTTTTCAAATTACCTATTTTATAACGCTGTTATCATTCTTTTAGACTAAGAAACTGTCTGAGAGGTTATATAACTTGCTCAAGTTCATAAAATGTGTAGGTAAATTCTTCTTAATTTACTAGACTTATTATTTGGTCTGGAGGGTATATGGCTTTAAAAACAAACAAACTAACTAAAGGCCCATATGGGTTCAATACAGTAAAGAATGTTTGGGACAGACTTAGGCAGGCTCGGAAGATCAGTATGTAGCCCATCAGTTTGAAACTGGAAGGTTAAACACATGCAAAATGAAATTATCAAGATCAGTGGTTGGCATGCAGATTCATCTGGCAATTTAAGCAGCATTGATGTGACATAAACTAGAGCCAGGTAGATCATATGTAAAGCACAGGAAGAAAAAACTATGAACTGAAAATGACTGGTAAGAAAAATCCATACAGAGAGCACCATTAAACAACAACGTACAAATAGGATGAATAGGAAAACAAATCAAAAGGCATGTGAAAGCCTGCCCGCACATTAAGAAAGGGAATCAGAGGAGCTGATTGGAGGCCAAAATGATCACATTCTTTGCAGAAAGGTCATATCTGAGCTTTCTGGTACAACCCAGAAATTCAAAGCAGAAAATGTATTTCAACTGTCCAACTACCACCTCTCAGACTTCCCTGTTGCAGATTTTCACACATGTAAATTAGATGTCACAGCCCAATCTTCTCCTGAGCTTTCTCGGCAAAGCATTTGTATTTTAGAAAGCAGTGTCTAAATGGGAAATGAACCATCTTCCTACAAATCTACATCCAATCAGTTCACTATGTAGCTATTTCAAACAATGCCACTAACAGAAACTTAAAAATAGATATTCCAGCTTCTCTCTCTCTCTCTCTCTCTCTCTCTCTGTGTGTGTGTGTGTGTGTGTGTGTGTGTGTATCTCTGTCTCTCTCTGTCTGTTTGTATCTCTCTCTTTCTGTGTGTCTGTGTCTGTGTATATCTGTCTCTCTCTGTCTCTTTGTATCTCTCTCTCTCTCTCTCTCTCTCTCTCTCTCTCTCTTCAAACCAAGTAGCAATGAATTATTATTTACAACTTTTTCTTTGGCAGTACACAGTGACAGATTTGGATGGTCACCTTTACGGTTGCATCTAGAATGATACAGTTTCCATGTCATAGTTAGTGGATATACTTTAATCATACCCAAGCATCAGATAATAACAAAACTCCAAAATAATATTTGCATGACATGTGAAATTTCAAAAAAATATTCATGTATAGATGATCACATTCACTTTCATAGCAATCCTACTGATGCAGATACCATTAACCTTATTTTATCAGTGGAGATACTGATACTTTGCTCGCTTTATGAGATTTCCTAGGCTCCCAACAGCCAGAAAATATCAGAGTTGGGATTTGAATCCAAGTCCTCTGATGTGTTGTTCTTTCTGTGTCACAAATCATCATCCTTGCATAACGGAATGCAATTAATTTTTATCAAAAGAATAACTTTTAACTACCACCATGATCCCTGGAAGCAACTGTAAAATCAATAGAGCTCTGGTTTATCCTCAATAAAGGGAACTACAGTGGTTAATTTGCATTATCCTTACTGCATCATTAAAATCAAGGATTGATTCTGAGTAAACGTTGGGAATTGTTAATTACCAGCAATTTATTGCCAACCTTTTTATACTTTAATGCTAATTTCAGTTGCTATTTACTTCTTCACACAATGGACACTGAGCATGCACCTACTCTGACCTTATGCTATGTTTGATGCTTGAAATAAAATGATGTATGTGCTTCAGGACAGAGAACACTGAATTAAGAGTCTACAATACCTGCCAGTCTTCCTTCACCTCTAAGTGCCTATGTCAAAATAGTACAAGTCACCTGATCTTCATTTATTTACATGAACACTGTTTAACTAAAATTAGAAATGCACATGAAAGAATCCTTAAAACTCCCATCTGGAAATTCATGAGGCTAAGGAAGGAAATAAAGTACATGAACAGTGATGGGTCAAAAAATGCAATTATTGAACAATTAAGTAACAGAATGTTTTTTAAAAGAATTTATGTACCATTGTTGTTGGATATATTGGGTAATGATAACAGAAACTGGCTAAACACCCAAACACATTCTACATGCACACACCTAAAATACACAAGAAAACTCTGATTTATTGCATGTCCTCTAGAAACAGCCAAGCAGCTCAGTGCTTTAGCTTTTCTCTTTTTTTCTTATGTGTGTGTGTGTGTGCGCGCGCGTGCACGCAAAAGTAGCCACTGATAAAGATTCATAGCATGGTCCTAGCAGAGTTGCAGTAGTAAACTTCTAGAAAAACAGTAATTCTTCATCCTAAATAATCTTGAAGCTGAACACTTTTTCTCCAGCCCCACTTATTTAATCAAAGCCCATATTACATTTTACCGGCCCCACCACCTCTATTTGAGCAATGATCCTTTTAATTACTTGTTGTGATATGGATACTGGTAAGTTATTTAACCTCTGAGCCTTAGTTGCTGCCTATGTTGAACAGAACTAAATAATCCTAAATGATAGAATTTTCAGAAGAAAATGTATGTGAAATATGAAATAACATAATACAAAGTGCACAACTACATGCTTTCAAATAAGAAGACATATGGAGCTATAAACACAGGAACAGAATTGACTTCACTGTTTGTTTCATGGGGAGGGGTGCCAGTTCAAAACTAATGGTACAGAAATGGGTTTTATGCAGCTTCAACAGGATTGATCATTCCATTGCTGCATGGCCAGCAAGGTAGAAGCTAAAAGAATTAAAGACTAGAGCAGCAATGAATGTAGCTGAACCAGTAACTGTGGAGTAGAATTGGAGTCTTTTGGGCATGTGCTGAAGGATAGCATAGCTGGATCTTATGGTAGATTTCTTTTTAGATGTTTGAGGATTCCCTCCACTGATTTCTAGAGTGGCTGAACCAGTTTACAATCACAGTAACAGTGAATGAAGCTATCCTTTTCCCAACCTCGTTTCCAAGAATTGTTGCATATTGTTTTGTTGATCTTTGCCATTTTGGCCATGGTAAATTGCCTTGATTTGTAGTTCCCTAACTGCGAGGCACAATGAACTTTTTCTTTGTATGCTGTTTATTTTTGTTTTATAATGATTCAGTTATTATAAACGTGTTAACCATTTTTATTTCTTCTTTTGGAAATTATCTGTACAAATACCAACCCATTTTTAAATGGGTTTTGTTTTGTGTTGTTTGTTTGCTTTTAAGGTCTTTATTTTTTTCTTGATATTAATCCTTTGTCAGATAGGCAGCTTGCAAAGATTTTCTCCCATTCTGCGGGCTTCATCTTCACACTTGAGTGATTTTTTTCTTTAGCTGTGCAGAAGCTTTTTAGTTTTATGAGGCACTACTTATCAAATGTTGCCCTTAATTCTTGGGCAAATGGAATCCAATTGAGAAAATCCCTTCCCACACCTCTGCCATGTAGGTACTGCCCATGTTTTATTCTAGCATTTTCAGTGTTTCAGGTTTCACATTTAGGTCATTGATTCATTTAGAGTTAGTTTTTGTGTAAGGTGATAGATACTTGTGGTCATACAGTTTTTCCAGCATCATCTGTTGACTATGCTGTCTTTTCCCCAGGGTATATTTTTGGCATCTTTGTCAAATTTCAAATGGCTGTAGTTATTGGTACTTTCTTAAACTTCAAACAATAAGTACTCTTTCTCTCCCTCTCCATCCCCCCTCTTTCAGTGTGTGTGTGTGTCATGCATGTGTGTCTGCATGTGTGTGTAATATAATATTCCAGAACATTCTTCATTTATTTAACTAATATACAGAGCACATTCACTATTTCTGTTCCTCAGCCCACAAATGACCTCAGAATGTTAACTAATCTGTTGGCCTCATATTCCAGTTTGGAATGCCAATCTTTCCACAATTGGAATTCTGTTCCAGCATTACAATGCAGAGCCTCCATAATGCTGGCCTGTGGAGACATGGATAATGGTGCCATCTGACACTTATCATAATTTCATTCAAAGTCATATTGCTTTTACATTGTATTTCTTTTTGCCATTCTGACTCCTGCCAGCAACATGCTCAAATTTTACCTAAATGGGAGCATTTTGACTTGGGGATAGAACATTTCTCAGTGCCATTTACTTAATAGTATACATTACTGCAAAGGGAAGGTTCTGACCCCAGGCCAAGTTCCTGACATCCAGGGTAGAGGAAGTTTCAAGGGCAAAACAGTAGCTCCTATCAAGATGTAAAAACCCATGCTGAGCAGTAGATTTGAGGGCAAAAGAGAGTTTCAGTGGAACCTGTCACTCCAAGGCATGGCTGGGCCTTAAGCCTCTACTTAACAATGAAGAAAGGAAACAAAACAAGGTGTAACCTTGCTTTACTGAGAAATGCATTTAACAAGTCTCCTCCTCCTAACATGCCCTCCAAATATGCAATGCTAAGTGAGTTGTAAGTACTAAAGCCATGGCATGAAATGTGCTTTTGAAGAAAACAGTGATATGTACAGGAAAACCAAAGTGTGGGGACAGATAAATGGTTTGAATTCAGTAGAATATATGGTCTATATAGGCCCTGGAATTGGAGATGTTTATAAACTGAAATAAACAATAAGCCAATTCTAAGAGATTAAACTGAAGGTTGAGAAGTAATAATGACATGACCTGAATTAAAGAAGGAAGGTCATTAAACTGTGTGATTTCAGAAAAGACTTGGTTTCCCTGATACAAATACATTTATGGATATTTTCAGTTCTGAGTTAAAAAGACCAAAAAAGTCACCAGGAAAATATTGATTGTAATTAATTTGGACAGTGGAGAAGGAATAAAAGAAGTGAGAGAATATAAAAAGTAGAATCTGTTGGGCACAGGAGAAGTTTTGACTGGGCACATAGTGGTCTCCAATCCTTTTATTGACTGCCCATATTCTAGTCAATAATTAGTTCCTCCCAGTTTTCACTCAGATCCTCACAGCAGGATTTCTTATAGGTTTCACTGAAATATCTCCATGATTAAGGTAATCTTTTACCACCAAAATCCCTAAAGTTTTACTATCCAGTGACAACATATTCTTTCTGTCTCCATTTCTTTTCTACTGCTATAATGGATCATCATGACCAATGTAATTTATAAAAAAAAACAAGCTGTTTGAGTCTTACAGTTACAAGGGGTTAGGGTCTGCCTTAGGGTTTCCATTGCTGTGAAGAGACACTATGACTGAGGCAACTCTTATAAAGGACAACATTTAATTGGGGCTGGCTTATTGGTTATGAGGGTCAATCCATTATCATCATGGTGGGAAACATGGCAGTATCCAGGCAGGCATGGTACTGAAGGAATTGAAAGTTCTACATCTTGTTCTGAAGGCAAGCAGGAAAAGACTGGCCCCCATGTGGCTAGGAGGAGGGTCTCAAAGTCCACCCCTACAATGACACACTTCCTCCAAGGACACACTTACTAATAGTCCCACTCCCTGGAACAAGCATATTCAAATCACCACAGAATATTATGGAGCATCGCAGCAGATAGGCAGGCATGTGTTAGAGAAGTACCTGAGAGTTTATACGACAACAACCAGGGCAGAGAGAGGTGGAGCTATTTGGGAAAGGAACAAGGTTTTGAAGCCCAACCTCAGTGACACACATTCTTTAATAAGGCTACATCTCCTAATCATTCTCAAATCATTCCATCAACTGTGCAACTGTGGACAAGTATTCAAGCATATGACCCTATATGAGTCTTTATCATTCAAATCAATGTATTGGTTTAGACTTAACATTGTCTTATGGACACTGGATCATAGTGCTTCCTTAGACTGGATAGTTAGGCTTAGAATTCTTTTAATTAAAAAAATTCATTTTGTATACTTATATAGAGAGATACAAGATACTATTTTCAAAAGGGTATTATTGTTAATAAAAATTTGAAAACTACTGAGCTAAATATAGAATGAGTCACTCCTGAAAATTATCCTTTATAGATGAGACACTTGACTATCTGACTAACTTTTTGATGAACTTTCACTTGAAAAATGCCAATTTCTTTTTCTCATAAAGATATTTTAGGGACTTTCCCACCTTATGCTATGAGCATTAATATAAGGATCATATTAGCTCTAGACACAGGGGTACAAACTAAGACCTAGCCAAAAGCAGACAAAATTGTTCATACACTTTTAAAGAGGGATTGGCTAAAGGCCTTATAATGGATTCCATGTCAGAATTCTACACATTATAACACCATAGTCACAATGATGATGATAATTACGATGATGATAAATTCTATATTCCAAATTTTAAACTTTTATTATATATGACTTTAAGCATGTTTATGTGTTTAATAAAGATTTTAAATATTTGATTTATTATTTGCATCTTCATTTCCCATTTTCTCTATGATCATATATATTTGATTTTCAAAGGTCTTTAAGTTTCAGGCCTTTAAATATATATATTCTCTGAGAATCCATGGTCCACTCCAGCTAGGGTAGTCGATCAGTGCCTTGTTCAGTCATCAACAAAGAAGTTTCTTTCTGAAGTAGATGGGAAACATACAGAGGTCCACAATCAGACATTACACAGAGAGTGAGAGACCTTGGAACAGTCAGTCTTAAAAGGATAGCTTCATCAAATCCTGGGTTGGGGAGCAGGGGAAGGGGAGAAGGAGATAGGGAATTTTCAGAGGGGAAACTAGGAAAGGGGAAAACATTTGAAATGTAAATAAAGAAAATATATAATAAATCTATAAATATGAAAAAATCCTATAGAGGAATTCTCATCTTACAACATGGCTGTTCTGGCAAGGAATCCCATCCAATGATCTAGGTCTGTATTATCTGACTGGAATGCTGACACACCACACACTTTCAATCCCTCTGGCTAGAATACAGACCCACCTTTAGCACACACATTGAATCCCCCCCCCCCAAAAAAAAATGATCTCTACTTTAGGGCAAGACAATGTGGCAAATCACAGAAAGATTCAACAGAATGGGTCAAAGATAGGATAAACCCAGTTCTCATGAGAAGAAAAAAAAAAAAAAAACACGAAAGGGAAGCTACTTAAGAGTAGAGCAGAGAGAGTCGATGAACTGGGAGCCTAGTGCAGTGAGTGCAGCGCAATGAAATTGAGTTTGCTTTTGAGATCATGAAGTTCAGTGCAGATTAGCAGAGTCATTTGAAACCAAAGAGTAAGAAGGCAGAAGATTAAAACAAATTTGCCATAGTTAGTTTGAGGCCAAGCAAAGCAGTTCAGTGAGAAGCCAAGAGAAACCAGAATGAACAGAATGAATTAGTCAGCTTGGAGAGGACTTTGAGCCAGAACAGCAGAGTTGAACCAGCCAACCAGAAAGAGCTAGAAAGGGGGGGGGGCTTATTCAGCAGTAAGTCTCTGAGGGAGCAATTAAATCTGGAAATAAAAGCTACTATTACAGAAATCCCTCCTCTTAGAGCTCAAGGAATCCTGCTGATGAGGATAACGAGTTAAGAACCAGAGGATAGAAGACACCAAGGAAAAATGAACCCTCTTAATCAACAGGATTGACACACACATAAATTCACAGAGACTGAAGTAGAATGCATAGAACCTGAAGGGCTCCTTTGGGTATATATTACAGCTTCCAGGTTAGTGTTTTCATAAGGTTCCTGATTATGAATGAGTGGGGTCTCTACATCTATACCTGTTTCTTGTGTCTTTTGTTGGGCTCATTTGCTTCCATTTGTTTTGTCCTATTCTGATGTGTTATTTTTATTTTTATTTTATTTTGTTTTGTTTTGTTTTGTTTTATTTTATTTTATTTTATTTTATTTTATTTTATTTTATTTTATTTTATTTTATTTTTATCCCTTAGAAGCCTGACTGTTTTCTAGTGAGATCCAAATGGAAGATCCAGATGCAAGTGAAGATGAGAAGGTACTGGAGAGAGACAGAGACAGAGGCAGAGAGACAGAAACAAAGAGAGACAGACATAAATAAAATTATAATCAGAATATAGTATATGAAAAACTATTTTCAATAAAAGGGAAAAAAGAAAGTGGAAAATATGTAGAGATAGTTATATACACAGATACATTGACAGACAGATATGTTACTTAGTTTTTCTATAAAACATTGGTTTGTTCATTTCTTGTCATCCAGTGGTTTATACGTTTGTTACAATTTTTATTTTATGTAGAGTATCTTTTTGTTTGAATTAACATATAATGTGTTAAGGTTCATTATGACCATCCCAACTTTTTGACACCATATCTTCCTTCTTCAATCTTTGATAAATATGCCCAGTAACTTTCATTCTTAAGCCATGCAAATGCACAGCATGTTTCTCTGACCACTTTGAATGTTAGGCCTCAGCCTCTTGCCATAAAAGATCACTTTATTACAGGTGCTTAGATGCCCCCAAAGTATTTGGGAGATAAAATTGTTTTCATTGACTTTAACTCTTTATTTTCTTACCACATTATCTTATAATAATGTCATAATGAAATATTAGGTTGAAATTATATTGACAGACATCTC
The DNA here is from genome assembly GCF_000001635.26 of Mus musculus. Classification (NCBI taxonomy): domain Eukaryota; kingdom Metazoa; phylum Chordata; class Mammalia; order Rodentia; family Muridae; genus Mus; species Mus musculus. The sequence continues at coordinate 47,039,811 of NC_000086.7, forward strand.
TGTATTTTCCAAGTGATCATTATGAACTAATTTCTCAAGAATGCATATCCTCTCAAAATCTAAGTTCATTATGTTTACAACCATCCATAGTTAACCCATCAAAATTCTCATCATTAATATCATATGTTTTCTAGTTCTTAAATTTCCATATTTCGTTTTTCTTTATTAGTATTATTCCCTTTGGACAAAATGCTGCTCTCTACATAGTGTACTTACCAAAACTCTACATTAACTTTCTTTTTTTAATTAGGTGTTTTCTTTATTTACATTGCAAATTTTATCACCTTTCCTCATTTCCCTTCCAAAAAACCCCCAAAACTATCCATTACCCCCTCCCCTTGCTCACTACCCCACCCACACCCGCTTCCCTGTCCTGGCATTCCCCTGCACTGGGGCATTGATTGAGCCTTCACAGGACCAAGGACCTCTCCTCCCATTGATGTCCCACAAGGCCGTCCTCTGCTACATGTGTAGCTAGAGCCATGAGTCCCTCCGTGTGTTTTCTTTGATTGATGGTTTAGTCCCTGGGAGCTCTGGGGGTGCTGGTTGGTTCATATTGTTGTTCCCTCTATGGCACTACAAAACCCTTCAGCTCCTTGAGTCCTTTCTCTAGTTTCTCCATTGGGGACCCTGTGCTCAGTCCAATGGATGAATGTGAGTATCCACTTCTGTATTTGTCAGGCACTGGCAGAGCTTCTCAGGAGACAACTATATCAGGCTCCTGTCAGTAAGCACTTGTTGGTATCCACAATAGTGTCCGAGTTTGGTAACTGTATATGGGATGGATCACCAGGTGGAACAGTCACTGGATGGCCTTTCCTTCAGTTTCTGCCACAAGCTTTGTCTCTGTACTTCCTCCAATGAGTATTTTGTTCCCCCTTCTAAGAAGGACTGAAGTATCCACACCATGGTCTTCCTTCTTCTCGAGCTTCTCAAGATACTTTTACTTTCAAGACCCAAATAAAATGCTACGTTTTCAGAATATTTACTCCACTCTTTCAATGAAACTTAACATTCCCTTACTTTTTGGCACCATAGCACTATTTTGTTACTTTTGTTTGTATTTACAGATTGGCTGAATATATATTTTGCCTTATGGTCATGTATTCTGTGTTTCCTGTTCCCCAATAAATGGCAAGGACCAGAAAGTAGAGTCTAACTTTGATTCATTTCAGTAAGCTGACTCTGGCCCCACACAATACTCCTTTTAATTTGCATCATTGTTGATAAGCATACTTAATTTAGCTTATGATTGAATATAGCCTTCAAATGCTATTTTTAAAGTTGATTGTCTATCTTAAAAATCATTATTGGCACTTAAGCTTTAGGTACTGGAAAAATTCTTCCATCATCTTAGGACTCAATACTAAGGAACATGCCATTGACAGAAGCATAAGAAACATTCTGCAAGAAGGATTGGAACAGGCTTAGATCCTAATAGTGAAAATCTTTGTTCACTATTTTTTTAGGGAGAAATGTATCAAAGATGGATAACACATATGAAGAAATTGCTTTTTCTACATTCCCAGGGTCTTTAAAAATGAGATATTAACTTTATAAATTTTATTTCAGCAGTTGTTAAAACTGTACACAAAAACTTCTAGTTCAAGAAAAGAATTTTGCATTGTAGTCAAATCACGTAGAAATTTTAACTATAGTAAATGTATCCTCCTTTTTTTTTATCGATAACTTACCCAAAAAGCCTGCCTCATTGATTTTGTTTTTGTCGTTGTTATTTTACTAGTTTAGCATTTACTAAATACTCAGGTTAATAATAATGTATTAGACACCATGAATTCAAGTTACTCTCACACACTGAATCTCATTTACTTGGTTTTCTTGGAATTAGAATGAATCCATAAGTAAAGAAGATGTTTAAAGTTACCTTTAATGTAATAACAGGATGAACATAAATGGGGAAGAATATTTTTAAAAGGTAGCAATGGTACATAGAATAAAATTAAAAGGTCTACCAAGTTACTGAATATAATTACTGGATTAGTCAACTACTTTTTTTTTAGATACATTCTTTATTTACATTTCAAATGTTATCCCCTTTCCTGCCCCACCCCCCAAAAAGTACACCCTATCCCCTCCCCCCCCACCACTGCTCACCAACCCACCCACTCCTGCTTCCTGGCCCTGGCATTCCCATATACTGGGTCATAGAACCTTCACAGGACCAAGGGCCTCTTGTCCCATTGATGATGGACTAGGCCATTCTCTGCTACATATGCAGCTAGAGACACGAGCTCTGGGGTACTAGTTAGTTCATATTGTTGTTCCTCCTATGGGGCTGCAAACCCCTTCAGCTCCTTGAGTCCTTTCTCTAGCTTCTCCATTGGGGACCCTGTGCTCCATCCCATGGATGACTGTGAGCATCCACTTCTGTATTTGTCAGGCACTGGCAGAGCCTCTCAGGAGACAGCTATATCAGGCTTCTGTAAGCAAGCTTTTTTTGTCATCCAAAATAGTGTCTGGGTTTGGTGGTTCTATATTCGATGGACTTCCAGGTGGAACAGTCTCTGGATGGCCATTCCTTCAGTCTCTGCTCTACACTTTGTCTCTGTAACTCCTTCCATGGGTATTTTGTTCCCTCTTCTAAGAAGGATCAAAGTATCCACACATTGGTCTTCCTTCTTCTTGAGTTTCATGTGTTTTGAAAATTGTATCTTGAGTATTCTGAGCTTCTGAGCTAATATCCACTTATCAGTGAGTGCATATGATGTGTGTTCTTTTATGATTGGGTTACCTCATTCAGGATGATATCCTCCAGATCCATCCATTTGCCTATGAATTTCATAAATTCATTGTTTTAAATAGCTGCATAGTACTCTATTGTGTGAATGCACCACATTTTCTGTATCCATTCCTCCGTTGAGGGACATCTGGGTACAGGGGAAAAATTCCTGAACAGAACACTAATAGCTTGTGCTATAAGAAGAAGAATTGACAATTGGGACCTCATAAAATTGCAAAGCTTCTGTGAGGCAAAGGACACTGTCAATAAGACAAAAAGGCAACCAACAGATTGGGAAAAGATCTTTACCAATCCTAAACCTGATAGAGGGCTAATATCCAATATATACAAAGAACTCAAGAACTTAGACTCCAGACAACCAAATAACCCTATTAAAAATGGGGTACAGAGTTAAACAAAGAATTCTCAACTGATGAATATCAAATGGCTAAAAAGCACCTAAAAAAAGATTCAACATCCTTAGTCATCAGGGAAATGCAAGTTAAAACAACCCTGAGATTCCACCTTGCACCAGTCAGAATGGCTAAGGTCAAAAACTCAGGTGACAGCAGATGCTGGTGAGGATATAGAGAAAGAATAACACTCCTCCGTTGTTGGTGGGATTACAAACTGGTACAACCACTCTGGAAATCAGTTTGGTGGTTCCTTAGAAAATTGGACATAATACTACCAGAGAATCCAGGAATATACCCATATACCCAGAAGATGCTCCAACTTGTAATAAGGACACATGCTCCACTATGTTTACAGCAGCCTTATTTATAATAGCTAGAAACTGTATAGAACCCAGCTATCCCTCAGTAGTCAATTACTCTTAACCACTTTCAAGCTCATCAATTATAATACTAATTCGTGACCCACAATCAGTCATTGTTTTTGTTGAACATAATGAGCTGTAAATAGATCTCAGAAAACAATGCCTCTGAAGTTTTTGAAAGTATTATTATTATTACCATTTTACTTGCAGGAACTTTTATTATATATCATCAGAAACTGTGTTAACACCTTGACAATGAACACAAAGTTATCCAGAAGCCTCTGGGTAGCATATGCTCACTTTTGATGTTGTTCTAGCCAGTGTTAGATATCAAGATCTGACCACTGCATCTGACCTTCATCTTCCCAGCACTGCCTGTAATTTTCTTCCATTAAGGTTTATTTTGAAACAAGCTATATACTAATAACAGTTGACTCTTGTTTTCTCTTTTGGCAATTTTAGGATATATAAGAAAGTCTGAAAGCATACACAAGGGCAGTCAGAATATGCTGCTCACTGTGGAAGCTGTGCTGAAATGAAAGAAAAATAATGATTGCAAGGACTAAGAAACCCAACTGCTTTAAAACTACTAAGAGCTTTATTGAGATATATCTCACACACCATGGAATCTATTCTTTAAAAGCATACATCTCAGTAGGTTTTACTATATTCAGAATTGTGGAACTATCACTTCAGTTGAATCTAGGAATGTTCCCAACTATATTTGATGAATGTTTTTAATCAAAAATGGGACTGAGAAGGAGAATATTTGATGTGAGCCAAGCCACATTTTAGAAGGTATGGTTTAAAGTGTGAAAGATCATGAATAGTAACATAGATGAAAACAGCAACTTTGGCACTAGTCTTAAATTATATCCTTTTTATTATGTGTTAAAGCAATATAATATCTTTTTATGCCTGAAAATATAATTATATAATAGTGATGCATTCAGCTTTATCAACTTGACTAATTTAGAACACAAAAAAGGTAAGTATAATGTAGGTTCTAAATATAGAAACTCTGAACTGGATTTGTGCTGAATTTCAGCCACATAGTTTTACATCAATCAGGAAAACAAAGATGTATTAGTGAGATCATTTTCCTTTCTTTCTGGCCATAATTCAAAATGAACACATATTTTTGCTGCTAAGGACCTTATTTTACTTCTGTGTTAAGGATTCTACTTTTGATCTCTAGCTTAAATATCCAGAGTTCCTATGGTTGCTAGGAAACTAACAAATACAGTTCTCTAAGCTCTTATATCATAAAGGTATAATTATGTACTTGTTTACAGAAAAACAGACATCTAAAGAATATTTCCCTAAGATGAAATTAAATAGCATATCTTCTCTATGTGGGAAATAAGTAACATTTAATAGGAAAATGATAGCATGATGGGGGGAAACCATCTGAACTTCCTATTGTTCTCTCTCACTAGCATCTTTAAATTTATAACTTTTGATGAAACAACCTGATTTGGCCCCTCATGTAAAATATAGTCTCTTGTTTCTGCCTTCAGTAATATTTCATCTAGCTCCCCTCCAAAATTAGAAACAAGAAGCTCATTACATTGGGTTATGAAATTTAGTCTTGATAGATTCTAAAATTTGTTATTAATATTTCATTATTGTGATTGCTGATGGTCTTAGGTTCAGGGGGAAGCTTTTCTGGGATAATCAATCTCCTGTCTTTATGAGAAACATTATTCATAAACTTATGTAAAAGGTCTGCTCTTTCATTATAGTATAACCAGCTAACAATCTATCTGTGTGTGCCCATCTGACCTTGCAATTACTGGCTTATCTCTATGATGCATTGCAATAGAATTATTAATTCTACTTCCTTAAGACTTTTATTCTTTTGCTCTGTAGGTCAGCCAGAGAGAATGATAGCAATCCCATTAATAACAATTATCAGCAACTCAGGAGGCATATGGAAAACAGTTTTTTTTTCAGAACATGAGCATCTGCTTCTGAAGAGACAGAAATGGAGATGCTTGCAATTCCAGAGAAACCCTATTTTCTAATTCAGAAACATCAACTCATTGGTAGTAGTTACTGACTATGGACATGACAGCAGGAGAATTCAATGTCATCAGAAGCTTTCAGCTATAAATACACTGCTTGGTTCTCAAGAGCCTTCTGGCAAAATCTCCAACCTTTAAGTCACCTACCTTTGTTCATTTTTCATAATGGTGTTGTTTTCTAAAAGATTTACTACTGTTTGCATGGTAATAAGAGAAGAGAGACCAGTCTCTAGAATATTCAAAAATATCAGTCTTATAAACAGCAATGTTCTTATTCCAATACTGCTAGGGTGGTATTCACATTATTTGCAGTATATGCATCTCAACAAAAAAAAATATGAAAAATGCCTCCTTCAGAAAAATGTTTTGCTTTGTAGCCACATATAAAATCATATTATACCATTATAAAACCAAAACTAACACATAGAGAATCATTTTGCTCAGCATAGCAATTGGAGGTAGGTTGCTGAAAATTAGTCTAAATTAATTATGCTCATCTATTCCCATATTTCTTAAGCAGCAAAGTTAGTGATACTAGGAAAATCTCCAAGATAATGACAGTATGGTCATGGAACAGATTCTGTAATCCCTTTTTCTCTTCACTTATATTTATTTGTACCCTAGAAACAGCTTTGTTTGACTTATGACAGAATTACTGCATATGTGTATATGTGTGTGTCTATGCACACTTTGTGGGTTTTCCCAGTGTAGTAATCATCACTACTATTATAATTATTGCCCTCAGACCACTTGATTTTTTTCCCATGACTCAATAATCATAATCTACACCATTCCAGTTTTTGGCAAGATTTTTTTCCAAGACTAAGGTTTTTGTTTTGTTTTCTTTTCTTTTCTTTTTTCTTTTTTTATTAGATATTTTCTTCATTTACATTTCAAATGCTATCCCCAAAGCCCCCTTTACCCTCCCCCGACCCTGCTTCCCAAACCACCCACTCCTGCTTCCTGGCCCTGGCATTCCCCTGTACTAGAGCATATAATCTTTGCAAGACCAAGGCCCTCTCCTCCCATTGATGGCCAACTAGGTCATCCTCTGCTATATATGCAACTAGAGACACAGCTCTGGTGGTGGTGGGGTACTGGTTAGTTCATGTTATTGTTCCTCCTATAGGGTTGCAGACCCCTTTAGCTCCTTGAGAACTTTCTCTAGCTCCTTCATTAGGGGCCCTATGTTCCATCCAATAGATGATTGTGAGCATCCATTTCTGTATTTCCCAGGCATTGGCATAGCCTCACAAGAGAGAGATATGTCAGGGTCCTGTCAACAAAAATCTTTCTGGCATATACAATAATGTCTGGGTTTGGTGGAGGTATATGGGATGGATCCCTGTATGGGGCAGTCTCTGGATGGTATTTCCTTCTGACTTAGCTCTGAACTTTGTATCTGCAAATCCTTCCATGGGTATTTTGTTCCCCATTCTAGGAAGGAACTAAGAATCAGCACTTTAGTCTTCCTTCTTCTTGAGTTTCATATGCTTTGTAAATTGTATCTTGGTTATTCTAAGTTTCTGGGCTAATATCTGCTTATCAGTGAGTGCATATCATGTGTGTTCTTTTGTGATTGGGTTACCTCACTCAGGATGATATCCTCAAGATGCATCCATTTGCCTAAGAATTTCATGAATTCATTGTTTTTAATAGCCGAGTAGTACTCCATTGTATAAATGTACCACATTTTCTGTATCCATTCCTCTGTTGAGGGACATCTGGGTTCTTTCCAGCTTCTGGCTATTATAAATAAGGCTTCTATGAACATAGTGGAGCATGTGTCTTTATTACCAGTTGGAACATTGTCTGGGTATATGCCCAGGAGATGAATTGCTGGATCTAGTGGTAGTACTATGTCCAATTTTCTGAGGAACCTCCAGACTGATTTCCAGAATGGTTGCACAAGCTTGCAATCCCACCAACAATGGAGTAGTGTTCCTCTTTCTCCACATCCTCACCAGCATCTGCTGTCACCTGAATTTTTGATCTTAGCCATTCTGACTGGTGTGAGGTGGAATCTCAGGATTGTTTTGATTTGCATTTCTCTGATGATTAATGATACTGAACATGTTTTTCAGGTGCTTCTCAGCCATTCGGTATTCCTCAGGTGAGAATTCTTTGTTTAGCTCTGTACCCATTCTTAATAGGGTTATTTGATTTTCTGGAGTCCATCTTCTTGAGTTCTTTATATATATTGGATATTAGTCCCCTATCTGATTTAGGATTGGTAAAGATTCTTTCCCAACCTGTTGGTGTCCTTTTTGTCTTATTGACAGTATCTTTTGCCTTACAGAGCCTTGCAATTTTGTGAGGTTCCATTTGCCAATTTTCAGTCTTACAGCACAAGCCATTGCTGTTCTGATCAGGAATTTTTACCGTGTGCCCACATCTTTGAGGATTTTCCCCACTTTCTCCTCTATAAGTTTCAGTGTCTCTGGTTTTATGTGGAGTTCCTTGATCCAAGTATACATGACCTTAGTACAAGGAGATAACAATGGATCAATTCCCATTCTTCTATATGCATACTGCCAGTTGTGCCAGCAGCATTTGTTGAAAATGCTATCTTCTTTCTACTGCATGGTTTTAGCTCCTTTGTCAAAGATCAAGTGACCATAGGTATGTGGGTTCATTTCTGGGTCTTCAATTCTATTCCATTGATCTACCTGTCTGTCACTGCACCAATACCATGCAGTTTTTAATCATAATTGCTCTGTAGTACAGCTTGAGGTCAGGCATGGATATTCTACCAGAGGTTCTTTTATTCTTGAGAATAGTTTTTGCTATCCTAGTTTTTTATTTTTTATTATTCCAGATGAATTTACAAATTGCCCTTTCTAATTCTGTGAAAAATTGAGTTGGAATTTTGGTGGGGATTGCATTGAATCTGTAGATTGCTTTCAGAAAGATAGCCATTTTTACTACATTGATCCTGCCAATCCATGAGCATGGGAGATCTTTTCATCTTCTGAGATCTTCTTCAATTTCTTTCTTCAGAGACTTGAAATTGTTTTCATACAGATCTTTCACTTCCTTAGTTAGAGTCACACCAAGGTATTTTATATTATTTGTGACTATTGTGAAGGGTGTTATTTCCCTAATTCCTTTCTCAGCCTGTTTATCTTTTGTGTAGAGAATGTCCATTCATTTGTTAGAGTTAATTTTTATATCTAGCTACTGCACTGAAGCTGTTTATCAGGTTCAGTAGTTCTCTGGTGGAATTTTAAGGGTCACTTATATATACTATCATATCATCTGCAAAAACTGATATTTTGACATCTTCCTTTTCAATTTGTATCCACTTGACCTCTTTTGTTGTCTAATTATTCTGGCTTGGACTTTAAGTACTATATTGAATAGTTAGGGAGGAAGTAGGCAGCCTTCTCTAGTCCCTGAATTTAGTGGGATTGCTTCCAGCTTCTCTCCATTTAATTTGATGTTGGCTACTGGTTTTCTGTCTATTGCTTTTACTATGGTTAAGTATGGGCCTTGATTTCCTGATCTTTCCATGAATTTCATCATGAATGGGTGTTGGATTTTCTCAAATGCTTTCTTAGCATCTAAGGAGATGTTCATGTGGTTTTTGTGGAGTTTGATTATATAGTGGATCACGTTGATGGATTTCCATATATTAAACCATCCCAGCATCCATGGAATGAAGCATACTTGATCATGATGGATGATTGTTTTGATGTTTTCTTGGATTCAGTTAGAGAGAAATTTATTGAGTATTTTTACATTGATATTCATAAGGCAAATTGGTCTGAAGTTCTCTATCTTTGTTGGGTCTTTATGTGAATTAGGTATCAGAGGAATTGTGGCTTCATAGACAAATTATATGGTCAATTTTGGAGAAGGTGCTATGAGTTGCTGAGAAGAAGGTATATCTTTTTGTTTTAGGATAAAGTGTTCTGTAGATATCTGGTAAATCCATTTTTTTCATAACTTTTGTTAGCTTCAATGTGTCTCTGTTTATTTTCTCTTTCCAGGATCTGTCCATTGATGAGAGTGTGGTGTTGAAGTCTCCCACTGTTATTGTGTGAGGTGCAATATGTGCTTTGAGCATTTCTGTAGTTTCATTAATGAATGTGGCTGCCCTTGCATTTGGAGCATAGATATTCAGAATTCAGAGTTCATCTTGGAAGATTTTACCTTTGATGAGTATGAAGTGCCCCTCCTTGTCTTTTTTGATAACTTTGGGTTGGAAGTCGATTTTATTCAATATTAGAATGGCTACTCCAGCTTGTTTCTTCAGACCATTTGCTTGGAAAATTGTTTCCAGCCTTTTACCCTGAGGTAGTTTCTGTCTTTTTTCCTGAGGTGGGTTTCCGGTGAGCAGCAAAATGTTGGGTCCTGTTTATGTAGCTAGTCTGTTAGTCTATGTCTTTCTATTTGGGAATGAGTCCATTGATATTAAGAGATATTAAGGAAAAGTAATTGTTGCTTCCTGTTATTTTTGTTGTTAGTGTTAGGATTCTGTTCTTGTGGCTGTCTTATTTTAGGTTTGTTAAAGGATTAGTTTTTGCTTTTTTCTAGGGTGTAGTTGTAGTACTTGCGTTGGCGTTTTCCCATTATTATACTCTGAAGGGCTGGATTAGTGGAAAGATAATGTGTGAATTTGGTTTTGTTGTGGAATACTTTGGTTTCTCCATCTATGGTAATTGAGAGTTTTGCTGCATATTGTAGCCTGGGCTGGCATTTTTGTTCTCTTAGGGCCTGAATAACCTCTGTCCAGGATCTTCTGGCTTTCATAGTCTCTGGTGAGAAGTCTGTTTTAATTCTAATAGGTATGACTTTATATGTTACTTGACCTTTTTCCCTTACTGCTTTTAATATTCTGTCTTAATTTAATGCCAATTTGTTGTTCTGATTATTATGTGTTGTGAGTAATTTTTTCTGTTCCAGTCTATTTGGAGTTATGTAGGCTTCTTATATGTTAATGGACACCCCTTTCTTTAGGTTAGGGAAGTTTTCTTCTATAATTTTGTTGAAGATATTTACTGGCCTTTTAAGATGAAAATCTTCATTCTCATCCATACCTATTATCCTTAAGTTTGTTATTCTCATTGTGTCCTGGATTTCCAGGATATTTTGGGTTAAGATCTTTTTGCATTTTGCATTTTCTTTGATTGTTGTGTCTATGTTCTCTATGGAATCTTCTGCACCTGAGATTCTCTCTTCCATCCCTTGTATTCTGTTGCTGATGCTTGCATCTATGGTTCCTGATTTCTTTCCTAGGTTTTTTATCTCCAGAGTTGTCTCCCTTTGGGTTTTCTTCATTGTTCCTATTTCCATTTTTAGTTCTTGGATTGTTTTGTTCAATTCTATCACCTGTTTGTTTGTGTTTTCTTGTAATTCTTTAAGGGAGTTTTGTGTTTCCTTTTTAAGTTCTTCTAAATGTTCATCAGTGTTTTCCTGTAATTCCTTGAGGGTATTTTTGTGTTTCCTCTTTAAGGGCTTCTACTTGTTTATCAGTGTTCTCCTGTATTTCTTTAAGTGAGTTATTAATGCCCTTCTTAAAATCCTCTACCAGCATCATGAGATATGATTTTAGAACTGAATCTTGCTTTTTGGGTATGTTTGGGTATCCAGGACTCGCTGTGGTGGGCGTACTTGGTTCTGATGATGCCCAGTGGTCTTGGTTTCTGTTAGTAAGCTTCTTATGTTTGCCTTTTGCTATCTGTTAATCTCTGGTGTTAGTTGTTCTAGCTGTCTCTGGCTGGAGCTTATTCCTGCTATGATTCTTTAGCCTCTGTCAGCACTCCTGGGAGTCCAACTCTCTCCTGAGTCCCAGTGGTCACAGCACTCTCTCCAGGCAAGCTCTCCTCTTGTAGGGAAGGTGCACAGAAGTCTGGAGCTCTGATCCACCTCCTGAGTCCTGGGGTCAGACCCCTCCCTGGAGGCCGACTATCCTCTGGCAGGGAAGGTGTCCAAAAGTCTGGGTCTCAGCTCTGTCTCCTGGCTGAGGATGAGGCCCAAAGGGACTCTGTCCAAGAAGCTCTGTTGCTTCTGCTGCCCACGTGCTCTCCTGCATAGACTGGTCTCAGTTATCCCAAGATTCTGGGTATATTAGGGCCTGCCTTTGTCCTTTTGACCCTGTTGCTGCTAGCACAAGACCCTCTGGGTTTTTTGTTTTTTGTTTTTTTGTTTTTTTGTTTGTTTGTTTTTGAACTGATGTTGCTTTCCACTCATCGGTGATCTTAAGGACTCAGGTGTGCTAGGATTCCTGCAGTGTGGAGAGTCCTCCTGGGATCTTGGACCCCTCTGCTGAGATCGCGCCAAAGATGGCGCTGGGGTGGCGCCAACCAGAAGGAACCCCAGCAGCTGGTTGGGCAGGAGTCCTTTGTCCCTGTTTTTGCTAGCACAAGACCCTCTGGATTTTTTGGAAATGATGTTGCGTTCCACTCACCAGTGATCTCTCTGTGGACCTTGGGGTCCTCCACCGAGATGGTGCTGAAGATGGCACAGGCTAAGTTTTTGTTTTTGGGTTTTTTTTGTTTGTTTGTTTTTGTTTTTGTTTTTTTCTACTATTGTATTTATTAAATACTAGTGAAAATTCAACATTGAACAGAAAAATTATTCCAATGTACAACATATTAATTAACTATGTAGCAATCATCTCACATACAAAATATTAAAAGCAAAAGATGTTAAAATAAATCTCATAAAAGTAAAAATTCACTACAGAGTTGCTTGTAAACTCGTTGAGATTCTGATTAACACCCTCAATGGATATTGTTCTTAGAAGTTAAAAACCCCATTTTAAATCTCCTTGAGAAGAAAGAGAGGCCCATTGGACACGCAAACTTTATATGCCCCAGTACAGGGGAATGCCAGGGCCAAAAAATGGGAATGGGTGGGTAGGGAAGTGGGCGGGGGGGAGGTATGGGGGACTTTTGGGATAGCATTCTAAATGTAATTGAGGAAAATACGTAATAATAAAAAAATATTAAAAAAAAGAAATCACACACTGAAAAAAAAGAAATATCTTATCACCAGACTTTTGAAAAATGATAAAATATTTTTTCTACTCAGTTTTATTATCAGAACAAAAGACAATCAGTGGTGCAAGCAAAAAGAAAGCCCAATGATGTACTTGTTCATAATTCAGCTTACATGTGAAGAGACCTCAGCCTCAGAGACAAATCATAGCCTGAAACCTGATGAGACGACATTTGTGAAGGTAATCAGAGCTAGTACTAAGGGAAGGTAAAAATGGAGTGTAAAGCATGAAATGCAAAGTCTTCTATCCTCTCTCCATTCCTCTCTTCTTCCATCCTTTTTCTTCTTGGTACATGTGATCGCTAGCTTTATAGCAAACTGACACAAACCAGAATCATTTTGTATGGAAGTGGGTATTGAGGACAGCCCTACTAGAGTGCTCCGTGTGCAAGTGTGTGACACAATGTCTTGAATGGTGGCGAATATAAGAGGAGCCAGCTCACTGTCGGAGGTGCCACCCCTGAGCCAGTGGATCTAGGTACTATGAAACAGCAGGCTCAGCAAACCATAAGGAGGAACCTAGTAAAGAGCATCGTACTTAAATTCTGCACTAGAAGAGGCTTTCTTGTCTAATCCTACTCTAGAGTTTAGACTGCTACCTGCAGGCTAGGCATTCCATAATTTAGTACCTAAATTCAGTCCCCCTGACCATTTGATCTTAAGTCATTAAAAAAAACTGTATTTATTGTCCTTTTATTTAAAAAAATCCTTTTTCTCATATAATAATGTATCCTTATAATGGTTTTTCCTCCCTCTACTCATACCAGCATCTCTTTACCTCCCCTCCCATCCAAATCTAACCCTTTTCTGTCTATCATTGGAAAACAAACAGACTTCAATGTGATAATAATAAAATGAGAGAAAACAAAAAGTAACACATTGAAATTGGATATAACCAACAAATGGAAGAAAAGGAGCCAAAGCAAAGGCACAAGAAACACACTCATGTTTGCACACTCAGGAATCCCATCGAAACACTAAACTAGAAGCCATCATTTATATCCAGGGATCTGTGGAATAAATAGACAGAAGAAAAATATATTAATAGAACAAAATCAAAATAAGTATTTTTTTTAAAAAAAAAGAAGGGACCTGTTATGACACTATGAGTTAAAGAACCTCCAAGGATGTCATTGAGGTCATTTGTTTTTTTGGTAGTGGTCATCTACTGCTGGGAATGCAGCCTACCCTTAAGAGTAGTTTATTTCCCCAGTGAAACTCCTTTGGAGAAAACAAAATTTTCATTTGCAAGTGGTAGATTACTTCTGAGTTGGGAATGGGGGGGCATTGTTTACTTCTCCTTTGGGCTCTAGGACCCCAACTGGTACGAACCTATGCAGGCTCTGTGCTTCCTGTCTCTGTCTCTTTGAGTTCATATATGCATCAATCTTGTTTATTTAGAGAGTCTTGTTTTCTTGGCATTCCTCATCCCCTCTGGCTTGTATAGTCTTTCTGTGTCTCCTTCCAAGGGGTCTCCTGAGCCCTGATTTGTTGGAGGTATCTCATTTAGAGCTGAGTATTTCAAGTTTTCTCACTCTGCATATCTGGCTGTAGGTCTCTGCATTTGTCCTCTTCTCTTGAAGGAGGAATTTCTCTGATAACAGCTGAGCAGGGCACTGATCATATTTCTCTTTCTGTGTGAGAGTTATCTCACTCAGGATAATTTTTCCTAGTTCTACACCCGTATCTACAAATTTCCTTTTTAATGGCTGAATAATATTCCATTATATAAATATACCACATTTTCTTGACCTATTTTTCTGTTGAGGGGCACCAAGGTTGTTTCTAATTTCTGGTTATTATAAATAAAGCTGCAAATGAACATGGTTGATCAAGTGTCTGTGGGGTAGGATAAAGCATCCTTTGGGTATATATATATATATATATATATATATATATATATATATAGAGAGAGAGAGAGAGAGAGAGAGAGAGACAGAGACAGAGACAGACAGACAGACAAACAGGCTAGATCTTGAGGTGGATCTACTCCCATCTTCATAAGGATGATTCCTGAGGAATCACCACATTTATTTCCAAAGTACAAGTTCATACTCCATTTAGCAATGGATGAGTATTCCCCTAAGACCAAGTTTTAATGAGACTTCTACCTACCTCTATTTTAGGAACTGAGAATAGCTAAAACCTAAAATAGACAAAAGTTAAAAGTATACAGATCTAATATTTCAATTAAAATACAACAATTAACAAAATCAGTTAAATATAAGTATAGTATAATATATATACTTATATTTAACTATACTATACTAGTATAGTTAAATATAAGTATAGCTACAACACAGTTAGAATCAAGGCACAGATATTAATGGCTGACTAAGAATTGTGCCATTATTTTGTGGTAAATTTCTTTTCTTATACGAATAAGAAATCCCATCACAAAAAACAAAAAATACATTAGAACTATAAACCATTTCCTGTATTATCTATATAACAGAAAAAGATGTATAACAATTATTCATGTAAATATAATAGTTTATGTACATAAAAACAAAGAGAAGGTGGTTGACTTTCCAATTCCTAGACTAGCAAGTCAGTTTAGTTGTTTTAAAGTGGACTAGTAGGGTAGCTCAGGAAATAGCATTACCTGTTTCTAAGTCTCATGACCTGAGTTTAATTCCTGGAAGTCACAGTGCAGAAGAAGGTAACTGACTCCCACAAATTGTCCTGTGACATCCACTCACAAATTATGTCATGTTTACACACATATGCACACACACAAACACACACACACACACACACACACAGGCACATGGACATAAACATGGGCATAAAAATGTAAGATTTATAAAAGGAAAACAATCTAATTAGGCTTCAACTCAGAGGAGAAGAATGGAAGGATTGAAAGTACAATAAAAACACCTGAATGTCTGTAACCTAGTATTTAGGGATGAGGAAAAGCAATGCAGAAGGATGTTGTCCTGTCAAGAATGAATGGTGGCCTATGCTTTTAAGATTGATAGAATAGTTGGAAGGAAAGAAAACTCACTGTTGTGATGTACTTGTATCCAATCAAAATTGTATAATGATTGGGTTGCCAATTGAGCTGAGAGTATAAGAAAACAGCAACAAATCTCTTCAGCACAGTAGAAAACTAATAAGGATCAATTGACCAAGGGCAAAAACACTCTCTGCTTATACCCAATATATCCCAGGGGAACTTTGGATGGAAAAAGGAGTGGGAGTTTATATTAGTTTCCTAGGGTTGCCATAACAAAGTAACACAACCTGGATTTAAACAATAGAATTTTACCCTCTCAGAGTTCTGAAGTCAATAAGCCTGAAATCAATGTGCTGGCATTGTTGATACCTCTGAAGGCTCGGAGACTAACTTCGCCATACTTCTTTTTTAGAATCTCACTGTTGCTTTCAGTTTGACATTTCCTATTTTATGGGTATCTTAAATTAACTTAGGTCATGCCCTGTACATGCCATTTCTCACTTTTCTCTCTATTTGAAATCTGTGTCTTTCCCTCTTGTACATATATAAATCATTAGGGCTTTCAGTTAATGGCAGCTGAAGATCTTTAAAGTGGTTATATATGCAAAAATCCTATTTTATAAATGAAGTCTTTACAGGGAACAGGGAGAGTAAATTCAGTTCATACAACTTCATTTCCTCCTTAGGAGTAAATTAAACACCCCTAGTAGAGAAAGAATTCATTGCTTTGGAACATGGCTCCCATAAAACCTTTTTTTTTATATGGTGGGTCTGTACCCCTGTTCCCTTCCCCATGCCCTCATGCACACAGTTCTCTTGCCCCATCCATATCTAATATTGATTTTATTTTCCCTTCTGACTATGATTCTAGTATCCTTGCTTGGGCCTTCCTTCTTACTTAGCTACTTTGGGTCTGTAGATTTTAGTATGGGTATCTGGTACTTTATGGTTTTAACATACCATGCATGTTTTTGTGAGTCTGGGATACCTCACACAGAATGATATTTTCTAGTTCCATCCATTTAAATAGCTGAGTAGTATTGCATTAAGTAAATGTACCACATTTTCTGTATTCATTCTTCAGTTGAGTGACATCTAGGCTGTTTCCAGTTTCTGACTACTATAAATAAAGCTGCTATGAACATAGTTCAGCAAGTATCCTTGTGGTATGTGGAAGCATCTTTTGGGTATATGCTCCGGAGTGGTATAGCTGGGCCTTGAGGTAGAACTATTCCTAATCTTTGGAGAAATTGCCAAATTTATTTCCAGTCACTGTAAAAGTTTACACTCCCACCAGCAATGGAGGAGTGTTCCCCTTGCTCCACATCTTTGCCAGAATCCACTGGCACTTCAGTTTTTTATCTTAGCCATTCTGAACAGTATTTGATGGGATCTCAGAGTCACTTTGATTTGCATTTCTCTGATGACAATGAATTTTTCTTTAAGTGTTTCTCAGCCATTTGAAATTACTCCTTTTCGGGTAATTATTTATATCTCTACCCCATTTTTAATTGGCATTCTTCTACATTCAGACATCCAGTTAGACCAGCACCATTTGTTGAAGACACTTTCTTTTATCCATTATATGGTTTTGTCTTCTTTGTCTAAAATCAAGTGGCCATAGATGTGTGGGTTTATTTTTAGTATTTTACTATATTCCATTGATCAGAGGGAATGAAAATGAAAAGTCAAAGGGGTGGGAGAAAGAATAGAAATCTGTAGGGGGCATATATGGGACAAGCTGGAGATCTGGGACAAGGGAGACTTCCAGGAGTCTATGGGGGTGATTCTAGCTGAAAATCCTAACAGTGGTGGATACAGAGGTTGATGTGGCCACCTTCTGTAGCCAGGCAAAACTCCCAGTGGAGGGAAGGGGATACCAAACCACTCACAGAACCTTCACCCAAAATTTTTCCTGCCTACAAGATATGCAGAGATAAAGATGAAGCAGAGATTGAAAAAATGGCCTACCAATGACTGGCCCAATTTGAAACCCATCACATAGGAAAGAGTCAACACATGACACTATTAATGATACTCTGCTATACTTGCAGTCAGGAGCCTAGCATAACTGTCTCCTGAGAAGCTTCATCCAGCATCTGATAGAAATATATGCAAAGATCCACAGCAAAACATTAGGTGGGACTCAGGGAGTTTTGTGGAAGAATGGGAGGAAGGATTGTCAAAGATACCACAAGAATACCTACAAAGGCAATTAGCCTGATTCTATTGAGTCTCACAAGGAAGAAACCTAGGACCCCTACACATAAGTAGCAGTTGTGCAGTTTGGTCTTGATGTGGACCCCCTAAAAATTTCTGTGGGAGCTGTCTCTAACCATGTTGCCTGCCTTTTTGATTCCTTTCCCCTAGCTGATGCCATATCTGGCTTCAGTAGGAGACTTTTCCTACTGCAACTTGATGTGCCAAGGAAGGTACCCATGGTGTCCTCCCCTTCTCTTTAGAAAATGAGAGTGTGGACTGGAGAGAGGGGTGTAAGGAAAGGACTGGGAAGAGAGGAGAGAATGGGATGTGATCAGGATGTAAAAGGTATAAATAAAATTATTAATTAATCAAAAAACGGGTACAGAGCTAAACAAAGAATTCTCAACTGAGGAATACCAAATGGCTGAGAAACACCTAAAAAAAAATTGTTCAGCATCCTTAATCATCAGGGAAATGCAAATCAAAACAACCCTGAGATTCCACCTCACACCAGTCAGAATGGCTAAGATCAAAAAACTCAGGTGACAGCAGATGCTGGCAAGGATGTGGAGAAAGAGGAACGCTCCTCCATTGCTGGTGAGATTGCAAGCTTGTACAACCACTCTGGAAATCAGTTTGGCGGTTCTTCAGAAAATTGGACATGGTTCTACCAGAAGATCCAGCAATATCACTTCTGGGCATATACCCAGAAGATGCTCCAACATGTACTAAGGAAACATGTTCCACTATATTCATAGCAGACTTATTTATAATAACCAGAAGCTGGAAAGAACCCAGATGTCCCCCAACAGAGGAACTGATACAGAAAATGTGGTACATTTATACAGTGGAGTACTACTCAACTATTTAAAAAAATGAATTCAAGAAATTCTTAAGCAAACAGATGGATCTGGAGGATATCATCCTAAGTAAGGTAACCCAATCACAAAAGAACACACATGATATGTACTCACTGATAAATGGCTATTAGCCCAGAAGCTCAGAATACCCAAGATACAATTTACTCATGAAACTCAAGAAGGAAGACCAAAGTGTGGACACTTCAATCCTTCTTAGAATGGGGAACAAAATACCCATGGAAGGAGTTACAGAGACAAAGTGTGGAGGAGAGACTGAAGGAATTACCATCCAGAAACTGCCCCACCTGGGGATCCATCCCATAAACAACCACCAAACCCAGACACTATTGCAGATACCAAGAGCTTGCTGACAGGAGACTGATATAGCTGTCTCCTGAGAGGCTCTGCCAGTGCCTAACTAATACAGAAGTGGATGCTCACAGTCATCCATTAGATGGAGCACAGGATCCCCAGTGAAGGAGCTAGAGAAAGTACCCAAGGAGCTGAAGGGGTTTGTAGCCCCATAGGAGGAACAATATGAACTAACCAGTACCCCCAGAGCTCCCTAGGACAAAACCACCAATCAAAGAAAACACATGGTGGGACTCATGGCTCCAGCTGCATATGTAGCTGAGGATGGCCTAGTTGATCATCAATGAGATGAAAGCCCTTTTGTCCTGTGATGGTTCTATGCCACGGTATAGGGGAATGCCTGGGCTAGGGAGCAGGAGTGGGTGGGTTGGGAACCAGGGGAAGGGGGAGAGGATAGTGGATTTTTTGGGGGAAACTTGGTAAGGAATGTAAATAAATTAAATATCTAATAAAAAAGTATAAGTAAATTTATTAATTAATTAAAACGTTTCAATGATTTAAATGATGGAAAACTAAGAATTAGGGCTAAAAGAATATTTTAATCTGCTCCAACCTACTTAAAGCAAATCAAGAGAAATACATCTTAGTATTCTTAAATTTACTCCTCTCTCTGACTTGTCAAAAAAACAAACAAACAAACAAACATGATTAAGAATGTGAAAAAAAGGTGGGTCTGCTGATTCCAAATTGACACTTTTTAAGAACTCTTGCAAGGCAATTCCATTTGTATACTTGCTGCCATACTCATTCTATGAAGTATATACCATTTATATATTGAAACGTGTTTTTTTCAAATTATCTAAAACAAAAGTTCTAGGGTTTTCATGCATTATAGTATTCTAAAAAAAAGTATTTGGTGGCAATAGCAGCACCTTAAAAACACTAAAAGTGATTATATAATAAGTCTAATAATTGATGCACTGAATGCTTAGCCATCTGGTATATAGTAGATAATGAAAAGAAACTAACTCTGCATGAAAGGTAGATTGCTATGTTAAACCCACATGTATGCTTGAGCTGTAAGAGAAGGGTACTCCTAAGGCCAGAACTATACTTCTGATTTCCAGATTAGGTGGTAATGCACAAAAAAAGTTGTTCTTAGCTAATAAACAAATTCTTTTCAATATTCTAAGCATCATCAGATATGTCAATGACTAAAACAGGATATGTAAACTATAGTGGTAGAGCAAAAAGAAAAAAGAAAAGTAAGGAAAAGAGAAGAGAAGAGAAGAGAAGAGAAGAGAAGAGAAGAGAAGAGAAGAGAAGAGGGAAAAAAAAACATTCTAGGACCCAGAATATAGCAAATATCCAGGTAGAGTCATGCATGGCTACTGGAAATATGTTTCCTTCACATCACTTTTCATGTTGACAAGACACACCCATTGCCACCACTTACCAATGATGCATGTGATAGATGAATCAAGCATTACACGTACACCTCACTTTAGGGTAAAAATATTGAAGGAAAATAGTCAACAGTGCTCATATTTCCTATTATAATAAAGCCCCAAGAGATATATTGCTTTCTCAGACAGGATGGTTGTGATAGAACACAAAACGAAATAGCCCATTAGCTCCTTCCTGTAATATTATGTAGCATAAACTAACCCATAACCCCTCCTATAAGCTGCAAATCTTAAATTCAGAAGAGACCCTACAGAGTCCCTTATGAAATACCTGTCACTTCTACTTCAGAGCAAATAACAATAATAATGAAGGCCTTAGCTCCCTCTCACAACTTTATGGTTTATGTGAGTACATCTCTTAAACTTACTGTGTAAGAAAATATGTATAAAAATTAAATGAGCCTAAGTTGACCTGGTGGACAAATGCAGTAGCATGATAATGAAAAACTGCCTGGCTCAGTATTTTCCCACTGTAAAAATTTAGGCCTTGCCTTTGCTTGTAGTTTAACCTAACTGATAAGTCACTGACCCATAATTTCAAGGCATCAGAATGTAATAAAATATTTCCATGTCAGAGAGAGAGAGAGAGAGAGAGAGAGAGAGAGAGAGAGAGAGAGAGAGAGAGAGAGAGAAGAGTATTTGGGTATGTATTTGAGCCCTTTAGATCCTCCACAGAAAAGGCTATAATGAAACACAAATTATCCTGCCTTTGAGCTATAAACTGCAGGGCTGACACCTTAACTTGCCTGTTTCTAGGTGTGTGCTTCTTTCTAGCAATTAACCATGAGAGTTTTATTATGGTCCATAGAACAGCTAATCAATAGGGTGGGATGCTAGTTACAGTCCACAGCCGGTTCTGTGTGCCTGCATAATACCCACGATTTTGCTCCCAGCTGTTCAGTCTAATTCATTTATGGTTGTTTATGGCTCACAGTCAGAGAAATCTTCTATTTACAGCTCATTCATCATTCTTAACATTTTCACAAATCCAGGGCGAAATGCTCTGTGGTGGGAAATAAACCCAAACTTCCCCAGCCCTCTTTGCTATCTCAGCACATTAAACTTTCTTCTTCCTCTGCAAGGCTCACAAACCATATTCTGTTGCACTACAAATTTATATTAAAGTGTCCCCCCAACACATTTTATTATGTTAGTGGAAGGTCAAAAGGGAAACCTGCAATTCTGGTTTCTATTCTGCTCTAGAGAGATATATACTGTTCTAAAAAGGCAGTCTGAGTTCTTTGGAAATGTCATAGGACAGGTTTGAATGAAAACTCAATAATATAATTAGTTGCAAGTATCACCATCACATGAATGAAAACTCAAAATAAAAATATCAGACAATGATATTACCAATGAATCAACATAAACACCTCAAATCTAACCCTGTATTAGGTATTTTGTTGCTATAAAAATAACATCGTTTTTTTCTTTTTTAATATTTTTATTAGGTATTTTCCTCATTTACATTTCCAATGCTATCCAAAAAGTCCCCCATACCCCCCCCCACTCCCCTACACACCCACTCCCACTTTTTGGCCCTGGCATTCCCCTGTACTGGGGCATATAACATCTTTAGAGTGGCAAGGTTATTTTCCTCAAGGTTTCATAAGGCTCAGTTCATGGTTACTTGGTTATGTGCTTTTGAGAAGACCATAATGGCAGAAGCATCTGGATGTGGAGAGTTTACCATCTTGTGGCAAACAGGTAGAAAGAAAAATAAAGTTTTACTAGGAAAAATACAAGCTTAGAAAGTATGTTTCCATTATATAGCCACCTATTTAGGTATTATATTTAAGTTGGTCTGTCCTAAGAGAAGTTCTAGGAGAGGGCTACTTATTATTATCGATATTTAGCATGTGCCTTTTGGTTACATGTTTTACTGATCATGTTTTTCTGAACTCAAACAACCTTCCTTGGATCATTGCTTTCTATGTTATATTTGTATATAAAAAGTACGTTGGAACAGAAGTGAGGTTGTCGACAGCATGAGACTAGATACAGTCACCCCATTCTTTCAGGACCTCAGATTCCAGGTCTCTCAGAAACAGATCTGCATAAGTCAACTAAAGTCCACAAGTTTGTGAAGATTTGGACTTAGATGTGGTATTTGGGGAAATTTTTAAACAATTGTGGTCTTTCTTGAGATTAGGTTCCATCAGGAGGCATCAATCATTCTGTAATTGGACTTTAATAACCTTTTTTTTTTGGAAGATTGCATGAGGAATTGATAAGGCTTAAACTATAGTTGACAGAAAATCATCCATTTATGAGATTCACCAGGTAAAGGGCATTTTGTAATTTTTGTGGTTTATAAAGCACTTTTGGGTTTGTCTATACCAAGGCATGATTACAAAGAAGTCTTCTTTTGTCTTCCTCTTGCATGGTCACAGAGTGACCTTATCTGGTGTGAGTGCTCTGAATTCATTTTTATGTTCAACAGAATAGATCAGTGTATCTGTTAGCAGTGTGCCTGCTCTCAGCAGATATCAGTCAGGGAACATGTTTTCCTCTCACATAGGTTTTTATGGAGGTAACAGACCTGGTATGAAACCTTAAAAGCAATCATAAAGTTAGGTCAAAGTATAGGTATGCACTATAGCACCTCATGCCAAATATAGCACATGCTTTCTAGTGAAGTTCTGCCTAGTTTCCACTGTTGCTGAAAACTGACACAGTTCGTTCTAGTATCAAAGCTTACAGTTCTAGGAGCTTATTTCTGATTCCTAATAGGAGCTTCTTTTTCTCAGTCTCTTCTAAGGCAAAGCCAACATGAAAAATCTAAAGAATAAAAAGAATATGTAAAATTATATTCTAAAATTAATGATGGTGGCACTTCTGTCCTATAATTTTTCCTAAGAACTTTATACCCTGAAAAGGATGATTGTTTTTTTAATGCACAAAACATACCTTAATAAAGCTACAGGAATGTGTAAAATATGAACAGTTCAAAGTGTATATTCTAGGAGAACATAATGAATAATCTCTGAGGGTGGCAGACAGTGATAAACAGTGCTGCTGGGAGAGGCAGGGAACATGAGGAGAGAACAAGAGAATGAGAAGTACAGAACTACAGAGCTAGCACAAGTGCCAGCCAAAGGAGGAGCTTGACTCCTGGAAGAGCTTTTGCACAGTGCAGACAACTTTTCAGGCTATCTTGCAGGAGTGGCTGAAACGAAGACAACTAGGGGAGGAGCCACAACATGAGTGGAATTCCATAACTATATATAACTCCAGGCTTCTATGTAAATTTTATCTCCTATGTCAGGACCATAAAAATGGACTAGGAAGGTCTCTGGATTACTTTATTCTTCCAAATGTGACTGCATTAAATAAACTTCCCTATTCTTAATTTTTACTATTGATTTGGCTCTTTTCATTTTCTTATTGAGGACAGTTGTTCCACAATATGACATTGGGTTATTAGGAATGCCCAGAAGACATCCTCAGATCCAAACTTCCGTAACAGCTGCACAGTCACAGATACCCCAGAGATGAATGATTCTCCAATAATCTAGGTAATAGAAACAAGGTAAGTTGGGCACCTACATTGCCATCTCTGCTGGAGCCCTTAGGGAGACAACAGTTTTTATTGCATAGATATGCAAGGCTTTTATTTTGTTAATTTAAATTTATTTATTTATTAGCTTGTTTACATCCCAAATGCTGCTTTTCCTCCAGGTCTCCCCTTATAGAGTCCCTTCCCCATCACCTCTCCTCTTCTCCTCTGAGACGGTTGGCTCCCTTGGCTATCCCTCCCTCTTGTGCGCGCCCAACTGGCCAGGAAGAACAATGCTGCTACAGGATCCTTCTGCACACGTTTATTCAGTCCTGTTTCTTCTTGTTTATATCTCCCTTGTTTATATCTCCCCCGAACCCTGGGCCTCTCACTCTTTTATACTCTCAGTTCCCATCCACGCACAGCAGGCCACGCCACCTCACCAGGCACGAAGCTTCAGCTAATCAGGGCAGCAGGGGCATACCTCCATCAAAATGGATTCACCGGTATCCTGGTACACCTGTGCAGCTCTCAAGATGTTTGTGGCTTATATGAGGAAGTCAGGTGCAAGTCATATGACTTAGCTGCAGTCCCTGGCACCTTTGGGACTGCCGCCACACCCGCTCCTCACATCTCCCCCTTTTTTCTTTTTTGGCAGAGAGAATGTCCGTAGATAGCCCCCCACAGCCATGCCCCTTACCCGTTCTTGGGAGACAAACAGCATTGGTTTGATCCCTGTCTTAGGTTGGTGACATGCCCAGGGAGTCTTATCACTGACTACCTCCCTATCATGCCAAGCCACACCTGGGGAGATTGTGTTTTGCTTGCGGCAGGTGCATCAAAAGGCCAGGATGTTGATTAATCTATGGCCAGATCTTAATTGCTGCAAGCCTGCCTCATGGGTGAAGGTAGAGGTCTGATCCCCAGTGTGCAAGCATAGGGGCCCTACACAAAACCATCCCTTGGGCTCATCACCCAGAGAGGTCTTGGCCAGCTCCCGTGTCGTTTTTCCTGGGGGAAGGGAACTAGGACACTGAACCTTCATGCAATCAGACGTGCCTTCCATAGGATGCCGACAGCAAGCTATCCTCTGTGCAGTGCTTAGCCTCGCACCCCATGGCATAATGCAGCATAATTTCTTTTAGAGCAGCAAACCTAATCTGAGGAGATTGTCCTGCCTCCACGGCAGCAAAAGCCTACGCTACCATGCAAAAGTGCGGACCCACACACTCTGCACCTAACACATGTGCCAAACACACAACACACACACACTATAACAAGCATACATCCCAGGGCTCTCATCCCCACTCATCTTCCCTGAAGCAAGGGATAGATAGCCAGAGGGGCTATCTCTTTAAGGGGAATTCAGGGATCAGAAAGGCATGGAAAAATTTGAACGTCATGTCGAGCTGGTATTGGCTTCTGGAACACCGAAAGGATCTCCCATCTCAGCTCCATTGTTTGTGCTTGTGGGACCATCCACCACATCCACAGGGGCAACTGGATCAGGAGCCTCATTCTTGCAGCGTCTCACCAACCTCTCTGGTCTGGTCCCTGCCAGCAACCACTGACTGCTGAAAGTTCTGTACTCGGTGGGGGAGTCGGTTTCCTGTACGGGCCACCAATTGTCGCGTCTGCTCTCGACCAGCAAGGACGACACGACCACCAGTCCTTCTAACAGCAGTTTATTCAGTCTTCATCTTTCTTCTTCCTGTTCATCAGTACCATTCCCCAGCTGAAGAGTTCTGAATCCACGCTGGATCCTTCTCAACAGTCTGTTTTACAGGAACCTTTATTAACCCCTTCTTCCCCGTGATGCAGTTCTGAATCCTCCCTGTAGCAGGGGGTCTTCGCTTGTGCCTGAAGATGTTTCTTTTCCCGGATTTCAGCACCACTTGTTGCGCGCGTCCAACTGGCCAGGAAGAACAACGCTGCTACAGGATCCTTCTGCACACGTTTATTCAGTCCTGTTTCTTCTTGTTTATATCTCCCCCGAACCCTGGGCCTCTCACTCTTTTATACTCTCAGTTCCCATCCACGCACAGCAGGCCACGCCACCTCACCAGGCACGAAGCTTCAGCTAATCAGGGCAGCAGGGGCATATCTCCATCAAAATGGATTCACCATTCACCGGTATCCTGGTACACCTGCGCAGCTCTCAAGATGTTTGTGGCTTATATGAGGAAGTCAGGTGCAAGTCATAGGACTTAGCTGCAGTCCCTGGCGCCTTTGGGACTGCCGCCATACCCGCTCCTCACACCTCCCATCCTGGTGCATCAAGTCTCTGCCAGATTAGGTGCATCCTCTCCCTAGGAGACCAGACAGGGCATCTTCAACAAATAGTGCTGGCCTAACTGGATTTCTACATGTACAAGAATGCAAATCTATATTTTTTCCCTACACAAAACTCAAGCCCAAGTAGATCAAAGTCCTCAACATAAAATCAGATTCCCTGAATCGAATATAAGAGAAAGTGGTAAAGAGCCTCGAACACATCTGCACAGGAAAATTTCCTGACTAGAACACCAGTGGCTCAGACTCTAAGATCAACAATTGACAAATGGGACCTCTTGAAACTGAAAAGGCTCTGTAAGACAAAGGATACTGTTAATAGGACAAAACTGCAGCCTATAGACTGGGAAATGATCTTCACTTACCCTACATCCTATAGAAGGGAAACAATATCTTTAATGAATGTTAGAGAAAACAAACAAACAAAAGATATTCTTCCTAATATGAAAGGGAGTCCATTAGAGAAACTGCCTTTCTTTCCGTAGTTCCAGATGAGGATACATCACTTATTTTGAGATAGGGAATAATATGTGTGCACTCAGTTATGTCTGGGATTGATATTTATATCATACCTGGGAAACACCAAAACAGGAAGGGAATGAGTTCTTTAGTCGGTACCAATTCTTTAATACAAATCTCTCCTAGAAGAAAGCATAACTTCAGACTCTGAGACCCCTTGCTAAAGGAATTTTTCCAAAACACAACCATATTTAGAATTAGTACATTCTAGGATAAGGAGTTAATTTCTCAAGGACTTCAGATACTAGAATTTTATGACACATTTTTTTAAATAAGGTTTGAAAAAAGCAAAAACAAATATTCAAATAAGTGATTGGATTTAAAAGCCCAGTGAGTATGTTAGAAGGATTATACAAAGGTGAATAAGAGAACATAAAATAAACAGAAGTAGCCAGAATAAAACAAGGAGAGACAGAAGTAAAAAGACATGAAATATAAAGAGATAAAAGACATAATCAGAAGGATTTAATTGTGCCTAATTGAACATATTAAGAAAATGATGAAATAAATAGTCTAAGAAAGTATGGCTAACACGATTCCAGAATGAGTAATTAAGAAAGAAACAAAACAAAAAAAATTGTATCCTTTGCTTTGACAAAACTAAAAACAAAACAACAACAAAAAACACAAAACAATGTTGATATTATCTGCTTAGAAACGTTGTGGTAAAAAAAAAGAAAAAATGTTAAATGCAATCATAGAGAAGAATTTGGTAAGTGACAAAAATTATAGTGAGAATAACATTCTCTACAGGAAATAAAACCTCACATAGTAAGAAGATTGTTTTCCAAGTGCCAAGGATATGAATTTGAGACTTAGAGGTGTCAAATCTCTTTTTCGAATGAAAACAAAAGGTTGTGTGAAAGTTGTGTTTACCACAGAGTGTGGTGGCACAAACCTGGGATCCCAGAACTCAGAGGACTACAAGAGCAGGATTAGGACTTGGACTTTGAGCTACTACATGTTTCAGGTTAGTCTAAGCTTCATTGAAACACTGTCTCAAAAACCATAGTTTTCATTAACAAACCCTGACTAAAGCAAAATATAAAAGATCGTCTCTAGGAAGCATGTATTTCTATAGCCTTCTATCTGGAAGGATAATGTGATAATTTCCTCAGCGTCTTATAGGAGAGGTTGCCTAGACCATGTGAAAAATGCCAACTAATTAACTTATTGCAATGGGCAATACAGATAGCTATGTCTACTGTAGTTATGATAGAACTATTGATAATCCATAAGAGAAAGAGAGACTGGGACATCACAAGACTCTCACCTGGGAT
The DNA here is from genome assembly GCF_000001635.26 of Mus musculus. Taxonomy (NCBI): domain Eukaryota; kingdom Metazoa; phylum Chordata; class Mammalia; order Rodentia; family Muridae; genus Mus; species Mus musculus. The sequence continues at coordinate 47,067,750 of NC_000086.7, forward strand.
TACAAGCTATTACATTACTTCCTTATGTCCTTTCCCAGCTTCAAGTGATCTTAGGAGGTATCACACTTCCACAAGAAGTGGAATTAGAGATGAGGATACCATCCATAATAGGATGAGACTTTGTAACAATGCACCTTCTTCTCAGGTCACTCACATTTCTGCAACTGATCCTTTATCTATGCTCTGTAAGTAAGACCAATAAACTCATTGGTTTGCTAAGTTGGACTTCAGTAGAACTGTAGTATGATCTGATTGGTGCCCATTCAAGTGAATCAAAGTTTGACTATGTTTTCACAAGAGAAGTGAAACCAATTGACTCAAATGATGAATACAAGAAAGTAGACTGAATGGGATGTCAGCACAGTGATTAAATAATACACCCTGGGCTCTGAATCCCCTCATAAAAACAATACAATTATTCACAGTAACAACAAAATGTCTTTGGGAAGACCTACTGCTGCTTTAAATATAAGGGAATCTTTTGAAGAAGGACGAGGAGCAGAACCTTTTCTTCACTTTGATGATTTTCTGTCTCCCACAAGCCAGAGCGGCTCACTTAGAAAGACGTTCTTGGCTTCCTCTGTGGGAAGGTAAAATCTAAGGCTGCATGCCAAACTGCCTGAGCACTACAAGGTTTGCTAGGAGGCCCACTCCTATTTCCTCTCATGGCAGACATGGATCAAATTGCCAGGGCTCTACAACTGGGATCAGGCAGAAATGAAATAGGGTAGGGCTCACAACAACCAGTTCTTGGATTGCAGCAACAGTGCTTCTGACCAAACAAAAGTCTCAGATAAAGGCTCTGCAGCATCTTAAGCTGAGTCAGAACCCCATCTGGCCAACAGCAAGGCAAGCCGTTCTGCCTGCATGATGTGTATAACCAGAAGTCAGTCACATCATGGAGCACAGGAGGCAAGCATCTTCTCTGGGCAGGAAGCCTAGGCAACAACTTGGCTCAAGCCCCATCCAAACAGGCCAGCCTGAAGCCCTACGCAAGTGTGAAACACAAGCTGAAGTTTCTTCTGGACACATAGGACAGTCCGTGAAAGCACATGGACAAGAATTCCTCTAGAAAACCTATGTAAACAGGGGAGATTGCAAAGCATAGTTCAGGACATGAAGTCGGCCAAACAGCATTACCTGATGAGAGTTCAGCCAACGAAATCTCCATGCCTCAGAGCCTAGCCATCAGAATGAAAGAGACCCATGTATATATTTTCAATGGAGCCAATAACACAATAAATTACATTGGGAAAGCTGTATGCACACATACAAAATAGCAGAATTGGACCATTATCTCAAACAAGGCCAACTCAAATGGACTAAAATGTAATGCTTGAAATCATAAAATTTCTGAAAAAAGGAAAATGTTCTTTTTTCTTTTTTATTATTTTTATTAGATATTTTCTTTATTTACATTTCAATGTTATCCCCTTTCCTAGTTTCCCCTCCAAAAACCCCCTATCCCTTCCCCTTCCCCTGCACTCCAACCCACTCACTCCAACTTCATGGCCCTGGAAGTTGCCTGTACTGGGGCATATAACATTCACAGGACCAAGGACCACTCCTCCCACTGACAACAGACTAGGCCATCCTCTGCTACATATGCAGCTGGAGCTATGAGTCCCACCATGTGTGCTCTTTGATTGGTGGTTTAGTCCCAGGGAGCTCTGAAGATATTGCTTAGTTCATATTGTTGTTCTTCCTATGGGGCTACAAACCCTTTCACCTCCTTGGGTACTTTCTCGAGTTCCTTCATTGGGAACTCTGGGCTCCATCCAATGGATGGCTGTGAGCATCCACTTCTGTATTTGTCAGGCAATGGCAGAGCCTCTCAGGAGACAGCTATATCAGGATCCTGTCAGCAAGCTCTTTTTGTTATCCACAATAGTGTCTGTTTTTGGTGGCTGTTTATGGGATGGATCCGCAGGGACCATCTCTGGATGATCATTCCTTCAGTCTCTGCATCACACTTTGTCTCTGTAACTCCTTCCATGGGTAATTTGTTCCCCCTTCTAAGAAGGATTGAAGTAGCCACACTTTGGTCTCCCTTCCTCCTCAGTTTCATGTGCTTTTTGTATTGTATCTTGGGTATTTCAAGCTTCTGGGCTAATAACCACACTCCAGAAAACCAAATAACCTTATTAAAAATGGGGTACAGAGCTAAACAAAGAATTCTCAACTGAGGAATACAGAAAGGCTGAGAAGCACCTAAACAAATGTTCAGCATCCTTAATCATCAGAGAAATGCAAATCAAAACAACCCTGAAATTCCACCTCCTACCAGTCAGAATGACTAAGATCAAAAACTCAAGAGACAGCAGATGCTTGTGAGGATGTGGAGGAAGAAGAACACTACTTTATTGCTGCTGGGATTGCAAGTTGGTACAACCACTCTGGAAATCAGTTTGGTGGTTTCTCATAAAATTAGACATAGTACTACCATAGGATCCAGCAATAACACTCCTGGACATATACCCAGAAGATGCTCCAACATGTAATAATGATACATACTCCAGTATGTTCATATCAGCCTTATTTACAATAGCCAGAAACTGGAAAGAACCCAGATGTCCCTCAACAGAGGAATTGATACAGAAAATGTGGTACATTTACACAATGGAGTACTATGCAGCTATTAAAAACAATGAATTTATGAAATTCTTAGGCAAATGGATGGATCTGGAGGATACCATTGCGAGAGAGGTAACCCAATCATAAAAGAACACACATGATATGCACTCACTGATAATGAAAAAAATTCTTTAACATTGATCTTGCCAATTACTTTTTTATAAGATACCAAATACCTAGACAAGGAAGGAAAATAAACAATTAGGACCAGCACAAAAAAAAAAAAAGAAGAAAAGAAAAAAGAAAAAGAAAAAAAAAAAAGACCAACTAATTAAATGAAACAGTTGGGGAAATATATGCAAGCTACTCACTTGATATCCAAAATATAACAGGAAATCAGTAAAGCACAAGCTGAAAATAATCTTATTAAAATCAAGTTCTATAGCTTAGATATAGAATGCCTTAATAACTACTAAATATGAAGTTTAAAAATAAATCAAATGTCAGGTAATCACATTATATAAGGTTAGAAAAAATAATAAAAATTCAAAAGCTATAACAACTATCTATTTGGGCAGGACTGTAGTTATAAAACTGTGTTTATAATTAAATATTCATGATGAATTCATGTATTCAATATTCAGAACCATAAAAATGACCAAATGGAACTTAGAAATCAATCCAAAAGAAAGCAAAGGTGAAGGAAATAAACAGAGAAAATGAGATAAATGCAATTCTTAACAATAATGGCAAAATTTTACCCAAGTTGATCAATAATTACCATAAATGTAAAAAAGCATAATCTACATAATGCAATAAAATAAAGCTTAAGGTTGCAAATAATTGTAACAGGGTTTCAACTTGGAAATTTACTATCTTTGAACTAAGTGTCTCTCTAGTTTGTTGCTTGCCAACTCACTTCCTTGTATGGCTAATGAGCTCCAGAAGTCTGCCCCCCATGGTGAGAGAGAAGGGAGATCTTTCCCTACCTAAAATGACCACCTGAGGTTCAAGATGGGACAATGGAGGTTTCTATTTTGGCAGTTGCTAATAATTGTGTGATTTCTTTGCCAATTGTCACATACATCTCTGCACATTAATCCTATTAACTCTCCCTTTTCTTTCTCACATTGAAAAGGTCCTGTTGCTATGTTCTTCCCATAGACTTAGGTGTGCTCACACTCTGTCTTATTTTGAAAACTTGGGAACCAGTCCAGATGGTAAAACATTAATACACGTCTTAACTGCAGAGAACAAAACCTCATCGGATTCAAGAACAAGTAATGCCCCAGTGACAGAAAATATCACAGCCACCAAATTCATAATAAAATAAATAAAATGCAATGAATCACATTGTGCAAGGATAAAATTTCATCAGGGAAAGCATTTTTATCTCTTTTTGTTCTAACACATCATCCAGGAAATTCTGAAAGATATCTTTGTTTGTTTCTGTATAGCTTATATTAAAAAAAAGATTGTGAAAATGTTATATTTAGATCAGTATATTATTACTCATTTTAATGTTGAATTTTATTTGGACTTGTTAAACTATAAACAATTGTAATTAATTATTTTATGTGATATTTAGTAAATTGTGAACCCATAGTTCCTATATTCTAGGTTTTGTTTGTTTGTTTTGATCAGGTGTGTGCAACTCATGGATGCTAGACTTCATTCAACCTAAGATAACTATGACTATGGCCCAACAAAAAACTGGTAATTTTATTTAAAATATTAAGGGGTAGTTTTGCTATTTTTTTTTTACTTCTAAGGTGATCAAACAGTTCTCAACCATAAACTTCGTCAACATCAATATCTTGTTCCAATGACATGCAAGATAAAAATGTAATGTCCTTGCTATCGGTACCCATATGACTTCAGCTACAGGGTATCGTGTGGTTTCCTCTGCTTTATCTCCCAACTCAGACAAACAAAACAGCATTATCTGATGCTGCATATACTTATGATGTCACACACGATTATTGATAATGTTTTAAACTATTGCTGTAAACAATAGACACCCAATATTATTTGGGAAGTATGGTGAGAATTCATATTTGTTTTGTTTTCTTTTTTCACAGTGAGTTAAAATTTATTTTCATTTTATGTGCATTGGTGTTTTGCCTGCATATATGTCAGGGTGAGGGTGTCAGCTATTGGAGTGACAGTCATGAGCTTCCATGTGGGTGCTGGGAATTAAACCTGGGTCCTCTGGAAGAACATTCAGCTCTCCAGCCTGAGTGAGACAGTTTAAGGAAAGCAGTTGAGGAAACGGGCTCCTGTCTTGGGATTTGGAGAGGAGATGGTTCCTGGTTTTCTCTGGCAGACAGGTCATTTCCATTAGAACACTGATTCTCAACCTGACTTACAACTCCTTTGGAGGTTAAATGACCTTTTCACAGGGGTTGTCTAAGACCATGGGAAATTTACATTACAATTCATGCACCAAAATTAGAGTTATAAAGTAGCATAAATCATATTTGATTATTTTATTAGGTATTTAGCTCATTTACATTTCCAATGCTATCCCAAAAGTCCCCCATACCCTCCCCCCTACTCCCCTACCCACCCACTCCCAATTTTTGGCCCTGGCATTCCCCTGTACTGGGGCATATAAAGTTTGCAAGTTACCTGGCTCTCACATATTATCCATGAGCTTGACAATTACCCTATTTTGTACTGCATCTGCACCTGGGATGTTGAAGGACACAAACCTTGCATTCTATATTCCTGTTAATTCATCCTCATTATAAAAGTTAATTTTGTCACCCATCCATGATTATTTTTAAGTCCAGCATTGCTTCCCAAACACTTCAAAAGAAAATACAATAAAAGATATTACAGATAAAGGAAGACTGCTTAAAGAAAAGTGGAGAGATGACTGTTTTTTTCTTTCTTTGTAATGGCAAATAGAAAGGCACTCTTTTAAATTTGTACAAATTTTCAGAGACCGAAATTTAAAAGGGCATTTTATGAAAAACAAAGCTGCCAAATTTGGTCTATAATCAACTGTGCCCTGCTGACAAAATAATAGAACTGAAAACAAAGTCTGTCTTTTCAACAATTTTTATAAAAATTTACAATTCATGTGGATTCTGTAAAAGCTAGTTATGTGGTAACATATTTAAGAGCAAGTGAATCAAAATCACTTAAAGATACTGTATTAAAAAAAAAAACCTGAAATCCCAAAAGTCACTTTTTGAAATGTAAATGAAGAAAATATCCAATAAAAAAGAAATGTAAATGAAGAAAGTATCTAATAAAAAATGCCTTAAAAAAAAAAACCAGCAGTGAGACCATGGAAGCTACAGTATGACCTGCAAAGAGGGAGAGATATTTCCAAAATCAGTGTTTCTCACTGAGACTTTAGCCAGGTGAGCTTAAGAAAAATACTATAAAATCTATGGAAAGAAGTTGGGGAGGGAGAGTAGAGCCACTAATTCTAAGTTTTATGCTTTAGTGATGGATGGCAGAACTGATGCCACAAATTGGGCTCAATCTGCCACTTTTATTAGAGGTATTGATGATAAATAAAATGTCACTGAACAAATGGATTCTTTACGGCCACTAAAAGATACAACCATATCAATATAGCTATATGAAGCAATAGACAATATATTAAGGCCATATATTTTATCCAATGTCAACACATTTAATATAGTTACCAACAGTGCTCTGTTCCTAATAGGTAAAAGAGAGTGATTTGTAAAATTAATAAAAGATAAAGCAATTAAATGTACCCATACACATTTAGTGAAATATTCCCAAGAACATCAAGGAAATTCATGTGGAATAAAGAACATTTAAATAGGATAAACATCACGCTAATCAGTATCAGCAATGAATTTCCGAAGGAGGTCTAACTCATCACTAGTTCTGGGAATTCCTAAAGACTATTGATGCTGCCTAACTTAACATCATTTACTTTCCAGAGTAAGATGGCTATTCCAAGGCCAAATATTGAAAATATTTTATCATTTGTGACAAATTATCAAGTAGTTTATGTTATGAAAACAAAATTTGTTTTGGAGATGAAGTGTCAATTTCAGTAGTAACATTTTTAGTGGATTTAATAGGCCATTTAATTGAGTTAATTATGCATCTTCAAGGTGAAAACCACTATATTAATGTGATGCTTTAAGTCATAACAACCTTCTGAATAAAAATAAAATCATGCTCACATAAAGGCAATCAATTTTATGGAATTTGTTTTTGTCATATTGGCCAAACACAGTCTTGTGAATTGTAAAAACACATAGCCTTGCTTTGCAATTTAACACAGGAATTTCAAAACAAGTTTCTGTATCTGTGTATGTTTGTGGCTCTATTTTCATTCTCCATAAATTCGCTACCTGCTAATTTTCAAATAGAATACATAGAGCCACAATCTGACTTTCAACCTAAAGAAATATTTGATTATGTCATTTTGCCAGACTTTTATATACATCCTTTCTTGCTCGATATGAATATACTCACACAATCAGGCCTTATTCATGCCACCACATTTTGGCAGCACCTACATTTGTGAGCAATTATTTTGAAGAATGAAGCACACTGAGTAAAATTAGAACCAAAGTATCTGATGAGCACTTTGAGAACTTACTGAGAGCTGAAACAACATCCATCGAACCAGATAATGATGAATTCATTCCTCAAATATCCCACTAGCTTTCAAGTTGCCCTCTTTTGTTTTACTTTTATAACAGAAAATGCAGAAACAAAAATGATATTTTATTACTTGGATGTGTTTGTTTTGTTCATTAGCAATAGCAAACTGGAAACCAACTTGATTTTAGAACACTCTGAACAAGGCTGTATAAGTGAGATTATTTGAGGACATTGTTGCTTCCACAGATCTCTTTATGCTCATCACTCTTTATTGAGAAAAATTTAATGTGTGTCACAAAATATTCTTTTTCCATCCAATATGCCCCAGAGAAGCCAAAAAGTTGGGCACGCTTGGTTTATACAAAAGGAGGTAGAAAGTCTTAAATATTATAGCATCAAAATTAAAATGAACTGATTTTTTTGAGCTTTTGTGTTTTGTTTTTAAATAATAGGTTGATAAGTTTGCTGCTAATTTTCCAAATGACATAAGCAACATGCTTTTGCCATTTCATTCCCTCCCATATAATGCATTATTTGTGAAATCTTGATTCTAAATGAAAGAAAAAGCATACATAGCTATAATTAATATTCATTCTCTGCCTATACTATGAATCGAGTTCTGAAAACAAACTTTTATTTTACCAAAACAAAAATTGTGATTATATGAGGGTAATTATCTTTCTTAAGGTGCATGTCTTTCTTTTTCATACTTTTCACTGATTTTTTACCATCTTTTAAAAATGTTTTCTGCCTTAAACTACCTTTATATTAAATGTATTAATTTCTGAAAATATGAATATAAGATACATAAAAGTGTAAAATGATAATAACAATGAAAATTGTGATTTTAAAAATCAATGATTACCAATACAGTAGCTAACATATAAGTATGCATACCCAGCTATTACTTATCAGCAGGCATCATCACTCCATGTATGCTAGAGAACACTAACCTCATCTTTATTAGAAGTAATTAAAATCCACCAACCAAAGAGTACAGATGGAGGGACCCATGGCTCCAGACATATATGTAGTAGAGGATGGCCTAGTCAGGCATCAATGGGAGGAGAGGCCCTTGGTTCTGAGAAGGCTCTGTGCTCCAGTGTAGGGGAATGCCTGGGCCAGGAAGTAGGAGTGGATGGGTTGGTGAGCAGGAGGAGAGAGGAGGAGATAGGGAATTTTCAGAGGGGAAACGAGGAAAAGGGATAACATTTGAAATGTAAATAAAAAACATATTCAATAAAAATTTTTAAAAAGAAGTAATTATAAAAAGATATTAGCAGGTCTTAAAATGCCAATTATTAATACCTTTTGCAAAATAAATACTTACATGGAACAAAGTGGCAAACATGAGGATTGAGCATCCCTATATAAAACAATTATAACAAACACTAAAGAACATCCGTAACCTGATTATTCTCTCAATGAAGCTTCATTAAGAGAAAGATGTACTAAAACTGCATGCTTATTGCTGGGAAGGAAACAAGGCACAATAAAGCCAAATAAGAATATAAAAATGAAGTACATCGTAAGGGCTTGCTCAGCAACATACAATGAGACAGACTTCAACAAACAGAAGTGACACACCATTCTTTTTTATTAGTTATTTTTATTTATTTACATTTCAAATGTTATTCCCCTTTCCAGTTTCCCTTCTACAAGCCCCCATCCCTTCCCCCTCCCCCTCCCCCTCCCCCTCCCCCTCCTTCTATCAGGGTACTTCCTTAACCATCCACCCACTCCAGCCTCTCCACCCTAGCATTCCCCTATCCTGGGTCATCAAGCCTCTCCAAGACCAAAGAGCTACCCTCCCAGTGATGCCAGATACGGCAATCTTCTGCTCCATATCAAGCTGGAGCCATGGGTACCCCCTGTATATTCTTTGGCTGGTGTTTTAGTCCCTGGGAACTCTGGGGGTACTGGTTGGTTGATATTGTTGCTCTTTCTATGAGGTTGCAACACCTTCAGCACCTTCAGTCCTTGCCATAATCACCCCATTCTTATGGTAAAAATTCATACACTGGGAAAAGTGAACATCATATCAGGAAAAATACCCAAGTTTGTGTTCTGACCCCCACATGTATGCACGTAAAAATGCCCATAAGTTCCCAACACCCCTATGCACTTCCATATACAAAAGTATTTCTTTAAAAAAAGAAGTACGCTTAGTGAACACATTCCAGCACATTTTTAGCCACCCAAAACTGTTCTCTCTTTTATTCATGTATGAGAATTGTTTAATATATCAGGTCTCATTATGACACTGTCATGCATATTTATCAGATATTTTATTATAGTCGCTTTGCATTATCCTTTGTTGCCCTTCCTCTGCTACTCTCCATCACCTTCACAAATAACTTCCTATTTTCATATAAAAACCATCTGTTTTATTTATTTTATTAATTTATTTATTTTATAAAAATCAATTTACTTTTAAATTTTTATCCATATGTTTGACTGTGGCTTTGTGTATGCACATGTGCATGTACCCACAGTGAAGAGAAAAGGGTGTTAGGTTTCCTGGAGTTACAAGTTATGAGCAGCTGCCCTGTAAGGATGCTGGGAAGCAAACTCGGGTATCCTATAAGAACAGCAATTGCTTTTAACTACTGAGCTATTTCATCCGTTCCCTATGTCATTTAAATAAACAAATCTTGATTCCAGACATGATAGAAAGAAAATGAAATATTTGTCACTGTGAATCTAGAAATTATATTTATTCAATTTAATCATAATATTTGCTTTAAAGATCTTTTCTTTATTTAAAAAAAAATGTTCCATCCTCAAGAGTAAAGACTGCCATAAAGGAGATTTAGATGTTGAGGATTTGAAGGGAATTCTCAAGACTGAGTTAGAAGCTATGCTAGCTGGGTCCTCAGGTAATAATATGTTCTATTTTCTGAGAAACCTCCAGACTGATTTCCAGAGTGGCTGTACTGGTTTGCAATCCCACCAGCAATGAAGGAGTGTTTCTTTCTCCACATCCTCGCCAGCATCAGCTGTCACTGGGATATTTGATCTTAGCTATTCTGACTGGTATGAAGTGGGATTTCGAGGTTGTTTTGATTTGCATTTCCCTGATGATTAAGGATGTTGAACATTTCTTTATATACTTCTCAGCCATTTGATATTCCTCAGTTGAGAATTTTTTTTTTAGCTCTGTACCCATCTTTAATAAGATTATTTGGTTCTCTGGAGTCTAACCTCTTGAATTCTTTATATATAGGATATTAGCCCTCTATTGGATGTAGGATCAATAAAGATTTTTTTCCAATCCAATTGTTGTCATTTTGTCCCATTGGCAGTGTCCTTTGCCTTACATAAGCTTGGCAGTTTTTGTTTTCTTTTCTTTTCTTTTCTTTTCTTTTTTTACATTTTTTATTACATACTTTCCTCAGTTACATTTCCAATGCTATCCCAAAAGTCCCCCATACCCTCCCCCACACTTCCCTACCCATCCATTCCCATTTTTTGGCCCTGGCATTCCCCTGTACTGGGGCATATAAAGTTTGCCTGTCCAATGGGCCTCTCTTTCCAGTGATGGCCGACTAGGCCATCTTTTGATACATATGCAGCTAGAGTCAAGAGCTCTGGGGTACTGGTTAGTTCATAATGATGTTGCACCTACAGGGTTGCAGATCTCTTTAGCTGCTTGGATACTTTCTCTAGTTCCTCCATTGGGGGCCCTGTGATCCATCCAATAGCTGATTGTGAGCATCCACTTTTGTGTTTGCTAGGCCCTGGCATAGTCTCACAAGAGACAGCTATATCAGGGTCCTTTCAGCAAATACTTGCTAGTGTATGCAATGGTGTCATCGTTTGGAGGCTAATTATGGGATGGATCCCTGGATATGACAGTCTCTAGATGGTCCATCCTTTCGTCACAGCTCCAAATTTTGTCTCTGTAACTCCTTCCATGGGTGTTTTGTTCCCATTTCTAAGAAAGGGTAAAGTGTCCACACTTTGGTCTTCATTCTTCTTGAATTTCATGCGTTTGGCAAGTTGTATCTTATATCTTGGGTATCCTAAGTTTCTGGGCTAATATCTACTTATCAGTGAGTACATATTGTGCGAGTTCCTTTGTGATTGGGTCACCTCACTCAGGATGATACCCTCCAGGTCCATCCATTTGCATAGGAATTTCATAAATTCATTTTTTAATAGCTGAGTAGTATTCCATTGTGTAAATGTACCACATTTTCTGTATCCATTCCTCTGTTGAGGGGCATCTGGGTTCTTTCCAGCTTCTGGCTATTATAAACAAAGCTGCTATGAACATAGTGGAGGATGTGTCCTTCTTACCGGTTGGGACATCTTCTGGATATATGCCCAGGAGAGGTATTGCTGGATCCTCTGGTAGTACTATGTCCAGTTTTCTGAGGAACGGCCAGACTGATTTCCAGAGTGGTTGTGCAAGCTTGCAATCCCACCAACAATAGTGGAGTGTTCCTCTTTTTCCACATCCTCACCAGCATTTGCTGTCACCTGAAATTTTGATCTTAGCAATTGTGACTGGTGTGAGGTGGAATCTCAGGGTTGTTTTGATTTGCATTTCTCTGATGATTAAGGATGTTGAACATTTTTTCAGGTGCTTCTCAGCCATTTGGTATTCCTCAGGTGAGAATTCTTGGTTTAGCTCTGAGCCCCATTTTTAATGGGGTTATTTGATTTTCTGGAGTCCACCCTCTTGAGTTCTTTATATATATTGGATATTAGTCCCCTATCTGATTTAACATAGGTAAAGAAAGCTTGGCAGTTTTATAAAGTCCTATTTGTCAAATGTTGATCTTAGAGCATAAGCCATTGGTATTCTCTTCAGTAAATTTTCCCCTATGTACATGTGTTTAAGGCTCGTTCCCATCTTTCTTTTCTATTATATTCAGTTTATCTGGTTTTATGTGAAGGTCCTTTATCCAATTAGACTTGAGCTTTGTACAAGGAGATAAGAATAGATCAATTTGCATTCTTCTGTATGCTAACTGCTTGAACCAGCACAATTTGTTGAAAATGTTGTCTTTTTCCACTGGATGCTTTTAGTGTGTGGATTCATTTCTGGGTCTTCAATTTTATTCCATTGATCTACCTGCCTGCCTCTGTTCCAATACCATACAGTTTTAATCACTATTGCTCTGTAGAAAAGCTTAAGGTCAGAGATGATGATTACACCAGAAGTTCTCTTATTGTTGAGACTAGTTTTTGCTATCCTAAATTTTTTTGTTATGCCAAATAATTTTGAAAATTGTTCTTTCTAATTATGAAGAATTGAGTTGGAATTTTGATGGGGAATGCATTGGATATGTAGATTGCTTTTGGCAAAAGGGCCATTTTGTCACTACATAAATCCTGCCTACCAATGAACATGGGAGATCTTTCCATCTTCTGAGAACTACTTCGATTTCTTTCTTCAGAAAGTTCTTGTCATACAGGTCTTTCAGTTACTTAGTTAGAGTCATACCAAAGTATTTTATATTATTTGTGATGATTGTGAAGGGTGTCCTTTCCCTAATTTCTTTCTCAGCTTGTTTATCCTTTGAGTAGAGGAAGGCCACTGATTTGTTTGAGCTAATTTTATATCCAGGTACTTTGTCCATGTTGTTTATAAGGTTGAAGGGCTAGGACCCAGCTATACCACTCCTGGAAATATACCCCAAAGACACATATTTATAGAAGCCTTATTTATAATAGTCAGAAGCTGGAAATAACCCAGATGTCCTTTAACAGAGGAATGGATACAGAAAATATGGTACATTTACACAATGGAGTAGTACTCAGCTATTAAAAACAATGACTTTATGAAATTCTTAGGCAAATGGATGTAACTAAAAAATATCAAACTGAGTGATGTAACCCAATAACAAAAGAACACACATGGTATGCACTTACTGATAAGTGGATGTTAGCCCAAAAGCATTGCACACCCAATATACAATTCACAAACCACATGAAGCTCAAAAAGAAGGAAGACCAAAATATGGATGTTTTAGTCCTTCTTAGAAGTGGAAAGAAAACACTCATGGGAGGAAATACAGAAAAAAAAAAAAGAGTGGAGTAGAGACTGAAGGAAAGGCCATCAAAAGACTGCCCTACCTGGGGATCCATCCCATATACAGACACCAATCCCAGACACTATTGCTGATGCCAAGAAGTACTTGCTGACAGGAGCCTGATATAGCTGTCTCTTGAGAGGCTCTGCCACCAGACCCTGACAAATACAAAGGTGGATGCTTACAGACAACCATTGGACTTAGCACAGGGTCCCCAATGGAGGACTGAGATAGAAACTGAAGATCTGAAGGGGTTTGCAACCCCATAGGAAGAACATCAACATGGAGTGAGCCATGCCTCCAGCAGCATATGTAACAGAGAATGGCCTTGTCAGGTATCAATGAGAGGAGAGTCCCTGGGTCCTCTGAAAGCTCAATGCCCCAGTGTAGGGTAATGCCAGAGTGGCAAGGCAGGAGTGGGTGGATGGGTAGGGGAGCTCCCTCACAGGAGGAGGAGGAGGAGGAGGGCGGGGGGGGGATAGGGGGTTTCCGGACAGGAAACTGGGAAAGGGGAATAACATATGAAATGTAAATAAAGTAAATATCCAATAAAAGAGAAGAAGAAGAAGAAGAAGAAGAAGAAGAAGAAGAAGAAGAAGAAGAAGAAGAAGAAGAAGAAGAAGAAGAAGAAGAAGAAGAGGAAGAAGAAGAAATAATGCCAGATTCCTAATAATCAATTTTACACTACAAGGAATCCATATAGAGGACAATACACACACAGACACACACAGACACACACACACACATATTGTGTATATATATATATATATATATATATATATATATATACACAAAAAATATATTACATTTTATATTTTATAACTGAGTAAGACAAGTGATTTTTGATCATTCCTCCTCTATAATAAGTACAGTGATCACTTTTTTACTTTAATTTTGAGATTATAATATAATTGCATCATTTCACCCTTCCATTTATACCCTACAAACCCTCTTTTCTCTCTTTCCAGTTCATGGCATCATTATTTTATTTAATTGTTGTCACATGCATGTGTGTATATGTCTATACATATATATTTCTAAATATAACATGCTTAGTCTGAAACCATATCACATAATAACACAGTCATAACATATAACTTCTTTTTCTTTTTTCTTTTATTGGATTTTTAAATTTTTATTTACATTTCAAATGTTATTGCTCTTCCCTGTTTCCCCTCTACCAACCCCCTATCCTATCACACCTGTTCCTGCTTCTATGAGGGTGCTCCCACACACAATCACCCCTCCTACCTCCCCGCCCTCCTGTTCCCTACACTGGGGCATCAAGCCTTCACAGAACTAAGGGTCTTTCCTCCCACTGAGATGCAACAGGAGCCATGGGTCCGTTCAAGTGTACTCTTTGGTTGGTGGTTTAGTCCGTGGGAGCTCTAGGGGGGTCTGGTTGGTTCATATTGTTGTTCTTCCTATGGGGTTGCAAACCCTTTAAGCTCCTTCAGTCCTTTTTATAATTCCTCCATTGGAAACCCTATGACTAGTCTAATGCTTGGCTGTAAGCATCTACATCTGTATTGGTTAGGCGCTGGCAAAACCTCTCGGGAGACAACCATACCAGGCCCCTGTCAGCAAGCACTTCTTGGCATTAGCAATAATTTCTGGGTTTGGTGTCTACAAATGGGATGGATACCTAGGTGGAACAGTCTATGGATGGCCTTTCCTTTAGTCTCTACTCCACTCTTTGTCCCTGTATATCCTGTAAACAGGAACAATTCTGGTTTGATATGTTTGAGATGGGTGACTGATTCCATCCCTCAACTGGGGGCTCATGCTTAACCTCTGGATACAGTCTCTAAAGGTTCTCTCTCCCCTTTGTTGGGTATTTCATCCAGTGTCATCCCTGTTTGATTCTGGGAGCCTCTTGCTTTCCTGGCATCTGGGACTTTCTAGTGGTTACCTAAGTTCCCCATCTCCTGCTGCTATACCCCTCAGTTCAATTTCCTGACCTTTTGCACTCTTCTCTGATACATCTACAAAAGTACTCCTGCAACTAGGGTGATTACTTTTATTTACTTTTTATGTTGCTTTATTTAATTAGATTGTTTTGGGAATTTAATATTTAAATACTGTGTTCATGTCATCCCTGTTTCTTTCTCTTCCTTCCAACACCTTATCTGCCCCCTCTCAAATTCACAGACCCCTTTTCCTCAATTATTTCTGTTTTACATACACACACATATAACCACTGCTCAGTCTGTTAAATGTTGCTTGCATGTATATGATTTTTGAGCTGACCACTTGGTTTTGGGTAACTAATTAGGTGACTCATTCACTCAGAAGACTGATTAAGTTTTCTTGAAATTATTAATAGAATGTAGCTCTTCATCTAGGTGTGGGACCTTGTGAAATTTCCTTCTCCATATTCTCATGTCAATTGGTTTTCTCATTATTCTTGTCTTCTCTAAACTTGTAGTTAAGGAAAAAATATAGATTTGCTAAATTTGAAAATTGCTTCCATATCTTTTAACATGTGCAATCTTTGCAGTTAAGGTAGAATATCCAAGTAGTCTGAAATAAAAATGATTCCTACTGATCTAACATTTGCTATTATTCTATTCTATAACCATGTATCTTTCTTATATTTTTAATAGAAGCGGTGAATAGAATGTATAATTTCTAATGTATATCCCTTAGTTCTAGGGCCTACAAAGTTCAATATCACAGAATTCATATGTGGCAAGAACATAAACGTGGACGAGTAAGAGTGAATCAAATTACTTTTCATAATAGGCCCATCTACTTGTGGTGTGGATCCTTGATGACCTAATGACATCTTACTACATCTCAATTTCAAAAGTGTCATTAAATATCATTTTTAATACATGACCTCTAGAATAAAACATATTCTCATGAGCATGTCTTTTTCACTATTTATATAACCAACTTATTAAATTCCTCTTTCCATGATGCCCTCCTTAGAATTCTAAACTCCATATAGAAATAGTTTCTTTTCACTTAAACTCTATAAAACATGTTTAAAAATAACCAATCATCTTCTTCTATTGTGGTTTAGAAATTTTATTTATAATATATTCACGTGTTGATTACTCTTAGACGTTGTCTTTGATCAAGTCATTAATCATGGACACAGTTTCAACAAGTTCTTTGTAACTCATTTATGGCCTTTCTAATTTCCATTATCTCACCACATTTCCTCCTGAGACCTCATCAGCAGGACCCCAGAGGACTTTCGACGCCACAGTCCCCCTAGTAAACCCAGAATCTTAGGATAACTGAGGAGAGTTGGCATCCAGAGAGGGCTCAGACACCAGGACTCAGGTGAGAGATCCTTCTTGTATCCCTGGTCTTTCAGAGACCAGTCAGCACAGGAGACCATGTGGGATACAGAAGCAACAGTCCTTCTCAAACAAGGTCCCTTAGGGCCTTCATCTTCAGCCAGGAGGGGGAATCTGAGCGCCAGAACTCTGTGCACCTTTTCTGCAAGAGGAGAGCTTGTGTGCAGAGAGTGCTCTGATCACTGGGACTCAGGAGGGAGTTGGACTGCCAGGAGTGCTGACAGAGACTAATAGAATCACAGGAGGATCAAGCTCCAGCCAGAGACAGCTAGAACATCTAACACCAGAGATTAACAGATAGCGAAAAGAAAACATAAGAAGCTTACTAACAGAAACCAAGACCACTCAGCATCATCAGAACGCAGTACTCCTACCACAGCAAGTCCTGGATACCCAAACACACCCAAAAAGCAAGATTCAGATTTAAAATCATGTCTCATGATGCCAGTAGAGGATTTTAAAAAGGTCATTAATAACTCACTTAAAGAAATACAGGAGAACACTGCTAAACAGTGGAAACTAAACACTGCTAAAGGTAGAAGTCCTTAAAGAAGAAACACAAAACTGCCTCAACGAATTACAGGAAAACACTGCTAAACAGGTAGAAGTCCTTATAGAGGAAACACAAAAATCCCTTAAAGACTTACAAGAAAAGACAACCAAACAGGTGATGGAATTGAACAAAACCACCCAATATCTAAAAATGGAAGTAGAAACAATAAAGGAAACCCAAAGGGAGAGAACTCTGGAGCTAGAAATCCTAGACATAAATCAGGAACCATAGTTCCAAGCATCAGCAACAGAATGCAAGAGATGGAAGAGAGAATCTCAGTTGCAGAAGATTCCATAGAAAACATGGACACAACAATCAAAGAAAATGCAAAATGCAAAAAGATCCTAACCCAAAACATCCAGGAAATCCAGGACAAAATGAGAAGGCCAACCCTAAGCATAATAGGTATTGATGAGAATGAAGATGTTCAACTTAAAGGGCCAATAAATATCTTCAAAAAATTATAAAAGAAATCTTCCCTAGCCTAAAGAAAGGGATGCCCATGGACATACAAGAAGCCTACAGAACTCCAAATAGACTGGACTAGAAAAGAAATTCCTCATAATACATAATAATCAGAACAACAAATGCACTAAATAAAGATAGAATATTAAAAGCAGTAAGGGAAAAGGGTCAAGTAACATATAAAGGCAGACCTATTAGAATTACACCAGATTTCTCACCAGAAACTAAGAAAGCCAGAAGATCCTGGACAGAGGTTATACAGACGTTAAGAGAACAGAAATGCCAGCCCAGGCTATTATATCCAGGAAAACTCTCAATTACCATAGATGGAGAAACCAAAGTATTCCATGATAAAACCAAATTCACACAGTATCTTTCCACGAATCCAGCCCTGCAAAGGATAATAAAGGGAAAACTCGAACACAAGGAGGGACATTATCCCCTAGAAAAAGAAAGAAAGCAATCCTTCAACAAGCCTAAAAGAAGATAGCTGCAAGAATGTGGGAACTAAAAAGGGGCCTGGGGAAGGGGGGAGGAAAGACCCACACCCCGCCTGAGTTCCACCTATGCTCTGGACAGGTGGACGTGGGAGGGCTGCCACATGCTTTCCACACAGCCCCGGATGGCAGCCAATCCTCTGACCCACTTGACAGGGGTAGGGGAGTAGTGGACAAGGGGTAGTCCAACCTGGGGGCCTCTGTGTACATCCTGTAGCCCGGGGTTATAGGAGATAAGGAAGAGGGAAGAAAGGTTCCCACACCAGTGAGAGTGAGCACAGGGGATCTTGATGAGCAGAGACCGTCTATGGTTTTAAAGCTTTATTGTAGAAAAGCAGGGAGAAAGGGAGAAGTTGGAAAGAGAGAGAGAGAGGAAAGGCTAGAGAGAAAGAGAGTAAGGGTAAGAGGGAGAAGGAGAGGAGAGAAGAGGAGAGGAGAAGACAGGAGACAGGAGTGAGAGAATTGAAAGGTAAGAGAACAAAGGAATGACAAGAATGAGAGAGCAAGGAGGGGCCTAACAGCCCTGTTTAAAGTGAGCTGCTATCTTTTCTATTGTTAGGTAACTGGGGAGGATTTTAGCCTGAAAATAAGATGAATGGGACATTGCCTACCTGACTTCTAGCCATGCTTCTCTTGTGGGGGCGGTGGGGGGCAGTAACTTAGAAAGGAGACAGAGTTCCAAGAGACATGAGAGAAATTCTTTCATCTCATGTAGGTAAATTATGATCACCAGGTCGTGGGGTTCAGCATCTCAGCTCAACTGGAGAACAGCCTGTCTGTGTATAGCCCAATGCCCCACACAAGAACAGAATCAGAACTCTAACAACAAAAATAACAGGAAGCAACAGTTACTTTTCCTAAATATCTCTTAATATCAATGGAATCGATTCCCGAATAGAGGGACATAGACTAACAGACTAGCTACATAAACAGGACCCA
This sequence comes from Mus musculus, assembly GCF_000001635.26. Taxonomy (NCBI): domain Eukaryota; kingdom Metazoa; phylum Chordata; class Mammalia; order Rodentia; family Muridae; genus Mus; species Mus musculus. Next base: position 47,086,741 of record NC_000086.7, read on the forward strand.
ACATTTTGCTGCATACAGGAAACCCACTTCAGGGACAAAGACAGACACTACCTCAGAGTAAAAGACTCGAAAAAAATTTTCCAAGCAAAAAATCCCAACAAACAAGCTGGTGTAGCCATTCTAAAATCGAATAAAACTGACTTCCAAACCAAAGTAGTCAAAAAAGACAAGGAGGGGCATTTCATATTCATCAAAGGTAAAATCTTCCAAGAGGAACTCTCAATTCTGAATATCTATGCTACAAATGCAAGGGCATCCACATTTATTGAGGAAACTATAGTAAATCTCAAAGCACACATTGCACCTCACACAATAATAGTGGGAGACTTCAACACCGCACTCTCATCAGTGGACAGATTCTCAAAACAGAAACTAAACAGAGACACACTGAAACCAACAGAAGTTATGAAACAAATGTATTTACCTGACATCTACAGAACATTTTATCATAAAACAAAAGAATATAATTTCTTCTAAGCACCTCATAGTACCTTCTCCAAAATTGACCATATAATTGGTCACAAAACAGACCTCAACAGATACACAAATATTGAAATTATCCCATGTATCCTATCAGATCACCACAGACTAAGGCTGATCTTCAATAGCAACATAAATAATAGAAAGCCAACATCCATGTGGAAGCTGAGCAACACTCTACTCAATGATACCTTTGTCAAGGAAGAAATAAAGAAAGAAATTAAAGACATATTAAAATTTAATGAAAATGAATCCACAACACACCCAAACTTATGGGACACAATAAAAGCATTTCTAAGAGGAAAAATTATAGCTCTGAGTGCCTCCATAAAGAAACTAGATAAGGCATACACTAGTAGCTTGACAACATACCTAAAAGCTCTAGAACAAAAGAAACAAATTCTCCCAAGAGGAGTAGACAGCAGGAAATAATCAAACTCAGGGCTAAAATCAATGAAGTGGAAACAAAAAGAACAATACAAAGAATCAACCAAACCAGAAGATTTTTTTTTTGAGAAAACAAACAAGATAGATAAACCCTTTGCCAGACTAACGAGAGGGTACAAGGGAAGTATCCTAATTAACAAAATAAGAAATGAAAAGGGAGACATAACAACAGAACCTGAGGAAATCCAAAATATCATCAGATCCTACTACAAAAAGGTTATACTCAACACAATTGGAAAACCTGGATGAAATGGACAACTTTCTAGACAGATACCAGGTACCAAAGTTAAATCTGGATCAGAGAAATGCAAATCAAAATAACCCCGAGATTCCACCTCACACCAGTCAGAATGGCTAAGATCAACAACTGTAGTGACAGCAGATGCTGGCCAGGATGTGGAGAAAGAGGAACACTCCTCCATTGTTGGTGGGATTGCAAGCATGTACAACCACTCTGGAAATCAGTCTGGAGGTTCCTCAGAAAATTGGACATAGTAGTACTGCAAGATCCAGCAATACCTCTCCTGGGCATATACCCAGAAGATGTTTGAACTTGTAATTAGGACAAATGCTTCACTATGTTCATAGCAGCCTTCTTTATAATAGCCAGAACCTGGAAAGAACCCAGATATCCCTCAACAGAGGAATGGATATAGAAAATTTGGTACAATTACACAATAGAGTACTACTAAGCTATTCAATAGAATGAATTTATGAAATTCTTAGACAAATGTGTGGATATGGAGGATATCCTCCTCAGTGAGGTAACCCAACCACTAAAGAACACACATGATGTGCACTCACTGACAGGTGGATATTAGCCCAGAAACTTAGGATACCTAAGATACAATTTGCAAAACACATGTAACTAAAGAAGGAAGACTAAATTGTGGATTCTTCATTCCTTCTTAGAATGGGTAACAAAATAACCATGAAAGGAGTTACAGAGATAAAGCTCTGGGCTGAGATGGAGGGTAGGACCACCCAGAGACTGCCCCACTGGAGGATACATCCCATAAACAACCGCTAAACCCATACACTATTGCACATGCCAGAATTTTTTTGCTGACAGGACCCTGATATAGCTGTCTCTTGTGAGACTATTCTAGTGCCTGGCAAATACAGAAGTGGATGCTCATCTATTGGATGGAACACAGGGCCCCCAATGGAGGAGCTAGAGCAAATACCCAAGGATTTAAAGGGGTCTGCAACCCTATAGGAGGAACAAAAATATGAACTAACCATGGGGTCTCCAACCCTATAGGAGGAACAACAATATGAACTAACCATTACCCCCCCCCCCCAGAGTTTGTGTCTCTAGTTGCATATATAGCAGAGGATGGCCTTGCAGGCCATCAATGGTAGGGAAGGCCCTTGGTCTTGTGAAGATCATATGCCCCACTACAGAGGAATGCTGGGGCCAGGAAGTGGGAGTTGGTGGGCCGGAAAACAGGGCGGGAAGAGGGTATAGGGGGCTTTCGGAATAGCATTTGAAATGTAAATGTAGAAAATATCTAATAAAATGAATAAAATATTTAAAAATAAAGGTGCATTACATTAATACCAATTTTCTGGTTTAGTCAGTTTACAAAGAGGAAAGAATAAAACAAAGAAATGTAGTTTCCCCTATTTTGGAACTTGGGCAATCTGTTATCAATGGACAGGCTTGCAGTTAGTTCTTCTTTTGATATATCATCCCATTTTTGTAGCATTTTACCAAAGAAAATGACAAGGATGCTCATACTTTAAATACTTTTTTAAAAAGTAAATGGCAAGTTCTCTGTCTTACATAAGGTTTCAGCCTTTTTTGGTTCTACTTTCTTCATTTTAATCTATTTACTCATAAAATCTTGTGTACTAATTGTCTCTTATTGAGCCTTACTTTCTCACAAACACTTGCATAGGCCATTAAATTCCCACCACACCAAGTGTATAAAACACAAATTTTCCAAATTCTGCCATGATGTTATTTTTTTTTAAAGTTGTGCCAACCAAATCTACCCTGTAGTCTACTTACTCAAAAAGGAACTGGAGTCATCTGCTTATACATTTTTGACAACTACATGAAATATTTTCACCTTTCCTAGGAAAGGAGACTATATTTAAACTTTATAGATTAAGAACAGTATCTATCCAGACCTGATCCATGGTATGGTGATAGCTTCAGACAATAAGTAACTAGAGCACATAGGAACAATTGAAGGGAAAACTCGGTTTTCCCAAGTGCTTAAAAACAAATTCCCTGATGCTGAGACCACATAAAAATTGGTTATGGTCCCATTGTCAAAAAAGTCACCTGAAGATTTCCACACTATATTATTCTTGGTCCGTGGTGGTAGAATATCACTATAATGGTTACTTTTTAATGTTTGTAACCAAATAGTTTACATGAAGTAACTGAAGAGAACAAAGGTTTACTCTGGTTCATGGTGCAAGCAATACACTCCATCATGGCACAGTAGGCATAGCTGTAGAAGGCAGATAAGGCATCCTCAGCAGATAAGAACACATGAAAAGGAAAAAGACAATACAGAGCTGTTTTCTTATTCAGTCCAGGAACCCAGGATGTGGAATTGTGCTGCCTCTGTTCAGGGAAGGCTGTCACTCAGCACTTATGCTCTCACAAATACACGGGAACTTATATCTTAATCCAATGTAATCAACAGTCAAAAGTAAGTATCACATTCATAATAATATTTATATACAAATGATTGATCTAGTATTGCTGCTGGGCATTTACTACTTAGTAGCTAATAATTTAATATTATTTCTCACAGAGTTTGACTTGAAGATAGTCAAACCACTAACAATAATTAGTCTTTGTTCTCTGTGTCTAACACATACATATTCCATGCAAAATCAAGAAGAAAGGGAAGAGGTCAGGAGCCCATAAGGACTAGTATGAATGCACAGAACACCAATGTAATTTATCCATCCTGTACAACTATGAATTCAATTTCAACCTTTAACAACTTTGCTGCCCAGGAGATCCCCATGCTCTAGGGAGACTGGTTTTATCTTAGCACTGGGAAAGGATAAAGAGAATAACAGCAAAGAAATAGAACAAATGAAGAATCAAAGTAACAGGAACTTCAGCAATGAAAGTATGAGTGTTGACGTTGCAATTTCTAAAAAGCTAGAGTGTTGTCTAATCACTCCTCAACATTACCAAATTACTTTTGTCATTGCACCTTGTTAAGCCTGCATTTTCTCATCTATAAATAAATAAAATATTGTCTTTATTAAACATACTGCTAAAGTTCATGCTAAGGCTCAAATGAGATTGAGGACAAAAAAATATTTAGACAAACACAAAGTTTTATCATACAAAGGTAGTTAATATGAGTATATATATTAATGTCTTCCCCAGGCAATGAGTACACATTGTCAACTGAGGAAATAGGACACGTGTAATAACAACAACGTGAAACTCATGTTCACCATGCAGTAAACTCAAAACCACCATCACTACCATGTAATTATAATTAATTTATAACAGTGCAACCCTAGAATCCATGACTCCCTCAGAAACCTCCAAGTCTTAGCAGTTCAAAAATTCATAACAAAATTTGCCAAATATTAGAGTGGCACACAGCATCACTGTCTTTTTTTCTGTGTCCAGTGGTTACGGTCAGCATGTTTAATAGCCTATATTCATGCCTATTGCAGTAAATTCAACATAAAAGTATACGGTACATTGCAAGAATCCTCATATGCCTACTAATGTTTATTCTTGATAAATCATGACCTGTTCTTAGAAGAGATACATTTATAGTCACAACCTACATAATGAAGAAGAATCAGAGACAACCAGGGACACTGATTGTGTCATAGAGGGGTCAGCATTCTTTCTGGGGGTTCCAGTGAGCTGAGTCCCAGCAGTAAAATGCTTGAGGGACCTTAGTTGATCCCATCACAGGAGAATGGTAGTTTGCTCTTCAGCTTGTCATTTCTTGTTTTCCTACATTTTAACTTTGTGCTTTGTTGCCATCATATCCCTACTTTCTTCCTTTTCAATTCCTCTGGCCAATTTCATATGCCATTATCCTCTTTTATGAGAAACTTCTTCTCTGAAAAGCTGGCCGATAATCACCTCCCCATTTCTATGCCTCCTTTCTGACATGTGAAATGCCTACTATCAATTCACCGTCATTCATTTCTGTAGTTTCTCCTTTTTTCCTTTGCCTTAGCTGTTCATTTTCTTTACCATCTCCTATTCTCATTTTATGGGATTTCCCAGTTCTTTTCATAAAATTTTGCTTCCATTTATCTCAGTGACCTCAGAAAGCCCTTTATTCTGACAGTCATATGATTTTGAGCTGTTTATGCCTTTATAATATAAACAATTTTGAAATTTTATCAAAAGGCCTTCTTTATTCTCAAGCACTTAACTCCTTTAAAAGAAGCTGTGGCTTAAAAAGCCTTCTGTTACCTGAGTGTTTTGAAAATCATCATCCCAAATAGTACAGGGGAGAAAATACAAGTACGGTTCAAACATTATCTAGAGAATAAAAGCTTGAGATGATTTTTTTTACTGTTTTTTTTTAAGAATTGTTAGCATCAAAGGGGTCTGCAACCCTATAGGTGGAACAACAATATGAACTAACCAGTACCCTCAGAGCTCATGTCTCTAGCGCACATGTAGCAGAAGATGGCCTAGTCGGCCATCAGTGGAAAGAGAGGCCCATTGGTCTTGCAAACTTTATGTGCCTCAGTACAGGGGAACGCCAGAGCAAGAAGTGGGAGTGGGGGGGGTTGTAGGGGAGTGGGGGGGGAGGGTATGGGGGACTTTTGGGATAGCATTGGAAATGTAAATGAAGAAAATACCTAATAAAAAAAGAAAAAAAAGAATTGTTAGCATCTTTAGCATCTCTATAGTCAATGTGTAGGATACTGGGATTCAAACAAGTACTGAATATTTTTCATTTGGTAGTAGTTACAGTTTTAGTGTAAGTATTATTATGACCCAATTTGACAAAGGATTGCTTCCCACATGATTCTTCCAATAATAGAAACAGTCAAGTGTGACACTTTATTTACATAAAAACACAAAAACTTCACTATTAAAATACATTCCATATTGTGTTTCTACATTGAGTACTCTGATATTTTACATACTATTTTCAAACATTTTCACTTGGATCATATGGGATTCTGTAAAGACCCAACTTTAAAATATTTTTTATAATTATAAAAGACTTCAATAAGGTAGAAAGCCTTACAAAGGCTATTAAAATTATTATTCTTTACTCATAATCTGACCTCAAATAAATTAGTCTGATACCTTTATGGACTCATTTTTGTTCATATAGTAGCTATTTGTGGAATTTCTTACCTCAAGTTAGTATGACAGTTTTATTGTGACTGTACATATACATTTTTATAATTTGGACAGATGCCAAATGAAAGAGTTTAGAACACATGTCTTGCCTAAATCTTTAAACCTGAGAAGGTTATGAATAATAAGGAAACTATAAGTAATTTCTATAGTCCAAAAATTATATACATAGCAAATTAATATCATTCTGAATGGGGCAGTGGTACTAAATAATGATATTGGTTTTAAAAAATAAGCAAATGAGCATAATCTAATGACATTATTACTAGTAATGTATTGGATCTACTTCATTAACTACCACAAATATATCACATTGTGTGGGGTATCACTAACAGGAGAAATAGGCATGACATATAGGATGTGTCTGGCCGATCTTTACACAATTACCCCTTAACTCCAAATTCTGTTCTAAACTTCATAAAGAAGTTCAGTAATCAAAAATAACCAAACACAAAAAGAGATATTAGAGCATACAACCACTTAAAAAAGTAATTTAAAAATCCACAAGAACAATAGTCAGGAAGAATAAGGAAAAATCTATCATATAAAAGCTCATAGTAGTCTCATCTATATAAAAGCTGAATTTAAAACGGTAGCAACGACCTTCTTAGCAATAAAATACAAGATGTAAATTTAAATTCTAAAAGTAAATAGTTCAGTAACCAAATACAGTTATGAAAGAAATGATTTTTAAAGGGGAAAATAAATAATGGAAGTAGAAAAAAAGGTGTACTACAAGAAAAGTCAAGATGTGACAAATAGAAATAATGGGGAGTAAATAAAGGAAGCTAATATAGGTAGAGGGAAAAAAGATACAATGTAATGTATGTGTAACCCAAATCTCATTCAGAAAGTTAACATGGGCTAGAAGTGTTTTAGGGGGAAAAAAAGCTTTTTTCTTTCCCATATTACCTTCTTTTACTCGCTTCCCATTATTTTTATTTGTCACATCTGGTATGCCTTTGTTTGGCCTCAGTGCCAGAGGATGCCATTAGTCGTGCAGAAACTTGCTGTGATGGGGCAGGTTGGCACTCATGCAAGGCTTTCCCTTCTCTGAAAGGGGGAAGGAGTAATGGGGGGATGCTGTGTAAGGGTGGGACTGGTAGAAGGAGGGTGTTTGTGATCAGTATATAAATTAAATAAATTAATTTAGGATTTTAATGCTCACAAAAAGTGTCATGTGTTTTTGGGGGGCTTATATAAAACTTAAAATAAAAGGGGAAATAATAACATAAGTTAAGAACAAGGAAATACAGTTCTAAGATCTGTCAATATTTAAAGGATAGTAAAATGACCAATAAATATTTACTTTAATACATTAATAATGGAATTATGATTTCCCATCCAATTACCAATATAATAAGAAAATGTAACAATATTAGAAATAACAATAACAAAAATAAAATCAGGATAAACTAAACCTGAGATGAAAAGACAGAAAATATAAGATAAGTTGATAAATGTAAACACAAATATATCAGTTACTATAGTGAGTAAAAATGAACTCTATATTTCAATTAAAAGTATAAAGCTTCAAGTCCACAATTAAAAAATATGATTTGCTGTGTAGAAAAGACATAAAAAGCATAAAAATGAAAATAAATGATTAGAAAATAAAATGTTCAAAAATGAAAAGGCAGAAAAAGACATAGTGTTCGATAACCAATAACAGGTACCTGTACAGATACAATCCCAACCTGCCCATAGATGCAACAGTGCCAAGTAATTTCTGATTGTATAAACTTGATCAAGAGACTATGACTGTACAGACCCTTGGAATCTACTATTATTGTGCTATATGGACACATTTTCAAACTATCATCTAAATTTGATAGTATTTATTAGATTTCTATTAGTACTGTTTTCAACCTTGATAAGAGAAGCTTCTGCTTGAAATAGGTGATGGTAAATACAGAAGTTTCTAAATGGTGAGAATGCTAAGAATATGTGACTGTTGAGCATTTGGCCGTAAGGAAGATATTTATATCCTCTTACAAGGTTCAGGGAATAACATAAAAGAAGGTCTGGAAAGAATGTAAAGGCCGGGAGATAGGAAGGAGTGCTACTAAAAAGTGTCTTCTGGAGAAAACATGGCATTGCACTCATGAATTCATAGCAACAGTGGGTACCTGCACAATACTAAATAAAGAACCATTTCATAATGGAGAAGGAATGGACACAGAAAGACCTACTCCTTCTTAGGGAGCTATAGATATCTAATGCTTTTTTTTTTGGGGGGGGGAGTAATTATATTCCTCAAAGGTAGCCACTGATAAATTACCTTTGTACAAGTAAATGACCTTTCTCCCCTGTTAAGGCAAGCAACCCTAAATAAACACAGTGGTCCACAAACAAACAACAGGCATGTGAAAATAAGATGGTAAATTGGTGAAATGAAGAAATTGGTGGAAAGGAAAAGAGGATAATGAACAAAGAATATTTACAGGGGGCATGTGTATTGTTGTTGGGCACATACAATCATTTTGCAAATACAATTGACCAGATCTTCAATTCGAAACAATAAAGTAAATCCCTTTATTATAATGGTAATGTCTTATTTTATTTATAAAACAAAATTCTTGTATAAGATATACTATTATAAATAATTATAGCAGTTCAAGAGGTATTGACCAGAACAGATGCTGGCAAACTGGATATGACCTCTACCTAGCCATGATCTTAATCTTAATCTTGGGTGTATATTTGATAGTAATGAATGTGCTTATATATTAGGAACATTACTCATAATACCTAAAAACTGGACTAAACTCTAATATGTATCTACAGAAGAAAATGTGATATAGTAACAGAAAATCTACACTGACATGTAACACAGATTAAATTACAATGATATAATATTGATTAAAGAGTCAGACAAAAGAGAAATTCACACACACATACACACATTATTACATAATGCTATATACATCCTATATAATTCTATTCTTATGACAGTTAAACTAATAAACACTATGGACCTTATGACATTTAAACAAATAAGCACTCTAATGATATTTAAACAAATACATATTATGACTAGTTTTTACATCAATTTCCCATAAGCTAAAATAATCAGAGAAGAAATGCCTCCATAAGATTCAGCTTTTTCTTATCTAGTGATTTTTTTTAAATTAGTGATTGATGGGAGAGGTCCCCAGTGCATTGTGCATGGTGTCACCTGTAGGCTGATGGTCCTGGGTTCTTTAAGAAAGCATGCTAAATAAGCCATGTGGAGCCCAGGCTGGCCTTGAACTCATGATCCTCCTGCCTCTGCCTCCTTCAGCAAATCCTACCGGCATGCACCACCGCAATAAATGGGGGCAAGACCTTTGTGAGGTTACTGGAAGGAGAGTTGGGGACAGATATTGGGATGTAAAGTGAACAAATAAAGACAAATGCTGCCAGGAATTTAAATTATTGAATGGTACCAAGAAAGAAATGATCAACTATGAATTGCTATGATAATATTTGTCGATAAATTTTTCTTCAGTGGTGGTTCTTATCAATAATCACAGAGTGTTTGCTATGAGAGTTAAATTAAAATCAGTAGAATTTCATAAGGAACGAGATAACAGAGGAAAGAAAGAAAGGTGGAAAGTAGAAAGAAAATATTTTTGAGAGCTTCCTGAAGCAAGCCAGTAAGCAGCACCCCTCCGTGACTTCTGTATCAACTTCTGTCTCCAGGTTCCTTCCCTGTTTGAGTTCCTGTTCTGACTTCTTTTAATAATGAACAGTGATATGCAAGTGTAAGCCAATAAACCATTTCTTTCCAGAAAAAAAAAGCCATGGGGAGAAAACCAATAAGCAGCACCCATCTATAATCTCTACATCAGCTCCAACCTCCAGGTTCCTGCCATGGTTGAGTTCCTGTCCTGGATTCCTTCAATGATGAACTGTGATATGGAAGGGTAAGTCAAATGAAACCATTTCTCTCCAACTTACTTTGGTCATTGTGCTACATCACAGCAACAGAAACACTAAAACTCAGACTACAACAAGCGAGTTTTTTTTTTTTTTCCAACTAGGGATTCTTTCTTTCTTTCTTTTTTTTAAACAGCATAGCCTTCAATTCTCAGCTATTTATTTTTATTGGCATATATTGTTTATATATAATTCCACAACAATGGTTTTTGTTATGGTGTTTTCATGCTTGTGTTCCCTGTGTTTTGGTCTCATTTGCTCCCTGCTTGTGCTAGGGACTCTTAAAAGTAGAATATTGGATATATGTAAGCAGGAGTACATAGTTGAAAGAGGATAAGTAGCAGAGATTTCTTAAATCTTTACCTCTATCTCAGTGGTTTCTTGTGAGTATTCACAAATTGTATATATGAGTATATGTTACAACAAAGTCTTTTTAATTATGCTAGATCTTTAAAGAGGTACAAAGTAGTAAGGTATAGAGGGAGACTTGGATTGCTATTGGAACACCCAGTCTTCAGATCTTCATGTAGGACAAACAAGGTTTCTAGAATCATAATAGTTCCCATTTATTTCTACTCAGGAATGTAGTTGTAAAACATGCATATTCAACACAAGAATCCCACAAGAAGAAAAGAAATAGTGAAGCTAAGTTTAACACTTTACTAGAACTCTGAGAACGCTCTGCCAAGGTCTTTTCCCTTTTGAAAGGGGTTAAGTTTCCTGCCACACATGTATATAACCCCAACAGGAAAATCACCAATATTTTAAGGCCAGCCTGGACCACACAGAACTGAAGGAATTTGTAGTGTTATGTGGCCATAACAAATGAACCTCTACAACCATGTTCTAATGATACCTAGGTATTTTTCATCCACAATGCTGAATAGACAGTAATACATCTTAATCTCTTTATTTGAGGCGCTGCCAGATAGGATAAAACAAAGGAGTGCATAAAAGGAAACCTTCTCTCATATATCTCAACCTCCATTAGCCTCAGACATGTCTCTGAAAATTTTCCAAGATGTAGCCCTATCAATCTGTCATTTACTAAGTAAATAGAAGAGTTTTGACCTAAGACTTGATTTTATGAATTTTATTTGTCTGTTCTCAACAGGAGGTAAAACATGCCAAAACCTTACTTCATTTTCACTCTAAAGTTTAAACACAAACAGCCATTCATTTATGTTTTGGACCACACAGTACAGATCCACTTAAAGCCCAGGAATCTGTCACTTGTACTAATGGCTTCCTCCAGTCTATGAGGAAATGTTACTTGCATCTTGCTGACTACTTTGGATTGATGGTGACAATGAAAAAAGAAAAAGTCTCAAAGGAATTTTACCTCTGTCATTAAAACATATGGAATCAGCTTATTGAGGAGTTTGTAAACACATTTCATTGGTGATTCTTCAATGTCTACTAGAGATGAGTCTTCCATTAAGTATTAAACCTATGCTCTCAAGAACCAGGCAAGCAATGCTCTTCCTACAAAACACATTAGTGTGACCACTGAAAATGTTTGGACAATGACTATAGATTAAATAGTATTGTATGCAACAGCATTATTTTTTATGATTGTACTGTAGTGATGTAAAATTACCTTTGAATTTAAGAAATACAGTGGAGTTTTAGGATTAAACAAATACCATGTGTGCAATTTGCTCTTAAATAAATCAGGGAAAATATTGATTTTTTTTTCTGTAGAGAGAATGTGCAACAACAACAAAAAATATAGTCAAAGGTCAACTTGAAAATCTGAATGAATTATATATATGATAAATTTTATAGTATTTTATGTAACTATTCTTCATATTTGGAATTACCTCAAACATTTTTAAATGAGTTTATGGGGCAGGTTCTACAGTTAAGAATTAGTATATGATATTATTAAAAGGGAAATGTATGAGCCAGGTATATTGCAAGCTATATGACTATGAGCTAAGCCACTTGATTTTCTTGAGTTCTTGTTACATCATTCATAAAAGTGAGATAGTTAGCATGTAATTACTACTCAAATCTATAACAGCATGACCCACAGTCTTCTTAATTATCCCTCATAATCTCTTACTTTTCATCTTGCTGATTGTCCCTAGTAATTATTAGAGAAATAATGACAACAGTTAGCCATTATATGGTAATAATTATGCAGTAAACACACTTCTACATTTTTTAAAATAGTTTTTTTTCTTACATCATGAATGCAGTTCAACATTTCTCCTTTCATTCTTCTGCACCTCTTCTCCTCCACATCATCCTCTCTTTCTCTTAAGAAAGGAGCAGGTCTTCCATGGATATCAACCAGCCAGGGCATGTCAAGTTGTAGGAAGAATAGGCACCTCCCTTCATATTAAGGCTAGATGAGGTAACCCATTAGGTGGGAAAGGGTCTGAAAGATAGGCACAAGGCAGAGACAGCTGTAATCCCCAGTCTTAGGAGTCCCACAAGAAGATCAAGCTTCATAATTGTAACATGTATGCAAAGGGTCTAGGTTAGTCCCATGCAGGCTCTCCCTGGTTGTTGGTTCCATTTCTGTGAACCCATATTAGCCCTTGTCAGTTAATTCTGTGGGTTTTTTGTGGAGTTCTTGATCCCAACGGTTCTTAAAATACCTCCTTCCCTGCTTTGCAGGATTCCCAAACTCTGCCTAATACTTGACTGTGGGTCTCTGCATCTCTTTCCATCAGTTTTTTGGTGAAGTATCTCTGATGACAATTGGACTAGGTACCAATTTATGAGTATAGCACAATGTCATTAGGAATTTAATATATAAGTATATTCAATATTCACAGCAAATATCTTTGGACATATGAATATAGTGTTTAGTTCCTTAAATAAGCATGATATAAAACACTACACAATATATGTCAGGTCAGGTTGTTTAATCAGTAAATGAACCAAGTTGTACTCAAAACTCATGCTCCTTATACCAACAGACCGAAAACATATGTTTTAGGTATTTATGTATAAAGTAGTTTAGGCTTTTTGTAGGATTTGAGTCTTTTTATTTACTTTATTATGTCCCATTTCAAATTCAAAATATTTTAGTGGTGTATAGTAAGGCTAATAATAGAAAAGACTTATGGGATAATATATTACTTACAAATTGACTGTAATCCACTGCCTGTCTTTTAAAAAACTCTTTAATTTATTACTTCATACATGCATAGAATGTATGTTGAGCAAATCTAGCTCTAATTATGTCCCTAATTTCTCCTGCTATAAACCATATGACTTTCCCTTCTAACTTCATAAACTTTCTTTTTAATTAGGTATTTTCTTCATTTACATTTCAAAGGCTATCCCAAAAGTCCATCATACTCTCAACTCACCCACTCCAACTTCTTGGCCCTGGTGTTCCCCTGTACTGAGTCATATAAAGTGTGCAAGACCAAGAGGCCTCTCTTCCCAATGATGGTCAACTAGGACATCTTCTGATACATATGCAGCTAGAGACACAAGCTCCAGGGGTGCTGGTTAGTTCATATTGTTGTTCCACCTATAGGGTTGCATACCCCTTTAGCTCCTTGGGTACTTTCTGTAGCTCCTCTATTGGGGGCCCTGTGATCCATCGAATAGCTGACTGTGAGCATCCAATTCTGTGTTTGCCAGGCACTGGCATAGCCTCACAAGAGACAGCTATGTCAGAGTCCTTTCAGCAAAATCTTGCTGGCTTATGCAATGGTGTCAGCATTTGGAGGCTGATTATGGGATGGATCCCACGGTATGGCAGTCTCTAGATGGTTCATCCTTTCGTCTCAGCTCCAAACATTGTCTCTGTAACTCCTTCCATGGGTGTTTTGTTCCCAATACTAAGAAGGGGCAAAGTGTCCACACTTTGGTCTTCATTCTTCTTGAGTTTCCTGCGTTTTGCAAATTGTATCTTATATTTTGGGTATTCTGTTTCTGGGCTAATATCCACATCATTGAGTATATATCATGTGAGTTCTGTTGTGATTGTGTTACTTCACTCAGGAAGATACCCTCCAGGTCCATCCATTTGCCTAGGAATTTTATAAGTTCATTCTTTTTTTTTAAAGATTTTTTTAATCTAATTTTTTTTATTACGTATTTTCCTCAATTACATTCCCAATGCTATCCCAAAAGGCCCCCACACCCTCCACCCCCCCTACTCCCCTGCCCACCCATTCCCATTTTTTGACCCTGGCATACCCCTGTACTGGGGCATATAAAGTTTGCCTGTCCAATGGGCCTCTCTTTCCAGTGATGGCCAACTAGGCCATCGTTTGATACATATGCAGCTAGAATCAAGAGCTCCGGGGTATTGGTTAGTTCATAATGTTGCACCTACAGGGATGCAGATCCCTTTAGCTCCTTGGATACTTTCTCTAGCTCCTCCGTTGGGGACCCTGTGATCCATCCAATAGTTAACTGTGAGCATCCACCTCTGTGTTTGCTAGGCCCTGGCCTAGTCTCACAAGAGACAGCTAAATCACGGTCCTTGCAACAAACACTTGCTAGGGTATGGAATGGTGTCATCGTTTGGAGGCTAATTATGGGATGGATCCCTGGATATGGCAGTCTCTAGATGGTCCATCCTTTTGTCTCAGCTCCAAACTTTGTCTCTGTAACTCCTTCCATGGGTGATTGTTTCCAATTCAAAGAAGGGGCAAAGTGTCCACACTTTGGTCTTCGTTCCTCTACAGTTTCATGTGTTTTGCAAATTGTACCTTATATCTCTCTATACTAAGTTTCTGGGCTAATATCCATTTATCAGTGAGTACAAATCATTTGAGTTCTTTTGTGATTGTGTTACCTCACTCAGGATGATGCCCTCCAGGTCCAACCATTTGCCTAGGAATTTCACAAATTCATTCTTTTTAACAGCTGAGTAGTACTCCATTGTGTAAATGTACCACAATTTTGTATCCATTCCTCTGTTGAGGGGCATCTGGGTTCTTTCCAGCTTCTGGCTATTATAAATAAGGCTGCTGTGAACATAGTGGAGCATGTGTCCTTCTTACCCGTTGGGACATCTTCTGGATATATGCCCAGGAGAGGTATTGCGGGATCCTCCAGTAGTACTGTGTCCAATTTTCTGAGGAACCACCAGACTGATTACCAGAGTGGTTGTACAAGCTTGCAATCCCACCAACAATGGAGGATTTGCTTTCTCCACATCCTCACCAGCATCTGCTGTCACCTGAATTTTTTATCTTAGCCATTCTGACTGGTGTGAGATGGAATCTCAGGGTTGTTTTGATTTGGATTTCCCTGATGATTAAGGATGTTGAATATTTTTTCAGGTGCTTCTCAGCCATTCCATATTTCTCAGCTGAGAATTCTTTGTTTAGTTCTAAGCCCCATTTATTAATGGGATTATTTGATTTTCTGGAGTCCAGCTTCTTGAGTTCTTTATATATATTAGATATTAGTCCCCTATCTGATTTATGATTGGTAAAAATCCTTTCCAAATCTGTTAGTGGACTTATTGTCTTACTAACAGTGTCTTTTGCCTTACAGAAGCTTTGCAATTTTATAAGGTCCCATTTGTCAATTCTCGATCTTGCAGCACAAGCCCTCGCTCTTCTATTCAGGAATTTTTCCCCTGTGCCCATATCTTCGAGGCTTTTCCCCACTTTCTCCTCTGTAAATTTCATTGTCTCTGGTTTTATGTGGAGTTTCTTAATCCACTTAGATTTGAGATTTGTACAAGGAGATAGGAATGGATCAATTCACATTCTTCTACATGATAACCACCAGTTGAGCAAGCACTATTTGTTGAAAATGCTGTCTTTTTTTCCATTGGATGGTGTTAGCTCCCTTGTCAAAGATCAAGTGGCCATAGGTGTGTGGGTCCATTTCTGGGTCTTCAATTCTATTCTATTGTTCTACTTGTCCGTCTCTATACCAGTACCATCCTGTTTTTATCACAATTGCTCTGTATTAAAGCTTTAGGTCAGGCATGGTGATTCCACCAGAGGTTCTTTTATCCTTGAGAAGAGTTTTTGCTATCCTAGGTTTTTTGTTATTCCAGATGAATTTGCAGATCGCCCTTTCTAATTCTTGAAGAATTGAGTTGGAATTTTGATGGGGATTGCATTGAATCTTTAGATTGCTTTTGGCAAGATAGCCATTTTCTTTATATTGATCCTGCCAATCAATGAGCATGAAGATCTTTTCATTTTCCCTAGATCTTCTTTAATTTCTTTTTTCAGAGACCTGAAGTTCTTATCATACAGATCTTTCACTTCCTTAGTTAGAGACACAACAAGGTATTTTATATTATTTGTGACTATTGTGAAGGGTGTTGTTTCCCTAATTTCTTTCTCAGCCTGTTTATCCTTTGTGTAGAGAAAGGCCATTGACTGGTTTGAGTTAATTTTATATCCAGCTACTTCACTGAATCAGTTTATCAGGTTTAGGTGTTCTCTAGTGGAATTCTTAGGATCACTTATATATACTATCATATCACCTGCAAAGAGTGGTATTTTGACTTATTCCTTTCCAATTTGTATCCTCTTGATCTCCTTTAGTTGTCGAATTTCTCTGGCTAGGACTTCAAGTACTATATTGAATAGGTAGGGAGAAAGTGGGCAGCCTTGTCTAGTCCCTGATTTTAGTGGGATTGCTTCCAGTTTCTCTCCATTTATTTGATGTTGGATACTGGTTTGCTGTCTATTGCCTTTACTATGGTTAATTATGGGCCTTGATTTCCTGATGTTTCCAAGACTTTTATCATGAATGGGTGTTGGATTTTCTCAAATGCTTTCTCGGCATCTAACGAGATGATCATTTTTTTTTTGTCAATGAGTTTGTTTATATAGTGGATTATGTTGATGGATTTCCATATATTAAACCATTCCTACATCCCTGGAATGAAACCTATTTGGTCAGGGTTAATGATTGTTTTGCTGTGTTCTTCGATTAGGTTAGCAAGTATTTTATTGAGTATTTTTGCATAGATATTCATAAGGGAAATTGGTCTGAAGTTCTCTATCTTTGTTAGGTCTTTCTGTGGTTTAGGTATCAGAGTAATTGTGGCTTCATAGAATGAATTGGGTAGAGTACCTTCTGTTTCTATTTTGTGAAATAGTTTCAGAAGAACTGGAATTAAATCTTTGAAGGTCTGATAGAACTCTGAACTAAACCCATCTGGTCTTGGGCTATTTTGTTGGGAGACTATTAATCACTGCTTCTATTTCTTTAGGGGATATAGGAATGTTTAGGTCATTCATCTATCCTGATTTAACTTTGGTATCTGGTATCTGTCTAGAAATTTGTCCATTTCATCCAGGTTTTCCAGTTTTGCTGAGTATAGCCTTTTGTAAAAGGATCTGATGGCGTTTTGTATTTCTTCACGATCTGTTGTTATGTCTCCCTTTTCATTTCTGATTTTGTTAATTAGGATGCTGTCCCTGTGTCCTCTAGTGAGTCTGGGTAAGGGTTTATCTATCTTATTGATTTTCTCAAAGAACTAGCTCTTCATTTGGTTGATTCTTTGAATAGTTCTTCTTGGTTCCACTTGGTTGATTTTGCCCCTGAGTTTGATTATTTCCTGCTGTCTACTCCTCTTGGGTGAATTTGCTTCCTCTTGTTCTAGAGATTTTAGGTGTGTTGTCAAGCGGCTAATGTGTGCTCTCTCTTGTTTCTTTTTGGAGGCACTCAGAGCTATGAGTTTTCCTCTTAGAAAATCTTTCATTGTGTCCCATAAGTTTGGGTATTCTGTGGCTTCATTTTCAATAAACTCTAAAAAGTCTTTAATTTCTTTCTTTATTCCTTCCTTGACCAAGGTATCATTGAGAAGAGTGTTGTTCAGTTTCCACATGAATGTTGGCTTTCTATTATTTATGTTGTTATTGAAGATCAGCCTTAGTCCATGGTGATCTGATAGAATGCATGGGACAATTTAAATATTTTTGTATCTGTTGAGGCCTGTTTTTTGACCAATTATATGGTCAATTTTTGAGAAGGTACCATGAGGTGCTGAGAAATTATATCCTTCTGTTTTAGTATAAAATGTTCTGTAGATATCTGTTAAATCCATTTGTTTCATAACTTCTGTTATTTTCACTGTGTCCCCTGTTTGGTTTCTGTTTCCACGATCTGTCCATTGATAAAAGTTGTGTGTTGAAGTCTCCCACTATTATTGTGTGTGGTGCAATGTTTGCTTTGAGCTTTACTAAAGTTTCTTTAATGAATGTGGCTACCCTTGCATTTGGAGCATAGAATTCTCAGAATTGAGAGATCCTCTTGGAAGATTTTACCTTTGATGAGTATGAAGTGCCCCTCCTTGTCTTTTTTGATAACTTTGGGTTGGAAGTAGATTTTATTAGATATTAGAATGGCTACTCCAGCTTGTTTCTTCGCACCATTTGCTTGAAAAATTGTTTTCCAGCCTTTCACTATGAGGTACTCTCTGTCTTTTTCCCTGAGATGGGTTTCCTGTAAGCAGCAAAATGTTGGGTGCTTTTTATGTAGCCAGTCTGTTAGTCTATGTCTTTTTATTGGGGAATTGATTTCATTGATATTAAGAGATATTAAGGAAAAGTAATTGTTACTTCTTATTATATTTGTTGTTAGCATTGACATTCTGTTCTTGTGGCTGTCTTTTTTTAGATTTGTTGAAGGATTACTTTCTTGCTCTTTCTAGGGCATAGTTTTTGTCATTGTATTGTTTTTGTTTGTTTGTTTGTTTTGTTTTTGTTTTTGTTTTTGTTGTTGTTGTTGTTGTTATCCTTTGAATGGCTGGATTCATGGAAAGATATTGTGTGAATTTGGCTTTATCATGGAATAATTTTGTTTCTCCATCTATGGTAATTGAGAGTTTGGCTGGGTTTAGTAGCCTGGGCTGGCATTTGTGTTCTCTTTGTTTCTGTATAAACTCTGTCCAGGATTTTCTGGCTTTCATAGTCTCTGGAGAGAAGTCTGGTGTAATTCTAAGAGGTCTGCATTTATATGTTACTTGTCCCTTTTCCGTTACTGCTTTTAATATTCTATCTTTATTTAGTGTGTTTGTTGTTCTGATTATTATGTGTCGGGAGGAATTTCTTTTTTGGTCCAGTTTATTTGGAGTTCTGTAGGCTTCTTTTATGTTCATGGGCATCTCTTTTTTTAGGTTTGGGAAGTTTTCTTCTATAATTTTGTTGAATATATTTGCTGGCCCTTTAAGTTGCAAATCTTCAATTTCATCTACTCCTATTATCGGTAGGTTTGGTCTTCTCATTGTGTCCTGGAATTCCTGGATGTTTTGAGTTAGGATCTTTTTGCATTTTGCATTTTCTTTGATTGTTCTGCCCATGTTCTCTATGGAATCTTCTGCACCTGAGATTCTCTCTTCCATCTCTTGTATTTTGTTGCTGATACTCGCATCTATGGTTCCAGATTTCTTTCCTAACATTTCTATCTCCAGTGTTGCTTCACTTTTGGTTTTCTTTATTGTTTCTACTTTCCTTTTTAGGTTTTGTAAGGTTTTGTTCATTTCCATCACTGTTTGGTTGTGTTTTCCTGTTTTTCTTTAAGGACTTGTCCCGCTTTAGCATTGTTCTCCTGTATGTCTTTAAGTGAGTTATTAAAGTCCTTCTTGATGTCCTCTACCATCATCATGAGATATGCTTTTAAATCTGAGTCTAGCTTTTCATGGTGTGTTGGGGAATCCAGGACTAGCTGAGGTGGAAGTGCTGGGTTCTGATGATGGTGAGTGGTATTGGTTTCTGTTAGTAAGATTCTTATGTTTGCCTTACCCATTTGGTAATCTCTGGAGTTAGTTTTTATAGTTGTCTCTGGTTGGAGCTTGTTCCTCCTGTGATTCTGTTAGCCTCTGTCAGTATACCTGGGTGACTAGATCTCTCCTGAATTTCAATGGTAAGAGTACTCTCTGCAGGCAAGCTCTCCTCTTGCATGGAAGGTGCATAGATATCTGGTTTTTTGACCTGCCTCCTAGCTGGTGATGAAGGCCAAAACAGGGCATGTCCCAGAAGCTGTGTTGCTTCTTCTGCCTGTCCCAGAAGCTGTGTAGCTTCTGTAGTCCACATTCTCACCTGCCCAGACTAGTTTCTGGGAGATCCAGGACCAGAGATGGCTCCCCCAGATGCTCTGGCAAAGCTCTCCCAGGCAGGCTTGACACCTCTCCTCTGGCGGGAAAGGTGCCCTGATGTCTGGAGCCAGAAACAGGTTCTTCCCCAGAAACTGTGTTGCTTTTTCCTGTTCCAGAAGCTGTGTAGCTTCTGTAGTCCATACTCTCACCTGCTCAGAGTATTCTCTGAGCCATAAGCTTTGTTTTTAAATGCACTGAGTCCACTTACTGCTACTTGAATGGGTATGAGTATAGAAGTAACAATTAGAGCATGTGTAGCCTTTCTAGGATCACATTCCTGAGAAAACTGACTTTTGCTCTATCTACAGTCAAAAGTTTCTCAGTTTGTGGAGGCTTCATGAGACTTTCCCACTTTCATAAGATTCTTACTGGTTTAGTCTCATATAGATATTGAACATGTACTTATAGTAACTGTGAGTTTATGTATGCAATAGCCATGTCATACTCAGGAATTATTTTTACAGATGCATACTATTTCTGCCTATTATAATCTTTCTACCCACTCTTCCATAATGATCCTTGAGTCTTGGGAGGAGGTTATACAATACAAATGTCTCATTAAAGATGAGCATTCCATTCTCTTATTCTCTAAATATTAACCAGTCATGAGTTCCTATATTATTCACCATATAATGAGAAAAAGAAATTTCTCTGATGAGAGTTGAAAGATTCCCCCAAACTATAGCTATAAAGGTAAGAAATTAGAAGGTAGTTTATTTCTGAGTTCATTTAGGAGAAAAATATGAGGTTTTTCTCTATGATTTAGGCAGGTTTGTGTTTCTGCTTAAATTATCAGAACTGGACACGAGTTTCATTTTGAAGCATAGACCTTAAATCCAATCATAAAGTCACTAATTATTGCCATAATATTTGTGCCACTATTAACAATTACACCAGTGGACATATCTTTCCAGGCCAGTCATTGTTGTAACATATAGGATTCACAGCTTAGCAAAACTTTCGATTATTACTCCCCAACACCAGTAGATTTCATATTACCTTCTAGTACTCTGAGAACTCATCAGTAAGGATGAAGTTTCCAGGTCATTATCAGTTTGATTTCCCTTGTGCTATAGTTCAAGTATGTGATATCTTCACCTATAGGGTTTTATCATCAAGTTATAAAGGGTAACAAATGGCAACAGACTGTGATGCTTGTGGAAGGGGGTTTATGAAATCCTAATGACAAACAAAATACCCAGCACTGGGCTTCTTTATTTGTTATCCCATGGTATGTGAAAGAGGCATTATCTTCCTGTACTAAGATAACCACCCAATTTGAATTTCTATTATACATTTATATTTGTATATTTTAGAAAGATTCTGCCATATTAGTTTTCCATGTGGCGTTTTCAAATGTCTTTAGTATGAGTTATTCTTCCTCATACTTCCTCTTCTACACATCCCTCCCCACCCTCATCCCATTTAACATTTCTTTAACTTTTGATAGGAGACTCAACAATTGCTATGGTTGTATCTCATCTAATACTAGTCTACAGGTGGCAATCCAAGAAGTCAAATTGACTGCCTAAGAATACTGTGGTGTGATTTAGGATTAATTCCTTACTCTTCTGACTCAACAAGCATCCTTGGCACTTAGCCAAAACTTTTAGCACCATCCTGGGGAAATCCACAGTAAAATATGAACTCTTATTTGAATTTTAACTTTTGGCATGATGACTAATAATTAATTGGATATTAAGCTTGACCAAACAGCTTTACAAAATTGTAATTGATGACAATTATTACACAACTATGTACTTAGCCATTTAAACTAATGTAAATAAATTAAATTACTTTGACAGAATAAGGTATATATTTGTTTTTGTTTCTTCCTTGTATTATTATTTTTTCTAGTCATCACACAAAATATTGGATTTCATTGAATTCTCTTGGCCTCCCTTCTGGGTTTCATAGGTTCCACTCCTCCCCCATAAATAGTAATTCAGGAACATCTACTGCAGAAACCTTTTACATTGAAGTTGCATGAACTTCAGTATTAAGAAATGAATGAGAGATGCATGTAATGTTCCTCAACTATAACATCAGCCATCACTTAAAGACAGGAATATCAGCAGTTCAAAGATATTTTCAGTTATATGGTGATTTTGAAAAGTCTAACATATGCTATGTGATATGGAGGAGGAAAGGAAGAGAGAGAGAAGGAGGGGAAAGAGAGGGAGAGAGGGGGAGATGAAAGCATGCACTATAGGCTACAGTAATTTAGAAGGCATTACCTCTGTTCTCAAATAATTAAAAATCTAGTGAAGACCATATGAGTTTACTTGAGGGATTATTCAGTGTTTTATCAAGATGTCCCATAATAATTTTTCAAATAGCTATTAACTTGACAATTAAGCAGCAAGTACAAACCTAAGACTGGAATGAAAATTGTTAGTTACAATGGTTATACCTTTAGCTCCTTAAGTCCTTACCCTAACTCTTCCATTGAGGACCCCACACTCAGTTCGATAGTTGGTTGCAAGCATCCACATCTGCATATGTCCAGGCTCTGGCAGAACCTCTCAGGAGACAGCTATATTAGGTTCCTATCAGCAGGCACTTCATGGGATCAGCAGTAGTTTCTGGGTTTAGTGTCTGCATCTGGGATGGATCCCCAGATTCGGGGTAGTCTCTGGAAGGCCTTTCTTTCAGTCACCACTCCACTCTTTGTCCCCGTATTTTCTTTATGGGTGGACCCATGGCTCCAGATGCATGTGTAGCAGAGGATGTCCTTATTTGGCATCAATGGGAAGGGAGGTCCTCTGTCCTGTGAAGACTTGATGCCCTATTGTAGGGGATTGCTAGAGAGGTAAGGCAGGCATGGGTGAGTGGATCAGGGAGCTCAACCACAGAAGCAGGGGGAAGGAGGGTTGGATATCAGGTTTGCAGAGAGGACACTGGTAAAGGGGATGACATTTTAAATGTAAATGAATAAAATATCCAATAAAAATAATTTTCTCTAGCATTTCTTTATGTAAAATTGCAGTCCAAGTACAATGTTGAATAGGTAGGGAGAAATTGGCTGCCCACTTTCTTCATACCTATTCAATATAGTACTTGAAGTCCTAGCCAGAGAAATTCAACAACAAAAGGAGATCAAGGGGATACAAATTGGAAAGGAAGAAGTCAAAATATCACTTTTTGCAGATGATATGATAGTATATATAAGTGACCCTAAAAATTCCACCAGAGAACTCCTAAACCTGATAAACAGCTTCAGAGAAGTGGCTGGATATAAAATTAACTCAAACCAGTCAATGGCCTTTCTCTACACAAAGAATAAACAGGCTGAGAAAGAAATTAGGGATACAACACCCTTCTCAATAGTCACAAATAATATAAAATACCTTGGCATGACTCTAACTAAGGAAGATCTGCATGAAAAGAACTTCAAGTCTCTGAAGAAAGAAATTAAAGAAGATCTCAGAAGATGGAAAGATCTCCCATGCTCATGAATTGGCAGGATCAATATAGTAAAAATGGCTATATTGCCAAAAGCAATCTAAAGATTCAATGCAATCCCCATCAAAATTCCAACTCAATTCTTCAACAAATTAGAAAGAGCAATCTGCAAATTCATCTGGAATAACAAAAAACCTAGGATAGCAAAAATTCTTCTCAAGGATAAAAGAACTTCTGGTGGAATCACCATGCCTAACCTCAAGCTGTACTACACAGCAATTGTGATGAAAACTGCATGGTACTGATATAGCAACAGACAAGTAGACCAGTGGAATAGAATTGAAGACCCAGAAATGAACCCACACACCTATGGTCACTTGATCTTTGACAAGGGAGCAAAAACCATCCAGTGGAAAAAAGAGAGCATTTTCAACAAATGGTGCTGGCACAACTGGCGGTTAACATGTAGAAGAATGTGAATTTATCCATTTCTATCTCCTTGTACTAAGGTCAAATCTAAGTGGATCAAGGAACTCCACATAAAACCAGAGACAGTGAAACTTATAGAGGAGAAAGTGGGGAAAAGCCTCAAAGATATTGTCACAGGGGAAAAATTTCTGAATAGAACAGCAATGGCTTGTGCTGTAAGATTGAGAATTGACAAATGGGACCTCATAAAATTGCAAAGCTTCTGTAAGGCAAAGGACACCGCAAATAAGACAAAAAGACCACCAACAGACTAGGAAAGGATCTTTACCTATCCTAAATCAGATAGGGGACTAATATCTAATATATATAAAGAACTGAAGAAGGTGGACTCCAGAAAATCAGATAACCCCATTAAAAATGGTGCTCAGAGCTAAACAAAGAATTCTCACCTGAGGAATACCGAATGACTGAGGAGCACCCGAAAAAATGTTCAGCATCCTTAATCATCAGGGAAATGCAAATCAAAACAGCCCTGATATCCCATCTCACACCAGTCAGAATGGCTAAGATTAAAAATTTAGGTGACAGCAGATGCTGGCGAGGATGTGGAGAAAGAGGAACACTCCTCCATTGCTGGTGGGATTGCAAGCTTGTACAACCACTCTGGTAATCAGTCTGGCAGTTCCTCAGAAAATTGGACATAATACTACCAGAGGATCCAGCAATACCTCTCCTGGGCATATATCCAGAAGATGTTCCAACTGGTAAGAAAGACACATGCTCCACTATGTTCATAGCAGCCTTATTTATAATAGCCAGAAGCTGGAAAGAACCTAGATGCCCCTCAACAGAGGAATTGATATAGAAAATGTGGTACACTTACACAATGGAGTACTACTCAACTATTAAAAAGAATGAATTTATGAAATTCAGTGGATTGACCTGGAGGGCATCATCCTGAGTGAGGTAACTCAATCCCAAAAGAACTCACATAATATGTACTCACTGATAAGTGGATATTAGCCCAGAAACTAAGAATAACCAAGATACAAGATACAAAGCACATGAAACTCAAGAAGATTGAAGACCAAAGTGTGGACACTTTGCCCCTTCTTAGAATTTGGAACAAAATATCCAAGGAAGGAGTTAAAGAGACAAAGTTTGGAGCTGAGACAAAAGGATGGATCATCTAGAGACTACCATATCCGGGGATCCATCACATAATCAGCCGCCAAACTCATACACCTTTGCATACACTAGCAAGATTTTCCTGAAAGGACCCTGATATAGCTGTCTCTTGTGAGACTATGCCGGGGCCTAGCAAACACAGAAGTGGATGCTCACAGTCAGCTATTGGATGGATCACAGGGCCCCCAATTGAGGAGCTAGAGAAAGTATCCAAGGAGCTAACGGGATCTGTAACCCTATAGGTGAAACAACAATATGAACTAACCCCCTGGAGCTCGTTTCTCTAGCTGCATATGTATCAGAAGATGGCCTACTTGGCCATCAGTGGAAAGAGAGGCCCATTGGTTGTGCAAACTTTATATGCCTCAGTACAGGGGAACGCCATGGCCAAGAAGTGGGAGTGGGTGTGTATGGGAGTGTGGGGGAGGGTATGGGGGAATTTTGGGATAGCATTGGAAATGTAAATAAGGAAAATACCTAATTAAGAAAATGCATTCCACATTTATTAGATATGTTAATACTGTCTACAAGATACATATCAAATCGGATTAATTCAAATATTCTTACATACACACACACAAACATTATTATCATCTTCCTGTAACCGGATTGTAGATTTGTAAGCTATAGTGATGATACCAATATTTACATTCTGGTACTTATGGCTAAAACTAGAAAGTTTGTCTCAGAAGGAATAAAAAAGGAGGGCATGTAAAAATCTTAAATTTTTTGATATGATTAATATTGAATGATGACAGTATAACACAAAAAGTTGTAAAATGATGCCTTCTTGGACCTATTTTCTAATCTGAATATGGTAACTCCTCAGTGGCTCCCCAGCTTTGGTGATTGGGCGTCTCTCACAGGAAAAGAAGTTTGTAGTTTCAGCTATACTAACTGAACAATGAGCTTTGGACATCTTCCTGGCACAACCCCAATCCAAACTCTTATGCTGGGACAACAGACATTTTGATGACTGAGCCATCACTCCATCCTCTCATTTTGTTCTTCAAAGATCTTATAATAACCATTGCTACTTTGAATACATTATAAATTGGCCAGGTATGTCCTGCACATTCTTCCTATCAACTCTTGGCATAGTTTATTGACTATACAAATTAAGTTATAAAAGTATGGAGATGTTGAGTGATTGTTATATTTGATTACAAAACTAATGAATAAAAATAAACTCTACTTGTCTAGGGCTCCTAAATCACAGTCCAGTGTTCTTCTATGCCTCTTGGATATATTATTTGCCATATAATTCTAAAGCCATTAAATATAATAGCATTTGTTGTATATCTCTGTTCTCATCTTCCTTTTAAAATATATCTTCAAGACATGGTGGGCTTATGGTGATGACCACCTAGGACCTGCCCTGTGTCCCAGTGTCAGATACAAACATGTCTTTTTTTTCAGATAGTACATTTTGAAACAGACTGACATTCTTCATCCTCTTCATCTATGTCAACTTAGCCACCTAACACACACCTTGCTTACAGTACTATCTTTACAATAGGATATGGCTAATTTTCCTATTATGAGAATGTGGATGAGACAAAATACTTTTCTTGCAGTTTAATCAACCTCTGAATTCATAAAGATAAGGTAGAGTTAATGTAAAGACCTCACATTGTGCTGCATTATATCTCATAGTATTCCCCTCAATGAATCCTAATTGGTAAACACTGTATTCTGTTTTATAAGTGAGAAACAAGAAGTAAAATTACTTTTCTAACATTTTGTAAGTACTCAATCGTAAAACAAGGATTGAAAATTAAGTCCGTCTGATCCAAACTTTTTAGGCCATAGTGTTTGTGGAATTAAAGTTATTTTGCAAAAGGATAATAAAGCAATTATACAAAGCACAGACATTGTCAAAAGCAGTTCCATGTCCCTTTCCTTAAGAAAATATGAATGGCTAAAACCATCCAGTGGAAGAAAGACAGCATTTTCAACAATTGGTGCTGGCACAACTGGTTGTTATCGTGTAGAAGAATGCGAATCGATCCATACTTATCTCCTTGTACTAAGGTCAAATCTAAGTGGATCAAGGAACTTCACATAAAACCAGAGACACTGAAACTTATAGAGGAGAAAGTGGGGAAAAGCCTTGAAGATATGGGCACAGGGGAAAAATTCCTGAACAGAACAGCAATGGCTTGTGCTGTAAGATCGAGAATTGACAAATGGGACCTAATGAAACTCCAAAGTTTCTGCAAGGCAAAAGACACCGTCAATAAGACAAAAAGACCACCAACAGATTGGGAAAGGATCTTTACCTATCCTAAATCAGATAGGGGACTAATATCCAACATATATAAAGAACTCAAGAAGGTGGACTTCAGAAAATCAGATAACCCCATTAAAAAATGGGGCTCAGAACTGAACAAAGAATTCTCACCTGAGGAATACCGAATGGCAGAGAAGCACTTGAAAAAATGTTCAACATCCTTAATCATCAGGGAAATGCAAATCAAAACAACCCTGAGATTCCACCTCACACCAGTCAGAATGTCTAAGATCAAAAATTCAGGTGACAGCAGATGCTGGCGAGGATGTGGAGAAAGAGGAACACTCCTCCATTGTTGGTGGGAGTGCAGGCTTGTACAACCACTCTGGAAATCAGTCTGGCGGTTCCTCAGAAAACTGGACATAGTACTACCGGAGGATCCAGCAATACCTCTCCTGGGCATATATCCAGAAGATGCCCCAACAGGTAAGAAGGACACATGCTCCACTATGTTCATAGCAGCCTTATTTATAATAGCCAGAAGCTGGAAAGAACCTAGATGCCCCTCAACAGAGGAATGGATACAGAAAATGTGGTACATCTACACAATGGAGTACTACTCAGCTATTAAAAAGAATGAATTTATGAAATTCCTAGCCAAATGGATGGACCTGGAGGGCATCATCCTGAGTGAGGTAACACATTCACAAAGAAACTCACACAATATGTATTCACTGATAAGTGGATATTAGCCCCAAACCTAGGATACCCAAGATATAAGATATAATTTGCTAAACACATGAAACTCAAGGAGAATGAAGACTGAAGTGTGGACACTATGCCCCTCCTTAGATTTGGGAACAAAACACCCATGGAAGGAGTTACAGAGACGGAGTTTGGAGCTGAGATGAAAGGATGGACCATGTAGAGACTGCCATAGCCAGGGATCCACCCCATAATCAGCATCCAAACGCTGACACCATTGCATACACTAGCAAGATTTTATTGAAAGGACGCAGATGTAGCTGTCTCTTGTGAGACTATGCCGGGGCCCAGCAAACACAGAAGTGGATGCTCACAGTCAGCTAATGGATGGATCATAGGGCTCCCAATGGAGGAGCTAGAGAAAGTAGCCAAGGAGCTAAAGGGATCTGCAACCCTATAGGTGGAACAACATTATGAGCTAACCAGTACCCCGGAGCTCTTGACTCTAGCTGCATATATATCAAAAGATGGCCTAGTCGGCCATCACTGGAAAGAGAGGCCCATTGGACTTGCAAACTTTATATGCCCCAGTACAGGGGAATACCAGGGCCAAAAAGGGGGAGTGGGTGGGCAGGGGAGTGGGGGTGGGTGGATATGGGGGACTTTTGGTATAGCATTGGAAATGTAAATGAGTTAAATACCTAATAAAAAATGGAAAAAAAAAAAGAAAATATGAATGGCAATACTAAAACCTAATCAGCTTTCTTGTAGCTCAGTCTCCCGTTTTGAATTCCCTATTAATATGGTAGCTCTAAAACCACCAACTGTCCCGGTCAAATGCAAAGCAGTGATGGAACATGATGGCCTTTGGAAGTGGAGTGCACTGGTCAGCCAAATAATAGATTATTCATCAATTAAAACAGAAGGATTCTAGCCAGTACAACATTTGGAAATTAAAAAAAAAAAATCCTGAGCAGGTGTTGAGAAGTATTTGATCATTCCCATCAAACGTGTAAATTTAATCATCTCCCCACCTGGGCCATGCACAACAGACACTGCAGAAAGGCTCTTCTTCCTTACAGAGAAACATGGAGCTCTATGTTACTGCTCTTCATCAGTCTCTGTCAGACATGTGTTACCACCCCTAAACCCTCAATAATGACTCTGGAGCATCGGCTAGGAATGAATTAACCTTAATGATTTACTGGACTATTTAGATACACTTAGAAACAGCTAAAATGACAAGTATGATGCCCACCTTATTAATTCTATAATAAAATGGAAAACACATTGAACTCACTTCAGTTCTAAATATATTGCATGCTGGGTAACCATAGACAACCTAATTTCTTTAATTCCACTTCCCCTCTCAGAAATATAAAATGGCTAGATTGAACATCATCCAAATTTGTTGGGCAGAATCTTCCATTTTTTTCATAGACATATTTCTCCCTTATCTGACCATCCTGGACTCTACAGAGAAAGTATAAACTTCGCATTTCTTTATGGTTAAGGCACATTTTTCGTCACATTTCATCTCCAACGCTTTCTTAAAAGTGCATTGTCTGCTCAAATCCACCTAGTTATTCTCCTTTCACACAAGGTCCTATGCTCACATTTTCCGTGGTTATATCACTATTGAATTTCTTTTGCACCCTAAAATACCTGGTATGGTCCCAAACGTCTTCTATTCTTCAAGACTCAGCTCGTCTACATGCTCCTGAGAAAACTTTTCTTTAGTACAAACAAAGGGGAGATGTTGAATGATCCCAGGTACAGCTTTCCTCTGAATTCCGTAGCCCTGTAAATGGTGGTTGTAATTGATCTTTCTGAAATTTAACTAAAGCCAGAAACATTCTAAGAGATGATGTCCTAATCTTAAAATGTCCTACAGACAAAGCAGCATTTTTAATGAAATGACTAACATTGAAATCTTTCTTGAATTTCAGAAATCTTAATATTATGTAGTCAATACTATAGTGTCTCATTCTCCCTAGATTTGGGGCATCACGAAACCTCAGAATATAAAGAATACATGACAACATTCCTACCTTAATACAGGATCTCCATAATAGTCACTTTATCTCTATTTGATCTCCACTCCAACATTTATAAGGATGGGGAAAGAACTGCCTTACAAAGTAGAGCACAATGTAATTGAAATACAATTCAATATTTTAATCCAAACATAATATTTAAGAACCTACTATGTACTGGGTAATAGCTAAGTTATGATAAAAATACAATGGTAAATAAGACCAATATATTCCTTATGCCCCTGAAACTCATACTTTATTTCTAGGGAAATAAATAGGAAAACACCCACAATTAACTAGATAAATGAAACAATTTGGATACTGATCAGCTCAATAACATAAAGGCCACAAAATGTGGAATAATAAAATGTAAGAGGTGAAAGGCTTGTATTGGCTTATTGGGCTAAGGAAGTCTGCTTTGAAAACTAATAGCTACAAAGAGCTAGCTATGCATATATTTTAAAGAAAGGTATTCATATAGGGAGGTGAAAAATTACAAGGTCTCTGAGGTCCAAATAGGCTTGATATGCAGGGGTCACAGAGCAGGGTGCATGTCTTGTTTGTGGTAAACATTTTTGGGGTGCCAATAGGATGAAAGACAAAAGAAGCAGTCAATTGAACATGTTGTGTTGACTGTAATAGCATTTTGACGTTTCCTGTTCTAGGGCGATGTATACGTCATTACTGCTCCCCAGCTTTGCACTTATCTGAAGATGCTACTTCCATTCCTCCTATTCTTTCCCTACACAGCAAAAGCTACCAAATCTTTCAGCCACACCATTCTTCTCACTTTCTAGTTCTACACTATTCCTATTATGTTACTCAGATCCTCTTGCTAGAATGAATTGCCATGGATATAACAATAAATATTTGTCTTTTATGATTCTGGAGACTAGGAACCCCAATATAAAAGTTCAGGAAGATTCAATGTATAGAGACAGCTGTTCCTGGTTTGTAGTCTTCTCATTTCTAGCTGGAGGTCTGTGTGGCAAAGAGCATACAGCAAGACTAGGTCTTACATATCTCTTCTTTGGTAGCTAATCCTATCTATGATTGAGTCATCTTCATATTTCTCAAAGACTCCACCAACAAATATTATCAGGCTACTAATATATAGGCTTCTATGTATGAATTATTGAAGGGCGCATTCAGGTCATCACATCTACTATTCCTTTCATGTTATATTCTACTCTTCTACAGTTTCTCATCAAGTGGTACACATTGGATAAAAAATAAATAAATTTTGATTGGGAGCATGAATAAACAACATATAATGCAACATTTAACATAGGAAGATAATGTCTTTTATTGTAATGAACATTATGGTTCTGCTTTTAATACCCACATAAGTAGTATTCTTTTTAGAAATTAAAAAAAAAACTTTATATCTTGAGAAATCACTAGCCTGCATCATAAGTACCAAAAATGTAATAGAAGCCAATTTTCACTGATATTATGTTCAGGCAAGAAAGCACATCTGTGAACCCTCATAATTTTGCTTTGAAAGATGTTACCCTTCATTTGAGCTGGGGCATATAAATTCTACTTCCTAATTAATCCTAGAAAATGTGACACAAGCAGGGTATTTGCTTTTATATATTCTTATTCTTTGGCTAAATCTCTGTCATTACCATATGACCATATCCAAGCTAAAAAGACACAAGAGAAAGTACAGAAGAAGTGATAAGCAGATGAATAGAGATGAATGAATGAAAAGGCCATAATGAACTCAATGACTCATAAGCAATAATAAATCATTGTTAAAAATGACTAATTTATAAGGTAGGTATAATTTGTAAGGTAAGCAATAACCTACCAAAAATGGAAGTCTTTGGTCTATATTATGAAATCACAATTCTCCTTCTACTGACACATGCAAGCATATACATATACGTCAGCATATGAGTTGAAATCTTGACATAAGTGTTTAAAAATTTTAAGCCATTGTCCTAAAACCATAAAATTGTTAAATAGAGGCTTAGAAGAATTTATACGATATGACTTATATTCATTTAGCTTCTGAAGTTCCACAACCTATCTTGGATTCAGTCAATTGATTACTCTGTTTAGCACCAAGCCTTTTACAGTATTCAAAATACTAGATCAATCAAAACACAAAAAAACATTACATACATAAAGACCATACCAGCTTAAAATGTGTTTTGTTATTTTTTTCCTCAGATCTATATGAAATTATGCACCAACTGCAGAGCAATAATGATTTCATAAGAAAGTTGGGTTTCCCATTGTGTCTAAGGTAATAGAAAGGTTATTACTATTTTGTCAAATCTTCCCACAGTTTACTTACTGTGAATTGTCATGTTAAAGTGAAAGAAAATCATTATTAGGCTTCAAAACAAGTTGTTTTAAGTAAAGTTTACTTAATCTGAAGACATGTCATACCAGAACATTCATTTCCAGCTCCTAATAATTTGTTGGAGCTTATTAGATGTTTGAATATTTGGACTTATGCAGCTTAATATATTTTCATTTAGGTTGGTTATTTATTCTGCCTCATTGGGAAAGAAATTTGAGACAAATTAAATTCACTATCACTGCCAGTAATGTGTCTGGACTGTAATAAATCACTTTTCTAAAATATATGTATTACAAGAAAACCAAATATTTCCATCTTGAATCTCCTTTCTGCCTATAAACATTATAGTGCAGTATATTGAAATAGGAACATGTTTTAGCCGTTGTTTTTTTTTTTTTTAATGCATGTGTTTTATACCCTTGAGGTGACATAGAATCAAAAACAAGAGGCTGAGAGAAGTTTTTCAGTGGGGTTACTTAGAACATCTTAGAATATGGAAGAGGTTAACTATACTAATTCTGTATACTACTCTCCTGTCACAGTGTGAGAAAATATAGGGATGTTTCAGACAGAAAGATGTAAGGAATTGAAGACATAATTCTGCCTTGAATTCTGTTGAATATAATGACTAATCTTGTTCTCTGGTCAATTCTCTATCCATCTCACAAGCTCAATCCTGGGACACTATTTGTTCTTTAGAGAAATTTAAGAAGCCTATTTTAGTATTTGAGAAACTTGTCCTTGAATCTCCTTAATTCTAGTCATGGTCTGATCACCTGGCTCCATTTTAGTAACTGAACATCTTTCTATGCTTTTCTGTTTTTAATTGATTATGTTAAGCTTTCATACAAATAAATATTTTATGTTGAGCATATTCTCACCCATATCCTTTTACCTTCCCTGTTCTCTCCCCCATTGCCTTTGAATTATTCCTTTTTGTTCTTCTACACAGTACCAAACCTATTTTCATATTAAATAAACATGACTTTCATTATATATCATTAAAATCTAGGGACAACAAATGAAGATATTTTTTCTTCTGTAATTGGTATATTTTGCTTGATATGATTATCTGTAGTTTAGTCCACATTCCTGCAAGTAACAAAATGTTACTATTTTCTATAGATTATCGATAAAAAACATCCCTATATGTATACACACAGAATTTTCCTCATATGTGACTTAGTTGGTGGACACCTAGATAGCTTCCATAACACAGTTATTGTATATAGTGCTGCAACAGACACTGATGTGCATATTTCTCTGTGACATATGAATGTGGAGTCCTTTGAGTAAATATCTACAAATAATAGTGCTGGATCATATGATAGACCTATTTTTAGTTTGACCAGGAATGCCCGTACTGAATTGCATAGTGGCTGAACTAGTTTACATCATTCTGTTCTCTCCACATTTTCAGCATAATTTCTGGTTGGTCATTTTCTTAACAATTGCCACTTTGAATATGGTAAAATGGAATCCTAGTTTTTTTTTTTAGTTAATTCTTTTTTATTTATTCACTTTACATCCCTCTCACTGCCCTCTTTCTGCTCATCTCTCCCCAGTACTCCTGCATCCCCCTCCCCCTTCTCCTTTGAGCTGGTGGGGGCTCCCTAGGTATTGCCCCACCCTGGTACTTCAAGTCTTTGCAAGGTTAGGTACTTCCTCTTCCATTGCAGCCAAACAAGGCACCCCAGCCATAAGAACCTATCTCATGTACAGGAAACAACTTTTTGGATAGCCCCAACTCCAGCTGTTTCCCACATGAAGGCCAAGCTGCACATCTGCCACATCTGTGTGGAGAGCCCTATGTTCAGCCTGTGCATGTTCCTTGACTGGTGGTTCAGACTCTGAGAGCCCCGCGGGTCCAGATTAGTTGACAGTTGGTTTTCCTGTGGAGTTGCTATCCCTTTTGGGGCTTGCAATCCTTCTTCCTCTTCTTCCACAAGAGTTCTCAAGCTCCATCCACTGTTTGTCTGTGGGTATCTGTATAAACAAAGACAGCATGAATATTGCAAGCAAGTGGATGGAACTTGAGAATATCATTCTGAATAATGAGGTAATCCATTCCCCAAAGGACATATATGGTGTGTGCTCACTTATAAGTGGATATTAGCCGTAAAAGAAAGGGTACCCAAAAGAAGCTAAAGGGGAAGGAAGGAAGGAACAGGGGACAATATTTGAATCTCACATTGAAGAGGGATGGGAGGAGAGACCCTGGTCTTGTGAAGATCATATTCCCCAGTACAGGGGAATGCCAGGGCCAGGCAGCAGGAGTGGGTGGGTTGGGGAGCGGGGGGGGGGGGTGGGGAGGGTATAGGAGACTTTCGGGATAGCATTTGAAAGGTAAATGAAGAAAATATCTAATAAAAAATCCATGAACCAATAAACTAATTCAAATTTAAAAAATTTAGTCATAAGAGGCAGATGGAGGCAGGAAACTTGGAGGAAGAGGGATGAAGGTGTTCAAGAACAAATGTGGAGCAAGCCAGAAGATATGGCCAAATGGCCATGAAAATGAATGGAAATCTTCAACTGATAGGGGTGAGGGGGTGGGGGGCATCTACACGATGAGACAGAGAGCTGGGATTGTTGTGCCAGGAAATGTTCATGAACTCCAAAAGACCACCAAGGAACTTATTCTAATACAATCGCATTATGGTCTCTTTTTTTTTCTTTTTTTTCCATTTTTTATTAGGTATTTAGCTCATTTACATTTCCAATGCTATACCAAAAGTCCCCCATACCCACCCACCCCCACTCCCCTACCCACCCACTCCCCCTTTTTGGCCCTGGTGTTCCCCTGTACTGGGGCATATAAAGTTTGCAAGTCCAATGGGCCTCTCTTTCCAGTGATGGCCGACTAGGCCATCTTTTGATACATATGCAGCTAGAGTCAAGAGCTCCGGGGTACTGGTTAGTTCATAATGTTGTTCCACCTTTAGCTCCTTGGCTACTTTCTCTAGCTCCTCCATTGGGAGCCCTGTGATCCATCCATTAGCTGACTGTGAGCATCCACTTCTGTGTTTGCTAGGCCCCGGCATAGTCTCACAAGAGACAGCTACATCTGGGTCCTTTCAATAAAATCTTGCTAGTGTATGCAATGGTGTCAGCGTTTGGATGCTGATTATGGGGTGGATCCCTGGATATGGCAGTCTTTACATGGTCCATCCTTTCATCTCAGCTCCAAACTTTGTCTCTGTAACTCCTTCCATGGGTGTTTTGTTTATTCAAGCTCAAACTTAGGTTCCTCACCAACCCTGACACCACAGGAAGGTAAAGCCCTGAGCCTAGTTTTAGGCAAGCAATTATAGAAGCAAGAAGGGGATATCTAGCCTGGTACATATCTGATTGGGCACCCATTAACATGGCTGGCTGGTACTGAGAACTGAACCATAAACATAACTTCTGTTTTCCTCATGATTGGTAATTGTTAGGAAGTGAAGTGTCACAGATAGGCTTTTAACCTAGGGATGCAGATTTGTTAGGAAATAACCTGGAAACTGGTGCTAGATGCAGGTTTTGTTGGGGTGTAGCCTGGAAACTGGTGCTAGTTATTGGTCTGTTGGTTTACTTGAGTTCAACCTTAGATCAGGTTCTCTAAGATGGTGTCTGAACCCAAAATAGTGGATATTTCAGGATAAAAGAGGCACACAAGAATCAATGGGGGTGACCTTAGTTGTGACTCACAACATTGGGGATATTGAACCTGAAGAGGCACTTCCTGTAGCCTCTTCAATAGAGGCACCAAGTCACTCACAAAACTTTCAACCCCAAATATATCTTGTCTATAAGAAATGGAGGCACAGGGGATAGAGTAAAGACTGAGGAAATGGCTAACCAATAACCAGCCCAACTTAAGAACCATCCCAATGGCAAGCAAAGCACCAATCTCTGACACTATTAATGATGTTCTGTTATGCTTGCAGACAGGAGCATGTTGTCCTCTGAGATGCTCCACACAGCAGCTGCCTAAGACAAAGATAAAGAAACTCCCTCAGCATAGTTTTAGTTTGCATTTCTCTTAAGGTTAAGGATGTTGAATGCTTTTTCATGTTTTCCAACCATTTGTATCTCCTATTTTGTGAACTGTCAATTTCACTAACCCATTTATTGATTGCATTGTTGAACTTCTTTTTAAGTTTTCCAATTCTTTGTGTATTCTAGATATCAATCAGCTGTCACATGTATAGCTCTTATGAAATTTTTCTAGCCCCAGTTTTCCCCACTTTTTCAAGTGACTTGATATGATGCCTAACAGTGTCTACTATTAGGAAACACTCAATAGTCACCTGCTGATGCTTTATGCTTATTACCAATGGTATGTTTGCAAACTAGCTCTCCAGAAATAAAAGTGTGATGCATAATGTTTACTTATTCTCATGGTACAAATATTCACACCACAACTGTTATCAAACAACCAACATGAAGTCATTGCAGTTAAAATTAGCAAAAGAAAATCCACAAAGTTTTCCAGAGCTGTAATGAGCCTAGTAGACAATTTCCTAACTAAGACCTTGACTTGAAAAAGGCTTAATCTAATTCCTCCTAGTGTTTGTCTCACATTTAAAAAATGATGTGTTATTTTTTTCTATGAATGTGTTTCATGTGTGTCCAGGAGCCCCTGAAGGCCAGAAGAGGATTTCAGAGTACCTGAGATTATAGTTGAGTTGCAGACAGTTGTGAGAGGCTATGTGGGTGCTGGGAATCACACTTTCATCTTTTGCAAGAGCAGGAAGTTTCTTGACCTCTGAGATATCTTTCCAGCCTATCCATCTGTGTCTTAATTTGATAATTCTAACATTGGCCTGTTTTCTTCTCAAACAAAATTCTCATTCTGTAACCCAAGTAGTAACCCCAGCACAATTTATCAGTTTTTGCTGATCTGACAACCTCCTTACTCACTTAGGTTTTGGCATACCACCTGCTTCCAGAATTTTTGTCATCATGTCACATCAGCCTTTCTGACCATCTGTGCTTGAGGGATCTCTCTAATTAATTCATCTGCTTCATTTGCCAACATCTTCTAGTAATAGCTGTGGCGTGATTCTATCGGGGACCAGAAACAGGAACTGCTAAAATAGAGGTACAGTTTGTGACTAAGATCCAAAGATTTCACTTGGTCTAATTAGCACTTCATTTTATCTGAGCAATGAGCACCTCTTCTGGGTACTAATGGGTGAGTAAGGCCACTATAAACATAACAGGAGTTTCAAGATGCTACGGACACAGCTCATTCATAAATTCAAAAGGAGTAGTATCCATTTAATGAACAACTCCCAACTTGTAGTTACACCTAAGCCATGAACTTTGAAGCAATCCATCATATAGAGTAAATAAACTCCAATTATTTCCTCATACTCTCATATGGCGATTGAGTACATTACTTAGTAGCTGGCAAAGCTGGCAGCAAATTGATGCAATTATCTATGCAAGTGAGCAAATGATCCAATTATGTGTATAATTATGGCAAAGCATTAATGCTGATAATGATGAGAAAGATCATTCCATAATGACTGAGCCAGAAAAGAGAAAGGGATAATTTGATTTGGAAAACATGTAGCCACAGACAGCATCTGTGGCAACTGAAAGCTCTTGGCTATTCAGATGATGAGGTCAGGGGCAGAAAAAAAAAAAGGATTTGGCCAGTGGAGTTGTAACTTTACATTGATTATACAATACAAAATAATAATTAGGACACAGAAAAATTCATGCAGCAAACAACAAAATAGTGCAAATTTTTGTTTTAACCTTTCATAAGATTTCAGCATCATCTTATACTGACTTGCCCCCTCTGAACTTTAACTGCAGAAACACTGATTGACTAAGTGGCTCATGATTTTTTGTGCCTTTTAGAGATGTGTGCATATATTTAGCATAAGGATTTATATCTTCAAACTCTACATTAAAAGTCCACATAAAAAGGAAGGCTTCTAGCAGAAGCACATTAGCAAAATCTCACCCAAAAAAATATACATCTTCTATTCACACTGCAATGTTGTGTTTCCTCATGGCCAATCTCACCCTTCATTTATCTAGCTAACAACCTTAGCCCTGAAGCTGAAAGGACTTGCTTATTTATTCTATAATCTGTTTTATCATTCATTAAGCAACCACTATTGAACATCTACTAACCTTGCAATTTACACTACGATGTTTTCAATTAAATACCTTCAAACATACATGTATCTGTATCAATGTCTATGTCCTAAAAGCACTCACAAATTTAATGCAAAAAAAAAAACAGATAAGAATCCAATCACAAAAAAGATTGTGAGAAATTGTGTGCATATGTGCTGTGTGTGTCTATGTGTCTGTTTGTGATTGTGTGGAAAGAGGAATTCACAAAGCCTATTCTTTTATAAGACATCTGAGACAAAGGGCATGAGCTTGACAAAAATAGAAAACAGAACAGTGCAAAGTATCAGTTCTCAGGGACCTTCAGTGTAGAAAAAGACACATAATGAAAATAACAGGCACATAGACAGGCCACTCCTGCCTGGGAAGCAGGTAGGCTAACTGTAGATCCTCATCCCTCCCTCCATTCATCCACCTCTGCTACAGAGCACCTGAAGCAGCATTGCCCTTACACCTCAAGAGGATCAAACAGAAAGGTCTGCTCCTCCAAATCAAACCTCCTGTCTCACTCCCAGCTCTGCAACAGAATACTTGCTGCAGCCTCCCTTCCCTGTGCCCCATCTCCAGTAGAAACCACAAGTATTCCCTTCCTAACCAACCCCCAAACTGGCTACTTAACCTTAGCCCCAAACTCTACTATCTACTCCCTGGGAACTTAAACAGAGATCCACAGACAGACATTAAGCAGAAAGAAACAAGGAAAGACAGACAGACAGACAGATAGATAGACAGACAGACAGACAGACAGACAGACAGACAGAGAGAAGAACACTAAGCCCTAATGGACTGTCTCTATTACATTTCTCCCCTACAAATCTTAGGGAACCCCATGGAAGAGGAGGTGGAAAAAATGAAAAAGCCAGAGATGTAGGATACCAAGAAAATATGGCCCTCTAAATCAACATGAACAAAACTTTATAAGTACACAGAGACTGAAGCAGCATGCACAGGGCCTGCATGGGGCTGCACCAGGTCATTTGTGTGTGTATTATAACTTCCATTTTACTAATTTTTATGGGACCTCTGTGTACAAGAAAGAACAGTTGTCTGGCTCTTATGCCTTTGCTTGGAGCCTTTCCTTCTACTGCTCTGTCATGTCCAATTTCAATGTGATAGTTTTTCTTTACTGATTTTAGAAGGAGAGACAGAATTCTAGTCACTCTGGATCTCCAGCCTATGAAATGACAGCACTCACTTTTAGGGTGAGTCTTGCCTCCTCATTTAAACTTTTCTGACTATACACTAAAAAAAAATCATTTAGAAGTATGTCTCCTAGCCAATTCTAAATCCAGTTAAGTAGACAATTTAAAAAGTCACATGGAAATATGTAATAGGTAATAAAAGTATTCAACTTTTTAATACATAGTCAACTTGTTTCACAAAGCAACTATATGAAAATTACATCATAAGTATGGCGTTGGTGGTGTACCAGTGAGCAGAGCTAGCATCTGATTAGATCCCCACCAACAATGTATAAGAGAATTCCCATAGATCTCTCCTTTAACACTTGATATCATCAGGAACCACTTATTTATCAATCAGACAGAAAATAACATGTTTGTTCTGATATGAATTTCCATGAGTATACCTAGAAATACATTTTTCTTCATGTCTACTGTACTTAGATTGTGAGTCCCTCATCTCTGAAGTACATAGCCCTATATTTTTTCTCTATTTTTATTTTTTTATTTTTCTGTGTTTTATTAGGTTATATGATTTCTTTATATATTGTTGATGTTCAAAAATTCACAGAACCTCTTGAATCCTCCACCTGGCCTGCACAGGACTGGACCTGTCAACAGCCAACCTGGATCTTGTGTCTCACTTAGCTCTAATGCTTCCTGACAAACTGTTGGCTACTCATATACTCTTAGAATGGGAGTATCACCGTGATAGTTTAAATGAGAATGGTCTGTATAGGCACATATATTTGTGTACTTGTGAATAGTTTGTGGAAATTTTTGGAAAGGATTGGGAAGTGGGACCTTGTTGGATGAGGAGTGTAACAGCAAGTGGGCATTGAGTTTCTAAAAGTCCTTGTCATTCCTAGTTAGTTCTCTCTCTTGTTCTCTTTCTTGTTCTCTCTCTTGTTCTCTCTCTTGTTCTCTCTCTTGTTCTCTCTCTCTCTCTCTCTCTCTCTCTCTCTCTCTCTCTCTCTCTCTCTCTCTCTCTCTCTCTCTCTCTCTCTCCTTTTCTCCCCTTCTCCCTTTACTTCTGTTTCCCACGTATGAGTCAGATGTGAGCTCTCAGTTACTACTGCTCTGGTAACATGTCTGTCTGCCTGTTCCCCTGCTCCCCTGCTCACCACCAGAATGGTCACGAACTCACTTTGAAAACATAAGCCCCAATAAAACTCTTACTCTATACCTTGTTTTAGTCATGGTGTCTCATCTCAGCAGTTGAAAATGAACTCTGCCAATCATTATCTTCAGGCACTGTCCTCATTCATATTTCAAAAATATCATCACATTTGCCATTTACTTTTTCTTTCAGGCAAATTTATCTTGCTTTTTCTGTTCAGTAAAAATAATTTTAAAAGTTTTATTCCCTGGAAACTGATGAACCACTTATTTTTGTTAGCAATCAATTGTGAATACATTACCCTTTATAATATCCAGGACTGCCACATGCAGCTATGCAATGAACATCATGCCTAACTATAGAGACCCTAAATTGTCTCCCTTCACACCTGCATATTAATGTCCAACAAAACCAGAAAACATCGACAGATCAGTGTGTAGTAATAAAAAAAAAAGAATGGCTAGCTCTAATTGGATAAGCAATTCCAAGGGACCACAGGACATCTATAGTCATAATGACTATGCCCCTCTGGTGTTTAAGTGAATGGCACATTTAAATATAAAGTATCAGAATGGCTTATCACAGCAGGAGCTTCATTAAGTACAATTAATTATAGCTTTGATAACATGAGATTCTTACAGAAATTATTAAATTCTAAGGAGACACAAAAATAACCATAACACATCGACACTTATTAATGAATGTGAGTGGGAACCAGATGGTTCAGGACATAAATGGTATATAACTTAAAATCATACAATTCATACAACACACTTAAGCATTGACCATTTGCAACTCACTACAAAACCACCACTATCTCCTCTAACTGTTGCTTGTGACTTATTTCCCCTCAGCTCCTGTATCTCTCAAAGCTCTTATTACATTACTCTAATTTAACTTGTCTTATCAAATGATTCCCTCCTCCTCCTCCTCCTCCTCTATTGCTCAACCTTTCTCCTTTCTTTGACCACTCTGTGAATATGTATGTCAAAGATAATTCTATGCAGCCTCCAATATACTATTCAATTTCAAATGAGGAGGAAAACATCTGAGGTACATTTTACTGATTGTTTTAGAGATTTGAAACTAAAATGAACCACTATGCCTACTTATGACAGCTAGAAAAGTCAGTCTGCTTAAATAAACATTCCTACAATAATGACAATGTCACTTTTTATGTTCCAAGTTTAATTTCCATACAATTGTCAGACATAAGCCAAAAAATTCAAGTCTTTTTCATTACTGTATTATATTATATTACCCATTGTGCTACCTTTAGTCCTATGACATAAACTATTAAGCATTCTTGAAAATAGGTTTCCCCTTATTCCTTTAATACCCAGATTTTAGTTGGTTATATGGTGATTCAGAATTAAGACTACATTCCTTACACCCCATTGTGTTTAACAGAGTCCTTATGGGTCAAGTAACTGAATATAGGGGGGTTGACTAAAGTTTCACAATAAAATGTTTCTTGAAGTACAAAGACCAAGACTTAATTCAAAATCAAACACATAATGAATTTGCAATGTTTCTGCAGTACTCATCCATGTTATACAAATCCATTATCCCCTAGGTTCAATACACAGAACATCTAGAGTACTGCATATATTGCCATGTCACTCAATGCCAAAGAGCACACCTTGGAATTGATTGGAAACTAACATATCTTATAAATTGTAGGGTTTTTTTCTGGGCATAAGAAACAAAATGATTTACT
Source organism: Mus musculus (assembly GCF_000001635.26). NCBI lineage: Eukaryota > Metazoa > Chordata > Mammalia > Rodentia > Muridae > Mus > Mus musculus. The sequence goes on from NC_000086.7 coordinate 47,129,453, forward strand.
TATAGGAAACAACGACTTCTTTTCCTTTAAGGTTTATTTTACTATTTGTGTGTGTGTGTGTGTGTGTGTGTGTGTGTGTGTGTGTGTGTGTTCACAGTATGTTTAAGGTCACAGAAGATCGGCTCAGATTCCTTTGAGCTGCAGTTACACAACCCAACTTGGGTGATTAACACCAAGTCAGAGTAGCAAGCACTCTTAACCACTAAAGCGTTTCTCTAGTGAAACTTTCAGTATTGTCTTACTGTCATGTTTTCACATGTTAAGGATCAAATTAGCAGATATTTCTATTGGATTTTGTTAGAATATATGATTTTTATAAATGCAGTTTGAGTTGTTGATTTACATTTCATAAATAATCATTAAATGAATTTTTTTTATGTTAATTCTCCATTTCTGCCCTATAATGTATATGTATGCCAAAACATTTTGTGTATAATAGAATATGCAATTTTCTTCTGCCAATTTAAAGCATAAATACATTTTAAGAAGAAAATATATTAAATCTAACTCTGCACTTCAATGAACTTTAAAAATCTGATTATATTTATTTAACTAACACCAAGATCAAGAAATAAAAGTATTGGATACAGAGAGATATTTCCATGTTTAGGAGGTCTGCTGCTCTTTCAGAGGTCTATTTCAGTTTCTAGCAGCAATGCTAGGCAGCTCAGAATGGTCTATAACTCCAATTCTAGGGCATCTGACTTCATAGGTACCCACAGTCATGTGCACAGACATGCAGATATATACATAGTTAAAGAAACTGAGTGTGACCAATAGCCATATATTCTCTTGTAACCATTATTCACCATCTATGACTACTTACTATGTTGACTTTGAAAACCATGAACTATTCTTGTCAGGTTTTGTAAACACACACACACACACTTTCTTCTTAAAATGTATTTATACATTATGTATATATATATATGTATATATATATGTGTGTATATATATACATATGCTGCATGTACTCTTGTGTCTGGTTCTTTAAAGAACTTCATCTATACTACTGAGTGAAGTAGTAGATTGTTCCTGTTCATTGGAGGGATATTCCACTATGTGAATATACTCTATATACTATGTGATTAAGCATTCCATACTCAGAATGATAATCTAAATATTTTAAAATACATTATTTCATGAATATATTTATGCAGGAACTATATTAAGCAATAGAATTTTGAGACCATAGTGTGCATATACGTTGATCTTTTATGTATTCTTTTAGTTCCCAGCATAATTATACCATTTTTCACTCCCATGAACAAAGCTTGAGAGTTCTACTTTCTCTGCATATGTCCTAACACCCTGAATTGTTTATCGTTCTTACTTTGGTGGGTGTGCATAGTGACACTTAATAACTGTGTCAAGCCCTATAATCTTACTATCTGTGTTCTAACATCTCCTTTCTTAAGGTTTCATTCTATTTATATTTCTTTTTTTTTCCATTTTTTATTAGGTATTTAGCTCATTTACATTTCCAATACTATACCAAAAGTCCCCCTTACCCACCCACCCCCACTCCTCTACCCACCCACTCCCCCCCTTTGGCCCTGGCGTTCCCCTGTACCGGGGCACACAAAGTCTGCGTGTCCAATGGGCCTCTCTTTCCAGTGATGGCCGACTAGGCCATCTTTTGATACATATGCAGCTAGAGTCAAGAGCTCAGGGGTACTGGTTAGTTCATAATGTTGTTCCACCTATAGGGTTGAAGATCCCTTTAGCTCCTTGGGTACTTTCTCTAGCTCCTCCATTGGGAGCCCTGTGATCCATCCATTAGCTGACTGTGAGCATCCACTTCTGTGTTTGCTAGGCCCCGGCATAGTCTCACAAGAGACAGCTACATCTGGGTCCTTTCGATAAAATCTTGCTAGTATATGCAATGGTGTCAGCGTTTGGATGCTGATTATGGGGTGGATCCCTGGATATGGCAGTCTCTACATGGTCCATCCTTTCATCTCAGCTCCATAGTTTGTTTCTGTAACTCCTTCCATGGGTGTTTTGTTCCCACTTCTAAGGAGGGGCATAGTGTCCACACTTCAGTCTTCATTTTTCTTGAGTTTCATGTGTTTAGGAAATTGTATCTTATATCGTGGGTATCCTAGGTTTTGGGCTAGTATCCACTTATCAGTGAGTACATATTGTGTGAGTTCCTTTGTGATTGTGTTACCTCACTCAGGATGATGCTCTCCAGGTCCATCCATTTGGCTAGGAATTTCATAAATTCATTCTTTTTAATAGCTGAGTAGTACTCCATTGTGTAGATGTACCACATTTTCTGTATCCATTCCTCTGTTGAGGGGCATCTGGGTTCTTTCCAGTTTCTGGCTATTATAAATAAGGCTGCTATGAACATAGTGGAGCATGTGTCCTTCTTACCAGTTGGGGCTTCTTCTGGATATATGCCCAGAAGAGGTATTGCTGGATCCTCCGGTAGTACTATGTCCAATTTTCTGAGGAACCGCCAGACTGATTTCCAGAGTGGTTGTACAAGCCTGCAATCCCACCAACAATGGAGGAGTGTTCCTCTTTCTCCACATCCTCGCCAGCATCTGCTGTCACCTGAATTTTTGATCTTAGCCATTCTCACTGGTGTGAGGTGGAATCTCAGGGTTGTTTTGATTTGCATTTCCCTGATGATTAAGGATGTTGAACATTTTTTCAGGTGCTTCTCTGCCATTCGGTATTCCTCAGGTGAGAATTCTTTGTTCAGTTCTGAGCCCCATTTTTTAAGGGGGTTATTTGATTTTCTGAGGTCCACCTTCTTGAGTTCTTTATATATGTTGGATATTAGTCCCCTATCTGATTTAGGATAGGTAAAGATCCTTTCCCAGTCTGTTGGTGGTCTTTTTGTCTTATAGACAGTGTCTTTTGCCTTGCAGAAACTTTGGAGTTTCATTAGGTCCCATTTGTCAATTCTCGATCTTACAGCACAAACCATTGCTGTTCTGTTCAGGAATTTTTCCCCTGTGCCCATATCTTCAAGGCTTTTCCCCACTTTCTCCTCTATAAGTTTCAGTGTCTCTGGTTTTATGTGAAGTTCCTTGATCCACTTAGATTTGACCTTAGTACAAGGAGATAAGTATGGATCGATTCGCATTCTTCTACATGATAACAACCAGTTGTGCCAGCACCAATTGTTGAAAATGCTGTCTTTCTTCCACTGGATGGTTTTGGCTCCCTTGTCGAAGATCAAGTGACCATAGGTGTGTGGGTTCATTTCTGGGTCTTCAATTCTATTCCATTGGTCCACTTGTCTGTCTCTATACCAGTACCATGCAGTTTTTATCACAATTGCTCTGTAGTAAAGCTTTAGGTCAGGCATGGTGATTCCACCAGAGGTTCTTTTATCCTTGAGAAGAGTTTTTGCTATCCTCGGTTTTTTGTTATTCCAGATGAATTTGCAAATTGCTCCTTCTAATTCGTTGAAGAATTGAGTTGGAATTTTAATGGGGATTGCATTGAATCTGTAGATTGCTTTTGGCAAGATAGCCATTTTTACAATGTTGGTCCTGCCAATCCATGAGCATGGGAGATCTTTCCATCTTCTGAGATCTTCTTTAATTTCTTTCTTCAGGGACTTGAAGTTTTTATCATACAGATCTTTCACTTCCTTCGTTAGAGTCACGCCGAGATATTTTATATTATTTGTGGCTATTGAGAAGGGTGTTGTTTCCCTAATTTCTTTCTCAGCCTGTTTATTCTTTGTGTAGAGAAAGGCCATTGACTTGTTTGAGTTAATTTTATATCCAGCTACTTCACCGAAGCTGTTTATCAGGTTTAGGAGTTCTCTGTTGGAATTTTTAGGGTCACTTATATATACTATCATATCATCTGCAAAAAGTGATATTTTGACTTCCTCTTTTCCAATTTGTATCCCCTTGATCTCCTTTTGTTGTCGAATTGCTCTGGCTAATACTTCAAGTACTATGTTGAAAAGGTAGGGAGAAAGTGGGCAGCCTTGTCTAGTCCCTGATTTTAGTGGGATTGCTTCCAGCTTCTCTCCATTTACTTTGATGTTGGCTACTGGTTTGCTGTAGATTGCTTTTATCATGTTTAGGTATTGGCCTTGAATTCCTGATCTTTCCAGAACTTTTATCATGAATGGGTGTTGGATCTTGTCAAATGCTTTTTCTGCATCTAACGAGATGATCATGTGGTTTTTGTCTTTGAGTTTGTTTATATAATGGATTACATTGATGGATTTTCGTATATTAAACTATCCCTGCATCCCTGGAATAAAACCTACTTGGTCAGGATGGATGATTGCTTTAATGTGTTCTTGGATTCGGTTAGCGAGAATTTTATTAAGGATTTTTGCATCGATGTTCATAAGAGAAATTGGTCTGAAGTTCTCTATCTTTGTTGGATCTTTCTGTGGTTTAGGTATCAGAGTAATAGTGGCTTCATAAAATGAGTTGGGTAGAATACCTTCTACTTCTATCTTGTGAAAAAGTTTGTGCAGAACTGGAGTTAGATCTTCTTTGAAGGTCTGATAGAACTCTGCACTAAACCCGTCTGGTCCTGGGCTTTTTTTGGCTGGGAGACTATTAATAACTGCTTCTATTTCTTTAGGGGATATGGGACTGTTTAGAAGGTCAACTTGATCCTGATTCAACTTTGGTACCTGGTATCTGTCCAGAAATTTGTCCATTTCATCCAGGTTTTCCAGTTTTGTTGAGTATAGCCTTTTGTAGAAGGATCTGATGGTGTTTTGGATTTCTTCAGGATCTGTTGTTATGTCTCCCTTTTCATTTCTGATTTTGTTAATTAGGATTTTGTCCCTGTGCCCTTTAGTGAGTCTAGCTAAGGGTTTATCTATCTTGTTGATTTTCTCAAAGAACCAACTCCTCGTTTGGTTAATTCTTTGAATAGTTCTTCTTGTTTCCACTTGGTTGATTTCACCCCTGAGTTTGATTATTTCCTGCCGTCTACTCCTCTTGGGTGAATTTGCTTCCTTTTTTTCTAGAGCTTTTAGATGTGTTGTCAAGCTGCTAGTATGTGCTCTCTCCCGTTTTTTCTTGAAGGCACTCATAGCTATGAGTTTCCCTCTTAGAAATGCTTTCATTGTGTCCCAAAGGTTTGGGTACGTTGTGGCTTCATTTTCATTAAACTCTAAAAAGTCTTTAATTTCTTTCTTTATTCCTTCCTTGACCAAGGTATCATTGAGAAGAGTGTTGTTCAGTTTCCATGTGAATGTTGGCTTTCTGTTATTTATTTTGTTATTGAAGATCAGCCTTAGTGCATGGTGATCTGATAGGATACATGGGACAATTTCAATATTTTTGAATCTGTTGAGGCCTGATTTGTGACCTATTATGTGGTCAATTTTGGAGAAGGTACCATGAGGTGCTGAGAAGAAGGTATATCCTTTTGTTTTAGGATAAAATGTTCTGTAGATATCTGTCAGATCCATTTGTTTCATCACTTCTGTTAGTTTCAGTGTGTCCCTGTTTAGTTTCTGTTTCCATGATCTGTCCATTGGTGAAAGTGGTGTGTTGAAGTCTCCCACTATTATTGTGTGAGGCGCAATGTGTGCTTTGAGCTTTACTAAAGTTTCTTTAGTGAATGTGGCTGCTCTTGTATTTGGAGCATAGATATTCAGAATTGAGAGTTCCTCTTGGGAGATTTTACATTTGATGGGAATGAAGTGTCCCTCCTTGTCTTTTTTGATGACTTTGGGTTGGAAGTCAATATTATCAGATATTAGGATGGCTACTCCTGCTTGTTTCTTCATACCATTTGCTTGGAAAATTGTTTTCCAGCCTTTCATTCTGAGGTAGTGTCTATCTTTTTCTCTGAGATGAGTTTCCTGTAAGCAGCAAAATGTTGGGTCTTGTTTGTGTAGCCAGTTTGTTAATCTATGTCTTTTTATTGGCGAGTTGAGACCATTGATGTTAAGAGATATTAAGGAAAAGTAATTGTTGCTTCCTGTTATTTTAGTTGTTAAAGGTGGCATTCTGTTCTTGTGGCTGTCTTCTTTTAGGTTTGTTGAGGGATTACCTTCTTGTTTTTTCTAGGGCGTTGTTCCCGTTCTTGTATTGGTTTTTTTCTGTTATTATCCTTTGAAGGGCTGGATTCGTGGAGAGATAATGCGTGAATTTGGTTTTGTCGTGGAATACTTTGGTTTCTCCCTCTATGATAATTGAGAGTTTGGCTGGGTATAGTAGCCTGGGCTGCAGTTTGTGTTCTCTTAGTGTCTGTATAACATCTGTCCAGGCTCTTCTGGCTTTCATAGTCTCTGGTGAAAAATCTGGTGTAATTCTGATAGGCTTGCCTTTATATGTTACTTGACCTTTTTCCCTTACTGCTTTTAGTATTCTATCTTTATTTAGTGCATTTGATGTTCTGATTATTATGTGTCGGGAGGAATTTCTTTTCTGGTCCAGTCTATTTGGAGTTCTGTAGGCTTCTTGTATGTTCATATGCATCTCATTCTTTAGATTTGGGAAGTTTTCTTCAATAATTTTGTTGAAGATGTTTGCTGGACCTTTGAGTTGAAAATCTTCATTCTCATCCACTCCTATTATCCGTAGGTTTGGTCTTCTCATTGTGTCCTGGATTTCCTGGATATTTTGAGTTAGGATCTTTTTGCATTTTCCATTTTCTTTGATTGTTGTGCCGATGTTCTCTATGGAATCTTCTGCACCTGAGATTCTCTCTTCCATCTCTTGTATTCTGTTGCTGATGCTCAAATCTATGGTTCCAGATTTCTTTCCTAGGGTTTCTATCTCTAGTGTTGCCTCGCTTTGAGTTTTCTTTATTGTGTCTACTTCCCTTTTTAGGTCTAGTATGGTTTTGTTCATTTCCATCACCTGTTTGTATGTTTTTTCCTCTTTTTCTGTAAGGACTTCTACCTGTTTGATTGTGTTTTCCTGTTTTTCTTTAAGGACTTGTAACTCTTTAGCAGTGTTCTCCTGTATTTCTTTAAGTGATTTATTAAAGTCCTTCTTGATGTCCTCTACCATCATCATGAGATATGCTTTTAAATCTAGGTCTAGGTTCTCAGGTGTGTTGGGGTTCCCTGGACTGGGCGAAGTGGGTGTGCTGGGTTCTGGTGATGGTGAGTGGTCTTGGTTCCTGTTAGTAAGATTCCTCCGTTTACCTTTCGCCATCTGGTAATCTCTGGAGTTAGTAGTTATCGTTGACTCTGTTTAGAGATTGTTCTTCTGGTGATTCTGTTACAGTCTATCAGCAGACCTGGGAGACAGATTCTCTCCTCTGAGTTTCAGTGCTCAGAGCACTCTCTGCTGGCAAGCTCTCTTACAGGGAAGGTGCGCAGATATCTTGTATTTGGACCTCCTCCTGGCCGAAGAAGAAGGCCCAAAACAGGACCTTTCTCAGACACTGTGTTGCTTTGGCAGTTCCCAGGTGGTACAGACTCTCACCTAAGCAGACTAAATTCCTAAGTTCCTTGGAGTCCCGGGACCAAGATGGCGACCGCTGCTGCTGTGGCTTAGGCCGCCTCCCCAGCCGGGCGGGCACCTGTCCTCCGGTCCGGAAGGTGGCCGGCTGTCCCCGGCCCACACAGGGTGCTGCCTCAGAGCCTCTGTGCTTCTGCCTGTTCCAGAAGCTGTCAGGTTCTCTGGCGCACCCTCTCACCTGTTCAGACTAATTTCCCATTAAATGAATTTTGGCTTGAGATTAAGACAGACTTTACGACAGCTTCTGGAATGTCCCTAAACATACTCCTGTAATTTCATACTATGTATTTATGTGAAGTGGTGTTTTTAACAGTACCAAATTAATGTAAAATTAATATATCAATCAACTCTGTAAAATGTGCTGCATTATCAAATATTTGGCAAGATTTAACTTCCTAACTTCCTATATATAAACAAAATCATCAACCTCATTTAAATGCAAATTTGTTTTTAATATAAATACTGAGGAAAATTTAAATAAATAAATAATAAATTTCTTGGAGGTTTAAACCAGAAAATGTTTGATTTCAATAGCCATTTTTATTTTCTTTTAATCTTTTCTTACAGTTTCATATATTATTTACTTATTAAGTTATTAATATAGAATAGCATTATGAATCCTTCTAGATCCTCGCTATCTACAGTGTCAGTCACTGGCTCACTCTTTGTGGCTTAGATCTCATTGGCCACTCATACAAGCTCCGAAACACTATTGTCCCAACATATCTTGCAAGTAGGACAGGTTTTCTGGCTGGTTTAGTGTCCCAGTCCTACCACTGGAAGCCTTGCCTGGTTATAGAAGACAGCCAGTTTGAGCTTCATATCCTCGATTAACTAAAACTCATCTTAGGGTCACACTCATAGGTTCCAGGAAGTTTCCACAGCACTAGGTTTCCACTTTGCCTCCAAACACTTCCCAACCCCAATAGCCTCATCTCATACTCTCTCCCTCTGCCCCTCCCTTTGTGGACTGATCCCTCCTTTTCCCACCCCCACCTGCTCCCAGTTCATCTGCAAAATCTATAGTATTTCCACTCTGCAGGGAGATTTATGCATTTCTGCCTAGAGCCCTCCTTGTAACTTACCCTTTCTGGGTCTGTAGATTATAGCATGATTTTCATTTACTTAACAGATAATGTCTACTTGTAAGTGAATAAATACAGTGCTTGTTTTTTCTGGGTCTACACTACTCAGATGATTTTTTTCTAGTTCCATCCATTTGCCTGAAATTTTCATGGTGTCCCACTTTTAAATGCCTGGTAATACTCTATTGTGTAAATGTACCACATTTTCTTATCAGTTCTTCAGTTGAGGGACATCTAGGTTGTTTCCAGTTCCTAGCTACTATTAATAAAGATACTATGAACATAGTTGAACATGTGTCCTTTGATGGGATGGAGTGTCCTTTCAGTATATATCCAAGTCAGCCATGGAGGCGTGTCCCCTTTCATCCCTATACTCATTACCTTAATACCCAGAAGTATTTTGTATGTCAAAGGGACACAACAAGCAGAAAAAGTTAAAGGAACCTTATCATAGACCCACATACAGAAAAATGAGGCCATATACATCCATTCTGTGTTTAGTATTATAAAGATAACTGGTAGAAGACATTTATGAAGTAGTCTTTAAAGTAGGGGAAATGTTTATGCAGGTCCCTTCTTTCTACATCCTACAGACTGCAGTGAGGAAGAACTGCTTACAACTAAGTCAACCCTCCCCCTCCCCCTGAGGAACATGAACTTGTCTTAAGAATAAATACTATAAATAACTAAATAACTAATAAAAATGTATCCTGGCTATTGATAAAATAATGCCAATGTGGAGGTGTCAGTTCTGAGTCTCTTGTGGATTGTATTCTCTGTCACCATCATCCACACCTCAACCCCAAATAATTCTTATTAACTAAACTTATAAATCTTATTCCAATGAGCAATACCAAAGTCTTTAAGGCTGAGGCGTGTTTAAGAGAGCAGAAGCTTAAATCAACAACTATCCAATTTCTGCCAAAAGTCAGGTTAATATAACTAATAGTTAAGAATTTAATAAAATACATCATAAAGATTAAAATGGCATCAATCTGGAATGCCATTGGTGAAATAAGATTTGTAATCACTCACTATGAACATTTAGTGTTGATTGAACTTACACAAGATGAGTATTGCAATAATTACTGCTTGTTATCAGGTATGCTGGGTTTGGAAATAAATTAGGCAGCCCTAGGTATGTCTTTGATGGTATTTCCAGGGAGGTTTAACCAAGGAGACAATACTCACTTTGACTTTTTGCAGCACCATATCATGATTGACTAAGAAAAGGAGACAGGTGGGAAGGGGCAAGTGCCAGCATTCACCCATTTCCTTTCCCACTGTAGGGCAAAGTGACTGATATGCTTTCCCCATTGTGATAATTCCCTCAAACTTTGAACCAAAATAAACTGTGCCTCGAGTTACATCTGTAGGATATTTTGTCACAGCAATTAGAAAAATAATTAAGGTACACATTATTTTCAACCTTCCCATGAAACTACCTTATACAGTCACTTAAATTCTGATAGTGCTGTCAAGTCAAACAGAAGAATAAGAAAAGTAGTTCAGTCAGTAAGCAAAACAAAATTAGACAGAGCTTAGTTCTAAGTGTTAAAAGCATGAGTTTATTCTAGAGTGAAGAAAATGGTATACAGCAATATGTACAACTGAAAGAGTATTATCTTTCAATAAAAACATTATCTCAGGCAATGTAAATTAAATTAAACATTAACATGCTAAGTTGTTTTATATAAACTCATGAAATTTCTGGGTGAATAAATGCTCGTCTTTATAGATGGTAAAATGAAAGATTTATTCATGTTTCTGAAGTAATCATTTCTTCTTTCATTTTCTCTCTTCAGACAAATCTACTTTAAATGTGGTGATTTTAACGCTACTAGCATCAGTCAAGTCTTGACCACCTATAACTTTTCAATTCAAAGAATATGAATATATATATATATGTATATATATATGTATATATATGTATGTATATATATATATATAAGCTTATCAAACATACTAAATGCATTTTCTAACTTCTGACTTGTGCTCCAATGCACTGATGCCCTACTACGTTTTTCTTTTATCCTCCACCATGGTGGAAAATTTACAGGCATTGATGTACTCATACATTTTTTGCAACCTACTTTTAATAAGTGTTTAACCTCTCCTCTAGTCCACCACCCTGCAGAGGTAGTGGAAGAGAAAAGTTATTAGGATATGGAAGAAATGGACCTGTTCAGCAATAGTTCTTTGAGGATGATCTTGATCTTTGGCAGAAGTTCAGTCCTGTAGCAAACACCAAATATGGCATAGCAGCTGCAGACCACTCCTCTAGGCAGGCAGACACCACATATGAACTGGCAGCTACCGTCCAGTCCTTTCTGCAGGCAGACACCAGGCACAAGCCAACAGATTCAGTCCAGTCCTCTCAGAAGGCAGACACCAGGCACAAACCAACAGCTAGCTGTATTTCAATCCTGAAGAACCTGCAAGGCTCCCCAACAAGCCAGAGTCAAAGTCACAGAAGCAGCAAGGAGTTCTTGGATGGGTTTCTCTCAATGGCAACACTACAACAAGTTGAGGTCAACAAGGCCATGTAAGGTGAACCAATACATGTGTGCCTTTGGCAAAGAATAGTGAGGTAGAGCAAACTAAACCAAAGCTCAGTGTTAGTCTCCCACTCTCTGTGGGGTCATATTTATATTCCTTCATCAAGAGTATCTGCTGTATCAAAACATTGTTTCAGCTCTGAAACAATTATTATTATTTCAGGAAAATAGTCTTTCATGTGTTTCCTTTAGCAAGGCATCCTTTCACCTGTGCACCTCAGCAAAACATCATTTGACATAACTAAGTTTCTAAAGACATTATAAGTTTCTACTTCATATTGGTGTTCACCCTTCCACTAAAGAATCCATTAACAAATATAATATTGTTGATCCCCATATCTTATTATCAAAAACCCTTGATTCTAGCCATAAATCTTTTGAAACCATACTATGTAACACCCCCCCACATGCACACACAACACTGAAAATTCCCTGTATGCAATGTCTTTTCATTAATTTATTCTATATTTAATAAGTTTTTATTTTATTTTATTATTTATTTATTTTGGTTTTTAGAGACAAGGTTTCTCTGTGTAGCCCTGGCTGTCCTGGAACTCACTCTGTAGACCAGGCTGGCCTCGAATGCAGAAATCCACCTGCCTCTGCCTCCCAAGTACTGGGATTAACGGCATTTGCCACCATACCTGGCTAATACAGTTTTTAAATAGAGGCTAAGAAAATGTATTAAGTTGAACTTTCAACTGAAAGGACCATCAATTTTTTGGTTATTATATAACCAATACTAACAGTGGTCTCTAACCCAGTTTGGTAATTTAAAATTCACTATTTGGAAATAAGTAGTCTTTATAAGGCTCAGGCTTCATAGCCACAGAAAGAGAATTTAATGGAAAGAATTTCCTGATGCTTTAACTTTGAATAGCTCTCTCTTCAACTCCAGCCTGTCAAGTAGTTAATGATCATAAACAAATGCTTGAATGCACTAGAGAGATTGCTATTTAAAGCAAAATTACAGTCAATCTACTGGCAGAGCAAAAAATTTCCTGAAATGAGAATAATCATCTCCTAAATCATATGTTTCAAAATTATATATGTATATATTTTTTCCTGAAATTTTTATACCCCTTCTTTAATTCAGGTCAGCGGATATTTACTAATGCTCTGAGTAATTGTCCTCCCTCTTACAAAGTGGGCAGAGGAATGAGATCCACTTTGAGTTGAAGAGTAATCCTTAACAAAGCCAGTCTACAAACTGGAATCCTGATGCCCAAAGATACAATATAAACTGTTGGGATTAAGATTTCCATTGCTGTGAAGGCACACCATGACCAAGGCAACTCTTTTTTGTTTGTTTGTTTGTTTAAATCAAGATTATTCTTTTCTATTGGATATTTTATTTATTTACGTTTCACATGTTATCCTTTCCCCCAGCTTCCCCTCTGCAAACCCCCTGTCCCATTCCCCCTTACTCTGAGGGTGCTCCCCCATCCATCTACCCACTCCTGCCTCATTACCCTATCATTCCTCTAAACTGGGACATCAAGCCTTCACAAGACCAAGGGCTTCCCCTCCCATTGATGCCAGGTAAGGCCCCTTCAGCTCCTTCAGTCCTTCCCCTAACTCCTCTATTTGGGTCTTTGTGCTCAGTCCAATGGTTGTCTGTGAGCATCCTCATCTGTATTGGTCAGAATCTAGCAGAGCCTCTCAGGAGACAGGTGTATCAGGTTCCTGTCAGCAAGCTCTTCTTAGCATCTGCAGTAGTGTCTGAGTTTTGGTATCTGCATGTGGGAGGGATCCCCACGTGGGGCAGTCTCTGGATGGTCTTTCCTTCCATCTCTGCTCCACTCTGTCCCTGTATTTCCTTTATACGGGAGAAATTCGGGGTTAAATTTTTGGAGATGGGTGGGTGGCCCCATCCCTCAACTGAGAAGTCATGCCTCAAAGACAATTCTTATGAAGGTAAACATTTAATTGGAGCTGGCTTATAGTTTCACAGATTCATTCCATTACTGTGCATGAAAGCATGGTGCTGGAGAAGGAGCTTAGAGTTTGACATCTTGATCCACAGGGAACTAGGAGACTGACATCTGCAGTTAGCCAGGAGAAAGCTCTCTTTCCACACTGGATGGAGCTTGAAAGTAGAGCCTCAAAGCCTGCCCCCACCGTGATGTACTTCCTCCAACAAGATTGCACCTACTCCAAAGAAGCCACACTACCTAAAGTAGCACTTCCTAATAGTAGCACTTCCCAAGGCCCAAGCATATTCAAACCACCACAGGTAGGTATGTATAAAAAAGTGGATCCTGGAAATGAGATATTCTTGACATAAACAAATGTTCTTTATTATATCATAGCAAGCAGAAGAATTTTAAAGAGTAGATCTTGTCTAAAAAGGCATCTCAGGGCTTTGGAGATGTCTCAGTTGATGTTCCACAAGTCATTTACTTAGAATAGTTCCGTTTAGCATATATAATTCTTATCTTCTGCTCAACTACTTTTACAAACATGACTTTATTTGTGTTTTCTATTATATATTCTTTATAAAACAGAAACCACAAATGCATCCCAATATCCCCTCCATATCCCATCCTGTGTTATCTTTTTCTTATAACTTTTTCTCATGAGAAAGCTCACAATTGACTCAATTGTATATATCTTCCAATGAGATTCTGCCCTCCTATCGCTAAAGACTGTACATTGTTCACTATTCTATCATCAGTACAACAAAGTTCAACACCAAGAAGGCATTATAATATTTGTTAAAAGAATGAATGAGAAAATTTGAAACATCAGCAATTCTTATCAATGTAACTTCTAATATACATGTCCAACTGATTTATTTCTCTCCAAATCATTGCTATAACCTTAGTTTAAGAGTCTCCCATTAAGTCCTGTGCAGTATCCCTCCCCCTTCTGGTCTTTTGACCACTACTCTCAATCGCCTACATTTTTTCACAGTGTAGTCTTCTAACAATGTATATCAGATTATATCTTCTCCTAGGCCAAACTCCCCAGTGGTTTCTCATTGCTTCTGGATGAAATACAAACCCCTTCAAAGCTCTGCATGACCTAGTTTCTGCCAACTTCCCAACCTAATTTTATATCACTCTCCTCTGCATTTAAGTGTTTTATTTTTTTTCCTTCTGTGCGTACAAGGAACCATTTTAGTGTTTCTTAGATACCATTTGTTCTGCAGGATTTTTTCTCTTCTGACTTTTCTTGTTTTAGGTTATCAACCTTATAAGAAATATCTTCTTTTCCTACATGAAGAGAGACTCATTTCATCATTGCTATGGATATTTTTTGTTTTATTTACCAATAATGATTCAATGTTTTAGTAAAGATTTTGAATACAGTAAATGAATCAAATTTTTTGTCTAAGCCAGTATTTTTCAACCTTCTTAATGCTATAATGCTTTATTACACTTTCTTGTGTTGACTCCCTAACAATAAAATTATTTTTGTTACTATGTCAGAACTGCAATTTTGCTACTCTTATGGGTTGTAATGTATATATTTTTGGAGATAGAGGCTTGCCAAAGGGATTTCACCCCACAGATTGAAAACCATAGGTATAAGGCAATGTTAGTTAAGCCTATGTAATTTTCCTAGTTTTTTTTTTTTTTTTTGTATTGTAGAGATCCAGATAATATACCAACATAATGAACTTTCTTGTTCAACTCCACTTTTTAAGAAACCAGAGTGCAGTTTTGGTATTAGCACATAGTGTAAATTCTTAATTTTTTTAACATTTCAGTAAATAATTCTGTGAAAATGCTTTTATGGAGCTACTTCCTATGTAAGAAATCTGATATGTAAATGAATTACACATGAAGTATAGTGATTTAATATGAAGACTGGAAATGAGACAAAAAGCAATAGATAGGCATTTGTTTCATGTCTGATCTCTATTTATGAAGATTCTTCTCAGTGTTCAAAGTCTTCATTTTGTGTTCTTTATTGTCAAATATGACATTCTTGGCTCATTTCCTATTTGGCACCAAGAGAAAAGCATAAAATGCTATAATTTATAATGTCTTGGCTCCTGAGCACCTATCTGCAATGAAATGGTATGTGCCTTAAAACTATATTTCCTTAATACTTAGTACAATGTATTTAATGTAAATTCCTTCATAACATATAATACCTAATCTTTCATTCCTTGTGGATATTGGTTTCTAATGACAGTTTTAGAAGTTAATTATGTGTTTCCATCACAAAGACCTTAAAGCAAACCTTGAACATAAAAAAAAAAAATATGAGAACCAAGAAGCAACATGGAACAGTCATTCTAATATCTAATAAAATAGTCTTTCAAAGAAAAGTAATCAAAAGACAATGGAAAGGACACTTCATACTCATCAAAGGAAAAGTTGACCAAGATGACCTCTTAATTATGAACATCTATTCCTCAAATGAAAGGGCACCACACTCATAAAAGAAACATTAATAAAGCTTAAAATCACACAATGAAACTCACACATTAATAGCGGGAGAATTCAAAATCATTTTCTCACCAATGAACTGGTAATCGAAACAGAAACAAAACACAGAAATAATGAAACTAACAGAGGTTATGGATCAAATTGAAATAAAAGATATCTACAGGAAAGCTGAGGCTGTTCCACAGCCTGCTGTGCACCGGTCCTGCCAGGAGAGAGCTATTCTCCCAGGAGTGCTTTCACTCCTTGCTCAGAGGTGAGATACCTACTTTCTTTCCAATAACTGTCCAGAGCAGGGCCAGAGAGTACACAGGGCACAGAGGGGAACAGTGGAACACCTTGGAAAGGATCCTTAAAGTCACCATTTGCACCCAGAGCTTAGGCTGTTCCTGAGTACTCTGTACACAAGTTCTGCAAGAAAAGAGGTCTTCTCCCAGGAGTACGGACACAGGCTTAAAGACCCAAATGAGAGACAAGCTCCAGCCAGAGACAGCAAAACCATCCAATGCCAGAGATAAACAGATGCTAAAGGCAAACTCAAGAATCTTACCAACAGAAACCAAGGATACTTGCCAATATCAGAACCAAGTTCTCCCCACAGCAAGACTGGGATACGCCAACACATCAGAAAAGTAAGATATGGATTTAAAATCACATCTCATGATGATGATGGAGGATTTTAAGAAGGACATAAATAACTCCCTTAAAGAAATACAGGAGAACACAGATAAACATGTAGAAGCCCTTGAAGAGGAAACACAAAAATCCCTTAAAGAATTATAGGAAAACACAACCAAACAAGTGAAGGAACTGAACAAAACCATCCAGAATCTAAAAATGGAAGTAGAAACAATAAAGAAATCAGAAAGGGAGACAATACTGGAGATAGAAAACCTAGGAAAAAGGTCAGGAGCCATAGATACAAGCATCACCAACAGAATATAAGAAATAGAAGAGAATCTCACTCAGGTGCAGAAGATAACATAGAAAATATTGTCACAACAATCAAAGAAAATGCAAAATGCAAAAGGATCCCAACCCAAAATCTCCAGGAAATCAAGGACACAATGAGAAGACCAAACCTAAGGATAATAGGTATAGATGAGAATGAAGATTTTCAACTTAAAGGGCCAGCAAATATCTTCAACAAAATTATAGTAGAAAACTTCCCTAACCTCAAGAAAGAGATGTCCATATACATATAGGAAGCCTACCGAACACCAAATAGAGTGGACCAGAAAAGAAATTCCTCCTGTCACATAATAATCAAAACACCAAATGCACAAAAAAAAAAAATTAAAAGCAGTAATGGAAAAAAGGTCAAGTAACATATAAAGGCAGACCTATCAGAATTACAACAGAATTCTCACCAGAGACTATGAAAGCCAGAAGATCCTGGACAGATGTTATACAGACCCTAAGAGAACACAAATGGCAGCCCAAGTTACTATACCCAGCAAAACTCTTATTTACTCTAGATGGAAAAACCGAAGTATTCCATGACAAAACCAAATGCACACAATATATTTCCATGAATCTAGCCCTTAAAAGGATAATAAAGAGAAAACTTCAACACAAGGAGGGAAACTATGCTCTAGAAAAAGAAAGAAAGTAATCCTTTAACAAATCTAAAAGAAGATAGCCACATGAACAACATTCCAACTCTGAAAACAAAAATAACAGGAAGCAACAATGACTTTTTCTTAATATCTTTTAATATCAATAGACTCAATTCCCCAATAAAAAGACATAGGCTAACAGACTGGTTACAGAATCCAATATTTTGCTGCATACAGGAAACCTACCTCAGAGACAAAGACAGATACTACCTCAGCGTAAAAGACTGGAAAACAATGTTCCAAGCAAATGGTTCCAATAAACAAGCTGGAATGACCATGCTAATATTGAATATAATAGTCTTTCAACCTAAAGTTATCAAAAAAGACAAGGAGTGACACTTTCTACTCATCAAAGGTAAAATCAACCAATATAAACTCTCAATTCTGAACATACATGCGCCGAATGCAAGGAAATCCACATTTATAAAAGAAAATTAAGGCTCAAAACAAACATTGAACCTCACACAATAATAGTGGGAGACTTCAACTCCCCACTAACATCAATGGACAGATCATGGAAACAGAAATTAAACAGAGACATAGTGAAATTAACAGAAGTTATGAACCAAATGGATTTAACAGATATCTATAGGACATTTTATCCTAAAACAAAAGAATATAATTTCTTCTCAGCACCTCATGGTACTTTTTCCAAAATTAACCATATAGATGGTAACAAAACAGGCCTCAATAGACACAAGAAGATTGAAATAATCACATGCATTCTATCAGATCACCACGAACTAAGTGTAGTCTTCAATAACAACATAAACAATAGAAAGCCCACATACATGTGGAAGCCGAACAACACTCTACTCAATGATAACTTCGTCAAGGACAAAATAAAGAAAGAAATTAAACACTTTAGAATTTGATAAAAATGAAGATACAGCATATCCAAATTCATGGGGCACAATGAAAGCAGTGCTAAGAAGAAAATTCATAACTCTGAGTGCCTCCCAAAAGAAACTGGAGAGAAGTACACTAGCAGCTTGACAGTACAACTGAAAGCTGTACAACAAAATGAAGCAAATGCACCCAAGAGGAGTAGACTGCAGGAAATAATCAAACTCAGGGCTGAAATCAATCAAGTAGAAACAAAAAAGAACTATACAAAGAATCAACCAAACCAGGAGCTGGTTTTTTTATTTAATTGAAAAGCTAGATAAACGCTTAGCCAGACTAACCAGAGTGCACAGAAACATTATCATAATTAACAAGACTTGCAAACTTTATATGCCCCAGTACAGGGGAACACCAGGGCCAAAAAGGGGGAGTGGGTGGGTAGGGGAGTGGGGGTGGGTTGGTATGGGGGACTTTTGGTATAGCATTGGAAATGTAAATGAGCTAAATACCTAATAAAAAATGGAAAAAAACAAAATCAGAATGAAAAAAGATACATAACAACAGAAACCGAGGAAATCAAAAAATCCTCAGATTATACTATGAAAGTCTATACTCAACAAAACTGGAAAATCTGGATGAAATGGACAAGTTTCTAGACAGTTATCAAGGACCAAAGTTAACTGATGATCAGATAAATGATTTCACAGTCCCATTCCCCTAAAGAAATAGAAACAGTCTTTAATAGTCTCTCAAATGAAAAAAGCCCAGGACCATATGGGTTTAGTGCAGAGATCTATCAGACCTTCAAAGAAGACTTAATACTAATACTCATCAAACTATTCCACAAAATAGAAACAGAAGGTACTCTACCTAATTTATTCTTTGAAGCCACAATTACTAATACCAAAACCACACAAAGACCCAACAAAGAAAGTGAATGTCAAACGAACTTCCCTTATTAAATATAGAAGCAAAAATATTCAATAAAATTCTTGCAAACTGAATCCAAGAAAATATCAAAACAATCATCCATCATGGTCAATTAGGCTTCATCTCAGGGATGCAGGGATGGCTCAAAATATGGAAATCCATCAATCTAATCCACTATATAATCAAACTCAAATGAAAAAAAAAATGTGATCAATTCATTAGATACTGAGAAAGCATTTGACAAAATCTAACACCCCTTCAGGATAAAAGTCTTGGAAAGATCAGGAATTCAAGGCCCATATCTAAACATAGTAAAAGCAATATACAGCAAAACAGTAGCCAACATCAAAGTGAATGGAGAGAAGCAATCCGACTAAAATCAGGAATTACTCAAGGCTGTCCACTCTCTCTCTACCTATGCAATACAGTATATGAAATCCTAGGTAGAGCAATTATACAACAAAAGGAGTTCAAAAGGACAGAAATTGGAAATGAAGAAGTCAAAATATCACAATTTGCAGATGATATGATAGTATATATAAGTGACCCCAAAAATTCCACCAGAGAAAACCTAAGCGTGATAAACAATTTCAGCAAGGTAGTTGGATATAAAATGAACTCAAACAAATCAGTGGCCTTCCTCTACTCAAAGGATAAACAGGATAAGAAAGAAATTAGGGAAACAACACCCTTCACAATGTCACAAATAATATAAAATAGCTTGGTGTGACTCTAAGCAAGTGAAAGATCTAAATGACAAGAACTTCAAGTCTCTGAAGAAAGAATTCAAAATGAGCTCAGAAGATGGAAAGACTCCCATGCTCATGGATTGGCAGAATCAATATAGTCAAAATGGCCATCTTGCCGAAAGCAATCTACAGATTCAATGCAATCCCTATCAAAATTCCATCTCAATTCTTCATTGAGTTAGAAAGAACAATATGCAAATTCATCAAAAATAACAACAACAAAAAAAAACTAGGATAACAAAAACTATTCTCAGCAATAAAAAACTTCTCTTGGAATCACCACCTCTGACCTTAAGCTGTACTACAGAGCAATTATGATATAAACTACATCTTATTGGTACTATGACAGGCATGTCACAGATTAGAATAGTCATCAATGTAATAGAATTGAAGACCCAGAAATGAACCCACACACCTATGGTCACTTTATCTTTGACAAAGGAGCTAAAAGCATCAAGTAGGAAAAAAAAACAGCACTTTCATCAAATGGTGCTGGTTCAACTGGCAGTTAGCATGGAGAAGAATGCAAATTGATCCATTCTTATCTCCTTGTACAAAGCTCAATTCCAAGTGGATCAAGGACCTCCACATAAAAGCAAATACATTGAAACTAATAGAAAAGAAATTGGGGAAGAACCTGGAGCAGGTGACCACAGGGGAAATTTTCTTGAACAAAAATCCAATAGCTTATGATCTAAGATCAAGAACTAACAAATAGGATGGACCTCATACAATTGCAAAGCTTCTGTAAGGCAAAGGCCACTGTCAATATGACAAAACAGAAACCAACAGATTGGGAAACAAACTTTACCAACCTTATATCTGATAGAGGGCTAATATCCAGTATATACAAAGAACTCAAGAAGTTAGACTCTAGAGAACCCAACAACCCTAATTAAAAATGGGGTATAAATCTGAACAAAGAATTCTCACCTGAGGAATACCTAATGGCTGAAAAGTTACTAAATCAATATTTAACATCCTTAGTCATCAGGGAAATGTATATCAAAACAACCCTGAGGTTCCACCTCAGATCAGTAACAATGGCTAAGATCAAAAACTCAGGTAACAGCAGATGCTGGCAAGGATGTGGAGAAAGAGGAACACTCCTCCACTGATGGTGGAACTGCAAGATAGTATAACCACTCTGGAAAACACTTTGACCATTCCTCAGAATATTGGGCATAGTACTACCTGATGACCCAGCAATACCACTCCTGGGCATATACCCAGAAGATGCTCCAACATGTAATAAAGACACATGCTCCACTATGTTCATAGCAGCCTTATTTATAATAGCCAGAAGCTGGAAATACCCCAGATGTCCCTCAACAGCAGAATAGATACAGAAAATGTGGTACATTTACACAATGGAGTACTACTCAGCTATTAAAAACAATGAATTTCAGATGGATGGATCTGAAGAATATCATCCTGAGTGAGGTAACCCAAACACAAAAGAACCCACATGATATGCATTCAGTGATAAGTAGATATTAGCCCAGAAGCTCATAATACCCAAGATACAATTCACAGTCTACGTGAAGTTCGAAGAGTAGGAAGACCAAAGTGTGGATACTTCAGTCCTTCTTAGAAGAGAGAACAAAATACCCACATGAGGAGTTACAGAGACAAAATATGGAGCAGAGACTAAAGAAACAACCATCCAGATACTGCCCCTCTTTGTGATCCATCCATACAGTAATCAAATCCAGACCCTATTGTGCATGCCAACAATTTCTTACTGACAGGAGCCTGATTTATCTGTCTCCTGAGAGGCTCTACCAGTGCCTGACAAATACAGAAGTGGGTGCTCTCAGCCAACCATTAGACTGAGTACAGGGTTCCCAGTGGAGGAACTAAAGAAAGGGCCCAAGGAGCTAAAGGTGTTTGCAGCCCCATAGGAGGAACAAGAATATGAATCAACCAGTACCCCTAGAGCACCCAGGGACTAAACCACCAACAGAAGAATACACATGGAGGGACTCATGGCTTCAGCAATGTATGTAGTAGAGGATGGCCTTGTTGGTCATCAGCAGGAGGAAGGGCCCTTGATCCTATGAAGGTTCTATGCCTCAGTGTAGGGGAATGCCAGGATAGGTAAGAGGGTGTGGGTGTGTTGGTGAGGAGGTGGAGGGGGGATAGGAAAGGGGGTTTATAGAGGGGAAATCTTTGAAATGTAAATAAAGAAAATATCTAATAAATAAACAAAAATAAAACATTTCTACAGAACATTCTACCCAAACACAGAATAATATACCTTCTTCTAAGCACCTCACAGAACTTTCTCCAAAATTAAACCTATAGTAGTTCTCAAAGCTAGACTCAACAGATACAAGATAATTGAAATAACTATCTCTATCCTATTATACCAAAATGAATTGAACCTCAGGATTACATCTGGGTGTCAACAGTAGCAGAAACTGCAGAAAACCTACAAACTCATTGAAACTGAACAACTCTACTTTGTCAGAAAATAGAAAGAAACTAAAGAACTTCTAGAATTGAATGGAAATGTATGAGACACAATGAAAGCTGTGCTAAGAGAAAAAAAATCATAGCACTAAGTGTTGTCTCAGACTTGACCGGGGTCACACAAAAAAAGAAAGAAAGAAAGAAAGAAAGAGAGAGAGAGAGAGAGAGAGAGAGAGAGAGAGAGAGAGAGAGAAGGAGGAGGAGGAGGAGGAGGACGAGGAGGACGAGGAGGAGGAGGAGGAGGGAGGGAAGGAGGGAGGGAGGGAGGGAGGAAAGAAAGAAAGAAAGAAAGAAAGAAAGAAAGAAAGAAAGAAAGAAAGAAAGAAAGAAAGAAAGAAAGAAAGAAAGAAAGAGGGGAGTTCTCACACTAGCAATATAAAAGTAAATTTGAAAGCTCTAGGAAAAAAAAAGAGAAGCAAACACACTCAAGAGGAGTAGATGGCAAGAAATAATCTGACTCACAGCTGAAATCAATACATTAGAAATAGAACAATACCAAGAGTCAATGAAACCAAGAACTGATTCTTGGAGAAAAGCAAATCCTTAGCCAAACAAACTAAAAGGCAGAGAAAGCATAGACAAATTAATAAAATCAGGAAGGAAACAACAACACTGAGGAAATTCAAAGAACCATTAAGTTCCATTTCAAAAACCTATACTCCACAAAAATTGGAAAATCTTAATGAAATGGATCACTTTCTAGATTTATACCACTTACCAAAGCTAAATCAAGATCAGGAAAACCATTTAAATAGTCATCTAACCCTGAAGGAAATAGAAACAGTCATTAAAACTCTCCCAACAAACAAAGCAAAAAAAAAATCATAGAGAGAGAGTTTTAGTGCAGAATTCTACCACAGCTCATACCAATACTCCTCAAACTATTCCACAAAACAGAAACAAAAGGAACACTGCTAAATTCATTCTATGAGGCAACAGTCACCATGGTATGTAAACTACACAAAGACTCAACAAACAATAATCTCAGGCCAATTTTCCTTGTGAATATTGATGCAAAAATACTCCATAAATTGCTTACAAACTGAATGCAAGAACACATGAAAAACATTGTTATCAAGTAGGCTTCATGACAGGGACACAGGGACAGTTGAATATATGAAAATCTATCAATATAATTCACCGTATAAATTAACTGAAGAAAAAAGATCTCATGGTCATCTCATTAGATGCTGGGAAAGCCTTTGAAAAAAAAAACCACCACTTCTTTTAAAAAGTCTTGAAGATATGAGCAACACATGGGGCATACCTAAAGATAATAAAAACAATGTAGAACAAGCCAATACACAACATTAAATTGAGAGAAACTTGGAGCAATTCCACTATAATCAGAAACAAGGAAAGGCTGTTCACTCTCTTCCTAAATATTCAAAGTACTACTTAAATTTCTAGCTAGAACAATAAGTCAACTTAAGGAAGTCAAGGTATACAAATTGGAAAGAAGTCAAAGAATTGCTTTTCAAAAATGAGATGATACTGTACATAAATGACGCCAAAAATTCTACCAAAGAATTCCTACAGCTGCTAACTCCAGAAAAGTGACTGGATTAAAAAAAATAAATTAAATTGGTAGGTAGCCATTATACAAATGATTAACAGGCTGAGAAAGACATTAGGGATACAACATCCTTTACAACAGCCACAAATAATATAAAATATCATTGGGTAACTCTACCCAAGCAAGTAAAAGACCTGTATGACAAGAACTTCAAGTCTCTGAAAAAAAATAGAGGAATATATGAGAAAGTGGAAAGATCTCCCATGCTCATGGAGGATTAGCATAGTAAAAATGGCCATCTTACCAAAGGCAATCTAAAAATGTAATGAAATCCCCACAAAATTCCAGGACAATTATTTACAGGCCTTTAAGTCAGAGTTCTCAAATTTATGTTTAAAAAACAAAACAAAACAACAAAAACAAAAACAAAACAAAACAAAACAAAACAAAACCAGGAGAGCTAAAACAATCCTATTCAATAAAAGAACTTCTGGAAGTATTACATTCCTGATTTCAAGCTATACTACAGAGCCTGGCAAGACTACCAGTGGAGGGAGGGAGTCATCAACTGACCCACAGACTTTCAACTCAAAATTTTCCCTGCCTACAAGATGTGCAAGGATAAAGATGGAACAGAGATTGAGGAAATGACCAACCAATGAATTTGCCTGGCCCAACTTGAGACCCAGCCCATGGGAGAGAGACAACCCCCAACACTATTAATGATGCTCTGCTCTGCTTGCAGACAGGAGCTTAGCATAACTGTCTCCTGAGAGGCTTCATCCAACAGCAGATGGAAATAGATGCAGAGACCCACAGCCAAATACCAAACATCAGGTGGAGCTCAGGGAGTCTTGAGAACACATAGGGGATAGAATTGCAGGAGCCAGAGGGTTCAAGGACACCACAAGAAGACCTACAGAGTCAACTAGTCTGGGTGCATGGGGACTCACAGAGACTGAACCACTAACCAAAGAGCATGAGTGGACTGGACTTACCAACCACCCCTACACACACACACACACACACACACACACACACACACACACACACACCACGTATGTAGCAGATATGTAGCTTGGTCTTTATATGTGTCCAGAAAAAGTGGACCCTGGGCTGTCTTAGTCTTTGTTCCCTGCCATTGACTCCCTTCTCCTAAAGTGACCGCCTGGATGGGCCTCAGTGTAAAAAGTAATTAATCCTGCAAGAACTGGATGTCCCAATGTGGGGTGGTATCCAAGGGTAGGTGTCTTCTTCTCTGAGGAGTATGGGAGGGGTAATGAGGGGAGGTTTTTGTAAGGATGGGATTGGGAGGAGATGAGGGACAGGGGACCTTGATTGGGATATAAAGTGAATAAGTAAGTAAATGAATAAAAAAGAAAAAAGAAAATCTGAGTAATTTCTCTAATGATAATTTATCTCTTAGAAGATTTTTGTTTTGCGTTTTGAGACCACATCTCACATGTAGCTCAGGCTGAACAGAAATTCACTATGTAGCTTAGACTGGACTTAAACATCTAGAAATTCTCTTTCTTCACTCTCCCAAATACTAAGATTATAGGTAAGAGCTTACCCAGCTGTTAAAACAAAACAAAACAAAACAAAACAAAACAAAACAAAACAAAACATCATGAAATCTGCACTCAGTTGAATGGAACTAGGAAAAAAATATTCTGAGTGAAGTAACCTTGGATTGGGTAATCCAAGGAAGATAAAAAGTTATATGTGTTCATTTGTGAGAGGATATTAGCCTTTAAGAAAATGAAAATCAAGCTACGATCCATAGACCCAGTGGCTGAAATTATGGAGGGGATATTTGAGGGGGAAGTGGTGTGGAATCCTAGTACAGTGAAAACTTCCTGGAATCTATGAAGCTGAACTTAATGAAGACTCCTAATAATGGTGGATATGAAGTCTCAAAAACATAAGGAAAGAAAAAAGGAAAGAAAAAATAGATTATGAGTTACCACACTCGGCTTGAATCATAATGTAAGAGCACAAACCCAAAACGACATTGTCCAAGTATATGATCTAAAGTCACAATTAATCAATTTCTAAAATATAAATTTATTATGCCATATATTAAAATAAATTCAATTCCATGAGCTACTCCAAGTTCTACGTGAGAGAATAACAAAGACCTGATGATCCAGGGCTTGGTAGATTATTGTGTTCCATACTTAATGCCATCCTAGCAAAGCTGGGCTGCTCTTCTCAAGTAAAAATGTTCAGCTTCCACCCAAAGGAGCTGCTGTACTCTACTATCAGCTACAACTTCCACCCTCCAGGAAATTTGTAGTGACTTTGGCATTGTTCTTACTTTACAAGGAATACTGTCAGCACTGTGCTGAGTTCATATACACACTGAGAGCTGCATAGCCACTTAATATGTTATCAACCTCTACACTCATTATCTCCCCTTTGGACATTGGGAAATAATAGTTAAAGCATAGGTGTCTGTTTAGACAGAAAGAAAACACGTGATTCAGTCTACTATTTAATGTGAAAGGGGCAAGGTGACATGTAAGAGACTAAGAAGACATAGGGAGTGATGGGATCTTACAGAAATGCATCTGCATCCAGAACTGAGAATTTAAATTTCTAGAAGCAGGTTACACTTGCCTTAAAAGCTAGACATTGTAGTTGTAAAGACCCAAGCCTGGAAACCTGGATGCCCAGTCTCTAGTATCTTCATGACCAATCAGTGTGGGTTTTAGTAGTAAAAGTAAGGTACTTTGACTATAAGCAAGCAATAAGCACTGAGCTATCTGATCAATTAGGGTAAAGGTTATGAACACAAAATAAGCATCAAAGTATGTTAGAGATACCCTGGTTTTAAAACAAACAAAAGGACATCATTGCTTTTGCTGTTAACTTTAGGGACAACTTCCATATGGGTCTGCTAATTGTGAAGATAGGCAAGGTAAGCATGGGTAGAAAGAGGAGTGATTATACTCACACAAACAATGTCTATTACCTGGCATAGCTTAAGAATGGCCTCAGATAATATGACATTACCAAATCAATCCGTGATGGAGATTATGGAACAACCCGAAGCCAATGAAAAACAATGGTTCCAAATGCCCTCAGAGTATATAGATGTGGCCATCCACTACACATACACAACACACAACTTGGGCAAAAGAATGAGGTAACTAGCTTAGGTGGCAGAAATTGCAAGAGGTTAGGAACAATATATCATCAACTCTTGTCACCACTTCTAATGCTATATAGGTCAAAGAATAATTCATAGTTTAAATGAAGATGAAAGACTAAGTGGACATGGGGAGTGAAATTATACTGTCTTTAATATGAGAACAAATTGTTCCAGGATAAAACCTTAGAAAGAATAACAGAAAGTGTATACCCTCCTGTGAAAGAAATGCTCTTATCAAGCAAAAGGAACAATCTACTTAGCAAGTGTACATTGACAAGCCTTTCAAAGCATCCCTTAGTACTGAGCCATAGGATTCATCTGCTCATCTCCATTTCCAGAATACAAAACCACAGGCTATCACAAAGAGAGTAAGTGAGGATTGAGATGTGGTGAGGTCTGAGGTCATACTTGGAACATCACAACTAGACATTAGAAGAGAATCTTAGAAAGTGTTCAGAAGTGGACCTCAAAGCTCAAGACTTCCTGAAGAATGGGACACAATAAAGACCTTATTTGCCAGGGATAAAAAAATGCTATGTTTATATACACACAGACTTATAGAAGCTTCATTTTCTCTGTTCTTTGCATTGTTCCCAACATAAATGGGAAGCCTCAGAGTCACTAATTTCTACATTGCCTTTGAGTAGTAATCTGACACAAAGCTCAAAGCCTTTACTTGTCCCAGGAAATCAGTAAGTAGGAACAATCTCCTGACATTATATGAATTATGTACTGCAGAGATGATAGTTAAGGTCTCAATTGTGAGTTTCTATTATAAATACTTTATATTATTAGCAAATCTGCCAATGGTTCTAATGAAATGTCAAACAACTGCCAAATGTCCAGCCTATTTCCAATTTCTAGTCTTTCCTTTTACAGCTTTGATGTGGCAAAAATATTTCTTTCCTCTTAAATGGCTAACTGTGTAGAGAGATATTTTGGTAATAGACATCTACTCTAATTTTAAAAGAAATTTAGATAAACAGAACAAACAAAGAAGCTTGGGCATCCCAATTAGATAGCTTTCTATAAAGATCATGGCTTTCATGGTAGACTTATTTTTATAAAATGTTAAGATTAGCAGAAAAATCAAGCTGTCCCTTTGACTACATTTTCTCCTCTTGTCTCGGGCTTATGAATTAGAGCTCCTATTTTCGGCAGATTTGAAAATAGGATGTGGGTATTAGAAAAGATGCCATGGTTTTTCTTCTTGAACCATTTGAAAAGAAGTGCTGAGGAAGGCATCATTTTTAGTGTGCTCTTCTAGCAACTTGGGAAGAATTTGACTGCTTTATTGCTTGTGAACACACAGACCCCAGGGCCCTATATTCTTAGAATAAAATGAGCTTTGGGATGTCAAGAGCCTCCATGGAGGCCCCTTTTATTGCTTACAAACTTCCTGTGTGATTAAGCTCCATCCCAGACTTCTGCAGTTAGGTTGCACAGGCCCCACATCTGCATATCTGCTAGCCAATTTCCTGTCTTCTAACTTAGGAGTTCTCACATAAGTGCTCAAATATGGAGGTTTTATTCTGTTAAGAACAGAATTGTAGAGCTGACATACAGAATCTATTATAACACACACCTTAAGTCCCGACACAATAGTCCTTTAAAAATGCTTTCACTTTTCATTGAAGGCGGTTGTGACTTTAGATTTTCTTTTCTTCCCCTTCTTCTGGATATGTTCTATATTCTACTCTAAGGACAGAAAAAAGTGGAAATCATGTTCTACTTCAAAGGAAGGAAAGTGAAACAGGATGTGGGGGAGGTGTGGGAAGCCTGTACTTTTCTTATACAGACATCTGGCTGCTACAAAAAAAAAATCTACAGTTTTTTTAAAAGAAAGAAAAACTTTTATGTTCTACATTAATTTCTGTTAAGTCAAATCAAGAGCTACTTAGCTTCTCTGATGGAAGCAATAAATATACCAGTACATTTTTAAAAAGGTTTTAATGATGAAAACACTAACTAAATTTAATTGAAGGATACTAGAATCTAACTAATATGGTTATTTGTTAATAAGTATAACCAAAGAGTTCCTGATATGATTGAAATTTACATTTAAATGGTCAGTTCTCCTTCCTCTAAACACCTTGCATCTTTTGTACTGTATCTATATCATAATTTAGTTACTATCTGAAAGAATAATCAATCTACCCATCTATGCCACAGATTTTACTACTTATGGTACAACTGCTACATGTGCACATCCATATATATATACATATATATATGTATGTATGTATATATATATATATATATATATGTATGTATACACACATATGTATGTGTGTGTGATGTGTGTGTATATATGCATATATATGGTGTATAATATAATACAATAAAATATAATATATACACATATAAAACAAGTTCTAATTCTTTCAAAATTGATGGCTTATAGTACCCTAGAAGATCCCATCCCTTCTACCACTTGGGCATCAGGGTAGTCACTGAGGTCTAGGGCATTTCTGGATGAGAATGTCTTCTTTCTCAGACAGAAGAATTAAGTCAAGAGTCATCTACACTAACTTTAAAGAAGCCATTTTACAGACTGGAAAACTTTCCCAACCAGGGCTACAGACAAGAGACTGTCTTATCTGTAGAGAGCAGATGGGGTCCTGAGTCAATACATATTATTGATGTGGACACTGCCATGCGAATGATATCAATGCCTCAGACCCATGGGAATGCCAAACCTTCCCTCGATGAAGCTCAGGGAAAGCTTTCCATGGTCTAAGTAGCAAAGACTTTCCCTGGTCTAAGTTTGCTTGTTTACAAACAATTAACCACAGTGTATAGAACATAGTAATGATTCTCCCTCTCCATGAAGGGAACACGACATTGTTCCTCTGCCGAGACCTCCTCCTGAGAGTAACTAGCTCTTCCTCTCCCCTCTGTGTTGTATATAATAAGTTCTTTGAGATTGTAGGTTGATTAGTAAGTTCCTTCTATCAGAACAAGTGCAGCTTACCCAATCCCAGAATTTTAATATCTGCATCAGTTGGTTCTTCACTGTCTGTTTTTCCTTCATTCCTTCTTCAGTCCAATCAGATCAATCTGTGTAAGATGAGTCACATGTTCTAGAATAGCATATAGCTTACAAATGTGGGAGGACAGTACTATTTTAATAAAGTTTCACCACTCCTATAGTCAATGGATTTTGAGCTCCTACACTTTGCCAGCTCCCTGGTCTATTTCTCTGTATTGTAGTATTCTGCTTCTTAATGAATTTTCTCTATTTTTCAATATCCATGTGTCTGATACTTTTATCCTAGACACAAGAATCCAGAAATTCAACTAAGTACCCTCTGAGCTGCAATCCAATTCTAAAAAAAATCTCAGATACTGACTTCAATTCTTATAACTTTAGAAAAAAAGCTCTGATAAGGGTTCATAATATCCTTCATATTCCTAATTATGCTTACCCTATCACCCACATTTTAAACTACTCCTTCTCCTTTGAAACTTTTGCACTTCATGTTTACTCCTTTACCATCTGCTCCTTTGACTCTAGTCTTTTGCTCCTTTCCTTCTACATAGCCCTTAAAGGAGATTTTATGCCAATGCTCAGTCTTTTTCCTTATACATTTGTAGTCTTTCATTAGATAATGTCGTCTACTCTTCATCAAGTAGAATGTTATCATCTACTTACCTGTTACATTTGTTGCTAAGTTAGTCTCCAGAAAGATCAGCAAATAGATATTCCAGAGACATATAAACTGAAAAGCATGTCCAGATCAAAAACCTCCTTCCCCAGATCCCTTCATCTCCAGAAAATCCAACCACCTTCTGATAATCATATTTTGGTAGGAAACATTACCATAGCATGCTAATAATTATTGACTATATCACTGATAAAAATCACACTATTAACAGAGTAATTTCCATAGTTGTATTGTATTCTACCCTTCCACTGTTTCTCTTCCATGCTTTAATTTTATAGATAACCCTGTGTTCTCCCTAGTCTATTAACTTTTGCCCTGCCTCTACTTTGTAACCCATACGATATCTCTTCTAATGGTTTTTAAGACAATATATTTGATCCCTTCTCTCACTAAGATTCAAAATCATAGACTGGAGATGTAGCTTGTTGGTAGAAATTTTACTCAGTATTGTGAGGGCCTATGTTAATATCTATTAAAGAAAAATAAAAAGTCCAAGAAAAACAGATTCTTGTTGCCTACAGATTTTTTTAAAAAAAGAGCTTAGTGAACAGGAAGCATGTCTCAAATCACTTGCTTAGCACATAATAAACATTATATCTTACATAAATCAATTTTCATTCCATTTATGTAAAGCTGTTATAATGATTGTTCCCATTTTATAGTTGAGGATACCAAATCCCACAGAGAAAGATTCTATAAATTCCCAATGCCACATAGCTGGCAAGTAGTACAGCAAAAACTATATCTTGTTCTTTCTGAACTAGAAATGACAAACTTTTCAACCCATCTTCTTGCCTAATGTGTTTGTAACATCATTTCTATGCTTCTAGCATATTCCTAGGCATCTAGCTACCTCGAATTATTCAGCATTTCTCAAGAACAACACAAGCCTATCTTTGTTGCTTCTGTGTCATGGTATTCATCCTGCCTGGTGTTGAAGTTAGTCCTTGGTTCTTTCTCCCAGCCCCATGCTCCCAGAAATAAGACTTAAACTCAAAATATATTTACAAATACCTTGGTTGTATAGCTAGGCTCTTCTCTGATTAGATGTAACTTAAAGTGTTCTATTTATTCCTGCCAACACTCTGCCATGTGGCTGATTACCTGTACTCAGATGCTGTGTCCATTTAGGCACAGCTAAATTTAGGCCAATATCTGTGCCTCATTCTATCTCAGAATTCTTTCCCCTCTTATATGTCCCATCTTCATTTCCTGCCTAAACTACAGGCCAAAGGCTTTTTAATTGAAGGCTGATACATCCATACAATATACAAGATATTCTCTCTACAGTCTAGAGTGCTGTTTTTCCATAGAATGGACTTGCTGAAAGTCTACTTCTTCTTCTAGATGTAACACAGATATGACCATTGTGTAGCCCTGTTCAATTTCCCCACTTAAATCTCTTCCTCTTGTATGGAAACAATGCCCTTTGTACATGCAACAGAATAGAAACTCAGT
Source organism: Mus musculus (assembly GCF_000001635.26). NCBI lineage: Eukaryota > Metazoa > Chordata > Mammalia > Rodentia > Muridae > Mus > Mus musculus. Next base: position 47,161,341 of record NC_000086.7, read on the forward strand.
CATGACAGATTCTTTGATTTTACCCCTACTTTACTTGTTCACTATAGTCTAGCATGGTGCTTGACACAGAAAGACAAACAACAAATTTGTTGAATAAATGAAGAAGTAATTAACAATCTCTCTCATAGCTCATAGAATCTTGCACTGAAGTTACATGACACACTCATGTTTTCTTAAGCTTCTTAAGGTAGAATCACATTTTTACGTTGCATATTCATTGTTCCCAATGCAACATTTGACTCACAATATGCATATATTAAATCCTTATTGTGTTATCTTTCTATCACTATAGCGATGGCACAAACAAATTAAAAGGAGTAGTATTTTGTTTTGCTTCCTAGCTTCAGAAGTTTCAGTCCTTTGTTGTCTGGATCCACTGTTTTTAAATTTATGGTGAGACAGAACATCATGGTGCCAAGTGAGAGTGTTAAATCAGGATTGATCAAGGTGATATGAAAATATAAAAGGAAAACAAACTCTACAGAAGCACATTGTCCTTTAATCAGAGCCATGAAGGATAGCAGTCTCTCTGTGGGAGCACAGACTGTGCACTGAGGCACAGGAGGGTTGGGAATTTAAAGGGCAGAAAATGCAACATTAGTGGAAGTTTCCATTTACAGATCTGTTTCTAGACAATCTCAAAGTTGTAAATACCTAAGGGGGTTTGGTATGTTTATCATCTATCTCATCAGGAACTTCTAGAATCCTAACTGCCTGCAGTAAATGTTATCAGCATGTCAACATTCCTGTCCAGAGTTTTTGAGCTCACCTGTTGCTTTTCAGTCATTAGCCCTTTGGTCCAGACCCTGGGAGTATAAAAAGGGAAAAGGACGCTGTGTTCATCTGTATTCTTCCTATTGAGTCATGTTTTTAAGGTCTGTCCTCAGGATCTAAGGGGGCATATGTCACATTGACTTCATGTAGCAGGAGAGTTTTGCCTTTACTGACTCTTGTGGATCATGAAAGTGCCATCATGTGCTCCTGGGGAAACTTTTGAAAACAATTAACTAGGCAGGTGCTATAGAGAGTAAGATGAGATCACAGACTCAGGGCCCACTGGAGACTACCCACGGAAGCTATTGTCCTACTATGGACCAGCCTTCCTTTGTTTCCAAATATTTGTATAATTCTGATTCCAGGTCTTGGAGATTTTTGGCAGCATCTCAGACAATTCTTAATTGATTGATATAGAAGCGGCATTCCTCTTGGGTAAAGTGGCATGCTCCATCTTTTTCTGACAATAGGAGCTCTATGGTCCACCTATTTTGGAGAAAGACACCTGTGAGGGAATCTGTTTGTTTTTGAAGAGTGTTGATGGTAGGCTGCTATATAAGCTGGAAAATTGAAAGGTGCCTTTGATAACTGTTGAAAATAGTAAGTAGAGGTTGATAACCCTGATGTCCCTTAAGCAGATAAGCTGCCTAATATAGCCAGAATGGGCAGGAATTGTAGAGCTCTCTTTGGTCATGGATCCAATGCATTCTTAGCTCATTGAATATAGTACATTGAATAGAATGCATCCGGGCAACTGAAACTGGTTAGTCCTAAGAATCTGTATATCAGGATATTGAAAGACTAACGTGCAGATTTCTGACCAATTATCTGGAAGACATATATATGTAGCTGAGACAAAAATAAAGAAGACTCCTGAGTTGTGGCAGAATGAAGTGAGTGTGTTAAGAGGTAGGGAATGATTTTATTGATTATAGACTAGTATATTTGGAAAATGATTTCATTTTGCAATATATGATATTCTCCAGCCAGGAGAGGCACTTGAAGGGGTTGCTAGTGGGAAGGAGTGTTTGAAGTGTCTTGGTTCTGTGTATACTTACCTGGAAATTAGGTTGACAGTTAAATTTTATAGTCATTAGTAGGGAAGTCAGAGATTGATAGGGCCCAAAAATTTAGGGTGTATTCTTTAGCAGGACAGCATATTCAGGGTGGGATGGCAGAAGCATTATAGTAAGTCAATGTTATCATGAAGGGATAAGTGAGGGTCCTACAGCGAAACATCATGTGATATGCAGAGAATCTATGAGGACAGGAAGTTCCATTTTTCATTATGATGTTTCAGGTCACCAGAGAACTTGGCATCTAAGGAGAGGTCTGTATTTAAAGAATCATTAGAATGCTGAAACTTGATTTCTTTATAGAGTAAAACCAAGAGATTGCCCAGGAGGTAGAGAAGGAAGAGTAGAATTGGAAGACACAGAGAGAAGCAAATGAAAGGAAGTGCTGTCAATAAATGCAGGCTCCCATATAGTATGGGACAAGGATTTATATTGTGTCTTGAGAGGCCAGTGTTATTTTTTTGGAGATGAGTTGGATCAAAATGTGAAAAATGCCAGTAGCATTAATATGTTGGCCAAGACCAATAACTTGTCATTCAGGATTTTGGAAATGATGATGATGGAAAGGTGATGGAAAAAAAGCTGTAAAAAACAGAGCCTTCTTGAGAAGTCTATTATGAATACATATAGGGACTGGGAAAGGGTTGGTATTATATAAAGAGGGGTGTGGATCTATAAAAGTGATATAGAGTCACAGTATGGGACAACCCGGGAGCACTGGAATAAATGAAATTGGTTTCCCTTAAGTGATGGTGACTTCAATTTAGGAGATGTATACATTTCTATCCCTTGAAATTTAAGGAGAGATGTATAGGGAAAATTATCTTCTCCAGGGAAGAGTACACCAAAAAGTTAGCTAATTACAAATGTCAGCCTTGAAAACTGAGCCGGCTATATTTAGTACTATATGTGTATGTGTATGTATATGTATGTAACATCAATTAGTGAAAAAATACAATAAATTTGAAAAAAGAATAAGGAGTATGAGGTAGAGTTTTGATGGAGGGAAGTAAAGAGACAAATGATATAAATATATTATAATCTCAAAAATAAAAGAAAAATAACAGTGTCCATGGAGGGATCATAACTAGGGCAAGAACATGGAAGATACAGAGAGGTTATGACCCGTGAAAATGAAATTTTAATTTGGGTAATTAGATATCATAGTTATATCTTGATAACAGTCCCAGCCCAAGGTCTGTCACTTACCCAAGTGAAATTATCATCCATCCCTGCCCCTTGCTTCTTACTACCTTCTCACTACTCTTAAGTGAGTGTCCTGATAAATTAACTTTGGTTAAACAACTAGAGATAGAGGGATACCCTAACAGAGGTGAAGAAAAGGTGGCAGTGTATGAAGTCAAGAATTGTTAAACAAGCAAGGCAAAAGAACTCTAAAGAGAAAATTTTCCTTCTGGGTCTAGTCTTTTGGGAAGCAGAAGTCTAATCCAAATATCAGGAATGATACACTAAAGTAGTTTAACAACCCAACAGAGGGTTATAGAGCACCATGAGCACTGCAGTAGGTAAACAGGAGACAATAGAGAACTAATGTAATCTTGGCTGACAATGCTCCCTCCAGGAACCAACAGCCACATAACAAAACCCCTAATACCAAGCATAAGAAGCCCATGAGTTGTTGATCAGGGTTGTCCAAGGGATACCCAAAACATTATAGGCTGTCATTATTGCTCTTTGTTGACCACATGAATAGAATGGAAGTTCCTATTTTTTAAGCCACCTTGTACTTCAGACACAGGTCCAAGAGGCCCCTGATCTGGAACTGATCTGAGTGCCTTCTACATAAGAACTAGCTTTCACAGTATGAGCTTGCAAAGAAAGAAAGCAACAGTCCTAGGTATGACAATAACTATGTTCATAAAACAACAACCAGATGACCTGATAACCTTAAGGGTGTAGTAATGGCATGCATACCTTTGATGGTAATGAACAACTCTCTAGTTACACTTAACACATGATCAATCAGAGGGAAATGATGCCTCAAATAGAAACCTAGCCAGCTATCCAGGGCTAGTAAAATCATGGATCTTGGACAACAACTTACAACCACTACTTTATTAAACTAGCATATTCCCTAAGTACATTTCAAACATTTGTTACTGAGACAGCATAATCCCTAATTAATTTCCAAACATTTGTCTTTATACTCACAGATATGAATGGGGATCTTACCTCTCATCAAGGAAATTGTACTTTGCAGCATATGAAGACCATTATAGAAAACTCTAACAAATAAAAATGCTGAGTTGTGGAGCCCACTCCCAATGGATACATCTACAAAACAACCCCTGTGCCTAAGGCTCAGGGAACATTGATGAATAAGAATATTTATTAGAAAATGTCAAATAAAATTGTTTTTAGAAGAAAAAAAAAGATTGTAAGAGTAAGACAAATGGGATATTCAGTGTAGGACTCTGTCTCCCAGTAATATCAGAAATTACACCCATAAAGTTTTACTGGAGGGATTGACTAAACATGAGGTGAACTCAGACAGTTTCAATAAACATACCAAAGTGGATTGGGGAAATCCCATCATGCCTCAACTCCACACAACAAATAATAGGCAAGCGATGAATGCTGCAAGTGGGAGGAAAAGGCTTACTCACAGAAAAACTAATTATCCAATAACACATGGTCAGTCCCCAAAACATGCATACAAGCAACTTTATATAGGCTGAGCAGATTCTATTTAGGAATATATAAGTACACATATGTGAAAAAACAATTAATGGAAAAAGAAAGCCTTGTATTTGGAAGAGCCAGGAGTGGTATGTGAGAGGATTTGGAGTGAGGAAGTGATGTGAATATAATATAATTTCAAAACTAAAGAGAAAAAAATATTTTATTAAATTGTATTTGAAGGAATTTTAGCATGACTTCAAATGAGAGTGTGAGGGTGATAGGGTAAAACTGGTGAATGATAATAGGTATGAGCCTAGGGTGATGGTAATGTCTACCCCAGGTTAATGCCAGTTACCATGATGCATGAGGTTTTACTTCATTCCTTCTAGAAAGTGAGGAGAAAGAATGATGCCCCATGTCTAGGATAAAGGAGAATTCTTGCCCAGGTAATGTCTCTGGTACCAAAAGATTCCTGAATAAGTCAGAAGTAGGCAGGACTGAGGATTGTGAACCATGACTCTCGGCTATGGTAGTTGTAGCATGGAGTTGGAAGGCAGATGAATGGACTGTCACAAGGGCATCCTTGACCACAAGATGGTCAGGCTCAAGTGGGAGGCTTGCATTGGTATAGGCCTTAGGCCAGTGGCCCTTTTGGTTATATCTGAAACAGGGTCTGTTGGAGATATCTCTCTGGAGGAAACTCTGTGTTCATGACAGGGTGTGCAGTGGACAAGCTGAGGACAGGAACTGGAAATGGTCATTCTGATCGCTTAAGTCTTACCATCATTGTCTTTTTTCTTTCTTATCCTGTTACCCTATCTACTATTAAATGCATTCAATGCTGTATCTAAGGGGTCCTCTTGCATATCTTGGAGACTTTTTTAACTGACTGAGTTTAGATCAGATGTCTGAGGAAGATTGGCTAATAAACTGAACATGGAGAAAAAAGATCCCAGAAAGGGAATCACAAAAAGAGGGTCCTAGCTGGAGTGGTTTCAGCTAGATTGGTATATTTAGTTACAGTTTCAATGAAATGGACCAAGAATAGCGATGGATTTTCATTAAAACCTTGCATGAAATATTTGGCCTAAGTTGACAGTGAGGTGGGAAATTTTCTTGCATACCCTCTAAAAGGCATGTGATCATCAGATTAAGCCGGGCAGAAACATCCCCCCCAGGGAGCTGGTAATTCCAGCAGGGAATTGTGGCTGAAACTGTCTCCTCTGCAGAAATGCTATAGCTATATCTAAAGTTTATAAATGATCTGCATGGGCCAGAGTGGAATGCCAGATGTGTTCTAATTTGGGTCTTGGATGAGAGTAAAAATTAGTATATAGTATGTCATGTCACATTAAGTGGTACATTTTGGACAAATTGTTTTCTAAAATGAAGGACCCTAATCTTTCTGTTCCTGTCCAAAAAGGCAAAAGGGACCTGGTTTTCTGGAAGGTCTGTCATATCCTGAAATCGCTGTTGGGAGAAGCATGAGTAGAGGTATTGAAAAGGGGACCTGTGCATATGGGAGTGTGTACAAGGAGAGGAGAATGGGGGTAAGGATGTGGTGTGGGACATGGTTCAGAGAAGCAAGGGGTGGGAGACAGGACTTTTAGAAGAATGGGTGAGAGTAGGGTGGAGGTATGTAGTAATGAAAGGGGACAACATAGGAATTGAAATGTGGGCATTAGGGTATTGGGGTTAAGAGGTAGAGGTGGACCATTTGCGAGAGTAGGGGCATGGTTCATCAGCAGGATGGAAATTGGAGAAAGTAGAAAGAAGAAAGTGAGCTGGTAAGTTGTGGGGTGTGAAAAGATTATTTGGAGAGAGACTGTAGGAGTAGTAATGTCTGATAGGTGGTTAAGGTTTGACAGAAGGAATGGCATGCCCAAAGGGTAAATAAATCTTGAACATAGGGAACCTCCAAGTTATCTAAGTCCAGTGAGAATTTGTAAGTCAACAGTACAGAATTCAGGCAAGGTGTGAACCTTGTATAATTGATATTAGGGTGAGACCTGAACAGAAAGCTGCATAAGTGGCAGATCTGGTGTCAAGAAACCTAAAGTTTTGAGATTGATTTTAGGCATGCCAAAAAGTGGATTTAGGCATAGACAATTTGGAACCCAAATAATAAGTCAAGAGAATGGGGACTAAAGTTGTACCCCAAGTCATTGCTAGGGTTAGGACAGCAGTCAGAAGAGCAAGCCTTATTTGCTGGAGAAATTATTTCCTTGTGAAATCAGGCAGCAAAAGCCAAGGTGCTCTGGAGTTCTGGATTCGCTCCAAAAGTTGACCAGACCCTACCTTCTCAGTGAGTTTGTGGTGGGTGCACTCCTGCAGACTAACAGTAAAGAGCCTCTCTTCTTGGAGTTCAGTAAATAGCCATAAAGGCTGAAAAAAAATCCAGATATTTCAGTCTGTGCCTGGCACATGGTTAGATTTTTCATAAGCCCATAAAGTAGCCAAGGTTTAGGTGGGATGGGTGTCAGAAAAGGGGAGAACAGCAAGTGAAAGAAGAGAGGCGAAATCAACCCTAGGGGAAAGACTGTGGTAAGAAACTCCAAAACCCCTCCTGGGTTTTGGCACCAACTTTTAAACCAAGATTGGTCTAGGTGATGGGAAAATAAAAGAAAGAGGAGACTGACCTTGACAGGAGCAGATTGTCCTTTTTATAAGAATCAGGAAGGGTTTAGTCCCTGGGACCTAAGTACACATGGCTCTAGCTTCATATGTAGCAGAGGATGGCCCTATCTGGCATCAGTGGAAGGAGAGGTGACTGATACTGTGAAGGCTCAATGCCCCAGTGTAGGGGAATGCTAGGGCAGTGAGGTTGGAGTGGGGCTTGTGTGGGAGAGCACCCTCTAAAAGCAAGGGGAATGGGGATAGGAAAGGAGGGGAAACAGGAAAGGAGATAACATTTTAAATTTAAATAAATAAAATATCCAATAAAAATAAGAAAAAACAAGAATCAGGAAGTCTCTCAGTTGGAGTAAAGACTGTGCAGGGAAGTGAAGTGGGCTTGAGAGTTTTATAGGACAAAACAGGCAATTTGTGGGGTGGAAGTTTTCATGTACAGATCTAGTCCCCTACAGTTGCAACTTTGTAAATAGCAACACAATAGAAATTGGTATATGCTGTTCTTACTACTACATCCCACTTACTGTCTGCCTCCCAGTCACCCTCTCCCACAATCCTCCCCTTCTCCTCTGAGAAGGTGGAAGACACCCTGTGTATCCTCACATCCTGGCACATCAAGTCTCTGTGGGACTAGGCTTATTCTCTCCCACTGAGACAAGAGCAGGCAGCTCAGCTAGCAGACATATCCCACAGACAGGAAACAGCTTTTGGAATAGACCCCGTTCCAGTTGTTAGGGACCCACATGAAGGCCAAGCTGCCCATCTGCTACCCCCTACATATGTAGCAGATTTATTTTTCTAATTAAGAGATATTAACATTTTTGCCTCAGCTTCAGATTTTTTGTTCTTTAAAATACAGCATTTTCTAGGCTCTTTGACAAGTAAATGTTTACATATAATATAATTGCATTATATTCATCCCCTAACTCCTCCTAGGTCCAGCTGTAAACTTTCTACCTCTCCAACCATGCCAATTTGTGGCCTCTTGCTACTACAAACCATGCACAACTTGTGCATTCATGGATACATCCACAGGAATGTGCTCACTCTACTGAGTCCATACCCTAAAAGAAAATTAACTCTCCTTACCTCTGAAGCTAACAATTGTCAATAGCTCCTCAGTTCAGGTTTGGGGTTCATGAGCTCCTCCGTACTCCATGATAGAATGTTGATCCTATTAATATTGTATAGGACTTGTGCAGGTAGGCACAGCTGCTGTGAGCTCCAGTGCAGTTCTATCATGTCCAGAAGATACTGTTTTGTTTTTCTTGTCTCCCTGATCTCTGGAGATGCTCTTACAGATGTTCTGCTTTCTCTTTTGGACTAGCACTGATTCTTGGGAGAACAAGGGGTGTTGTTAATCCTGAGATTTTCAAGGGAAAAACCAGTTCCACTATTGTGAGATAAATTTGAAACAAGCTTTAATTAAGTATTTTTTAAAGATTTTTTTTCTTTTTCCAAATTTTTATTAGGTATTTTCTTCATTTACATTTCCAATGCTATCCCAAAAGTCCCCCATAACTCCCCCACACTCCTCTACCCACCCACTCCCACTTCTTGGCCATGGCATTCCCCCATACTGAGGCATATAAAGTTTGCAAGACCAAGGGGCCTCTCTTCCCAATGATGGCCGACCAGGCCATCTTCTGCTACATATGCAGCTAGAGACAAGAGCTCCGGGGGTACTGGTTAGTTCATATTGTTGTTCCACCTATAGGATTGCAGATCCCTTTAGCTCCTTGGGTACTTTCTGTAGCTCCTCCATTGGGGGACCTGTGTTCCATCCAATAGCTGACTGTGAGCATCCACTTCTGTGTTTGCCAGGCACTGGCATAGCCTCACAAAAGACAGCCTTAATTAAGTATTAACTAGAAAAATGGACTCTAGTCTAGTTCACTCCTGAGTTCCCAGCAAGTGGCAACAAGATATGTCTTAGGGGTTTCTCAAGGACAAAATCACATGGCTATCACATTTACCATATAGCTTTGTTACTTTCCAAGAACTATAACTCCCAGCATTCTAGGAAATTACCTGGTCCTTGGATAGGTAGGCTTACAGGGTAACTTTGACTCTTACAGTGTGATATAAATGTCTTATCTGTAAGCACTTTACAGATACTCTCAGCATGTTGATCAGTTATGAGGTTCTGCATTATCATCCATCTACTATACAAAGAAGAATCTCTAATGATGATGGGGAGCTACACCAATCTATATGGGGTGGGGGCATGATTCTGTCTTATGTTCACTGATTTCAGCTGATAGTCCTCCATTGTGCCAGCACCTTTGTTTAGCTTCTGCCATGCAGAAGCCCACCCTGTCATCCCATATGGAATGCTTTCCCATCTTCCATAGTGGCATCCCCTCTCTCTTGCACTGTTTCTCATAAGTTTTCCTTCCAAACAGACTCCTGTGCAGGGTGACATCAACATTTTCTTTTTGAATAACCCACATTTCATCAGGAAACTCCTTGACTATTCTACATGTCTTCATTTCTACTCCTTTCAAGCTTTACCTCCTTTTGACTAAAATTTGTAACAGCAACAACTTGGAAGAGAAAGGAAGAGCTTGCTTCTGCCTTCTAGGTACAGTTGGCTTTGCTTTCTGCTTCTCACATGCCAGGTCATTGATCCAATCATGACCACAGTTACAGCAACTCTTCAATTTCCTACTCTTGGACGTTCTGCCTGCTGTCATCCACCCCCTGCCACCTGCCCCCAAGTCAGAATGATCCCCTAACCTTCAAGCTGACAGGTAACATGAGGTAGAAATTTGTCAGAAGCCAAATCTCGGTTAAATTCCATCAGCTAGCCTTCACTCCTGCTGGGAATTTTACTTGTTTTATTCCTTAGTACACATGTGCAACAATGTTTTCCAAGATAGGATTTCTCTGTGTAGCCTTGGCTGTCCTGGAACTCACTCTGTAGATCAGGCTGGCCTCAAACTCACAGAGCTCAGCCTGCTTCTGCCTCCCAAGTGCTGGGATTATGGGTAGTTAAGATGGGTGCCACCACTACCCAGCTTGCAACAAAGTAATTTTGAAAAGTATTTACACCCATGAATACTCTTCTCAAGTAACCAACTTTCATCCCTTTTTCAGAAAAAGAATCAATAATGTTTCATTTTTTTTACACCTCTTGTTTTCAAGTTTCAGAGATTCATTGATCAGTACAATAAATGCTGTGATTTCATGCATTCATGGGAAAAACCTTTCTTGGCTAAGTGGAAATCATGTGGGTGTCTTCTGAATGACCTCTATCACCAGCAGCTTAACAGATTTTAATCTGTAGTTTAAAAGTCAGGACCTTCTCTCTTCAGTTTGCTAGTCCACATTCACTGAGCAGAATTTCTATGTATTGATCATCAAGATCAGTTTTTTTCCTAAGGTTCTGGATTATTCTTCCTGTCCTAACATCTGGATTGAATAATGCCAGATACATCTCATACAGCCATGCTCCAGACCCTCTTGCTTCAACAAATACAAGGAGAAGCATCAGGCTTGGATGCTTCTTGGACTTCCTGAAGATCTGATGAAACATGGTTGCATCAGTGGCCTATTCTCACAGAGACAGGAAATAAGTCCAGCTCTGATACCTAAGCAGCCCTCCAATTAACCAACTCTCTCATGCCTTAAAGAAAAAAAAAGAGGTTTCATTTTGTACACCTCTTAACCACACATTCCCCTATTAGCATTTAGCACTGTGAAAATCTTTTACTGAAAAGTAACTAGCTAATGACCTCCATTTAGACAAATGCATTCACCAACCTCTTACCTAGGTTCACACCACTCAGCCGGTCAACATTTTCACAAACTATTTGCTAACTAACATACACAAAACTTTTTTCTCTCTCCTGACTACTATTCCCTCATCTTTATTTTTCCTTGTATGTTTTTCCCACACACAAAAAAAAATATCTTTTGATTTCATTGCCAGATTGTGGTAACATTGCCCAATTCCCATTCCTTTGTCCCTTTTCTTTCCAAGCCTGCCTCTCTGTCAAGCATCTACTGCATTATCAGGGTCCTCTTTAAAGCTACACTTATTGTGCTTTCTCTGCCTAATGTTGTTTTTCCCCTTTGCAGATCTCAAGCAGACAATATTTCTATTTTTCTCAGCTCCAGCTTCCAGGCTACAAAGCATCTCCAGCAACAGTACAAAGCAGCAACAATGCTTCCACTTCCCATATATTTTAAGGACATCACTCAGGCTCTTGGTGTACTTCACCTGCTCTTTGATTTAGCTCATATTGTATCTGTATCTGCGTTCCCTAAGTTTGTTCCCTGGAACACTAATAATGTGGGATATAAATAATTTCTGTGTGAATAAGTGACTGTGAAAGAAATAAATAAGTTTGGAAATGCGGGATTAATGAAGGCAGTTAATTTTCTACCATAGAAATTCTAAGTTCTTAATAACTCTCATATATAATGTGAAAGGTATAATATGATTCATTTCCCCATGTATTTGCCCTAGAAAGAATTTTCTCATTGTCTTCTGAACGACATAATTTGTTAAAATATTACAATTTCATATTCATCCATTACTATTTTCTCTTCTCAAATCTCTTCCATGCATTTTCTAACCTCCAAAGCCTTTGGTTGCCTCTCAGTCTTAGTGGATGAGGTTTTATCACTCATTCCACTAAGTGAAGCATGGTCATTCCATAGGAAACTCCGTGTTTTTCATTTATAGCTCTATGTGCAACACGGAGTCATTTGTCACTGCTCTGATCTCTGAAACTGATCACATCCCTGCTTCCTTCAACACCACCTTTTTCTTTCTTCATTCTCCTAGGATCCACCCCCTTACCCCACACATGGGTTCACTTAAGTGCCCCATGCAAAAAGAAAGACACCTACACTTCAGCAAGTAATAATTTACATTCTGACATCACCTTCCTGCCAGATTCTTGAAAGTCTAAGATCACTGCTTCTTTCCTTCACTGTGTATTCACAATCTTCCCACTTCAGGCAACAATCTGTCTCCACCATGGCCACCATGCTCATAAATGTAAACATGGTTTCCATAACTGCCTAGCCAAAGGTATTTTCTAAATACTAAACTCAAACTATATTCATTATTATTCCAGCGAAGGCTTCCTATTCTACTTTCTTTTGGTTCTCATCTTAAAGCCATTTCCATCTATTTTCAGGCAAACTTATAGAATCTTCTTACATGTATATTTAAAAAACTTAGTAGAATTCCTTCCTTATCCCCTCTACCTCTCTTTCCTCTCCTCATCTAAATGAACTTTTTATTGCCTTTTTATCCATATACTTTTTTTAACCAAAAGAATTATTTATTTCTACGCAGTACAGAGTGGTAGGCAAATATAAATTTTGCAGATGCTGATTTCTGAAATTTCCCACTTACTACTTATTCCTAGCCTCAGTTTAAACAAATATTCACTAGTCATTAGTTTTCCTACAACAGAGGAACTTAAAGTTCTCAAATCTTTTGAGGAGGGATAATATTCAGAGCCTCATTCACGCTAGATAAGTGTTCCAAGCAACTTTACTTTATCCAGTACTTATGATATAAATATGCTCTATGCCATAGATAGTTTAAAAGTCACTAAATTCAACTTTTGCATAATGTTATGTATATTGTCATCTCAGTCACGAACATTTCCCCAGTATCCCAGTATAATCTTTAATGATGCAAAGGTGCCTTAATTCAATTCCTCGAAGTACACTATACATATCATAGGCACTTAGCTGTACAAGACTTTGGACTCATCTTTGATTTGATTCTTATTACAGCCTTTCCATCCTGGCCTTTGAGTTTTAATAATTTAAATAGTAACTTATTTATATTTAAGTTTAAAGAAAAAAATAACCAATATACCTTCCTTGCAATGTTATCTGATCTAAGAAATATCTGGGAAGTAGTAAACAGCTCATCATTAATAATAGTCATAATCATAACTACATACTTTCACATCACTTATGATATGGACTGATTCACATGAGAGCTTCATAGACTAGGGCCAACTGTCATTGGAATAGGCCAGTAACTGCTTTAGAACAGGTCTTTGATAGACTAGGCTAATCAAAGATCCTATTTCAGTCAACAAGTAACTTAAAAGTGACAGCATCAATACTAATTGGAAAGCAAGAGTTGGACCAGACAACCTTTAATCCACTCAAACTCTCTCTTGAGAATTCAGAGCTGAAGGTCATTAGGCGCCTTAGTTTTTTCGTGATGCTATTCTATCACAGATCACAGACTACAGAAGTACTTTGCTTAAATACCTATAAGCTTCAGTTGTAGTATTGAGGAAGGAAACTAAGAAGAAAAAAAATCAAAACTAAGTCCAAAGACTAAGCATAAAGACAGGCACCAAAGTCTAGCAGAAAGCAAGAGAATTTGACTTTGGCTCAAAATGTTGAATTTTTCTTCATCTTTAGCTTAAATTTTTATTTACATTCCAAATGTCTCCACTATCCTGATCCTCCTCTCAGAGTCCCTCCCTCACTCCCTCATCTTCTCCTCTAAGGGGGTGATGCCACCCTAAGTACCCCCCAAACCCAACCCAAGCACCTCAAGTCTCTGCCAGATTAGATACATCCACTCCCACTAAGGTTAGAATAGTTACCCCTGTTGGGAACAGATACTATACTATAGAGTCAGGCTACAGCTTTAAGGAGAGCCTTCGTTCTAGTTGTTGGGAGACTCACATGGAAACTGAGCTACATCCCTGCTACATTTGTTCCAGGGACCTCAATCCAGCAAGTGTATGCTCTTTGGTTGATGGTTCCATCTCCTGGAGCTCCCAGGAGTCAAGGTTAATTGATTCTGTGATCTTCCTCTAGGGTTTTCATCCCCTTTTGGGATTCAGTCATTCCCCCAACTCTTTCATAAGAGTCCTTAACCTCTGTCCAATGCTTGGCTGTGGGTTGAGCTTCCCAAAGAATGGTTATATTAGGCTCCTGTCTGCAAGTCTAATAAGGTATCATTAGTAGTGTCAGGGATTGATACTTGCCCATGGGATGTGCTTCAATTTGGGCTGGTTATTGCTTGGCCATTTATTCAGACTCAGCTCCATCTTTGCCCCTGCACTTTTTGTAGTCAGGACAAATTTTGGGTTGACAGTTTTGTAGATGGGTTGGTGTCATTACGCTTCTACTGGGGGCTTGCTAAAGTGAAGTTGAGTAACCAAAATCTTGATTTTTTTAAATATCTTTTTTTTTTAGTTTTTTTTATTAGATATTTTCTTTATTTTAGATATTTTCTTTATTTACATTTCAAATGCTATCCCAAAAGCTCCCTATACCCTACCGCCGCCCTGCTCCCCTACCCACCCACTCCCACTTCTTGGCCCTGGCGTTCCCCTGTACTGGGGTGGGATTGATGTACCAAAAACTACTTTATAAGGTAGTCTTGAAGATGAAATAACAAATCCTTCTACACAGTTCATTGTAGCGTCTGTTACAACATTCAGCTTCACTTTTTAGGATCATTATCATCATTCTCTCATTAATAGAGGTGAATGTACCTACCAGCCTGTAGTTAGAGATACAATTCAATGCCAAAAGCAAGAAAAATAAAAATTGAGGATAGGATTCCTATGGTGAAGAGTTACTAGTCAACCTGCACTGGACTTGCTTTATTCTACTATATTAATTATGTGTTACTATGTCAAAATCCTTGATAGAAACAACTTAAAAGAAAGCAGCACTTTGGAAGGATCACAGTTTAAGAATATATACCACAATGGAAGATAAGTCTCTGTGGCAGGACCTTGAGATCTCACTGCAGCCAGAAAAGATGAAAGAGAAGCAGAGAGGGAGATAAATGCTAGTATTCAGGTCAGAGACTCCTTTTTATTCAGTTCAGGAGATAAGCCCATCCCATGGGACTCTGCAACCCACATTTAAGGTGGGTCTCCTCATATCAGTTAACTCAATCTAGAAATGTCTTCACAGAAATGGCCAACTACTACTATACAGATATACCTACTACTAGGTGATAGGTGCTGTCAAATTGATAATAGAAATTAAGCACCACACTTACCTTGTTCTTCCTACTATTGTACCCAATCCTTCCGTCCCTACTAGTGTCTATTTTATGGATTTTCTTTCCATATTGGACTTATGTAGATCAGTTGCATTAAAATGATCCTCCATGACCTGTATACTCCTTTCCTCTTTAATCTCATCTGCCATAATTCCCATTTACATTTTCCCTCAATACACCAAATTGGTCAGTGCTCACATACTTTATTGTGCTTGTTCAAGATTTTCTTTGTACCTGGAAAATACTCATTTAGTTAACAAATAGTTGAGCAAACCTTTTACTGTTTCAGACATTGGGGATATAGCAATAAACACAACAGACATAGTTCACTTATTATCATGCCCATTTATGTCCTAGTTGGCAATGATAATAATTATACACATATAATAAATAATGAAACTACAAGTGTCATTGTGATACTAGCTATGAGAAATTCAGGGAGAGAAGTAAGACAGGGAAGATGGTGCTGCTTTCACCAAGATATACAGAGAGGTATCAGTAAGTATTTCATGTTAATTATTTCTAATATTTCTCTGTTCACCCACAGATTTCAGCCTTAGTCTTCACCTCTTGAGAAGTCTACCCTCAATCACCGGGTTAGGAAAAATGTCTCAATAACCTCTCTCTGTCTCTCTTTCCCTCCCTTCCTCTCTTCCTCTCCTCCCTTCCCCCTCTCTGGGGCTCTCAGTACACCCAAAGCTATTCAACACAGTGTCTGATTCATAATATACATTCAATATAGCAAAGGCTTCCAATAAGATGACTGCGGCCATTAAGGAATCTATAGGAGCCTCAATTTTACTCAAAAGTTACTTTATACATATACCCATGTATTTTTTTTTCTGGAACAAATGTTAATAGTGATTCTCATATTCTCTAACAGTAAATGGTCCTAAGTCTACTGCTGAGTTGATGGTCAGTGAACCATCAGATTCCCTTGCCACCTCATGAACACTGCATTAGCTCTCCTTGAATGACTTCTATCCCTGAGGTATTTGTGTCTTAATGTTGAATTAGTGCCCACACTAATTCAGATTGCTAATGTACTTAACATCTCACTATTGAGTGGCGAACATACAACAGACACTATGTAAAGCACAGTAGGAGCTAAAGAGATGAAGTCCGACTATAGAGCAAAGGAAAGGCCACACACCATTTCCTCACACAAATCCACTCTCTCCTATTTGGTCATAAACTCCTAAAAGACGGTTCCTTGCTGTGCTTTCCTCTCTTTCTCCTTTCAGCTCTTAACACACATTCCTCATGTAGATGGTGCTCAATGTTAATTTACTTTGTGCCCATTTTTGTCAGGGGACTTAGCTAAATTTTGTCATATCCAGTTAACAAGGATTTGAAGTGCACTTTAAGAAATGTGATTACACATGATTTATGAAAGGTAACAACCCAGAAAATACAAATTCCCTGAATTAATGGCATGACCCCCTCCTGCACCTGAATGGCAGTACCTGTGTTGTAGTTCATAGGAAAATAAGTGAGCCTCCTGAGAGAGAACTAAAATAGCTATAAAAAGATATCTCGGGGCTAAATTTATTCCCATTGGAGTCCACAATAATGCAAAAGGGCATAATTTAGAAAGCAACAGGATTACTCAAGCCAATGACAGCCTCCTGGGGGAGCACTTAACATCCAGGAAAAGAAGGTATGAGAGGGAGGTAGTAAAGGGAAGAAAGGGGAGGGGTGGGAAAGCCTGTGTTGTTAGCTGCTACTGAATAGCATCCTGCTTGTCAAATGGGAAATGGTTTTTATTACATTCAGTTGAAATAATCAGTCTAAATCCCTTTCCCTCTCTCTGTCTAATTTCTCTCAAACATTCTTAGTCATACCTGGTCTAGCTTGAAAAGCAAAGAGACAAATTTCATTGTTTCAGCCATAAGTTGTCTTTTTTAGAACAATAATTGTAGCCTTGTCTCAAAGCACATTGTATACATGTATGAAATTTTTCAAAAAATGAAGAACAACAATATACTTATTTCTCTAAATCATACTAAAACCTTCTTATATCTTATCAGCTTTGTAACTGGCCAGCTGTGAGAATCCAAGAAATAAAATATCTAGCATTGTTTTTTTAATGAAAAGTCAGTGTTGTGAAATCATATTATTTGGGAAGAAGATTAAACTGAATTTGTGCTCATTTTTAGACAAATATCAAAGGAAATAATTTTGTCGAGTGTTATGCAAAAATATATGTGAACTACTAGTAAATTGCTTAAATAAAAGCTTCCTTGGATAAATTTTAATTAAGAGATGATTTGACTCGTTTGTAATCAGAATATTATTTGTGAGAGGGCAGGTGCATAGACTGGCTTTTTTACAAAAAACGAATTCAGCTTCTTCACCAACTTTGCATCCTCCTATCAACTTGTTTTGTCATTTATCATTGCATGCAAAGATAAAACCCAGGGTTTTCTCACTCCAACGAATTACATTTATATAGATAACTGTCATGCTCTACCCCTAGAAATAGACCTGTTCTATTGATGTGAAGAGACTCTGTGACTAAGGTAATTCTTTTAAAAGGAAGCATTTAATTGTGGGATTGCTTACAGTTTCAGAAGCTTACTCCATTATCTTCACGGTAAGAAGTTCTATTATTTTATTGGTTATATTTGATAATTGCATTTCCCTAGGCCTTTATAGGTTCTTTTTAGTTTGTCTCTGTAATCCATTTTCTACTACAGTGTCTAATATTGCCACAACATTTCTTATGCCTGAATATTTAAGTGAATATTCAAATAATCATATGTGAAAATGTAGAACCATTGAGGATCTAGACTATGTTAACTTTCTTTTGAAAATACTTAACGTTCCTTTATGGTAAACATTAACATTCTAAGAGCACCAAAAACTTTGGAATCCTATATTCAGATTCAGGGTTTTATTTTTAATTAGAAATTTTCTTTGTTTATATTTCAAATGTTATCCCCTTTCCTGTCCCCCGAACCGAAACCCCCTATCCCTTCTCCCTCCTCCTGCTTCTGTGAGGGTGTTCTGAGGGGGTTCTGGTTGGTTGATATTATTGTTCCTCCTATGGGTCTGCAAACCCCTTCAGTTCCTTCAGTCCTTTCTCTGGCTCCATAGAACACACATAAAAAGCCAGGTCTAGTGGTACACATCTATCATGCTAGTGCTGTGGCAGCAGATAATGGAAGATGCCTGGTGCTCATTGGCCATTTTTCTATCAGAATCAGTGAGCTCCATATTCAGTGAGAGACCATGCTCTTGTCCCACCATTAGCTGTGGAGTTATTGGTAATTGATAGCAATTAAGAGAGGCACAGCTAGTTTTATTATTCTATCTTTCCTCCTTCCTTCCTTCCATTATTCTATCTTTCCTCCTTCCTTCCTTCCTTCCTTCCTTCCTTCCTTCCTTCCTTCCTTCCTTCCTTTCTTTCTTTCTTTCTTTCTTTTTTTTCTTCTTTCTTTTACCCCTGAGACAGGGTTTCTCTGTGAAGCTTTGACTCTCCTGGAAGTCATTCTGTAGACCAGGATTTCCTGGAACTTACAGAGACCCACTTGCCTCTGCTTCTGCCTCCTGAGTGATGTGATTAAACACATGTGCCACCACTACCAAACCATAGCTAGTACTTTTTTTTTAAACCTGTGGTCCAGGTAGGCCTAACATGCTCCAGGGGATAGCCACAAACCTGAGTTTTTAGGCAGTACTAATAGGACTCCATTAAAAAGTGTTCTAACAACAAACCCCAGACAATATTTTGTATGCCAACAAGTGCTTTCTGACATGAGCATGATATAGCTGTTTCCTGAGAGGCTCTGCTAGTGCCTGACAAATAAAGAGATCAATGCTCTCAGCCAACCACTGGACTGAGCACAAGCCTACCCCCACCCACAGTGAAGGAGCTAGAAAAAGGACCAAAGGAGCTGAAGGGGTTGACAGCCCCATAGGAGGAACAGCAGTATGAACCAACCAGTAACCCCAGAGCTCCCAGGGACTAAACAACCAACCAAAGAGTACACATAGAGGAACTCATGGCTCCAGCTGCATATGTAGCAGAGGATGGTCTAGTCAGTAATCAATGGGAGGAGAGGCCCTTGGTCCTGTGAAGGATCAATGCTCCAGTGTAGGGGAATACCAGGACAGGGAAGCAGGAGTGGGTGGGTTGGTGAGCACGGGGAGGGGGAAGGGTATAGGAGGTTTCCGTAGGGGAAACGAGGAAGGGGTAATAACACTTGAAATGTAAATAAAGAAAATATCTAATAAAAATAAAACAGATTTTATAAACTGCAGTGGATGAAGGAGCTGGGAAGAAACTTCAGTGCGTAAGAGCACTTGCTCTACAAGCATGAGTGCCACAGTACAAATCCCCATAGTACACATGAAGGGCCAATCACAGATGTGCATGTCTCTAACATCCTAGTGGACAAAAAGAATATATTAAGAGCTTGTTGACCAGCTAGCCAAAACAGCAAGCAACACACACACACACACACACACACACACACACACACACACACACACAAACACACACACACACACATACACACACACCTTTTAATTGTGTAAAATAAGTCAGTCTGAGGCATGGTAGACCCAATAAAAGAACAAACTGTGTTCTATCCTTGTCCTGCACTCAAACTGAATGTTAATTTGAATTCTTTAACAGCTCTGTTATGCTTGTTGTTGTTGTTTTCAATTCAACCAACCTAACAGGCCAAAACACACATCTTGTAATATTTTTAAAGTATGCTGGTTGGAAAATAACTAACCATGATTCTTGAAGTCAATATCATAGCCTACCACATAATAGAGAATAATACCCAGTCTTTTTTGATTTAACAAACTACAGCACATGGAGAACAAAGACCCTCAACAATGCACCAAGCCCATGTCAGATAATGCCATTTCCCCTATTATCTGCAGGATCTTAGAGACAAATCAATAAGCACGGAGCCAGGACCCTGTCCACACTGCCACTGCCTTTAATAATATTGCTTTTTTCCTATTTCATTAATATTGCAGATACCAGCAAACAATTTGTGTTTAAACCATCTCCACTCTCTTTTACTAAGGGATGACAGTTTAAAAGCAAAGAGAGTTATATTGGTCTGAATACTATATACTTGAATTCTAGAATAATCCTCGACAGCAAAGCCATTTCCTAGCAAGATCAGTGAGTTATTTAGATCACATTTTTACCTTAGGAGGACAGAGTGTGCACAAGTGGAAAGAAAATCCAGGGGACTTTGTGTTTTAGTAGCTACTGGTCACTGCACAGTCCCATGCAATTTCAGTCAGATGCTTAGAAGCTGGCCATGCTCGTGAGAGTGTGGAAATATCACTCCCCTTGGAGTTAGGATATCAGAGTTTGGGGCCATGAAATAGCTCATTCTGAATGCTTAGAAAAATCCTTTGTCTCTGTACCTCCATGTCTCCTACTAATTTGAGAGGAATTTAGGTATGTCTAAGAACATTTTTGGCTCTAAACGTGTATGGTTCTAAATCTGACTTTTGCAATATATGAGTTATTTGAAAACTTCCCCAGTCTTTGCAAGTAGAATTGCTTATGGGCCCTATCTATGCTAAATAGTTTTATGTTAACTTGACACCAACTAAACTCATTTGAGAGAAGACAACAATGATTGAGAAAATGACTCCATAATGTCAAGTTGTAGGCAAACCTGTAGAGCATTTTCTTAATTAGTAATTGATAGGGGAGGGTCCAGAAGATTGTGGGTGGTGTCTTCCCTGGGATAGTGGTCCTGTATTCTATAAGAAAGTAGACTGACTGAGAAGGGATGGCATATGCCTTTAATCCCAGCACTTGGGAGGCAGAGGCAGGTGGATCTGTGAGTTCAAGGTCAAACTGGTCTACAGAGCTAGATCCAGGACAGACAAACTACACAAAGAAATCATGTCCTAAAAAACAAAAACTAAAACTAAAACAAACAAGAAAACAGGTTGAGCAAGCCATGATGAACAAGCCAGTATGCAGCACCCCTCCATTGTCTCTACATCAGCTCCTGCCTCCAGGTTCCTGCCTTCCTTTAGTTTCTGCCCTGTCTTTTGATGATGAACAGTGCTCTGAAAGTACAAACCAATCCCTTTCCCCTCCAAATTGTTTTGGTGATGGTGTTTTGTTGCAGCAACAGAAACTCTAACTAAGGCACTATCCTTTAATTTCACTTAGCCACTCACATTGACACCAGGATGCTAATATCAAGCAAACACTAGTAAATCTGGGGCCATGTCAATATTTTGGAAATTGTGCTGCTCTGTTGGGGTAGGAGTCTAAAAGAATTTGAAAAGCATCACCTACTAACAAGTGACGCTTATTGGGGAGCTTGGAATGAGAACGAAATAATGACAGAACTATATCAAGATACGGGAATTAATCTGAAACCACAGAGAAGCAACATGTATTTTCTCTCTATCATTAGGAACCTTGCTTTGTGAAGAGCAGAATACTATTTGAGCACCCAGTGGCTCTTACCCAGAACACATTTATTTTTCATACTGATAGTCTTTTATCTTCTGGAAGGCTTAGACAGCACAGACTCTCTGCTGCTATGACAAAGAATGGTGCCAGATACCAGAATGGAGATGCCAAAGGTCACCCACATAAGAAAAAATGGGTAGGGTTCCCACTTGTTAATATTAACCGGGCTGCAATACAGAGAGTAAACTGCTGTGACTGCAGAGACAAGCAGTAGGAATAGGGAAGGGAGAATTAAAATGTTTAAGGAAAGAGGCCAGTGGACACAAGGCAAGTAAAAGAAAATATTGCAGATAAATAAAAAGTGGACAATAATTGATTTTTTATCAAAATTAACACTGCTTTATCTTCCAGCCTGGGGATTTATTAAATGCTATTTTCTAAACCAGAAATATTGCTAGGCAGATTCAATCTATTTAAAATTTGTGAAATGAAATAACTTATTTATTCTTGGCACACAACAATAGACCATGCATCATTATTCTCTTTAAGATTTTCAGCTGACTGCCGTTGTCACTTTAGGGCTGTTCCGAGGGTTCGTGTGCTTCATGTAACTCATACATGCATTTTGAAATTATTCAATGAGGATATGTTCAATCTAATAAGAGGTGTTTTCCATTTCTTTCTTTTCTTTTTCAAGTCTTCTCTATAGTCTTCTCTTATACAAGAGTATAAAGGTTCACCGAATTAACTAACTCTTTATCTCCAATGTTGTTGTTGCTGTCATATCAGCATCCCTTAGAGCCTGCTGCTCAGGCCAGCCATCTGGCCAAGCTCTCCCTCAATCTACTTCTGCTCACAGAGAATTCTAAGTACATTACCTCCACTGCATGACACTCTCCCAAATGTACCATAAAGTATGGTGAAAGGACCATATGCTTTGGAAAGAAGTAGAGGAGAACGCATCTAGGTATGGCAACAATTCTGCTGTTAAGCACTGAGCAAATAGGCATGAAGATTCATTGTTTTCAGTTATGTATCCATTAGTAAAATAATGAATATAAAGACCCTGGCACAACATGAGCATTCAAACAACGCAGATTGTTATTGTAATTATTGTAACAATATTTTCCTCCACATTCTATTTTTAGAGCAAAATACCTAAAACCAGATGATTTATATGGAAGTTTACTTGGCTCCAGGATTTGGAAGCTAGAAAGTGTGAGATCATGGCACTGGCATCTGCTTAGCAACAGGAGAGAGCCTTGTCACCACAGCATAACATGACAGAAAGCATCACACAGTAAGGCAGGGTCTACATGTTAGCCTGGGTCATTATTCTTATGAAACCACCAGTGACATCATGGGGCCTCCACCAGCATGATTTCATTTAATTACCTATAAAAGTCAAGGTTCCAATACCTTGCCACAGTTTTCTGGATTTCATTTATAATAAATTAAATCTATAGGTCACATTCAAGCTATAGTATACAATACCTTTAGCAATTGCTATTAATTATAATTGCTACTGTTTCTCCCTAGAAACTGCATGATCATTTAACATACAGTTAGGTCAGTTGCAATGTCTCTTGCTCACCAGGCAGGGACTGCTTCTTCTTAGATCTGCTTCTACCTGTCCTATCCTACTATTCCCTGTGTTCTTGAGGCTGCTGTACTGACAGAAAAGCAGGCTGCAAGCCAGAATTCACCAGCAGGGACAAGGGGCTAATGGCCCTACCAGGTGCACCATCTAACCCTAGGGAGGAGAGACAAATGAGGGCACCAAACATATAAATGGTCTCTGTCTGGACAGCTCATGAGAATTATCAATAAAGGAGTGAGGATGTTTTGTGTGCTCATGTCTTCCTGGTTATGAGAATGATAGTTGTGATGTAGCATATCACACTTAATTGCTTCAGCCCATCAATTACTGCCAAGGGAGGGCAGGCAGCATGGCCAGATGCCAGGGAAGATCTGTAATTGATAGTCACCGAAATAGCATAAATCAGGTCTCACATTAAGTATGTGCCATTAAAAAGGAAGCTGTACTGAAAATAGGCAGGTGCTACATCAGGTTGGATTCTCTCCCACTTCTTTAAAACTTGACCGTAGCCCTGCAGCCTGGCAATGCTTTATTCAATGTGCTCATGAGGGAAGCCACCCTCGCTTGAAGAGTTTGGGCATCAATCATCAGGTCTTAGGTGGAAAGGATCCTGCCCCTTTCACCTCTTGTCACACCTTCAGAAAGAGTTGCTGACAAACATGAAATGCTACATCTCAAAATGTCCCCTCACCAACCTTCTGAAAGTTAACATGCTGGCTAGTCTAATAAGCTCTTAGCTGTCACCATTCCTTATAATAGAGTATTAAAAGCTTACAACCAGAACTCCATTGTAAGTATCATCATCTCAGATTTCAATTCACAATTGTGGCTGGCATGTGCCATTAAATGTTATATCTGGATGGCTATGGTCTATTGAGTTAGCTGTCACTTTCTTACCAGCCTTTTTCACATTTGCCAAGTCCTCTCTTCTTTGACCTGAGCCATTTTAACCATTTTAGACTCCATTATTAACATATGAGTGACAATAGATAATACTGGCTATGGGACTAATAGAAGTTCTGGCTTAAAGAATGAATTTTCTTTCTACATTTTTAGCATTATTTGCATAGTTGTAAGGTTTTTATCCTGGGGCTGTAAGCTCCCTTAGGGCAAGAGTCATACTTTACAGTAGCACCCGGTACCTAGCCCTAGTAATAATTAGCAGGATTATACCAGTAGTTACCTGCTAATAACTCCCACTAGATACAGGATTTTCAAGTAAGCATTTAGCACATACTAAGTGCTCTATACATGTTTAGTTGCATTTTCATTGTTCTCATTTCTAGCCACATTCCTTATAACTAAGAATGCACCTGGTTCATCAAGGGCACTACAAGTTTATTTACAGGGTCATAATAGAATTCCTAAGACCCTTGGGTCCATAAGCATCTAAGAATTTAGAATATCTATACGGTTTAAGAAGTAGAACACAGGAGTGTAATGTACACAGTAAGACACACCCACAGCAAGATCTAGCTAAGGCAGCAAATATTACTGCAACATATTAATAATCTACCTGTAGTGAAACAATTCACTCCAAGTTAAAATAATGAGGAGTGCAAAATACCTCATAAAACAGATGACACTTTGCTGACAAATAAGTTGTGGTACAAGATATACAAAAGCCAACATCATATTTTACATCTTAAGACTGTGGGTAGGCATATGGATCTGTATTATACAAAATAAGAGGGGACAGACAATTTTTTACCCTTAGAATCCATTTTAGAGCAAAAAATTTTAGCATATCAAATTCCTTGGTCAGATTGGCCTTCTATGTCTTTCGACAAATTTAAACAACGAACACTCAATGGTCATAGACATCCCCTATTTAATATACCTTCTAAAGGAATTTGTTATCTTACCTTAATTCATATTTTAGCTTCAAGAAGTATATAGAGAAAAATAGTGGGTACACTTATAAAACTAAAACTAGTAACTAGCAAGTCTGCCATGCACAGAACTGTGACCTTAAGCAAGATCCTTCACCATTTTATTTTTGAGATTACAATATAATTACATCAGTCCACCCTTCCATTTGCCCCCTACAAACCCTCCCATATGCCTTTCCTTACTATTTTACAAATTCATGGCTTTTTTCTTTTCATTAAATGTTGGTACATGCATACACACACACACACACACACACACACACACACACACACACACACACAATCTTAAACAGAACCTGCTCAGTCTGTATGTTACTCATATGTATAGTGTTTGGGCTGACCATTTAGTATTGAATAACAAATTGGTGTTCTCTTCCCTGGAGAAGACTTTTTCTCCTAGTCTCAGCATTTTCCAGTTGCCTGTAATTCTCTGTGCAGGGTTGAGCAGCACCTATAACCATTACTTTACTAAACCTCCACCTTTCTTAAGTGACACATCCTCTTCTTTAAAATGAGTAAATATACATTTCACATATGGATAGATAGCTAACAGCCTTCTTTCAGGGTGTTTCTGTCACCCATATTCTCACCAATAAAGCAGCTCATGCTTAAAAGGGATACAGAATTCAAACCCAGTTCCTCTCTGTTGAGAAACAGTGGAAGGAACAAAGAGGCAAGAACCAAAACTGCCAGAATGTACAAGAGAATAATGATGACAGTATTATGAACAAGTTACAGTCTCAAGGCCTCTAACCACCTCTCTGCTATCATTTTGTACCAGAGCAGGCCAGTGCAACCTTAGCAAGGATGGGGTGTGAAATTAACAACTAAAAGGGAAAACGACTGAGATGGTAATATATCACTGGGAGGGAGAAGCAAGGACCACTTAATTGGAGAAATCAAGCTGCTATCATTTACTTCCAGTTGAGAATGCAAACGATGTCATCATCAACTCTTCTTTGGCAATATTTCTTAGTATTCAGAGTGCAGTTGTGTGGTCTGAAAACAATTTAAACTGAACAAAAACTCGTGCTTCTTTGACTGATTCTGATATTGGATTCTTCCCTTCCCCTTCTTACAAACACAGTCTCTGCTATGAGTACGCAGTGAGTCAATCTGATATATCTTGATGGTTGAATAAGCTCTTTGATTTTTGAATTATTTGGAGATTAACTGAATTTGAAATGTGGGCTGCCTGCAATGTCTTGCTGGCACAAAAAGATGGGCTTTGTTATTGACGGAGAAGACTTGCAAACGATATTTTTTATCATTATTCTCAGGTGCTGAACTCTTGTTTGCTTCAGCCTGGCCCTGCTGCCTGGATGGGCACTTCGAGGCCAGGTTCAAAAGTGCAATTTATAATCTTCTCTCTCGACTCCTGTGAACTGCTGCTGCATAGTACAGGGTGACTCTTCTGCCTGGGAGACGAGACATATTTCTTGCTGCAATCAAGGAACATAGTCCATTATATTAGGGTTTTTCAATAACATACATAATGCTCCATATGAATAAAAGCTGTCATCTAAGAATCATGTTATTGGTAAGTCGAAGCAGAATGCCACTGGAGCTGCTTCAAATGTTTGTGTGTATCTCCTACAATCCTGTACTTGGTCCCAAAGGAAACCTACTCATTTTATATCAGCCTTATGTACAACTTCAGCCTATGGATGTCAAAATAAACAAGTATTCCCCACTACTCTTTATTCTTTATGCTACTGACACTCCTTCTTTTCTCTTTTCTCCATGTACATTTTATTGAACCTATACTGAGCTATATACTGAAAATGACTGCTTAACTATCAACAAGCCCACCACTGCCTATTGACTTGTTCATTCTATCTTATTTTCAGTACTCTTGTTTCTGATTTCTTCTGAGATAGCTTGCCTTCTATTCTTCTTTGAGTTTTTCTTCAACTTATTTTTCTCTAGCTTAACACACCCTACTTCCCCACTAAGCAAAATAAAAAGGCTTACTTGACTATTTGCTATACACAGGAAATTTGCACATAGCAAAGGATCCAAGGTGTAATCAAAACTAATTGTTCTGTTCTGTTTTAAATGACTATGTAGTCATTTTCACAAGTCAGTACTTCCAGAGTATTTTCACTCTTTGCATCATATTACACCAGGCACATCCTATGCTCCACACATTTATAGCCTGAAGGAGCTGGGGACATGATTATCCTAAAAGAAAAGGAAAAAAGGAGTGCCAACATGTCTCCCAAAGGCCTTTTGGAAACAGTCTTCCAATCAGTTAACAAACCGTTGATCTTATTCACAAGTGAGAAGGTAGCCCTGTCACACACATAGCAAAACCAAGACCTATGGAAGCTTTAGCCATTCTAGGTCTCTCCCCTCTGGCTCAAATACATGATCACAGAGAGTAGCAATGCTGGTGACAGCTGACAAACAACAACGTTCCTGTGCATTCCCATGAGGCCTCTATACCAAAATGATTGCCCACTCAATCTGTATACCACTGTGAAATGGTTCCTCCTTATCATTTTCCCTGCCAGTCCCAATAGGCCCCTAGCTGAAATCAGTAACAAGAAACACCTCTTCTTCATAAACTACACCCTACTTTTAGCCCACATACTAGCAATAACTTGTACTCCTAGGGTCATACATAAACTCTACAGATATGACTGTTTTTGCTATTACCTCTGCCATTAGTATAATTGTAAGCAGCTTCAAGCAAGAGCCATGTCATTTCTGAATCCCCTGATGCCTCTAACATGATGCCTATCACACAGTTGATGCCCAATAAATATGTATTGGATTGAATTGTAGCAGCCAGCATCATTATGAGTATTAAGCCATATCCATGTTTCCCACTTTATTTCCCACAGACATCTGCAGCTGCTTCTGTCCATGCAACTTTTGCTTTATTACTAAAGACAAAGAATGAAATTGTCACTTTAAATCTGATGGCCTTCCTTTTATTGAAAGTTAATCATCCACAAAGTTTTTCTCTTTCCCTGCTACCATACAATGAAACAATTAGCAATATTTTTTTCTGATGTCAGTAAATGACCTCAATATTAATCTTATCAAGCTCATCTCTTTGGGGAGTTTATTCAGAAATCAATTCTGGTTGCATTATAAATCAAAAAGAAGAGAAAAGCAACCCCTAGCCTTCTTTCCTACAAATGTGAACACATCACTTAGGTAATAGCCTGATTAAAGTCTCAGGATTCTGTCACCAATGATCTATTCAATTTTTTTTTTCCTTTTTCAGTTGTATACTTAATTTGCTAATCTTCGGAAATCACTTGTTCCAATAATTACTTGAATATCTTCCATCTGCTAACTCATTTTCTATATATTTTTTTAACCCTGTCATTTTGAAAACATGGGCCATTATCTTCACTTTCTGCCTATGTGCCCAATCATGACAATGTCCTATAAATCCAAACTCAGTTCTCAAATTAGGCAGTTCACCAACTATCGACTTTAGGAACTCTATTTCCTTTAGGTGCTTTTCAGTGTCAACAAATATTGGTGAATACAATGATGAACTGTATAACTGATTTTTTTACCTGTTATTTTTCTGTGAATCTAAGGACCCAAACTTGCTTTTGTAAATGTGCTAAACTTAGCAAACTTTTACTGGTTCTTTCTATTCATCAGGATGTTCTTGACCTCCATCACTGTTTCCACAACAATATACTCAATTTTGAGATTGAAATGAGCCCTGAGTATACAGAGACCTAAAGTTGCAGTGTCAGGGTTGTCTAATTTATTGGCAATGACCCTGTTTATACAGTCCCTTAAAGCCTCTATTTTGGAGAAGGTCCAGTTCATTCTTTTGGCCTCTGATAAAACACATCTCATTCCTAAAACTCATAGCAAAACAAAACTCTATTTTTGAATCATCTGTGTATCCTCCCCTTTCTTTGACTAGTATCATGCAGTTAAAACAGTCATTATGGTATCAAAAGATGGCCTAGTCGGCCATCACTGCAAAGAGAGGCCCATTGGACTTGCAAACTTTATATGCCCCAGTACAGGGGAACCCCAGGGCCAAATAGGGGGAGTGGGTGGGTAGGGGATTGGGGGGGGTGGGTATGGGGGACTTTTGGGATAGCATTGAAAATGTAAACGAGGAAAATACCTTAAAAAAAAGTCATTATGGAATCTGGTCCATATCCCAAAGATTTTTGCACCATGGCTGAATACTTCCTACTTAGTGTTGCATGAGACATTTGGGTCAAATGGCTTAGTCACTAAGGTATTTTTTTACCTTAAGACTACAATGATTTTACATAGGCTTTACTGAGGTCACATTGATTTCTATAAGAGGTGCAAATCAGAGAGTCAGAACAGGGAAATGAGTAAACAGATCTTTTGAATCATTTAAGTGAATTTACTCATAGGATATAACAAAAGGTGCCTAACTTCTCTGAAGCTATGTGTCTTTTTTTCTGAAAATCAAGCAAATCAAATGGAGAGATGAAATAAAAGTCAGATAACAGAGACATTGTGTAGTAAACACTGAAAAAATTACACATTCATACACTGCCCTTGTTATTTCTTATCTCTGGATACACTCTGTCCTTATTAATAAATACCTTTATAAATGAGCTTTAGTATGCAATAGTTTAAAATAATCTAGGTAAAGATGGCTGTTGCCTAGTATCAAAAGAATAACAATGTATTGCCAAGAAGTAGTAAGTTTCTGGATATACATCTTAATGTAATAACAAAATTACATGGCTGATTAGGCTGTAGTACAGGAGAAAGGAGATAGAAATGGTAGGAAGAAGAATTAATTTGGAGAGGGAATGAGAAGATGTAGATTTTTAACTACGTTATATTTGAGATGCTTTGTTAGAAATTTAATGAAAATGAATATTAGGCCACTAGCCATTTGATTTTGAGTCTTAGGAAGAGTATCAGCTAAGGAGGAAAGAAGCAGTTTGCTAAAAGATAATAAATGGTGGTTAAAGCCATGTAGTGGCTATTCCTGGTTGTCATTTTTACTATATCTGGAATGAACTACAATCTGGAATTGGAGACTCACCAGTGATCCTAATCTGGAGGCTTGTAGATACAAATTTTTGACCTGGATCTTGGCATGGAGCTCTTGAGGCATAGTGACTATGAATTCCAGAAGATTAAGACAGGGAAACCTCTGAGTTCAAGGTCATCTGGGATTAAAGGTGCAGTAGCACACACCTTTAATCTGTGCTACACCTTCTGCTGGAGACCTACATAAGGACACTGGAAGAAGGAAGATTCTCTCTCTCTCCTGCTTGCCTTATGGGACTGAGCAACTGCTAGATCCTTGGACTTCCATTCACAGCTGCTGCTGACCATTGTTGGGAGTTGGACTGCAAACTGTAAGTCATTAACAAATTCCTTTCCTATATAGAGAGTACCTATAAATTCTGTGACTCTAGAGAACCCTGACTAATGCAAGCCATATTACTGGATAAGATTGGTGAATGAGTGAATTTAGAATATTTTAAAAAGTGAGGGCTTGTTGAAATTCTTCAGCACAAACAGAGCAGCCCTTGAAGAGAATAGTAAGAGATCAGTCTTTCATTGTCTTGCCTTTTGTTCTCTAGCTAAAAATATGTGGTTTTGCTCTATCATGTACCCCCATTATAGTGTTTGCCCTCACTCTAAGCCCAAAATCAATGGAATAAAACTAATTATGAAAAATAACTAAAATTAAAAACAATTGTGAACTGATATCTCCAATATTGTAAATTCAAACTTTTTTCTCTTTATAAGGTGATCATCATAGTTATTTCTATAGTGGTAGAAACCTGACTATAGTATCTAAACAGAAAATAGGATAGAATTATACCTTAATAATCTGATGCACACTAATACTAGTATTAGTTCCATGGAAGTGGGAATGATCCTCCATAACAAGCACTGCTGAAAACACAAACACAATGAGAACTGAAATACAGCCCCAGGATTTGACCATTTGTTAACTATTCTTGAGATTTATGAACCACTTCATTGGAAAAGTAAGTATAAGAACTTCATGAGATGGTAGTGATGGAGAGAAGCGATTTAGAATCATCCACTGCCCTAATGATAACCCACTTTGAGAGGAAGCACATCTCCCTTCTTACTTTGACAGTGTTTCTTATTTTCACCTCTCTGATACACACTGTAAATACTTAGGATGGCAGATTCTCTTTCTACCACCCCCACCACACATCCAGGAAGCAGTCATGTGACAAATAGAAGCAATCATATGTTCTATCAATAGTCTGAATTTTTAATAAGAAAAGAAAGGAAATACAAGTCAATATCCCTGGTGGATGTGGTGTCTACAGCATTTGCAACAAATTTCTAACCAGGCATCCTCTGTGAATTGTCACAAACAAGAAACCAATTCTATGTGGTTAACCTTAGGCACATGCAAATAAGAGCATCACTATTTAGACAGAGTGGTGAGTGCATGTGTGTGTGTGTGTGTGTGTGTGTGTGTGTGTGTGTGTGTGTATAGATGAGGCAATGAATTCAAGAGAGGATCATGATATGGACACAGGGGAAGTTGAAGAGAGAGAGATGAAAATGTGCTATACTCATGTAAGAAATCATTATATTTTTTAAAGAACAAATTATAGCCTACATATACACATGTGTGTTCACAATTTATTGACAAGTGATAGAGTGTTGGGATACTTCTTGAATAAGATGGGATCCAAGACCTGATAATCCATTGACTTCAGGAAGGTCTGGATTCTCCTTGGGTTGTACTAGCCTCCCCCAACCAGGTGTTTTCCTGTTTGTTTGTTTGTTTGTTTGTTTGTTTGTTTGTTTGTTTCTAGTGACATTTCTGGCAGGAAGCTTAGATTTCCCACCCCTGTCCATGTATATCCTTTTGTCTATAGATAGGGTCCCTTATCTAAGGATTGCAGAAACAACTGAAATTACTCATTCCATATTGGCCATAGATATGGAAACAACTGATGGTTGGCTGAGATTTGTGTTCAGTCAGGGTGGGCCACGATGTCCCCCATTTTGTTCTTATAGTAATAGAAAAAAAGAAAAAGAAACTTAAAATAAAAGAAGGAAAATGTATATGAATACACTGTAGCTATTATCAGACACACCAGAAGAGGGCACCAGACCCCATTACAGATGGTTGTGAGCCACCATGTGGTTGCTGGGAATTGAACTCAGGATCTCTGGAAGAGCAGTCAGTGCTCTTAACCACTGGAGCTAGTGTCTCTAGCTGCATATGTAGCAGAAGATGGCCTAGTCGGCCATCATTGGGAAGAGAGGCCCCTTGGTCTTGCAAACTTTATATGCCTCAGTACGGGGGAACGCCAGGGCCAAGAAGTGGGAGTGGGTGGGTAGGGGAGTTGGGGGAGTGTCTGGGGGACTTTTTGGGATAGCATTTGAAATGTAAATGAAGAAAATACCTAATTTAAAAAGTAAATTAATTAAAAAAAGAAGGAAAATTGAAAATTACTTTCATTGACCTTCTTTTCTTTCCCCAAGGCCCATGACTTCAATACTCATAACCGTATGTGGCCATCTCATAATACAAAAATCTATCAGTACAACTTCAAAAGTTCCCATTACCTTTTTTTATTAGATACTTTCTTTATTTACATTTCAAATACTATCCCGAAAGTTCCCTACACACTCCCCCCACCCTGCTCCCCTACCTACCTACTTCCACTTCTTGGTCCTGGCGTTCCCCTGTACTGGGGAATATAAAGTTTGCAAGAACAAGGGGCCTCTCTTCCCAATGATGGCCAACTAAGCCATCTTCTGATACACATGCAGCTAGAGACACGAGCTCGGGAGGTACTGGTTAGATCATATTGTTGTTCCACCTATAGGGTTGCAGACCTGTTCAGCTCCTTGGGTACTTTCTCTAGCTCCTAAATTGGGGACCCTGTGTTCCATACAATAGCTGACTGTGAGTATCCACTTCTGTGTTTGCCAGGCACTGGCATAGCCTCACACAAGACAGCTATATCAGGGTTCCTTCAGCAAAATCTTGCTGGCATATGCAATAGTTCCCATTATCTTAACAGTTTAAAGTTGTTCAAAAAGCCCCAAGTCATGGACTGGACATCCTCCTTCTAAAAGAAAGGAAGGGTAGCATATCAAAAAAGGATTCAAACTAGGCAAGGCTAAAACCCAGCAGGGAGAACATAAAATCCTGCAAGTCCATGTTTCTGGGATTTTTGATGGCATCATCTGTGTTCCAGGCTTGGATAGTCCTTACCTGTAGTTAAGTTATGCATGACTCATGTTCTCGCTCTTCACCCAGCTCCATTTAATACCTTCAGCTTTTTTTCCACCAGATGACCCATAGTCCTATCATCTTCGAGTTAAGCTCTGCACTACAATCTAGGCTTTACCTTTACAGCTCACTCAGGAATGCCACGCCAATAATTGGAAGATGCTATGCATTATCTGGCCTCAGCAGCTTTCTGGAACCTTAGTGCAAACCTCCACAATGCCATAACTCTTGTAGTCCATATGTTTGCAAAATTAGCACTATGTAGACAATAACATCAAGTCACGTGGCCAGCAAAAGTGTAGCTTGGTCCCTTTAGATCACAGCTCCAACTGCCTCTGAGTACCTGCCTAGCTTAACCTAGGAAAACTTCCCTCTATAGTCCTGTTGGAGGAGGATGTTCCAGAGGCTCTCTTTCTTTTACAGATACATTTCTAAATGCAACATTTACAAATAAATTTATAATGTTACATCCTGGAGCATGGGCAGGATCCTGCCATCAAGGAACAGCTCCTGTGTGTAGAAGGTAAGGCTTCTCTTTAATTGCATCAGTCGCTTTATTAAGTATAGCCACTTTGCCAGTATCTATGTTGCCTTAAATTGTTGCTCCCCTCAAGAGCCTTTCCTTGCTAAATTGTACATTTTACTATTGTTATGGTTTTCTTCTTCCTCCTCCTCCTCTTCTCCCCTCTTCTCATACACACACATACACAAATTGAGTAAGAGATGTTAGTAGAAACCATGCCACAGGTCAGACATTAATCTGCCTTTCAATTTCCTTAAGAAACTTGCTCTATTACTTCTAAACCAAGTTTCACTCCAAATTTTAGTACACATAGAGAACATAGTCAGATTATTGCCCTAGTAGGACCCAGGCTTCTATCACAATTCCCAATAAAGTTGTCAGTGCCCAAAGAAACCTCACAATGTCTGCCTGTACTGGCCACAATTCTATTAGCATTAGAATCTTCCACAGTCCTGTCACAATCACCCATGAAACAATGCTTGCAGAATTCTAGATCTTCTCTGTTCTGTACCTCCAAACTCTTCCCTGTCCCTCCTGCAAACCAATCAGGAGTGACATAGTGAGAAAGTCATAAGAAGAACCTCATTTCTTGCTTCTAGGTTGTGTATCAATTACTTCATTTTGTTGCTATAACAAAAGCCTGACAAGAAGCACATTAACTGAAAACTGGTTTACTTTGGCTCATGATTCAAAGGTACAGTCGTGTTAGGAAGACTGTGGCTACAGAGACTGGAGTCCAGCTTTCCTTATGTCCTCAACTCTTGGTGAAACAGGAATCGAAGATGATCAACAGGAAATGGAGCTGGGTTAGAATCATCAAGGTCCACCACGAGTAACTAACTTTTTCCAGGAAGTTTTCACCTCACAGAATTTCCATAACTTCTCACAATGGAACCAACAGCTTGAGACAAAATGTTCCAAAATATAAGATATTTGAGACATTTCACATTTAAAACATAGTACACAGAATAGATCTTCAACAGCTATTGGACCAATAAACAAATTGGTCTTTGATCTTATTAGGAATAGAAATATGATTTACATTGAATTTCTGGAATCTGTTTTTTTCTTAAATATTTGAGAAAATGACTCTTTGTCACTATTTGCCACTGACTCAAAATAAGT
This sequence comes from Mus musculus, assembly GCF_000001635.26. Taxonomy (NCBI): domain Eukaryota; kingdom Metazoa; phylum Chordata; class Mammalia; order Rodentia; family Muridae; genus Mus; species Mus musculus. The sequence goes on from NC_000086.7 coordinate 47,196,270, forward strand.
CAGAGTTGTATTTTCTTGGTATGAATAGGAGAGGTGATTATTTTGTCTTACCATAAGTCAAAAGAAAACTACTTTTCATCTTAAGCTATAGTTTTATTTGTACATTTGATGATAGAGTTGGTGAGGTGGCACAGCAGGGAAAGGCACTTGTCATGCAATCCTGGCCACCTCAGTTCAATACCTAGAACCTACATAAAATGAAAGGTAAGAACTGACACTACAAAGTTATTCTCTAACCTCTGCATGTAAAATGTGGCATGTTAATCTCTCCCACATACCACATACACACACACACACACACACACACACACACATACAAACAACACACACATAAACACATATATATGTATGTATATATGTATGTATATGTATGTATATGTATGTATGTGTATATATATATATATATATGTATATATATATATATAAACAAATACATACATGAAATTTTTCTAAAATTATTATTTCCAGTTTACATATTGAGAGGGGAAGAACTCTTTAAAAGGTCAAATGATTAGCTCAAGACCTTAAAACTAGCTAGAAAAAGAAATGCTCTCATAAAGCTATACCTGTCTAACTCTAAAATCTAAACCAGTAAGTACTCAATTATATGGTTTTGCATTGATAGCTTTGAATTTGTCTAAATTTGATTCTAGCAATTCAATATGTGGATAATTTCTATAATATATTTTGGAATAATAAATGGGACATGTCTTTATACATAATATAATGCTATTATAGTCTATATTGCCATCATTATTTTATCTACCAAGCAGTTAATATACACCAATGTATACACTAGAGATGGTAATGAAAGACAAAGGAAAGCTATGAGCATGTTGGCATTGTCTTTAAGGCTCCTACAATTCATGGAGTAGGTGAATACAGATATAAACAAATAATTATAATAAAATGAAAAACAAAAGCTCAGAATACCCAAGATACAATTCACAGACCACATGAATCTCAAAAAGAAGGAGGGCCAAAGGGTGGATGCTTCCATCCTTCTTAGAAAGTGGAATAAAATACTCCCGGGAGCAAATACGGAGACAAACTGTGGAGCAGAGATTGAAGGAAAGGACATCCAAAGACTGCCCCACCTGGGGAATCCATCCCATATACAGTCACCAAACACAGACACTATTGTAGATGCCAAGAAGTGCATGACAGGAGCCTGATATAGCTGTCTTTTTAGAAGCTCTGCCAGAGCCTGACAAATACAGAGGCAGGTGCTCACAGCCAACCATTGGACTGAGCACAGGGTCCCCAATGAGGTCCCCCAATAAAGGAGTTAGAGAAAGGACTAAAGAAGCTGGAGGGGGTTTACAACCCCATAGACAGAACAATAATATCAAACAACCAGACCCCACAAAGCTCACAGGAACTAAACCACCAACCAAGGAGTACACATGGAGGGACTCATAGCTCCAACCATATATGTAGCAGAGGATGACCTTAGAAGGCATCAATAGGAGGAGAGGCCCTTGGTCTTGTGAATGTTCAATGTCCAAGTATAGTGGAGGCAGGAGTTGGTGGGTGAGAGAGGGAACACCCTCATAGAAGGAGGGGGGAGGGGATGGGATAGGGGGTTTCCAGGGGAGGGGAACAGGGAAAGGGGAAAACATTTGAAATGTGAATAAAGAAAATATCCAATAAAAATAAAATAAAATAGACCAAATAAATGTATGTTTACAACTGTGAATGCATATTTTAGATGCTTTTAAAAAATATTTTGACTTACCCTAGGTGTGAAGAGATCATGCAGAAACCAATTTCTTTTCTTTTTTATTATATATTTTTATTATTATTATGTATTTTCCTCCATTACATTTCCAATGCTATCCCAAAAGTCCCCCACACCCTCTCCCCCCCACCCCCTGCTCCCCTACCCACCCATTCCCATTTTTTTGGCCCTGGCATTCCCCTATACTGGGGCATATAAAGTTTGCCTGACCAATGGGCCTCTCTTTCCAGTGATGGCCGACTAGGCCATCTTTTGATACATATGCAGCTAGAGTCAAGAGCTCTGGGGTACTGGTTAGTTCATAATGTTGTTCCACCAATAGGGTTGCAGATCTCTTTAGCTCCTTGGATACTTTCTCTAGCTCCTCCATTGGGGGTCCTGTGATCCATCCAATAGTTGACTGTGAGCATGCACTTCTGTGTTTGCTAGGCCCTGGCCTAGTCTCACAAGAGACAGCTATATCACGGTCCTTGCAACAGAGGCTTGCTAGTGTATGCAATGGTGTCATCGTTTGGAGGCTAATTATGGGATGGATCCCTGGATGTGGCAGTCTCTAGATGGTCCATCCTTTTGTCTCAGCTCCAAACTTTGTCTCTGTAACTCCTTACATGGATGATTGTTTCCAATTCTAAGAAGGAGCAAAGTGTCCACACTTTGGTCTTCGATCTTCTTCAGTTTCATGAGTTTTGAATATTGTACCTTATATCTCGTTATACTACGTTTCTAGGCTAATATCCACTTATCAGTGAGTACATTTCATTTTAGTTCTTTTGTGATTGGGTTACCTCACTCAGGATGATGCCCTCCAGGTCCATCCATTTGCATAGGAATTTCATAAATTTATTCTATTTAATAGCTGATTAGTACTCCATTTTGTAAACGTACCACATTTTTTGTATCCATTCCTCTGTTGAGGGGCATCTGGGTTCTTTCCAGCTTCTGGCTACTATAAATAAGGCTGCTATGAACATAGTGGAGCATGTGTCCTTCTTACCGGTTGGGGCATCTTCTGGATATATGCCCAGGAGAGGTATTGCGGGATCCTCCGGTAGTACTATGTCCAATTTTCTAAGGAACCTCCAGACTGATTTCCAGAGTGGTTGTACAAGCTTGCAATCCCACCAAAAATGGAGGAGTGTTCCTCTTTCTCCACATCCTCGCCAGCATCTGCTGTCACTTGAATTTTTTATCTTAGCCATTCTGACTGGTGTGAGATGGAATCTCAGGGTTGTTTTGATTTGCATTTCTCTGATGATTAAGGATGTTGAACATTTTTTCAGGTGTTTCTCAGCCTTTTGGTATTCCTCGGGTGAGAATTCTTTGTTCAGCTCTGAGCCCCATCTTTTAAGGGGGTTATTTGATTTTCTGGAGTCCACCCTCTTGAGTTCTTTCTATATATTGGATATTAGTCCCCTATCTGATTTAAGATAGGTAAAGATCCTTTCCCAATCTGTTGGTGGTCTTTTTGTCTTATTGACAGTGTCTTTTGCCTTGCAGAAGCTTTGCAGTTTCATGAGGTCCCATTTGTCAATCCTTGATCTTACAGCACAAGCCATTGCTGTTCTATTCAGAAAATTTTTCCCTGTGCCCATATCTTTGAGACTTTTCCCCACTTTCTCCTCTATAAGTTTCAGTGTCTCTGGTTTTATGTGAAGTTCCTTGATCCACTTAGATTTGACCTTAGTACAAGGAGAGAGGAATGGATCGATTCGCATTCTTCTACATGATAACAACCAGTTGTGCCAGCACCATTTGTTGAAAATGCTGTCTTTCTTCCACTGGATGGTTTTAGCTCCCTTGTTGAAGATCAAGTGACCATAGGTGTGTGGGTTCATTTACATTTCAAATGTTATCCACTTTCCTAATTTCCTATCTGATAATCCTCCTATCCCATCCCCCATCCCACTGCTCACTAACACACCCAGTCCCACTTCCCTGTCCTGACATTCCCCTACACTAGGACATAGAACCTTTACAACTCCAAAGGCCTCTCCTTTCATTGATATAGCACAAGGCCTTCCTATGCTACATATGCAGCTGGAGTCTTGAATCCCTCCATGTGTACTCTTTGGTTGGTGGTTTAGTCCCTGGAAGCTCTGGGGATACTGTTTTTTTTTTTTTTTTCATATTGTTGTTCCTCCCATGGGGCTGCGAACCCCTTCAGTTTCTTGGGTCCTTATTTTAGCTTCTCCATTGGGGAACCTGTGCTCAATCCAATGGATCACTATGAGCATCCACTTCTGGATTTGTCAGGCACTAGCAGAGCCTCTCAGGAGACAGCTATATCAGGCTCCTGTCAGCAAGGACAGGTTGGCATCCACAGTAGTGTCTGGGTTTGGTAACTGTATATGGGATGGGTCCCCAGGTGGGGGAGTCTCTGGGTGGCCTTTCCTTCAGTTTCTGCTCCAAGCTCTGTCTCTGTATCTCCTTCCATGGGTAATTTGTTCCCCCTTCTAATAAGGACCGAAGTATCCACACTGTGGTCTTCCCTCTTCTTGAGCTTCATGTGGTCTGTGAACTATATCTTGGGTATTCTGGACTTCTAGGTTAATATACACTTAATTGTGAGTGCATACTATGTGTGTTCTTTTGTGATTGGGTAACCTCACTAAGGATGATATTTTCTAGTTCCATCCATTTGCCAAAGAACTTCATGAATTCATTGTTTTTAATAGATGAGTAGTACTCCATTGTGTAAATGTACCACATTTTCTGTATCCATTCCTCTGTTGAGGGACATCTAAGTTCTTTACAGCTTCAGGCTATTATAAATAAGGCTACTATGAACATAATGGAGCATGTGGCCTTATTACATGTTGGACCATTTTCTGGGTAATATGCCCAGGAGTGGTATGGCTGGGTCCTCAGTTATTACTATATCCAATTTTCTGAAGAGCCACCAAAGTGATTTCCAGAGTGCTTGTACCAGCTTGCAATCCCACCAGCAATGGAGGAGTGTTCCTCTTTCTCCACATCCTCACTACCATCTGCTGTCACATGAGTTTTTAATATTAGCCATTCTGACTGGTGTGAGGTGGAATCTCATGGTTGTTTTGATTTACATTTCCCTGATGACTAAGGATGTTGAACATTTATTTAGGTACTTCTCAGCCATTTGGTATTCTTCAGTTGAGAATTTTTTCTTTAGCTCTGTACCCCATTTTAATAGGGTTATTTGGTTGTTGAGTTCTTCTTATATATTGAATATAAGCCCTCTATCAGTTGTAAGGTTGGTAAAGATCTTTTCCCAATCTGTTGGTTGCCATTTTGTCCTATTGACAGTGTCCTTTGCCTTATAGAAGCTTTGAAATTTTATAAGGTCCCATTTGTCAATTCTTGATCTTAGAACATAAGCTATTGGTGTTTTGTTCATAAAATGTCCCCATGTCCATGGTCTCTAGGCTTTTCCCCACTTTCTTTTCTATTAGTTTCAGGGTATCTGGTTTTATGTGGCTGGCAGTCCTTGATCCACTTAGATTTGAGCTTTGTACAAGGAGATAAGAATGGGTAAATTCCCATTCTTCTACATGATAACCTCCAGTTGAGCTAGTACCATTTGTTGAAAATGCTGATTTTTTTCCCCACTGGATGGTTTTAGCTCCTTTGTCAAAGATCAAGTGACCATAGGTGTGTGGGTTCATTTCTGGGTCTTCAATTCTATTCCATTGATCTACCTGTGTGTCTCTGTACCAGTACCATGCAGTTTTTATCACAATTGCTCTGTAGTACAGCTTTAGGTCAGGCATGGTGATTCCACCAGAGGTTCTTTTATTGTTGAGAATAGTTTCTGCTATCCTGGGTGAGAAACTATTTTCTTAGGAACATAAAACCATGCTGAATCTTCAACACAGGTCAAATTATATAGGTCAGGAAGACATAGGAAAACAAACATATTCTAAATGAAATGCATAACATACAGTGTATAAAAGACAAGAATTATCTAACTGGAAGAGTAAAACTGTTTCCAAGGTAAGACTGGATAAGGTCATATGCCATATTAGATAGTTGTCTTTTATTAAGTAATGGGGAACCTTTGAAGCTTACATCACAGGATTGACAAGGTCAGATGTCATTATTTAGAAACCTCTCTAGTAGCAGCAGGGAGGATAGATTGGATGGAAAATACTAAAGGTCAATTAGAAAACTATTATAATAACCCAGAAGTTAATATGGGAGCCTGTTAGTAGAGATGAAGTAGAAAGGACAGATAAAAGAATATATAGGAGAGAAAATTAAATATACTGAGAGATATCCTAGATATGGGAGGTAAAATGAAGATGTGCATAAGATATATCTTTTCAATTGGGTAACAAAGTAGACATCAAATGGAATGGGTTTGAGAAGCAGGAAGGTATGGTGCATTTTGGACATACAGAATTGTATTGCTTGGGACATATTCAGTGGGAGATTCCTGCAGGACAGCAAATGTATAAGCCTGACATTTTAGGATATATTTGGACTAAAAATATAGTTTGGGGAATTAACAGCACATAGGTGATAAGAGGATGACATTGGCCAGCGAGAGTATTGACCTTGGCAAGTATAGTTTCCATCGATAATGGCAGAAGGAGGCAGTTTACAGCAGAATGAAGAGGGAATACAGGTGTGAAAGCAAAGACAAGGCATGCAACCTCCTTGAGAAGTTAAAATGAGAAGAAAAGGAATGACAGAATTGTAGAAATCCAGGAAGACATTCTGTTCTTAGCTCATGAGAGATTTGTGTTAAATGTTGGTTGCAATCTCTTTCAAGGTCACCTTAAACTATCATCTCTACTGGCGAAGGAGAAGTCAGATCTCTAGTTGTGTGTTATACAAAAGAAATTTAGCTCCCCAGTGTTTTGAGAAATATAGTAATGACACTTCTGAAAGATGAACTTGACAGAAAGGAAGAGGAATTATTTAAGAATAAGACAAATAAACTGGTGATCCACTTATTGGTATTTTTGGATGGTTAATAAATGTTTAACAAAAGGGGGGTTCAATAATTCAACATCACATTAAGCCAAAAGAATATTTTAAAGCTGTCTGTAGCTGCCTATGTGCAGCATGTGATCGACTTCCTGCCAAGAACATTTGCTTGTTCCAGCTTCGTCTGCTTTATCTAGATACAGTAATTATTTTATTTTGGCAAAGATGCTTGTTTGAAATTATCACATACTGACCCCTCCATTTTCCCCCTTCAGAGTTCTCCTCATATCCCATTGTCTGACTAATAATCCTGTTTATGACAAGGTCTCTATACACTGGCCTTCCAGAAAATATTTGTCTCCAGATACAGGGTCACTTAGAGGGGATCATAACACTAGTAACAACCAGTCTGGGATACAGTATGCATAGGGTGAATCAGTTGAGCATTTTATTAACTACAAACAGTTTCTTAAAACGAATGGCTGCTCCTCTTCTCAGGCCAAATCAAGATTCTTGGGCTTACACAGAAATCAGAATGTAGAAACCTCTTCGAGGGAGCATGGTCAGCCAGGCAGCCTGAGTTAACCCTGATACTTTCTTGCCACAAGTTAGCATTCATTCTGCCTCCGTCTTCTGGCATCATGAGACAGCTCTAGATAAACGTACAGCCTGCCTGTTCAGAGAACTGCTTCTTTGTGTGTATAAAACTACAGGACATCAGAAGACAGTTTCATGAAGCAAAGTTTCATACAGTAAAGGAGGAACCCTTCAGACAAATCAGAAATGCCCAATCTCTCCCTAGGGGCATTTACTTAAGAGTCAATCACAGTTAAATAATATTAACAATGTTGATGTTAATGATAGGTCTTCATTTTAAGCATCATATAATTGTCACTCTGCTTTGAAATAAGCTAAGCTGTTGGATTCAGACCAATTTAATCCTTAGATTGAGAGCTGCCAGGCTTTTCTCTTATGCTTAGCTGCCTTTAGTAGAGAAAAAATAACCAATAGAGCAGTTGTTCTTTTGGCAAATGGTAGCAAGACTCTGTCATTATGGCATTGTAGCTGCTTTGAATACTTACTAGTCACTTCTTGGAAACTATAGTCCAGCTGCAAGGAACACTAAACATAGTTGCTGAAATCACAACCAGAAACATCTATGAAACACTAATCTGGGCAACAGGAATAGGATTGAAAACTAGATGACCCTGCTCTATCTGTGGCTATTCTCTCTCCAGCAAAAATGTCCGTGGTATTGTAATTCAGGGCTTGTGATTGATTACGTGGGCTTGCGAATGTAGGAACTAGATTCATGCTGCGCACATGTGGAGTATTAATAGTTAGTACAGCAATCCTTATGAAAGCATAACGTGTAAGGTAGATTTCTATACAAGCAGGTTATTTTCCACTGTGCTTAGGTTAACCCAAAAGGCTTCTTGCCTGTGTACAATCACCAAGTAGACTCCAGTAAAAGCTTCTTCCAAGTGATTGTTTCCCACTTGTAGACGGTAGCATGCACAGAATGGCAAAATGGAGAGAAATGCCCAGACCTTTCAATCTCAGTGTTGGTAGCAGTGGTAGAAGAAGCAGGAGTAAGGAGATAATTGTGAAGTTCCAGGGAATCACCGGGAGCTAAGAGTTCCTAATACACCAAGCTTAAAAGTATAACACCAAAACTAGCTCAGCACTCAGAGCCACCAGAATAGGGCCCAATACTCAAGGGCAGGACTGAAACAGTAGTAGGTAAGTAAAGAGTTACAGAGAGATGCCATGAGCAGGCACAGCAAGGAACTAAAGGTACAATGAATAGTGGAAGCACTGAGAACATAAAGAAGCTCAGAAGCTGAGGTTAGGGAAGAGAGAAGGCTATGCAGAGCTGACAGTGAGAGCCAAGATGACGAACTGCAAGGTCCAGCTAAAGAGAAACAATGAGATGAATAAGATTAGGGATCTGATTCCGAACATTCTGATCAGCAACTCTAACCACTGGACATTGGCATTCTAAGCCTAGGGCTCTACAAATAGCTCCTACCTTGAGCACTGAAAATGATAAGTTTAGGGTTTAAAAGTTTGGAGGCATAATTCTGTAGTTTTGAAGACGGTCCTTAAGAAGGAGAGGAGGATAAGAAATCATATGGGTGTGGGAATTGACAATAATACAGTGTATATATGGAAGAATTATAAAAACTAATTTTTAAAAAGCAACTACATTTTAAAAGTAGTTAAAAAAATAGATAAAAAGCTAGTTTAAATAAGAGGAGAGCCCCTTGGTCCCGTGGAGGCTTGATGACCCAGCATAAGAGGGTACCAGGGCAGTGAGGCGGGAGTAGGTGGGAGGATGGGTGGGGGTACACCCTCATAGAGGCAAATGGAAGGGGTCATGGGATGGTGTTTGCAAAGGGGAAACCAAAAAGGGGGAAATGATTTCAAATGTACATGGATAAAATGATTAATAAATTTTTTTAAATTTTTTTTAAAAAACTATTTTTTTGAAATTTTACTACCACACTACTACTCCTTTATAGAATTAGAAAAAAATTAAACTTCAAACTTATCAATCATTCATATCTTAGTATCATCATCCTTTCTAAAAGGAGGAGTAACCTACATTAGCTTTCTTGAGAAACAGAGGTTTCTAACAACTAATGTTTAGAAGGAAAAAAAAACACAGAGAATATTCTCAAAAATTTGTCTGTAGTTGTTAAACAATGGTTCCTGTCACGGGCAGGACTAGCCTATCTATTAGCTACACTAGGCATAGTTATGGCGGTCCATAAAAGTGACTACCATAGTTTTTCTTTCTCCTATTATTGAAAATAGTTTTTTTCACATAATATAGCTTGCTTACAGTTCCCCTCCCTTTACTCCTCCAAGTTTCTCCCTCTCTCCCCTCCCATCCACATCCATCTCCTTTTAGTCTCTCATTGGAAAACAAACAGCCGTCTAAGTGCTAACAATAAAATGAAATGTAAAATAATAACATAAAATAAAACTAACACATCAGAATAGGACAAAACAAACAAACAAAAGGAAAAGACAGAGACTTACTTGTTTGCACACTCTGGAATTCCATTAAAGCACTAAACTGGAAGCCATGATACTTATGAAAAGACCTATGGGATGAAAAGAAAAATAAAGTTCAAAGGAAAAGATAAAATTAGAAAAAAAAATCTGATGTGACATGAAACAGGAAACTTCCAAAGCTGCCACTGAGTTCATTTTCAGTTGGCCATCTCCTGCTGGGCATGGTAGCCTACTCTCAAGAATGGTCAGTTTCCCCAGGGAGACTCCCTTGAAGTAAACTAAATTACCAATGAGGGCATGTGACCAGTTTTCCTTTCGGCTTTAGGACCTCATCTCCTTCTGTCCTGTACAGGCTCTATTCATGCAGCCTTGGTCTGTGATTTCGTATGAGCATTTATCATGACGATTTAGAAGGCCATGTTTTTCCATCACCTCTGGCTCATTCTTTCTGCCTTTTCTTCTCTGTGGTTCACTGATCCCTGAGGGGAGAGTGATGTTAGAGGCATCCCATTTATGGCTGAGTATTTCAATGTTTCTCCTTCTCTGCATGATGACAGGAGGCAACTTTTCTGATGATGTCTGAGCAATGAACTGATCTATGAGTATAGCAAAATATCATAAGAAGTAATTTTGTTATATTTTTGTTTTGTTTTGTTGTTTGTCAGTTTCTTTGCTTTTTTGTTTTGTTTTATTTTTAGAACAGTACTTTCTGGTATTTGGTTTTACTCTGGGTCTCTGAGCTATGTAGTCTCAGGTTTTGGTCACCCAAGCACTGTTAGGTATGGGTACCATCTTGTGGCGTGGACCTTAAGTAAAATCAGATATGGTTTGGATCCTCCCACAAATATTGTGCCACCATTGCACTAGGATATCTTGCAGTCAGGACACCATTGTACACCACAGGGCCTATGGCTAGATGTTTATTTCTTTTAGTAACAGAAAATAAAGAGAGAAAGATGAATATGCAATAAGAATACTGTATAAAGTGAGGATATGACCACTTCAAGATATGGTTGAGGAGAGAGGTTTTATTGTAGATATGAGTAAGAATACAGCCAGAAGCATATGGAAGAGGACAGAACATGTAGAGAAAGTAGTAGACTGAACATGGTAAGTAGACTGGACTGAATCATGGAGGGCAGGGAAACAAAGAGAGAGCAATGAGGAGAAAAGGACAAGAGGACCCAGAAAGCAGAGAGAGTAAATGGCAGAAATGGCAAGGTTATATAAAAAGGGGAAGCTAGGGGAAGGGAAGCACATGAATTACAGAAGTTGAGGCAGAGACAAAGTGGGAGGAGTTGAGATGAGTCCTAGGTATTAAGCAAGCATTGAGACCTGCATGTACTTTGGTATACTAATAGGTACCACAGTTAGCAAGCTGTTTCTTTTGGACCTCACAATAATGGCTTGCCAGTAATATGCCTATATTTATATAAATACAGTAGTAAGATGATTTTAAATATATTCTCAGATGAAAGAAGTCTATGAAGGCAAAAATTACTAGAGCACAAAAAAAAAATCTCATAGTATAGAACTTGTCCCAGGTTTTGTGTGTGCTTGAATCTTTTTTCATTTATTTATATATGTATTCACTGTACATATATTCTCCAAGTCACACCCCCCACTTTGTTTCTTTCTCTTCTCACTCCCCTTCTTTGATAAAGGGGATACCCCTCTGGGTATTCCCGCACCCTGACACAACAAACCACTGAAGGACTAGGCATATGCCCCTCAACTGTGGCCAGACAAGCAGTCTAGTTAGGGGAATAGGATCCACAGGCAGACAACAGAATCAGGGACATCCCCTGTTCCAGTTGTTGGGGGACCCTCATGAAGACTAAGCTATACATTTGCTGCATATGTGTGGAGGTCTGAGGACCACCCTATTCTTTGGTTGGTGGTTCAGTCTCCGGGATCCCTCAAATGCCCAGGTTAATTGAAACATTGTTCTGCTTATGGAATCCCTGTCACCCCCAGATCCCTCAATCCTTCCCCCCAACTCTTCCACAAGTCTCCCGAGGTCAATTTAATGTTTGGCTGTGTGTCTCTTTAACTGTTTTGGACAGCTGCTGGATGAAGCCTCTCAGATGACAGCTATGTTAGGCTCATGTCTGGAAGAATAACAGAGTATCATTAATAGTGTTGTCATGCACAGCCATCTATTGGACTAAGCATAGGGTCCCCAATTAAGGAGCTAGTGAAAGGACCTAAGGAGCTGAAGGGCAGCCCCATAGGAGAAACAATATGAACTAACCAGTATCTCTAGAGCTCCCAAGAACTAAACCACCAACCAAAGAGTACACATGGTGGGACTCATGGCTCCAGCTGCATATGTAACAGAGGAGGGCCCAGTCAGACATCCATGGGAGGAGAGGCCCTTGGTCCTGTGAAGGCTCTATGCCCCAGTGTGGGGGAATGACAGGACAGGAAAGTGGGAGTGGGTGTGTTAGTGTACAGGGGGAGGGGAGAGGGGATAGGAGGAGGGTGTTTTGGGAGGGGAAACCAGGGATGGAGATAGCATTTGAAATGTAAATAGAGAAGATATCTAATAAAAAAGAGAAAAATAGTGTTGTCAGGGATTGGTTCTTGCTCATGGGATGGGTTAAGTTGGGCCAGTGATTGGTTGGATACTCCCTCAGTCTCTGATCAATCTTTGTCCTTGTACTTCTTGTAGGCAGGACAAATTAGGGGTCAAAGGTTTTATGGGCATGTTAGTGTCCTTATTTCTCCACTGGAACTCCTGCCTGCTTACAGGAGATGTCCACTTCAGGCACCATATCTCCCATTGCTATGAGTCTCAGCTAGGGTCATCCCAATAGACTTCCTGGAGCTTCCTCAATTCCAGGTGTCTGGCACATCCTAAAGATGCTGCAACCCAGGCTGCTGCTGATTATCCATTCACTCTCCTGGTCCTCTCCCCCCAGCTCTTCCTATACCTGATCCTTGCTCCCAATACCCCTCCCACATAGTTCACTCCAACTCCAATGACCATTGAGTAAAAGGTTTATTAGCATCTGACGTACATATAGCAAAATGTATAGAAAAGAGAAAAGAAAGCCCAAAGGAACAGAGGGGACAATTATTCTGCAAGACAAACTCAACAAGTATTGGTAAACAACACAGGGAAATCTGGAGGTAAGATTGCCTTCATAGTTATGTCAGGTTGACCTGAAATCATCAAGATTATTATCTCAAACAGTAGATATACAGTGCTCTTGGGGATAAACATGACATAGGATGAGGTAACCCTCTCAAGCTGAAGAAAACCTTGAAGAGGCTCACAGCTAGAGGTTATTCAGTGAGTTCTCTCCCTGAAATTTCTTTCTTGAAAAAGGATCTAGACAGTGGGTTACAGTTTTCATTGCACCTCTTACTCTGACCCCAGCAGAGGAATCTCTGGTCATCAGAGTTCAATAGTACCTCTGTTGGCTAGAAGCAGGGCCCAGTGACATTACAGCTCCAGTTTCTTCAAGTCTTTTAAGAACAGCCACAGGAAAGACATCATAAATTAAATCAAATACATTATGTAGTGCATTTATTTTTATCTTAGTCTACAGCCCTAGCGTTATTTTTATCACCTTTTAAAGAAGAAAATCCAGCTCTCCCTAGCCATCTCATCAATTTGTCAAGTTTTGAATTCTGAAATCTATATATCCATATAAAATTTATACTCTTCCTAGCATATTTTTATCCTCACATAAAATTTATGTCAGCAGTGTTTTGCCAATATGGCTACCATAAAAGTTTTGTTTAGACCAAGAGAGTAAGCTCTATACATTGAGGATAATGATTTCCTTGGCACAGGAATCAACAATAAGTTATAGGGCAGGGAGCCTGACTGGATGCCTTCTACACAGGTTTATTGGCATGAATATGTTCATATTCTGATGAGATATGAAGCAGACAAGATTCTATCTTATCCATAGTACCTTTTCCACACCTGCCTTTGACAGGTGGCAAAACCCAGAGAATCATAGAAAATCAGCATCAAGCAAAATATAAGAGTTAGTAGAATAAAACCCATTAGAGGAAAGAGAAAGACCAAATGGGAAGTGTGACTGTGGAGGAGAGTTTGAGCCAATGCAGAAGCTTTAAAAAGCCCTCTCTGTTTATTTCCCACCTGCAAGTGGTAAAGGTAAGATCTCTTGCCAGATTTTTAAAAATTATCATTATCTGATCCATCATTTCATGGGAGGAACGATAAAATGGAAATGCCTATTCTCTTCTTTTGTACAATACCTGTCACTTTTTCTTTGTTTCTTCCTCTCCCTAGATTTAATTATTTGGGGGTAACTTAGGAGAAGCAATTTCGAAATCTGTCCAGTGCCCATGATCATTTTCTCAAGTATTCTTTTTAATGGGTTTTTCACATTCTGAGTTTCAGATTATATAATCATAGACAAACTCCATGATCTGACTCTAGCAATTGACAGACACAGATTTGATTATGTGATCCTGAGTGGCTAGGGAAAGCTTTTTATTCTTCTTTCAAAGCCATAATTGCCTAAGCTTTCCTTTGCAGCTGACTGCCTTTCGGCAACCCAGTTGGGTTTCAGTTTGCAGGCTGCTGACTCCTAATCACAAACTCTAGTTTGTGTGATGGATAAAACAGTCATGCAGCACTAAAACAACACACAGGGATCGGCTTCCCTTAAATAAAAATGGGTGCAAATAATAAATCTTATTTCTACCTCACAAAGTTCCTTATTTGGGCATTATATGGCCCACATATTTAATTCTAAGGGATCTAATATAAGAAAATCCAATTATATTATGTATTAATGCTAGATGATTTGAGTGGAGATAAGTAAAATGGTAAAAAAAATATTTAAATCCATACATTTGCTCTAAAGGACTTCACAATACTTCCGAACATTCATACCCAGTACATTTAAGTATAGATAAGTTGTTTTGCAACTTGCTGAGTTTATGTCACTTTATTTAATTACCCAAGAGCACAGTAACAAAACTTATATATGAATATATTACTTATTGAAATAATAAATGATCATAAATTATGTATTGTAAAACGAAGCATAAATGGAGGTATTGCTAGCTATAACCATTATAACGTATGAAGAGCCCAGCATATTGATACATTGGTATATGCTGATTTTATAGTTTACTTTATAATTACAAGGTATATTAAAACATGTGCAATAGTTAGAAGAAATGAAGAAAAGAAATATATTATGGTTCTCTGTAGGAAAAGTAAAATAACTTAGTATACATTTCATAGAGAAGATTTACTGTATTGTCATATATGATATGATCTGCATAGTTCAATAATGGCTGTCTAGACATTGGAGAAGCTGAGAACCCAGTAACTTCTTAATCCATAAGGCTGTATACTTCAGCAGTCTCTATCTGTTAATGAGTGCCTAGAGAATTCTGATTCCTACTGATCTGTAGTCCACTGGAAGACCAATGAAGCTTGATATTGAAGCATGGGATAGGCATGTTCATCAACAAGAAGTGAGTGCATGCAAGCAAGCCACACTACTTTCTACTCAGACATCTATAGGTGTGGGCCATTGGGAGAAGGTGCTATCCATTCTGTAGGAAAGTATGACCTCCCTCAATTAATCCCTACTATATAATATTCTCACAGACTTGCAGACCTTTAGTTGATTCCATATACAATCACTTCATGATCAAAAGGAACCATCAAATGAAAAAGTTGTCTTAACTTTAACTTCATATATAATTCTTAAGATGCTGAATAAAAATTGTCTCCATAATAATCAATATGATAAAGGTACTAGCCATATAGGCATTATTAATTTATTTTTCCATTATCCAACTTCAAGCTGAGAGAACAAAATAACCAAATTAAGAATAATTTAGTGAGGGAGCAGGGTGGGAAGAGGGTATAGGGGACTTTTGGGATAGCATTTTAAATGTAAATGAAGAAAAATATGTAATAATAATAATAATAATAATAATAATAATAATAAAGAATAATTTAGTGAGCATGTTAGATGGCTCAGCCAGACAAGGTGCTTGTCACTAAGTCTGATCACATGAGTTCAATCCCTGGGACCCACATGGTGAAGGGAGGGAACTGACTTCCAGAAAATTGTCCTATTACATCACAAATGTGTCATGGCATACATGTGTATGAACATATGCTGAATAATAAACAAATAAAAAATTAAAAGATTACTTTAGTGGGTGAGAACAATACTTATATATTGGACAAGGATATAAATTACAATAAAATACTTTTTGCTGAGAAAATACAATTATTTATAATTGATTAATATTGTCATTAAGAAGACAGCAATTTTAAACAATGCAGTCCAAAGTTTTACATGATGGTAGCTGATTTTATAGCTCAAACTTCAAGGTAAGAATGTTAATTACATTACTTGTTTGTCAAGAATTAGGTCAAAGATCAAAATATCTTGTAAGGTACTGGGTATATACAGTTTAAGTAAACAATGGTGACAGTTTCCCACACTGTTTATAAAGTTGAGTGAATTCCATTCCAGACACTAGGTCAACAGAGTTTATAACTTCAATAGACACATTTACTTGAGAAAGTACAGACAACTCAGTTCAAAAGTTCATCTGTGAAATGTGCCTGAAACCTGGTTGAACAGGGCTTCCCCACTCCATTTTTCACCCATTCCATTTTAAGTGCCCACAAATAACGCCATGCCATTCTGATTTTCCTTCCTGACATAATATGTGCATATACATACATTCACACTGTAGTGAATAAATATAGGATTTTCAACATAAATTAAACTTTTTTAATTAAAAAAATATTGCTTGGTGTCTTACTTAAATAAGGAACAACATGTTCTCCATAGTCTCTTAGCAGACCATTCTGATTATGATATAAGCAATTGACCCATGATTGCCAAGAAAAACCTCCGTTTAAAAAAAAAAAAAGACAACAAAACCAAAGAGGGAGGGGGAAACACAGCACAAAGATATGGGGACGAACAGAAAAAATAGAGTTAGCTCAATTTTCAACCTTTGAGATGTCGTTGATATACTGTGAAATTGAGTTCCTTCCTAATATCTGGGTTTTCTCACACAACAGAAATTGTATTTGTGTATCTTTCCATCCAATACTAAGACACCATATTTGGTGATCAGAAACTAAAAGAAAATACCAACAGCAGAGAAAATGTTATGTCTACTCACTCAACTACTATTTTCACAACCCTAAGGCAATGTTAGCAAGCTCCTTCCCAGTTGTAGCACTACAAAAATTGATGAGATAAACTTGATTCCCAACCTTTACACTTCTGAGAGTAAGCTGATTTGAAGCTTGTCAAAAGACTGACAGTTCCTCTTTAAAAGTAAATTGCCCAGAATATTAAGCAATTTTTTTACAAAGACATTGTCAGCACACAGTCTAACAATAGAGTCATGTGAGAATGTTGAATGCTTGAGAGAAAACTCCAAGAAAACAAAACAAGTCTTGTGACCTCGGTTTATTCAAAACAAAGAATTGTTCTTGGAATGTGTTTTTGTGCTCCTCCCAGGCGTAGCAGATGGGGTGAATACACATCAGTCATTGTGTGCCTCTATGGAGAAACATGCTTTTGCCATGTGCAACTTGTCCTTGTGATTTAACTCCTTACTCATATGATTCTTCTTGACCCTCAGAATATAAATTGCCTGATGATCTGGATAAAATTGGCTATTGCTTAAAACTTTAGTCTTCCTCATTTTTTGGCCACACTCTCCCAGGTTTACACTACCAACCAGAGCAGTAAAGAAGACATATTCTATTTAATTTTTGCATTATTGTGGCAATTTCCAAGCAGAGTTTTGAGGGCAAAAATTCCAGTCTTTATTCTACAGTTGTTTTATGAAGCCTTTAAAGTTGCTACTTTTGAGAAATTGGAACAGTTATAAAGGTCTTAAAGGCTTCATTAGTAACTATCCTCTAACAACATTGAATCCTCTGGCCTTAAGCCTCAGAGTTTCTAAATAAAACATTGAAATGTGAAACAAGATTTAATTATATGATGAAAAGGAAGGCGATGTCCTGCATTCAAATACTAAAATCCCAATCAGAACTATAATGTAGTTTCCTGTTACACAATTCAGTAGAAACAAACTTGCCATGGAAGAAACAGTGCTGATGTGCTGGTGCCATGATTAGTGTATCAGATGAAGCTCAATGGCTGCACTACACAACTGTGGTCTCTGGAATAGGGTGGAAAATTGCTGAATCAAGTTAAGGTTAACTGCTTCACAATCACCTGGACATTATCCCAAATGCAGGTAGAAAGTACTCAGAGCAAAGTCAGTGAACTGTAATTTTTACAGATGGGGGGGGGCATTGGATACTAAATTTTTAGCAGTCATTTCAGGAAATGAATATATAATATAATCAAGTTTGAGAACCACTAAATTAATGCTTCTGAAGGTTAAATGATACTATGTTTTGTATTATTTTGTTACCAAAGATGCTATATTTGAAGGGGGATTTTGTTCTTTCAATGACAAAATGCTGAAAAGAAAAGAGCACCCAAGAATGTAGAAACATTGGAACATACGTATAGCAGTTTGGAGGAAGAAACATCAGTAGTCCAAATTTTCTCTTCCCCAACAATAGAGTCTATTGTTACTATATATTACATAGTATATTTTCATATGCTGTGCCTCTTTTGACAGCATTATCTCTAGACTGTGACTTAAAGAATGAAAGAGTGTGACCCTACCTATACAATTATGGTCATTTTTGCAAGCTTCTTACAATAAAGAATATAAATTAGATGAGAAAAGCCTTTTTATAATTTCTGGTTAGCAAGATATTAAATAGAGTTTGAAGTAGAGTTTGTATGCAAATCCCACTGTGGAAAAATCTTCCCAATATGTCTTTGTTTTCTTCTTCTTCTTCTTCTTCTTCTTCTTCTTCTTCTTCTTCTTCTTCTTCTTCTTCTTCTTCTTCTTCTTCTTCTTCTTCTTCTTCTCCCAGACACAAACAGGACTTCTATATCACATGTTCAAGAATAACCTAAAAGAGATAGAATTTAAGAACTGGCAGATAGGATAGAAAGTTGTGGGATGCTGTCTACCATACATGACATGACTTGGACCCTCCTGAACTTACAAAAGCTCTGATAACCTATTAAAGATCTTCATAAGATTGATCCCAACAGCATACCCTGTTGTTATGACTGAAGATGGGTTCATGAAGTTGCAGCTCTCCCTGAGTATAGTTCAGTAAACAATTGTTGGAGGAGAAAAGACATTTGTCCATGGTGTAGCCACTTGTGACCACATTAGTGTAAATAACCTTTTGCCCCTACTCCTGTAGGCAGTCATAGTAAAACTAATTTGATTGTCCAAAAAGAAGAAGGAAATAGGAGGAGTTGTTAAGAAGGCTTAAATGGAAACAAGTAAAAGCAGTAGTGTAACTTTAATATTTTCAAAGTCTACTTTAATGAAAGTTCTTAAACACTTTAACCTCCCTTTTAACCCACCACCCACCAGAGGTAGTGGAAAAGAAATGATACAGGGGAAGTGGACCTGTTTAGGAATAGGTCTTTGGAGCAAACCCTATCTTCATTGTCAGAAAATCAGCAGTTCCATTCACAGGAGACAGCATCAGCAGCTTGATCCACTCACAAGCACTTCGTGGATACATCATCAGACTAGTTTGGTAGCATTAGAATAACAAACACAAATAAGCAATTGTGGCACTATCCAGCAGAGACAACCAGGCCTCGGCCTCAGCTCAAGTCAGCAGGAGGGACCCAGAGAGACACCAGAAGTTCTTGGCTGTATCTCTCTTAACGAAGTGAAGATCAGTGAAGATGCTAGGCCCACAAGCATTGCACAACTAGCTCTATAAGCAAGCCTAGCTCAGCCTCCTTCACTGTCCATCAAGTTCTTTTTATACTCCCTCCAAACATCATGTGTCCTCCACAGGTCTTGCCTAAACACATGGTTTGCCTCAGCATATGTGTATGTCTCAGCTCACATCACTCTGCCAATCAGCCAGAGTCTGTGGAAGCAAGTAACTGCAGCAGATCACCAGAAGGTTTTTGGCATGTTTCTATGGAGTCCCCACAAATGCAGCTCAACTATGCAATGTAAGGTGGACCAATACATGCGTGTTGTTAGCAAAGAATCCTCCATCACCTGTCCTTTCATGTGTTCGCTTTAGCAAAACATCCTCTCTCCTGTATCTGCATCAGCCAAAAGTTATTTCACAAGTCTGGTCTTAATCTTTTACCATGTCCACTTCAGGAAAACGCTCCTTCATGTGTTTGACCCAGCAAAACACCATCCAACACAACTGACTTTATAGAACATTTAAGTTTCCACTTCACATGAGTGTAAAATGTAAAGTAAAATTAACTAAAATCCATTCTATGCATGTATGAAACTGTCAAATAATGAAATAATATTTTTTAAAAAGAAAGTAAAGAGAGGGACTAGTTGAGAACAGAGAGGGAACAGATTGGCATGGGATGAGAACAAGAGATAGAGACTGGAGATAAATATGATCAAGATACATAATATTCAAGTGTGAATGTCACAATGGACTTTATTAAAAGCAATTTAATAAAATACTTTTCTTAAAAAAAAGTAAGCTGGGCTAACTATGGTGTCCCATGCCTATAGTCTGAATTCGAGAGATTGATACAAGAGAACCACCAAAGTTTTGAAGCCAGCTTAGGCTATGTATTGAGTCTTTGGACAGCCTAGGCTGTGTAACAAGAACTTAGACCAACAAAGAAGTTTCATGGGTCTCATTTATTATATTTTGATCTTAATGCCTGCTCTATTGGGATCCTGTTTAAGATGCCCTTTGCTCTGCAAATGAGTTCAAGTGTTTTCTTACTTTTTCCTTTATGAGATTCATAATATTAGATCTTAGATTGAACTCGTTGTTGCATTTGGAGGTGAAGTTTTAGACAGACTGAGAGATAAGGGTCTAGTTTCCTTCTGACACATGTAGATATCCTATTTCCTAAGCACCACTTGCTGAAGATGTTGGCTTTTGTTCAGTGTACACTTAGCCTCCTTGTCAAAAAACTCAGATATCTATAAAAGGTTATATGTAGATCCTCAGTTCTATTCCACTGATGGAGATATATACTTTTAGGCCAGTAGCATGATGGATATATATATATATATATATATATATATATATATATATATATACATACACTTTTAGGCCAGTAGCATGATGGAGATATATATATATATATATATATATATATATATATATATATATATATATATATATATACACTTTTAGGCCAGTAGCATGATGGATATATAGGATATATATATGGTATTAGGCCAGTAGCATGACATTTTTTTCTTTTTTTAAAATTTTTTATTAGGTATTTTCCTCATTTACATTTCGAATGCTATCCCAAAAGTCCCCCATACCCTCCCCCCACTCCACTACCCACCCACTCCCACCTTTTGGCCCCGGCATTCCCCTGTACGGGGGCATATAAAGTTTGTAAGTTCAATGGGCCTCTCTTTCCAGTGATGGCCGACTAGGCCATCTTTTGATACATATGCAGCTAGAGTCAAAAGCTCCGGGGTACTGGTTAGTTCATAATGTTGTTCCACCTATAGGGTTGCTAATTCCTTTAGCTCCTTGGGTACTTTCTCTAGCTCCTCCATTGAGGGCACTGTGATCCATACAATAGCTGACTGTGAGCATCCATTTCTGTGTTTGCTAGGCCCCGGCATAGTCTCACAAGAGACAGCTCTATCTGGGTCCTTTCAGCAAAATCTTGCTAGTGTATGCAATGGTGTCAGCATAATCAGTGTCAACTGATTATGGGATGAATCCCCGGATATGGCAGTCTCTAGATGGTCCATCCTTTCATCTCAGCTCCAAACTTTGTCTCTGTAACTCCTTCCATGGGTGTTTTGTTCCTAATTTTAAGAAGGGGCAAAGTGTCCACACTTTGGTCTTCATTCTTCTTGAGTTTCATGCATTTAGCAAATTGTATCTTATACCTTGGGTATTCTTAATTTCTGGGCTAA
The DNA here is from genome assembly GCF_000001635.26 of Mus musculus. Classification (NCBI taxonomy): domain Eukaryota; kingdom Metazoa; phylum Chordata; class Mammalia; order Rodentia; family Muridae; genus Mus; species Mus musculus. Next base: position 47,217,934 of record NC_000086.7, read on the forward strand.
TATCCACTTATCAGTGAGTACATATTGTGTGAGTTCCTTTGTGATTGGGTGACCTCACTCAGGATGATGCCCTCCAGGTCCATCCATTTGCCTAGGAATTTCATAAATTCATTATTTTTAATAGCTGAGTAGTACTCCATTATGTAAATGTACCACATTTTCTGTATCCATTCCTCTGTTGAGGGGCATCTGGATTCTTTCCAGCTTCTGGCTATTATAAATAAGGCTGCTATGAACATAGTGGAGCATGTGTCCTTCTTACCAGTTGGAACATCTTCTGGATATATACCCAGGAGAGGTATTGTGGGATCCTCTGGTAGTACTATGTCCAATTTTCAGAGGAACCGTCAGACTGATTTCCAGAGTGGTTGTACAAGCTTTCGATCCCACCAACAATGGAGGACTGTTAGCATGCCATTTTTATTACTATAGATCTAAAATATAACTTAAAATCAAAGTTGCTGATACCTATAGCAACACTTTTATTATTTAAGATTGTTTTGGCTATCCTGGGTTTTTCATGTTCACATATTCTGAAATTATTTTGCTGTATATGTCAAAAACTCAGTTGGAATTTCGATGGTAATGGTGTTGAATTTGTAAATTGTGTTGGGCTTAGAATGGTCGTTTCCACAGTATTAATTCAACCATTCCATGAACATGATAGCCATCTCTAATTTTTGGTATCTTCTTCAATTTCTTTCCTTGGTGTCTTAAAGTTTTCATTATACAATTCTTTTACTTCTTTAGTTAGATTTATTTCAAGGGATTTAATTTTTTCTCTTTTCTTCATAATACTTTTACTGATTATTTGGGAACTTCACATCATAAACCCTGAGCACCTTCACTTCTTCCCAGTCCTCCTAAATCTGATGCCCAAAACTTGGGACAGCCCTCCAAAAACAGAAAAAGAAAAAGAAAACAACAACAAGAACAGCAAAATGTCAAATTTTTTCCATATCCTCACTGGAGTATGGTCAGACTCCCAATAGCTAGTCCATTAAAGAAATCTGAGTTTTTTCCCATCCCCATCACCCAAAGCCATCAGTTGTGGAGAGCTATACTTAAGCATCCTTATAACAGTTTTCAAGAGTTCTCTCCAGTAGCTTTCTGTCTAGGCTCTTATCTTCCAGGGTGGGGGTGGTGTAAGGGTTGTCACAAAAGCTTTTTATGACCTTCTTTCTCAACTGTGAGTCTGCTGTCATGAATTCCATTGCAAAAGTTGCTTCTTTTTCCTTTAGATTGAGAAGGAGGGTGATCATGGACTTACACATGGTTTCCAGCAATAGCATATACCACAGACAACAACATGGTCTCCAATGGCAGTGCTTACTATGGAAATCATCACAAGTTTCTACCACTACATAAGCCATGGATATCATCCCATGGGCTTCAGGCCCAGCCAGTCCAGGCCAAGGACATCCACATGGCCTAACGTTGCAACAAAGACCATTCACATCCATATGGTCCCCAGGGTCAGCACAGCTCATAGATAACAATATCACTTCAGGCTGCAACACAGACAATGATCATGTAGCCTGTGGTGGTAACTAGGGCCATAGACATCAACACAGACTTGGCTTTAGTAAGATCCTGGACCTAGGCACAGCTCTTGGTGGCAGCAAGAACCATGGATATCAACATAGCCTCAGATAAATATTTCCCCCTTTGGAACCATTGTTCATAGACATCAGAATGGCCTCAGGCAGCAGACCAGACCAATGACATCTATATGGTCTTGAGTGACAATTTGGGCCCAGGACATCAACACAGTTTCACTTTGCTGCAGAACCATTGATATACACTTGAACCTCTGACTTCAACATGGCCTGGGGCAGTAGACCACAAATACCAAAGGATTCTCCAAGAATAGCAGAGAACACAGAGTTCTTTTGAGGAGGTCTTCATCTTGGATATCCTCAGAACCAGAGCCATCATGCAACCGGGCAGCATTTTAGTGGGGCCAAGCCAGAGTGCAAGCTCAAGGCTACTACACAGCACCCTCTTGGCAATAATATGCTTCCCCATCTACTACAACCCTCTTTCACACATATCACCACCGAGTCTCCACCTCTGCTTCCCTCCAAAGCTGACTCCTCCATCTTTTCCAACTCTTCATCCTGCATTTCTTTGTGATAGTGGTATTGGAAACTGCAGTGTGTCACATAGTATATATTTTTGTCCAAACAGTTTTACACTCACATATTAATTTCAACAAGTCATTGATCTGGTTCAAGGGTTCTGGTCTCTGACACACCATAACTATAAAACCATTACAGAGATTTGTTTTGGATATTCTGAGGTTGTCCAGAATCAGAGCAATCTTGTGGCTTGGCAGGAAGGATGGGGGCAGGTTGTAGGCAAGCACCAGACTGCAGCACACATTGAAACCTTCTATTTAGGTCATTCCAAGGCTTGCCAAGCTTGAACTTTGTGCTAGTAGGCTGCAGGTAGCACCACTGCCCTGTGCTCTTTGTCCTCCAGTAGGGCAAGCAACTCTAGCTGTAGTCACACATCTCCATGCTGGGGGCCAGCCAGTGAGCCTAGGTCTGGACCTAGTCAGGCAGGCAGGACTGGTTCCTCCACTCACTCCAGAAGCTCATAGATGGAGAAGATATTGTGGTGAAGTAAAAGCACTGAATCTGGACTTGGATGGCAGCTGAGCTGATCAGCTTGCCTGCACGTAAGCCTGTCCTCCAAGATCCATATGCAAGCCTAGGTATTTTTAAAAATTTTAAGGCTATTGTCAATGGGATTACTTCTCTGATTTCTGCCATTTGTATAAAGGAAATATATGTCATTTGTGTGCTAATTTTGCATCCTGCTACTTTGCTGAACGTGTTTGTCAGCTGTTGAAAATTGCTAATGGAACCTTTAGGGTCTTTTATGTATAAAATTATATGATGTACAAATAATAATACTCTGATTTTTTTAATCTCGCTCTTTTTATTTTGTTTATTTCTTCCACTTGTCTTACTGCTCTAGTTGAAATCCAAGTTTGTTCCTGATGATCAGAGGCAAGACTCTGTGTCTAGACAGGTTTCTAAGGAAGAACCCACTACTACCACTCTGCTAAAGGGAAATAGGTATTCAAACAACTCCTGTGCCTTACTGTTAAACCCTTTGGTTAGCTCACATCTCAACCCTCATCAGCAAAGCTTCTGGAAATATATAATGATTAGTACAGGGACCCACAACTTGTCAAGGTATAGAGAATAAGAAATTGCAAAGTGCTCAGTGATAAACATTTATATCATACTCCTTCCTCCCGTTGTAGAAGATAGGATAGAGAAATTGTAAGAGCAAGAGGCAGTGGATGACTACAAGAAAACATCGTTTTCAGGACACAGCAGGGTGTTTGAACATATGAGCTCACAGCAGTTGAAACAGCATGCACAAGACACATACAAGCTCAAGCCAGACAAAATCTCAGCATGGAGAAGAGGGTTGGGAATGAAGTCCCACCCCTAACAAAGGAGCTATCAGCAACTGGTAGTGCTGAGAAAGGGAGAGTCAATTGTCTTTAAGAACTCAGGATCCATAGAATGAGTTGGGTAGAGTACCTTCTGTTTCTATTTTGTGGAATAGTTTGTGAAAAACTGGGATTAGATCTTCTTTGAAGGTCTGATAGAACTCTGCAATAAACCCATCTGGTCCTGGGCTTCTTTTGGTTGGGAGACCATTAATGGCTGCTTCTATTTCTTTAGAGGATATAGGACTGTTTAGATCATTAACCTTATCTTGATTTAACTTTGGTACCTGGGATCTGTCTAGAAACTTGTCCATTTCATCCAGGTTCTCCAGTTTTGTTGAATATAGCCTTTTGTAGAAGGATCTGATGGTGTTTTGGATTTCCTCAGGATCTGTTGTTATATCTCCCTTTTCATTTCCGATTTTGTTAATTAGGATGCTGTCCCTGTGCCCTCTAGTGAGTATGGCTAAGGATTTATCTATCTTGTTGATTTTCTCAAAGAACCAGCTCCTCATTTGATTGATACTTTGAATAGTTCTTCTTGTTTCCACTGCATGGTACTGGTATATCAACAGACAAGTAGACCAATGGAATAGAATTGAAGACCCAGAAACGAACCCACACACCTATGGACACTTGATCTTTGACAATGGAGCAAAAACCATCCAGTGGGAAAAAGACAGCATTTTCAACAAATGGTGCTGGCACAACTGACAGTTATCATGTAGAAGAATGCGAATTGATCCATTCCTATCACCTTGTACTAAGGTCAAATCTAAGTGGATCAAGGAACTCCACATAAAACCAGAGACACTGAAACTTATAGAGGAGAAAGTAGGGAAAAGCCTCGAAGATATGGGTACAGGGGAAAAATTCCTGATAGAACAGCAATGGCTTGTGCTGTAAGATTGAGAATTGACAAATGGGACCTCATAAAATTGCAAAGCTTCTGCAAGGCAAAAGACACCTTCAATAAGATAAAAAAGCCACCAACAGATTGGGAAAGGATCTTTACCTATCCTAAATCAGATAGGGGACTAATATCCAATGTATATAAAGAACTCAGGAAGGTGGACTCCAGAAAATCAAATAACCCATTAAAAAATGGGGTTCAGAGCTAAACAAAAAATTCTCACCTGAGGAATACCGAATGGCTGAGAAGCACCTGAAAAAATGTTCAACATCCTTAATCATCAGGGAAATGCAAATCAAAACAACCCTGAGATACCACCTCACACCAGTCAGAATGGCTAACATCCAAAATTCAGGTGACAGCAGATGCTGGCGTGGATGTGGAGAAAGAGGAACACTCCTCCATTGTTGGTGGGATTGCAGGCTTGTACAACCACTCTGGAAATCAGTCTGGTGGTTCCTCAGAAAATTGGACATAGTACTACCTGAGGATCCTGCAATACCTCTCCTGGGCATATATCCAGAAGATGATCCAACCGGTAAGAAGGACACATGCTCTACTATGTTCATAGCAGCCTTATTTATAATAGCCAGAAGCTGGAAAAAACCCAGATACCCCTCAACAGAGGAATGGATTCAGAAAATGTGGTACATTTATACAATGGAGTACTACTCAGCTATTAAAAAGAATGAATTTATGAAATTCCTAGGCAAATGGATGGATATGGAGGGCATCATCCTGAGTGAGGTCACCCAATCACAAAAGAACTCACACAATATATACTCACTGATAAATGGATATTAGCCCAGAAATTTAGAATACCCAAGATATAAGATATAATTTGCTAAACGCATGAAACTCAAGAAGAACGAAGACCAAAGTGTGGACACGTTGCCCCTTCTTAGAATTGGGAACAAAACACCCATGGAAGGAGTTACAGAGACAAAATTTGGAGCTGAGATGAAAGGATGGACCATCTAGAGACTGCCATATCCGGGGATCCATCCCATAATCAGCTTCCAAACGCTGACACCAATGCATACACTAGCAAGATTTTGCTGAAAGGACCCAGATATGGCTGTCTCTTGTGAGATTATGCCGGGGCCTAGCAAACACAGAAGTGGATGCTCACAGTCAGCTATTGGATGGATCATAGGGCCCCCAATGGAGGAGCTAGAGAAAGTACCCAAGGAGCTGAAGGGTTCTGCAACCCTATAGGTGGAACAACAATATGAACTAACCAATACACCCCTGGAGCTCATGTCTCTAGCTGCATATGAATCAGAAGATGGCCTAGTCGGCCGTCAGTGGAAAGAGAGGCCCATTGGTTGTGCAAACTTTATATGCCTCAGTACATGGGAACTCCATAGCCAAGAAGTGGGAGTGTGTGGGTAAGGGATTGGGTGGGGGAGCGTGTGGGTGACTTTTGGGATAGCATTGGAAATGTAAATGAATTAAATACCCAATTAAAAAAAATAGAAAAAAAAAAAAAAGAACTCAGGATCCTGTTGACTGACCACACTCTGGTAAAGGCCACACATCCCAAACTATATGGGCAGCACTACCTGTATTTGATGGGTTTAAAATAAAACTGGACACTAAGTCAGGTGGGTAGCAAAGAAGGGTGAATCTAGGAGGAGGTATCTGGGTGAATATAGTCAAATTGCATTTTATAAAATTGTCAACAGACTAATAAAAATGAAGAAAGAAAGAAAGAAAGAAAGAAAGAAAGAAAGAAAGAAAGAAAGAAAGAAAGAAAGGAGGAAGGAAGGAAGGAAGGAAGGAAGGAAGGAAGGAAGGAAGGAAGGAAGGAAGGAAGGAAGGAAGGAAGGAAAAATCCATCGAATTCTTTCCTGAAGGTCTTCTAAGAACCTTTACTGTTTTAATTCTCACTTTAAAACTCTAGTGGAAACTGTAGCATACAGAATCTCAAATACATAATTATACAATGTTTTATAAACAAAACTTATGTGGCTAATTGTCCACCCACACTCAGATTCCACAAGATAGACCCCCCAAAAGTTTGTTTTCATGCAATATAATCTAAAGGATTATTTATTTAGATTATTTATTTAAGGTAACTCTTATTTTTATTCTATAACTCTATGCTTCATGTTATCTTTTTTTCCATGAGATTTATCACAACCTGACTAAAATATAGTCTTTTTGCTTTTATATTTTTGTCCATCTTCCTAAGTAGGACATATGTCCCATAAGAGTAGGATTTATGTTTCTTTACTACCATGGCTGTAATTTCTGCTGTGTAGTATAGTGACTAGAATACAGCAGATATTTTTGAAGTAATATTCATTTCAAACACCTATTATAACACCATTTGGGTCATATGATTCTGAAAACTATTATGAGACCAAATGCCCAAATGACTAACACTATTGAATATCATTCAAAGCAGAAAAAAAAATTTATCTTTTAAAGGATCAAAGTAGCCTTTCCTAATTCCCTTGTAAGCAGATGTGAACTACAGTGCTCTGAAATGTCAAACCCTGAGATTTATTCTACCTTGACAAGTTTCTGGAAGATGTCTGTGTCTAACACTCTGAAACTACATCACTTAGAAAATACAAGAATAGGATATTTCCAGGTTTGGTAACAAACTAATCTGGTGGACTACTTATGCTATTAATTTACAGTGACTAATTTCTCTAAATCAAAGTCATTCTAGTACTACTGTAAAGGCCTTAAACCACATCACAGATTAGAAAACATGGATTATTATAATGGGTGAGTATAAAGGACCAAAAATTATAGGAGTTTCTTTGTAAATAAAATCAGATAAATAAGGTGGTTAAGTTAACTCTAAGGGCATGGTGGTATACTTTATATGTTCACATAAAGCATTTCTCCACAATTTAATGAAAGGAACAATATGAAAACTGAAAAAAAACCTGCAATGATCAAATAATCATTTATATTCATTCCACTATCTCAAAAGGTACAACCAAGAGAAATTAAAATCAGAGTTTATATTGACACAGCTTTTTTTCTGTCTCCAATGCCTATGAATTGTAGGAAAAATAATGTGAATGGACTTTTAAAACCCTGAAAGAAGCTTGAAAGAAAGAAAGATCTGGAAAAGATCTTAAGAACAGATATTATCACTTACTAACCTCAGTATATTCTCCAAAGGCTTAACAATCAATTGAGCCTTCATTTGTATTTTGCAGGTCAGGACAGAGGACTTTGTAGGAAGCCATAAAACTCATAATCCCTTACAACTAATATTTCCTATAGATAACTGAGAAAAAGCAAACTAAAAGGAACAGCAAACCAAATAAAAAATTTAAAAGGCAAAATCATCTGAAGGAGTGAAAGACTCAGAAAGAAGCAATTAAGGCAGATGTAAGCTAGGTGTGATGATGCACATACCTCTAATCCCTTCGACTTGAAAGACTGAGTCAGGGGAATTGTAAGTTTGACATGAGCCTGGGCTACAAAACAAGTTCAGGGCCAATGTGTGTAACATAACAAGACTGTATGCAAGTAAAAAGGAGAGGAAAGAAGATGCTCTTGGCCATGTCAGGATACATTTCCCCTTTGGGTATGCAGGATAATAGCACTGTGGCAAAGATCCAAAAGCCCTGTACAGTTTTCTCTACCACCTAAGATGGCAGAATAAAAGAGGAAAAGTTAACATTTAAACATGGTTTATATTGGCTAGAAATAAGTATGCTGCAGCTTTACATTGAGTTGCAGTATACCTTGAACTCCAAATTGAAGGAACTCTACAGTGTAATCTGTGCTGTTACATTAGTGTCAGTGGCTTCCTGTCTGAGTTGTGTCTTTTTTTTATTAATTAATTATTTTATTTATTTCCATTACAAATGTTGGCTCCTCTCCTGGTCCTCCCTCAAAGAGTTCTTCTCCCATGCTCCCTTCCCTTCAACTCTGAGAGGGTACCCCACCACCACCAGGGTATAACCCCACCCTGGGGCTTCAAGTCTCTACAGGATTAGGCACATCCTCTCCCACTGAGGACAGACAGGTAGCCCTTTGCTATACAAGTGCCAGGGGCCTCTGACCATCCCATGTATTCTCTTTGGTTGGTGGCTTAGTCTCTGGGAGCTCCCTGGGGTCCAGGTTAGTTGACACTGTTGGTCTTCCTGTGGAGATCCTTCAATTCTTACTCTAACTGTTCTGTAGGGTTCTCTAACCTCAGCCTAATGCTTGCCTGTGAGTATCTGCATCTGTCCCAGTCCCTGCTTGAATAGAGCTACTCAGAGGACAGCCATGCTAGGCTCCTGTCTGCAAGAAAAACATAGCATCAGTAATGGTGGCAGCAACTGGTGCCTGATCATTGAATGGGTCCCAACTTGGGCTGGTCATTGAATGGCCTTTCCTTCAGTCTCTGCTCCATTTTTGTGTCTGCATTTCTTTTAGACAGGAGCAAAGTTTTGTAGGTAGGTTGGTGCTCCCATGCCTCCACTGGCGTCCTGTCTGACTACTGGAGATGTTCTCTTCAGGTTCTATATCCCAGCTGTTGGTCACTTAGGCTAAGGTCACCAACATTGAATCCTAGGAGCCTCCTCCATCACCATTCTCTAGGAAGTTCTCCTTCCCCAAAAAGCTGCACAGTTCCATTTGTTCTCCTGTCCCTCTAGGCCTCTCTCCTGTCATCTCCTCTCATACTTGGTCCTGCCCCCCTTTATCTCCAACTCTCTCTCACCCATGCCCTTCCCTCCCTCTGCCTCCTATGATTATTTTGTTCCCCCTTCTAAGTGAGATTTAAGCATCTTCACTTGGACCTCAACATAAAACCAGAAACACTTAATCTAATAGAAGAGAATGCCTTAAAATACATTGACACTGGAGAAACTATCCAGAATACAAAAGGCTCAGGCTCTAAGATCAACAATTGATAAATGGGACCTCATGAAACTGAAAAGTTTCTGTAAGGAAAGGAACAAAGTCAATAAGACAAACGGCAGCCTACAGATTGGGAAAAGATCTTCACTAATTCTTCATCTGATAGAGGGCTAATATCCAAAATATACAAAGAACCCAGGAAGTTAGACTCCAATAAATGAAATAACCCAATTAAAAATGAGGTACAAAGCTAAATAGATAATTCCCAACAGAGGAATCTGGAACGGCTGAGAAACACTTTAAAAAATGTAAAACATTCTTAGTCATCAGAGAAATGCATATCAAAACAACCCTGAGATTCTACCATACACCGATCAGAATGGCTAAGATCAAAACCTCAGATAAAAGCAGATGCTGGCAAGGATGTGGAGAAAGAGGAAGACTCCTCCATTGCTGGTGGGATTGCAAACTGGTACAACCACTCTGGAAATCAATCTGGAGTTTCCTCAGAAAATTGGAAATAGATCTACCTGAAGACCCAGTTATTCCACTCCTGGGCATATACCTAAAAGATGCTCCACCATACCACAAGGACATGTGCCTCACTATGTTAATAGCAGTCTTATTCATAACAGCCAGAAACCTGAAGCAACCCAGATGTCCCTCAACTGAAGAGTGGATGCAGAAAATGCGGTTCATTTACGCAATGGAATACTATTCAATTATTAAGAATGAGGATGAGTTTTGCAGGCAAATGGATGGGACTAGAAAATATCATCCTAAGTGAGGTAACCCAGACCCAGAAGGACATGCATGGTATGTACTCACTGATAAGTGGAAATTAGTCAAAAATTAAAGACTACCCATGATATACCCCACAGACCCTGAATTGTGTCTTAGACTCATCACTCATAGAACTACAGAAGCATTATTGAGCCTCAGGGCATATCATGTGAATAAAAATTTTAGTGCGTGAGCTAAAACTTAGTATCTGTTTTTTAAAAAGGGTTCTTACTTCCAGACGACTGTGAGTCTTGTTATAGGTATCTTAGAAAAACTACAGCAGCAAACTTTAAAGTTCCATTGTATGTGACTAGCCTCAGAGGAAACAATATCTCCAGCCCCAATGTCTAGCTCTGCAACTAATGTTCTTCATGAGCCACAAAGCAAGAAGGGAGTGAAAAGGATACATGCTGCTATTCCATTTTCTCAGAAAATTCTGTAACATAAGCATGAATGCAATGAAAAGATACAAAAGACCAGCTCTATAAACATTATAAGAATCAATGTGGAGCAGGGGTAAAAGAGAGAGTAGCAAGGAAAAAAAAGAATGCAGATAATAAATCCTATTTTGAAGAAAACATTCCTTGAAAGAAGAAAAAAATCAAGAGACTATAGAGTCATTGAAACATTGTATCAAAGAAAAATGATGCAACAATGTGATGCAAGGCATAAGATGAAAAGGGGGAAAAACTAAGTAAGAAAACATATTGAGAAGCAAAACAGCACTGCTGAGCTATAAAACATATTACATATCATGAAAATGATGAAAGAAGAAAACAGAGGTCGTGATATTAATACCAGCAAAGATTGAATTCAAGGGGAAGTATTTTGATAAAGGATACCATCCACAATGAGGATATAGCTTCCATAAATATTCATGTGCCAAAGAACAGAATCAGAATACGTACAACATAAATGACATAAGATGTGAACCAAGCCTAAAACACAGTAGCAAGATTTGATCTTACATTTCTGTCATCTGTGACAGATGAAGTAGATTAGAAAATAAGGAAGGATATCTAGGGAAATTCTGGAAAAGGATCTTAAGAAAATGGAATTAAAGGCATTATGTTCCTGCCAACTTTGAAAGATTTTGATTAAGAAGAAATAGCTGGATCAAAAGAACATAATAGAGTACAGACTCTATTAGACTGTTATGCATATGGAGAGGAAATCTTTGATGAAATTCACATTTCATATGAGCATCAAAAACATGGGATATGTAATTATTTCACAAAAAGCAGTCTGAGTTCCTTCCTCATTCATTATACTAAATTAAATCCCTAATAGATCAAAGGTTTTAATAAAAAGTAAAATGCATAAAATTGTTGGATAAACACATAATAGGAATAATTTATAAACTTGAAGTGGGAAGCACTTCCTAACCATATACAAACCGTAGACACTAAAGAAAAACTCAAAAATATCTGTCATATAAATAGAAACCATGTTCATTTCAAATACTAAGAATTTCAGGAAGAAAGACAAAAGACAGACTGACTTTAAAAAGTCAGCATAACTGACAAACAACTAGGCTCTTTCATTTATACTAAATTTGTACAAATTGGTAACAAAAGAAAATGATTCAAAGAACAGTACTAGGCAGCGATGACATAAAGCAATGCAAATTTCCACTAAGCAGATGAAAAGATGCTCAAGCTTATTCATGATTAATGAAATGCAAATAAAAACAGCAATGAGAACGTCTTTTTTTAAAACCACTGAATTGTCAATAATTCAAAAGCTCACCAAAATCAGGAACAATAGGCACTGTCTAACTCTGCTGGTGAAAATGTAAATTCTTGCTACCTCTGGGGAGGATAATTGAGCAATCGAGGCAGCCACATACCCACAAATAATCACTATTGGGAAAAGGGCTCCTTCATGGAACTCCAAATCAAAGTGAGAATCAGGATATCTTAATTAATTTTTATATGCTTGATTAGAAATTTAAATTTAATATTAAAAACCATATAAATGGAGTTTGTAGTATATTGTTAATAATAAAGTTTTAGTGCAACTACACACATTCTTTGGAAAAATAAATGAATTAAATGTTGATTGCAGATTTTCCAGAGTGTAATTTTTCTGATAAAATAAAATACAGCATGATAGTACAATAAAGCATCTTTCTCATTATGTCAAAGTTGGATTATAATGAGTAACTTTTACAAAATACTAAAGTTCTTTATCAGTTTACCAAAGAACTGTTCTTGACTGCCAACACTCTAATTATTCTCTTTTATACAATGTATTTGGTCACTCCAAATGAGTGTGAGTCTGTTCTAGCTCTCAGACGCTGTCTCTGCCAGGCCCCTACTATATCAAGGGCTTTATTTGAAATTTAGACAAACAAATATCACTTTTATCAACCTCATTAAGTCCTATGTCTTTTATACTACTTGAAATTTCCCTTTGAATTTCATCTGCTCTTTTTCTAAAGTAAAGACTAGCATAAATATTCATATACTGGGCAAGCATACTCTCCTACATTAAATAGTAACTCCATAGGGTTTTCTCTTTCTTAGGTAGAAAGTCCACTAAGGCATATGGCTGTTTCCTGATGGCTTTCATTTTTTTTATACAATCCTACAATTCTAAGGATTCATATAATGAATACCTGGATAATGAGAAGTTCTTGTGCACTAGTCATACACAAAGATCCACTAAGATTAGTGTACTTAGAATGTTGTTGTTGTTTCTGCTATTGTTGCTGTTTTACTTCATTTCTTTTTCTGGACTCCCTGACTAGGTAAAATGTCTTATTGCTGGTCCTCAAAGTACCTTCAAAATGAACATTATAGCTCAAGTTCCCTATTAACATAATTTAATTAAGCATAACCTTCCACATTATAAGGTTTAATCCACATATGCATGGATCCTTTAAAACTATCTTAATGTCTCTCAGCAGTGGAGTGCTTAATTCTGTAAGGATATGTCCAGTAAATGAGCACTGTTTTGTAGCAATATATGAAACCAAATGAAGCTCCCAGGCTGCAAGGGACAAGAACAGGAAGACTAAGAGTCAGAAACCAGCCTAGGTTAACAATGAGTGAGAGATTCTATTTTCCATAATAAAGCCTAAGATGCAAAACTGTCCTTAATGTTCTATTTGTGAGTCATGCAGGGTGACACATACCTGTAAATTTTAGTACTCAAGAGTTAGAGAAAGTGTGATCAGAAGTACATAGACAGCCTTATCTACATAGCAAGTCAGAGGCAGGCCTGAAATATATTAGCTGTTGTCTTAAACAGTTCTATTTTAGCTGTGTACATTTTTGTACAAAACACATGCATGTACACACACACTTATCGCTACATGTTGCCTCATACACCCATTGTTATATTAGAACCTGTTAACAGAATTGCCCCAGTGTAGGGAATGCCAGGGCCAGGAAGGAGGAGTGGATGGGTTGGGTAGCAGGGGGAAGGGAGAAGGTATAGAGGATTTTCAGAGAGGAAACTAGGAAAGGGAATAGCATTTGAAATGTAAGTGAAGAAAATATCTAATAAAAATAAATAAATAACAAATCACAATTGAGATAACTTTATTACAATTAAAAAAGAACCTGTTAACCGAAGTTATTTGAAGGGAAAGTAGCTAAAGTTTATCAGAAAGAGGATGTTTACTCCTGCTACATATTTATGTCTGAAATCTTTTATTACATTTGTGCACCATTTTTTTAATTTAGCAGAACACTGCATACTGCCTTCTGATATAAGGAACAAATATAAATGCTATATAAGATTTATCAAATATATATATAAGAAATATAAGATATAAGTGATATCTAACTAAATGACTTCAAAAAGTTCAAAATCCCTATAAACCATCTGAAGCCATGCTATAGTTAAAATGGTGCGTTCTATTTCTTTTTTTAATTATTGTTTTTTAATTACGTATTTTCTTCATTTACATTTCCAATGCTATCCCAAAAGTCTCCCATACCCTCCCCCCACTCCACTATCCACCCACTCCCACTTCTTGGCCCTGGCGTTCCCCTGTACTGGGGCATATAAAGTTTGCAAGTCCAATGGGCCTCTCTTTCCAGTGAGGGCTGACTAGGGCATCTTTTGATACATATGCAGCTAAAGACAAGAGCTCTGGGGGGTACTGGTTAGTTCATATTTTTGTTCCACCTATAGGGTTGCAGACCCCTTTAGCTCCTTGGGTAATTTCTCTAGCTCCTCCATTGGGGGCCCTATGATCCATCCAACAGCTGACTGTGAGCATCCACTTCTGTGTTTGCTAAGCCCCGGCATAGTCTCACAAGGGACAGCTATATCTGGGTCCTTTCAGCAAAATCTTGGTAGTGTATGTAATGGTGTCAGTGTTTGGAAGCTGATTATGGGATGGATCCCTGGATATGGCAATCACTAGATGATCCATCCTTTCGTCACAGCTCCAAATTTTGTCTCTGTAACTCCTTCCATGGGTGTTTTGTTCCCAATTCTAAGAAGGGGCAACGTGTCCACACTTTGGTCTTCATTCTTCTTGAGTTTCATGCGTTTAGCAAATTGTATCTTATATCTTGTGTATCCTAAGTTTCTGGGCTAATATCCACTTATCAGTGAGTACATGTTGTGTGAGTTCCTTTGTGATTGGGTTACCTCACTCAGGATGATGCCCTCCAGGTCAATCCATTTGCCTAGGAATTTCATAAATTCATTCTTTTTAATAGCTGAGTAGTACTCCATTGTGTAAATGTACCATATTTTCTGTATCCATTCCTCTGTTGAGGGGCATCTGGGTTCTTTCCAGCTTCTGGCTATTATAAATAAGGCTGCTATGAACATAATGGAGCACGTGTCCTTCTTACCGGTTGGGACATCTTCTGGATATATGCCCAGGAGAGGTATTGTGGGATCCTCCGGTAGTACTATGTCCATTTTTCTGAGGAACCGCCAGACTGATTTCCAGAGTGGTTGTACAAGCTTGCACTCCCATCAACAATGAAGGAGTGTTCCTCTTTCTCCACATCCTCGCCAGCATCTGCTGTCACCTGAATTTTGGATGTTAGCCATTCTGACTGGTGTGAGGTGGAATCTCAGGGTTGTTTTGATTTTAGGCCATCTTTTGATACATATGCAGCTAGAGACACGAGCTCTCGGGGGGTACTGGTTAGTTCATATTTTTGTTCCACCTATAAAGTTGCAGACCCCTAAATCATTAGGTACTTTCTCTAGCTCTTCCATTGGGGGCCCTGTGATCTATCCAATAGCTAACTGTGAGCATCCACTTCTGTGTTTGCTAGGCCCCAGCATAGCCTCACAAGAGACAGCTATATCTGGGTCCTTTCAGCAAAATCTTGCTAGTCTATGAAATGGTGTCAGCATTTGAAGACTGATTATGGGATGGATCCCCGGGTATGGCAGTCTCTAGATGGTCCATCCTTTCATCTCAGCTCCAAACTTTGTCTCTGTAACTCCTTCCATGGGTGTTTTGTTCCCAAATCTAAGAAGGGGCAACGTGTCCACACTTTGGTCTTCATTCTTCTTGAGTTTCATGTGTTTTGCAAATTGTATCTTGTATCTTGGGTATTCTAAGTTTCTGGGCTAATATCCACGTATCAGTGAGTACATATCGTGTGAGTTCTTTTTGATTGAGTTACCTCACTCAGGATGATGCCCTCCAGGTCTATCCATTTTCCTAGGAATTTCATAAATTCATTCGTTGTAATGGTGGTTTGCTCGATTTTGCCTTGAGAAGCCAATCACTTTCCACTTCTCCCCGTTTCTTAGCCCTTAGCTTTACTCTGTTATTAGGTCTTATGAATCTTGCCCTCTAAGCAGCTTTCTAGTCCCCTCATCCTTTGCTCTTCCCAGTGTTAAAATCCTTAATTAGGACCTTATTTCATCTCATTCTGATGACAGCAATACTCCTTTTTTCCCCACTCCCCAGCTTTCAGTCTCAAAAGCCACTCCCTACCTCATGTAACAATTCAGTCAATTTGGTGTTCTTTTTGTTTGTTTGTTTGGTTGGTTGTTTTTTTTTTTTTTCATTTACTCAGAGACAGGTTTCCTTTATATTCCTACCTGAACAGTTTTGTATATATCCTTCTGTCATTTTTATCCTCCTCTTTCCAAATTTGCTTAACATCTATGCATACTTTATAACCTTTTTCATAATACCAC
Source organism: Mus musculus (assembly GCF_000001635.26). Lineage (NCBI taxonomy): Eukaryota > Metazoa > Chordata > Mammalia > Rodentia > Muridae > Mus > Mus musculus. The sequence continues at coordinate 47,234,061 of NC_000086.7, forward strand.
CTCCAGACAACATGAACTTACTGTATATTCTTCCCTTCTCCTAAAGAATACTCATCATATTTGTAGTTGGTTTTTCCATATCTGTATTTCACACTTGATCTTAAATTCCATGAAAAGAAAGACTTTACCAATTATGCTTGGCCAAAAGATTGACTCATAGTAGCAACTCAATAAATTTGTATTGCCTAGCTGACAGCAAACTGGCCTATAAAACTCTCTTGATTAAATCACACCACTCATTTCTTACTATGTGAAAAAGAAAGTTATAAAAAATTACTTGATTATGCTTCATATCCCCCAACTCAAACTTTCGTCTTTCATGCTCTCTTATATATAATATATATGAATACACTGTAGCTATCTACAGACACACCAGAAGAGGGCATCAGATACCATTACAGATATCTGTGAATGACCATGTAGTTGCTAGGAATTGAACTCAGGAACTCTGGAAGAACAACCAGTGCTCTGCACCCCTAAGCCATCTCTCCAGCCCCGCCCTACCAATTCTTAATCATCAGTTTTTCTAGGACAAACCTCATTGATCTTAATTGCTCTGTGTAAGCTGTTCCAGGCAAGTATAGATAGTATGTCTCTTGCTTTATAGGAGTCTTCCCTGGCCTCTTATGTATAGTCACCTACAGTTCCACTGTGTTCAAACTTTACCTCAAAAATGTTGTCCTTGTCTCTTTCTGCTATAATTAACATATTTATATAACTTTTAAATGGGCTTCTTGTATTCAGCATCATATTTCAAAAATGCTTAATTGATAACTGTAACACAGCAAATACTAGATGTCTAAAGTGAACTGAACAAAAAGTGCACATGAATATAAATTATTGATGGTGTATCTATTGTAACCTGCATTCTTATGTATATTTTTTCTGGGCAATAGAAAATATTATCAAGATTTTATATGTAGTAACTCCATTAACTGCCCCGAAAGAATAGCAAATGCATTTTTTTTTTACATCTAATAAACCTTCATGCTGCTGGTTGAAAGGCAACATAAAATTTGCCTCCCTGGGCCACAGCCAAAGCTAAGGCTAACAGACTTCTTTTCTCAGACCTAAGGTTACAAATCTATGTGGCAAGGAAGGCAAAGGAAATAAATGGTCTTTATAGACCATGCAATTTAACAGCAGTGAAAAAATCAGCCATTTAGCACTCATGCAAGCATTCTATGCCTTCGTCTCAGGTCACCTGCAAGAAGTGGGCCTAGCATATTTAACAACAGAGACTTTCAAATTCACAGAAACTGATTCTAAATTAGCAAAGCCTAGCGAGTCCCTGTCACAGAAACCTCAGCACTAAGATTAACAGTTATCCTGAAGATTCACAGTGGAAAGTGGTTAATCAAAAAACAGCTTTAGCCCTCTGGATCCCTAAGTCCTCTCCTCTCCAAGGTATATAAAGCAATTTGTGACTATTAGGCTAAGTTAACATTTCCTATTATATGGTCAAAGACACTTACAGCATGATACAGTCCCTTTACAATCCATTTAGGGGTGCTATTTTTATCCCTATATCTTTGGAGTTACTCATATCATTGTCAAGAACATAATGACCTAAGCTTTTAGAATTGAGATTTTGAGAATAATCTAGCTTTTGAATTGCTGGATGAGTAATGTATATGAAAGAATCAACAATATTTTCTACCGTGTTAATGTCCAAGGTGGAGGCATAGGATTGAAATTTGAGATATAAGAATTAAAATATTCTGTTCTTCAGGAACAACTGTTTTTGTCTCACTGAGTAATAAGCAAAAAATTTCTGAACTCATCAGAGAATCTTTCTTGAAACTTTCTCTTAACAACAGCAAAATCCTAACATCTTTCAAGGCTGTTTTAAATCTGTTTGATGACTAGAATATAGTGTATCTACTGTGTCAAAGTACTATAAACTTGGTTGTTTAAAACCAAAAGGATTTACTTCTCACAGTACTAGTGGCTTGGAAGTTCAAGATCAATACTGACATTGTCTGATGAGGTCTTGCTTCCTAGCTCAAAGATAATGCCTTCTTGCTGTGTCTTGAGATGGGATAGAGGGTGGACTTTCTTAGGTGTCTTTTATTTAGGCACAAATCCCCTTCATGGAGGCTCTGACACTTCTCCCAAAGGCCCAGGTATTGTTAGAGTTTTACATATAAATTTGTGGAAATTAGTAATATTCCAACCATGAAGTCCAAAGTGACTTACAAAAATTTCCTGAAGACTTTTCTTGTTAACCTCATTTACCACCTGACCAGCATTTTCTCTGTACTTCTGTGGCACTAACAGTCTGTACCCAAAGACTGAGATTTTGGTGATAAAGTGCTTTGTCTTGTTCTGCAATAATTCAATGTAATTCAGTTTTGTTTACAAAACAAAAATTGTAGGAAACTCCCTTATAGCAATCCTTCCAATTCAAGCCCAGTTCAAAAAGACATCATCCAGCATAATGATGACAGGTTCAATTGTATTATTTATGGCTGTTTTAGGGTTAAATCACAGAAATCCATATGAAAAAGTATAAATGGTGACTTAATTAAAAGGATATGGAGATGTCACATGAGACTCAATGAGAGAAACACAGTTATGCTTAAGGAATGGGATATTTTAATTCTTATATCTCATCTGTCAGTCCAATGTCTCTACCTTAGGCATGAACATGGTAGAAAAACTTTGGTGATTCCTAAATATATACCATTTATCTAGCCATTCAAAAGCTAGATCTTTCTCAAAATCTCAATTCCAATGTTGAAGACATGGACTCGGATCCAGGTTAGTTCATAAGATATTCAACAAATCTGCAAAATGTGGCAGAAAAGTCTAGGTAAGGAGACAAACATATAACCAGATCATTTGAATATTACCCTAATATTTAAGGCAAACATACATTTAAATGCTAACAGAACACAGAATATGAGTATACAAATAATACAGTTGATGGAAAATATCTAAGGGTAATAAAACACAAACCAAATCTTTACAAAGAGAGTTAACTGTTGGGAAAGGCATTCCAAGATGAAGAGACATTGTCAATAAATACATGCACTCTCATGAAACAGAATGATATATGTGAAGGTCTACAAAAGGAATTTAAAGGAAATGACAGAACATGTCTTAAAAGAGGCATTAGAGGTAGGTAAGTGGGGTTAAATACACAAAATGATTTAAACATCACATTAGAAAGACTGGATGGATATTGGAAATTGTATTAAATTGGTTATGTTTTGGATCACTCTGCAAACTCCACGGAGAATGGACTGGAAGAGGAAGATATTCCCTATCAATCTAGCATGAAGCACACACTGGAGCACACTATGCTAAGAGCTCATACAACTAATTCAATTCATGACATACTAGTTTGGGTCAATGGTTCCCTCGATCATCTGTGTCATCACTGCTATTCCCTGTTCCACTCCCAAATCTCATGTGAGTCCATTTATGATTTCCAATGAAAAGGTCACTAGTCTTAGATTTCATTATGTTCTGGGGAGATTTACAGAGTGTCACAAAGTCATAATTAGAAACAAGAGACTTCATACTTGTGGAAGAATTCTCATCTTGGGGCAAGGTAACTCAATGGGGTCTATTTAACCTGGAGCTTAAAATAAGTGTATCCGATGAGATTCGACGAAGAAAAAATGCAAACTACTTTTCAAATGCATTTTCTCCTAATATTTCACAGACACACATACTCAGTCTTTCGAAAATTCTCATTCATAGAGTACAGATACAGCACTAAATTTCCTTCAGCAGTGGTAATTGCTGACCTCTCTCTGTCTCTGTTTCTCTGTCTCTCTCTCTGTCTCTGTCTCTCTCTGTCTCTGTCTCTGTCTCTATTCCCCCCACTTCTCTCTCATATGAGTATGTGTGTGGTCAGGGGGAATTGTGCATGTGCACCTGCTCATACATGTTGTAGAGACTGCATATCAGTGTGCATGCACATATACCCTTGCACAGATTTGGAGACCAGAGGACAACATCAAATGTCTTCTTCTATTGCTTCCCACCTTTCTCTTCAAGACAGGGTCTCACTCACTTCAAGACAGGGTCTCACTCACCTGTGTCTGCTAGGCCTATGGGATCCTTTTATCTTCACCTTCCCACCCCCCCAATATATGTATTAGGGATGTAAGCAAGCACTCTTACCCACTAAGCCAACTCACAAGTCCAATATCTGACCATTTCATACATGATAAGAATATTCAACTGCAACAGATGTTATTATGGATTAAGCTATATTTATCCTGGTCGTGTGTATAAATGAAATACTGAATACACATCACCCTTTTATTCTTATGTTAATTCTGCCAGCCAACAAATTCAGTGAAAGCTTTCTTTAGGAATTTGGTTGAACAAGGGAAATCTGTGCCCCCCCTACACCCAGTTCTCTGTGCTCATACAGTTTTCAAGGTCTCATTCACTCTCTTTTCTTTCTTTCTTTGCTTCTATCAATAGAATAAAATATATGAGGAAAAAATTAACTTGCATGGCTAAGAAACTTTACAACTCAAGGGACCTACTGAGAGATCACTGAAGTTAGTGCCTGCTGAGCCTTACTATAATAAAAGGTGGTTTTCATTTAGAACATACAGAATTTTAAGGTTGTTAATGTTTGTGGTCTGTAAAATCCCCCATTTCTCAGAAGAAGAGTCTGTGGACACAAGACAAGGTCCAAAATTCAGGTTGATTAGGATAATATTTTTAAACTCTACTTCCTGGCATCTCCTGTATACTCTGTCCACTTGGGACTGAGGAATCTGGTGATGTTGCACTGACTCCCACAATCTGTGGCCATGTCATTAAGGTAAAATGGACATTTCTCAGGCAAAGAGCTATTTCTCCTTAAAGAAAATCAAAGGAAACTGCATGGACACTGGATGGTAAACAATTAACACTTCTCTGAATATCTGTGTGTAAAATACATTTATCCATAAAACAATGATTTGCATGTGTGAGCATGTGCATATGAGTGTATGTGTTCATTCTAAAACATACATGATCATGAGAGGCTGGAGAGATGGCTCAGTGGTTAAGAGCACTTGATCTTACAGAAAATTCAGGTTCCCTTCTCAGATCCACAGAATGGATAAGAACTATGCATAATTACAGTTCCAGGGTATCCAATGTCCTCTTCTTACCACTTTGGGCACCAGTCATGTACACAGTATGCATACATAGGTATATAAAATAGGTCAACAAATCAAAACATTTTCATAATAAATCATAATGACATTTCTTTTGAAACACTTCTTTGATATAAATATACAGATAAGTTCACCATAGATTAAAGAAAAAATCAAACTACCATAGTAATGAAATGAATTTATCTATTTATTATTTATTTTCACATAAAGTCATGGTTGGATATTTGCTATTGCAGCATGTGGAAAATCTTCAACATTTTCAGAATTCATCACTATTTTCAGCTTGTAATTGTTAATGCTGAGAATATCATATATATATATATCAAAGTAGTAGACGTATGTTTAGAGGGATATTTCAAAAGTTACTAAAAATTCTGTTCTAATTCTAAACAAAGTTCATTGAATTTGATTTGGCTTTATTTTTATGAAATGTGTGCCACTAATTCAAACTGCAGTTTTTATGTATGCTAGCATGATAAAATCCAAAGATACAGTAATGTGAGAATGACATGTTTAGGAATGATTTTAGGAGATATTGCTTTTGTTTTCCACAATTAAAATCTAAACGTCTTTTTTTTTTATTAGGTATTTTCCCCATCTATGTTTCCAATGCTATCCCAAAAGTCCCCCATGCCCTCCCACCCGCCTCCCCTACCCACTCACTCACACTTCATGGCCCTGGTGTTCACCTGTACTGAGGCATATAAAGTTTGCACAACCAATGGGCCTCTCTTTCCACTGATGGCCGACTAGGCCATCTTTTGATACATGTGCAGCTAGAGACACGAGCTCCAGGGGTACTGGTTAGTTCATATTGTTGTTCCACCTATAGGGTTGCAGATCCCTTTAGCTCCTTGGGTACTTTCTCTAGCTCCTCCATTGGGGGCCTGTGATCCATCCAATAGCTGACTGTGAGCATCCACTTCTGTGTTTGCTAGGCCCCAGCATAGCCTCACAAGAGACAGCTATATCAGGGTCCTTTCAGAAAAACCTTGCTAGTGTATGCAATGGTGTCAGCGTTTGGAGACTGATTATAGAATGGATGCCCGGGTACGGCAGTCTCTAGATGGTCTATCCTTTTGTCTGAGCTCCAAATTTTGTTTCTGTAATTCCTTCCATGGGTGTTTTGTTCCCAATTCTAAGAAGGGGCAAAGTGTCCACACTTTGGTCTTCATTCTTCTTGAGTTTCATGAGTTTAGCAAATTGTATCTTATATCTTGGGTATTCTAAGTTTCTGGGCTAATATCCACTTTACAGTGAGTACATATCATTGGAGTACTTTTGTGATTGGGTGACCTCACTCAGGATGATGCCCTCCAGGTCCATCCATTTGCCTAGGAATTTCATAAATTCCTTCTTTTTAATAGCTGAGTAGAACTCCATTGTGTAAATGTACCACTTTTTTTTTTTTTTATCCATTCGTCTGTTGAGGGGCAACTGGGTTCTTTCCAGCTTCTGACTATTATAATTAGGCTGCTATGAATATAGGGGAGCATGTGTCTTTCTTTTTTTTTTCTTTTTTTTTTTATTAACAGAGAAAAGAAGGCTTAGATATAAGGGATTTTTGAGAGTGTAGATATAAGAGATTTGGGGAACATTTGATATTGCAGTGGCAGTTGTTACAGCCTGAAAGAAATTGGAAACATAGTGTGCCATCATTGGTCACTGAGCTGTATGGAGGCCAAACTGTTTCCAGTAAGACATCTAGGCTTAAACAGGCAGATCACAGCCAGAAAACTCTGAGTTCAAGCTGTCATTACTTCCTTCCAATTTTTCAGATTAATCAACCATTCCTCAATACCTTCGTAAGGATGTAACAAAGATTCTTGATTAAATCTTACCCTTCTTATACCAGAAAGATTCCTTTTCCTTCCCTTTTCCTACTGAGAGAAGTCATTTTCCTTCTCTTATTGTTTGCCCCTGTAGCTTGTGTATTGGTATCTGTAATTCTTGCAAATGTGTGGTTAGTGTTTCAGCCTTCCTCATTTCTTTTTTTTTTAATATTTTTTTATTACGTATTTCCCTCAATTACATTTCCAATGCTATCCCAAAAGTCCCCCATACCCTCACCCCCACTTCCCTACCCACCCATTCCCATTTTTTTTTTTTTTTGGCCCTGGCGTTCCCCTGTACTGGGGCATATAAAGTTTGTGTGTCCAATGGGCCTCTCTTTCCAGTGATGGCCGACTAGGCCATCTTTTGATACATATGCAGCTAGAGTCCAGAGCTCCGGGGTACTGGTTAGTTCATAATGTTGTTCCACTTCTAGGGTTGCAGATCCCTTTAGCTCCTTGGGTACTTTCTCTACCTCCTCCATTGGGAGCCCTGTGATCCATCCAATAGCTGACTGTGAGCATCCACTTCTGTGTTTGCTAGGCCCCGGTATAGTCTCACAAGAGACAGCTATATCTGGGTCCTTTCAGCAAAATATTGCTAGTGTATGCAATGGTGTCAGCGTTTGGAAGCTGATTATGGGGTGGATCCCTGGATATGGCAGTCTCTAGATGGTCCATCCTTTCGTCACAGCTCCAAACTTTGTCACTGTAATTCCTTCCGTGGGTCTTTTGTTCCCAATTCTAAGAAGGGGCACAGTGTCCACACTTTGGGCTTCATTCTTCTTGAGTTCCATGCGTTTAACAAATTGTATCTTATATATTGGGTATCCTAAGTTTTGGGCTAATATCCACTTATTAGTGAGTACGTATTGTGTGAGTTCCTTTGTGATTGTGTTACCTAATTCAGGATGATGCCCCCCAGGTCTATCCATTTGGCTAGGAATTTCATAAATTCATTCTTTTTAATAGCTGATTAGTACTCCATTGTGTAAATGTACCACATTTTCTGTATCCATTCCTCTGTTGAGGGGCATCTGGGTTCTTTCCATCTTCTGGCTATTATAAAGCATAAGTCCTTCTTACCGGTTGGGATATCTTCTGGATATATGCCCAGGAGAGGTATTACTGGATCCTAGCATGTGTCTTTCTTACCAGTTGGAATATCTTCTGAATATACACCCAGTTGAGGTATTGCTGGATCCTCTGGTAGTACTATGTCCAATTTTCTGAAGAACCACCAGACTGATTTCCAGAGTGGTTATACAAGCTTACAAACCCACCAACAATGGAGGAGTGTTCCTCTTTCTCCACATCCTCACCAGCATCTGCTGTCACCTGAATTTTTTATCTTAGCCATTCTGACTGGTGTGAGATGGAATCTCAGGGTTGTTTTGATTTGCATTTCCCTGATGATTAAGGATGCTAAACATTTTTTTCAGGTGCTTCTCAGCCATTCCATATTCCTCAGGTGAGAATTCTTTGTTTAGCTCTGAGCCCCATTTTTAATGGGGTTACTTGATTTTCTGGAGTCCAGCTTCTTGAATTATTTATATATAGTGGATATTAGTCCCCTATCTGATTTAGGATAGGTAAAGATCCTTTCCCAATCTTTTGGTGGCCTTTTTATCTTATTGACAGTATCTTTTGCTTTAGAGAAGCTTTGCAGTTTTATGAGATCCCATTTGTCAATTCTCGATCTTACAGCACAAGCCATTGCTGTTCTATTCAGGAATTTTCCCCTGTGCCCATATCTTCGAGGCTTTTCCCTATTTTCTCCTCTATAAGTTTCAGTGTCTCTGGTTTTATGTGGAGTTCCTTAATCCACTTAGATTTGATCTTAGTACAAGGAGATAGGAATGGATCAATTCACATTCTTCTACATGATAACCACCAGTTGTGCCAGAACCATTTGTTGAAAATGCTATCTTTTTTCCACTGGATGGTTTTAGCTACCTTGTCAGAGATCAAGTGACCATAGGTGTGTGGGTTCATTTCTGGGTCTTCAATTCTATTCCATTGGTCTACTTGTCTGTCACTATACCAGTACCATGCAGTTTTTATCACAATTGCTCTGTAGTACAGCTTTAGGTCAGGCATGGTGATTCCACCAGAGGTTCTTTTATCCTTGAGAAGAGTTTTTGCTATCCTAGGTTTTTTGTTATTCCAGATGAATTTGCAGATTGCTCTTTCTAATTTGTTGAAGAATTGAGTTAGAATTTTGATGGGGATTGCATTGAATCTGTAGGTTGCTTTTGGCAAAATAGCCATTTTTACTATATTGATCCTGCCAATCCATGAGCATGGAAGAACTTTCAATCTTCTGAGATCTTCTTTAATTTCTTTCTTCAGAGACATGAAGTTCTTATCATACATATCTTTCACTTCCTTAGTTAGAGTCATGCGAAGTTATTTTATATTATTTGTGGCTATTGAGAAGGGTGTTGTTTCCCTAATTTCTTTCTCAGCATGTTTATTCTTTGTGTAGAGAAAGGCCATTGACTTGTTTGAGTTAATTTTATATCCAGCTACTTCACTGAAGTTGTTTATCAGATTTAGCAGTTTTCTGGTGGAATTTTTATGGCCACGTATATATACTGTCATATCACCTGCAAAAAGTGGTATTTTGACTTCTTTCTTCCCAATTTGTATCTACTTGATCTGCTTTTGTTGTCGAATTTCTCTGGCTAGGACTTCATTTACAATGTTGAATAGTTAGTGAGAAAGTGGGCAGCCTTGTCTAGTCACTGATTTTAGTGGGATTGCTTCCAGCTTCTCACCATTTACTTTGATGTTGGCTACTGGTTTGCTGTAGATTGCTTTTATCATGTTTAGGTATGGGCCTTGAATTCCTGATCTTTCCAAGACATTTATCATGAATGAGTGTTGGATTTTGTCAAATGCTTTCTCTGCACCTAAGGAGATGATCATGTGGTTTTTGTCTTTGAGTTTGTTTATATAGTGGATTACATTGATGGATTTCCATATATTGAACCATCCCTGCATCCCTGGAATAAAACCTACTTGGTCAGGATGGATGATTGTTTTAGTGTGTTGTTTTATTCGGTTAGCAAGAATTTTATTGAGTTTTTTTACATCGATATTCATAAGGGAAATTGGTCTGAAGTTTTCTATCTTTGTTGGATCTTTCTGTGGTTTAGGTATCAGAGGAATTGTGGCTTCATAGAATGAGTCAGGTAGAGTACCTTCTACTTCTATTTTGTGGAATAGTTTGTGCAGAACTGGAATTAGATCTTCTTTGAAGGTCTGATAGAACTCTGCACTAAACCCATCTGGTCCTGGACTATTTTTGGTTGGGAGACTATTAATGACTGCTTCTATTTCTTTAGGGGATATGGGACTGTGTAGATCATTCACTTGATTCTGATTTAACTTTGGTACCTGGTATCTGTCTAGAGATTTGTCCATTTCATCCAGGTTTTCCAGTTTTGTTGAGTATAGCCTTTTATAGAAGGATCTGATGGTGTTTTGGATTTCTTCAGGATCTGTTATTATGTCTCCCTTTTCATTTCTGATTTTGTTAATTAGGATGCTTTCCCTGTGCCCTCTAGTGAGTCTGGCTAAGGGTTATTCTATCTTGTTGATTTTCTCAAAGAACCAGCTCCTGGTTTGGTTGATTCTTTGAACAGCTCTTCTTGTTTCCACTTGGTTGATTTCGCCCCTGAGTTTGATTATTTCCTGCTGTCTTCTCCTCTTGGGTGAATTTGCTTCCTTTTGTTCTAGAGCTTTTAGGCGTGTTGTCAAGCTGCTAGTGTGTGCTCTCTCAAGTTTCTTTTTGGAGGCACTCAGAGCTATGAGTTTCCCTCTTAGAAATGCTTTCATTGTGTCCCATAAGTTTGGGAATGTTGTGGCTTCATTTTCATTAAACTTTAAAGTCTTTAATTTCTTTCTTTATTCTTTCCTTGACCAAGGTATCATTGAGAAGATTGTTGTTCAGTTTCCACATGAATGTTCGCTTTCCATTATTTATGTTGTTATTATAGATCAGCCTTAATCCATGGTGATCTGATAGGATGCATGGGACAATTTCAATATTTTTGTATCTGTTTGGGCCTGTGTTGTGACAAATTATTCTGTCAATTTTGGAGAAGGTACCATGAGGTGCTGAGAAGAAGGTATATCCTTTTGTTTCAGGATAAAATGTTCTGTGGATATCTGTTAAGTCCATTTGTTTCATAACTTCTGTTAGTTTCACTGTGTCCCTGTTTAGTTTCTGTTTCCATGATCTGTCCATTGATGAAAGTGGTGTGTTGAAATCTCCCACTATTATTGTGTGAAGTGCAATGTGTGCTTTGAGCTTTACTAAAGTTTCTTTAATGAATATGACTGCCCATGCATTTGGAGCATAGATATTCAGAATTGAGAGTTCCTCTTGGAGGACTTTACCTTTGATGAGTATGAAGTGTCCCTCCTTGTCTTTTTTGATAACTTTGGGTTGAAAGTCGAATGTATTCTATATTAGAATGGCTACTACAGCTTGTTTCTTCAGACCATTTGCTTGGAAAATTGTTTTCCAGCCTTTCACTCTGAGGTAGTGTCTGTCTTTTTCCCTGAGATGGGTTTCCTATAAGCAGCAAAATGCAGGGTCCTGTTTGTGTAGCCAGTCTGTTAGTCTATGTCTTTTTATTGGGGAATTAAGTCCATTGATATTAAGAGATATTAAGGAAAAGTAATTGTCGCTTCCTATTATTTTTGTTGTTAGAGTTGGCATTCTGTTCTTGTGGCTGTCTTCTTTTTGGTTTGCTGAAGGATTACTTTCTTGCTTTTTCTAGAGCATATTTTCCATCCTTGTTTTTTTTTGTTTGTTTGTTTGTTTGTTTGTTTTTTGTTTTTTTTTGTTTTTTTGTTTTTTTGTTTTTTTTCTGTTATTATCCTTTGAAGGGCTGGATTCGTGGAAAGATAATGTGTGAATTTGGTTTTGTTGTGGAATACTTTGGTTTCTCCATCTATGGTAATTGAGAGTTTGGCTGGGTATAGTAGCCTGAGCTGGCATTTGTGTTCTCTTAGTGTCTGTATAACATCTGTCCAGGATCTTCTGACTTTCATAGTCTCTGGTGAAAAGTCTGGTGTAATTCTGATAGTCCTGCCTTTATATGTTACTTGATTTTTTTCCCTTACTGCTTTTAATATTCTATCTTTATTTAGTGCATTTGTTGTTCTGATTATTATGTTTCAGGAGGAATTTCTTTTCTGGTCCAGTCTATTTGGAGTTCCGTAGGCTTCTTGTATATTCATGAGCATCACTTTCTTTAGGTTTGGAAAGTTTTCTTCTATTATTTTGTTGAAAATATTTGCTGGCCCTTTAAGTTGAAAATCTTCATTCTCATCTACTCCTATTATCTGTAGGTTTGGTCTTCTCATTGTGTCCTGGATTTCCTGGATATTTTGAGTTAGGATCTTTTTGTATATTGCATTGTCTTTGATTGTTGTGCTGATGTTCTCTATAGAGTCTTCTGCACCTGAGATTCTCTCTTCCATCTCTTGTATTCTGTTGCTGATGCTGGCATCTATGGTTCCAGATTTCTTTCCTAGGTTTTCTATCTCCAGCGTTACTCTACTTTGGGTTTTCTTTATTGTGTCTAGTTCGCTCTTTAGGTCTAGTATGGTTTTGTTCATTTCCATCACCTATTTGGATGTGTTTTCCTGTTTTTCTTTAAGGACTTCTACTTGTTTGGTTGTGTTTTCTTGTTTTTCTTGAAGGACTTTTAACTCTTTAGCAGTGTTCTCCTGTATTTCTTTAAGTGAGTTATTAAAGTCCTTCTTGATGTCCCCTACCACCATCATTAGATATGCTTTTAAATCCAGGTCTAGTTTTTCGGGTGTGTTGGGGTGCCCAGGACTGGGTGGGGTGGGATTTCTGTGTTATGATGATGGTGAGTGGTCTTGGTTTCTGTTAGTTTCTCTGTTAGTTTCTATTAGTAATCTCTGGAGTTAGTTGTTATAGTTGTCTCTGGTTAGAGCTTGTTCCTCTGGTAATTATGTTAGCCTCTATAAGCAGACCTGAGAGACAAGCTCTCTCCTGAGTTTCAGTGGTCAGAGTACTCTTGGAAGGCAAGCTCTCCTCTTGCAGGGAAGGTGCCCAGATATCTGGTGTTCGAACCTGCCTCCTGGCAGAAGTTGTGTTCCACTCACCATAGGTCCTAAGATCCCGTGGAGAGTCCTCTGGGGACCTTGGGGGTGTCCGCAGACTCAGCACCCAAGGTGCCCTGGTGCTGGCGCAAACAGGAAGGGGAAAATCTAAACTTCTATAAGGGCAGCAAACTATGGACAGTGAAAACATTACAGTTGATAAGGTCAATCAACAGTCTCAAACCTCAGATATTTTTAGACAGTGTTCAATCATTGCCATTGCACTGTAGGAGGCCATGCATAATGCAGAGTGTTCATGTTTAATACTCATATGTGTGGTTAGGGTGAAGTTGTTCAACACACTGAGGCTACATGCTCCTGCTAGAAAGACCTGGTATTCATCACGCATTTGTTTTTGGATAAACTTTTGATCATAGTGGTTTCAGAAGCCTTTAATGGATATACAGTTTTTATAAACACCAATATTCACTTATATAACCACATGTAGTTATGACTCACAGGTTAACAATCTTGGATGTAGACACTGTGAAAAAAATGTCATCTAAGAGTCAGAGTTTCCTTACAAAGTATTGATCAACAGTATCATTGTAAGTATTAAATGAGATAATAGATGCATACTTTTAGAATGCAACATGAAAAGGCTTATTTTGTATCCATCATTTATTATTATGTGCATATGGATTCCATTTTTTAGTATCACCTTTTCTTTTTGGAATCAGAATGCAAAATATTACAATGGTTTCACAATTCAAATCAATTATTGATTCAACCTTTATTTGAGCTTGTTTGGGAAAACATGGTATGTAACATAGAAACCCCCCAGTAACATTTAGAGTTAAGGGAAATAAATTCTACCAAAATAATATTATATAACCACAAAGGGGGATTATAATGGTGATCATAATGCAACTAAGTAATAAATTATTGTACTTGAGCTTTTTGAGGTTATTTCAACTACTGACTTTGAAAGGATGACTTCATGGAAGGAGTCCTGAGTTCTCCCATTCTGTTGATTACTGTTAAGCCCCACCAGAAAGTTTACTATGATTATGCAACAACCCTATAGACAAGCAAAAGAACAATTGATCAACTGTGCGTTCTCTTCTACTTGTCAGTTTAACTAGGTTGCCACCACTGTCTGCTCACTGAGCTGTTCTAATTGCCCACTTATGTCTGCACTGTTTTAAAGCTGTGCTTTTGAAATATTGCTTTTTCACTGTCTGAAAATTCAAAATGACATGACTCAATCTAATCATGTATGTCTATGGATTATTCGGCAGCATCAGGTTAAAGTGGTCACTTCCCTTGGCTTACCAATACCAGGCTCCTGAGACTGAAAGCATTGCCTAGTATTGACTGAACTCTATATTTGATCTAACATTAATTTCTTCTACCAAAACTAAATCCACGATCAAGACATAAAAGATTTGAAAACAGAGAAAAGTGCAAATAACACATATTTAATTTTCATATGATATATGGGCTAATTCTCATGTGTGGCTCATCACAGGGGCAATTTTTCTGTCTAAAGTTCTTACCTTCTAAACAAAAGTGCATACAAATTATAGTCACCCATTCTTTTTTCTTTTTTTATCTCTTTTTTTTTTTTACAATGTAAATACACAAAGGTCTTTATTATGAGCTCAGTAACAAGAACTCTCACCAGTCACCCTTACATTGGGTCCAAAATAAGAAACTGAGTCTAGGGGCACTAGGTATTTATTACAGTTGCAACAAGATTGGGGAATTTCCATACAGGCAGGCAACTTATTTTTTTTATTTTTTTATTGGATATTTTCATTATTTACATTTCAAATGTTATCCCCTTTCCAGGTTTCTCCTCCCTATACCCCCATCCCATCATCCCTCCCTCTGCTTCTATGAGGGTATTCCCCCACCAACCCACCCACTCCTGCCTCCCTGCCCTCAAATTCCCCTACACTGGGTTATCCAACATTCACAGGACCAAGGGCCTCTCCTCCCATCAATTCCTGACAAGGTCATCCTCTGCTTTATATGTAGCTGGAGCCATGGGTACTCCTTGGTTGGTGGTTTAGTCCCTGGGAGCTCTGGGGGTTGTGATTGGTTGATATTGTTGTTCTTCCTATGGGGTTACAAAATACCTTTAGCTCCTTTAGTCCTTTCTCTAGCTACATCATTGGGGACCCTGTTGGCTGTGAGCATCTGCCTCAGTATTTGTCAGGCTCTGGCACAAGCCTCTAAAGAGACAGCTGTATCAGGCTCCTGTCAGCATGTACTTCTTGGCATCAATAAAAGTGTCTGGGTTTGGTGACTGCATTTGGGATGGATCCCCAGGTGGGGCAGTCTCTGGATGGCCTTTCCTTCAGTCTCTGCTCCACACTTCATCTCCATATTTGCTCCTGTAAGTATTTTGTTCCCCACAGTTTGGTTGTTCTTCTTCTTGAGCTTCATGAGGTCTGTGAATTGTATTTTGGGTATCCGAAGCTTTGGGGTTAATATCCACTTATCAGAGAGTGTATATACCATGTGTGTTCTTTTCTGATTGGGTTACCACACTCAGGATATTTTCTAGTTCCATCCATTTGCCTAAGAATTTCATGAAGTCATTGGTTTTTTTTTTTAATAGCTGAGTATTATTCCAGTGTGTAAATGTACCACATTTTCTGTTTGCATTCCTCTGTTGAAGGACATGAGGGTGGTTTCCAGCTTCTGGCTATTATGAATAAGGATGCTATGAACATAGAAGAGCATGTGTCCTTAATATATGTTGGAGTATCTTTTGGGTATATGCCCAAGAGTGGTATAGCTGGGTCCTAACTCCTAAACCTGATAAACAACTTTAGCAAAGTGCGTGGATATAAAATTTACTCAAAAAAAATCAGTAGCCTTCCTCTATTCAAAGGATAAACAAGCTGAGAAGGTAATTATGGAAATGACACCTGTCACAATAGCCACAAATAATATAAAATACCTTGGTGTGACTCTAACCAAGCAAATGAAAGATCTGTATGACAAGAACTTCAAGTCTCTGAAGAAAGAAATCAATGAAGATCTCAGAAGATGGAAAGATCTCCCATGTGTTTGGATTGGCAGGATTAATATAGTCAAAACGGCCATATGGACAAAAGCAATTTACTGATTCAATGTAATTCCCATCAAAATTCCAACTCAATTTTTTATAATAGTATTTTTATTAGATAATTTCTTCATTTACATTTCAAATGCTATCCCCTTTTCTAGTTTCCTCTCTGAAAATCCCCTATAGTCTCCATCCACCCTGCTCCCCAACCCATCCACTCCCACTTCCTAGCCTTGACATTCCCCTGTACTGGGGCATATAATCTTCACAAGACCAAGGGCCTCTCCTCGCAATGATGGGCCACTAGGCTATCCTCTGCTACATATAAAACTAAAGACAAAAGCTCTGGGGGGTACTGGTTAGTTCATATTCTTGTTCTCCCTATAGGGTTGCAGACCCCTTTAGTTCCTTGGGTACTTTCTCTAGATCCTTCATTGGGGGTCCTGTGTTCCATCCAATAGATTACTGTGAGCACCTACTTCTGTATATGCCAGGCACTGGCATAGCCTCACAAGAGACAGATATATCAGGGTCCTGTCAGCAAATTCTTGTTGGCATATGCAATAGTGTCTGAGTTTGGTGGTTGTTTATGGGATGGATCCCTGCATGGGGCAGTCTCTGGATGGTCTTTTCTTCCCTCTCAGCTCCGAACTTTGCAAAACCCATGAAACTCAAGAAGAAGGAAGAACAAAGTGTAGATACCTTGTTGCTTCTTAGAATAGGGAACAAAATACCCATGGAAGGAGTTACAGAGACAAAGTTCAGAGCTGAGATGGAAGGAAGGACCATCCAACTCAATTCTTATGAGTTAGAAAAAGCAATTTGCATATTCATCTGGGATAACAAAAATCCCAGGATAGAGAAAACTATTCTCAACAATAAAAGAACTTTTGGGGGAATCACCACCCCTGACCTCAAGCTGTATTACAGAACAATTGTGATAATAAAAATAACTGCATGGTATTGGTACAGAGGAAGGCAGGTAGATCAATGGAAGAGAACTGAAGACCAAGAAATGAACCCACACACCTGTGGTCACTTGATCTTTGACAAAGGAGCTAAAATCATCCAGTGGAAAAAAGACAGCAGTTTCAATAAATGACACTGGTTCAACTGGCAGTCAGCATGTAGAAGATTGCAAATTGATCCATTCTTATCTCCTTGTACAAAGCTCAAGTCTAAGTGGATCAAGGACTGCCACATAAAACCAGATACACTGAAACTAATAGAAGGGAAAGTGGGGAAGAACCTTGGGGGAAAATTTCCTGAACAGAACACCAATAGCTTATGCTCTAAGATCAAGAATCAGCAAATGGAACCTCATAAAATTGCAAAGCTTCTGTAAGGCAAAGGACACTGTCAATAGGACAAAATGGCAATCAACAGATTGGGAAAAGATCTTTACCAACCTTAGAACTGATCGAGGGCTTATATCCAATATATAAGAAGAACTCAAGAAGTTAGACTCCAGAGAACCAAATAACCCTATTAAAAATGGGGTACAGTGCTAAAGAAAGAATTCTCAACTGAGGAATACTGAATGGCTGAGAAACACCTAAAGAAATTTTCAACATCCTTAGTCATCAGGGAAATGCAAATCAAAACAACCCTGAGACTCTACCTCATACCAGTCAGAATGGCTAAGATCAAAAACTCAGGTGAGAGCAGATGCTGGAGAATATGTGGAGAAAGAGAAACATTTCTCCATTGTTGGTGTGATTGCAAGCTGATACAACTACGCTGGAAATCAATGTGGAGGTTCCTCAAAATATTAAGTATAATATTATCTGAGGGTCCATCTATATCACTCATGGTCACCCATTCTTATATAAGCTTGCTCTATTATAACATATCATGCAACCCTTTACCTTGTAGCATCCTTCCATTTGTTCTATAGTTAAATATTACTGACTACACACCAAATTTATGCACTATGTAAGGTACTATTGATGAAGTCCTCAAGGTGGAAAATGGGTAAAGTAGGTGTATGTAAAATATGAGTCAAATAAAAATATAATAGTAATGGCAAGAAATAACCTCTGATCTCCCTGAAGTAGACATTTAAATGACAGGATGATTTCTGTATAATTCTGAGTGGAGTGCTGGCTGCAAACCTTATAGGATCCTTATTCTGACAACAAGCATGATTAACAGCATGAAAATATATTTGACAAGTAGAAAGCAATGATGACCAAGGCAGCAGCTGTCATCAGTTAACATTCTACAAACTAATGTTCTACCCAACTAGGCAAACCAATGAGATCAAAATATTTGCCAAACTACAACGATGGCTGAAGTAGAAGACCCAGCTTAGGATTTGGCAATGAAAGAAAATTGTCATGCTTTCAATAAGAGAATAAAAATGATCCTCTTATGCTTTTCTATAGGTAAACATGCCTGAACTTTGTGGAATGTATGAAAACTGGAACTGGGAGAAGCACTTCAGTGGGGAAAGAAATCACAATATATGCTATAGCCATTTTCCAAAAGATTAGTAATAAGATCTCACACAAGATATACATACAGGACTGAATATATATATATATAATCAGTCAATTTGGGGAGAGACACAAATCATGTCTCCAGCACAAATGTCTTAGTTGTTTTGCTTCTTAAATGTAAACTGTGTAAGGGAAATGTAAAACTTCAGTGAATCAACCCTTAAATGTTACTCCTACAGGGAATTTCAACAATTTACTAGGAATATACAGAGCTGTATAGCTAACATAAAATACAGAAGTAGCGACAGACATTCTCGTAAGGGAGCCAAATTTATGAGCCAAGTTGCTCTTTAAAGGTGAATGAACTTCAGCCTTAACTATAGTAGCACCCTAACTAGCAAACACCCTCCCCTGATGTAAATTTTGTTTGTTGTCAAAATAAGAATCCTGCCAGCATCTTAACTAGCAATGTACCCTGGTGTCAATGTCATGTGGATATCACTTGACTACCACATTTAGAAACGAAATGTGTCCCATTCTTCAACTGCCTCTAATCAATACTTCCAGAATTTATATTCTGTAAACATCTGTGCTTTGCGTCTAAACAAATAATTTCATCATAAGCTAGTTCTCAGTAAAAACTACAATAAGTTTTCACAATATATTATGGGAGCTCTGGCCATTCAGTTCTAAATAATGGCTCCTTTTGCTGGACAAGTAAATTGAAATTGATTTGTTTCAGCAGCATATGCTGTAACACACAATGCCTGCTTACAACAAGCCTATTGACTTCTGCAAACACTACTCCAGTTTGCTTCCTCAAGGACTCCCGGCAGGATTTTTAAATCATCCCACCTTCTCTCCCCTAACCCCCAGAACAAAACATCCATTTAAATAAGGACCCTACACAATGTGTCCAAAAAAAGAGTGTGAATGAGCTTTCTTTGAGATCAACTGAGCAGAGCCCAAGGTGAAGAGTGAGCTCCCAGATGAAAAAGTCAAAAAGAAGACACAGACTAAAAGTCAGATCAACTGCTTCTTATAAATCTTAAGAGAGGCCCATTAGACACACAAATTTTATATGCCCCAGTACGGGGGAATGCCAGGGCCAAAAAATGGGAATGGGTGGGTAGGGAAGTGGGGGGTAGGGTATGGGGGACTTTTGCGAGAGCATTGGAAATGTAATTGAGGAAAATACGTAATAAAAAAATATTTTAAAAAAATTTAAAAATAAATAAATATATAAATAAAAAAGAAGAAAAGAGGAAAGGGTAGAGAGACAGGCAGAGACTGGCTATCTCAAAACCATAACTTCATTCCTTTGCTGTTGGGACAATGCTATCCCTGTGTTAGTCAAGCATAGAGGGGTGGACTCATGGGATATATCTCTACTCCAGAGGTAGAACTATAAGCAGGGGATGAAACCGTTCAGGCATGCACATAATGGCTCCCAAAGATGCTACATGCAATACTCATGATACTTCCAGTGCTTTTAGTCACTCAGGAGGGAGGCCCAACCTCATGGAAGCAGAACCTAATTCTTTACTAGTTTCAGAAGAATCTTCTATTGAGTCACAGGAAACACAGAAATTTCTATGTAGGGAGATACATCTGGGGCCAGAGCCAGCAAGAATGACCTTTCATTATTACCTCCTGGGATACTTTTACTATAGCATCCACAAAAGCAGTCATCCTTGTTCAGTCTAGGACATCTCTGTGGATTTTTATCCAAGAGGGTTTCCCAAAGGTTATTTCTGTTTTATATTCTTTGCCACTTTATATCATACTGTTTGCATAGCAGTAGAGGTATTCTCATTTCTATTTTATGATATGTTAAATAAGGCCAACAAAGGAACAAAAATTTCCCAAAGAGCCAAAAGTTTATAACTGACACTCAAAAAATTTGAACTCGGGTCTTATAACTTTAAATAAAGTGCCTTCCTTCAAAATATTTATATTTTATGCACTCAATCATTTATTTTTTATACTCAACAAACATATATTGAGTGCTGACTTTGTGGCAGGCAGTAGGAGCTCTCAAGTTCAGTTTACAATTCACCTTCAGTAACAACTCTTGGAGTTAAGACAGAATCTATAGTCAATGTGATGGTTTGCATATATTAATCCTGGGTTCTTAAATTGTTTTCTTTAAAACCCAACAGGTTATTTTTCATCCCAGCAGAAACAGTTGTCTTGTGAATCGGCTCTCTTTTCCCATAAGCCAAACATCTGGCAAGATGCCTCTAGTGCATTACTTGCTACCAATAGCCCTTAAAGTGAAAACTATCAGTCAGCAGACTTCCCATCTAAAGCCTTTCTGAAGATTTCTGCTTAAGTATGGGGCTACTGCAGGCTGACCCTGGGAACACTCAAGAAATTGACACAAATCTCTCACATTTCCAAACACAGAAGTGTCTTCTTTGCTACCTGGAGCCATCTATTTGAAGAACCTTCACTTATCACCAACTCCTCTTGCGGCACTTCTCTGAATCTGCTATTGTTCCTTCAGCATTCCCTAGAGGCTTTCTCTTCTGCTGAGGAGTTAATGCAAGTCAGTTCTCCTGGTATAGCTTCCTTGCCTTTTCTTATGGTCCTGTGCCTCATAGATGTATGTTGGGCAGTAAGTACGTGAGGCCCATGGCAGACAAATATTAGAAAGATTACAGATGGATGAAGGGGGATTTGGACTCCATGCTTAATCCATAGCCCCAAAATAGGGCATCTATCATTTACATTTTTGAACAGTGGTATGAACACAGGGGATGATTTTCAGGCTGTGGGGATATAGTGTAGTTATATGAACGGGCAAAGAAAGGCTGGTGAAGAAGACTTTGGCCTCAAAAGTCATGAAAGGACAAAGCTCACAATTGGTTACTGACTCTTCTTAACTCTTCATTCCCACAACATACCAGATATTGTCCTTGGATTGCTTCTAGATGAAATCTATGTTTATAGCTGAACTTTTGTCAGTGTGGTCTCCAGTGACATGTACTCTTGTAAACAAAATCCAGCCGAAATTGCTTACTTCACTTCTAGTTTCTCCAAGGTCTATCTATGACCTTGTGTTTCAGAGGTAGTTACTGTCTCACAAGGCTTATTGGCATCTATTTGGCCCATCTCTTCACAGTTTTATATTCCATTTAGAAGCTCCCCTTTTACCCCGCTGCCAATATTTGAAAAGGTTGGTTCATTCACAAGGTCATAGTAACCATTCTCACTTTTCATTCTGATTTTAGGATTTTAACAAGAGCTTCAAAAATATACTAGTGAGATAGCCCTTAGCTGGACAGCCTTTGAACCTTTTCACATGAGTCAATTGGGAAGATGAGGCCTTTCAGCTGGCCTGAGTTGTGTTCTTCCCTAGTATAGAGACAAAACCTTCTATTTCTAGTCTGATCCAGGGCATCATCTCCTCACACTGGAGATAATGAAATTGGCATTCATGTCCCATAAAAGTTCTCTTCCATCTGCTCCTTCCTGTTGGTGACTCTAAGATTATTTCATCTGAAGGTAGAGGTTTCAATGTGCTATTGATCTACTCAAACTCTTCCACTAACTCTATTAATAGAGGAATGCCCAGCCTCCTTAGGCTCACATTCAAGGCTACCCCTGAAGCATGTCTATCCTACCTACCTAAACCTATCTTCACCTGCTTCTCAAATGAGCTTTTTCTTCTACAGACACCAGCTTTTTCTTGTCCTTGGCATATGTCATGCTTTCTTTGTCTTTGCTTCATTATAGAGTATCTGTCCTGCCCCCAAACTATGGCATGTCCTTCCCTCTCTTCTCTATCTACCAAACCTCACCATATCATTCAATGCCTCACTCAAGAAGCACTTCTTTCTTAAAGCCTTCTCTCATTGGCCAACCCATGCCTCTGAAGAATATCATAACCCTTTCAATCATACACAGTTAGAGTCTCTATTTTAAATAAGATCTGACAATTATTCTATTTGCATTAGAGATTGAGAGATTCTCTCATAAATACTCTAAGTTCTCCTAATAAAAGACATCTCCAATTTCTGAAATTTCAACAACAAACTCTCCTTGACCTTTGCCCCAATCCCTTGTTTTTTCTGTATTATGCTACAAATTCCTTCTAGTTTGTGGAGGTAGACAGCAACTTTGTACCTCCCTAACCATATATACCCACAACCTCTCCCTCCTATCACTTGAATGCCATATAAGACACATATTTCCAAGATAGGATTTAGTCAGACTTCTCCTCTCTATCACAAGTTTTTCTCATGAAATTTGCAGTCAGCACATTTTAAGTACAGTCATCTACACTGATATCCCTCCGATGAAAATGTAGCTTACTGGGCCTACAAGCTTTGGGATATGGGCAGATAAATCATCACCACGTGAGGTTAATTTTGGATAATTATCCTTTGGTAACATCTTTGGTAGTACTGAGACAGATGTGAAATGCTTAAAGAGTTTGGGATGCACAGGATGTCCTGGGGTGGGGCTGTATGCTAGCTGTTGCTATTTCCAACCCTTTCTACAGACCTCACCTTAGGTCTAGACACCAGAAAGTAATCATATGGGGAAAAGTTGACCAATTCCATAGGATATCACTGAACAGAAGAAATCCAAAAACTCAAAGATTAGTTTAAGCTTCACAAATTCCTTAAATACCTTTCCTCACTTCTTTCTTTGTGTGTCTTTCTCTCTGTGTGTGTCTCTCTATCTCTGTCTCTCTCTTTCTGTGTGTGTGTGTGTGTGTGTGTGTGTGTGTGTACCTCTGTTACTTACTTACTACCTGTTCATTCTCTCTCCTTTAGTCTTTTTTTTTTTTTTTTGGCTTCTAATACTTTGGATTTGATGAGAAAAAAAAATTTTCACAGGAGAAAACTGGTAGCAATATACAAATCAAGAAAAATACAGTTCCAGGCTGGAGAGATAGCTTAGCCATTAACAAGGATGCTCATAACCAAAACTTTAAGAAAAGCATGACTCCTTTATTTGAAGTCCATCTTTTTTTATGATTCTACTCCATTGAACTTATAACCTCATGAAACCTAATTCAACTATGAAACCTAATTCAACTATAGTTCATTTCTCTTCTGGACAAATTGGGGAAAGTCAATTTGAATTATGAACTCGTGTGTGTGTGTGTGTACAAAAAAAGTGGATTTCTATTCATTTATTCAGCAACATCATAAATTTGAAGACTTGAACATTGTATGTATGACCTTATATAGCTAATCACAAAAGAGGGAAAAAACCTCAGATGCACATACACCGTTAATTTTATTAAACAGATCTAGTGTTTTACACTCAGCTAAACTAGTAGTTTGAGTTTACAAATATGATCTTTACACAATCAAAGTAGCCTAAGTAGCTAAATTATTCTGTCTGTTTTGAATTTGTTTACAGTGTTCTACTATTAAAGCAACCTTGTTTTCTCAAACCATAGCAAAACTTTCAGTTTGATTTACATTGTAATGAATAAAACATTGACTTCAAAACAATTATAATGACTTGTAAGTTCAGTACCTTTATGCACCAATGTTATATATAAAGCTAAAATATTTAACTACCCAGATATTCTGGGCCTTATTCACCATGTTTAGAGACCATGGGGTAGTCACTGTTTTGAGAAACACTGTTTTAGAGCAGTCCTCTGACATTGTCCTCTTGCAATGCCTGATTTTTCACAGCATCTTGTTAATCTGACCACAATTGCAGTTGGTAGCTAATGCGTGATCCCTGGAAGACACCAAGGGCATTTTCCTGTCTTCTTTACAAAGCTACACAAGGCATCTCTAGTGACATTAAATTTGGATGCCTTTAAAAGGTTTTCCTCTGAGACTATTTTTTTTTTTACCATCCCTGATTATCACATCGAGCAGCACATTCTGCAGCCAGTGAAAGCCTGGACCTCTCCCAAGTGAAAGGTCTGGCAGAAGGTTCAGACCTTCAGGTTAAACATTGGACGTGACCAGATTTGAAGTCCCCACATGCAGAGGTCTTGACTATTGATGTGGCCGGGAGATTGTTCAAGGTGGTTAACACTTCAAAAGGCAAACCATGTATTTAAGAGGTGAGATAATGAACACAAGTATAATTCCACAACCTTATTCCAAAATGCCTCCTTTAAAATCTGTTCAGAAAATCATGCTGGGTTCTACAAGTGTTGCAAAGGCAAAGTTATAAGGTACATGAGCTCTCAAGCCCTATGTATCTATGCTTTCTTATAGCAATGTCAATCTGGCAATACATAATGTCCTTAGCCTGTCCATAGAAGACACTTACATTTTTGTTGCCTTAGCCTGGACTGTATATTTACCTTCACATTATTTCTTGGCCTCTATTTTCCAGATAGTCCTTAGCATCCTTCATGCCTATCCTATCTCTGAGTAAAATGTGGTAAGCACTGGAACACATAAATAAACTTTTTGTGTTCCAAGTAAAGTTCAGTTAGCAGGACTTCACCCTGAACTATTTCCTGTATTACCTAACACCAAGATGACCATGGTCCCAAACTATAGCCCCTAATACTGACCACAGATGAATTTCTGTCCCTTCCCACCATATGACGCCTAGTTGAGGTTATAAAAACAGAATGACCAGAGGATAAGGATAATTAGAAAGGGAATGGAGAGGAGGAAGGAAGGAGGAAGGAAGAATGTATAGGAAGAAGAGTTGGGACGCTCAAGGACATCCTGTTCTCTGAGTTCCAAGCCAGCCAGGACTACTTAGCAGGACCCTGTCACAGAAAGGTGCTCAAAAAAGATAAAGAACAAGGAAAGACTCAGAAAATCCCATTGTGACCAACGGAGGCAAGCTTCCTAGGCAACATCTTAGCAATGTGAGTATTAATCAGCAGTGCTACTTTGCTATAAGAAGGAAGTCATGTTGCCAACTGTAATTTATAATCTATCAGTAAAAGGTGAAGGTGGACATAGATATGGACAGCAAAAGTGTCTCTGTAGATGAACAAATAAACTGAACAAGCAGAGCCCCCTTCACCTAAAGCATGTGGCTCACTGTCAACCATATCAAGATGTACTTTTTACTATGCTTGTTGACATAACCCTGACTCTGCTCATATTGGCAAAAGAAGAACTGAACCATGGTGTCAGAATATTCACAAAAGTAAATATTTATAAGCAGAACAGACAGTAAACGCCTGAGAGCAATAACCCTGGGAGCACCCGAATGTGAAACATCTAACACCATTGCCATTTGTTATAGCTTTGAGTTGTAAATAACAGTCCTTAAGATAAATTCCAATCTCTTAATGGTATCATATTTGAAGTACAAAAGAGAATATTTGAATGACCCCAAGGCAGTTCATTTCAAACAACTAACTTCTGCTTACTATTAATTGAAAATTCATGCATGTGCTGTGGTTTTTTTTTTAAAAGCAACCTCTGAATCCAGCCATTGCTCAGTGATTCCTCTGATGTTGAATACTCCTCCCAAGAGACTTCTCCTATCACCCCAGATGATCTGGGAAGAACAGCTACTCGGATGATGTGTGTCCTTGTGTTCAACAGCTGCTGACAGTATGTAAATTCATGATAAGCAGAACTCATCCACAATAATGAGACTGCATCATTTTCAGGATTGTGATCAGCACTTGTTGCCCTTAGAAAAACTAAAAGGAATGTAAAGACTGTCTTTAGTAAGCCTTACTATCCTTCTCTCTGCCCTATGTCCTAAGGCAGCAATGTGAGGGCTCCCAAATTCCCATGTCTACCTGTTCTTCCACCACAACAGAAGGGGTCCTAGGCTATCACCACAAATAGAAAAGGGAAACAGGGGACTATGTTCCAACCTGAACTAGCTATGTTACCTTGGGGACACAACTTTTATCTTAGTCTCAATATCCTGATACTCAGTGTCCTAAATTTATCATTTTAATAAAATGAAAGTAAAGAAGATCAAGGGAACTAGAATTTATACAGCTCTTAGCACGTACTAGACACTGTGCTCAAAGCTATTTGTATCAATTATCCCTTTAATCTTCTCAAGCAGTTATTACAATGCTGACTCTAGAGATAAGGAATATTAGGTTCAGTGAGGTTATATGGGTAGCTCAAATCCACAAAGCTTATAAGTGGTAGAAGGGGGATTTCAAACAGGTCAGTGTATGGTGACTGTATTGCTTCCAGGGGTTTGGCTCAGATAATCCCTAAGGCTCCTTCCAGCATTAATAACGTATGAGTCTATGAAAACCTATCATGTACATAACTGTCTACTCCACATAGTTAAGGTGCCAGCCCCATAAAAATTTGTGAAAAGAAGAAGTTTGGGGATTATAAATGAGAGTTATAAAGAATGGATATTTGGGGCCTGAGTTTAACTGTACAGAAACAGAAGAAATGAAATCTAACTGTTCTTTAGAATCCCATTAAAGGAAAATGCAGGAGCTAGGAACGATGTCTCAGTGGGTAAAGTACTTGCTGCCCAAGCACAAAGACCTGAGTCTCTAGAATCCAAATAAAACCCAGGCATTGGCATAATATACATGTGTATCCCCAGTGGTGATGATAGAACAGAGAGATGCATGGAATCTCTCACCACCCCCTTCCTCCTTCAATACCAGAAGAAAGAAGTCTGTCTTCAATCACTTAAATGAGCCAAAAATGAGCACTATCCTTTCCCATCAACTGAATCAAAATTGGTCCACTTCTCTAACCTTGTTTACTTTGTCTTTCCTACAGTACAAAGACATCTTCCCTCATTATACTCTGTGTGTGAAGCCATAACGTAGAATTCAGATTAGACTTATGTGACTGGGTAGCACCAAGAGGCTGAGATTAAATGGTGGTAGCCAGGATTGGAGGTGTTGGTGAGACAATCAGCACAACTGCATAGCAAATGTTACAAAGTGGAAGGATTCTGGCTTTTGCAATGAAAAGTTTTACACAATTGGTGCCTCAAATATTGAGAATAGGATACAAAGCCAAATATTAAGGAGAATTTATATACTATCACAGAAAATTTTACCTGAAACTCTATACCAATCTTGGACATATTTACCAAAATGACTTATTATACACCACTTACCTACTATTTAAATCTAAAACTCAGGTCTATATAATTACTTCTCAAAACTAATAAAATAACCTACTTTATCTCCCTGCCTCTTAATCTATTCACTACTCTGTTGCCATGAAGTTTAGTCCAAACATAAATCTCTCCATAGAATTTCCTTACTTCAAACCCTGAAGTAATTCCTCCCTGCCATAAACACACAAACTTGGAACCCTCACATAATACCCAAGCACTTCATGAGCGCTCCTCTCTGCACCCCAAACATTTTGGAGTTCTTAGATCACATTGGATATGGCCTGGTTCATGTAGCTTCCTCCAACCTAAATGGTTTTGTTTGTTTGTTTGTTTTTATGATCTCCCATCTTTCTGGTGAATCCCAATACTCACAGTCAGATCATATTTGCTTTTTCCTTGTCAACTGCTCTGATATTACCATGACAAAATTTATATCCCCACAACTAAGACATGATTTTTACCATAGTAGCTACAGTCCTTGCTTATATTCCTATTTATTGGCCCCAACAGATATGATACTTACCAAGGATAGTGACTATGCATGACATTGGGATAATTCATTTTTAGTAATGACCAGTTGAATTAAGAGACAGGTAAGTGAATGGTTAGAGGAGAAAATAATCAGACTATAGAATGAATGAACATAGAATCATAGCTATACTAACAAAAACAATACATAACACTTTACATATTCACCGTACATCATGCTGTATCAGAACTTCCAAACTACTTTAAAACCTTATATCTTATTTGTTCCCAATAAAATTATGGGGGAGAAATGGCATTCAAATAACATGATCCCACTGGGATTAGAATTCACATTGCCAGAATTATTTCCAAATTGTGTTTTCATTGGTAAATCAACACTATGAGAAAGAAAAATTGTTTATTAGTAAATTTTTTTCTCTTAAGACCTTTTCTCCCCAAATCAACTTTCTCCATGCATTTGGGTAGATGCTGCTTCCACAATGCCATTTTACATTTTGACTCTTTGATGTTCAGCACAAAGTCAGGTCAGTGCTCCCTGGCCTTGACAGCACTCACAGAGTATAGCAGGCCAGGACACGGGAGAAAGCTCAAATGTTAAAAGGCCAATTGCAAGTCTCATCAGAAAATCAAATACATAACTCTAAAAATATCCCCCGTGATCTATGCATGTAGCCATGGTGTCTGACAAATTCAATTAAAGCTGTCATACATCATTCCTCACAGTGTTATTGAGAGAAATGTAGTAGTATCGAATTTTAATTATTCAGCTCCTATTGATCTCACCATAATCTGGTGAGAATCATTTGCAAACTGACAGTCCCTTCAGAAGACAGCTGCTATTATCTAATTATAAATCTCATAGTGTCATTTGATAAAAGGTAAACTTTTGTCTTCCCCTCAAATGAGATAAAGAAGACAAAAGCCCCAATTTTTGCTGACAAAATTTCAAAATGCAAAACAAAACACTAAACAGACATTTCTTAAACTTATCTTTGAATGGAGCCTGTTTTGTGGAACTACTCAGTTCTGGGTTCTCAGTATCCACAAACTGAGTATGTGGTTACTGTTGGCACAATCTCCAAAAGCTTTACTGTAGGATCTCTTGATCAACCCTCCCTCATGCTCTAGCAGTGTCTCAATGTTCATTCCCAAAGACTGCTATGCTCTAAGTTTTGTTCTCTTTGCTGGTATAATCAAGAAAACTATACGTGCATTCTTTCGGGCATCCCCAAAGCATTCAGACAGAAAATTGGGGAATTTGAAGTTCCTGGAAGATGTCTAGGAAGACAAGGAGAAAAGACGCACTTTAAGGACAACTGAGAGTGTACCTTCAAGGTTCAGAATGGCAAACCGTTGTGGTCATGTCCGTACTTGGTAAATCTATTCTATCTGTTCTCTTTCTCCTTCAAAGCCAGTGTGTGTGTGTGTGTGTGTGTGTGTGTGTGTTTGAGTACAAGGTATATATATACTCAAAACCAAGAAGAGACACAAAGAGACAGGATTCTGAAGAAATTCCTGAAAACCTGAAAGTCAATAGATCACACTAAAGTGGGGAGTGGCAGCCTAGGACATGCACAAATTAAGTACCAGTAGCTGGTTTCACAAAAGGTAAGGACAACAAAAGGAAACTTCACTTTTGAAAGCCAGCGAACCCGAGGCAGAACTTGACACAGGGGAAAACAACACAGTTGCTTAAAAGGTCAGTGAAGTGATTACAGCAGCCAAGCTCTGTGTATCCCCTTGTCCTTTACTTACCATGAGTCAAGCAACAGCAATAAGGATGCCTCACATCATACAAATACATAAGAGTGTCCTAGGAGTCTGGTTACTTCCAAAAGAAAAGAGGAATGACTATGTCCTGATTGCAAACTATAAAAAAAGTTCTTTCAAACAACAGCATTGAAGGTATTGCTGGATAATTTCTACTGGCACAGAAAACATATAAGCATTTCATGGAGAATAGCATAAACAAGTGCATCAAGAGATGAAGCAAGTGATCTGGTCTATAAGGATAATTTCAAAATTAAGAATCACCTAATATTTGAGGAGCAATGGTTATAATGAAGGACAGGGATTTTTACCAGCAATGGCAGATAAAAATACAGTGGAGGCAGAAGGCAATACATCAACAAAAGATACAGGGGGAAGAATTAATGGGATATGCCAAGCTTAGGATGCAAGAGCGAGATAAGTCAGGAGTTTAGTGGAGTTACACTGTGGAGGGTTTCAGATATCAAGTAGAACCATTTAGATTTTATTCTGTCAGCAATGAGAAAGAAGACAGTGGCAGTTTATGAGGAGGAATGTGACAGGACAAGAGCTGTGCTTTTGAAGATAACTCTGATAGGATGATAGAGTGGAGATAGAAGTAGAAAGAGTAGAGCCATTTAAGTATCTTCAACAGAGTAAAGCCTAGACAATTAAGGTCTAAGTGCAGTGACACTACAAGAGAAAAGAAGAATCAAATGAGAGCTGTTAAAGCATCTGTAACTGATTAGGTGTAAAGCTTCAAAGGGGGACATGTTCCTGTTACACTATTCAGTGATTTAGGGATCCACAAAAGAGTTGTTTAGGGGTTTTACTTGTTTTTATCATTGTTGTTATCATTTGATAGGAGGAAGCTCACATATAAGACAGATTGAGTTTGAGATACCTACAAGGTATCAACATGAAAATGGCCCATAAGCATTTCAACATTCAAATCCCAGTTTGAGGAGAGAAGCCAAACTTATATATATACAGTGTAAAAACCTTGTTCCACAGTGGGTTAGGTCACCTCTGGATTGAGTGACTGAAAAAGCGTGATGCGGTGACTAAGAAAAAGGTTCCAAATAAGGAAGCAGCAAATTGATTTCTACTAATCCAAGGCAAATAAGTTGAGCAAGTGATCATAAAAAAAAAAAAGAAAAAAGAAAAACTCACAAGATACAAATTGTTGGGCTTAAGGGTATGCCCCTTAAACACATTCAGATGTTTTGTTTGAACT
Source organism: Mus musculus (assembly GCF_000001635.26). NCBI lineage: Eukaryota > Metazoa > Chordata > Mammalia > Rodentia > Muridae > Mus > Mus musculus. The sequence goes on from NC_000086.7 coordinate 47,265,143, forward strand.
ATATTGACACACAAAAAACTGTATATTACAGTTGGAGACACTGGAGTACAGAGAACTAACCTTGTATCCTCCAAAATCGCATACCCCAATTGATGAAAAGCTTGGCAGCCAGCTCTTCAACATGATCACTTCAGGGATACTTTTCTCTGCACACTGTGCCCCTAATTCACAGTGTGGCATGGTTGCGATTGGTGTAGCAGATTTGAAGCTTGCGCATTTAGTCTATACATTTGCTATCAAGAGAACCATAACAAGCAAGCATCAAAACAATAAGTACATTTTCAAACCACTTGCTGGTCCCCATGTAAAGGAATATTTTTTAAATTGTTATTTCAATACTTTAAATTTTCTTATTTACTTTTTAATCTGATCACATCTCCCCCTCCCTCCTCTCCTCCCAGTTCCTCCCTCTCATCTCTACTCCAGCCCCATCCTCCCTGCCTCCCTTTCTCTTCTGAAAAGGGAGAGAAAACAAAAAGCCTCACGTGAATATCTATGTCTACCAGCCATGGCATATCAAGTTGCAGTAGAGATTGGTGTACCTTCTCCTATTGTGGCTAGGCAAGGGAGCCCAGTGAGGGTAAAGGGATCCAAAATCACACAGCAGAGTCAGATACAGTTCCTGCTCCTGCTGTTAGGAGTCCCACATGAAAACCTACCTGCACAACAGTTAACATATATACTGAGTGACCTAGGTCTCTTCCATGCATGCTCTCTGGTTGTTGGTTCACTCTATGCAAGCCCTTATGGGCCCAAGTTAGTTGATTCTGTAGGTGTTCTTTTGGTATCCTTGGCCTCTCTGGCTCTCTCAGTCTTTCCTCTCCCTCTTCATAAATGTTTCCCAAACTCCACCTAATGTTTGGCTCAGAGTCTCTGCATCTGTTTCTATCAGTGGCTAGGTAAAGCTTATCAGAGAATAGTTATGGGTAGAATGCTTTAAAAAATGGGTATATTTTAAAATAACTTGCTTTTCCTCATGTAAATAAATCTTAGTCAGAGGTCATGTTTTTATCTCATTTATGAAATCTGCCTTTAAAAAAATAATGAATATATATGGTGTAATATTAGGTAAGAGGAAACAGACCAGGGAAAGCAGATAAGAGAAAATACATATGGGGAATAGAAAAAAAATGCACTGATATACATGTATAAAAATATGCAGCATACATTGATTAATAAATATATAATACATAAAGTGTGTGAATAATTCATATTTTAAATTCAGATCATTTACAGGAACTCATATACTCCTAAAAATGCTCTATTCAAACTAGATGCTAATAATTTGGTCTTTTTCCTTCCTTACTCTACATTTTCTAAAATATATTCTGTCTTCATTAGGGTTCTCATTGATGTGATGAAACACTATGGATAAAAGGAACTTAGGAACAAAGATAGAGAACTTCAGACAAACTTCCCTTATGAATATAAATGCGAAAATCCTCAAGAAAGTTCTTACTAACCGAATCCAAGAACACATCAAAATAATCATCCATCCTGACCAAGTAGGTTTCATCCCAGGGATGCAGGGATGGTTCAATATACAGAAATCCATCAACGTAATCCAGTATCTAAACAAACTCAAAGACAAAAACCACACAATCATCTCATTAGATGCAGAGAAAGCATTAGACAAAATCCAACATCCATTCATGGTAAAAAGTCTTGGAAAGATCAGGAATTCAAGGCCCATACCTAAACATGATAAAAGCAATCTACAGCAAACCAGTAGCCAACATCAAAGTAAATGGTGAGAAGCTGGAAGCAATCCCACTAAAATCAGGGACTAGACAAGGCTGCCCACTTTCTCCCTACCTATTCAACATTGTACTTGAAGTCCTAGCCAGAGCAATTCAACAACAAAAAAAGATCAAGGGGATATAAATTGGAATGGAAGAAGTCAAAATATCACTTTTTGCAGATGATATGATAGTATATATAAGTGACCCTAAAAATTCCACCAGAGAACTCCTAAACCTGATAAACAGCTTCAATGAAGTAGCTGGATATAAAATTAACTCAAACAAATCAATGGTCTTTCTGTACACAAAGGATAAACAGGCTGAGAAAGAAATTAGGGAAGCAACACCCTTCTCAATAGTCACAAATAATATAAAATAACTTGGCGTGACTCTAAGGAAGTGAAAGATCTGTATAAGAACTTCAAGTCTATGAAAAAAAGAAATTAAAGAAGATTCAGAAGATGGAAAGGTCTCCCATGCTCATGGATTGGCAGGATCAACATTGTAAAAATGGCTATCTTGCCCAAAGCAATCTACAGATTCAATGCAATCCCCATCAAAAATCCAACTCAATTCTTCAATGAATTAGAAAGGGCAATCTGCAAATTCATCTGGAGTAACAAAAAACCTAGGATAGCAAAAACTCTGCTCAAGGATAAAAAAAAACCTCTGGTGGAATCACCATGCCTGACCTAAAGCTGTACTACAGAGCAATTGTGATAAAACCTGCATGGTACTGGTATAGCAACAGACAAGTAGACCAATGGAATAGAAATGAAGACCCAGAAATGAACCCACACACCCATGGTGACTTGATCTCTGACAAGGTAGCTACAACCATCCAGTGGAAAAAAGATAGCATTTTCAACAAATGGTGCTGGCACAACTAGTAGTTATCATGTAGAAGAATGTGAATTGATCCATTCCTATCTCCTTGTACTAAGGTCAAATCTAAGTAGATCAAGGAACTCCACATAAAACCAGAGACATTGAAACGTATAGAGGAGAAAGTAGGGAAAAGCCTCAAAGATATGGGCACAGGGGAAACATTCCTGAATAGAATAGCAATGGCTTATGCTGTAAGATCGAGAATTGACAAATGGGACCTCATAAAATGGGGGACTTTTGGGATAGCATTCTAAATGTAATTGAGGAAAATACATAATAATAAAAAATATTTTAAAAAATTGCAAAGCTTCTCCAAGGCAAAAGACACTGTCAATAAGACAAAAAGGCCACCAACAGAGTGGGAAAGAATCTTTACCTATTCTAAATCAGATAAGGGACTAATATCCAATATATATAAAGAACTCAAGAAGGTGGACTCCAGAAAAATCAAATAACCCCATTAAAAATGGGGCTCAGAGCTAAACAAAGAATTCTCACCTGAGGAATACCAAATGCCTGTGAAGCACCTGAAAAAATGTTCAATATCCTTAATCATCAGAGAAATGCAAATCAAAACAACCCTGAGATTCCATCTCACACCAGTCAGAATGGCTAAGATCAAAAATTCAGGTGACAGCAGATGCTGGTGAGGATGTGGAGAAAGAGAAACACTCCTCCACTGTTAGTGGGAATGAAAGCTTGTATAACCACTCTAGCAATCAGTCTGGCGGTTCCTCAGAAAATTGGACATAGTAGTACTACTGGAGGATCCAGCAATACCTCTCCTGGGCATATATCCAGAAGATGTTCCAACCGGTAAGAAGGACACATGCCTCCCTATGTTCATAGCAGCCTTATTTATAATAGTCAGAAGCCTGAAAGAACCCTCAACAGAGGAATTGATACAGAAACTGTGGCACATTTACACAATGGAGTACTACTCAGCTACTAAAAAGAATGAATTTATGAAATTCCTAAGCAAATGGATGGACCTGGAGGGCACCATCTTGAGTGAGGTAACCCAATCACAAAAGAACTCACATGATATGTACTCACTGATAAGTGGATATTAGCCCAGAAACTTAGAATACCCAAGATATAAGATATAATTTGCCAAACACATGAAACTCAAGAATAATGAAGACCAAAGTGTGGACACTTTGCCCCTTCTTAGAATCTGGAACAAAACACCCATGGAAGGAGTTGCAGAGAAAAAGTTTGGAGCTGAGATGAAAGGATGGACCATCTAGAGACTGCCATACCTGGGGATCCATCCCATAATCAGCCTCCAAATTCTGACACCATTGCATACACTAGCAAGATTTTGCTGAAAGGACCCAGATATAGCTGTCTCTTGTGAGACTATGCTGGGGCCTAGCAAACACAGAAGTGGATGCTCACAGTCAGCTATTGGATGGATCACAGGGCCCCCAATGGAGGAGCTATAGAAAGTAACCAAGGAGCTAAAGGGATCTTCAATACTATAGGTGGAACAACAATGTGAACTAACCAGTAATCCTCTGAGCTAGTGTCTCTAGCTGCATATGTAGCAGAAGATGGCCTAGTCGGCCATCAGTTGAAAGAGAGGCCCATTGGTTCTGCAAACTTTATATGCCTCAGTATAGGGGAATGCCAGGGCCAAGAAGTCGGAGTGGGAGTGGGAGGTTGGGGGAGTGGGTGGGGGAGTAGGTGGGGAACTTTTGCGATAGCATTGGAAATGTAACTGAAATAAATACCTAAAAATAAAAAGCAACTTAGGGATGAATGAGCTTATTTCATTCACAATTGCATACAGCAGTTCATCATCCAAAGCAGTGAGGGCAGGAATCTGGAGTCCATGAAGGAGCATTGTTTACTGCTCTGTTCCCCAAGGATTATTCAACCTGCTTTCCTATATAAGCAAGGACCACCCAACAGGCTGTCCACATACACAGTAGGCTGGGCCTTCCCGCATCAATCACTAACAAAGAAAATGCCCTAAACGATTGCCCACCTATACCTCCAGCTTACACAGGCAGCCCAATCTTGAGACAGTTTCTAAATTGAAGTGATCTCCTCCCAGAAGACTTTAGTTTGGGTTGTACCAAATTGACATAAAATAGAAATAGAAAGGACTATTACCAAGACAAATAAACAAACACATTGCACCTTCAAGATAGTTCAATACTTCTAAGTCATCAAGAAATCTTAACACACACACACACACACACACACACACACACACACACACACACACACACAAAACAAAAAACCCTCTCACAAGATTATAAAACAAATTCTACATCCCATAGTATGCCATACAGGGATTCCCATGTAAGAACATCAGTCTTTCTTTCTACATCTATTTTCTATTATACCAAAAATATCAAGCTGTCTTGATAGTATACTATTCCCATACAGTTCCTTATGCATTAAAATGGCCTTACTCTATAATCACTTGACTAAAACCCTATCCCTTTTCCTCAGATCTAGCTCAAATTTTATTGTGATGTATCCCCTACACATTCCATGGGTAAATACGTTCTCCTTCCTGTATACATGCCCTGGGAAAAGAAAAGAATCTGAGGTCAACATAGATTTCATTGTGGGACACACATAAAGTGTTACATTCTCTTCATGCTAGTCAGTTTTATCTACTTAATTTATCTGTCCCTAAATTATGTTATGTTTATTACTAGTAACATAATGATGAACCAGAAAGTGTTCTGATTTCAAAGATTTCATAGTTAAACCATGAAGCAAATCCTTTAGAAGGTAATTATAAGTATTATACTATGATAAGTATAATAAAGGCAAGCCTAAGGTACTATGGACCACAGAGTGTCACTAAAGCTAGTTTTAGAGAGAAGATTAACTTCATGGAATAAGCGACACCTGCCTAGAAACCTTAAGTTTAAATCAAAGAGTACACAAGGAGGGACCCATGGCTGCAGGTGCATATGTAGCAGAGGATGGCCTTATCTGGCATCAATGGGAAAGGAAGCCCTTGGACCTGTGGAAGCTTGATGCCCCAGTGTAGAGGAATGCCAGGATGGTAAGTCGGGAGTGGTTGGGTGGGTGGGTGGAGGAGCACTCTCATAGAAGCAGGGGAGTGGGATATGGGATTTGGAGAGGGGAAACCAGGAAGTGGGCAAATAAAAGATAGATAGATAGATAGATAGATAGATAGATAGATAGATAGATAGATAGATAGATAGATTTTATCCAAACAAAACCACAAATAAAGGAGAATGGCAAAAGACAAAACTAGAAAGACAAGTCATGCCAAAGTCATGCATGGCATTAATGACACTGACATAGAGTTTCAATTGTATTTCAATGTAAAGAGGAAGGAAAGGGCCCTAAAACAGGCAATGGTTTGATTTGATTTCCATTTTTCAAAGATAATTTTGACTGCTTAATTGAGAATGGATTGGGAATAGATGCTATAAGAGTTTTATCTGGGATCCCTAAGAAATATTTCATAGCAGTGCTATGGTTTGGATATGATTTGAGTGTCCCCAAAGGTTTCACATGTGGAAACTAAATCTGACTATAGTGTAAAGAGGCAGTGCCTTTAAAAAGAGATGATTAGATTAATATGTCACGGTGGAGTCCCATAAAAGATCACAAGTAGTTTTACGAGAAAAAGACTTGCCAGAGCAGAAGTAAGCTTCCTAAGTCTTAACATGTAATGATTTATACCTCTTGGTATTGTTTTCAGACTCTATTAACAATAAAGCCATCATGAGATAAGGCACCTAGTCTGAACATGAAGAACTATGAGCCAAAATAAACCTCATTTTCTTCAAAATAAGTCCTTCATATATCATTATAATTTACAAGAGGATTAAAACAGACATTTGAGGAGATAACAGTAGCTTGTTTTAGGCAAGTAATAGTTTCCAATTTGGGCTAAACTATAGAGTTTTCTATAGATATAATTAATATAGACTAGTTAGTTTTAAGGAATTTGACAGAGGTAAAATGTGCAAGCTATAAGGACTGACTACTTGACAATGACACTACTGAGTCTCAGTGAAATAATATTATTTGGTTCCCCTTATCAATGGCCAAGAGGTAAAACTCCTTTATATATATGTAGCCAGTTAATCCCCTATTCATATTTCATGGGTGTTATAGTATTTTAATGATATTACTCCCTATCATGAGGCATAGGTGTGGTTGCATATTGTAAGGCAATGGAAAACTGAAGATTCAACCCTAGTTTCTAATTGCACACAGTGGACAGCATTGATTTTTGAAAAAAAAAAAGAACCAAGAGAATAAGTAAAGTATGAGGCCAGGTGTGAAGCCGAGAGACACTGGTTTTTGTTTGAGTTGTGTTACACTTGAGGACCCTGTATCACTTAAGCCTACACTTGGTATTCAGGAACAGGTGGTCAATGTTTTTCTTTTAAATCTTTACATTATAAAAACAACTAAGACCACTGAGATTGCTCAGCAAGTAAAGAATTTGCCATTGAAGCCTCATGAACTGTTCAGTGTTTGAAACCCACATAAACATGAAAGAAAACTCTCTCTACCAAATCTGTCCTTTGATCTTCCCACATGTGATATGGTATGTGTGTGACTCCTACCACATAGAAAAATTAATAATAACTTTTTAAAGAATAAGAAGGAAGAGGAAAGTGGGCTGGAGAGATGGCTCAGAGGTTAGGAGCACTGACTGCTCTTCCGAAGGCCCTGAGTTCAAACCCCAGCAACCACATGGTGGCTCACAACCATCTGTAAAGAAGGAAGAGGAAAATGAAATCTTGAGAAATTCCAAGCAGGAGTGTTCATTTTTGATGACAGCATAGCATTTAGTGTTTTACCTTATTATTGACCATTGTTTAGATATATAGTGAAAAGTCAGAAAATAAGCATGAAAATGTGGAAATTGGTCAGTTTTTGAACAGATCACGTGTCTATTGGAAAATGTGGAGATTACCTACTATTTCTGAACTGATATTAAGTAGTGTCTTTAATTTCAGTGTATGCTTTTGATGAAATTGGGTGTACCAGACTTCGGTGCATATATGTTTAGGATTTTAATGTCTTCATAGCATAGTTATTCATTTGATGGGAATGAAGGATGTTTTAGCTTTTCTGGTGAGTTTTGTTTGAAGGCTTTTTGTTCAGCCTCAACTGATGCATTTACAACACAACCTCTCCTAAGGCTCGAGAAACACCATGGAAGCAGGCACAGGTTGTAAGAGCCAAAGGATCAGAATACCTGCTTGTAGGTTGTATAAAAAAGTACTAAGAATTAAACCCAGCAAACAAGCATATATATATGACTACTTAAAAATTCAGCTTTGGTTGCACTTGTGCAAGTGAATACTACATGTGATAAGTCAGAAATGTCTGTACTTGGAAGAGAATATCTAAAAATAAATATAACACCAATGCTATATTGTTATGCAACTTAAAATGTGAAAATTGTAGAGTTTTATCAGGAACGAGAGGGGGTACATTTAAAGCTATGGAAAAGCTGCTGTGCACAGTGCTGAGGTAACAGTCAAAGAGACAAAGAGACGAACACAGTTAAAAAGAAACCATGCACTCTGCATTCGGGCAAAAGGAATGGTGCCTTGAGGGCAAAATTCCACCCAACAAGGGTTGTAATGTATAAAAATGCAAATGTATTTGAAATGAACAGGCTAAAAACAGAATATCCAAGAACACAGAGCCTCTAAGGCATCCTACTGGAGCAGGGATTTAAAAAAAAAAACAGATTAAAGGTTTAAAAGTACATCCATAAAAGTACACAGATTATCTGTAGCTGTGGTCTGAGGGGGCAATTTTTATCTCGTGCTGGTTGAAAAATTTAGTATGTCTTTTGTAGGCACGCAAAATGGAAGAACTACACTGACATGGTGACCTGGTACCAGTTATGACTCAACTTCACGCTCCCCTCACTGCCACTGCAATGGAACCCCCATGGATGCTCCTGCTGCCTCAACTGCAAGGCACTGCCATGCTTTCCCCAGAACTGTTCCATCTGCCATCATTTATTTTTCTTTCAAATGTTTTATCACAGCAAGGAAAACCATAAAATACAAGAAACCGGTTTTGAGAAATGTGGCCATTGCTGTGATAAAGCTGGCCAAGTGGTTCATGGGTTTTTTCCAACTGGTTTGTGAGAAGAAGTTGGAAGAGTTTGGAGCTATAGGCTAGAGAAACACACAGATGCCTAAAGCAGAGATTAATGGGCCATTCTGACACATTGCAAAGATCAGAGTACTGATAGATAGACAGACAGTGAACATGGTTTATGAGGTTTCAGAGGGGAAACAAGAAACCAATCAGAAACCAGGCTAGAGGCCATTCATGTTAAATTCTAGCAAAGAACATGGCTATGTTTTACCCATGTCCACGAATTCAAGACAGGCTGAATCCAAGAGTAATGGACTAATTTGTTTGTTAGAACAAGTTTCAAGACAGCATACTATTCAAGATAAACGTAGTATAGCAATTAGGTTGTTTTAATGCATTAAATATATCTGCTTGAAAAGATAATAAGCACCTATAAAAGAAAAGAAGAGCAAATATCACTCAAAATCATAAGCAATAGAAAAGTAATGAAAATCAGCATGGGAATCTGTAAAACAGAAAATAGAAGACAGTGGATGAAAATCAATGGTTTTTAAAGGAGATAAATAAAATAAATAAACCTATAGCTAGGGTGAATAGGAAAGGTGTTTGAAATAAGTTAACATAGTCTAGAATGAGAATGAAGACATCACTATAGATTCTATAAATATTAAAAAGAATATTAAGAGATACTATAAAAAGCTTTGGTAATAAATGTGACAACCAAAGAAAAAATGAAAAATTCTATGCAATACAGAAATTACCAAAGTAGTTCAAATAGCAAGTATTAATGCTTAGAAATGGACAACCTCAATTGCCCTATACCAATTAAATAAATTGGAATTATAGTTAAAAGCCTTTCCAGGAAGAAACTTCCAGGCCTATATGGTATCATGAGAAATTCCACCAAGCAGTTAAATAAACAATACTGACTCAATATACACTCTTTCAGAATGCCGAGAAAGAAGGAATATTTCCAACTCATTCTATGAAGCCGGCAATGTCATTATGAAAACACAAAGAACTATAAGAAAACTGCAGATCAATATTTCTCAGAAACAGACACATTCTTACTTAAGACAAACAACAATAAATAAAAGGAATCATGAACAAGGCTTATTTATCCCATTATTCCAGGGTTGAGTTAATATGTGAAAATCAATCAAAATAATGCACCATACTAGGAGATTCAAAAGAAACATACACATGGTTATTGTAAAAGATTCAGAAAACACATCTGACAAAAATCTAACCTCTATTCCTGAGTTTTAAAAGTAATTCTTAGCAAGGTTGTCATACAGAGAGAGTTCTTCAACACTATTAAGGGCATCAATGAAAACTCTATCTCTGACAATCTGCTGACACAGGAGAACACAAAAGAATTGAATAAGTACCATGCTTGAATGCCTTAAGTATAAAAGTATATGTGGACCCATACAATTTAATAGAATATATAGTATTACTATATAATAGTTATTATTAGCATTATTAATATCAAAGAAATGTGAATGAAAAACATGATGAAATAGCATACCAAACATGTTACACTGATAATATCAAACAGATATGATATACCTAGTTTAAGTGATGAGTACAGTGTAAAGAAAAGTGACCCACTAAATATGTTGGTAGAAACACAAATTAGCATAGCTACATGGAAAAGAGTATATGGGTTTGTCATCCAAACATTAAAAATAGAATCACCACAAATCAGTAATCCTAATACTGTGTAAATTCAAGTCAATAGCTCAGAATATCTAAATTTTCATGTTCAGTGCAACTTTACCTCCTGCAGATAATATACAGAAACTGTGTGGTTAAAAATGAGTAAAGATAAAACATAGGTGAGTATCTAAAATGTGGCATTTTGCTTATATTTTTGATGAATGTGGAAGACATTCTCAGTGAAAGAGGCCAGACATAGACATAGACTACTTCAGGCTAAAACAAATGAAAACACGAGGCTATGCAGACATCTCTGTGGTTAAGAATTGCTGTACAATTATGAAAATCAGAGTTTAGATCCCACCATCCACATATCAAGCCAGGCATCTTGTGTATGCCTGTAACCTCAGAGTTTGAGGCTGGGAGTCTGATAGATCTCTGTGATTCACTGGCTTCCAGCCTAACAGACAACACACACACACACACACACACACACACACACACACATGCTTAGGATGAGGGAGAGATTCTGTCTCAAAGGAATAAGTAAAGAGTAAAACAGGACATATAATATCTTCTGGCTTCTGAGCATGTGCAGAAGCATATCCAAGAGCACAGATAGACATCCATATGTATTCACAGATACATAATTTAATGGATTATTCTTTAATTAAACAAAAATAATAGAATGGTTTCAAAGGTTAGGTCTGGGGGAAAAGAGCAGGGGGTAGGGAAAGGGAAAAGATTGGTCTGGGGGAAAAGCAAGGATATTAGTCAAATGGCACAAACCTTTATGTATAATATGAGTAAACACTGAGGATCTAATATAAAGAAAGGTGCCTACAGTTAATTCTGTTGTGTTCTAAAAATAATCTTAGAAAATAAATCCTAAGTATTCTTACCACACATTTTAAAAAACAGTAATTATGTGAGGTGACAGAGGTGCCAATTAGCTTGATTATGACAATCATTTCACAATGTATACACATATCAAGTCAGCACACTGTTCAAGTTAAATTTATTCAACTTTTATTTGTCAATTATACTTCAATAAGAGAGGGGACAAATTATATGGAAATAAAATAATTAAAGGACACATTATACTCAATTAATTCTATTAATATGAAGCACCAGGGGAAAAAAACTAATCCATCAAAACAAAAAGCAGTTAACTGGTTGCCTGGGGCTGAAAAATGGAAGTTTAACTAAGAAGGAACAATTAAGTTTTGGATAGTAGAAATGTTCTATATCATAATTTGGTGGCGGTTACACAGGTGAATAAATGTGTTAAAAGTCATTAAGCATACACCTTTTAAATGTGTGCTGTAGAGTCTATAATTCACACATCTACAAAATTTAAATTAAAGCTGAATATCTATTAATCTGATTTCAATATCTGAGACTGAGTAAATGATAAAAAGAAGAAAATTTTGAACCTTTCCCGCAGTGTTCAAATGGGGAGGTGAGATAAGAGAGATTAGCAGATAGACAAGGGGGGAGATTAATCAAAACAAAGAAAACATGAGAAAGCCACAGAGAAAGCTACTGTTTGGTAAGACAACTAAAATACAAAAAAGAAAGTTTGGAGGTAGATTCCCTGCAATACTAGACAATGCTGGCTCTAGCAATAATAGGACAGCACACACACACACACACACACACACACACACACCAAAAAACCCTCCAGTCCCAAATATATCATCTTCCCAAATATATCATCTCTACATAGGAGTGTTAAGAGAGGTTATGGAAGTCTTTCAAATAACTCAAGCTCTTGCCATTCCTCTTGGTTGTCCAAAAGAACAAGTTTATAAGACCCTATTGCAGAAAATACTATATATACACCATATATATATATATATGAAACACAATCAAGCTGGAATATCGCTAGAAGCATCCTTTCTGATGCTTAGCTTTTGTTGTGACAGATAGTGCTATACAAACGGCTTAGAGGGGAGTGTGAAAGAGAAGCAGAGGTTGTATCCAGCTGTGGACTCTACGAAATAAAATACCCACCAACACTCCCTGATGACAGGAAGCTGTGTCCAGTAAAAATTTTAAAAAAATGAAACAAAAAGACAAAAAAAAAAAAAACCTGGGACTAAGGAGGTCTTCGGCCCTAGGGGAACCTACCATAGCTACTTGGCTAAGTAGAAATGGCATCAAAATGCTTTCTAACTATCTATGATATATTACCTACAGACAAAGGTTACTACAACTCTTACTTGGAGAACCATCTTTTTGCAGTGAATGGAGATGAATGCAGACACTCATGGTTGTATAAGATGCTGAAAACAAAAGATAATAGAGGGTTCACCCTCCCCTGCACACCCAAATGACATTTTACACACTATTTAAGGATTAATGGACATTAAGAAAGAGAGTCTAAAAATGTAGAAGATAAGAAGGGCTGTGAAATGCTACCTTCTTAGTACAACGTGACCTTGGCAATCATGAACCCAGAGCAGTTGGTCTACTGTTACTAAGACCTATGCAAGTCAGGCCTCGGCAACAGTGACCTGTGGATGACAAGGAGACCTAAAGGGCCCTACTAATCATTATTGACTTATTGCAGACTGACAGATCTCTAGAGAGAGGGAGACATAGTAACCAATTATGTACCCACTGGTACACTAGGTTCTAATAGCTAGTTCAAATTCCATGGTCACTTAGATGACCCTGGTTAAACTCTGTGGGACACAGAAGAGAACAAAAAAAAATCAATCATAAATAATGGAAAGCTATTGGATCTTGGGTGGTTCAGTAGCAGGACAAGAGTAACATAAATGTATTATATACAACAATATTACTTAAAACAGAAAACTCTACACACACAAAAGCGAAAAGGTCATTTAGTTCCCAAATTTTGGTCCAAGGTCTTCATGGCAGATAGTGTAATGGCAGATGGAGAGATGCACAGTACATCAGAAGACAGATCAAAGAATGGCCAGTCTTGTTCATCTTTAAGTACTCACAGAGTACCACAAGAACTCCTTTAATCTCTACAGAGAATGGAACTCCCAGAGAAATCTCTGGACCTTCCAGTAGGCCTCACTCCTTAAAGGTCCCAAATACATTTAACATTGCCACACTCAAGGCAAACAAGCTTCTAATGTATGAACCTTTGAGAGACAAACAGGGTAAACTGTGGCTCCAGAGGTAAGCTAGTAGAGATGGTGAGCTCAGCCTATTCTTTGGTAGTTTCAAAGTACAGAAGAGAAGATGGGATTATAAAGGAAAGTTTTGCTTTCTTTTGTGTTAAGGGGGCAACTTACATGAGGTTGAGTAACACCCAATAAGGTAAGAGGTTTAACAACAGAAGGCACCTGTCTATAATCCCTGTCAACCTTTCATGCAATCGAAGCTTTCTGCTTCCCTAATTGATAACAGTCACCTTATAATCAGAAGTGCTGGTTTAAAGAATATTTGCAAATAAAAAAAAGAATATTTGCAAAGACAGACAAACGTCCAACCAGAATTTTTGAGCAGGCTATAGGTTTGTCTCAGGGCAGTGTTATATGAAATAGTCTTCCTATAAACCTCAATGTAATTTCCTAGGACCTGACCACAGCTTAAGAAGGGAAAGTATCCCATAGTTCCATGCTTTGAATGTGACTGCCTCTTGGGTATCTGAGTTTAGCAACCAGATTATACCCTATATGATACAAATGTTGAAAGTGATCTTCTGAACTGATCATTAATGATTTTGAGCGATCAAGTGAGTTATGTTTCAGTTTAGGTCACATTTTTCCACTTTGTAACTAAAATTTTTATATTCACTGAAATCAGAAAACTTAAACACACTTGAGAATTCTAGAAAGCTTATCAGAGATCCCTTTCCTAAACGTAGTTTCATTCTCAGCATCTACATATGTGACATTTCACAAGTAAGATCTGCAATTAAACCAGAATTGAAAGTGTCAAAGCTGACAGGAATGTGTATACTATTGGAGGTTTCAGATGCTTTGGCAAAAGTGGGGCAAAGGATTCAGAAGATAAAGAGGTTTTTAGTGCTGTGTGCCCTTTTCAAAAATGCCTCTTATGGCCATTAGCCTTGTTATCTTATACAAGAGAGTGTGGGAGCAAGACAAATACCAGTGCTGTCAGCTTAACAAACAAAAAGAATGGTAGGTAGAGTTTCAAAGGGATCTTGCCACTTCTATTCTAGCCTCTAACCTGAAAGCTTGGAGCAACAGATCTCTTAGAACTCTCCAGAAAGATTCTCCCTACTTTTAGTATAAACACATTTGTTTCACTTGTTATCACGTGATGACAGAATAGCCCTGTCTTATTTACCAGGGCCTGTTTTTGTTTTTGTTTTTGTTTTCCTTAGAAGTAAATGGAGCTACACCACATTTCCCCTTCTTTCTTGGTCCCTTTGATGACACATAACACATTTAAAGGAGTCAATTACAATGTAGCTTATGGTAAGGGCTTTAATTTACAGCTAAGATTTAGGGGCTCTGTGCATGACAGAGGTTCAATCTGTGATCAGGATTAGGATCTCAGCCTGGAAGGAACACTGGGTGCCTACCTATGACCCTGTGTCTAGGATTTGAGATTTTTATGGGCCCCAGGTTAGATCTTTGATTGAAATGATCTCTATGCCTGGCTTTCAGTCTATAATGCAGAAACAAAGTAAAGCTATCTGGCCCGAATTAGAACTGCTGCCTTTCTCTTCTTACCACAGGGCTCTGGCTAGCTGAGTTAACCTGCCAGAGTCTGCTTTGGAAAAGTATAAGAGAGCACCCTGGGAACCACTGCTTTGGGTCCTTCAACCTCTGCTGACAATTAGCTGAGGAAGTCATTTCCTCTCACCATGACTCTCATTACCCAATCTTCCAAGTGCAGAACATGGTCATTATTTCTCACCATGGGATGAGGAGGTGGGTTGGGAAGAAAGCAAGAGAGGGACTATAAGAGCAAATTAACATTTGCAGTTTATTTTCTCCCGAAAGCCTTTTTCTCTTATTGAAAACAAAGCAAGCATTCTATTTTAACCCTCTAGGAATGTGATTTTTTTTCCCATTTCTTATATACATAATTTGGGTGATTATTTGTTTTCTGAAACTGAATGTAGTTTATTGCCCTACACACTAGGATGCCCTAAGTGATTATTTTTCTTTCTCTCTGTTGTCAGTCTGTGTCCCTTCTGGACCTCACCTCCTTATGTAAATACATTTATTTGTGCACACACAGTTGGTAATCAGATTTGAAAATACTTGCAATGATATCTAGATGCCAATGTCAAGCAGGCCGGGAAGTAAACATAGTGATTCTTCACGGCAGTAAAGGATTATTTATCCCTTCATTCATTTTATGTTGCTACAACAGAATGGTACAGGATGGTAATTTATAATGAATATTTTTTTTCATTACTTAACTGTTTTGGAGGCTGAGATGTCCAAGATCAATGTACTAGCATCCTCCAAAAGTTTTCTTTATGTATTGTGACATAGAAGGAGCAAGCATATGGTACAAAGATTTGGAGAAAGGGAGAAAGAGGGAGAGAGAAGGAAGTAAGAAGAGAGATGGAAGAGAGGAAAAGAAGGGGGACAGAAAGAATGCATAAGAATAGACTAGCCAACCTTCATGATACTCTTAGGACAGTCATTCATGGTACTTTTATGATCTAAACACTAGTAATATACTACATGCCAACATTATCACAATGGTAATTAGGTTTCAGCACAAATTTTAGAAAAGATCAATATTTAAGTCCCGGAATCTTTTAAAAAATGAGTTCATTAAATGACATCTTTATGCAGAGCAACCTAAACTGGACATAAAATGTGGAAGGAATACAAAGGAAGACTTGTTTTAGTCTAACTGCCATCCAGTACTTTTGCCTGATTCCCAGGCATCTATTAATATTGTTACAAGCTAGAATCCTAGTACATTCTAGAAACATGGGTGATGTGACTAACTCCAGAGAAACTTACTCTTGATCTTTAAGAACCCAAAGTACATACAAGTGATGACACTGATGATGACTAGCAACAATTTATATCACACAGATTATTTATTTATCTACCATGTGTTCAGTTACACATATGGAGGTAAGAAGACAACATTCAGGAGTTTGTGTGCTCCTTGTATCACATAAGTCAATGGATTGAACTCAGGAAGTTAGGGATGGGTCAGGAACTTTTACCTGCTATGCCATCTTACCAGCTCCATACAGATTGTAGGTCAGGACAATGCTATTGGAAGTTACTGGTTCTTTTGGCAATCCAGCCGATATGACAATGGCCAGCACTTTCTTTCCAGTTCCATCAATGAAATACTTCTGTGTTCATTTCCTGGAGAGGAACATGCTTGACTCAAAGTAAAAAATGAAGTCAATGAGTTTGTAGGTTGAAAGTTTACATTCTGATAATAGTATTTAGTAGAGATATTGAGTGACATGTTTATTGAAAAATGAAGTATTACCCAGATGCCCCTCAACAGAGGAATGGATACAGAAAATGTGGTACATCTACACAATGGAGTACTACTCAGCTATTAAAAAGAATGAATTTATGAAATTCCTAGCCAAATGGATGGACCTAGAGGGCATCATCCTGAGTGAGGTAACACATTCACAAAGGAACTCACACAATATGTACTCACTGGTAAGTGGATATTAGCCCCAAACCTAGGATACCCAAGATATAAGATACAATTTGCTAAACACAAACTCAAGAAGAATGAAGACTGAAGTGTGGACACTATGCCCCTCCTTAGAATTGGGAACAAAACACCCATGGAAGGAGTTACAGAGACAAAGTTTGGAGCTGAGATGAAAGGATGGACCATGTAGAGACTGCCATATCCAAGGATCCACCCCATAATCAGCATCCAAACGCTGACACCATTGCATATACTAGCAAGATTTTATCGAAAGGACCCAAATGTAGCTGTCTCTTGTGAGACTATGCCGGGGCCTAACAAACACAGAAGTGGATGCTCACAGTCAGCTAATGGATGGATCACAGGGCTCCCAATGGAGGAGCTAGAGAAAGTACCCAAGGAGCTAAAGGGATCTGCAACCCTATAGGTGGAACAACAATATGAACTAACCAGTACCCGGGAGCTCTTGACTCTAGCTGCATATGTATCAAAAGATGGCCTAGTCGGCCATCACTGGAAAGAGAGGCCCATTGGACTTGCAAACTTTATATGCCCCAGTACAGGGGAATGCCAGGGCCAAGAAGTGGGAGTGGGTGGGCAGGGGAGTGGGGGTGTGTGGCTATGGGGGACTTTTGGTATAGCATTGGAAATGTAAATGAGCTAAATACCTAATAAAAAATGGAAAAAAAAGAAATAATAGAAAAAAAAGAAAGAAAAATGAAGTATTTTTCATTGCCTTAGACTGTTTCTATCCTCATGGTGAGAAGGGAAAAAAGAGGAAATCTGAGTATGTAAAGATAATAAGAACCCAGGAAGAAGATGTTTTTAACCTGTCTCCTGGTCAAAAAAGTTGAGAAATGAAGAAGAAAAGAAATATCTGTATCTGGTAATGGTTACAAAGAAGCAGAGTGATTTTCCAAATGAGGCTTGGTACTATACTAAGGCATTAGAATTGAAATGGGCACATGAAATGGTGTCAAAGATACAATTGATCCAATAGGTGGCCTTATGAAAAACTGTATACTCCAACAACAAGGGAAAAAAGCCTCACTGTATGAAATGATCTTAAGCCTGTTACCATAGGGGTTTAGGAACTCAAAGCAAAGTTAATAGAAAAAAGCTTCAATTAATGAATGTGATTTGAGCTCTTTAGCTCTCACCTTTCTTACTCTCTCTCTCTCTCTCTCTCTCTCTCTCTCTCTCTCTCTCTCTCTCTCTCTCTCTCCCTTCCCCCCCTCTCCATGGCCAGCCTCTCTCTCTTTCTACATTCTCTCTTCCTCCCTGCCTTTCTACAATAAAGCTCTAAAACCACACACACACAAAAAAAATGTGATTTGAACCCACCACCCCAAAATATAGAAAAAGATAATATCCTTGAAGGAGATCAACATTTTTATTCCTTTGACTGAGATAAAAGGTGCTTCTTTGTGGATATTATTAAGTAGTATCTACCCCCTAAAATAGTATCACACAGAGAGCTAGGAAAGCAGAGGCCTGAAATGGCACCTTACAGGTGTGCATAATATCAACTTCTAAATACAGGTAAAAATTAGACACCAATTAAATGAGGACTGATTCCTGTGGATGGAACAATTTCCCCAGGAGAAGCTGTCTGTCAAATATATATATATATGTGTGTGTGTGTGTGTGTGTGTGTGTGTGTGTGTGTGTGTGTGTGTTTGAGACAACAGATTTTCATGCAGCACCATTTATTTTCCTGTATTCCAAACTTCTTATCTTAGACACTGGATAATATTTAATTTGCAGCTCTACATACACCAGAAAATACACACATCAATGCATATGCATGTGTGCATACATGATATTGCTGACATTAAAACTGAAGCCCCCAGATGAATACAGACATTCTCTTTTGCTTCTTAGCTTAGCTAGCTAGTTCTAGATACAGTTTTAAAATCCTAACTCAAACGTGCAGGTGACTTTTTTTTAGATGAATTGTTCATTTCAGACTTCCTCACTTCACTCTTCAGAGGGATGGGTGTCTGTCTACATGTGCTCTTTAGTTTTCTTTGTCATCTCTAGTCCAAAAAATGATTCTACAACCCACTCTCTCTGAACCATTTCCAATTGTGGATGAGCTTGCCCCAGGAGTGCATTTCCTCAGTTCTAATGCCCAGGCCACTCTGTCATACTTTCTCTTCTGTCGATTTAGTGCTCTTCTGTGTTTCCTTCGCTAGTTTCCCATGTCTGCTTCTCATTTTTCCTGATTTATAAGATTGGGCATGAGGAAGCAGCATAGTGCGGTGACAACAACAAAGAGCACCGGAGTTAAAGTCTTTCCAGTCAGAAAGCTCAAGTTCAAGTCTCTTTCTGCCATTTACTGGCTCAGTGCATTTTGACAGGTCATTTGGTAGTTCTCAGCCCTCACTGACAGTGTTGAATTTGGGCAAAGTTTTGCAAACTAGAGATGTGTGTGAGAAACTGGTCCAGCTGATAGAATTCCTTTAAATGGCACAGTATTTAAAATTTTTTTTAATGATTTTAGATAAAAACTATATGCTCTATTTCCTCAAAGTGCTTACCACTCCCCAGTGTCTTTCACTCCCCAACTTTACACATAGGCAGTTCTTCTTAGGAGTGCCAAATTCTGTGCTTCTTGTGACTAATACTCATTCAACCCTAGTTGCCCTTTATGGCTTTTACACTGTTATTCTTCCAACAGACACCTGCTACTCTACATCCCCTGGCCACAATAACATTTCGAGTCAAGCAACTTCTCTCTGACCAAAACTGCATTGTGACAATAAAAGTTAAGAGCCTGAGAAATAGAAAGACTGAAGGCAGGAAAAAGATTAATGTTGAATGTTGTGACTTGAATTGGGTTTTAACGGGCAATTATTTGGAATATCACATGTCTTCCTAGACAGCATGCACAAAGAAAGTGTTCTAGCTACACTGCATCCGTGATTCTCTTCTGTCTCTGGCCTCCCCCAGACTACCAGTCGCTCTCCATGAGCTAGGCCAAGCCAGGTTACCTCCAGGTATTCTGGCACCCTATGGCCTTCTGCAGCATCAAAAGCAAACATCATAATGCACTGCCCACGTTTCAATCCTTTCAAAGAAAAATGCTTTAAAACATTCAGAAAAGCATCTCGGTGGGCTCCAGTATATCAAATCTCTTTTGCAAAATAACATTTTGATGTGTTAAATGTAAATCAATTGGAAGCGCATAGATTCAATAGGTCCTAAAATGTGCTCAGGCTTAAAAAATAAAAAAATAAATAAAATAAAAGAAGGAAAAACATCTTTAGTGTGGAGTCTGGGAATATTTGCTTGCTGCAAAGTATTGAAGCACAAACTATTTGTTTTGCCTTCCAGAGAATCTGACCTAAATAAGCTATGATAGGGCTTCTGGACCCTTCTCCACTCTAGTTTCATCCCTGTCTTCTTTCTTAAACTCAAGAAAACTATAGCACCAAGTCACTAAGCCTCATTAGGAAGGGAAACAATGATCTCATCCAACTCAGAAATACTGTTTGCAAATGACTCCCGTCTGTGTTCCAGATCACAGACTAAAAAAACTAAACGCTTGAACCAGGATTTTGGATGATAGGCAAACACTCTGGTCTAACTACCTGGTCTACCAGACACTACCAGAGACACTCTGGTCTCTTTGATGTAAAATATATAATTTAATGAGAGAGAAATCACTTCTCTAAAGGAATTCCAGTTGAAAACTAAATTAAGAAGAGTGCATGGAATAAATTACTGAAACTGGTAGTGGCAAACAAAACATAACCACAATCAGATGGTACCTAGTCATATACATTGCTACATGCAATAATGTATTTATAAATGTTGATAGTAATGATTATAAAGTAACAGAGATATTATGTCCACTGCTACTATTCACTAACAACAATCTGTTTTTCAGTTACATTAAGTGAGAGTGCCTTACTTACTTTTCTATTGTTGTGAAGAGCCACCATGATCAAGGCGACTTATAAAAAAAATTGTTTAATTGGGAGCTTGCTTCAAATTTTAGAGGGTTAGTCTATCATGGGGGTAAACATGGCAACACGGCATGCATGGCACTGAAGCAGTAGCTGAGAGTTTTAGTCTTAGTCTTATCAGCAAGATGGAGAGAGAGAAGGAGAGAGAGAGAGAGAGAGAGAGAGAGAGAGAGAGAGAGAGAGGAGAGCTTTGAAATTTGAAAGACTAACCCCAATCACACTATTCCTCATCCTACCTAAATCCTTCCTAAAGAGTCTACCAACATAGGATCAAATATTTAAATATATACATAAGCCTATGGAGGCCATTCTCATTCAAAGCACCACAGTTAGGGATTGGAATAAGCATTTTATATCCATTAATATAATTTTTCTTATTTAAGCTACCCCACAGTACTGCATGATAAGTGATATTAGTCTTGTTTTGAAGATATATTCTGGCTATAAATATCTCTATTTAATAGGGTGCATTCTCCCTTCTTTTTTGACACTTTCCAGATAAAAAGCATGTCCTTGCCTTATTCTTTATCGCCTTTCTGATAAAAATCCATGTTCCTTACTCTGTAGGAAGCCAAACTCTGGCCTCTGGGCAGTTTAGGTGTTCAATCCATATTACTAACTAAATAACTTTGTCATTTGGTATTGACTATCAGAGATATACATAAACAGCACTCTTGGTGCCTTGGTACCTTTAAGAGCCAGTGCTTTTAGCTGCATTAAAGTCTATTCCTTTTAACCCCTATTGTACTGAGACAGGTGTCGTTGGCCAGGAGACAAATCTCAGATATAGTCAACTGCACTACATAGTGATTGCCATCACCACTTTGATAATGAAGCTTTCCTACTTGGTCAAGCCAGATTACATCTACCTTCCTCCTTGTTTACTGAGGAAGAACCTCTGCCCTCCTCGGTTTATATCTTCAACCATTTTACCAACAGTGTTAAATTTACTTTAATTTGAGTTTCTATCCAAGCTAAGTAAGATCAATAAATCACCTACAATCAGTATGCACAAGTGTTGTGAAATCTAGGTAAGTACTATGAGAGAAAACTCAGAATCAAGAGGCTAAATTCAGAAAGACAATTTCACATGCTTTCTCTCACATGGGGGAATCCAAAATTTCAAAAATAAAACTCAGGCTGGAGAGATGCGTCAGTAGTTTGACAGCACTGGCTGCTCTTTGGGAAGACCCTGGTTTGGTTCTTAGCTTTCATCTGTTGGCTCTCAGCCAGTTCTATCTCCAGTCCTAGGGAATCTGATGCCCTTGTCTGGCCTCTGCAGGCACTGCTTTCACAGGGTGCGCAGACATACATGCAGGCAAACCACTCATACAGACAATGAAAACAAACACTTTTTATTTTACAGAACTGAACCAGAGAGGCACCTATTTAGAAAGTAGAAAAGGCCCAATGAAAATTGAAAGAAGAAACATAAAACAGTAAAGGAGGTAAACATTGAAAGAGTAAACACAAAAAGAGTATATGAGCAAAGAATGTCATATATATACTTGGTGATATCATGATGAAGCTACCATTTTGTACACTGACTATATGCTAACACAAAACATGTAAATGAAATGTATTTATATAAATTCATTTTAAAAGTCACATTGTTGCTTACAGCAAAACAGACAGAGGTTTGTTGGCATATACTTCAAGGAGTACAGACTCTCATGCCAAAATACACACACACACACACACACACACACACACACACACTGTCTTAGAGTTTCCATTGCTGTGATTAGACACCAAGACTAAGGCAACTCTTATAAAGGATCATCAAGGCAGGAGCATAACATCATCCAGGCAGAATCAGGAGGTGCTGAGTATTCTACATCTTCATTTGAAGGCCACTAGCAGAAGACTGTTTCCAGGTAGCCAGGAGGAGGGTCTCAAAGCCCATCCCTACAGTGACACACTTCCTCCAACGGACCACACCTACTCCCTGGGACAAGCACATTCAAACCAACACAAACACACACACACACACACACACACACACACACACACACACACACCCTGAGTTCAACTTCTCTAATTGCATCTTCTACTCACCTTTGTGACAGTATAAAAAGCTTCTCATTTCTCTCAGCTTCTGGTGTTTTATTTCAGTTTTTCTTCCTGTCATATGTAAGAAGAAGACAGCAATAGTAACAATTCAATGCGGTATTATAAAGATTGCATGAAACAGTAGAACTAAAACTTTCAAAATTGTCTAGTCTTTACAAGATGCTTATTAATTTGGAGCATGGCTATTTCCAAGAATTTTTACTGGATTCTTATGATTTTCAGAATAAGTTTTTAAAATTAGCGTTCTTAGTGGTCAGTCCTGAAATCATGTATATATAAGCAACACCAAACAGACTTAACAGACTGTATGTATATATTTAGACATTTATATATATATTCAACAATAAAAATCAAGGGGAAAAAAGGCCCTGAATTTGAAAGTAAGTAATGTGCAAGTGGAAGGAGTAAAGTGATGTAATTGGATCTTAACTAAAATTTAAAATTATTAAGAAAAATAAAATGTTTTCCATTCAAGGCAATCTAACCCAACAGTCCTCTCCACTCTCTTCCCCATCCATGTAAGATAAAAGTCTGACTTTTAATTACCAGTTAGTAAACATGCAAATTCCTTTACCAGTTGAAGTTAGAAGCGCCATTAATGTGTGATACAATAAGATGTTACAGAAGAAGCAGTGTCCTGCATCCAAACAGGTCTGAAATCTTACCTCTGCCATCTCTTAGTTATGTGATCTTGTACAAGTATCTATATTAGACAGACCTAAAATAGACTGACAAATATCCCATACACATTTATACTGAAGATTAAATTTGATGTGATAGATAAATCACCTGGTTCAAACCAAGTATTCCTAAACTACTTGTTGTATCTTAGCTGAATGGAAATTGTCACAGGATATTCCTGACCAACTCCTACTGAAGGACAACTATTAAATCAAAAAAAGTTCCAGAACATATAACAATTTGCCAAATTGTTGATTGGTAGCACACTCATCCGTTAATGTTGCATGACAAGATTTTTTTTCTGCGAAGATGCAACTCACAGGTCTACTCACCCCAGATAGGAAGCTCACGAGTGATATTGGACAGATATCACCAAAGTCCAATTTTGTGAACCTATGAATTTCACTGGGGAATATGGGCATGGTGTTACTTAAAGGAGAAGAAATTATTTAAATAAAACTGCATCATCAAAGTCTACTCCAACATGGGCAACAATTCACAAATCTGGGAACCTGGAGCATTATTACACATCCTGCAAACAGTTCAACAATTTAAAGAGTACCCCTTCCAAGTGACTCAGTTGTTCTATTTTTTTTTTTTTCCATGCAGCTCAGCTGGTTTCTGCTTCTTGCAAGCAGCTGGTTTGGTCTGAGTCTTCTTTGTAGCTTGGCTTGTCTAAGAGTCTTCTTTGAAGCTTGACTCCCACGAAAGGGACTCTACAACTTCTTTATTGCTTACCCTGGCATTGAGAAATGTATAAGGAATCTGGTCAGCTTCAGGGACTTCCTGAAGCTATTTTGAGTTGTTTACCTTCTGACTTAAGGAGCTTCCCCAAAGGATAGAATGCACCAGTCTGGGAATAAGCAACTTCACAACAATAAACCTTGTATGTATAATCAAATTGAAAATAAGGTAAGCATATTGCTTATTAGAAACAGACTGGCATTCCAAGCAACTGAGTTAAAATACCAGCTCCTCTACTCACCCTGCAGGCATAAGTTTTGGACAAATTTCATGACGCCTCCATGCATCTGCTTCCTTGTCATCAGTAAAATGGTGGTAGTTTAAAAAAATAAAATAAAAGAATACACAGTAAGCTTCTAAACCTACTTAGATAAATATTCAATAAATGTTGTCTTAGGTTATAGTAGACAGGCTATGAGTAGCTGTGGTTAAAAGAGGACATGAATATGGGTATCCTAAAGCCCTCTGTTTATGTAGCTTTGGAAATAATTGTTCCACCTCAACTTTCTATCCAGTCCAAGAATGTATAGAACTTATCACCACCTAACACTTTTATCGAGGGGAACTACATTTTCTTGAAATGTTACTTCTTTAAAGGTGCAGGCTTGAAGGATGGTTCCGTGGGAAAGAGTGCTTGCTGCTCAAGTAAGAAGTTCTTAGTTTAAACAACACTAACTCTAATCCAGACATCAAAGCTTTCTCTTGTATTGATTTAAAATGTACCACCCAGAAGGATGGGATCAGCCCTAGAAACAAGAGACAAAAAGATAAATTATACCAAGGATTAAACTATAATTTAAGACATAGGGTTGTTGTCAGGAAGAGAATTGCAAATATTAGAACCCTACCCACCCCCTGAAGTACACCTCCACCTGGAGGCAAATAAAATTAGGTCAGAGCTTAAGGATGGGAGCCAACCTAAAAAGTCGTGGTTCTACAAGAATGAGAAGTTATCTGTCCCCCCACCCCTTCCCACAATAGGAAGGGCCTTGTGAGCACACAGCTATAAAGCAACCTACTGTAAGCTGGGAAGAGTTCTCTCACTAGAAATTGAATTTCCTGCTGCACTTAAGCTTGAACCAGCCTACATCAACTAACATAGGTACTGTAAGGATTAAGCAAGGCACTATATATAAAGTGTCAGGCATGGGTCCAGCATTCAGAGCATAATTATTTTTATTGTTAGTTCTTAGTTAGGTCCTGAGCAACTATAGTAAGGAAATCAAATCATTTTTCCACATGAAGCTGGTCAGATAATTAAAGACAGATGGCATGGAGGACCCACTACAGTACTTTGCCAGACATATCCAGTATTTGCCTCTTAATTTAGAATCATTTCATATGCCTGTTTCCTAACTACACTGTTCGCTCCCTGAGAGCAGAGACCATGGTTTAATTCTTCCTGTAGTTTCATTGCCTAGTTACATGGAAGTGAGGCATAAACATCGAGCAAATGAGTGGATGATCATACTGCTGTAACCTGTTAGTGGGCATTTGGAAGCCTTGGGGCCACAAATACTTTTCTTCTTCACTCCCATACAGCATCTTGCACTTCCATTGAACTCTTTACCTAACAGCAAGCCTATTGCCCCTCAGCTACTGAACCCACTGTGGCACAGAGCAGAGAACGACCAACCATGATAGTCAAAAGAATCTCTCTGAGCCTATGAGCTTTTGACTCCTGGTGGCCACCAAATTACAACTTGTGTTACTTACTGAAAGGCAGATTGTGCTCTGCCTCAGACCATTCTCCCATTGAAAAAGCAATGTCAAATCCCAGAGGGGGTCACATTAATTCAATGCTAACTTTGTACAAGGCACTGTCAAACTTCTCATCTCTATTCTACTACTTTGAGTGAAATGACTACAGCTGTTTTTGCACACAGCTGATGGGAAGCATATTAGAAATAATTTACTAAATGACTTTCTAAATCTTTTGGAAGAACAAAATCAACTGGGACACTTGCTGTTATTTGTGCATATGTATTGCTAAATTACTTTTCTTTGTATGAAGTAAGGCTAGGTGTGGAATGGGAGTTGATGAAGTTGTAATCAACTGGGTTTGGCTATATAGTACAATGCTATTAAAAAACAGAACCTATTGTTAACAAGGTGACATTTCATATCTCAAAACAATTTCTGAGAAGAGGCAGAAGAGAACAAAGACAGAAAAAGGAAGAACACTGATCAAGGGGCAAAGGATCGGACAGAAGTAACTCCACACAGGTGGATCAAGAGGAAGAGAGTGAGAACAGAATCAGAATCAGTGAAAGAAAGAGAGTGGTGGCAGCCAGCAGAGCAACAGCACTTTAAGAGGGAAAACTGCCTGTTGCCGGACGAAAAGTTGGATGTATGTCATAGACACGTGCATATTTCTCTTAAACACTATGGGGCAGATTTGTCCACAGTCAAACTCTTCTGGTCATTTCTTCATATGATCTATAGGGTGTTTACAACCATAATAGCAATGAGAGCTAGTATTCATTTAGTGTTACTATAAGCCAATACCTTACTGAAGTAATCTATTAAATTTTCACAACCTCTTCATGAGATAGGTACTATTATTTCCAATTGACAAATGGGGAAATTGAGTCTCAGGAGGTTACACAAAGAAGTCAACATTGAACAGCTTAGAAGCAGAACCCTGGTTTAAATTTCTATTTAAGAAACACTGCATTCTATTGCTGCTCACCTTATCAACTGATTAGATTAAGGCTTGAAGTAATTCCTGTCCATTTTCTCAATCATGACAATATTTTTATGAACTCTAAGCTCTGATCATAACTAAACATGCTTTGTTTTGTTTTGTTTTTCCTTAAAAAGAAGCAGCCTTTTCATACTGGAATCTGACTTCCTAAGTTTCGGCCTACCCCTTTCACCATTTCCACCAAGCATGCAAGAACTGGTAGCTCTAAGAAATGGCAGTAGAGTGCGGGAGAAGATGGGGAGGGGCAAGAATGTTAATGCTTTCAGAGAGCTCAGCTGTGGAAGCAGAGGTATGTGGTTGGATACTGCATCACATGTCTCTTCTGTTAGATAACCTTTTCTTGTATAGCCACCAAAAGCCCCCAGGGCCTGCATTAAGGAAAGCAGAGGCTGAAATGGCCTGGTAGCACCTGCTGCCTTCTCTACAGGACAGGAGATTGGGATTCACAGGCTCCTTGGAGCACTCCCAGACAAGAGCCCTCCCTTTGAAACAGGAATTCCTCCACTGAAGGACACTGGCTCCTCCTGCAGGTTTCTCCTGGAAATGACCTCTGTTTTTCTTTCTGCTGTTGTCCTTCCCACTGGAGATAAAAGATCCACCCCAGGCAGTCATCCTCACCCTCCTACTACTGTCCCCCTCCACAGAGAGAAGAAAGAATCACTGAGGCTAGGGCCAGCTCCCTCTTCTGCTCCTGGCCAATTACTCTGGGCCTAAGCAGCAACCCTGTTTGGAGGGAGGTTTGATGAACTATTCATCACACTCTTAATAATTCATTTTCCTTTGAGAACAAGCAGCCCACAGGAGCTGTGAGGTTTTCTTAAGTTGACACCTTGTGAGAGATGAAAACTGAAGCAAAAGCTCCCTTTTAGAAAAACCACAGTTGCTTATATGCCAATTGCTGCCTTTCTCTTCCACCATGCTCAGTGCCTCCCTTCTGCCCCATTCCCTATTATTAGGCTTCTACTGTTTTCTGGTTCTCTTTTTATTATTCAAATAGCACGCAGTATGATCTGTGGTGCAGACCTTTGAACTTTATCCTCAGCTCCTCTAGTGACAAAACATTCAGTGAGTACATTATAACCCAGTTCCCTTTGGGATGTAGAAACAATGGATAGGCACAAGCCCTTGCAAAGCGCTCTCTCTCTCTCTGTCTCTGTCTCTCTCTCTCTCTCTCTCTCTCTGTCTCTCTCTCTCTCTCTCTCTCTCTCTCTCTCTCTCTCTCTCTCTCCCTCTGTGTGTGTGTGTGTGTGTGTGTGTGTGTAAAATGCAACACACACAGAAGAGCATTTCAGAGTACAGGATGTGTCACTTTCTTCTGATTTCAGGTTCCCTGACAGGGTTCCACTGCTTGCCATTCTACAAACCTCATCTTTTCCACTTCTCTGACTTCTTTAGTGAAACCTCCTCAGATCTCTCTTTTAGATCAGCTGGTGTCAAACACACTGCATCGTGTGAGGCCCCTCTGCCTGTATCCTCAGACATTCATATACACTGGTAACCAGTACACCAAGAGATGGGGCTTGTAAAGGTGTAAAAATCTCAGGCTGAGACTAATTATGTTCTCTGGTATTGGTACTGCCTCCTCCTGCTGATTTTACATTTCTGGGGGTTTTGACTTCACCCTGGCACCTCACCTCATTTCCTATAAAGCAGCAGCAAGGGAAGAGAGCAATACTGATCAAGAACCCAGCTCCCTCCACTCCCACACTGACTTTTGTCTACTAACCATTTTCTTCCCTCCTACCAGCATAGCTTCTAGACAATACACTAGGTTAGAACAAGAGATAATAAAAGGATTTATAGAAAACACTTAAAAGTACGCATACCTAAAAATTGTTTTAACTCCCTAAATCACCCTGTTTTGATAACACAGCACATAAGAAAATAAATACAATTAGACTTTGTACTTATTTAGCCAGCAGAAACCTTCACTCATCAAGGCAAACAAGGAAGCAGCTTAAGGTATGTCTCCCTTTAGGCAAAATAATGAGGAAATTCAAATGTCTAAAATACCTTCCTCTTAAAGCCAGTTTCTCTGTCGCATTGAAAAACTGGTTCAAAATGTTTATATTTGTCAACAATGTTTCTATTTTGTAAGACCAGGATGAGTTTAATTAGCAGAGTCGATTGGTATAAAATAATATGTAGGCTCCGACCCATAACAAAAAAGCTAACAGCAATTAATACCCAGTTGCCAAGGAAGAATAGGTTTACTCTAGAGTAGGCCACAAGCCGCCCAGGAGTAGCTGGCTAATACAAAACAAACTCAATGGTATTGTTGCAGGCTGTTTCATTTTCCTTTGTTAGAGCTTTTTGGTTGGTTGGTTGTTTGGTTGTTTGTTTGGTTGGATGGTTAGTTGGTTGGTTTTTGTTTTATTGCTCTTTCATTTGTAGATTTGGGCATCCATTTTATCGTTTTTTGTGTGTATGTGTGGGTTGGGAGGTGTTTCTTGGTTTAAGGTATTTTATTTTGTTTGTTTGTTGTTGTTGTTGTTTTAAAAGAGACAGAAAGAAAAAGCATTGAGTTGGATGGTTTGGAAGGAGCTGGGAGGAGCTGGGGGAGAGGAAAATGTGATCAGAATACATTGTATGAAAAAATATTTTTTACAGTTAAAATAAATAATAATTTCCTACAGCTAAAGATTCAACAGCACTAAAGAGTCTAGAGTATAGTCTACACCCCAGAATTAAGCATAGCTTGAAGTACACTGTGAACAGGTCCTGAAAGCTTTAATAGCTGGAAGCCTACCACCATCTCAATGTCATAACTATGCATCAGTTTCAAAGCAGTGATATTTCCCCAAACTACAAAAAATAGATCTTTCATTGATCAAATATGGTGTTCATGATGATTGTTTTAACTTGCATAACAAGATTTTGTGGAAATATTATTGTGTATCTATGAGGGTATTTCTATATCTAGTAGATTGTGAACTGAAACACCAGATCTCAAGCTTCCACTTTCAGAATTGAATTTGTACACCCAGTTCTCTGGGTCTCTAGCATTCCAACTGAAGATCTTTGTACTTCTTAGCCTCCATAATCAGTTAAGCCAACGCTCTTTCTCTGTGTGTGTGTATGTACATGTGTGTTCATGTGTGTGTGTGTTTGAGAGAGATGGGAGGGGCATACAGCAAACTTACTCTAGTCTATGAAAAAGCAGCAGAGACAGACTTGGACACCACATTGACTAAAATCAAATCTTGCTAGTTACCAACTGGGTGGTCTTAACTTAGCTTTTCTATATCTCAGTTGTACCTATAACACAGCAGCATTAGAGTCCTATTAGACTTAAGAATGATGGGTTTAGTAATATGTGTAAGGGCTACATAACGGTGTGTGGCATGTGAAAATATCTACACTTGTGTCATCATGAGTATTTCAGAAACTATAATTGTAAAACATTTTAATGGGGTATGGTAGTATGAATAAAGAAAAATTTTAAATTAAGAAATCATTTCATATTATATTCCTATACATCTTTTGAAAGATGACAGATAGAGGTCACATGTAAGCAAACTAGACTTCTTGGACCAAATCTGGCCCACAGCCTGTTTAGTACAGCCTATGAGTTAAAAATGATCTTCACATTTTAAAATCTTGGGAAACAGTCACAAGAAAAATATTTTTGACATGTGATAATTACATGAAATTCAAATTCCAGGTCTATAAATAAAACTTTATTGGAACACAGCCATACTCAGCCATTTCTGTCTGTGACTGCTTTTCTCCTATAGCAACAAAGCTGAAAGAGACTACATGGCCCAAAAAGCCTAAAATATTTACTCTCTGTCACTTTATGGAACAAAAGTTTTTCAATTCTTCCTTTAAGCCACTATTTCTTAGAATCAAAATCATCAATGTGGCAGAAAAGCCAATTTGCTAGGCAAATTCACTGAATACATAGTAGGGCATAATAATAACCTTTATTTATCAAAACTCTCTTAAAGACTCCATCTTGACTCCGAACTCAGATTTAAATATACCATCTGAATATACTCATTCCTCTTGTAATATCATTTAGTATTAGCAAATATTATCTGTGCAAAATACTAGACTTTATAGTGATCTTTTCATGGATGAATTCAATGGACATAGAACACATTCAACCTCCTTTAACCTATATTATGTGTCCATCTCCTATTTCTCTGTTCTCCCTTCCTCCCTAAAAGTCTCCCTTCTGCTTTCATTTTCTGCTTATTTTTTCTAGATTATTCATGTGAGAAAAGACATGTGATAATTGTGTTTCTGAATCTTGCTTATTTCACTTAATATAATAATTTCTAGTTCCATCTGCCCTGCTAAAAATGACATTATTGCATTTTTTATAAAATAAAACTCTATTGGATATCTGGACCAATAGATTCTTTCTTTGTCAGTTTATGAGTTCATTATCACCTAGAATGAATCTATACCATGGCTGTTGAAGATAGTGCTATAGTAGACATTGATGGGCAGGTATAAACTGACTCTGTGCTGTGCTGATTTAAATTCCTTAGAGTCAAAACTAAGATAACCAGAGTGTAAGTCAGATCTAGTTTCAGTTGATTGAAGAGCCTTCCTTCTGACTTCCATTGTGACTACACTAACTTATATTTCCATAAAAGGTGATTACCTCCTAAATTCTACTGATGCTTATGATAATTATAATAATATAAAGTCAATAATTTCCACTGGAGTTAGTCTCAGATATCCCACAGCATAGTTAGCATTTTCACATACATGACTAACTGATACTTTTGATTTTACATATCTAGAGCTGGACTTGGAATTCTCCAGTCCCTCCCTACTCTGGCAAACTTTTTTACTTGCAGATTTCCCATCAAATTTGAATGGCACTCACTACTAGTCACCGAGGCCAACAACTTAGAAGTCTTTTTTTTTTTTATTTTTGCTTATCTGTCCCTTAGTTTCTCATCAATCAGAACTAATAGGAAGAATCCAGTCAGCCTCCAAATTCTAAGGAATCAACCTTTTCCATTAACGTCTATTAACATCACACTAGTCTAAAATCTTGGCAACAGCTCACCTGGCTATTGCAGTCAATGTTGAAATGTTCTATCCCCTTCTGCCTGGTAAACTTGAATATTCCAAAATGGAAATTCATGACATTCATAGAAAAATATAATAGACATATGTTAAGTATCTTAGTCATTCACTAATTAAAGTAGAATTAGAAAAGATTTTCAATTGAGTCAGAAAACCATTTGAGAGACTAATTATTTATAGGTAATTTTAGAATATGAATGTTAAGTTAAATGTAAAACCCAGGGTTAATATCTAAGAAGACCACAACTATAATCATTGGAGATATATGTAATCTATAGCTATATCATGAATCTATGTCTATGTCATGAATCTATGTCTATGTCATGAATCTATATCTATATCTAAATTAACTTTCACCAACAGAGACATAAAATAGCCCTAACAACAAAAAGTTTAGCCCAACAATATACCACATGAAAGCTTCATAATATCTTTTGATACACTACTTTTCCATGTAGAGACTACTATCCCACCCAGCAAACCAATGGAGAATTTTAAAGGACAAACAGGGACACAAAGCTAAAATACAAATTCCCTTGTTATATTGTACAGGACTCTGATCTTGAACCCTACCACTGCCTCTTCTATATACCTTCCTGTTGTTCTGGCTGTCCTTGACATTTCTACACTTAACCTGAAACATTGAGCTCTTTCTAACTCAAGGTTTTTTTTCAAGTGCTCTTCCTTGGATATTTCTTTGTGGTAGAGGACTTAGGTTAACTATAGCTCCAAAACACTTTGGTTGCCAATCTCTTCATTATCTTAGTCTCTTTTATTACTCTTTATAGCATTTGTCAACTGTAGCTTTCAGTTTGTCTATGATCATATTTATCTCTTTCCCCCATAAGAATGTAAACAACACAAAGACAATATTTATTTTCCTGGCCATGCACAAATGCCTCATCCCCTCCCATCCCTTAATGATCAGCATAGTACTTGGCAAAAAGTCACTAACCAACAAATATTTGTTAAGTCCATCCACTTATGAGTTCTTGAATTGATGCTATCATTACATGACATCTTTGTAATTGAGAAAATTTTTTCTCTCCTTAGAGTTTTAAATAGTACCATCAAGGTGGCACATTTTATATATATGTGGCACATTTTATATATATGTGGCACTCAGCATAGTACTCTGATATATATATATATATATATATATATATATATATATATATATATATATATATAAAATGCTGAGTGCCACATGAGCAGTAATAATAATAATAATAATAATAATAATAATAATAATAATAATAATAAATTTCAGTAACTATATTTTACTGAGTCCTTATAACTGAATAGAAATATACAGTAATGGGGAGTGGGGGACAGTGCATCCACTAGAAAGTCACAAGAACAGGGATGTGAGAGGCTTCCAAGAGCCAATGGGAATGATCTTACCTAAAATGCCCAACAGTAAGGAGATGGAACCTGAAGAGAACAACTCTAATATATAGACATGGCCCCCAGTAGAGGGATGGGGCCACCCACCTATTTCAAAATTTTTGACCCAGAATTGTTCTTGTCTAAAGGAAATGCAGGGACAAAAATAGAACAGAGACTGAAGGAAAGGCCATCCAGAGACCACCCTAACTTGAGATCCATCCCAGACACAGACACCAAACCCCAACCCTATTGCTGATACCATGTTGTGCTTGCAAACGGGAGCTTAGCATGAGTATCCTCTGAGAGGCTATACCAGCATCTGACTGGGACAGATATAGATACTTACAGGTAACCATTGAGCTGAGGTAGGGGACCCCTATGGAATAGTTAGGGGAAGGATTGAAGGAGCTGAAGCAGATTGCAAACCCACAAGAAGAACAAGAGTATCAACTAACTGGACACCTCAGAGTTCCCAGAGACTAATCCACCATCCAAAGAGCATACATGAGCTGCTTAGTGGCCGCTGTTACATATATAGCACAGGACTGCCTTGTCTGGCCTCAGTGGGAGGGGATACACTTGGTCCTATAGAGGCTTGGTGCCCCAGAGAAAAGGGATGCTAGAAGGGTGAGGTGGGAATGGATGGGTAGGTAGGGCATCACCCTGTTAGAGGTAAAGGACAGGGAGGACTGGGAAGGTAGACAACATTTGAAATGTCAATAAATAAAATAAATAATAATAATAATAATAACAATAATAATAATGATAACCTTAAGTAAGGTACTATCAATTCTACTCCTGGGAAGTAATTAGCAGTACTACATGGCGATAGTGAAATGCTACTGGAATGTAGATGACCTCATTATTGAGAAAAACTTTTAAAAAATAGATATGAATTGAGCTGAGCCTCAAATAAAGGGCAGTATTTAGGTAATTGAAGAAGACAAAGTATATAATTCCAATAAATAATAACATAAACAAGCCTGCTGGCAATAGCATATCAAAATCGCAAGACAGAGTTGAGTGATTTCACCAGACTCAAGTTGTCTGGTGAAACTGAAAGACATTTCATAAAGGAAAGTAGCAAACATACTAAACAGGAGTTGGAGTGTCATGTTGAGGAGTATGGCTCTGTTCCTTAAGATATTGAAAATATGTTGAAAAATTTTGAAAGCATTCAAATTTTTTATCAAATAAGATAATGTGGCAATTGAGAGGCCATTGCTAAAACCCAGGTGCGATTCAATGTAAGTGTATAATGGAAAGGGTACAAGAAAAAACTAAATCAGAGAATGAATTATCTGTAATCAGTGATTAGTTTGGTCTTTAGATGGGTATTAGAAAGATGATCCCTGTTTTCCAGTTAGGAAAAATGGGAAAAGAAATGCGAAATTGTTCTGTGGTAAATGAAGTGAAGTTTGGGAAAATGTGAGAATCATTCAAAGTAACAGAACTACCAATTTAAGAAAACTTATAGTACTGTAAATTTTATAGTGATTCTGACTTAAATTCAACAGCATATTGGCTTCATTATCAAGTAGGCCTTTATAAGAACATAATATTGCTATAATCACTTAAAAGGGCAAAATCACCCCATTTGGTGTAGGAAGTACAGTTTGAAAATTCATTAATTAGGATTCTGTTTACCATTTTATTGTTAAGTCTAATAGCTTGTTTGAAATAGTCTCCTGACTTCATTAAAGTAATTATTGCCTGTCAGTAAATGATGGGTTTGGAGTTCTGCACATATGCTAGAATTTCACGCATCTTGCACTTCACAGTAGGAACCCAGTCTTAGTCAACACTTTCTTGTTCTGACATCTGCACTCAATTCAGCACATAGGGTCTTACTTAAGCAAAGACATAATATTCCTTCAAAATAAAAAATGTAAACAGGATTAGGGATTTCATATATGTTAACTTGATCCCTTTACCATGAATATACTGGTTATATCATCTGCATCAGTCTGTCAGCATTAGCAAAATAAGGAACAACAATCACAAGAATCAAACCATATCTCAGACTAAAGGAAAATTTCCAAGTAGAGAGAAGATCTTGCCAGCCTTGTGACATTACACAGAGGCCTATGATTAGAGCAAAGTTCACAGTCAGAGGTAAAGAGCTCAGGTACAAATATCCATAAAACAGAAATCATGAAATGTAGTTAGTATTTTTAAACTATCTATCCAAAACTTGCCATGGTGATTTGAATAAAAAATTGACCCTCATATGCTCATATAGTAGAAAACTTGGTTCCTAGTTGGTGGAATCATTTGAGAAGGATTAGGAGGTGTGGTCTTAAAGGGTATCACTGGGGGTGGGTTTTAAGGTTTCAAAAAGCTCATGGTTTTCAAAGTTATTTCTCTTTCTCTGCCCCATGTTTGTGTACCAGATGTAAATTCTCAGCTATTACCTCAGCATCCTGCCCACATACTCCCCACCATGATGGCCATGGACTCACCAGCTGGAACTATTAAGTTCCAATAAACTCTTTCTTGTATAAGTTTTTGTTTTTTGTTTTTTGTTTTTTTGTTAGTGGTGGTCTCTTCGGAGCAGTAGGAAAGTATTTCTGAAGCTCTGTCTCTAGCCCTAAGATAATCTTAACATGCACAAGCAACTGGATGGAAAAAGGAAGTTAGAAGGAGAGTGATAAGTAAACTCGGGCACACATACATAAAATGTCCGAGTATATAAAGTAGTGCCTATTTTATATTTCCCCATTCAAGTCCTGCCAGATCCTCAACAATTTTGTTGCTTGTCTATTTTCATTTCTCATAGTACAGTATTCATAGGCAAGACTACTGTAAGTCTGATTTTTAAAAAGTAGATGACTTACTCACCACTAATAAAAGGAAGAGATAACTATATGAACAGGATTTATGAGGCTACAAAGGGATATTGTGGATACCAGGCATATAAAATCAGGGACAAACTTCCGTACAAAACTGAAAGAAACAGACATAGGCTCTGATGTAAGAAACTAGTGCCCAGGAGAAAACAAAATGAGACTGACTAAAGGGGAGCTGAGTTCCAGGTTCTGCTTTATGTTGCTACTACCTAGTCCAATACTTTGACATATTCCAGGTGGATCTTGGTTATACCAGAAAGGAAGAGTGAGGAAAGATTAAAAAAAATCATAATTAAGTGGCCTAATCCTAAAATAAGTTGTCATGATAATAAAAGGCAACAACTGGCTCTCTTAAATTTTCAGTATTAAAAAACTATAAAACTACCAAACCCAGAAGTGAGTTGTACGGTCCTAATTGCAACAGGATTTTAGCTTTTTTCAAAGATCAGGGAATCTCCAAATATATGTGATTTAATAATCATTTACAGTTATGTGTTTTACAAAAACACACAATCAAATTTTATCCGGAATTATACTTCATATTATAAATCTCAAAATAAATCTGTCTTGTCTTCTCCTTGAATGAACAATCCTGTCATGTGTTCTTAAATAGCCAAAGACTGCCTTAGACCTTAGACTAGATTTTCCAGAACAGGACCATAAGATAATAGTGGAATTTTATGCAATGTGTTTGAGATGGTCTCAGGAGGAACTTGTGTGAGAGGGGAGAGAAGAAGGGCAGACAGAAGCACATTACTGAGTAGGTCATCATTGTTGGTTGTACTCACTTGTGAGCTCCCATGCCAAACCCATTAGAGAATTCTACAAAATATTGCATAGAGCTGTGTGTAGGGTTGTGCACAAATTCTTAGCTAAATGCTATTTAGATAATGTGAGGGGGGTTCATGTTAACTCCTCAGCATAGGCTCTACGCACTCCAGATACCAACAAAAGCATGTAGTCCATAAGTCACAAGCGTTGATGGTTAAAATATCAGGTGACTATGCACAGCAAAGGTGAGCACCCACAACATATGCATAGAGCACAAACTGTCTGCTATAGCACACAACTTTCACAGATGAAAAAAGAAGCTCAAGGGATAACATTGCAAGGGATCATTTACTGTTATAATTCTTTGAGTCTATTAAGATGACATATAAGACTGTTCTAATTGCTACAATATGCAAATACTAGTGATGATAAAACTTGAAATGAAAGTTTCAAGAAGGCAAAGACCAAGAGTGTCTGTGATGCTAATATAAGCTCCTGCTTATCATCACTGTGTCTGGCACATAGAAAGCTCTCTAATCAATCAATATTGGTTGAATCAATGAAGAAGCCGGGAAGCATAATCAAAGGATATTCGATTCGGTTCATGTTTACACTCACCTGCTTAACTAGTCATCTACACTATCTTATTGATTTGCACAGAAATACCTTTTCTCCCAGAGGTCAGTGAATATTTGACAAATCACAATTATTAGTGAGAAAATGAGTTTCTCTTTAAGTTAACAACTGAGTTAATTCTACAATAGCAAAAAGGCAGGTTCTTAATTAATTTGCTAATAGTTCTTCCCTATGTATGGTCATTACCTCCAGCTGAATCTTTAGCCATAACATAATGTGTGCACATTTCTATGCCACATCGAGATACATTTACATACAAGGTAATAAATGATAGAGCATGCAAATGGGTTGATCTTATCATTATCAATTTTCTTTTATGGTACACTCTCAAGTTTTGACAATTGGTTTAGCACAATTTAGTTCCAAGTGCTTAAAATATACTTGAATGGAAGGAAATAGCATAATGCCTTTCCAGGAGCTGCAGAAAGAAAGTTCACAAGAAAAATAGGGCAATTTTGCATAGCAACTTGTGTATTTACATATCAACAATCCATTTAATGAAGAACACTAAAAATAGCAGATCAACTAAGTCCAGAAGCTGCAACACAACACATCTTGCTTAATTCAAAACAATAGCAGTGAAACAAGTCTGGCTTGCTTATTGAGGGAAAAAAAACAATGTTTCTTTAAAGGGGAAAAAAGTCTCTGGCTTGTCTTCAAACCAGAAGGATCAGTATGCTGCTCACATAGTCTGTGGGCCTTATCTCCCAATCTCAGCTATCACACTGAACTCAGTTCTCTCCCGCAGTACTGTCCTAGTGTTGACAGTGAGTCAATTAGTCATCAGTGACGAAGTGTCCACTGTGAGCTCAACACTGCACTAAACATTACTGAGAGGAAACAAAGAAACAAGGTCCAGTCCCTGCCTTTGAAGACTGGTCTCACAATTGCTTTCAAAGGACACACAGTCTTAAATAATAAACCCCCTGCAGATGCATAGAAAGCAAACCCAAGTTGTGCCAGTTAAGGGGATGAAAGGAAGACTAAAACAAACTGCTTCAAATTTGAAAA
Organism: Mus musculus; assembly: GCF_000001635.26. Classification (NCBI taxonomy): domain Eukaryota; kingdom Metazoa; phylum Chordata; class Mammalia; order Rodentia; family Muridae; genus Mus; species Mus musculus. Next base: position 47,304,012 of record NC_000086.7, read on the forward strand.
CACATAAAGTGGGCAGAGGAGAAAAACAAATGCTGAAAAATGTCAAGTTAAATAATCAAAGAAGAGAGAAACCTCAAATGGAAGAAGCAGTTTGGAGGCCACTTGGCCAGCACAGTGTATTTATTTAAAAATGTGCATTTGACTGTTTATAACAGGCTTGTGTTCATTTCATTCCTGATTGTTTTGCACATTTACAGTTACTTAGTAGCCTGGCCAAGTAAAGGCATTAGAATTCATTGTCCAGGAATTAAAGACAGCCATTTGAAGTTAAAAATATGGTCTGAGACCTTAGTACCTTTGAACTCAAAATGTGGTCCATGGAGCAAAAGAAGCACTTTCTAGGAGTTTTCTAGAGGTGTGGCCTCTCACATGAGTCAGATTTCTATTATACTAACAAAATGTCTGGGACGAACCCCTTATAAATAGAAAAGGTTTATTTTAAGCACACCTGATGTTAGAGGTTTCAGGCAATGGTTGGTTGCCATGTCACCTCAAGACCTGTGGTATGGCAGCACCAGAAGGCAAAGGAAACTGATCACCCTGTACCAATCAGGAAGTGGAAGAGACAGAAAAGTGAACTGTCGTCTGTTCTATGATTTACCATGGTTCTGGTGAACTGGAATCTTACCTTTCTTTGACTGAAGCCTATTCATCTGTGGCAATTTTACTTAGGCTAAACAAGATGTTGATATAGGTGGCCCTAAACCTCACCTGTCCCTGGAAATCCCTCTGTATTGTTTGGGGCTATAAGGAATATAGCCAAGTTCCCTGATACTTTCTATGCCAATGTCTTTCAAGATTTTAGTAAAAGAGCCAAAGGAGGTACAACATAATATTCTTCAAATAAGAGACAGGAAAAAGCACCAGGCTCACAATTGTCAGATTGTCATTTTCAGGTTGGTGTAGCCTAAACAGCCTTGCCAGGGCACTGTGGATAGTGTGACATTTTGTTGTTGTTTTGCTGTGGTTTTCTTGGTTGTTTATTTCTCTGTTAATAAATCTGTGTTAATAAACCTTATTGATAAACCTTTTGTTTATTTCTTTCTTAAGAAATCTTGTCAGTAACTCTGCCCCCAGATATATTGAAAGTATTACGAAGCAGAACAGATTCAAATGGCTCTGTGAAAGTTTTTGAAATCTATCCTAACTGTAGGCTGAGTGGTCTAAAGGTTGGAGATTGGCGAAGTCCAAAAGCTTCAGCATTCCCTTTGATTCAGGAGCGACCTCAGTGATCTCCCGATCTAGGACTGAGACCTCAGGAACGTAATTCTCTCCCCTGATTCTCTCTACCTCCTACAACTGATAGGAGGTCCTGTCTCTCCCAGGACCTCTCTGAATCTCCTTCATTGGATGCATAAAATAGCCTGCTTCATAACCTTGGTGTGAACGAGGCCTCTTTTGGCAGATCCTGGTAAAAGGCAGTGTGGTGGCTTGAATGAAAAGGACCCCCCTAGGCTTACATATTTGAATGCTTGGTCCAGAGCTCTTAGTGCTGCTTAGAAATGATTAGGAAGTGTGGCTTTGTTGGAAGAGGTATGTCACTGGGGGTGGGCTTTGAGGTCTCAAAAGCCCACATCATTTCCAGTTAGCTCTCTCTACCTCCTACTTACAGATAAGGTTGTAACTTCTCAACTACTACTGTGGCACTGCCTAAGTGCCTGCGACCATTCTCCCCGCCATGATGGTCATGGACTCTATTACCTTCTGGAACCGAAATACTTTCTTTTAAAACTTGCCTTTGTCATTGTGTTTTTCCTAGCAATAGAAAATCATCTAAGACAAATGGTGAGAATAGACTTTGAATTCTTACAGACAAATGTGGAAGGAGTATCAGGTCAGTGTATCTTTCTGCCATGAAAAGCTGTCTTTAACAGTAGGCTACCACTCTGTTTCATTTTGCATGCTAGATCTCAGCTCAGACATGACCTCCAACACTTTTCCCTAAACATAATTACTATGGGAGTTGAAAGCTACAGCTGTGACTACCCTGAGTACTGTTAGCTTCTCCTGGGCTTTCTAACTTGGCAATTTCAATTCAAGTGCACAAATTCCAAGGAAAATCCTTTGGGTGACTCCTACCAATTCCTGTCAAGCTACATCTCAGTCACTCTAAACTCTCACCTGCACTTCTGCCATCTTCCTGTCTTTCTCATCCACAGAACATCAGAAGAGGTTGCATTTATAGAGACTGAGACAACTCCATCAGGGAATGTGGGGATATTAGGAATAAATGAGATTTCCATAAGCAAAAATATAGGAAAAGGTCTGCCTCGAAAGAATAAAGATATAAATTCCATGTACAAATACTGTAGAACATTTCTCTTCAAATTCCTATCAGTGTCACCTGGATATCTGGCAACAAGGAATATTAAACAGTGTGGCTTTGTTGGAAGAGGCGTGGCACTAAGTGCTTTGAGATGTTAAAATCCCACAACATTCTATTTTGCTCTTTACCTCCACTTGTAGATAATGATGTAAATTCTCGACTACAGCTAAGGCATCATACCTGCCTGTCTGATGCATACTCTCCACCATATTGGAGGATGATATCTTAATAAAGTAAGTCTGAGGAGGATGCCAAAAATTTTCACTTTAACCAGCATTTCAGCTGATCCATATCCAGGTTGACAAAAGAACACATTTTGAGAACCCCTTTGAATTGACTGCATCAGTAAGTGGCACAACCCTCTTTCCCACACATGCATCATTATGCCACTAGGCTATCACTATATGTGAGCTCTTCCCTGTAATGGGAAAGGGAATAAATAACTTCCTAAAGTTATTTATGGATGGAACAAATGCAGAGAGGCTTGAAGATGGAGCTTTAGAGACTACATCCATTCATTCAAGGCTTTTAAATTCTTCCCTAACATCTAAACACTGAGCCTGTTATTAGTTTCCCATAGGCTGCCTGTTAGTTGGCTTCCTCTGTAGCAACCTTTTAAATTATGTTTTCCACAAGTCTTGTCTTGGTACAGAAAACACCCATATCATTACCTCATAAAGCAAATGTAATCATGCTTATTTTGCTCAAGTATTTTATAAAAGTTTTCAATTTTTGTATACATTGTTAGAGGCATTTTTTTCAAAAGAAGACTCTTGAGCCTCACCATACAAGTTTAATTGTCCAGCTTTAGGGATTAGATCTGGGAATATATACATTATTCGAATGTAAACTTGGAAAAGATCAGTGCTCATAAATCTATATAAAATTTATCCAAGTAATCACTTGGTTAGCTCATTGGCGTCTTCTAGATATATCATTGAATTCTTAGACTGTCAAGATCTGAAATAGACACAGAAGAAAGCTGGGGATCTGGGCATCTTTCCAGACTTGGGAGAACTTACAGACTTGGACATTACTGAATAGGGTAGGGGTGCAGTAAAAACTTTAAAAGCTACTTACAGAACATGTATAACAAAACTAGATGGGATTTGAAACTTAGGAGAACTAAGCAGAAAGCAAGGGGCTGCAAAATAAAGTCAGTGATGCTCTTAAAAACCTCCATTTTGGTTTTTGTTCTTCTATTGAGTCCAAAAGCTTGAATATACACAGAATCTTGACAAGCATAGCAAACCAGAAATAATCAAAAAGCATTCATCAAAAAAAGTACAGCTGGATCTCAAGTGTTAGCTGCTCTGTGAGCATTGATGCCCAGAATGTACAACAGTGTTCCATTCTCAGAGTGGGGAAAAGATTTATAATAAAAAAGAAAATGGAAAAGCAAGGAGCACAGCAGAAAATACACATGGTACCTAGGTAACTGGAAGGGGCTCTTGTGAGGAGAAACAGATGAGAACTTGGAGCAGGACATTTTATTTTAATTGAGAAAGGAAATAATTCCACAGCATTAAGTGGTACAGCACACCAGAGCCTGAGCAGAGGCAGCCCAGCCCAATAACGTATGCCATATGTTTAATTAGAAGCCAGAAGTACCTGGCACCCTCAGCTCACAGACAAGGTTACCTTTCAGCAGCTGACAATTTTGCAAGCCACCTGGGGTTCTTTCCTTGTGCCATCCCTTGGGATGGGAGACTGCATCATTTCGCCCAGCGAGGGCCAGTGGATGTTTTCTGCCGCCATGGATTGTTCTAAGGACATGTTACAGTTGAGACAACAACCAGGCGCTGGATATATTTAACAGCAAGTGAATGTACTGCTTTCTTTCTTTGGACCATTAAAACTACTTTATTATACATAATTGGAAATAGAACCCAATTTGTAGATTTTTCATGATGTTCCTCTTGATATATTCCTCAATTAAACAGTTTTAGATGTTTAGATTTTTTTAGATTTATTATGCTCTTAAAGGTACCTTCCCCTAGACTTATATTTTGTTGTTATATGTATAAATGCCCCCTCACATACACACACGCATGCACACATGCACATATGCACCTAGCTTTATTCTAAAGCTCATCTGTCCTAAATGATATCAAGTCATATACACAGTGACTGCTAATCTTCTAATTAAGATTAGTCTGATATAGTAATAAATAGTGAATAAACATACACATATGTGAGGTCAGTAGCATTGCCCTAACAATCAAATAGAATGGGGTTCTCATGTCAGGTCTACCACTTACTACCGCCTAACTTGAATAAGCCATTTAACCACTGTGCACTTCCATTCTCTCATCTTCAAATCAGGAGTTTAGCCAGATTCACAGGTTTTCTCCAGTGTTCACTGAGACAATGTATGTCTATTGTTAAACTTCGAGCCCATTTAGCCTTTTAACATTGTCACTGACACCACTCCTCTCCAGCACTCATCCCATTTCAGTGGGGATATTCTAAAAACAGGATAGCGGTAGTAGTTCTGGGTCCTTGGTTAGGTGTAGAAGGCAAGCAATAAACGCAATCAAGCTTTGGATCTTCTCAATTCCAGCACACCCAGGATACAACTCATAAATCCTGAATCTTTAAACAGTGGTGACTTTGAGCAGACCCATGTGTTTCCAATTATTAATCCCCAAGATGTGATTGTACTAAGGCCAAATAGTCTCTTCCACATGGGGGAAAAAAAAGTGTCCTAAAGGAATCAGAAGATGGGAAGGCTCTGGTCCTTTGTATTGATCAGTGTGCTATTTTTGGCATTCTGTCCTCACAGTATGTCTTTGTTTTTCACTCTTTGCCAGAAACCAATTCCAATTAGGAGTTCATCAACAGTAGGAATTCTGCTCTACAGAATAAAATCATTGTGACATGTTTGTTTTAAATTTGATTTTTACTTAATAAACCATCTGTTGTGGATAAACTGGTTGCCTTATAAAATCCCCAATTGATAAATCAGTAAGTTAAAAGATCCAAAGCAATATCTATGTGCAGATAGCTCTAACACTAGTGGTAGAAAAATACGTATTACCATGGCAGATTACGTGTACAGCAGGTAATTAGACATCTAATTAATCTTCCACTCTAGGGAGTGAAGAAATGTCCTAAATCTCATTTATCAATTGATAAACTGATGAATACTAACACAATATGAATAAATAAGCAACATATAAACACACAGGGACCAATATTGAAGAAGTAACATTCTCTTTTCAGACAAAAGATATCTCACCCTTAAGATAAAGTTATCAATGGCCCCTTTAGGAAAGAAAAAAAACCCTCAGAAACAGAGTTAAGGGTACTGGTTATCAGAGACAGGTGGGTGGAGATAAATAAGTAAATGTAATTCAAGGGCCAAATATTCCAGTTTTGAAGGACAAGTTTAGAGATCCAACATGCACTGTAAAGATGACAGTTGATAAAGTACTGTATAGTAGACATTTCCTAGGAGTAGATTTTGGATACATTCACATTTAACACATACACATGTTATCATATGACATGTGGGATATGTTAGTAGTCACTCTAAGCATGTGGACATGAAAGTTATGATGTTGTAAAGCTTAACTATATGGAAGAAAAAACCTAGGGCATTACAAACTAGGGCACAGATATTTCAAGCATCTCCATTCCACTCTTGGCTTAATTTGATCAAAACTAAGTCAATCAATAATGAGAAAAGGGTGAAGATGCAGAAACATTTAATTTTATTATAGCTAACAGAACTCATTACCTTCCTATTCATGGCATATAAGATCCTGGGGTATTAAGTGAAAGTAGAACTAGAGAGAAAAGACTGACCTAGAAACATCTATAAAAATAATGCAGACATGTGGCAAAGTTCTCATTATAAATGTCATCCCCCATACTTCAAACCCATTTCAGGCAAGATGCTTTTCCAAAGCTTTCATAATCCTCACTTTCCTAGTACCCTTGGATTAAATGTCACCCCTCCTAGGTACAACAACAAGCTTATGACCAAGTGGTGTAGGAAAGAGAAGGCCACTATAGCTAGTATAAGTAATCTTGCTGCCATGTCCTACAGAGGCACAAAGTGGACCTATCCTAAGGAATATTGCTTGAGACTAACCTCTTGATTCCACATACATATGCAGATATGCATGTGTCTATTTTTCCCATTACAGTCTCTGATACCCTTTGGAGGGGTGATTCTTGCTTCATCTTCTGATTTTCAAAAGAGACATGACAGTACTCTTCATTTGTACCAAATATTAACAATCCTAAATTCTAGATCTTTAATGTGCCAAGCTAGAGAAATACAAATAGAATTTCCCCACCTATCTAATTTGTCGAAAGACACAGTGGAATCCAAGCTATGGGCATATGGCATATAGGGGTTTTGCTCAATTCGACAGGGAGAAGAAGAACAAATGGCAGTCATAGATGGATGGTTCTTTACCCAAGACTTCCTAATAATTAGGATCTTGGTAGAGACTTGGAATGGAAACAATGTTTATGAACTCAGGGAGTAGTTGCTTGCTAAGGTATTTGTACCTTTTCCTAGATTATTGTTAATTCTATATGCATATTAGACTATTTCTCTTTGTAAATGCAACCTCCTATACTCCTGGGTCGAACTTCCAAGTACTGCAATTATAGGGATGGAGCACCATTTCTTCCTAACAGTAGAGTTTTTGTGGAGTAGGAATATGTGTGTATGTGTGAGGGTGAAAGTTCATGTGGATTTGCATGTCAGAAGGGATAAATGTGTGTCTGCATACATGTGTGGAGTCAGGCACAATTCTTCAGGAGAGGATCACTTTTTGCCTGGAACATGGTCTCCCATTGGCCTGCTTAATTAGGCTAGTCTGGTAGGTTGGCAAGCTTCATGTATCTGCATATTTCTTCCTTCCCAGGAGTAGTAGGAGCCAGGTAGGTGCCACCATGCCTATATTTTCTTTACCAAGGTTCTGGGTATCAAACTCAGGTGTTTCTACTTTCAGAGTAAACACTTTTGCATGAGCTATTCCCAACTCCCTAGAGTTTTCCCTGATTAGTAGTCTGACTATTACTCACAATAATAGCATAAATAATAAGAGTAACCATTAATATGATATATTACATATCTTTAGAGAAATTTTGCCTAGGCTTTTATCTTCTAATTCAGCAATAGCAAGAATAGTGGATATTATAGGAAATAAAAAAAAATAACATTGAATGAATTTTTCTATTGTTCATCAAATTAGGCCCAGTATGTCGCATAAAGGCAATAAAGAGGCACTCTGAGTTCTGTGCATTTCATCAAGCATCCTGTGAGCTACGTTGTCCCATTCAACCTCTAAAGCAAATGCCAACTGGAAATCCCCTCTTGCATCTTTAGAGTGGCCAAAGCCACGTTTATCTATCCAATTAAAGAGTACATAATGTCAACAGGCAGATTCCAGTGACCATTCTCACTGTCACTACATTTAAACTTTCAAATATGGATACTCAGGCCCTAGCAGCAATTCTTCTAGTAGGTGTTTCCCTGCTAGGCTTTCAACTTGTAGATATAAACAAAACCAAGGCTCAGTCTCACCTATGCTGCCTATTATCCCTCAATTCCTGGAGACAAGCATGAAGTTGACAGACGTTTAATCTTCAGATTTAACAGTCCTCAGCATGCCTCTAACTACTACCCCTAATCTTTTGGAGTCCCAGCTACTTGGGTATAGGCAGCTTCTCTTAGTGCTTTTTTTTTTCTTGTGATGTAATCACTGCAGACTAGTGATCACAGTCAGATCCAGAGAGTGTTTGTTTTCCAAGGCCAAAATAGAGAAAGTAGTATCCATCAAGAACCCAAGAGCTATTAATCTCAGGACTTTCCTTTCAATCTGAAGAATGCCCTTTCACTGGATCCTGTTATTAATGTATAGAGACAATTCAGAGCACATTGCTTCCATGCCAAAGTTTCACATTAGGATTTCTTTATCTTTTCTAGCCTACTCTGTACCTCATATCAGGATGCTCAAGTCTGGAGTGAGAAAAATCAAGGGATCAGGGATGTCTAACACAGAGAGAAGAATCGATATTATTTTTGTGTGTAACTAGAGCCTACCATGAGTGAAATACGTACTCCTTGTAACCTGTGTCAGAAAAATCTGAAATTTCAAAGAGCATTCATCTATTTAACATTGTTTCAATTTAACAAAAATGTATGGGACATCTAATTAAATTGAGGTACCATGCTAGACTGCATAACAGATGTTGTCCTTGGATTTTAAGAGAAATTGAGAAAGCAAGTGAGAAACTGACAATACTTGGATTCACAAGGGAATGTGATAGGCATTCTAGTAGAACCACCAGGAAATAAAAGATTTGACAGGCTAGAGATCTCATGGGAAAGCTCAGAAGTCTACCCCTGGGAATTTTGAGCATTACTAAGAGGCAGAGTGCTAAGAAGCATAAGAGGAAGCAGCAATACAGTCTTCCTGTGCCACTTCGTGAATTCCTCCTCCAAAATGGAAGGCTTTAAAATGATTCAAACTCAGTTGTCACATGACTGGACTAGGCTCTGCTCTCTCTGCCTTATTATTTTCAGGGGGAAAAAAAAACCCTCTTAAGAACAGAAGCCATCTCTGACCTGGAAATCATATATTCTAAAGAAGCCCATTCAGAAATTTCTTTTTCTGATACCTTTGTCAAGCTCTTATATTCCTCCAGAGGAGGCATGAAAAAAAAATCTATAGGGAAAAAAAAGAAGAGAAAGAAGAAAGAAAGAAAGAAAGAAAGAAAGAAAGAAAGAAAGAGGAAAAGAAAAGAGAAAAGAAAAGAAGAGAAAAGAAAAGAAAAGAAAAGAAAAGAAAAGAAAAGAAAAGAAAAGAAGAGAAGAGAAAAAAGAAAAAAGAAACAAACAAAAATCCCTGGAGAAATCTGACAATGCCGTTTTACTTGGTCAGAACTTGAGAGGCTCACTCAAGGAATGGGGGGAAAAGATGGACCTCCTCAGGTCAGATTCTACCAAATAGCCTTGACAGGAGCTAGTTAAGAAGCTAAGAAGACCTAGAGTCAGATCACATTAGCTCTCATGTTTGGCCCTGCCACTTAAAACTTGGCTAGGTTACTTCACCTTTCTGGACACGTTTCCTTACCTGCGCAATGGAATTCATAGTACTGCATCATGGAGACACTGGGTAACTTAAATGAGCTGATGCTTGCATGATGCTAGAATACGGCAAGCTCTGTAATGTCCTTTTCAATTCTGATTACAAGTGAGCATGACTGTATACTCCAGAGAGAAAGGATGAGTATAGACAAGAGAGAAATAATGTTGACGAATCAGATGCAGAATGGTTGTTTGTAATTTCATTTATTTAAAAAACTATTTTTAAAAGAACATGAAAAGAAGCCTTCCTGTAGGAGACTGGGCCTGTGGAGGAGAGAAAGCTGAGTGGGAGTTGCTGGAATATGTTTGACAGAAGTGAGAGTGGCACCAGCTGCCTAAAAGGCCAGTGAGATGTGCCCTCCTCCCCTGGATGCTTGTCAGACACTGGAATTGAGAATGGAATTTTCAAAAATGGCATTATATAACAAACAGGAATCAAAGTGAGATTTGCATGCATGTAAGTATAGAAGAGAGGATTCTGAGACTTCAAGGGTGATCATTTCAAGATTTAGTCAGAATTGAAAAGCCAGAAGTTTAATTTCCTGACCAGAAGGGAGAAACAATCTTCCCTATTGCCTCTTAATTATTCCCCTTCTCTCCTCTGTCCTCCTTTTCCCTCTATTTTACTCTGTTCATACTGTGTGAGAACACAGTCTGATTTTAGTATATGAACCAGAAATTAGGCCCTCTATAGACACTGTAGCTCCTGGTGCTTTGATCTTTAACTTCCCAGACTCCACAACAGGTAGCAATATCAGGCCTGTGATATTTTGTTATAATGGTATGGATGCATTTTGAATAAGACTCTTATGGAGCCACCAAACCTTTTCATGAGTAACGAGAGAGGGAAAGCTGACCTGAAGCAGTGCACTCAGCACAGCACCTCTGTGGTATGAGTGTTTCAGCTCCGAGGTGTTTCCATGGCTCATAAGCTAGAGCTTGGCTCCTTCAGAGTGCCTCTTTCCTCTCTCAACTTCCTTTCAACTTTCCTCTTTGGAGTTAGGCATAGCTTCTGTGCTTGATCATAAAGCTTCATGCCTCAAACCTTCATGAAGGCAACCAACAGAAAAACTCAAGCCGAAGCTGTGCACATGGGGAATCTGTTAATATCTAACCAACAATGGGTCAGAAGGGATAAGTCTGATAAGACAATCTGGTGCAAAGAAATTCGAACCTAAAGAACAGAAGTAGGCCTGGAATCCTTAGCAAGGCATAATGCCTGTAGATATTGCCTGGATTTGTTGACTCTAGGGACCATCTTAGGTCTCAGAAGCAAAGAGTCTACAGAATAGAGGACTTCAAATAGAATAATATCTATTTTCCAAGGGGACAGCAGAGAACAATTTGCTCTGCTATCTGGCTTCTTATCTTCTGTTTATCCCCTCACAATCTCTCTCAAAAGTTCTTCTGTATACTAGATACAGAATATAAGCCCATATCTCCTTCATCCTCTAGACCAGTGCTTCTAAACCTGCATATCTGATATTTACATTACTATTCATAACAGCAGCAAAAATACAGTTATGGAATAGCAACAAAATAATTTCCTGGCTAGAGGTCACCTCAGCATGAGGAAGTATATTAAAGGGCGGCAGTGTTAGGAAGGTTGAGACCTAGTGCTCTCTATATTCTTTACAAGTGCATGCTACAGAGATTCCGTGCCTTTTTGCTAGCCTATTGAATGCCACTATGTCTCTCATTGTGCTGTAGTATGATCCTTTCCTGTTTCGTGGCTATTGTGAGATATTCAAATGATCATAAGTTGAGATTTGTCAGGAACAATCCCATGGCCTGGTCAGTCAGAAAGCAGTGGAAAGAGCCTGGCACAGAACCCAGCAACAGCAAAACTAGTGGGGATAGAATGTGGTGGGAGGTAGGGAAGGGAGATTTATTCAGGAAGGTAAGTTTTGGCAGATCCATGTACCCAGTTCTTTAAGCCAGCAGGGTCAATTTAGAATTGATCTGAGAGACAGAAAGTTTGAGTGCATTCTGTACTTATTTCTGCTCCCCACCAGCACAGTACATTTCGATGATTGGTCTTTTGGCAGAGGACTGGAAAGTACATAGCCGTGAAGGCAGAAAGCATTGCACATATTAAACAGTGGTTGGTGCAACCCACATTTAGTGTAGCTCACAAAGATCTGCATTTGCTCCATTTCAACCTACTGGACTGCTATATAATGGGAAATGGAGCCTGAATGTCTGGGCTGGAGGAGAATACAACACCCCCCCCCACGAATGTTATTTCTCTGAATCTCTATTTATCAAGCTCCCTGGCTGATGTGAAAATCCATACAGCAGAGACGACAGCAACTTTTTTTTCCTTCTAAAGGAAAAACGCTCTTTCTCTTTTTCTTTTTTTTTCCAGATAGCTCATCCTCCAGGCTGCAGACTGAACACATTTTTTTTAAAAGTCTAAGCATTAATTAGCAAGATAAAGAAATGTATCTTCCTTTGTTCGGGAGGAGAATTCTATTGAGCCTTTGACAATGAAGCTGTTTAAGGGACAGCCTGAGTTGCTGCTTCTGCACTGAGCTTCTGTAGAAGGAAGATAAAGAGCTCACTAGTGGAGGACTCTGGCTTTGTGCCATTTGCTTGCTGGTTCCTCTGGACTCCAGTGGGAAGTGCTATCCTAAAAGTAAAGAAAAGGTCCACAAAGGCCAAAATGAAGTCTGTGACTTGAAGCCACACACCAGAACGCTCCACTGGGGCACCTAATTGACTCTGAGAGTGTTTGTGGGTTTTTCTTCCATTTTCGGGCCTGCTGTTTACCCCTAACATCAGCTGACAGATTATGGCCAGCCCACAAAAAACAAGCCCCTCAGGAACCTAGGCAAGATGGGTTTCACATAGGCAAACAAGGCTCCTTGATTCCCTACTAATTGTTTATTATGTCCCTAGGAGTAAAAAGGCAATCCATTTTTCTCATCCATGGGTGGTTTACTTTTTCAGAAGTATCCTTGGGTAAAAAGGGAGAAAGCATAAACCCTACCTCTTCCAAGGCCACGTCCACTGGGTGCTAAATATAAGGGCTGGGGAAGTACTGTGTATATCCTGACAATGTGCCAAGTGCTGACCCCAGGCAGCTTTTGGACATAATTCCAGGTCCCTTCCTTGAATGGATTATCCACCAGAACCACTTTACTACAGTGCTCGGTGCCTTTAGGCCAACATTGTACCTCTCAATGGATCCTACTAAGCCAGCCAAAACCTTTATTTTGTTTTGTTTTATTTGGGGGGATGCCTGGACTTAAAAGCTTTCAATTATAACATAATACATTGAGAGCAGATAATGCACAAATTATAAAGATCTTCACAGTGCATTTTCCCAAACATATCCATATAGCTGATTCTCAGATTAAAAGTAAAATATTACTAGCACCTCCCCAAATTTTGCCAGCTCTTATCCAACCTCTATCACCCAAAGGCTATTACTGTGTTGATTTATTACTGTGTTGATTTATACCAGCGCTGACTGACTTTTATCTCTTCTTTTTTCCTTTTCATAAATCCAAGTACTGTAGTGGTTTGAATGAAAATAGCCCAGTAGGCTCAGATGGAGTGGCACTATTAGGAGGTATGGGCTTGTTGGAGTGGGTGTGGCCTTCGTGGAGCAAGTGTGTCACTGGGGGTGTGCTTTGGGGTTTCAAATGCTCAAGTCAGACTCACTCTTTTCCTACTGCCTGCTTATCCAAACAAAGAAAAGAAAAACAAAAACAAACAAACAAACAAAACTTCTAAGCTCCTTCTCCAGCACCATGTCTGCCTGGGCACTGCCATGCTTTCTGCCATGGTGATAATCAACTAAACCTCTGAAACTGTAAGTTAGCCCCAGTAAAATGTTTTGTTTCGTTTTGTTTTGTTTTGTTTTGTTTTGTTTTGTTTTGTTTTGTTTTTGTAAGAGTTGCTGTGGTCATGGTGTCTCTTCACAGCAATAAAGCCCTAACTAAGACAAGTACTATGCACTCTGATTTCTTATGCTCAGTATTGTATTTTAGATGTTAAACATAGTTAAACACAATTTTACTATGTTTCTACTTACTTCTTATTTTACATTCAATCAAAGAAGAATAATTCACTTAGCCAGTCTCCTATTGAGAATAAATTCATACAATTCTCTATTATTAGTTGTCATAAGTAGGATTACTTCAAACATTCTAACACATGTATTTTGAAGAACATATGTATATTCTCATGGACTTTATTTTTCAATCTCTGCCAAGCTCAAAGCTCTGCCTGATTCCAAATCTCACTAGACAACAGCTGACAGGACTAATTAATTACTGTGCTTTTTAAATACCAAGGATGTTGAACAGAACATAGGGTAGCTTCCATGTTAAATCCTGAAAATTCCATTCTTCTTGAATATGGGGTGACCTCTAATTTGTATCTAAATCAAGGAGGGACAGAGCTGTTGGCTGTCAAGCTTGTCAGTAGGGTACATTATGCCTATATGTAGCATTACTGAAAAGACGTCACTACCATGAAAATGCACACATACTGAAAACGACCTAAGGAGAAGATTATACGACAATGATTGTGGCAGCCTATAGCTACTGAAAATAGCATCTGGTCTATAACCAGGAAGAAACATTGAGCTTGTGTGCAGGAGATAACGTCAACTGGCAATGTGAACCGCCTTGTGAATAGACCCAAGTTAATTAAGACTCCAAAGAACATAAGTAGTTGCCTTAGTTTTTGTTGTTTTTTGTTTGTTTCAATTCCAGGGAGGGTCTAAGCTAGTGGAGGCTGGCCTTGAACAAGTCATCTTCCTACTGTGTTACCTTCTGAGTACTAAAATTACAGGTGTGTATTACTACTTCCTGCAAGTGGCTGACATCTTTGCTGCAGCTTTGTGAGCTCTGATAGGCAACAACATTGCAACATATAATTTTATACTTCACATGTTACCTTGAGACTATAATTAGATCATTAAAATACATTGCTTATCTGTAAATCTTGGATGATTAGCATAGGGATACTCCATAATTACTAAACCGGGGTTGAATCGTTGTGACTTTAATAGCCTTTTAGTCTATTAAGTCTATCTGAATGCTACTCTTCACATGGCCACCCAAGACCTCCTAACAGAAATTTGTTAAGGACCTATTTAAACCACAACCACATTTTTGGTTTGCAAAATCTATAATAAATGTATACTGTTTGTCACTAATCTTGGGATCATTTTTTACATAGGATATTTAATTTCTTTTTGCTCCTTTAACTATCACCATGATTTGAAACTTATCACATAATTTGGAGATTTGTTAGTCCTAAAATTAATGTACTGGATGGATTCTACTTCTTCTGGAGGCTTTAGGCAGGTATCTGTTCTTGCTTCTTCCAGCTTCTCGAGGCCACCTGCATTATCTCTTTGACTTTTTAGCCCATTTTTCTGCATTCTTATTCAATGCCAGAAGCAAAATTTAAAACAAAGAAAGTGGTTAAGGCTTTATCTCTGTAATAATTAATAATGTCAGATTCCTTTTTCATACACTTACTCTGATGTTCCCAATTCCACCTTATCAAGACTCCTGTAATTAACTATATGAGATCTAGCCAAATAATCCAGATCATCTTCCGATCTCAAGATTTTTAGCTCCCTCAAATCACCAAAGCCCTCTTTGTCATATAGCAAGTTCATAAGGTACTTGGAGATTAGTAAGCAGGCATAGGGAACATTGTGCTACCTACCCCATACTTCAAAAGAAAACTAGTACAATTATCAAGTGTATAGGGAATAGTTTTTTAAAAAATGTTATTCATCCTATTACATCAAATATTAGGGTTATAAAAATTGTACAAGCAACCAAATAAATCCTTGCCAAAGCTCCTGCTTTCTACTCATGTTAGTATATTACTTCAACAAACCATTTAATACTTTCTATAAGTTCAACTTAGAGGAGTTCAAAGAGCACTGTGGTTGTTTGGATATACTTGGCCCAGGGAGTGCACAAATAGGAGGTGAAGCCTTGTTGAAATAGGTGTGGCCTTGTTGGAGGAAGTGTGCCACTGTTGGAGCAGGCTTTGAGACCTTCCTCATAGCACCCTGGAAGACAGTCCGTCTTCTAGCAGCCTTCAGATGATGATGTAGAACTCTCAGCTCCTCCTGTACTATGCCTGCCTGGAAGCTGCCATGCTCCCTCCTTGATGATAATGGACTGAATTGAACCTATGAACCTATAAGCCAGTTCCAGTTAAATGCTTTCCTTATAAGAGTTGTTTTTTTCATGGTCTCCTTACAGCAATGGTAACACTAAGACAAACACTTTTATATTAAACAGGAAAAGAATCTTCTTTGCAAGATTTTATGAAGTTGTGGTCTATATTTATAGAGGAACACTGTTTATAAGGGTAACACAGTGTGGGGGATGGCATTTTGTTTTTTCAGGGCAATGTTTTGAGTTTCACATGATAAGAGGTTCTATTGACTACTCTTAATATACAGCTAAATAGGTAAATTAGTTAAAGCTGTTAAGTTATAAGGTAGATGCCAAAATATTTGCATTTTAAACAAAGTAGCTGAGTTCTTTATTACATATAGTCTAGAAGTGAGAAATATGAAACTTAGATTTGGTTCTTCTTTACCAAGTGCTCAATGCCCTTACATTCACCCACAATTAAATAAGGATGAGAGGGAAAAGAAAAGGAATGAAAAAGATATGCCAATTTTCTTTTCACAAAGGATCTCAGAAAGTGTCACTCAATTTGCCTTTTATGACTACATCTAACAATAAAGCAGTTCTCTTTGTTGATGAGGGTAAGTTGAACAGGAAACTGGTAATACTTTTACTATGGAAGATGGCATAACTGAAATTGGGAATAACTATGTTTGTATAGAAAGCCAAAGATGTGGTTTAAATCTAATGAATGTAAATAAACACAGTGGAATAAAGCCTGTTCTTTTCTAGAGATTATTGTTGTTATAAAAGATTTAGTTAGTCTCTAAGTCATGTTAATCTTATCTTCATCATAATAAATGTCCATATTATTCATAGTCACTGACATACTCAAACCTCATTAGCTAATTCAGACTACTCTGGTAGCCTTAGGATGTTAATGGAGTCTTACATTTTCCCTATCCTTTCCTATACAATACCATATACCCAAGACATACTTGCCACAGTGGGTAAACTAATACAGATTTTCCCATTTATTCCACAGGAATACTTTTCTACGTGGGAAGCTGACGAACAGCCCCCAAGCATATCATCGTTGTATGATGACCTCTTCCAGACCAACTCTTAGAGTAGAAGGTAAACTTGTACCTCGTCATGATGTACCCATTTGTTATTGCTTTCCTCATAAGTATCCAAGGCTATTTACTGTGTACCACAATGGGGATTATATTCAGAGCTCCTAAAGCCATGTTAGACACTTTTACTCTTCTTGGGTAAAGATAGGGCCAGAGCTCTATAAGCCAGTGATCCCTGAAAACAAACCTCATTGTTTTAGGTGTGCAATAGTGAGCACTTCCTCCCCTTCTCAGGAGGCTTCATTTGGGGCTGACAGATGCTATCATGAGGAAAAAGGGAAAGGATGACAGGTGGAAATCTGGACTCACACAAATGAGTAAGCATCACAGTAGCTATGGATGGAAATATGTGAGACATTTGTCTTAATTTTAATATTACATTAAAAGATAATGGACTGCTGAAACAAAACCTAAAATGTAATCAGTGGTTTATATGCATGAGAAAATGAATAGACAAAGTTTGGGATAAGAGAAATGAAAATAAATTATTATAAAATTTCTTTACATTGTAACTCAAAAGTTAAAGACTACTAGAAGCACTAATGTGATTACCATGATAAAACAAAGAGTCAACAAATAGGCCACCAAAGGAAAGAAAAATCAATCATAAGAATACTCAGCTAATTTAAGTGACTGCAGAAAAACAAGAAATGGGGACTGAAAAAAAGGGGGCAGGACAAAAATCGAAAGTGAATTTCAGATGATAGAATTAAACCTAAGTATACTAAAACTTGTATTACAGGTAAATTATGTAAATATACGAGTTTAATGGCAAAGATTTTAGATCAAATAGAAAAGGTCTAAGTCCATGCTATCTATAAGAGATGTATTTCACATATCAAAATAAAAATATTATAAGTGGGGCTGGAGAGATGGCTCAGCAGTTAAGAGCACTGACTGCTCTTCCAAAGGTCCTGAGATCAAATCCCAGCAACCACATGGTGGCTCACAACCATCTGTAATGAGATCTGATGCCCTCTTCTGGTGTGTCTGAAGACAGCTACAGTATACTTACATATAATACATAAAAGAAATCTTTAAAACCAGAAAAAGGAAAAGAAAAAGGGAAAAGATTCAATTTAAAAATATTAAGCCAGTAGTGGTGGAGCATGCTGGTAGGATTTGCTGAAGGAGGCAGAGGCAGGAGGATCACGAGTTCAAGGCCATCCTGGGCTACAAAGTGAGTTCCGGGACAGCCAGGGCTATACAGAGAAACCCTGTCTCGAAAAACAAAAAACAAAAAAACAAAAAACAAAAAAAATTAAAATTATAAAAATAGAAAATGTATATTATCATGTTAACAGTCACGTTAACATCAGAAGATCAGATTTTATATTACCATGAATAATTACAAAGGAGTTATATTACCAAGATGATATAAGAGACAGAAACCCATATGAATTAGTATTAGAACTTCAATATTCATAAAGAAAACTTGAGAGCATACCAGGGGAAAATGAGCAAAGCCATAATTCAAGTTCTTGCCACCTTTCTTTCTGTAACTTATAGTAGCATTATACAGAAAACTAAGCTATATTTTAATAACACTACTGTCTTAGTCACTTTTTCTAGTACTGTGACAAAATATTTTGCAAAAACAACTTGACTGAAGAATTTAATTTGACTCACAGCTTGAAGATACAGTCCATCATGGCAGAGATTTCATGGTGACAGGAGAGGCAGCTGGTCATGTTGTGTCTATAATCAGTGCCTATCTCCCATTCACCTTTTTATGCATGCCTTCTTTTAGGATAGATCTTCCTAAGATATTCTTTCATGAGTGTGCCTGGAGGCTTTTCTCCTAGGTAATTCCCTGTCAAGTTGAACACTAAGCATCACAACTACTGACTAATATGACCTAACTGATATTTATACTGCACAGCAGTCAATGGCAAAAACACATTATTTTGGGTGCATACAGAAAACTTACCAAGAAAGACCATATTGTGGGTCATTTACAAGTTCTAATATATTTCAATGGAGCCAAGTAATAGAAAGTATCATCTGTCTCTACAACGCAATTAAATGATAAACCAGTATGCTAGAACCCTATTTCCAACAGGGTGTATATTCCATGACACATATTTGATGCTTGAAACTTTGAACGACACCAAAACCATATATAAACATACACAATTTTATATATATATATAATTGGTTTTCACCTTTCCACTTAAAGGGAGAACCTTATGAATGAAGGGATGACTCACATCCAAAGTAGACTTGTGTGGGTATTTTATCTCATTACAGAGACTGTGTGAATCTTAAAATGTATTTGTTTGATTTTAGTGTAATATCTCCCAACTGTGTTTTGTCAGGGTCAAGTGAAGTTTCAAAGAGCTAACCCATGGATAAAGAAGGACTACTGCAGTGAAAAATTAACTAAAATTATCTAGGGAAAAAGTACCTAAAATCTGGAAATCACACAGCGCACTTCTTTTCTGAGTAACCCATAGATCTGGATGAATTCACAAGGGTGATACCATTTTTAACTACATGGAAAAGCTGCAACATTTAAAATCAATGACCTAATTTCTACCTTAAGAAATTATAAGAATCACATGTTGCCCAAATTAGGAAGAAAAACAGAAGAATCAGGATGAGAGAGAGATAAAGAGGGATGAGAAATGAGTAGAAAAAGCACTTTTGGAGTGTTAGGTCCAACAGTGTATGTGTGGACACAGACAGATGTGGGCACGTGTGTGTGTGTGTGTGTGCGTGTGTGTGTGAAAAGTTACCAAAGAAGACATGTTCAGTATGTGTGATTATATTGTGGATGCCTGTTATACCTTAATTGGGAAATTTTTAAGCATAATCAAGATAGAACAGTAAATATTCTTTTTGTTTCAAGTCTGCAGCTTATTTCTCTAAGTACTTACCTAGTTCTTTGATCCCTTTCCCTGCTTAAGAGTGATCTGCCACAAAAAAGAAGAGGATAAAAACGGCAGGAGGCTATTTGCCAAGTGGATAGAATAAAACCTGACTATGCTAACTTCACAGGGTCTTGTGAAAATCCAAAGTGATAATGAGCAGAGCCCATTACAAAGCTAGAAAGTGTTATAAAAATGTAGTGGCTTATCTCTCTAGCTCCAGGTTTCCTGGTGGAGTAATGATAGACTAACTAGGGCTAAATTTGGAAAGAAGGTGGTAGAGTTTGTCTGTAATCCTCTCTCTCTCTCTCTCTCTCTTTCTCTTTCTCACTCTGCTGGCCCAGATGCCCTTCTGCTGTGATTTCCAAGTCCAAGGAAGACTTAAACATAGCTTCCTATTGCCAACTCTTTATCTTTTCCTTGCCGCTAAACACCTGTCAAGTTTTCTTTTAGTCTCCTCTGGAGATTCTGCTCTCAACTAAATGACAGTGGGTGCTAACTAAGCAAGTGGTATATGTGAATGTCTTTGACTCCAAGCAGCTTACTATGTGTTAACTGGTTAAATACTAATTTCAATGAAATCCTTCCTTGCTGGTCTGTTAGTGGGGGGTGACATTTGCAGGTAGGTGGCCTATTGCTCAGTTTATCTTTTCAGAGACTGAGCACTTCTTGGAAACCCCATCTGCTGACTGTACAGGACTGCAGTTTTTCTGCTCTAGTTGGTTTATTACAGACCAGGGATCTATTACATAAGCATTCCTGGAACTCATATAAATCTCCCATTTCCCCATCCACGAATGCACACCTTTAGAAATAATAAGAAAACAAAGCAGTTCTATTTAGTAACAACATTCCAGTGTACAATTTTACACTGTATATATCACTTTAGGGTTATAATTAAATCGTTAAAATGCATTGCTAATCTGTAAATCTGGGCTCATTAGCATAAGTGTACTCCATAATTACTAAACACAGGGTGCGTGCTTGTGACTTTAATAGAATTTTGGACTATTAAGCCTATCTGAATGCCACTCTCCACATGGTGGGCCAAGAGTTTCTAAAGGAGCTTTCTGAAATTTTCTGTTACACCAACCCAATGATACTGGCTTTATCCCTTTCTTTGTCTTTTATATTTTTAGAACAAATAATATGTTCAAAAGGATACTATAGACTTCAAAAGTGCTCTGTCATTTTAAAAAATATATTTAGTAAAAATTGTCTGTATTCATCTTTTGGCATAAAGAATAAACTATAGACTTACTGATATGAATAGTCTTCTGAGGGTTTTTGAGAAGTTTGTGCTGACTACTTTATGTCAAATTGACACAAGCTAGAGTCATTAGGGAAGTGGGATTCTCAATTGAGAAAAACGCCTCCATAAGATTGGCCTGTAGGGAAGCCTGCAGAGCATTTATTTTAAAATAAATAAATAAATAAATTAGGATGTAAGCTGTAGTGGGAGGTGGCATTCACTGTGGGTCATGCCATTCCTAGGCTGGAGGTGCTGGGTACTATATGAAAGCAGGCTGAGCAAGCCAGGAGAGAGCAAGAGTGATGCACCATTATTACCTGGAAGTGTAAGATAAACTCTTTCCTCCCCAAGTTCTTTTGGGCCATGACATTTTATCATAGCAATAGAAACCTTGACTAAGATAATTATAATTTAGTCAACAACTTTGCTTGTCTAAATGTTCTTGAATCTTTCACTACCTAGATATTTTTGGATGTGCAGGTACAGCCTCACTGACTCGTGGTTGGATACATTGAGTTTTTTGTTTGATTGTTTGTTTGTTTGCATGCCATTAAGGTTCAGCATATTATTGATATTCTACAATGTGATATTATCTGATATTCAGAAATATCTTTCAAGTGATAAGTGATTTACTATGTACACATTGAGGACTGCTGCCAAATATCTGTCCATAATTTCACAAAATCCTCATGGGACTTTCTGCACATCACTCAGCACTGTATGCCCTTCTCATCTTGCTCCAGATGACTTGTCTTCAGGTACCTACTTCCCTTCACTGTGGGTCTAAAGTCTCCTGTTCTCCCAAAGTATGATCACAAAACAAAAGTTCTGAGGATGTAGCAGACTGATATTTATAAGACCCTGTACATCCCCAGTATTATTTTTTTAAAACTTGAAGTAAAACAAAATCCTCAATTTCTTTTTATTGTCTATCCTTTGTACCTTTCATGGTATCATGAATTATCATCTTTTTATCTTGTCTCTATAATTGTAATCTGGCAATAAGGAAGCTGAGAGGGGACAAAGGAGAAGAGAGGAAAAGAGAGGCTAAAGGGGAGAGAGAAGAAGAGATATTCCCTATAAGTCAAAAATCTCTCAAGGCTGATCTTTCCTTCACTGAGTAAGTGAAATGGAAAACCTGATGAGGTTGTTTGAGTAGGTATGGCTCTCATAGACTCATGTGTTTCAATGCTTGGCCCACACTATTTGGTTCTGTGGCCTTATTGGAATAGGTGTGGCCTTGTTGGAGGAAGTGTGCCACTGTGGAGGCAGGCTTTGAGGTCTCATATGCTCAAGCTATACCCGATGTGGCACCCTTCTGCTCCCTGCATATCAGGATGTAGAACTCTCTGTGCCGTCTCTAGCATCATGTTAGCCTACATGCTGCTATGACAATGAACTCTGAGACTCATAAGCCAGCTTCAATTTACTGTTTACCTTATAAAAGTTGCCAGGGTCCTGGTGTTTTTTCACAGAAATAGAAACCCTAACAAAGACACCTAATTTATTTTCTTTAAAAAATTGTCAATAGATTAAAAAAACCAAAAAAACAAAAACAAAAACAACAACAACAAAAAAAAACCTTCCTTTTCTTTTCTGTCACCTCCTCTGGGGCGGGGGGGGGGGGGGAGGGCAATTAGGGCCAGAAAAATGGCTCAGCCAAAGAGTACAGAGACTTGCCACCAAACCTGACAATCTGAGTTAAATGCTGGGAACCCACATGATAGAAGAAGAAAATCAAATTCCATAAATTGTCTACACACACACACACACACACACACACACACACACACACACCTTGAGAGTAGAGCCAGTAAGCACCTTAGTTAGTTATCAGCTACCCTCAGATATGATCCTTTCTACAGCCTTCACTCTCTGAGGGTTTTAGGCTTTGGCTATAATAGTAGTCCAAAAACAAACAAACAAAAACTCTATTGGTTGAGGGACTTATCTTAGTAAGGTGCTCCTCTTCCTTTGTATAATCAAGCAACTCTGTTGATTGACACGACAGTGGATGTATCAGAGGAGAGAGCAGATCTAGCTGGTAAATTATTCTCCCCTTAAGTCCTGAAAGCTTGCAGAAGCCCTTAGAAGGGAGGAAGTTAGTCTCCTGTAAAGACAGCGTGGCTTAGCTCAAATTATAAAGAGAACAAGCCTTTTTTTTTTTTCTCAATTACTCATGGAAATAAAAGAGACAATGCCTTAGACACTTTCCAATCTTCTCTTCAAGGCAGCCACGAGATGCTAGAGCCCTGGAGTCTTCGCCAAAACACTGTCCAGAACTCTTTACTTTCCAGCTCTAAATCAAGAAAATAGTAATCCCCAACAGGATAAAAGGCAGCACTGAGTACAGTGAAAGACAATGAAGCCTAAAAAGACACTATTAGAGCTTTTCCCTTCTCAACAGCACCTCCTACCTGGGGCACTTGTGCACCTATGGTTTTGTTTTATTTCTGTTTAGAACAATTTTTGCAAATTCTAGTGGGAATATGGTCTGCCAGTATAACTTCAGAATTTGCAAGAATTCTTTGGTGTCTTGATTAGATGGGCTTCCTGTGGGTTTTCTTCAGTCTGGATGGGTCAAGACATATTGACCCAGTTTCCTGAGACGGGAAGTGCCAGAAAAGACAGCCATGCACTACAGCATACAGGGGAAATCTGTTCACAGGCAATGATTCAGTACACTTCAAATCTTTTATTTTGTAGAAAATACTAATTTCTAAAATGTGTCATTTGTGGTGAAATTTAGGACTGAGTGCCTTTAAATTTAGCATGTGTTGGAAAAATACATTGTATAAGGAAATAGGCAATGCTTCAAATGCACCTCCGTCTTAAAGAACACAACTGTATGCAGCACCAATAGGAAACAGAATTAAAAACAAGGTCTGACATGTTTATACCTGCACAAGGATTTGGATTTCTGCACTGAAATGAAAATACTTAGAGCTTTATGTAAATGAAACCTCGATAATGGGATCTCAGTGGAAATTGTTATAATTTTAAAAGCATTTTCCTATAAATTCTGGAAGAAAAATCATCTGGAAATGTTTCAAATTTATAGAAAAAAAATCAACATGAAGCCTCCGGGTAATTTTTAAAGCCATATGCTTCCAGTAATTGCTATGCTTTATTATTTAAATAATTGGGTTATATTTCCCAATGTTTTTAATTGGTTTTTAGAAGCCTGAGTTCATATAGAATCAATCCATTTATTCAAAGGCCCCACGAAGGTGAAATTCTACAATAGAAATATATGTGATTCCAATAAAGTTTTGGGTGAACACATATAAAGGAAAATCTGTTTCATGATCTACAGATCAAAAGCTTTGGAGCAAATCCCTCAAAATGATGCAGGCATTGCTCCTCAAAATCATAAAGAATTCTAATATTCTATATATCCCAAACAAATAATTAAAGACTGTGCATGTCATTGCATTCAAACAATATAAATTAGAATATAATTCCATTAACTATAAACTTAAGTCAAAAGTATGGATTAGGAATGAATGTTGCAATGTAATGAAAAAGATAAGAGCAAAAAAATTAGTAGCTTAAACATAGAAATAAGTAGAGTTGAAAATAACTGCCTGTATAGAAATGATAGTCTAATATTTCTGGAAACAAAATATAGAAATCGGACATGGACTATTCAGGAAAAAATAATATGCATTAATCTTTGGCCATCATATATGAAACAGAGCATTGATGATTAAACATCTGAATGTTTAAATTGATTCTGATAAGTGGACCCTCTTATCTCCTTTATGTTCCTATCTCTACCAGGAAGAGTGTTACAATGAAGTCTTAGAGGTCTAAAAATTATAAAAAAGACTGTTGCTAACAGACAAGGCTTTCAAATAGAAAACAAGTAGTTGAATGAAGCTATCCATCACACAAATACCTATTTAACCATACAGAGGAAGCAGTTTTGAATGGTTTGAGAATAAATCATTGCACGTTGTTAGTGGAGTACAGCTAAAGAAAAAAAAAAAACTTTGTAGAAAATCTTGAGCTTTATTCCATACTTTTTTCTAAACCAAATAAGCAAGGACTTTTATATTTACTATGTTAGATATAAAAAATTTAGAGAAGAATTTTGTTCCATGAGAAGTGAAGTGAAAATAGCAATAGATACAAGAAAGAAAAAAAAATCACCTGTTTGCTGAAATTATCCAGGAGTAATATTCCTCCCCACAGTGCCCTCTAGTGTCCAGATTCTGATTTCTGAAACTATTTTTTCCACTATAAAGGAATCATGGTTCCTTGAGAAAATGAGAGATTCTATGCCCTGGGCAGAAAGGTACAAGGTGAATCTAGAAAGACTAGTGCCAAATAGAAACAAAATTTCTGTTAACAGATTCTACTAGAAGTTTGCATTAATAAAATTAGGAAGGACTTCCATTGGCCAAAGTTATTCTAATTTGCACATCACAGAAACAGCAATGCTTAGAATTGAGGGAAGTACAGTAACTCCCCAAGACGCTATGCCTCCATGACACTACAAAGAGAAATAGTAACACATGATTCTAAAATAAGGTGAACAGAATACAATGCATTTCTATAGAGCCTTGCATCTCACTCATGAGACATTATTGATTAATCTTTTCTCTCAATGGAGAATAGAAGAACTAAAATCGTACATACAGGAATTGAAGGGCATTTGGGAAAACAGGCAAAATTCTGAAAATGTCACTGTTGTTAATGTTCTTCCCAGGAGGAGAAATAAACAACATCTATTGCTTCTTCTAAGGTTCCCAACAACAAACAGAGGTGCAATTCTGCCAAAGTTCACTCTGGGGAACAAATGAGTTCTCTACAAATGGGCTTCCTTACAGAACTTGGGTTCTGGACTATTTACAAGGATGTGGATGCTCCTGGCCCACAACAAGCAACACCTGCAAAGCTGTTACCTAACAGGCATGAGGGCTCCCCACATAAGACATAGATGGAGCCCTCCCCCTCCCAGGCTACCCTGGCCTTTTCACTTTAGTCCCTCCCTGAGGCCATGTGCAATTGAGGCAGAGATTTATATGACAGGTGGTAGTAAGTAGAAGGACACTCAGGTAATGTCTTGTAACCAGTTCTCCCTCTCCACAAACCAGTGTAAACAGTCAGTAAGTCCAGTAGGAGTGATTCTTTGTTCAGGCTAGTACAGCCAAACTCTGCCAAGTGGTGGCTGCTTGGCTTGGAGGGTAGTCATTCATAGTAGTCCCCCTGAAACTGAGATTTGAAATCAGATAAAAACCAAATAAACTGCCTAGAATTCAGTTCTGCACAAAATTAAGTATCTTTAAGATATGTGCAGTTTCAAGAACATGAATGAATGTAAAATGTCTCAGCATATCTCAGGATCCCATCTGCTTCCAAATTCTTTAGGGTAAGAAAAATGTTAATGTATTATAAGATTTTATCAACTGGAATGGAAACGGCATAGCTAATCCATGATGTATGTAAGTGTAACCGAGGAAGGGCCATATACCACTGATCACTCACGTCTTGAGATTATGGACTGGTAAAAGTATAAATAGGGCCCAAGATTCCTTTTCAGAGTTGTCATGTGAATCCAGCAGCCCTACAAGCCTAAATAGCTTGGTGGTAAAAGTCATTCTTAAGTTGGCATAATTTTTCCTTACACAGAAGCAATTTTTCAATTAGATATAGAGAAGTTTAAAAGAACTAACACACTGTATTTAGACAAGGAAGGTCACACCAATTGGTTGTTTAGTGTCAAAGAGTTAGCCCTAAAGAGCTACATACAAGTAACATTACATAGCGTGAAAAGTTTATATTGTTTGTGTATTCGCATCCATATATGCATGGAATAACAATTAGTGAAAAAAAGAGGCCTTGGGTTTGAAGGAGAGAGGGGAAGGGGTATATGAGATGGTTTGAAGAGAGATTAGGGTAGGGAGAATTGTGGATTATAATCTCAATAATAAATGAAAAAGGACAAAAGAAGGAAGCTGTGTGTTTGATATTCATAAATCTGTGTGATTGGTGACAGAATTCATCCTGTTAGTGGCACCCTTATAAGTATGATTGAATATGTGTAATTAATTTGGAGTTATAAATTCATGTGAAATTTTATGAACTTATTTTCAATACAGAGAAAGTAAGACCTTTAGATTTATCATTTTTATACATTCATTTGATTTTTAAGAAATCTTTCATTCTCAAGCAGATAGATATCTTTGTCAGATTACTAAAGCTCTTCAGAGGGACATGCTCAAAGTGACACACACTGCTCACGCTGTTCCTCATATAGGCATCCAGATTGTTGCCTTATATATGATAGTCTGCTCTTCTTTCACTAAGCCCCAGCTGCTATATGCACACCATAGAGCCTCAATAGAAAGACTGCTCACACACCAACAGTATGCTTCCTCTGTTCTGTGTCCCAGACCTTAACAGGAATCCTATAGACTCTGAGGACTCACACCCTCTTTTAGCTAATGTGATGAATCTAAAGTAAACATAGGTAAATGGGAGAGGTGGTGAAATAAATCAAAAGGCCTAATTTACACTGGAAATTTCCATGAGAGTGTTTTCTCATTGTATATAAGCTACTTGCTTTGTCCTGCTTATAAAGCAGGCAAGCTGCTCCAAATGTGATATTGGACATGACTGGAATTGATTGCCCATCACCCACCGGCAAATTGATCTTATTAACTGTTTCCTGGTAGTGGGAACCACCTATCTCTCTCTCTTTGTGGGAATGTGCCTTTTTTTTCAGCATGGCCCAAGGCATTCCTCTGCTGTCAGGACAATGCTATTGCTGTTGCTTTTAACAAATGCTCCTGGAACACAGTCTTCCCTGGGGGAATTCCTCTTACCATGAAATCAGACCATGCTTTTACTTTATGGGAAACATTTTTCAACATGCACCTAAAGCTGTAAAAAAAAAAAAATACAAATTTCAAATACATATTCTTTACCACCCTCCACTGCCTGGCAATGTGGGAACCAAAGTAAAATACACAACATGAAGCAAGGACTAAGGGCATTCTGCCATGAAACAGTCCTTAAGTGGCCTAGTGCCCTTCAAATTATGAATGAAGCTGTGAGTTACAATTCACTGGTGTCTGGTACTCAGAATACATGAAATTGTCCTCCAGCTATACTCCAGCAGTTACTCTAAAATGGGAAGAATCACTGTAGTCTTGGAGTCAAGGATTATTATCTACAGTCCCTTTCAGGATTTATCCCGCCTGTACTCCAGTACTGCATCCCACACCAAGACATCCATGCTAGTATACTAGGGCACTTTGGCCAGACAAATGTATTACAAAAGTCAAACCATCTCAAAGTCACACAGAAAAGATGGGAATATAGCCTATGATGACCCCTAGGCCCCCACACATAAATTATGTGGAATCTAGAATATACGAAAGAAACACCTAACTGCAAAGTGGCAGCCAAGTATAATCCAGGGTGCTAATGATTAAAAGACTAAACACAACAAACTTAATTCCTCTGTGAAATATAGATACAACTTAAGATCGCATAGTCTATGCTGGGCAATATACTGAGACTGAGGCAGGAGGATTGCCATGAGCTTGAGCCCAGCTTGAGCAGTATGGAAGCCCAAAGCCCTGTGTCATCTTTAGTGTCAAAGAGAAGTTAGTTTTTTTTTTTTTCTACCTATGACTCATTGGTAACAACTATAATGAAACACATGGGCAATTAACTGTAAGACTATTTGAACTATTAAAACAACTGAGCTGATACCAACTAAGCCTTATTAACCATGCCCACCTCCTTGCTTGTCATTGCAATTTACATTATCTGATAGGGAGGCCTTTCCTTCCTGCCTACCTCCTTCATGAGTCTCTTACAATGAGGTTGGACAAGGATAAACCTTAGTAAAGCACGTTTATAGCCAAGTACATGTAAAAGTAAATAATGTATGGCTCCAAGTAAATATCAGAGAATCACAAAGGATAAGCTATTAAGAGAAAATTAGATCCCCCACTAAAAATACATACCAGTGGCTGGAAAGAGAGCACAGCGGTCAATAGCACTTGGCACTCTTGCAGAAGACCTGTGTTCAGATTTCAGTGTCCATATCAGGTGGCTCACAATCATGTCTAACTCCAGGAAATCTGACCCTATTTTGGCCCAAGCATGCATGTGCACGTGCACGTACACACACACACACACACACACACACACACACACACACACACACAAGAAAACATATCTTAAAGAATATATATATATATATATATATAAAACATCAAAATTTTTAAAAAGCATTGCTATTAAAATAAGGGGAACCCTAATGTTTCACTAAACAAAATGACCTCCATTTCAAATGGAAAATGCCAGCACCTATTTTAAATAGCCTTTAAGAAATTTGCTAACATAGGTCTACTAGTTGCATCCTGGTAGGTGTCATGAAGTCTTACATTTTCTACCTAAAGGTCATACGGATGCTTATTTCCTGGCATCACAAGACAATTATGGCAAAGACATGTTAGGTTGTATGTATGTATAAGAAGGGGCCTGTAATTTCAGTGTATGTATCCAGGCTGTAATGAGCCAGTGGGTTCTCGTTTTTGCCTAGTACTCCTCTGCCTCCTTCCTGTAATATGCTTCTTATACATAGCTAAGGCTTAATTAAAAATTCTAAGTCGGCATGCTCTTTTTTTTTTCTTCACAACCACTGAAAGAAAATTAAGAAAGCTACATTTTATGCACACCTGATTTGGGGACTGAGATTCATTGCTGCTGCAGGTGCACATGGATAGCATTTCTAAAGATGGAAGCATGGAGAAATTCCTACTGGCAGCTTCTATGGGAACCAGACTAAAGTCTAAAGAAAGCATAGTGAGAGAGGAGAAACTAGGCAGAAAACAGCATATTTGGAAACACAGATGCTCACCTAGCAAACTGTGGTGCAGGCGGGGAGAGGATAGGTGGGACCTGACATTTCTAATTCCCTAAGCCAATAAACACAGTTTTTTTTTTCCAATATCCCCTCTTGCAGGCTGGTGCAGGAAAGGCCTAAGACTCAGGGATGCTTTGGGCATGTTTTTCAGGTATTTGTTTAACAGTAATTTAAACAGCAAGCTGATTTTCTATTAGTAACAGCACAGTCAGTTTATAAATTCACTTCTACCCACTGAAGCTATTTCAGCCACACAGTGCCCACTTTTCTTCATTCTTGCTCACCATTGTGCTTTTGCGCATTTCTGCATTGCCGTTTCTGGAGAGTCATATTAAAAGGTTTTAAGGTGCTGTTCAGAAATCTTTTGTTGCCATTATCAGCACTGTGCCATGCATTACTGGGCGTTAGAAAGTCAGCTGACTACGACTGTAAAATTGGTGGTGGTAGTGTTTGTTTGGTTTGTATTTTTAATTTGCACTAGAGGATGTCATCAACTTGGGAAGGAGCAGAACCAATTTACATGTCACCAGTTCTGTGAAGTCTGTACAGAAACCTGAATAAACTGGCACTGTACTGCTAGTTTATTTCAATAATGCTTTGGGGCCTATCTAGAATTGCTCCACGGAAAGCCCTCCAGCTGGCGGCCTCTTAATTGGCTACCTGGCCTGGGTGAGGGGCGTAAGTCCTGTGGGTTTAAGGACACTACTTCTCCGGGGCAGACACTTCATCTTTCAGATTGGCATGATGAATACCAGGAAATTTTCTGGCAGAGGGAAGGGGGATTTCCATGACAGCTTTTCTCAGTGGATCAGGTACTAGAGTTGATGGTGTCATTGCTATATGGCCAGGGCCTTCCTAAATGTGCATCCAGCCTTTATTTACCCAGACCTACTTTTTGAGAAGTAGAGATGGGCAATCAGGTATACAGTCTTTCTCTCAAACAGTCAAGGAGCAGAAGGCAATAGATATGCATAAATGAAGCCATGAAGCCGGTGAGTCAATAGAATGTGTGTCCAAAGGCAAAGTCATTCACCCTCACTCATTGATTCCAGGCACTGAGAGTAACTTTCCCTTGTCCATTTTGACTGTGGCATTTGGTTGTTTGCAACAAACACAGGGAAATGAGCGAAAGACGTCTGTTTCTCCTTTTCTTCTTTCATGATAACTTCCAAATATTTTCACCCACTTCTTCCTTTGCCTGGGTATGACTTCAAGTTCCCTGAGAGGTATGGACATCCTAATCCCATGGAAAAAGTTAGTTTTATATCTCGATTAAGAAATGAGACATACATTCTTGGGCATAAAATGGGGTGCTGAAGCAAATCAGGCTTGGGGCTTAGTATCTGCCTAGCCGAAACAGACTGTGTGGAGATAAGAAATACATTAGCATGAAATGGCACAAAGCCACATGTTAGAAACCATGGGGCTAAAATACAATTCACAGACCACATGAAGCTCAAGAAAGAGGAAGACCACAGAGTGGATGCTTCAATCCTTCTTAGAAGGGGGATCAAAATACTCACCAAAGCAAATATGGAGAGAAAGTGTGGAGCATAGACTGAAGGAAAGGCCATCCAGAGACTGCCCCACCTGGGGATCCATCCCATATACAGACACCAAACACAGACACTATTGTGGATGCCAACAAGTTCTTGCTGACAGGAGCCTGATATAGCTGTCTCCTGAGAGGATCTGCCAGAACCTGACAAATAAAGAGGTGGATGCTTGCTGCCAACCATAGACTGAGCACAGGGTAACAAATGAAGGAGTTAGAGAAAGGACTGAAGTAGCTGAAGGTGTTTGCAAACCCATAGAAAGAACAATATGAACTAACCAGCACCCCCAGAGCTCCCAGGGACTAAACCACTAACCAAAGAGTACACATGGAGGGACCCATGGCTCCAGCTGCATGTGTAGCAGAGAATGGTCTTGTCCTGCATCAATAGGAGGAGTGGTCTTGGTCCTGTGAAGGCTCAATACCCCAGTGTAGGGGAATTAGAGGGCAGGAAAGTGGGAGTGGGCATGTGATCAGGGCAACACCCTCATAGAAGCAGGGGGGCGGGAAATGGGATAATGATAACATTTGAAATGTAAATAAAGAAAATATCCAATAAAAAAGTAAAAGAAAGAAAGAAACCATGGTGCTAAGTCTTATATTTATTTAACATGTACAGTCTCCAAGGGAAACAAGAATGTGATTCTAAAAGTGGGAGTTGTAGTGCCATAATGCTTCATTAGGGATGATTTTATCCCTCCTTAAGACATCTGACAATGTCTGGAGATAATTTTGGCTGCTCCATCTCAGAAGGTGCCTTTGGCATCCAGTCAGTAGAGGCTAGTAAACTATTACATGCCATACAAAACACAGTGTGGCTCCTACCAGAGCACAAATTTAGTCTAGCTCTGAAAATGGAGCTGTGGTTCTCACACTTGAGTAAGCATTAAAATCCCCTTGAGGGTTTGGCAAAATGCAGAGTTTTGGGTCCCACTTCAGACTTCCTGATACAGTAGAACTGGGCAGATTTAAGATTTTCTTTTCCTAACAAGGTCCTAGGGGATGCTGAAGCCACTGATTTTGAGAACACAGTTTTCTTCTTTGGATATATGGTCTCCTGTGTATCTAAGTGGTGCTAGGGTATCTTAGAACATCCAGCAGGCTCAGTGGATCATGTACCAGTGTTGATGGTGACATTGCCATTTGCGCAGAACTTCCCTAAATCCGCATCCTCCATTTACTTTCTTAGTAGTGCTGTCTAAGAAGTAGAGACAATAGATCATTCAGGTATGCAGATGAAGGGCAGTCTTTTCTTGATATAGTAAAGGAATAGAAGGCTCCAACAGCTCTGATACATACCCTTGCCCCTCAGCATCTTTGTCATTCTGAGATCTCTTTAAACAGTTTACTAACTGAGCTACATCTTCAATCCTGAAGCACACTTCTGACAGCCCCTTCTCCAATTCTCCACTCAAATAACCCTGCAAAATGGCCTGTTCTCCGTGAAAGTACTTAGACTCACCTTGGACCAGAGTACTCATACGCTATCAATGCTCCCAAAAGAAGGAAGCTAAAGGCTTGCTTCTCTTTAAGCAAAGAGACTTCCCAGAGACTTAATTAAAGTTTGGAAAAGTATCCCAGGAGGCGGGGGTAGGAGTGGGGGGTCAATAAAATTGATCCAAATAAATTCTTTGCACATACAAAATAAAATCCACATGCACAAAAAGAAATTTGATCAATAAATTAGTAAATTCAGTGTGAGGAGGGAGTAATTAACAGGCCCATTTAAAGTGGGGAATACATTAAATACAGAATGAGTGACTCCACTGGGACCACTGAAGCAGGAAACACCGATGCCTTTGAGAAGCCTGGAAGATTAGAAACATATTTCAACAGGGAGAAAAGAGAAGAGAAAACGGGGAGTATTCTGGGGGTGGGAGCACATTTTAGGGCCATAGGAGCCTCTGATTTTGAACTCCTAGGAAAAGGTAACAAAATCACCGCTACACTCAAGTTTTTCTCCCAAGCATAGGAAACCTTGAAATAATCTGCTAAGAGAGCCATGCAAGCCACACCTAAGTTCTAAGCAGTTACCATGTCAAGTGCCTTTATTTTGGAGTAAACTAAAAGGTTAATGAAACTGAAGCCAGAAGGTATCATTGGTGTAGAACAAACCCATGAAAAATTTGTTAAGATCCCCTGTCAGGGGAAACTGGGGTCAAAGCAGATTTCATTGCTGGTTCAAGCCCTGAGCTGAGGACCACGAAGGACATTATTGATGGAAATAAATTTTCAAAGGCAAACAAAAGACTACCATATCTCATAAAGTTAGCCACATAGTAAATTCCATCTTCCAAAGAGGAGGGACATGAAGAAAACCAAATGTACAAATAAGGGTAGAGCCATAAAGGTACAAATTGCTATTGGGATGAGCCAGGTTATACCTAATCCTTAAATTAGATGGATGTCAGGCTCTTGATAAATGTCACATGCCTAGCTTGGACCTTGATTTCAGAGTCTAATTCCCTATTTTAGCCACCAAGTGAGTCCCCGGAGGTTCCTGTTGGCAATTTTGCAATGGAAAGCTAAATTGGATCTGCCATGAATATGAATCATTGTGATAATTCCTTTATATCTACTGAGAGCTAGACCTAGGCCATGAACTATATCATCAGGAAGCAGAGCTCTTTGGCTTCTCTGCCCTCTTCATCATGGCCCCTGAGACCTCTGTGAACTTTAAGTAATAGCTTATCATCTTCTAATGGAGCTCAGTCTAGTTCCATGAATTTCATTCCTGATTTGTGAAGGGCTTGGAAGTGAATTTTGCTTTCAGTAGAGCTCTAGTCCTCTGAGACCATTAAGAAGAATCTTTCCAAGCCCAGGAACTCAGTGCTGGTACCAGAGAAGGGTCCCCAAATTCAATTTAGAAGCCCTGAGGCAAGTGTCACAGAGGTTCTTTGAGCTTCATATTCCCCACTAGAGGGTTGGGGCCAGGCTGTTGCCTTAATGAAGTGCATGGAAGCTTGCAATGGTTAAAGCTGCTTCCTTCTTTAACATTATTTTTTTAATTTTCCTCTGCCGCTTTCAATCAGACCTTCCTCATTAGCTGAATGGGAAGGTTTGCAGAGGCAAACCTCATGCACACTCCCTCAGGCAATGTTTTAGTTCTACTTTTCCCTGAGATTTATGCATAAAAGCACCTCCCAGGGTGCAGTGACTTGCCACACATTTGGCTGACACCTGTCTATGAAGAAAGATGTCTGAAATCACTTACCCAGAGCAGCCCTCAAGCAGTTATGTCTGTGAAGTCTTTAGCAGTCTCTCTTAGCTAGGCACAGATCTTTCTACATGCCTAACTGTGGGGGTCCTTAGTCTGGTAAGCACTTCCAATGTGCTATTCAAGCATGTGCTGGGACCTTGGGTGGGTTACATGTCTGTCAAAGTGTAAAATCAGTTAGAAAGCCTGAAGCTGCAAACTCCTAGACTCTAGAAGAGAGAGATCAGGGCATGCAAAGCCTACTCTGTATCTGTGGTGGCACCCCAAATGGGAAGGCATTCTACTTTGAAACATTTCTACTAGAAAGAAGCTCAGTGCCTCATAATACAGTCCCTGAATCTGCTCCTGAACTGCTCTAATGGTGAAAAGCCCATCCTTTTACCTAATTCCTGAAGCCTTCTAATAGTTTCTGCAGGTGTCCTAACCCTGCTGCCTGCTGCTTTGGAGACAACTGAAGATGGAGATCTCCCTCAATATCAGCTCTGAACCTCAACTTCCATTAGCCATAAAAAGCTGGACATGTCAGGACTTTATTGAGATACATTAAGGAATACCTCCTCTTGGTCATAGAAATAGAATATGCATTCTATTCTCCCCTTGGATAGAGACATGGAATGCTAATCTGCCCCAAATATTAGAACCTTAAATATAATTTCCCCTCTCTTAAGAATTAACCATTTGTCCAAAAGAACACCTCTCAGGGAAACTAATCCACCAGAAGGCATGTTAAGGAGATGGGAGGAATAATTTTTCCCTTAATGGGATAAATGCATTTATACATCCCATGAGTCCTTCTAGGCAACTGCTTATAGATCTTCACTATTAAGCATGTCAGCTTTTCTTAGTTCTGACTCAGAAGCATAACTTTCCCTTTTCTACTTTCTATCTCTTTTCCAAGTCAACATTCTAAGCATGCTTGATTGGACGTTCTGGATGTTCTTCCTGTTTCTGTGGAAGACCACCACAGCGTCTACACCTCTTTTCAGAGACCCATTATTGATCTCATTCAAAAAGCACTGTCTTTCTGTGTCCTCTCCCAGAAGTTGCCATGATTTACAGCTTGCCTTCCCTGTGTATTTTTTTCTCAAACACTAATAAAATGGTTGTTGAGCTCCCTTTGGAGTCTGTTTCAAAATTCTTTCATCAATAAGGCTAAGGACCTGCAATAAGAACCCTCACTTCACTATAATATATGCTCAAGACACAAAGGATCCAGACACTGTATCACAGGACATTCTGAGATTTCCTGTGATAACATTTGCATTGTGTGCTATGCCTTTGTAACTGTGCCAAGTGGTTTATAAGGGCATACACATGTCTTCTGCTTCTAATATACCTCCATAGCTTTGATGGGCAGCCCTAAACCTACTGTGTACTGTTTGTAGTTATAGTCTTTAAATTGCTTCACTTGTAGTCACCATGTCATCTCAAACTCCCCTCCTCATACCTAAATTCCAACTCCTCTCTTCTGCTCATACAAAATCTATTATTGAAAGTTTGTGTCATTCTTAAGAAATGTTCATAATAATGAAAGTGATCTGCTTGACACCAACCATATCATTCTTCCAATTTTGCCCCACCACCATCTGCACCATCACCAGGTATTGAATGTAAGTGAATATAACTGCAACTGGATTTTAAGAGCATCCTTGTAATGGAAAATACAAATCTAAAAATGCAGCAGACAGCCTTAAGAGACTCAGTGAAAAAGGAAGCAAGAGCATTTCCCACTCCTTGCCTCAGGGCATTATCAGCACAAAAGCTGCTGCAGCTGTGTACCAGTCTCTCCAACCACTGGAATCTGTGAGTTTGTCTGCAGATGCAGCAACATAGAGCCTACACAGGAAAGGCCAATAAACTGTATCTGGGCCACTACAATGCTACCCTCATGAAATGTTCTCTTATGTTCATTCTCGTTAGCTACAAATCCTCCCACCTTTCTAGCCCTTTGCCCAATCTGACCATGTAAAAATGCCCTTTGCCTGAATGCTTATAGCTTATGACCCTTCTCCATATCACCATTGACACATCTGAAGAAATCCCAGATATTATTTCTTCTCCAATTCTGAGACATACTGCTCATGAAGATTACAACCTCCACAGAGAGCAGGACTATGGTAGAAGTCCTTCTGTTTTACCACAAGGAGCACACAGCTAAGGGGTCAAGTAAATAAGTATGTGATTTATAAAGATCAAGAAAGGAAGATTAATAGTGAGTGAGGTATACAGTTTATCCTAATGTTTTTTTTTCATTATCATGACATTGTTTAAGCATTTATTAAAGTCAAAGTCTCCTCATCTTACTGTGATGAAAGCAAGTTAACCAAAGCTGTTCATTATAGTAATCTTCACATTAAAAGTTCCCTTTGATCACAACCTGATGCCCTGTGTATGTCCCCTACGAATGGTGTGTCCAGAAATAGGAATGTGTTTGCTTCAGCATACATAGACTTCTATGTGAGACACCATATTTGTGAAAATAACCAATGAATCTGAAAGCATAGCTTGGTGACAGTGAAATCCTCCTTCAACAGTGAAACTTTATGAGTTCTCCTGAAGAATCAGTTGACCTTCTAAGGGCCTTATTATAATCAGAAAATCTTCTCATCATGTAAGGGAGTCTGCATACATGGCTTTCATGATACTGTAGCAATTACTGTTGAGGTTTTCACCGAGTCCTAAAATTATCTGTGCAAACAGAAACTGGATTCCAAGGACATAGTTTGGAAAGGGCCAGACCACTATGTGTGTTCTGTGAATGTGTATCAAAAGGATTTTGCAAATCGCTAGATGATCTGGTCTCCTCATCACAAGCCTTCTGGTTTCCTTCTCAGTTTCTCTACCTGAGTCTAAACATCAGCACCTACAAGAAGGTGCTGTCATAGAATTTCATCTTACTGTCATAGAATTTCCCATAATCTGTAATTGCTAACATAGGTGTCCACTCATTTTGCCACACTTCAGTGTGTAACAATCTCCAGTAAAAAATAGAGATCCATTTATTTCATCCATTGCTGTATTCACCACAGGTCCTGGCGCATGTGCTACTCCAATAATTTGACAGATGACTAATTATGTTACATTACCCTAACAGAAAACGCAGAGAATTTCAAGTCAGTCAGATAAGTCATTTACTAGCTATGTGATGCCAGACAAACTGTTAACATTTCTTGGCCTAAGCTACTTCATTTGCTCATATTAATTTGTATTCCCTAACTTGTAATGCCATTTGGTTCCAAGAAAAATGTAAAATGTTAGATGCAAAATTACATGGCAATATAAACAGTTGCAATGGTAATCCTCACTGACAACTTGACTGTACTGGAATTACCCAGGGTGAGGTATATGTCACAACCTCTGGTTGTGTGTATAATGGTATACACAAAGAGGTTTAACTGCAGAGGAAAAACTTGCCCTGAGTGTGGGTGGGAGCCCTTTGAGCTGGGGACTCAGACTGAATAAAAAAAGAAAACTTGGAGAAAAGGGTGGAGCAACATCACTCATCGCTCTGCATTCTGACAAAAGATGAAATATGACCAGCCATCTCATGCTCCCACCGCTAGCATTCTGACCATGATGAACTGTTTCTCAAACCTTTTCTCCCTTAAGTTGCTCTTGTCAAGTGGTTTGTCTTAGCAATGAGTAAGTAATGAATGTCAAGAATCCTGTGCAACTATGAGGTATAGATTAATGACTTGAGACATCCCCAAATAGCACCAATGCGCTTTCTCTGGGATAATAACCTAAGTACTCCCAAGCCCTATCTTTATTCTACTCCAAGAATATCATATACAGGATATATAATTCATTGAAACAAATGTAACCCTTTTGCGTGGGCATTTGATTTTTTTGTCAATGACCAGAGATAGCTGTAACCTAGTAGAGTGGTGTGCCCAGGTCAGGTGGTGGTTGAGAAAGAAATAATGGAAGTAGTATTGTTAAGCTAGAAAGACATTTTCAGAGTGAACACAAACTATGTTCAGAGGGGCCACAATGAAGCCAGAGTATTGTGTTCTTAGATACTGAGAAAATAGGGAAAAGGAGAAAGGAATTACAGCTAGAAACTTTCTCTCCTTGGCCTGTTTGTATCTCAGGGACACTTGACTTTACAGAAACCATGTGTGTGCATTGGAGAGGGGAGGGAAGCCAAAGAGCAGGAAACAGACGCCAAGGGAGCTGTACTTAATCATAATAACCATTAGTATTGACTTTGGTGCCATCTTAAAGGAGCCATTTGTTATACAAACCAATAGTCAAAACCCTAAGTCAGCCAGGCTTTGTCTTATGAGCTCTAAAAATAATGGTATTTTGCTGTTCATCTGTTTTAATTTTCCAAATTCAAATGCAATTTGAAATCAATTCAAAAATTGATTTTTCTTCTAAACAAAGAGACGTTAAAAGGAGAAAGGGAGGAAGGAAGTAGAAAAGACAGACAAACCAGGCTTTTCAGTGAATCACATAATCATACCTCCAAAAGCAAGAGCCCTAAGCAGTAATTATTCCCCTACCCGAGAAGCATGAAAGGAAAATGGTGAGAATTATGACCACAGGAACAATATATAAAATCTCTCCAGAGCCAAGGCCAGCAAATCACTTACCTGCGGCTTCAAAAATGACATATAAAAGCAGGAAGAAACACAGTTAAGGTCAATTGGCTCCGGGTTTTGAAAGTGCCACCTCATTTTAATCACCGCCACATGCCATACTGCTCTCCACCTGGCTAACTGGCTGGGCCACTGGAGTTGTTTGCCATTTTTTAAGCAGCTTGAAAACAAAGTGGAAACACTTGAGTGATCTTGCAGTTAATTCAGCCTTGAGGGGGGCCAGAAGCTTGTTTTGCAGCTAGGCCTGCTACATGTGTCTGCACCTCAGTGTGGTCTTGCAATCCAAGGCCTGGAACTCTACTTTATGAACCTGGGTTGTTTCAATTTCTCCAGCCTCTACGGACTGGGTCCCAATAGCCCAGTTCACAGAAGAAGTGAAGTTATAAATACATGCTGGCGAAGTCAACTTATTCAACAACCAGGACACTTATCATTTCAAGGTAAAGAGAAGAAGGTGAACTACTTAGAAATCTCTGGAAAATTATTATTATTTTTTTAAAGATTTATTTATTTATTATATGTAAGTACACTGTAGCTGTCCTCAGATACTCCAGAAGAGGACATCAGATTTCGTTACAGATGGTTGTGAGCCACCATGTGGTTGCTGGGACTTGAACTCAGGACCTTCGGAAGAGCAGTCGGTGCTCTTAACCACTGAGCCATCTCGCCAGCCCGAAAATTATTTTTTTAATGACCATATTTACATAAATCTAGACTTAAGAACTTGTAGTGCTTCATTCTTGGAATGATTTTCTAATGTGTGTGAAAGAGAGTGTTTCCCACTTAGTATTTTTTTTTTATCTTTCAAAATATGTCATGAAAGAGAAATCATAGTACAAATAGAAGTGGACACTTTGAACAACTAAAAGGCAGTTTTGTGGATAGAATATGGGAAAGTGAAATTGTAGAGATGCATAAGGAATTCGTGTGGATCCTGGGAAATGCCACACTGTACTAGAGACCATCTTTCTAAGGACTCAAAGCCACCGCACATAATTTTTGTCCTTTAAAACAAGTTAGAGAAGTGGGAACAATCCCAGATCTCCAACTGAGCTACTTCCAAATTCCCTTTCAGACACCAAAAGTTTCTGTTATTCTGATATCTCACAAAGCACATGTTAATTCTCATGATTGCTTCTAAGATAGCTGCTATGCCAGTGGCCTGCTACAGTTTGAATGTGACCCTCCAAAGTCCATGAGTTTGAAACTTAAAGTCCAGTCCCACAACATTCCTAAGTTGGAACCTTTAAGGAGTAAGTTGGCTCTGCTACCATGAGTTGATTAAGAATGGGTCTAATCTTCACCCTTTCCTCTGCTTCCTCCCATGCATATATGCTACCTTGCCCTTTGCCTCCCTTCATGATATGACAGAGCAAAGAAGCCCTCAGAGGGTATCAACAATGCAATATTGGACATTCAACCTCTAGAACTATGAAGAAAAAAAAAACTTTATCAGTTGCTAGATTGGGGGCATCCTGTTAAAGCATCACAGAAATGGACCAAGACAGGATATTTCTGTATCTTAGCTAGATACAGTCAAGCCTGTGCCTTATGGGGTTGTCACAGGAAAGTGTAGTTAGCCATACCATGAGGATTTTGTGGTGCTTTTCATTTAGGAGTAGCTCTTTTCTCACATGATTCTTGAGGTCCAGACTTGCCTGCCTGTTAAAACAAAAAATTCCTCTTACTCAGAGCCAGATCAGGTAAAGATTGAAACTGGGGTAGAGCAGAGACAGCATAGAAAGGACGGTCCTAAACCACTAGAGATGTAATCAGTCCTCCGGAGGCAGTGAAGAATTACATATCTCAATTGGCTAGAGGCAAAAAGGAAAGACATGGCAGACAAATTAGCCTTACAAATCTCCAAGCTAGCCCAGTAAATTTAGGAACTGAACACAGAGTGACATTTGAGGACCAGTACACTCGAAGAAGACACCAAAGTTTTGATTAGCCTCACTAGCAAAGAACTGGTATAATGGCTCAAAGGTTTTGGTGATCTTCAATTTGGCTTTATCTGAAATTCTTATGTTTGAGCATAGTGCACAATTAGCAAATGAAGAGCTTTATTTGAGTGGTACACACCTTACATAGAGCTAGTGTTGAGCAGAAGTCAGAGAGTGATAGAGTCAGAAGATGGACTGGAAAGACTCAGACTACAAAATCAAAAGGCCTTTCATGAGTTTCAGAATCCCACAGAAAGCAGCCAGGGTCCTCAATCTCTATTGGTATGCCTCACCTCAACACAAATAGACAACTGTGGCTAGTGAAAGCATTTCTAATAAATAAGATTAGCTGAGAGGCTGTTCTTTTTTAATTGTAGAGAATTCTAGTTCTATTTCTCAGCCAAGACTGCAGTTCATGGCTTTAAACCACTATAGCAGCTGGAATCCTTATGAGTTAAAATGTAATCATGTGAAATTCTGGGTCTTTAAACTATTAGTTTTTGGTGGCATCAGATTAGTTGCTCTGAATATTGGCTTCCTAGACCTTAATGGACTCAGCATGCAAGGCAGAGAGGAAGCCTGAGAAGGACACAAATCTCAAATCTGTAGACTCCCTGGAGTCTCTTTTGCCTCTTACCCTCAAACCTAATTCTTCTTTTGATACATTTTCCAAGGAGCCTAACATCATAAGGACTGAGCAATACTGATGTACTATAATGGTGCGTCTTCCTTGCTCTTCTACTTACTCCATCTCATTTCAGCTTCTGTTGTCAATTTTAAGGACCACAGATTGTGACTAGGCCATAAGTATTTCCCTTTCTTTCCTTTTCTTTTTCTTTTCTTTTTTTCCTAAGTCTTCGTTCTCTATGCTACTCTACTATGAAAGGTTTAGATCTCTCTTCCAAGTAGATAACTACCCCACCAGACCCTAACTCTATCATATTTTAAATCCATATCCATGTTTTCTATATTCATTGATATGCTGGCAAGTACTTAATAAGAGACTCATTATAAGGAATAGGGGAGGTCTAGGATATTTAAATTCTCCCAGTTTCCATGCTCTTAATATTCTTACCATGGCCACTCTTAAGGTACCAATGTGATGTCACTAAACAGAGTTGAAAAGATAGAGTGATGCTGACTTTCTTCTCTCCACAAATCTTCTATCTAAATTACCTTTGTTTTTCCAGAGGTATCTATTAGAAGGACAATGGTTTCCTGGCTTCATATTTACATTTTGAAATTCTTACCAATATAGTATGCCTGGATTTTCAGGAAATCTCTCTTTTATTGTATTGTCATTTTGACTAGTTTATTAGTGAGATTAATGAGTTACTTCGACTCTTTTTTTGTCATGAATTGGCCAACTCCAGTCTCTGAATGAAATCTACTTGCTCCATTGTTTTGTCAATGGAGTTTTATTGAAACACAGCTCTGTTAGTTATCTTACTTTCTATGGCTATGTTCTTACCACAGCAAAAAATGCAAACAGTCTTGATAGAGATCAACCTTATTACTTACAAAGCCTAAATATTTATGATAGGGAATTTGGCATAAAAAGATGACTTGCCTTCACGGTGGCTTTCTCTTTCATGCCTCCCTGCCCTGGGAGTATGTTGAGGTTATTTTGAGCCATGTGAGAATGTAACAATATGAGCTGTGTTTTTAGAAACAATGCAGTTGTAATGGTGAGACAATCACTATATAATGAAAGATTTATAACTCTCAAACTAATATATCTTGTCATTATTTTATTTGTTACTTTAAAAACCTCTCAGTTTGTTCTCATCTCAAATATGGAACAAAAAGGTGTGCATTCCTCTTAATGTCCATAGTATGGCCTATGTATTTTTCTTTCTTTTTTCTTTTTAGTTTGTAACTTTGAAATCTTTATGTCCTCTCAAATTCTTCACTTTTTGATCCACATTATACTAGCATGTACACTTGTAATAGCACGCTCATCTTGGTCATATCAAGACCCTCATTCTTATTACCTTCTGTGTCTGAACAGAAACTTCTGCTTGCACCACTCTGCCATTGTCATCGGCTCTTCCTACTTCCATTTTATATCAACTAGCTCTTCATTAGAACTGTGGGAAGCCGCCCCCACATTCGCCGTTACAAGATGGCGCTGACAGCTGTGTTCTAAGTGGTAAACAAATAATCTGCGCATGTGCCAAAGGTATTTCTCCACCCCATGTACTCTGCTTTCCCCGTGACCACAACTCGGCCATGGGCTGCAGCCAATCAGGGAGTGATACGTCCTAGGCGAAGGATAACTCTCCTTAAGAGGGAAGGGGTTTCGCTTTCGCTTTGGGCTTGGGGCTTTGGGTTTGGGGCTTGCTCTGCGCTCTGGCGCTCTGGCGCTCTGGCGCTCTGGCTCCTAAAGATGTAAGCAAGGGTTTGAGTTTTGCACTCTTGCTCCTGAAGATGTAAGCAATAAAGTTTTGCCGCAGAAGATTCTGGTTTGTTGTGTCTTTCCTGGCCGGTCGTGAGAACGCGTGTAAGAGTTGGTGCCGAAATCCGGGACGAGAAAATCCGGGAAGAAAAAACCCGGGACAAGAAAAACTCGGGATGGGAGTTAACCATCACCGGCGCAAGGAAGATCCCTCATTCCGGAACCAGAACTGCGGGTCACGGTCATAAAGGTTCCCGTAAAACAGACTGTTGAGAAGGATTCAACTGCGTGAATTCAGAACTCTTCAGCTGGGGAACGGTGGTAATGAAGTGTTCCCACAACACAGACTGTTGAGAAGGATTCAACTGCATGAATTCAGAACTCTTCAGCTGGGGAACAGGGGTACCAGTAAGTATAGCTTTACAAGGTAAGTCTGGTCTTGAACTTTCTAAGGAAATTCAAGACAGTCTATCAGAAGTAAAGTGGGAAATAGCTTTACAAGGTATGTTTGGCCTTGAACTTTTTTTAGTGTTAGGAGCCTTTTTGTTCCTTTTCACATGTTATCAAGT
This sequence comes from Mus musculus, assembly GCF_000001635.26. Taxonomy (NCBI): domain Eukaryota; kingdom Metazoa; phylum Chordata; class Mammalia; order Rodentia; family Muridae; genus Mus; species Mus musculus. The sequence continues at coordinate 47,348,005 of NC_000086.7, forward strand.
GGTTAAGGCAGGGCTGAAAATTCTGGATGAAATTCAGGGCAATCTATCAGAAGTAAAGCGGGGAGAGAGAGTAGGAGCAAAGAGGAAATATGGTACACAAAATAAGTATACAGGCCTTTTCAAGGGTCTTGAACCCGAGGAAAAGTTAAGGTCAGGTAAGAATACCTGGGGAGAGATTGGAAGGAAGGAGAAGGAAAAAGAAAAGAAAAAAGATCAATCAGCGGAGGCTTCTAGGAGAAGGAGCCTATACTCATCACTAGATGAGCTCAAGGAGCCAGTTCTTAGTAGTTCTGAATCAGATGAAAAGGCTATTAGGGCCTGGAAGGCGCTCTCCCAAGCAGGTGAATCCACTGGACAACTAACAAAGATCGTCCAGGGACCTCAGGAGTCCTTCTCAGATTTTGTGGCCAGAGAGACAGAGGCAGGCTCTTGCAGCCTACAAGGTCTTATTGTCCACCCTGGAGTTGTAGATCAGGATTATAAAGGGGAACTTCAGGTTCTCTGTTCTTGTCCTCAAGTTGTCTTTTCTATATCACAAAGGGACAGAATAGCTCAACTAATAATTTTGCCAAGCCTACATGGCTGTTTTTTCTTCCTCTGGTATTCCTAGAGCTGCCAGAGGGATCGGTTCTACTGAAAATGATTCTGATTACTTAATAATGCCTTTAGATTGTTGTCAAATTTTATCTACTCCTCATGTAGGGGTAAACCCTCGTGGCATCAGGCCATTACAGGTCTGGCAAATGGATGTCACGCATATTTCCTCCTTTGGGAGAAATCAATATTTACATGTTTCTATTGACACCTGCTCTGGTGTAATGTTTGCCACACCTTTAACAGGAGAAAAAGCCTCACATGTGATTCAACATTGTCTTGAGGCATGGAGTGCTTGGGGGAAACCCAAACTCCTTAAGACTGATAATGGACCAGCTTATACATCTCAAAAATTCCAGCAGTTCTGCCGTCAGATGGACGTGACCCACCTGACTGGACTTCCATACAACCCTCAAGGACAGGGTATTGTTGAGCGTGCGCATCGCACCCTCAAAGCCTATCTAATAAAGCAGAAGAGGGGAGTCGAGACTCTACCCCGAGTACCAAGAGTGTCTGTGTCTATGGCACTCTTTACACTCAATTTTTTAAATATTGATGCTCATGGCCATACTGCGGCTGAACGTCATTGTTCAGAGCCAGATAGGCCCAATGAGATGGTTAAATGGAAAAATTTCCTTGATAATAAATGGTATGGCCCGGATCCTATTTTGATAAGATCCAGGGGAGCTATTTGTGTTTTCCCACAGAATGAAGACAACCCATTTTGGATACCAGAAAGACTCACCCGAAAAATCCAGACTGACCAAGGGAATACTGATGTCCCTCGTCTTGGTGATGTCCAGGGCATCAATAATAAAGAGAGAGCAGCGTTGGGGGATAATGTCGACATTTCCACTCCCAATGCCGGTGATGTATAATGCTCAAGTATTCTCCTGCTTTTTTACCACTAACTAGGAACTGGGTTTGGCCTTGATTCAGACAGCCTTGGCTCTGTCTGGACAGGTCCAGACGACTGACACCATTAACACTTTGTCAGCCTCAGTGACTACAGTCATAGATAAACAGGCCTCAGCTAATGTCAAGATACAGGGTGGTCTCATGCTGGTTAATCAACTCATAGATCTTGTCCAGGTACAACTAGATGTATTATGGCAAATAGCTCAGCTGGGATGTGAACAAAAGTTTCCAGGATTGTGTGTTACTTCCATTCAGTATGAGAAATTTACTAGGGCAGCTAATTTGTCAAAAAGTCTTTCTCAGTATATGTTACAGAATTGGACGGCTGAATTTGAACAGATCCTTCGGGAATTGAGACTTCAGGTCAACTCCACGCGCTTGGACCTGTCCCTGACCAAAGGATTACCCAATTGGATCTCCTCAGCATTTTCCTTCTTTAAAGAATGGGTGGGATTGATATTATTTGGAGATACACTTTGCTGTGGATTAGTGTTGCTTCTTTGGTTGGTCTGTAAGCTTAAGGCCCAAACTAGGAGAGACAAGGTGGTTATTGCCCAGGCGCTTGCAGCTCTAGAACATGGTGCTTCCCCTGATTTATGGTTATCTATGCTTAAGCAATAGGTCGCTGGCCACTCAGCTCTTGCACACCACGAGGCTAGTCTCATTGCACGGGATAGAGTGAGTGTGCTTCAGCAGCCCGAGAGAGTTGCACGGCTAAGCACTGCAGTAGAAGGGCTCTGCGGCATATATGAGCCTATTCTAGGGAGACATGTCATCTTTCAAGAAGGTTGAGTGTCCAAGTGTCCTTCTCTCCAGGTAAAACGACACGGGAGCAGGTCAGGGTTGCTCTGGGTAAAAGCCTGTGAGCCTAAGAGCTAATCCTGTACATGGCTCCTTTACCTGCACACAGGGGATTTGACCTCTATCTCCACTCTCATTAATATGGGTGGCCTATTGCTTTTATTAATAGAAAAGGGGGAACTGTGGGAAGCCGCCCCCACATTCGCCGTTACAAGATGGTGCTGACAGCTGTGTTCTAAGTGGTAAACAAATAATCTGCGCATGTGCCAAAGGTATTTCTCCACCCCATGTACTCTGCTTTCCCCGTGACCACAACTCGGCCATGGGCTGCAGCCAATCAGGGAGTGATACGTCCTAGGCGAAGGATAACTCTCCTTAAGAGGGAAGGGGTTTCGCTTTCGCTTTGGGCTTGGGGCTTTGGGTTTGGGGCTTGCTCTGCGCTCTGGCGCTCTGGCGCTCTGGCGCTCTGGCTCCTAAAGATGTAAGCAAGGGTTTGAGTTTTGCACTCTTGCTCCTGAAGATGTAAGCAATAAAGTTTTGCCGCAGAAGATTCTGGTTTGTTGTGTCTTTCCTGGCCGGTCGTGAGAACGCGTGTAAGATAGAACCACAAGTAGAGATGAGTATGCTACAACGAGTCTATAACTTTTTGAGGAAGAAAAGTAGCATGGCAGTGGTAGCATGAGGCAAGTAATCCTGCATTAATATTGGGAGCTGAATGGGATTACAACCCCACAGGGAGAACAACAGTACAATTAACCAGACACCTCAGAGCTCCTAGGAATGAAATCACCAACCAAAGAGCATACATGGGCTGGTCCATGGCTCCTGCTACATATGTAGCAGGAGTCTGTCTCATCTGGCATCAGTGGGAAGGGAGATGCTTGGTCCTATGGAGGCTTGATGCCCCAGAGAAGGTGGATGCTTGAGGGATGTGATGGTTTAAATATGCTTGGCCCTGAGAGTGGTGCTATTAGGATGTATGGCCTTGCTGGAGTAAGTGTGTCACTGTGGGTGTGGGCTTTAAGACAGTCATCCTAGCAGCCTTCAGATGAAGATGTAGAACTCTCTGCTTCTCCTGTACTATGGATGCTGTCATGCTCCTGCCTTGATGATACTGGGCTGAACCTCTGAACCTGCAAGCCAGCCCCAATTAAATGTTTTCTTTATAAGACTTGCATTGGTCATGATGTCTCTTCACAGCAGTAAAATCCTAACAAAGACAAGGGATGAGGCAGGAGTGGGTAAGTGAGTGGGGGAGTACCTTCTTAGAGGCAAAGAGGAAAGGAGGGGTGGGGGTTCATGGAGGGGAGATCAGGAAGGGGGATGGGATAACATTTGAAATATAAATAAATAAAATGATTAATAAATTTTTTAAAAGATTAGGTATACTATGATCAGATCAACCTTCTGTAGCATCATGCTCATCATGTTGGTATACTGTACAATAATTAACACAGCCACTTTCTTTTTCCTCTTCTTGGTTATTTTATTTATTTACATTTCCCTGTTTCCCCTCTGCAAGCTCTCCTAGCCCCTCCCCCTCCTCCTGCTTCAATGAGGGTGCTCCCCCACCCACTTACCCACCCACTCCTACCTCATCGCCCTGGCATTCTCCTACACTAGGGCATGGAGCCTTCCCAAGACCAAGGGCCTCCCCTCCCACTGATGCCTGACAAGGCCATCCTCTGCTACATATGAGGCAGGAATCTTTGGTTGGTGGTTTAGTCCCTGGGAGCTCTCAGGGGTGAGGGGTCTGGTTGGTTCATATTGTTGTTCCTCCTATGGGGCTGCAAACCCCTTCAGCTCCTTCAGTCCTTCCCCTTTCAACGTGCTACATGAAGCTTATTTTTGTTCAGAAAAAAAAAGAATGTGAGGTTGTTTGATTTGATGGGGTGATGGGAGAAGTACTGCTGTTTCCTGGAATTGTAACTGCTGAGAACAAAGGTACACTTGAGAGTAAAAGGAGAGCTTTAGAGTTGATGTTTTTTAGGTATGGGCCAATATATGATAATGTACATGTTGTAAATCCTTCCTGTAAAAGGCTGTGCTAAAATGGCTGTGTGTAGCATTAAGAAACAGGGTTAAGAAGTGGGAATGGGTGGGTAGGGGAGCCAGCCGGGGGGGGGGGAGGGTATAGGGAACTTTCGGGATAGCATTTGAAATGTAAATAAAGAAAATATCTAATAAAATATTTTTAAAAAAAGAAACATACAGTAAGTAGCCTTTTCTTGTATTTTGATCCATATAACTAACTTGTACTACTGAACAATTTCAGAATTTAGGGGAAAGGAATACATGAAAGAGGTATTTAAAAAGAATGAATTTATGAAGTTCCTAGCCAAATGGATGGACCTGGAGGGCATCATCCTGAGTGAGGTAATACATTCACAAAGAAACTCACACAATATGTATTCACTGATAAGTGGATATTAGCCCCAAACCTAGGATACCCAAGATATAAGATATAATTTGTTAAACACATGAAACTCAAGAAGAATGAAGACTGAAGTGTGGACACTATGCCCCTCCTTAGATTTGGGAACAAAACACCCATGGAAGGAGTTACAGAGCCAAAGTTTGGAGCTGAGATGAAAGGATGGACCATGTAGAGACTGCCATATCCAGGGATCCACCCCATAATCAGCATCCAAACGCTGACACCATTGCATACACTAGCAAGATTTTATTGAAAGGACCCAGATGTAGCTGTCTCTTGTGAGACTATGCCGGGGCCTAGCAAACACAGAAGTGGATGCTCACAGTCAGCTAATGGATGGATCATAGGGCTCCCAATGGAGGAGCTAGAGAAAGTAGCCAAGGAGCTAAAGGGATCTGCAACCCTATAGGTGGAACAACATTATGAACTAACCAGTACCCCGGAGCTCTTGACTCTAGCTGCATATATATCAAAAGATGGCCTAGTCGGCCATCACTGGAAAGAGAGGCCCATTGGACTTGCAAACTTTATATGCCCCAGTACAGGGGAACACCAGGGCCAAAAAGGGGGAGTGGGTGGGCAGGGGAGTGGGGGTGGGTGGATATGGGGGACTTTTGGTATAGCATTGGAAATGTAAATGAGTTAAATACCTAATAAAAAATGGGAAAAAAAAAAGAAAAAAAAAAAAAGAGTATATGTTTTAAGAGTATAAGTAGTCATCGGCCTTGGCCTAGGTGGCATCTATTGGATAGATCAGCTTACATTGATAAAAAGGAAATTTTAGACTTTTCATCAAGATCTTTGATGAAAGGAAAATATAAAACTGTGTAACCATAGACTGGGCCATTAACCCTCCTGGATACAGTAAACAACTAATTATGGTATGATTCTGGCTTTAGCACATAACCTCAAAGGAGAACTCAAGGTTTTCTCTCTACTCTCTGTTAAGCCTAGAACACAGAGGCTTTAGTTAAGGCTGAAAGTCAAAATGGCCTTGAATAATCCAATCAGTCAATCTTGTTGGAAGACACACCTCCTCGTGGAATAACAGGCGTGTCTGTGAAACTGTTCTTTCTACTGAGTTCTTTAATTTAGAGAGTAATTATTCCTATCCGAGTGTCCAATTGGAGGGGCCTTTGTACCTTATTAAGGTCCATCAGGATTTTAGTAGACCATGTGACAAAGAAGCCTAACAAGAATAAAAGTGGCCATTCCTACTCTAGACTATATGAGGAATGATGTGCTTTCACTGAGTTTTCTCTTCTTGTGTTGAATTTTTCAAGATTAGTAAAGGCTTTCAAGGTCAAAGACAGCACTGAATCCTAGGCAGAGAAAATCAAAAGGATAATTTGATCAACTTTTTGTACAGGCTATAGAGATGGCCCAAGTAATCTTCGCAAAAAAAGTGTAGTTTGAATTCACAACTTAGAGGAATATCTGAGAAAAGAATCACATGGACCTAAAAGTAGTAATTTAACTCAACAGACAATAATAGCCTCATGGCTAACATACATTTTAGAGCCAGACTACCTCTGTTCACCAAACAGCTCTGTTTATTCCAAGTGATTTGGCCTTTAGTGAGTTTCTTGGCATCTCTGAGACTCTGTTTTCTCATCCAGAAGCTGAGGAGACTAGCAGCTCAAGTGTCAAACCTGTTTTGGGTACAAAATTAAGAATGTCTCCTAGATGTTACAGAACTATGTCATTGCAAATGCTAACTTGTATTACAGAACAACATGCCTGCCCTGCTAAAAATGTTCCTCCGTCAATAGAGCAAGAAGAGCAGTGTTCACAAGGTTTGAAACTTTAATTACATAAAGACTTGAAAAGTACCAGCAGGGGTTTCCTTCTCATTTTCTTAATTCCATCCTTTGTGATGTTGCACCACAGCCTATAATGCCTACTTTCCCTCACTTATAACAATTCAGTCATAACACAACCTATCTCCCACAATACTAGGATACTTGCAGTTGATGTCATGTAATTTAACATTTAATTGTTTCTTAATCCTCTCCGGTTATCTATGTTAATCATTTTGAAGAATTACAACATTAAATGTTACTGCCAAAGTTAAAATATCATCTGGTTTACAGGAGGTACTCAATAGATATATGGCAAATTAAATCATAGGATTGACATTCTGGAAAAAAAGATTAGAAAAGTATATAAACTTTGATGTAAACTATGATGAGTCATTAAACCGTACACTTGTCATTGAAATTTAGTTATTTGTAGAATGTGGGCTCCATGGTGAGCTATCCTGGATTTAAATATCTGCTCTGTTTGATCCTGGACATCCATGCAGTAGAAAGAACGTACTGACTATTGCAAGTTGTCTTCTGACCTCCAAAGACATGTCTTAGCAACACATGGCCACATTCATATACACACAAATAGAAACAAACAAATAAACATAGAAAATAACTATTTTATATTCCCTGCCTACTAGAACTATGGTCTTAGACAAGTCACTTAACCTTCCTGAGCTTTGTTTTTTTTTCACCTCTATCATGAATACAAACCTATCAATGTACTAAAATTATTAAGAATATTAAATAATTTGGCAGAATGCCTGTCTATTGGCTTACATCTTACAAGGGTGACTCATAGTAGTAATAGAAATTTTTTTTTTATCAGATCAACTGAACATTTTCCAAAATGGAAGTAAAGCATTTACTCTGATAAAAGGAATCCCTGGGAAAGGATGAAAGGTAGGGAAAAGCACAGGAAATGGAAAGGGAGAAGGTATCTGGAGTATGCATAGTGGTTTTACCACAAGCTATATAATGAAAGAACACTTCACACTAGGAGCATTCAAAACAAACTTCTACAGCTTTGCAGATTTGCCTTTGGCTGCCTCTTACACTGCCTGGAATACCCTCAGACTAGCATAAGTTGTACTCTTAAGAAGGAAAAGTGCTAACTTTGCTCTTCTGAAGGACTCCTATTTAGTTTATTAAGTAATTAAGCTCCTGATCCACAAAGGACAAGGCACTCAGGGGCCCTCTGAAGCCAGTTAAAGCCCAAATGGCTGGCCTGTAGCTAAGAATGTGTACATAGGGACAGCCGGCCACCTTCCGGACCGGAGGACAGGTGCCCGCCCGGCTGGGGAGGCGGCCTAAGCCACAGCAGCAGCGGTCGCCATCTTGGTCCGAGACCCGCCGAACTTAGGAAATTAGTCTGAACAGGTGAGAGGGTGCGCCAGAGAACCTGACAGCTTCTGGAACAGGCAGAAGCACAGAGGCGCTGAGGCAGCACCCTGTGTGGGCCGGGGACAGCCGGCCACCTTCCGGACCGGAGGACAGGTGCCCGCCCGGCTGGGGAGGCGGCCTAAGCCACAGCAGCAGCGGTCGCCATCTTGGTCCCGGGACTCCAAGGAACTTAGGAATTTAGTCTGCTTAGGTGAGAGTCTGTACCACCTGGGAACTGCCAAAGCAACACACTGTCTGAGAAAGGTCCTGTTTTGGGCCTTCTTCTTCGGCCAGGAGGAGGTCCAAATACAAGATATCTGCGCACCTTCCCTGTAAGAGAGCTTGCCAGCAGAGAGTGCTCTGAGCACTGAAACTCAGAGGAGAGAATCTGTCTCCCAGGTCTGCTGATAGACGGTAACAGAATCACCAGAAGAACAATCTCTAAACAGAGTCAACTATAACTACTAACTCCAGAGATTACCAGATGGCGAAAGGTAAACGGAGGAATCTTACTAACAGGAACCAAGACCACTCACCATCACCAGAACCCAGCACACCCACTTCGCCCAGTCCAGGGAACCCCAACACACCTGAGAACCTAGACCTAGATTTAAAAGCATATCTCATGATGATGGTAGAGGACATCAAGAAGGACTTTAATAAATCACTTAAAGAAATACAGGAGAACACTGCTAAAGAGTTACAAGTCCTTAAAGAAAAACAGGAAAACACAATCAAACAGGTAGAAGTCCTTACAGAAAAAGAGGAAAAAACATACAAACAGGTGATGGAAATGAACAAAACCATAATAGACCTAAAAAGGGAAGTAGACACAATAAAGAAAACTCAAAGCGAGGCAACACTAGAGATAGAAACCCTAGGAAAGAAATCTGGAACCATAGATTTGAGCATCAGCAACAGAATACAAGAGATGGAAGAGAGAATCTCAGGTGCAGAAGATTCCATAGAGAACATCGGCACAACAATCAAAGAAAATGGAAAATGCAAAAAGATCCTAACTCAAAATATCCAGGAAATCCAGGACACAATAAGAAGACCAAACGTACGGATAATAGGAGTGGATGAGAATGAAGATTTTCAACTCAAAGGTCCAGCAAACATCTTCAACAAAATTATTGAAGAAAACTTCCCAAATCTAAAGAATGAGATGCATATGAACATACAAGAAGCCTACAGAACTCCAAATAGACTGGACCAGAAAAGAAATTCCTCCCGACACATAATAATCAGAACATCAAATGCACTAAATAAAGATAGAATACTAAAAGCAGTAAGGGAAAAAGGTCAAGTAACATATAAAGGCAAGCCTATCAGAATTACACCAGATTTTTCACCAGAGACTATGAAAGCCAGAAGAGCCTGGACAGATGTTATACAGACACTAAGAGAACACAAACTGCAGCCCAGGCTACTATACCCAGCCAAACTCTCAATTATCATAGAGGGAGAAACCAAAGTATTCCACGACAAAACCAAATTCACGCATTATCTCTCCACGAATCCAGCCCTTCAAAGGATAATAACAGAAAAAAACCAATACAAGAACGGGAACAACGCCCTAGAAAAAACAAGAAGGTAATCCCTCAACAAACCTAAAAGAAGACAGCCACAAGAACAGAATGCCACCTTTAACAACTAAAATAACAGGAAGCAACAATTACTTTTCCTTAATATCTCTTAACATCAATGGTCTCAACTCGCCAATAAAAAGACATAGACTAACAAACTGGCTACACAAACAAGACCCAACATTTTGCTGCTTACAGGAAACTCATCTCAGAGAAAAAGATAGACACTACCTCAGAATGAAAGGCTGGAAAACAATTTTCCAAGCAAATGGTATGAAGAAACAAGCAGGAGTAGCCATCCTAATATCTGATAAGATTGACTTCCAACCCAAAGTCATCAAAAAAGACAAGGAGGGACACTTCATTCTCATCAAAGGTAAAATCCTCCAAGAGGAACTCTCAATTCTGAATATCTATGCTCCAAATACAAGAGCAGCCACATTCACTAAAGAAACTTTAGTAAAGCTCAAAGCACACATTGCGCCTCACACGATAATAGTGGGAGACTTCAACACACCACTTTCACCAATGGACAGATCATGGAAACAGAAACTAAACAGGGACACACTGAAACTAACAGAAGTGATGAAACAAATGGATCTGACAGATATCTACAGAACATTTTATCCTAAAACAAAAGGATATACCTTCTTCTCAGCACCTCATGGTACCTTCTCCAAAATTGACCACATAATAGGTCACAAAACAGGCCTCAACAGATTCAAAAATATTGAAATTGTCCCATGTATCCTATCAGATCACCATGCACTAAGGCTGATCTTCAATAACAAAATAAATAACAGAAAGCCAACATTCACATGGAAACTGAACAACACTCTTCTCAATGATACCTTGGTCAAGGAAGGAATAAAGAAAGAAATTAAAGACTTTTTAGAGTTTAATGAAAATGAAGCCACAACGTACCCAAACCTTTGGGACACAATGAAAGCATTTCTAAGAGGGAAACTCATAGCTATGAGTGCCTTCAAGAAAAAACGGGAGAGAGCACATACTAGCAGCTTGACAACACATCTAAAAGCTCTAGAAAAAAAGGAAGTAAATTCACCCAAGAGGAGTAGACGGCAGGAAATAATCAAACTCAGGGGTGAAATCAACCAAGTGGAAACAAGAAGAACTATTCAAAGAATTAACCAAACGAGGAGTTGGTTCTTTGAGAAGATCAACAAGATAGATAAACCCTTAGCTAGACTCACTAAAGGGCACAGGGACAAAATCCTAATTAACAAAATCAGAAATGAAAAGGGAGACATAACAACAGATCCTGAAGAAATCCAAAACACCATCAGATCCTTCTACAAAAGGCTATACTCAACAAAACTGGAAAACCTGGACGAAATGGACAAATTTCTGGACAGATACCAGGTACCAAAGTTGAATCAGGATCAAGTTGACCTTCTAAACAGTCCCATATCCCCTAAAGAAATAGAAGCAGTTATTAATAGTCTCCCAGCCAAAAAAAGCCCAGGACCAGACGGGTTTAGTGCAGAGTTCTATCAGACCTTCAAAGAAGATCTAACTCCAGTTCTGCACAAACTTTTTCACAAGATAGAAGTAGAAGGTATTCTACCCAACTCATTTTATGAAGCCACTATTACTCTGATACCTAAACCACAGAAAGATCCAACAAAGATAGAGAACTTCAGACCAATTTCTCTTATGAACATCGATGCAAAAATTCTTAATAAAATTCTCGCTAACCGAATCCAAGAACACATTAAAGCAATCATCCATCCTGACCAAGTAGGTTTTATTCCAGGGATGCAGGGATGGTTTAATATACGAAAATCCATCAATGTAATCCATTAAATAAACAAACTCAAAGACAAAAACCACATGATCATCTCGTTAGATGCAGAAAAAGCATTTGACAAGATCCAACACCCATTCATGATAAAAGTTCTGGAAAGATCAGGAATTCAAGGCCAATACCTAAACATGATAAAAGCAATCTACAGCAAACCAGTAGCCAACATCAAAGTAAATGGAGAGAAGCTGGAAGCAATCCCACTAAAATCAGGGACTAGACAAGGCTGCCCACTTTCTCCCTACCTTTTCAACATAGTACTTGAAGTATTAGCCAGAGCAATTCGACAACAAAAGGAGATCAAGGGGATACAAATTGGAAAAGAGGAAGTCAAAATATCACTTTTTGCAGATGATATGATAGTATATATAAGTGACCCTAAAAATTCCAACAGAGAACTCCTAAACCTGATAAACAGCTTCGGTGAAGTAGCTGGATATAAAATTAACTCAAACAAGTCAATGGCCTTTCTCTACACAAAGAATAAACAGGCTGAGAAAGAAATTAGGGAAACAACACCCTTCTCAGTAGCCACAAATAATATAAAATATCTCGGCGTGACTCTAACGAAGGAAGTGAAAGATCTGTATGATAAAAACTTCAAGTCCCTGAAGAAAGAAATTAAAGAAGATCTCAGAAGATGGAAAGATCTCCCATGCTCATGGATTGGCAGGACCAACATTGTAAAATTGGCTATCTTGCCAAAAGCAATCTACAGATTCAATGCAATCCCCATTAAAATTCCAACTCAATTCTTCAACGAATTAGAAGGAGCAATTTGCAAATTCATCTGGAATAACAAAAAACCGAGGATAGCAAAAACTCTTCTCAAGGATAAAAGAACCTCTGGTGGAATCACCATGCCTGACCTAAAGCTTTACTACAGAGCAATTGTGATAAAAACTGCATGGTACTGGTATAGAGACAGACAAGTGGACCAATGGAATAGAATTGAAGACCCAGAAATGAACCCACACACCTATGGTCACTTGATCTTCGACAAGGGAGCCAAAACCATCCAGTGGAAGAAAGACAGCATTTTCAACAATTGGTGCTGGCACAACTGGTTGTTATCATGTAGAAGAATGCGAATCGATCCATACTTATCTCCTTGTACAAAGGTCAAATCTAAGTGGATCAAGGAACTTCACATAAAACCAGAGACACTGAAACTTATAGAGGAGAAAGTGGGGAAAAGCCTTGAAGATATGGGCACAGGGGAAAAATTCCTGAACAGAACAGCAATGGCTTGTGCTGTAAGATCGAGAATTGACAAATGGGACCTAATGAAACTCCAAAGTTTCTGCAAGGCAAAAGACACTGTCTATAAGACAAAAAGACCACCAACAGACTGGGAAAGGATCTTTACCTATCCTAAATCAGATAGGGGACTAATATCCAACATATATAAAGAACTCAAGAAGGTGGACCTCAGAAAATCAAATAACCCCCTTAAAAAATGGGGCTCAGAACTGAACAAAGAATTCTCACCTGAGGAATACCGAATGGCAGAGAAGCACCTGAAAAAATGTTCAACATCCTTAATCATCAGGGAAATGCAAATCAAAACAACCCTGAGATTCCACCTCACACCCGTGAGAATGGCTAAGATCAAAAATTCAGGTGACAGCAGATGCTGGCGAGGATGTGGAGAAAGAGGAACACTCCTCCATTGTTGGTGGGATTGCAGGCTTGTACAACCACTCTGGAAATCAGTCTGGCGGTTCCTCAGAAAATTGGACATAGTACTACCGGAGGATCCAGCAATACCTCTCCTGGGCATATATCCAGAAGAAGCCCCAACTGGTAAGAAGGACACATGCTCCACTATGTTCATAGCAGCCTTATTTATAATAGCCAGAAACTGGAAAGAACCCAGATGCCCCTCAACAGAGGAATGGATACAGAAAATGTGGTACATCTACACAATGGAGTACTACTCAGCTATTAAAAAGAATGAATTTATGAAATTCCTAGCCAAATGGATGGACCTGGAGAGCATCATCCTGAGTGAGGTAACACAATCACAAAGGAACTCACACAATATGTACTCACTGATAAGTGGATACTAGCCCAAAACCTAGGATACCCACGATATAAGATACAATTTCCTAAACACATGAAACTCAAGAAAAATGAAGACTGAAGTGTGGACACTATGCCCCTCCTTAGAAGTGGGAACAAAACACCCATGGAAGGAGTTACAGAAACAAAGTATGGAGCTGAGATGAAAGGATGGACCATGTAGAGACTGCCATATCCAGGGATCCACCCCATAATCAGCTTCCAAATGCTGACACCATTGCATACACTAGCAAGATTTTACTGAAAGGACCCAGATGTAGCTGTCTCTTGTGAGACTATGCCGGGGCCTAGCAAACACAGAAGTGGATGCTCACAGTCAGCTAATGGATGGATCACAGGGCTCCCAATGGAGGAGCTAGAGAAAGTACCCAAGGAGCTAAAGGGATCTTCAACCCTATAGGTGGAACAACATTATGAACTAACCAGTACCCCTGAGCTCTTGACTCTAGCTGCATATGTATCAAAAGATGGCCTAGTCGGCCATCACTGGAAAGAGAGGCCCATTGGACACGCAGACTTTGTGTGCCCCGGTACAGGGGAACGCCAGGGCCAAAGGGGGGGAGTGGGAGGGTAGGGGAGTGGGGGTGGGTGGGTAAGGGGGACTTTTGGTATAGCATTGGAAATGTAAATGAGCTAAATACCTAATTAAAAAAAAAAAACACATAAAAAGTAAAAAAAAAAAAAAAAAGAATGTGTACATAGGAAGAAGCCTTTTCTTTCTCAGGCTGCCTCCTTACCAATCTACTAATTAGACTGGGAAGGAAAAAAACATGGGGAAGGCAGGAAATGCCAACCTGAAAGTGGGGGTGAAAGGTCTGGGAAGCAACTGGAAATACGATGAAGCTGAGGCTGCCCTTCAGTGACTGTTAATGAGCAGCCAGGCACGAACAAAGCACTATACATAACACCCCCGCATAAGCCACGAGCCAGTTTGTAATGTTCTATAATATGGGTTATCCACAGTCAATTTGTAACCTGAGGATGGCCTAACGATTCTTACAGGCACAGAGTATTGATATGCACAGAAGAATCATTTTAACGTGAAGATCACCAAAGTTAACACATAAGACAAGGCCTGCAAAATGAACAAGGTGCACTTATAATAAAACAAATAATTTTAAGTACTTTTCCATATTATTAAAATAGTATTTTAGGATACACTTCTCTTTGCCAACAAGGTGAAAGCTCCTCACTCATTTCTCAACTTCCTACCAGTGCCTGCAAACATTAAATATTAAATACATGTTGATTGAATTGCATCTCCAAAGTGGCAAAGGACAAGAGAAGAACCATAGTGAACCTCAGTTTGCATTTGAAAAATGAAAAATGCTAACCATCCCAATATCATAGTATTGTGACTTTTAATCGAGTTAACACTTAATTCATAGACAGACATGGCATTATTAAGTGCTTAATAAATTTTATGACTGGTTTCTATAGTATTTAATTGAAATTAAATAAGATGCAACATATAGATCAGGGGCCACAGCCAGTATCTAATTAGTTTTCAGACACACTTGGATATATCTGGTAGAATCAATGAATGAACCAAAACTATCCTATTTCTATGTGTTCTGAGAGGGTTCCTGGAAGGTAATCATTTTAAAGAAAGATAGAAAGTTCTTTGACCTTGATCAGGTACTGCAAAGAGTGGAACACCATAATCTCAGGAACTACTAAGAACATGTGTGTGTTTGTCACTTGAATTTGATTCCTAAACCAATCCTCTAGGCTTTGTGCCTGAAGAGGGAGGACTGGAATAGTCAAAGGCATTAAAGATATTACAACATAATATAAAGATGCTGAATTAAGTAAGCTTAAAGGTAAATAAAGACAATGAATTTAAAGGTTGATGGAGCTATGTAAAGAGACCAAAAGCAAATTGAGAATGTTTCTAACCACAGAAAGATGCACATATATCATGACTTGAATATAGTTTGTCCAGTTTTATTGGTATTAAGGGTTACTTGATATGCAGAGAGACTACAACGATCTGTGGAATAAGCGATAGATATGCATGTACCACTGTTCATGTCAATAAAATTTGACCAACAAAATGTGAAAAACTGTGACACCAAATAGACCATAAGTATTTGTTTATAGTATGAGAGCTGGACAAGATGGCAGATCATCGATTTTTCTCCTTCAGCTGGAAATGAATGCCTCTCTGTACCTGGATGCAAACAAGGCAGAAAGTTCCCACTGTAATAGCTGATTTGATGACACTGTATTTTGGATATAGCATCAATGATTCTCTCTAAATGCCCATGTGCCACATGGTTGGTCCACAGAATAGTAGAATTAAGGGGGCAGGTGGTAGAGCCCATGAAAGGTAGATTGAACCTAGTATAAGGTATTTAGATCCCTAACAGAGTAGTTTTCAGAAAGGCTATTATTATAAAAGAACAAGAGAATTCTTGCCTTGCCCATTGGCCTCCTGTCTCATTATGTGACTTATCCCTTCACCACAAGTGCCTGTCAGAAAACCATCTAATATGGTATTCTCATCAAAGCCAAACAGAAACTTGTATCGTCCTCCTGATGTTCAAAAATTTATAAGTCAAATAAAAATACCTTTTATTAATTACTCAGTTTCATGCACTTCCTTAGAACAATAGAAAATAAGCTTACAGGGGGATTTACAAGTAACTTTGAGAAAGTTGCCAAATTTATAATGATAAATCCATTAGTAATAAGGACCACCTACACTTAAGTATTACACACTTTTTAAAAGCAGACATTAAAGGGATAATAATGATTGAATAAATACTGAATAAGAAACACATCTCTTATGCAGATGATTTCAAATAAATTATGTAGATACTAAACCCTTAAGATAGTCTCCATTCCTTAAACATGAGTTGTGCATAGTGATTTCATTCCAAAGAAAACCCAGCTTTCAACTTGTAATTTACGTGAAGAAATTATATTTCGGTTATGATGGTGGAGAAACCTCATCATCATTTTAACCAGGCTGTCAACTTCAATCTCACTTTATCAGTGATAAGTGATATTTATACCAATATGAACTGTTGATACTGTGTGATGAAATCCAGATCAACCAATGAGAAAATGCTGGGCACTCCCAGCCAAAGGCCTATCTACCAAATGTCTGACTAATATTTCTCAGAACTATAAAGGTTATCAAAATGATTATGAAAATTCTTAGAAATAGTCACGAATGTGAGCAAGCTAAGAAAACATGTGTATTAATTATGATATGGTACTTGGATGAGGTCCTTAAACAAAAAGAACATTGAGGAAAACTGTAAACTTGAGTAAAGTAATGTAATTTGGTTCAAAATACCTTAGCAATAATTCATTGTTTATGAAAACAGGGGATGGGGAGATGGTTCCACAGTTAAAAGCATGGGTTCTCTTTCTAGCACCTACATGCTTGCTCACAACGATCTGCTGACTTCTGCAGACATTGCACACATGTGGTACATATGCACAGGCAAAGCATTCATATGCATAAAATATAATATGTAAACAAAAACATGACTAATGAACTGTAATATTGTAAGATACAAATAATAGGGGAAATTGAGTATGAGGTTTATATAAAGAAAATATCTACTATACACAGCTAAAAAGATCACTAATATGAAGTAAAAAGGCCATTAGAATGCTAGAAATGTATCAGCTGTCTTCATTATAATACAGATAAAAGAGAAATGGTATTTCCTACTTTGAGACAGATTACCAAATGTTCTGGTGCCATGGAAATGCCCATACTTTGTTGTCACTCCTCAACAAAGTGGGCTCAGCAAGGGTAAGAGACATTGGATGGTGGGGGAAGCATCTAAAGATCAATCATGTGTAAATGAAAGACAACAGTCTCAGTGAACATATAGTCAACATCTAACACATCAAAAGCATATGGTAAGCAAACTTGTTCATGATGGTATAGTAGAAATGCAGGTTGGTCGGATGGCTCAACAGGTAAAAGTGCTTACAACAAAAACCTGAAAACCTGGATTTAATCCCTAAGACCCACAACCCACAATGGAAGGAGATAACCAAAGCTTGAACACTGTCCTCTGACCTGCACACATACACAGGTGCCCACACTCACACATACACGTGAAAATACAAACAGGAATTTCAAAAGCAAGATAGCAGAAACCCACTAGGGATTTTCTGAAATATTTGAGAAATAGAGTAGGAGACTGAGATTCTCTAAGAGACAAGCAAAGAAAGAATCAGTGGCAGTGGCTTATGTTTCTTGAGAGTTAAGGAATCTTGGGAATTATGTATGCAGTGTGAACTCTGTCACAGGTCCTTTAAAAGTTTGGTTTATTTCCAGTGTGTTGAAAGTTAATGCATTCCCCTTCGAAAGAGCCAACTGTTTCGTGGGCCATTTGTTAAATATGAAAAGCCATTGTTAAAATTTAAATTATATATGCTAAAATGAAAGGTAACACGTCATATGCATCTCTCTCTAGCCCTTGCACTATATTTTACTCTCACGATCCTTGAAATTAGTTCATGGTATCTATATGGTAGAGATGTCACATAGCAGAATGCTGCTATAAACCTCTTCAAACTCTTTCTTTCCTGACATTACAACTGTAGCGTGATATCAGCCAAGGGTGGAATATTTAAAACATGAGGACTGGAAACCACTAAAACTCAAGACTTGGTTCTTTGTTTTATTGATAGTCTAGACATTGAAAAGTAATGAATCAAGTAATGCAGATAAAATTTAAAACTGTTATATCTATAGTCATTACATCTAGATTTGCATAAAACATAAATGACTTATTTTACCATTAAAAACTATTTTCTGATTCAGAAAAGGACCATATTACTAATAAACTAATAAAGTTCTAATATGGATCGTCATTATTTCACTTTCAGTACTCCTTTAATATGAAATGTCTACCACATTTGTGTTGATATAAAATTCAATCTGTATATGTGTATGTGCATGTATATGTATATGCATATATGTATATGCATATGTATATAATTTCCCATTTTAAAATAAGTATGATGCAGATATATATTCACAGACATATACACTTTTCTCTTATTCTGGAGAATTAGCTCTTCAGCTTTTACTAGCACATAACAGGCAATTTGTCCCTATGGTTTCAGGAATGCTATGAATATATCAGAAGTTAGTAGAGTTCTAGTTCATTGCTTAGGTTTTTCTAAGCTTCTGCAAGTGATGTTTGTTGAACTCCAGCCTGAGAGACAAAGATAAGAAAGTGGAGACTGTGTGAAGCAGTTGGGCAGGGGCTGAGGCATAAGCATGAGACATCTAAGAAAACAGAAGGAATGAAGACAAAACCTCATACATGTTAAGTAGGCTTAGCCAAATAGTTCCTCTCTCTGTCTCTCTGCTTCCCCCAACTGGACCAATTGCAAGTATAGCTCTATTCATCCATCCTTGTCTTCTAAACTAGGGCAATTGCATTCAAGTTGAAGAAACTTCGGTTGGCAGCAAAAAATTAGTATCTGAAATGGAAGGAGCTATTAAACAGCATGTAAGAACAAGAAACATACAAGGATGAGTAGTATATTGAGATACACACACACACACACACACACACACACACACACACACACACACACACCCCACATGCTCTCTTTTAGCTTTACCACAAATAATGAATTGAGGTCTTTGTCTATTATAAGAGGTATCTTAGAGAATCTACTACTATATAATAACCAAATATCTTCTTTAAGAAAAGAAGATATCTTCTGTCAAATCAGAGACAGAACCATATAATGATAATCTTTCCTGCTGCTCCTGCCTTAATTGCTACAAAAACAGTAAGTATCAACACAACCCTGTCTGTGTGTATGAAAGTAAAACCTCTAACCCTTTCACCTTGTGTGTGTGTGTGTGTGTGTGTGTGTGTGTGTGTGTGTGTGTGTGTGTGTGTGTGTGTTTAGAATTAAGGAGCAGCTTTCTATTTAACTTTGATATTTTTACCTATTAGGTGTTGTGATAGAAGAAAAAAGAAACAGTCAAAACTAAAAGTTATTAATTGACAAAGCTCAAAGCAGTTGGATGCTGTAACCAACACAAAATGGTAAACAAGATTACACTACACCCATCTCTTCCCAGCAATATAGTCAGTAGCCTCAAGCTGTTAACTTTAAGTTAGCATTCATACAAGAATTTATACAATATAGCTGCCCAAAATGGATGAGAACAGCCCTCCCATTCATCAGCAAATGAGTTTTTAGTGAGTAAAGGATGTACACAGATATTTTGTTAAAGACAAAAATGTACATGTGCATAAATGGTATTCAATGTCACCAATTATTTAGGAAATAACTCAAAACTACAATAAAATGTTGCATTGATACTGTTAGGATGGTCTGTAAAAGTTACTTTTACTCACCTGATGTAGTCTCAGAGCCTTACTGCCTCTATCTGATAACCTAGGCCTAGTTCTGGAAGCTTCTAGCCTCCATACAATCTAATCTGGGTCTAGAGTGTTTTCAGCCTCTGAGACTTATTGCTGGAAAAGCTCACCCTTTCTAGTTCTTTCTGAACTCTAGCTGGATGGTTCAACTCATCAGCTCTGGCCCAACTCCTCTCCAAGCTGCCTGATTCAATATGACTTATCGCAACTTCCCACTGACTTGCTCTGCTTGGCTTTAATTTAACTCTCTCAATCTGTTCTCATGTTCTGACTCCTGCCCCCCTCCCCTGGCTTTGTCTGTCTTTACCTGTAATTTGCTTGTTCACTCTGCAACCTGTCTCTGTAGAACTGTCCCTGTAAAAACTACCTTTGAACTCTCAATCTGAACTGCCATGAACTTTACTCCACTGTACTGCCCCTCAACTCTCCGGTTCAAAAGCACTGACTCAACTGCACTCACCTAGATGAACAGAACTGACTAGAACTCAGAGATCTACATGCCTCTGTCTCTGGAGTGTTGGGCTTAAAGGTGTGTACCATCACACCTAGACCTAAGCTTTTCTTTACCTGAAACTTGCTCTATATCAAGCTGGCCTTGAACTCAGAGATCTGCTTGCCTCGATCCCCTGTGATTAAAGGCAGATCTGTATTCTAGCCAGATCACACAGACGTAGAAGGTCTTTGGATATGATCCTTTGGCAGAGCAGTTGTTTTGCTGGGTTAACATTCTTCTTCAATGGTCACTGCCAAAAACAAAAGTTAACTGTTGTAAGGGAGGCTAAACTTTGCATTGTTGTGACAAAACACCCAACAGAGCCCTTTCCAAAGAGGACAGATTTGTTTCTGCTCAAAATTTCTAAGGCTTCTATCCATTGATACGCATCAGGGTAAGGCAGAGCATTAGAGCAGGAATGGCATATATGAGTAGAGTTTGTTCCCTCATGTTAGCCAAACAGAGGATATCAAGTCAAATAGGGTCTCAAAGAAACACAGTTCCCACAGATATGCCCCAAGGGACTTAGAAAGCACCTCCTAAATTTTCCAGAAACCTTTTAAAGTAGCACTAGGAAATGGGAAGAAAATACTCAGTACAGAGGCTGTGAGAGATAGTTTATATTTAAAGCACCATGGCAATTGTCTACAAGAATTGGAATCCTAATACACTATTGAGGGAATACAAATTGGAGAATCTATTATAAAAAAAAAAGAGTTCTCCTCAAAAACCTAGAACTGGAGATTTCCATATGACCCAGCCAATACATTTTGGAGTGTATGGCGGAAGGAAACAGGGATCCTGAAATGAGATCGTGTGATTTTGTGTTCATTGCAGTGTTATTCCCAGCAACCAAAATCGGCAAAGAACATAACTACCCATGTAGAGATGAATGGGAATAGACACTTTGGTCTATACATAAAATGGAATACTATTCAATCTTGAAAAGAGACAAATTTCATTATTTGAGGCAACATGGACCCACTTGAACAACATTTTGCTGAGATAGAGCAGCTATAGATGAACAACTACCACATACTCCCACCTTTCTGTGAATTTAAAAGAATCAATTTCATAAAAGTGAAGAGTACAGTGTTGGTCATCAGAGACTGAGACAAGGGGAATTACAACTTGCTGTTTCATAGGTATAGCTTCAGGTGTATAAATCAATAATTTCTAGAGATTTCATAACATCATTGCCACTGTATTTTATGATGCTATATTGCGAAAATAAGATTCTGTGAAAACAGTAATTACAATTACAACAATTTTTAAAACTAGTAAGAGAATCACTGATAAGGTTTAGCTGCTACCTTTATTTTACAACACAAGAATCTAATTTCAACTCCTCTGTCAATTCCATTACCCAATATTTTACTGCATAACATTCCCTCGACAATATGTTTGTGTTGTTTTTCTCATAAACCATGGAAAGTAAACAAAGCATTTGCCTAATAAAGAATAAAACTCTGATGTGAGAGGCTTGAAGAGTAGACTAAGTGCTTAAGAGCATTTGCTACTCTTGCAGAGGATGTCAGCCTGGATCCTACATAGCAGCTCAAAACCATCTGTAACTGCAACTCCAGGGGATCCTATACCTTCTTTGGAGATCTTATATCTTCTTGCCTCTGTGGGCACCAGGCATCTTCTTGCCTCTGTGGGCACCAGGCATGTGTGTAATGTACATGCATATATGCAAGCAAAACACTCATATACATAAAATAAAATAAATCTCTTTGCCGAGTTATAAAAAGAAAAGATCTATTGAGAATTGACTTGAATTGCCAATTAAATCTATGTTGGAATTATTCAGCTGGATTCTAGATATAGAAGGCCAACTATTGAAGGCCAACTGAGTAACTTTCAGAAACATTATGTCTCACTTTCTTTTTCTGTTGCTGTAATAAAATACACAGACAAATTTAAGTTAAGGATAAAGGGTTTATGTTGGCTCACAGTTCCACATCATTGTGGAAACAGCACATTACAGTCCATACCGTGGAGAAGACACAGAAGCTGGAACATAAACCAATGAAATGCTTGTGCTCAGAATTCTCTCTTCTCTTCGTTCAGTCCAGTGCTTGGCCTATGGGATGGAGCCATCTACTATGGTGGGTATTTACCCTTCAATTAATAAAATCAAGAAAATTCTCTAAAGACATGTTCAGAGGCCCATCTCTCAGAGAGTTCTAGGTCTGACCAAGTTAACAATTACCAGTAACATATCAAGAGCTAGAAGCTTCCTGTGATGGCTGATCCTCGTACTCAACTTGACCTATTTAAGAGTTATCTAGGGTAAAACATACTGTGTGTTTATGGAAGTATTTTTAGAGGTGACTCACATCTATGACACTGTCTGGAAGGAAAAGACCTAAATATTAGCAATGCCTTCAACAGGTTGCCAGTTTTAAAACGAAGCCCAGCTTGGGCATAGGCCTCCCTTCTTTATCTTGAACCAGTTTATCTAGATGTCAGCTCAATATCAACATTCTTTATGCAGCTTTCAAGATTTCAGCACTCTGTTGGGATGGTTAAGATGTTCAAGTATTTGTACTCAGAAGCTACCAGGTCCCCTACCTTTCCTATATGCAGATGGTCATTGCTGTACTATCCCTTCATCATTATTTAAACCTATTTATTAAAGCCCCATTTATAATATGGACATATGACAGCTTCGTTATATTCTTAGAGACCATTACCTCTAAAGAAACTGAGAAGACTACCCACCATGGAAAACTTTCCATTTCAGCCTTAACATTTGAGACCATAAAGGAATCAGAGCAAGAAGAAACTTGATTTTAAGAGAAGTATACATTTTTTTATTATTCTTATTTTTATAGCACTGGCTGGCTTGGCCCTCATTATAGAGACTAGCCTGGCATTGAACTTTGAGGAGTTCTTATATTTTGATATGTTATATTCAAGGATTCTTGTTTCTTCATTATTGGATGGTGATATTAATAAAAATATAGACAGCCTTGTGCTTTTCTTTCCTAAGCTTATCCTGAAACACATCCTATTTCATTATTGAATTATGTTTAAGTAAATAGTATGATAAAAATATATAAGTGGGGCTCAAGCTATAGATGATGCCAAACTACATCAAATTCCAAAGAATAGTCTATCTTGTGTAACTAAAGCACATGGTAATGGTAATGCAAATGTAATTGATTTAAAAAAAAAAAAAGAAAGGCAGGAAAGAGGACATCTTCCTTTATTGTTTGAAGGAAGTATACAATATCAGTAGGTAAGCTGGAGTGCTCTTGTTTGTAACTGCTGGGATAAGCCAAGAAATGCAGGACTGTACTGTGTAACAAGATGGCAGAAGGGAGGCATATTATGAGAAAAGTAAAAAATGTAATTTGAGTCATAAATCACTGAGAGATAGATCTTTATTCAGCAAAATGAGGGAAATAGATGACACATCAGGTAAAGGCTCTTTCCACAAAACCTAAGAACTAATCATATATGGTGGAAGGAGAAAAATTGCTCTGGCAAGTTGCCCTCTTCCACATGCACACAGACATACACACAGACACACACACACACACACACAGAGAAGGGGTTATGGATAAAATATAAAAAAGAAATCTCACTTTGCCTTTTAAAAGTATACAAAATTGTCTTTGTAAAGTGTACACCTGATAAAGAATGATAATCTAAAATAAAGAAATGATTTAAAACAAATAATAAAATAATCAAATTAATACCCACGGAAGGAGTTACAGAGACAAAGTTTGGAGATGAGACGAAAGGATGGACCATCTAGAGACTGCTATACCTGGGGATCCATCTCATAATCAGCCTCCAAACGCTGACACCATTGCATACACTAGCAAGATTTTGCTGAAAGGACCCAGATATAGCTGTCTCTTGTGAGGCTATGCTGGGGCCTAGCAAACACAGAAGTGGATGCTCACAGTCAGCTATTGGATGGATCACAGGGTCCCCAATGGAGGAGCTAGAAAATGTATCCAAGGAGCTAAAGGGGTCTGCAACCCTATAGGTGGAACAACAATATGAACTGCCTAGTATCCCCCAGAGCTCGTGTCTCTAGCTGCATATGTATCAGAAGATGGCCTAGTCGGCCATCATTGGAACTAGAGGCCCATTGCTCTTGCAAACTTTATATGCCTCAGTACAGGGGAACACCAGGGCCAAGAAGTGGGAGTGGGTGGGTAGGGGAGTGTATGGGGGACTTTTGGGATAGCATTGGAAATGTAAATGAAGAAAATACCTAATAAATAAAAAAATGGGAAAAAAGAAGTCAAAATCCTTTACAAATACTTCAATAAAAAGCCATACAAATGACAAATATAGGAAAAATTCTGCCTATCATGAAAATGGAAACTAAAACAACACTGTACTACTATACCATACCTACTAGGATGGTCATCCTCCAGATTACTGACAAGAGCAAATACCAGCAGGGATAAGAAATAGTAGGAACTCTTGTTCATTGCTTATTACAACAGTTCTCAACCTGTGGGTTGCAATCTCATTGGGGGCCAAATGACCCTTTCGCAGGTGTTGCACTGATAAAGGATATATCAGATATCCTATAATTTACATTTTGATTCATAACAGTAGCAAAATTACAGCTATGAAGTAGCAATAAAAATTTTACAATTAAGGGTCACCACAATATGAGGAACTGGATTAAAGGGTCTCTGCATTAGGAAGGTTGAGAAACATTGGCATATTAGACTGCAAAATGATAGAACCAACTTAAACCACTCTATTATACAAACTAATTATACTGATACCCTAAAAATCTAGCCATCACATTTTTTGATACTTACTCAAATGTACTGGAAACTTATGTCCTGAACAACACCTGTGCATGGATGCTTATAGCAGATTTATTTATAATTGTCAAAATACAGAAGTGCCGATGTCCTTTAGTAAGTAAATGGATAAATAATGGCACATCAAGATGTGGAAAATTATTCCATGCTAAAAATAAATGAGCATCAAGCCCCAAAGAGATGTGAAGGAAACTTAAATAGCTGACTAAAGTAAGGAAGTCTGTGATGTGGTTTCAATTATCTGACATATTGGAGACGGCACTGTGGAGAGATTTAAAAAAAAAAGTGGCTTCCAAAAGCAAGGGACATAAACAGACAAGGCTCAGAGGACATAAATTTTAGTTTTACAGAAGGGCACTCTATATTCCCCATATTCTGATCCATATCCCACATGCCCTGTTTCTAACCCTCACCTTCCCACAAGTCTCCTGTATCCCTCTAGACAGTTTCATGTTATAGATACACATAGGATTTTCTGTGCCGATATAAAATCATAGAGTGTTAAATGAGAGAAAACATATGCTATTTATCATTTTTGAGAATGGCGTTATTTATTTAAGATGCTTATCCCTAGTTGTATGCATTTTTATAAACAATATAACTTCATTTCCTTATCCATTTTTCTGTTTTTGGACCTCTAGGTTGGCTCAATAATGTAGCCATTAAGAATAACACTGAAGTAATTATTAATGTGCAGGTATTTGTGATATGTTAACTTGGGGTCCTTTGGGAAAATACCCAGAAGTATCTTTGGGTCAGACTTACAATCTAGTTACATTTTTAATGCCCATATTGGCCACCAAAGTGGCCTGATTAGTTTATATTCCCACCAGTAGTAAATAAAAGGCTCCCATTTCTCCACACCTTCGATAGCATTTGTTATCTGTTTGTTTGTTTGTTTGTTTTCATTTTCTGGTTCTTTTATTTTTCTCTCTTTTATTACATCCAAGCAGAGTTTCCTCTCCTTCCTGTCACTCAGAGTTTCCTCCCACTGCCTCTCTCCCTGACATCCACCCTCCTGCCTTCACTCAGAGAAGAACAGGCCTCCCAGGGACATCAACCAAACACTGCATAACAAGCTACAATAAGACCAGGCACATACCTTCACAAAAAGGCAGAACAAGGCAACCCAGTATTAGTGAAAAAGGTCTCATAAGTAGGCAAAAGAATCAGGAACAGCTCCCGCCCCCACTGTCAATATTCCCACAAGAATACCAAGCTACTCAGCTGTAGCATATGTGTAGAGGACCTAGGTCAGACCCCTGCAGGCTCCCTGAGCTCTCAAATTCACAGGAATCCTGGGAAGTTGATTCTGAGGTCCATGTTCTTGTGGTAGAAAAGACAGGACCTTGGTGAAGTTTTGATTTCTATGTTTATGATGACTGGTAAAGTTATGCATATATTTATTGCATAGTTGTCTTCATCTTTTGATAACTATTTGTTCATTTCTCTGGGCTCAGAAGAGTCTTAAAATCAATAAAACGGGTATGGTGATGTCAGCTAATGCTTGTAACATCTATTAAAATCCATAGAATGTACAATAGTGAAATCTAGTGTAAATTGTGGGCTTTGGATATAAAAAGGGTCATCATTTGTAATAAACATACTGTTCTGGTAGGCCATGTTTACAGTGAAGAGGCTTATACATGTTCAGTGGCAGAAACTGCATAAGAAATCTCTGAATGTTTCAATTTTGCTGTGAAATCAAAACTTCTCTAAAAAATAAAGTCCATTAAAAATCAGTTAGGTTAAGAAGGGCACACATGGCTGAGAGCAGTAATTGGATGAAAATTATTGTCAATAAGTTGTTTCAGTTGGCTATAAAGTTTCAGAATATTTTTTCTTTTATTTTCCTTATTTATTCTTCTTTCATATATTACATCCTGACTGCAGTTTCCCCTCCATCCCCTCCCCCAGCCTCTCCTCCTCCTCTCCAGATCCACCCCCTTCAAAAAAGAGCAGGCCTCCCAGGGAAATCAGAATATATTTTTAAATAACATTCATTTTGCCACACATAGCTAAGAAACTCAAGTTTTATTTACTAAGGTGACAATAAGAAAAGCTAGGCAGAATGCATTGGAGGTTTGACGTTTATATTGGTATCTAAGAGGAAATGAAAAAAGAGAGAGAGAGATGGGAGGGAGGAAAGAAGCTAGCATTATATACTGGGGCTATTATACTTTGGCGAGCACACCAGAGGATCAAAAGCAGCTTAGTTAACATCCATTATAACCCCTCAAAGAATACCAAAAGTACTACAGTGGTAGTACCATTGGGACAACAACATCTGAGGAAAGAAAGACACAAAAGGTATACATTTCACAGGGAAACTTTAACATCTTTCTACCCCTGGTTATTATTACCTTTCTAGGTGTGTAGATGTGAGACGTTCACAAAAATACTTCAAAAAAAAATCAACAGTCATTCATAGAACTAAACTCATCCAACAGCAAAAGTATAGTTTTTTTCTGTCTTTCATTTTTTTCTTTCTTTTTAGAATTGTTTTTAGAGACAGGATTTTCTCTGTGTAGCCCTGGCTGTCCTGCAATTCTCTATGTAGACCAGGTTGGCCTCAAACTCATGGAGCTCTGCCTGCCTCTGCCTCCCAAGTGCTGGGAGTAAAAGTGTGTGTCACCACCACCAGGTTTCTGCCTTTAATTTTAGTTCCCAGAAGAACTAGAAGAGAGGGGCTCCATAAATACTCACATAGTCTCCAATAGCAACAATGTGCAGCTCTGCTCAATGAGCACTGGTCACAGATTAACTACATATTATTTACCCACTGCTCCAAATTGCTAGGCTAGACAAAATGTCAGTTTCTTTTTTTTTTCTTCTTTTTTTTTTCTTCTTCTTTTTATTACGTATTTTCTTCAATTACATTTCCAATGCTATCCCAAAAGTCCCCCCCTCCCCCCCCCACTCCCCTACCCACCCATTCCCATTTTTTGGCCCTGGCGTTCCCCTGTACTGGGGCATATAAAGTTTGCCTGACCAATGGGCCTAAAATGTCAGTTTCTAAGAAATGGAAAGATTAAATGACTAAGATGATCCACATCCACTTATTTAGTTCTCTCCTACTTCCAAGATCATAGCTTACACTCCCCTCTGACGATACTTCTGTTGTTTGGTTGATAGATTCAAAAACTACTCCAGAAAGAATACTACGTGACAAATGAGTAAGAGTCTTTGCAAGCACTGCCTTGGCCAATCAGGCCCAGCTCTACCCATTACTTCTGGCTCTTTTGCAGGAAGATAATTCAATATCAGATATTTAGAGTGCCTAGTATGAACCCACGACATATAAATACATTTTCTATTGAGATACATGGATAAATAAGACAAGAAGCTTGTACCCAAAATATGTTATATCTAAACAAAGAAGATGCATACATATATCCTATAGGATGGTTATGACTGGAGTATAAAATTTCACCCACAGGATCATGCATTAGAGACTTAGTCTCAAGCCTTCACATATTCATTCATCCTTTGACAACTATTTGTTTATTTCTCTCTTCTCAGAAGAGTTTTAAGAGCAATAAAAACTTTCAGTATGGTGATGTTGGATAATGCCATTATGCATGTATCTAAATCCTACTATTTTGGGAGGTTTTTGGAATGTTTGTGAGGTAGGTAACAGCTGGGTAATTGTGTCACTAGAGGCATGTCTTTAAGAAACCAGTCACCTGTGGAGAATTAAAGTTCCCTTACTATATATTTCTGCTACTGTGGTGTTTTGTCAAAATGCATGTAGGCAACGAAACATGGACTCAATACTCTGTAACTGTGAGTCAAAATAAATCTGTTCTCCCTGAGGAAATAACTAATGCAATAACTAAGTAAAACCTAGCCCTTCATAGAAGCAGAGAAGGATGGAAGTATGTGAAATATGGAAAGATTAAGGCCAAGAGGGATCATGATGAAAATCACCAGTTCATGTTTACTGAGTATTTACCATGTGCTCTGATTCTATAATAAGCCTTTTTTCATAAACCATCTCATTTGATTCTCATAATCAAATAAGTAGCTTCATCTACACTTAATTGTATGAAAAAAAGCAAATAGCATATCCAAAATCATGTAGCTAGGTAAAACTTGTAATTAGTCTGCTTTAATCAACATGCTTGGGTCTCAGTCCTCAAGATGATAGTAATAAGGGGTAGGGTGTTGGCAAAGCCATTTAGTCTTGAATGCTGAGCCCTCGTTATTAGAATTAGAATGTTTAAAATAGAACCTAAGAGATCTAAGTCCCTCACAATGCAAAAATGCTCTAGGAACTGGATTCTCACCAGACATTAAATCCATAGGCACATTGGTCTCAGGCTTCCTAACCCTCACAATCATGCATTGAATACAATGGACCTATCCTATGGTATTCTATCCTCAAAGCACTGCAAATATAATTCAGATCTTTCGGTCTTCCCGGCCAAAGATAAGGCTTTTTGTTTGCTTTTAGTTTTGTTGATGTTGTTTTTGCAACTTTTGAGTTATTGGCTTCCTTCCTTCCTTCCTTCCTTCCTTCCTTCCTTCCTTCCTTTCTTTCTTTTTTTCTTTCTTTCTTTCTTTCTTAGTTTCTTTCTATCCTTCTTTCTCTTTCTTTCAGTATGGCCCAAACTCTATTCTATACTAATTGAGGGAAAAGGCAAATTTGCCTCTCAGGAATTAAATTATAATGAAAGATAAGTTCTCTTAAGGAGAAAAAGACATGTAAGATGATATCTAACAAATGCTTAGAGCAAAAAGTAAAAAAGGACACTTAGTAAAGACTTCCAGGTACATCATTGTAGAACAACAAAGTTAAATTTGTTAATTCAATAAAATAATAGACCACACATCAGAAAAAAAATAGGCACATAGCCAAAAACAAATAAAAAGAGTTACAGGGCTATACTTAATTGGAAGGATAGAAGAATATGGATGAAATTTAAATAGAACACAGTTTGGGTAGTCATGAGGAAAGGTGAGGATATATGTAAATAGGTCAATACCATGCCTGTGATCAGAAATAGTTCTGGGGTCATGTCTCCTTTGAAACTAATGAATTAAGACAAATGTATCTAAAATCCTTTATTTGAAACTCAACAACTGGATTGAAAATTAAGGCTGCTTTCAGGCAAAAATAAAATGTTCCATTGTTACTAATATGATTCACAGTACAAAGTTTTGAAAATCAGAGTATTTTATTCTTTAATTGATTTCCAAAAAGAATCTTAGTTCATTTTTACAGGTTCACAAAGTTCATCTTCCAACTCTAACGACCTGAGTGTTAAGTAGCAGAGACACTGAAAGGTAAAAAGGCAGCTCTTTCTACACAGAAAGAGTATAATTTAGCATTCTCCTGTGCTTTATAAAGGGGAAGAAATAAGATGGGAGGGCACAGGTGGACTAATATGAAGCAATACTGTGTAGAAAATAGTGTGACCCTGTTCATAACACTGAACAACGTCTGTTAAATTAAAGGACAGTTTATGATCACAACGGAAAGAGAAGCATCAAGTTTATAGTGTGACAGATTAGCCAAAAAGTTTTAAGTGAGTTTGTATTTACACAGGTCATGAGGAAATGTTACATCGTATATCACTAGTGTAGCAAAACCTGTAAGCTGACTTAAAATATATATGAGACAAGGAAAATCGAAAAATGCTATCTCAAACTACAAGGAAAACAAAAAGAAGTTATTCTGTCAAGAAGCAGCTATCAGAAATCAAGTTCTGTTTCTATTAGTGAACAATCACCAAACTCAGAAATACATACAAGAGAAGTCACAATGGCCTATGACTAAGAAGTTGAGACATGCAAAACATCAACAACAACAAAAATATAGAAATTCAAAGCTTAAGACACTATTTCCACTTGCCTTTATCTTCCTCATGAATCACGCAATTACTTGGGACTCTTATGACCTCCATCTGAAGGTAAGATTGTCAGTTGCAGTAGCTAATGAACATCAGGTTCCCCCAGCTGTGCAGTAGAAATACTGAGAGGATGATAGACTGCCAACAGAATGCTCCAGGGTGAGGACACAAAGACAAAGATAGTTAAACTTAACTATCAAAATTGAAGCTTTGTTATTTTAGCAACTGGATGTCACTTTTTTTTTGACAGAAAATACCTAATGTAAAGAGTTTTAAAAGAGAAATTCATTTGACCGACTCCTCCTGGTTTGAAATATTTCAATCCTTGATGCTTGCCCCATTGATTCTATGCCCTGAGTCAGAAGCATGGCAGTAGGGAGGCTGTAGCAAAGGTATTCACATCATGGTAGACAGGAAACAGAAAGGAATGCCTTCACTAGCTGGCTTTCTCCTTTTTCCTTCTGTGTTACATCTAGACTTGTGTCCTATGCAGGACATCCTCTCCAACCTTGGTAATTCTCTCTGGAATGGCCTCTAAGGTACCTGAGAGGTATGGGTTGCTTATCTTTTAAGAGCGTCCCACTCTACCTAATGAAGCAAAAAAAAAAAAAAAAAAAAAAAAAGAGCTTCCCACTCTATTTGAAATAAACCATCAGGTACCTGTTTTCTTTCTGTTAGTTTGTTTGTTTATTTATTTACTTACTTATTTATTTATTCGCTTTACGTTCTGATTGCAGCCCCCCTCCCCTCAGCCTCTACCTCATACAAATCCTCTCTCATCCCTCCCCTTCACCTCTAAGAAGGGAGAGGTCCCCCCATAGGTACCAAACTACTCTGGCCCCTCAAGTTACTGAAGACTAAGCATATCTTCTCTAATTGAGGTTAGACAAGGCAGCCCAGTTAGGGAAACAGGATCCACAGGCAGGCAACAGAATCAAGGTAAGCCCCTGCTCCAATTACTGAGGGACCCACATGAAGACCAAGCTGTACATCTGCTACATATGTGCAGGGGGCTTAAATCCAACTCTTATATGCTCCTCAGTTGATAGATCAGTCTCTGAGAACCTTCAAGGGTCCAGGGTAGCTGACTGTTGGTCTTCCTTTGGGATCTTTATCCCTTCTAAGTTCCTCAATTCTTCTCCCAACTCTTCCACAAGATTTCCCAAGCTTGGTATAGTGTTTGGCTGTGGGTCTTTGCATCTGTTTCAGTCAGCTTCTGGGTGGAGCCTCTCACAAGACAGTTATGCTAGGCTCCTGTCTGTGAATCCAGGCTGACAGATACAAACATAGCCTGAGGTTCCAAGGTAGTTGAAGGATGCAGACAGGCCTATAATATGTCCCTATTGATCCCCTAAGCACAGTTCAGCACCCCCCCCAAAAAAAAATTTGTCAGGAGTTGCTAATACATTCACTTATGTCTGTCTCACACAGACATTATCTGGGCTAACAGTGGCAAAAATAGCTATCAATGGTGTCTTCACATGTTGTATCATTGTGACAAGGCTTTGACCAACAAAAGACATCAAAGTTTCACAGTGTGTCCCTGTGAATCCACAACCCATGCTGTCTCACTAGTAGTTGTTTCCTCCTTCCACATGTAGACCTCCATGAAAACATGGCTGACTGGCACATTCACCAAAGCTGAGTTCACAGTAGTCTTCTAGGAATCCAAGTAAGTAAGCCCCAAGAGCATACTGACATGTGGCACCATGTGTAGGTATGGCTGGGATCCACATTCATCAATTTCCAACTCACAGTTCACATCAGAATAATCTTGAGGAGAGACACATGTGTCTTCCTATCTTATTGGGGCACACAGTCTCATTCGCATGGGAATCAAACACATTCATCTACTTCTAAGTCACAAAGACTTAGAACACCTTGGCATCCAGGCATACAGAAGCAGGAGTGACCATTGATTCCATCCTGGCATACAGCGCCATTATGACAAGGGCTGGAAGCACACTCATTGTGATCTCTCTCACAGAACCTTCCAGCATATCCAGCAGGGCAGACACAGACAGGGTGCTCAGGATCTTTATGGAAGAGGTCTTCCTGTTGGCAGGTGTTCTCTCCACAGTAATTAGTGGAGGACTCACAGGCAAGCCCCTTTATTCCAGGAAGACAAGGGCACCAGAAGCCCCTTTCTCCTGGGTGATTCACACAAGTGGCAATTCCTTGGCAGGGACCAGAGAAACAAGTGTCTTTTAGATTTTCACAGTCTTTGTCCAAACTATTGGCTATGTCTAAGCAACAATAGTTGTCTTCTGGAAAACCCTCAGACATAGAATTGTTTGGCAAGATTTTCAGAGACATGTAGTATTGTTTTTTATTATAAAATGAGTCCTGGCACCTGAAGTCACTGCAGGATCAGGTACATCCTTTCACACTGAGGTCAGTCAAGACAGCCCAGTTAGGGAAGCAGGATCTACAGGCAGGCAACCCAGAGTCAGAGTCAGGGTAAGCCCCAGCTCCAGTTGTTGGGGGGTCTACCTGCACATCTGCCACATATGTGAGCAGCATATCAGGCACTCTTAAGAATATACAATATTTTTAAAGATAATTGTATTCTTTTTGGAAAACTTCATGTTTTAATATGCATGAGAATATCACTTATATCACTCCTACTTCTCCATCTCCCTCTTCAACTCCCCCCATGTCCCACTTCATACATTTCATAATTAATGAGCTAATGACAGAAAATGCAAGATTCCAGCTGTTATTTAACCCATGATGCTCCATGGTTTAAATATGTTCTTTAGTAAACACTGAAATCCCAAAGAATTAGACTCTAATGCCAGTGAAGGAATGGACTTGCCAGTGAGAACAAGCAAACAAAAAGCAAGTGCTTCCTTCTTCCATGTTATATATATGAGCTGTCAGCAGAAGGTATGGCTCCAAATAAAGACGGATAGTCCCACCTCAAAAGATCTGGATTAAAATTGGATCATTCCTATTTCAAATGATTTAATTAAGAAAAAATATCCCTCACAGGTGTGTACCAGGCCACTAGTGCTCTAGTTAATTCCAGAAGTAATCATGTTGACAACCAAGAAGAGCTATCACAGTTCCACCCTTGTCAACTTGACATGCAATCATATCTCCTTAGGACATGCTTAATTTTCTAATGAAAACAAATAATCAGATGATAATTATGTCTAACACACTATAACTGTCTCATGTACAACCACAAACACATTAAAAATTTTAGAATATTTGGCAGTGGTCCTTGAGGGATATTCTTTTATAATCTCAAAACTAGAATATAATAACTGCTGATGTCTCTTAATTGATGTTACATTACATGATAAAGAAATCCCAGAAAGAAAACACAAATATCTGTACAAACACATTCTTAACAAAATATGGCAAGAAGCCCACATGTCAATTATAATCTTTGTTTCCTCTACTACACATTTTGCATTTGTTCCACCCTCAACAAGCACTTTAGAAGGTTTTGGATCTTTTCCTAGAACAGTGGCCCATATCTTCACTCCTGATGAGTCTGTGCCATTTGTCATTCTGCCTGGATTAGGCTGTTTTAGTTTCCCATTAACTTCATTCACAGGACATGGTAGCACCAAGAGATTTCTTAAAGGATCTCCTGCACTGCAGACACCCATCTTTCTTACCTCCTTCATGGAGAAGCTATCCAGTTCCCCCACGGTAATCTGAACCAATTACCCCTCCTAAAGATAATTGAAGCCCAAAGTGACCAGGGGAAAAATAAGCTTCAGGTTCAATGGAATGTTTGTTGTGACTCTTGGCAGGAGCACTCTGAACTCTGGAAACCAAAGTTCTAGGGCAGCAGAGTTTAAGGTCACTGGGACAGGAAGCAAAACTTTTCATAGTTGGTCACTAAAGGTGATAGTGAATGAAAATATTCCCTTTTCTGTACTTTTATTCCTAGACCTGTGACTATAGGAGAAACCATACCATATATTGGACACTGATTCAACACATATACTGCATTCTGGAGAACTCTGCCCCAGCCCTTCAGGATGCTGCCATCTACTAGGCATTGTAACTCTGTCTTCAACAGGCCATCCCATCTTTCTAATAGGCAAGCTACTGCAGGATAATGAGGAACATGATAACACTAGTTAGTGGATTCCATGATAGTGGGCCCACAAATATATTTCTCTCACTATGAAATGGGTTCTTTTGTCAGAAGAAATATTGTGTGGAATATCAGATGGCAGATAATACATTTTGTTGAGAGACCAAATATCTTAAGTTTAGACTTCACATTAGAGAACCCAACTTAAGTTTTAACTCAGGTAAACTAACAGGCCTAGCATTAGTTTCCAAGTTGTCCACCCCCCCCCAACAAAACCTAAGCCCAGGCCCAGTCTCTAGGCTAATCCCCAATAAGACCAGAGTTTCCAGGTTACACCCTCAAAAAGACCAATGTCTCCAGGTTATTCCCCCAACAAACCTGCACCCCAGGTTACAAGCTCACCCCTGCCTAAAGACCACCAATGCAGAAGGGAACAGAAATTAAGTTTATGATATGACTCCCAACACCAGCCAATTATGTAAAAGACCACAATAGCTTTCCAATTAGAAGCTTTCCCCCTGTATCTGCTTACTCTAAAGCTTTATCCCATAGACATCCAGGGCTCCCCCACCACCAAAACTGCTGTGCATGATGGCAGTGCATTTGGGGAGCCCAAACTAGCTCTTGAATAGAATAAAGACCCTGCTGTGAGGGTTTGGGGGACCACTAACATTTCCCTAGCACTACACTGTAAGTCCACAAATGGTGGCAGTTCATGTTCTAGAGCCCATATGTAAGCCCCATCTTTACCACCATGACCACTTTGTTCATGGTCCCATTGGTCAGTGACAGAGAGGGCTAGAGAAAAATTAACAAGGCACAGAATGGATGGATCAACCTATCTACCTGATTATTTTTTTTCTTTTTGTAATATCTCCCCAAAGAGTGTGGGGAATTTTTTTTATTAGGTATTTTCCTCATTTACATTTTCAATGCTATCCCAAAGGTCTCCCATACCCACCCCCCAATCCCCTACCCACCCATTCCCCCTTTTTGGCCCTGGCATTCCTCTGTACTGGGGCATATAAAGTTTGCAAGTCCAATGGGCCTCTCTTCCCAATGATGGCCGACTAGGCCATCTTTTGATACATATGCAGCTAAAGACAAGAGCTCCGGGGTACTGGTGAGTTCATATTGTTGTTCCACCTATAGGGTTGCAGACCCCTTTAGCTCCTTGGGTAATTTCTCTAGCTCCTCCATTAGAGGCCCTGTGATCCATCCAATAGCTGACTGTGATCATCCACTTCTGTGTTTGCTAGGCCCCGGCATAGTCTCACAAGAGAGAGCTATTAAACCCCTCTTCAGCTGAGTCACCTTTTGATGAGATTTACATAGGACACAAATATCTTCACATTCTTTGTCCATATCTAGTCACATACTTTTTCCTCAAATGTCTTTCTTACCAATTTTTGAAACATGTTTTCTACAAGTCCCTGACCATGCTGCCAATCCATTTGCTATAGCCCATGAATCTCTGAAAAAAAAAACATATACCTGACCATTTCTCCTTCCAAAAATAATGTGTACTGCCTGATGTTCTGCCTACTGTGAAGATTTCCCTTTGCTGGTGTCTTTCAGGGCTGTCCAAGAAAGGGGTTGTAAATTTCTGGTTTCGTTGGAAATTCGGTCATATGATGTTTTGTCATATGATGTTTTGTCATATGATGTTTTGTCATATGATGTTTTGTCATATGATGTTTTGCTGAAGCAGCACAGGTGAGAGGATGTTTTGCTCACCTTGCATCGAGTTGAAAATCTTCCTTAACTAGGAAAGGGGATAACATTTGGAATGTAAATGAAGAAAATATCTAATAAAAAAAGAAAAATTTCCCTTCTTATGACTTTGTAGAGTGTAACTCACCAAAGAACTTCTCATGACTTCTTGCTACTTCTGTGGACTCAGACCGATTGGTGGAGCCTTGCAGTTTCTTCTGGATAGAACTGTCATTCCTGATTAATGAGAGGTGATTGCGAAGTGAACTGGACTGCTGCTGCTGCTGCTGCTGTATGTTGGTGTTTTGCTAGTGGACTGGATTGCTGACAACTACGATTGGAATAGCCTCAAAGAACTATTTTCAAATAGGTCCACAAGCTCTGTTTCGTATTAACCTTCCTTTCCCACTACCTCTGGTGGGTGGTGGGCTAGAAGAGAGGTTAAAACATTTAAGGAGAGAGGCTGTGGTGGTTAAGAATGCTTATTAAAGTAGGTTTTGAAAAATCTAAATGAACAGAGTTGTAATGCTATAGCTCTCTACTTCAGATTAGTGCCTGCAGGAAGTACAGGATAATCAGTAAACCTTACCACCCT
Organism: Mus musculus; assembly: GCF_000001635.26. Classification (NCBI taxonomy): domain Eukaryota; kingdom Metazoa; phylum Chordata; class Mammalia; order Rodentia; family Muridae; genus Mus; species Mus musculus. Next base: position 47,385,355 of record NC_000086.7, read on the forward strand.
AGTTTTCTTTTCTGCAGTCAGTCAATCATAGGGCACACCAAAGGAGTCTATAGGTGCATGCTTAGGAGTAGATTGAATTGTAGCAGGAGTAGCAAACAAAAACATTTGGACAACTTCTTAATATAACTTGCTTGTGTCTTCAGAATCTGATTGGACCCAATCACATATATACCACTTCTATATGATAATAGACTGATGCTGTGCACGACCTAATTTATGGTTTGGTGGATCAAATAAAACCCATTTCATGATGGCCAACTGTACTGGCTAGTTTTGTGTCAACTTGACACAGCTGGAGTTATCACAGAGAAAGGAGCTTCAGTTGAGGAAATGCCTTCACAAGATCCAACTGTAAGGCATTTCCTCAATTAGTGATCAAGGGTGAAAGGCCCCTTGTGGGTGGGACCATCTCTGGGCTGGTAGTCTTGGGTTTTATAAAAGAGCAGGCTGAGCAAGCCAGGGGAAGCAAGCCAGTAAGGAACATGCCTCCATGACCTCTGCATCAGCTCCTGCTTTCTGACCTGCTTGAGTTCCAGTCCTAACTTCCTTGGTGATGAACAGCAGTATAGAAGTGTAAGCTGAATAAACCCTTTCCTCCCCAACTTGCTTCTTGGTCATGATGTTTGTGCAGGAATAGAAACCCTGACTAAGACACCAACTTAGGTCACAAGGTAACTTGGAGGCCCTTGGTCAAATGTTCAATTTCTACTAAGATGCAAACAGGTGAAGAAATGCCATGCAAAGGAAGAATAGTTGTCTGCATGTGATGGTAAAGGCAGGAATAGCCATCACAATGTTTTGTTTTCTTTTGGTTTTATGACCCAATTAGTTTCATTACGGTTGCTTATAATGGTATGAATGGGCCCCGTTATGTATTACACCATGGAAGACTTCTCTCCTACCCACAACAAAACAAACAAACAAAAAATTATATCTTATATCTTGGGTATCCTAGGTTTTGGGCTAATATCCACTTATCAGTGAGTACATATTGTGTGAGTTCCTTTGTGAATGTGTTACCTCACTCAGGATGATGCCCTCCAGGTCCATCCATTTGGCTAGGAATTTCATAAATTCATTCTTTTTCATAGCTGAGTAGTACTCCATTGTGTAAATGTACCACATTTTCTGTATCCATTCCTCTGTTGAGGGACATCTGGGTTCTTTCCAGCTTCTGGATATTATAAATAAGGCTGCTATGAACATAGTGGAGCATGTGTCCTTCTTACTGGTTGGGACATCTTCTGGATATATGCCCAGGAGAGGTATTGCTGGATCCTAGTAAGCCATCAGTGCAAAGAGAGGCCCATTGGTCATGCAAACTTTATCTGCCTCAGTACAGGGGAATGCTAGGGCCAAGAAGTGGGAGTGGGTGGGTGTGGGTGGGGGTGTGGGTGAGGGAGTGGGTGGGGGACTTTTTGGATAGCATTGGAAATGTAAATGAAATAAATACCTAATTAAAAAGAGTTCCAAAAAAATGTGGAGCTATAAATCTAAAGTAGCTAGGCTTTAAGCATCAGTAAGGCAAATGTGTTCTTCAGTGATAATTTGCTTGTTGTTACTTATAAGGTGTGTATTTTCATAAACTGGTCTCCAGTTATTGTATATGGGAGTCCTAGATGCCTTGACATCGCTGTGCATTTTCAAGGAGGCCAAAAGCAGTGAATGATGGAGGATCCAGACTCCTCATACTCCTCCTTGATTATTCATATCTCCTAGAAAGTGGTTAATGAGACCAGGATAGAGCCACTGATCCACACAGAATATGTGCATTTAATGGAGTGATAATCTTGATCCTCATGGTGCTAGGAGCCAGAGCAGTGATCTCCTTCTTCATCCTATTATTGATATCTGATCATAGAGTGGTGCCACCAGACACCACTGTGTTGACATAGAAGTGTTTTGTTTGGTTGACTGGTTTTTGTTTGTTTGTTTGTTTGTTTGTTTGTTTTTGCAAATATTGGCATCACACCATAATGAAATTAAAGGTAATTTCTTGGATGCTGTAGGATTTTATAGCCAGGAAGGAATGTTGGAGGAGACTCTCTGGACAGTGGATCTACTCATTATCAATAGTGATAATCTGGCCATCAGGCTGCTCATAGCTCTTCCCCAAGAAGGAGAAAGACGCAGTGATGATTATGTCTTGCTCAGTGTCTATGGTGATATACAGAAGTGTTTCCATGATGTCGTTATCAATTTCCCACTGAACTATGTAAGGAAACTGTAGCCATGCTTGGTTGGGATTTTTATGACATAGTCTGTTAGACCCAAGCAAGCCTGGAGTCTATCACAAGTTTGTGGTAAGATGGGAAGCATCCAGATAGCACCTACTGAATGGCTAAGTACATGGCTGGGGTGTAGAATGTCTAAACATGATCTGTGTCATGTTTTCCTGATTGGCTTTGAGATATAGTCTGTCTTTGGTGAGTAACACCAGGGTGTCGGTTGTGTGTGTGTGTGTGGGGGGGGATGAACCATATTATAAAAAGTGTGGTGCCAGTTCTTCTCTGTGTCATCCCAGTTGGTGATAATGTTGTAACCAATGGATTACTTCAGGGTCAGGATGCCTCTGTTATTCTAGGTCTCATTACCCACATAGTTCTTCTGTCCCATGCCCAACATCACACCCTAGCAGAAGGCATCCAGTTATGGAGGGGAAGGAGGTCTTGTGAGCATCAGAAGATGAAAGTTTGTTTTTCATATGCTGGACCCATTGTCGTCCTAGTTGTTCATGGACAACTAACTGAGTGGTGGGTTAGGAACAGCAACAGAGAAGCTGAGGCCTGTGTTCATAAAGTAGATAAGGATTTGAAAGCGTCTTCGGTGATATTATATTTGTCCCACACAATGACTTTAAAAGTTTCCTAAGCTAACTTTCTAAACTTTACAAATTGAAACTATCATCTTTTATCAAAAATCAAATTACCTGCTTGCTTCTTTTGACGAATAAAATGATTTAACAAGATTTGGACTATGTTCTCAAGTGGCAGAAGGAAGCTACTGTGGGTGGGAGATGATTCTCAGTCCCCATGGATTCTATATCATTTCTGAATCTTTCATACCCATACAGTTTCACTTATTTATATTACTGTTTAGAATCCTGGAGGAGTTTGTAATTCCTGTCTAAAGTATCAAACTTCATGCTACCTTATTGAACAAACAAAATGCATCCCATCTGTTCACTCATATACTTAACAAATCGTTTGGGGTTCCTCTTTTTTTTTTTCTGTCTCTCTTTTCAGAAAATAATACTATGTCTTAGTGAGACTGTTGCTTCCAGGCTGTGTAAAAGGACATGCTTGCCATTACCCCAGACTCCCTTCTTCATTCTTTATATGGTCAGTGCAGTCTTCTATTTGGTTATCAGCATTTGCTTGTAAAGAAGGACAGTGTGACCTCCCGGGCAGGAGGACCCTTTGAGTGAAGAAAGCCGTTAGCAAATCAATCCTAAAGTGATTTATTTCCAAGCAGTAGATAGCAAGGAGGCAGTGTATATTTATCATTTGGACAAGGCCTTAATAAAGATAAATTCAGAGTTTGAGTTCCTCTAAGAAAGTGGCTTTAACTTCCGACATATGCCAAAATGCACTTCACAGCTAATTAGGTGGTATTCACACATGCCTTGCAAGTGGGTTACAGCTAGGCAGTGGGATAAGAATGTTTTCTACATTTAGATGTGCCATTGATGGTCTGAAAATCAAGGACCTTTGGAACTAAAAAGTAATGTCAAGAGGTAAACTCAAGGAGATCCTCAGAGCCAATAATTAATGTATGTTCATTAAAAAAAAATCTATGGCAAGACTTTGCTCAGCCACATTATAGAGGGCATATAAACAGAAGGCTAGTCTTACCTCCATGTAATTAATAAAACCATTGTTGCTGAACTACATTTTAATTGTATCTCCTGTCACACAGACATGGAAACAAAATATAGAGTAAAGTATTAGGACTGGCTCTTTAATCAAACCTATTTCAGACACTTTCTTGAAAATCTGAACCTAAACCAGAGTAAGACAAGCAAGGTACATAGGGCTTGAAATGTAGGGAGATTCTTACACATTGTCAGCAAGAGAGTTAGTACCTTATAAAATTGTGTTCCTTTGAGGTCTGCATAGCTTTACCTTAGACCCTGACCTGGTAATAATGTTTCTGTTCTTGAACTATAATGTTCTCAAATCTAGCTGAAAGAGTATAAAGAACAAAACGATATGATACTTATAAGATCATGTGCAGATGTGAACAATATTTATTAGAACATATGGTGATGATACCATAAATCCTTATATGTCATCACTAAAAGGAAAGGCCGGGGCCTGTGTAAATTAATAGCATGTCTGAATATCCATGTGATGCTGCCAAGAAGAGGGTCTACAGGTGAAGGCTAAAGTCCTATCTTGAAGTTCTATGGGTTGTACTAGTTCATTACTTGATTGAACCTAAGAGCTAGTAGAAAACAAAACTGATTTCTTCAGTTATTGCTGAAATCTGGATAACAAGATTCATTTGCTTATGTATTACTTTTGTATCATTGTAACAAAATTCCCAACATAAACTGCTTACTGAGTAGTAAGTAGTAAGTGGCTCACTACTTCATAGTTTGGTAAGAGGAGCAAAGGTATTGATGGTGGGGGTTTGTGGAAGAAATTGCTTGCATCATGGTAGCTGGAATTAGGACCAGGCTATAACTTTCAACGGTCCATTCCTAACAGCCTACCTCTGCCAGCTAGAGCCTGTCTAAAGATTCCATAGACTCCCCAAACAATATACAATCTGAGGAAGAAGAACTCAAGATATAAAACTGCAGGGGAATTTTATGTTCATATCATGATAGTTTGTGAAATCTTTCTTTGTATAGAATTCAAAAGGGATCCTCAGCCTTCTCTTATTCCAATATAAATTCCAAGTTGAAAGTAATTCCAAAAAAAGAGGAAGGAATTCCAGTTAGGAGTTTCCACATGCAGGTGTATTGTGGTCAGAGACATCTAGATCCACTTATTTTTCTCCATGTGATTAACATAGATTATAAAGTAAGTTCTATTTTAAACTACACACATATCATCTCTTCCTCTAAGTTCCATATCCCTCAGCATGACTGCATATATTAGAACTGAGAAAAGAATGGGCTAAAACTATGCCAAGTTGAGAGCAATCATTTTCATTTGCTTTAATTGGTACCCAACTTGAGATTTTCCAAATGGAAGATCATTGAGTGTTTCCAGGTGAAAGAAAAAAGCAACCCCTTCAATAAAATTGATCAAATTGGCTCATGAAATGTTGTGGACACAAGAAAAATTCACTCTTGTTAAACAGAGAGGCTCTTGGAAAATACATTCCAAACATAGGCATTAACATTTTCTTTGAAAGAGTCGCAGCACATAAGGAGGAAAGTCCTTGATAAAATTTTCTAGTTGCTGAGTTTCACTTAGCTCAGCTCTCTGGCATTTTCTCTTAGTCTGCCTATACTTAGAGAGGGATTTTCAAACAAGTAATTATACTAAGCAGAGTCCTGAAACTAGCATAAGTCATGTTGCCCTTCTGAAGTTTATGCTCAACTCAGAATTAGATGAAGTCACTCATCAATTATTCAAGCAGTTATTAATTACCAGTAAGTGTTCAAGGCTTTATTCTTGGTGCTGGAGGGAGGCAGGGTGAAAGTGACAGATGCCAAAGAAATTTAGAGTCTGTTATGGGAACTGCCTAGTATGGAGGCTAAGATATGCACATGAATAGTAATATGGGGTACAAAAGGTTATACCTCATATGAGCAAAGCAAAAAAAATAGTACATTCAAAGTATGTTCTGTTGATGAATACATGGGTATCACCTGGGAGCTTGTTAGAAATATAGATTCTCATCCCCTAGCCCTGACCAATTGATCCAGACTCTGTAGTCTTAAAAAGTTCCTTAGGTTAGTCTTACACTCATTACAATTTGAAAAGCCCCATAAGTGTAGTTAGTTCAGAGAAAGGAGAAATTCCTCCAGTTCAGGGGGCATCAAAAGCCTGAAGGAACATGAACGAACCTGGGGTGGACTTTAAGAGTGTAGCACAAATTTTGAGAGAGCTATCAAAAAATTGTCCCCTGATTTTCCACTCATGTGACTTGGCCATATTTCCCAGCCTTCCTTGCAGTTGTGTGAGAATGTGACTAACTTACAATGTGATACAAGCAGGGCAGCATGTTCTACTTCCAAAAGAATGGTTTTGTCTTACTCACTCTCCCTTCTTTCGAGAATTGGAGCCACAGAGTGAAGTGACACAAGTCTGGCTGCTCAAATGATGACCATACCCTTGGGGATGGTGCAACAATAATGTATCCATTTAACAACATATAAGGAGCCTAATGTCCTGAAAGGCCATGTAAAACAGGAACTAGTGTTCTGAGATATTCAAAATGAAACTATTACATGAGAGGGAAATTAACTTCTCAAATTGTAAGCCACTTTAGTTCTCCTTGTTAAAAGTAGGTATGTTTATCTTAACAAATGTAGATATATGCAGTTCAAATACAGAGAGAAGGGTAAGGATAAAGCTGGTTGAGAGAGTAGCATAAGAAGTCCCAAAGGTACATAAACCTGTGTATGGAATGTTCAAGGTTTCATAATAATGTATCTGGCTGATGCATATGGTATATGGATTTGTAATATCAAATCAAATTAGAAAAGTGAAGTAAAATCTATCAGATTACAGTTGATGGTAACAGGAAGCCATTACCAATATAAGAAGGGAATGATACAATGCTGAAGGGGCATATTCTGGGAAGTGGGTTTGGGAGCAAAGGGAAGAAAATCTCCTTACATTTTTACAGTAGACAAGCTGAATGATAGATAATACAAACCTCAGAGAGCTGGGCATGGTGGTCCATGCCTGTAATCCTAGCACTGGGAAGGCCAAAGGAAGGGTATTACTCGGAATGAATGTGAAGTCATACTGGGCTACTCAGTAAGGACCTGTCAAAAATAAAATAAAACAGCAAAATCTTCGTGCCGACATGGCAATGCAAGTGCAGAAATTCTCAATCTAGATACCTGTTCCAAAAATCTAGTAAGGAATTTGTATGCTCAGAGTGAAAAATAATGATGGAGTTCTCAGAGCAGAGTAAAATTAGTCACCATATAGAACTATAGTAAATCATCTGCAGAGGTCTTTGAATGTAGATCTTGGAAAAAAAGAAACAATGTCAACATGAAAATAGTATCCTCATCAACAAAATCCACCATGTGAAATATGGAAATATGTCTATCATTTTTAGCATTCCTAGAAATTAAACTAAAATTGGATATTAAATCAAGTACAATCTTCTCAAGGAGCAGCTGCATTGTCTTTGGCTGTCTACAATAAATGCCTGACCTTTAGTGTTTTGACCCAGACTCTAGTATATCCCAAATGCAATATACTATCCACTGAAATCTCTTCCTCTTTATTTATTTTGACTTGATTTTCTCCTTTCTCTGTCTCTCTGTCTCTTTGCATCTCCCTCTGTCTCTCTGTCTCTCTCTGTCTCTGTCTGTCTCTGTCTCTCTCTCTCTTTCTGTCTCTCTCTCTTTCTCTCCCTCTCTGTACATGCATGCACACACACGTTGGGAGGGTTAGAGAACAATGTGAAGAGTCAATTTTCTCCTTCTACCATTTGGGTTCCAGGGATAGAACTTGGATCATTAGCCTTTAAATATCCTAAAAGCCATCTCTCAGTGCAAGGTGTTACATTCTTTAATAAGTCATTTGTTTATTTTTAAAATGTTAACGAATTTGTATTTTTTTCTCTTCAGAAAATTTAGGTATTACCACATGAGGTATATTTTTAAATAGTTAATCTAAACCAGAAAATAAATAAGTTTCATAGAAATATATTTCAAGCTGGTGACTAGATAGAATTCCAAGATTATAATGAGATCCAACTGAAGCACTCCTGAGGGTATGAGCACACAAATATTGAACTTGAAAATTACAAGCTTCAAGAGTGTAGAGAGTGCACTAAAGAAGTTGATTGAAATCAATTACCCTCTTGAAAATTAGGAGGTGTTCAGAGAACAATTAGGAAGAGTCCAATCCATATTCATTAATACAAAGTGGGTCCCCAAATGACAGAGATATCTGCTGTGATTAACAAAGTTGTTTTTTTTTTTTAAGGAGAGCCTCATAAAAGAAACAGGTATATAAGAGAAAGACTTATATAGCACAATACTCAACTGGTATCTTACTTTATATTAGAAAGAAGTTATAAAATACTTCATGGTGAAATATATTTATTAGAACAATCATGTAAAGTATAATGGTATTTTTTATCACAGGCAGACCTCTCATACAGATGGAAAAACCACATAGCCCAGGTGTTCAATAGTCTCTACAGTGAGATTTGTAAGTATACCCTGGAGTGTTTGTGTACTGATCATGAAATGATCATTTCATAATCATGAATGATGCATTTTTCAAAACCTGATTCCATTATTAAGCAAAACTGTGGACCACAAGTTAAGAAATTCTATTATGAACACAGAATGAGCAAAATCTCATTTCTCCATCCCCATGATCCATTAGATAACTCAATAGTTGTCTTGTTCCTTTTAGGTTACAGTAGCAAAATACCACAGACTAAGATTCATATGAACAATAGAATATTATTTCTGTTAATTATGGAGGTGGAGAAGTCCAAGATCGATATGCCAGTAGATGTACTACAGTCTTGTAAGGGCCTATTTCTGACATCACCTTTATAAGGACATTAGTCTTAGTTAGTCAGATAATCATGCAGGGCATCAAAACCAGGGTATAATACATACCAGGTAGGCATCTTCTACCTTACTAATCCCACCCATGCATGTTGCATCCCCATGACATAACCATCATACGTAGTCCTCACTTCTTATATCATTATACAGTAAGGAGATGGGAATTTGACATATACATTTATCAAGGAGAGATACAAATACTCAGTCCATAGAAATAGTAGTCCACAAAAAAGTTACAGCCTAAATATAAGCAGAAGAGGATGTCTACTGCTACCTTTGAGTGAGCAAGCCAAAAAGTTCTGCCTTACTAGTCTGGCATCTAGCTAGTCTCAAAATTCACTTGCACCCATATGACATGAATTGCAGCTCTAATCAAATGCCTATCATCCACGTGCTGTGTATTTTTAAGTGAATATTCAGCATCTTTGTAAAATGGTGATAAGAGGACCTGTCAATCTCACAAAATTGTTTAATTATCAAATTTATTTGCATGTGTAAAACTTGACTGTTACTATACAGTGTAATTGGAAAGGATCGTTACAGTTTTCCTATGGTCTAGGTATTGTGAGAAGTTACTATGTGTAGCCATTCTACAGAAGTAAGTTCTGCTATTGTTCCACTGTATAAATAAGCAAAGGAATCCATGGAGAGTTGCCCAGGAATTCACAGTTAGTAAATGGTGGAGGCAGAATGTGGTATCAAACATGTTGATTCCAGAACTCTAAAATGCAGACTGCCCTCTACTAAATTGCAATGTTAATATATACAGTTGCATACATAGTATTTTATCTTCTCTTAGCTATGATTCCACATGTGGAATCCTTCTGTATACTTTAGGTTACCATATAGGTTTACGTATTTTCTCATTTAATCAAAACCCCAATCTTATGAAGTCATGAAATGATTCTGCTTTCATGAAAGTGAAACTAGATTTGGGAGAAAGCAAGCAACCAAAGTTAATTAGCTAATAATCATTACATATTCTTCACGATATGAAGAGGCTGTCTTATTGGTTTTGGCCACTTAGGTACATGGATGTTAGGAGATACTCCTTTTGTCACTTGTCATAAGAATTCGAGTCCATGGAAATACTCATCTTGAATCTGGTCGTTGTTCTTATTTTGTTTTATTTTGTTTTGTTTTTATTTTAGTTCTTTGAGAATTTTATAACATGTTTTCTTATCATATTCATACTCCTCCCCAACTCCTCCCAGATCCACTTCATTCCCTACCCACCTAACTTTGGCCAAACAAACAAAAAACAACAACAAAATGCAGTCCAATTCATGCTACCCATATTTTCTATCCCTATATTTTTGGATGTGTGGACTTCCATTAGAGTGTGATCAGCCTACCTAACAAGGACTCCAATCATAAAGAAAACTGACTTTTTCTCTCCCAGCCATTACCAGTAGCCAGTAGTTTCTCAGATAGAGATGGAGCTTCATCCCCATGTCTCCTCTCCATGCAGGAATTTATTCTGACTTGACCTTGCATGGGTCTTGTAAACCTAGGTACTTTTTAAAAGCATTTTTATTAGATATTTTCTTCATTTACATTTCAAATGCTATCCCCAAAGCCCCCTATACCCTCCCCCCACCCTGCTCCCAACCCACCCACTCCCACTTCCTGGCCCTGGCATTCCCCTGTACTGAGGCATATGATCTTCACAAGACCAAGAGCCTCTCCTCCTATTGATGGCCAACTAGGCCATCCTCTGCTACATATGCAACTAGAGACACAGCTCTTGGGGTATTGGTTAGTTCATATTGTTGTTCCTCCTATAGGATTGCAGACCACTTTAGCTCCTTGGGTACTTTCTCTAGCTCTTTCATTAGGTGCCCTGTGTTCCATCCAATAGATGACTGTGAGCATTTAAGTGGGTTTAAGATTGGTTTTAAAAACTGGGTGGTGGAACATGCTTTTAATACCAGCACTCAGAAGGCAGAGAGAGGCAGGTCTCTTAGTCTGAGGTCAGCCTGTTCTACAGAACTAGTTCCAGGACTTCCAGGGCTATACAAAGAAGCCATGTATCAAAAACAAACAAACAAACAAACAAACAACAAAATGTTGGTTCTAAGATCTAATCGGGTACCTGATAGAAGCTCTGAGCAGTCGAACAAATTCATTAATGGCAACCAAATAGATTAAATTCCTAAGTCATTTTGATAGACTGAACCTTCAATGGTAAATCCATACCCAAGTACTATTCATGATTATAATATATACCATTTACAAAAGCATGCATGCAGGTTATTTTTTAATTTCAATAAGCAACCTTTAATTTAGAATTTTTCTCAGTGAATGAATGACTTCTCTTCAGAAGATTTTAAGTCAACCCTTTATCTTGCTCATCTGCCCACCCCATGTTCTCCTGAAAGGCAAGTGAAAGAAATATACAAGGTTGGGAAAAAGAATCTTGCTTGGGGCATGCTTTCATCTCCCTTCTGGCTCTCTGCTCTCCAGATGCCTAGTGTCCTCATGCTGTCTGTCATCCCTGCATACCATCTGGTGTTCTTCTCCCTCTTGTAGCTCATGACTCTCACCTATACTTATCTGTTTAAGTGACCCCTTCACTTAGGATATCACATGGGATTGCAAGTTGCTTGGAGAAAATAATTACTCCTGATCTGTATTAGCTGACAATGAGTTTTGTTATTCAGCCTGGCGCTCATACCACCTTAGCTAGCAGGAGGTAGCACAGAACAGCATTACATATTAGGATAAAATCTGCCAGCTAGAGTCAGGATTGCACAATCCTAATTCAAAGTCTCAAAATAGTTGATCTGTGTGATCAACTAATTTCTTTTCTCTTTGAGCATCAGATTCTTAATTGTGATGAGAAACTGTTCTTTGGTATTGGATTAGCAGCACTTCCCTGAATGCACCCATGATCTGTTTATGTCTGCCTCCAAATAAAGAGGATTTTGGATTTTCATATTTCTCCTACAGAAAATAACTGGCATTACTTAATTTTATACACAGCATATTGCTCTCCAGGAGGGACAAACTCCCTTTTTAAAATTGAATCAACTCTATGGTTTGAGGAATGAATGGAATAAGAAAAATTTTAACACTCAGGAAGTGTTTCCAATAAAATTCTGATATTATGAATCCTAAATGTCAAAACAAAAGAGTTTTCAATTTGACTTTTTAGTGCAATAGGGAACTATGGAAGTTTCTAATCAAAAAATGACAAGATTGTAGTAGTAAATGTTTGTATGATAACTCTAGGCCAAGATCCTTATCTTTATTCCTTACAGCACACCTATGAGCTAGGTAGTTCCATCTACATTTACAAACATTGAGATATAGATGCAGGATTTATTTAAATCATACTGCTACATAGTGAGGAATCTGGAGATTTCATCTCTACTGAATTTCAAAGCCATGATTTTCCTATAGGATGCTAAACAGAGAGAGACCATGTGTCTCACATTCAAGATATATCAGAAAGAAAACAAAATGTTTCCATCTTTTGCAAGCCTTGGGCCCACATCAAATCCTAACTATCAGATACTCTACATTTCATGGGGAAATTAACTGTACCTCAGTCAAGTACCTGCTTTATCTTAGAGTGGCCCTTGGTGTCTTCTTATGAAACTTTCCCCCATACCTTCCAGAAGCAGCACTTGATGTATGTATGACTGAGGAATGGGAAATGGACAGGTTACTTACAGGATTAAAAGAAGTTAGGAAGGCTGAGGGAGATATCTCTGTCTGTAAAGTGTCTGCTATGTAAGCATGAAGACCGAGCTTGGATCTCCAGAACCAACATGAAAATCAGACAGTTTCATACTTCAGTAATCTCAGGACCAGGGAGGGAGAGACAGGAGGATCCATGGAACTTTCTAGCCACCAAATCTAGTTGAAATGTTCATCTCCACTTTCATTGAGAGACTCTGCCTCAAAAGACAAGGAGGAAAGTAATGGAAGACACCTGATGTCAAGTTCCAGGCTTTATACATGAACACATAGATGAGTACATCATATGTGTGCTCACCTATGCACATGCACACACACATGGAGGAGTCAGGACAGGGTGATACTGAAGAAGAAAGACTTGTAAAGATTACTTTTTACTTCATGGTTTTATCAAAGATTTCTTTAGAAGTTCCTATCAGAAAAAAAAGGGTTAGTACAGCTGTTCACATCTGTGTTTGTGTTCTGGATTCTGAGACAAGCAGATAATAAGTCCAGAGATAGCCTTGCAGAGTGAGTTTCTGATCAACCTGATATATATATATATATTCTCAATCAGTCCACTATCAAAAACAAGCTCAGCAATGTTATTTCCAACATTTGCATTAAAGGGAATGAGTGTAATCCACTATTATAGCCCATACAAAAGAGTTCATTCAAAGATTCCATTTTAATACTAATAAATATTGCTCTAGGTTATCAAAGCAATGTATTCCTCAAAAATTTCCCCTCGATTTATAGTATTGTAACCTTTTCTGCCATTTCTTCCCTAGACCTTATCTTGACTCTTACATAATTCACAAACTTCTGAACAGATCAGGGCCAACTGTTGCTTGTCTCCTGATTTTTATGCCTTTCTGAAAGAAGACAATGACCACTTCTCTAGTACTAAATGTGCCTTACATATCCAGTGAAGCTAGGTACTTACCTCTTCTGAAATGTCTCTAAAAGCCTCAGTGGGCACAAATCACCAGATGAGAGGCATGGTAACTGAAAGGGGACAGAAAAACATGAAGGGAGGGAGAGAGGAATGGAAAAGGAGAGACAGACAGACAGACAAACAAAAAGAGTGGTGTTGAGAGACTATTACTAGCACCCAAAATCTTATCTCATCAATCAAAGAGAGACCATAGACTTTGGATTCAAAGATACAACAATGACTATATGCTGCTAGGACTAGCACCAGTAGGTACATCTTATGCTCCTGCAGAGTATGAGAAACACTTACACCCCAATTGTTTTAAATAGGAGAAAATGGCCTCTTATTATCTACTGAGTAGAAACTACAAGAGGCTGGTCAGTAGAGCCTCTTGGTGTGCAAACCCCAAATAACCTCATATTGGTGCCCATATTCTTCATTATGTATTGAGCTCATCACTTCCTCCCAATTCCAAAAAGGGAAGCTGTTGATGACAGGGAGTATCTTTCTACCTCTGGTGTCTATTACAATGCCTGGCCCATTGTAGAAACTCTATCCAGGGAGCAAACCAGCAGGAGTATAAAGAAAGTGAGTGCTTCTTTTTCACTCACTCCAGAGACTGATTTGTTTTCCTAATGCATCTTCAATGATCAATAGCTGCAAACCCTGTAGTGTTGAATCCTCTCAATCAATGGCCTATGATATGTTAACAAAGCATAAAAGCACCTGGAAAGCACCTTCAATTTTAAGGCATTCTTTTGTAGTCTAAAAAATAACCACCCCAATAGCTGATCCTTTAGTGGAGTTTGGTGTGCCTGAGCTTCTTAAGTAAGACCACCTACAGCAGCCATCTTTTCCAGCCTTTCTTCCATAAAGCAGCTTCCCTGATTTAAATGTATCCTGGGAAGGAGAAACCATTTCCTCCCAGCAATTGTTGTGTGAACCCACAGCTGCTGCCTATTGTCAGGCACCAACTCCAAGTAATCAGGCTTTTTTTGTATCAACTGAAGAATGAGGAAATCGCTGAATCACAGAGCCACCAAGCCTAACTACACCTGTGTTTGCAAAGGTGACAAAGCACTGAGTATCCTGTGAATAAGTCTGGAAAAAGTCTCTCCTCCGAGCAAAGTGACTTTTAGTCTTTTGCTAGGGTAATGCTAGGGTGGTGAAGCAGGAGTGGGTGGGTGGGTAGGGAAGCACCCTCATAGAAGCAGGAGGAGAGGAATAGGAGATTTGTAGAGGAGAATTCATCTCTTCCCTAATCTTTCAGGTTAAGAAATGCCTGGTACAGGTCGTTAAATTATTACTATATGTAGACACCCAGGAATAGAATACATTGGCCAGTGTTCAGGCCCCTAAGTACAGAGACACCACCAGAAAGATTTAAAAGCAACCCATTCTAGGTAGGCTCTTTTGACCAAGTATTTCATGCTTGTTACAAACTAGGTAGTGTTTTAAAGTGCCTATTATCTAATTTTTACCTACAAAGGAACCAAGGCACAGATGTGCCAATTAGCCTCTTGCAAGATTTTCACAATTAATGTTAGCTCAACTTCATGTGTCTTTTTCCATATTCACTTAAATATCAACTCACCACTCTCAACACAATAAAAATACAGATATAAATGAATTTTCACAACTTGTTAATTTTAAAACAAGAGAATCTTTTTAAAACAAATTTTATTAGATATTTTCTTCATTTCTTCATTTATATTTCAAATGCTATCCCGAAAGTCCCTCATACCCTCCCCCCTGCGCTGCTCCCCAACCCATCCACTCCTGCTTCCTGGCCCTGGCATTCCCCATACTGGGGCATATATAATCTTTGCAAGACCAAGGGCTTCTCCTCCCAGTGATGGCTGACTGGGCCATCTTCTGATACATATGCAGCTAGAGACACGAGCTCTGGGGGTACTGGTTAGTTCATATTATAAGCTCAAGAATCTTGACTCCAGAAAATCAAATAACCCCATTAAAAATGGGGCACAGAGCTAAACAAATAATTATCAGCTGAGGAATACCAAATGGCTGAGAAGCACCTGAAAAAGTATTCAACATCCTTAATCATCAGGGCAATGCAAATCAAAACAACCCTGAGATTCCACCTCACACCAGTCAGAATGGTTAAGTTCAAAAATTTAGGTAACAGCAGATGCTAGTGAGGATGAGGAGAAAGAGGAACACTCATCCATTGATAATGGGATTGCAAGCTTGTATGACCACTCTGGAAATCAGTCTGGTGGTTCCTCAGAAAATTGGACATAGTACTACCGGAGGATCCAGCAATACCTTTCCTGAGCATATACCCAGAAGATGTTTCAACTTGTTATAAGGACACATGCTCCACTATATTCATGGCAGCCTTCTTTATAATAGCCAGAAGCTGGAAAGAACCCAGATGTCACTCAACAGAGGAATGAATACAGAAAATGTGGTACATTTGCACAATGGAGAACTACTCAGCTATTAAAAACAATGAATTTATGAAATTCTTAGGTAAATGGATGGATCTGGAGGATATCATCCTGAGTGAGGTAACCCAATCACAAAAGCACTCACATGATATGCACTTACTGATAAATGGATATTAGCCCAGAAACCTAGAATACCCAAGATACTATTTGCAAAACACATGAAACTCAACAAGAAGGAAGACCAAAGTGTACATACTTCATTCCTCCTTGGAATGGGGAACAAAATACCCATGGAAGGAGTTACAAAGTTTGGAGCTGAGACAGAAAGAAAGACCATCCAGAGACTGCCCCATCCAGGGATCCAAACCATAATCAGCCACCAAACCCAGACACTATTGCATATGCCAGTAAGGTTTCGCTGACATGACACTGATATATCTGTCTCTTGGAGGCTATACCAGTGTCTGGCAAATACAGAACTGGATGCTCACAGTCATCTATTGAATGGAACACAGGGCCCCCAATGGAGGAGCTAGAGAAAAGAATCTTTTAAAAATATATATATTGAAAACAGATTCTACTCTCATACAATACATCCTGAACAGTTTTTCCTGCCTCCACTACTCTCAGCAATCTCCACCTCTCCTCTCCCCCAAGTCCACTCCCCCACCATTTCCTCTTCAGAGAAGAGAACACCTCCAAGAATGGACAGCCAAATAGAACAAAACAAGATACAAGGAAAGGCAAAAGTCCTCATATTGAAGTAAGACAAATCAATAGGAAGAAAACATACCTGCTCCCACTGTTAGGAGTCCTCCCAAAACACCAAGCTACATAAACTTAACATATACACAGTGGACCTAGGAGACTCATGCAGGACCAATGCTTGTTCCTTCAATCTCTGTGAGCCCATATGAACCCACCTAGTTGATTCTTTGGGCCATGCTCTCCTGCTGACTGTCCTCCATCCCCTCTGACTTCTACAATCTTTCTTCTGACTCTTCAGCAGGGTTCTCTGTGCACCAAGAGGGACCTGATGTAGATCTCCAATTTATACTTTCTCTATCTTCACATATTAGACTGTGGGTATCTTCACCAATCCTCATCTGCTGCTGGAAGAAGCCTTTCTGATGACAACTGGACAAGACACTGATCTCTGAATGTAGCAGGATATCATTAGGCATGAGGAAGCATTTTATTGTTTTTCGCTGTTGTTGGTTTTTATTGTTTTGTTTTTGTTTTCTTTTCTTTAGACCAATAATGTTCGGTTTTACTCTAAGTCTCTAACAAATCTAGTATCTGGTTCTTGGTTATCCAAGCAGTGTCAGGTATAGGTTCCTTCTCATGGAGAGAGTTTTAAGTCAAATCAGACATTGGTTGGCTACTCCAACAAGTTCTGTAACAACATTGCCCTAGCATATTTTGTAGGAAGGACAGATTTTAGGTCATAGGATTTGTGGCTCAGTTGGTACTTAAGGGTTTTTTGGGGTAGATTTCAAAGAATCTTCCCATAGCAAAGTGACTAGAACATATGGGGGTTCATGCAGGCACCAGCTCAATGTCTCCATGTTCAATTAATTATGTAGACGTTATCCTTGGCAATGGAGCCCCACTGTCAGTTGGCAGAGAGCAATCTTCATTCTTATCACCCTGAGTGGTTTGAACTTCCATAGGTCCCCTAAATGAATGCAACACAGTCCTAGTACTGGAAGCCTTGTCTCACTATAAGATGTGTCCAGTTGAGACTCCATATTTACACAATAGATTGTTACTCAGGTTTTATAAAAATGACATCATGAAACTTTCAGTAGTATAGATGTAACTAGAAAAAATTATCCTGAATGAGGTAACTCAGATCCAGAAGCATGTCATGTACTCATTTATAAGAGGGTATTAGTTATTACATAAATGATAATCAAACTATAATCCAATAGCCATAAAGAAGATAAAATTTCCCTGAAAAGACAGAGAACACACGAGAAAATGGAAAGAGCACACATTTGCAAGGATTTGTAGAAAGTCAATAATGTAAAAATGATCATTCTTCCAAAATTGATGTATAGATTCAATGAGATCCCAATCAAAAGCCCCACAACATATGTCACAAAAGAAGAAAAAGATCTTAAAATGCAAATGGAATCTATGAAAACAATGTCGAAGTAATTCTGAGGGGGGAACAGCTCTGGAGATAGTACCATTCTTGATTTCAAAATATATTACAAAGCTATAGAAGTAAAATCAGTAGGGTAGGGAACAAAAAATAAATAAAATAAAGACAAGTGGAACAAAACAGAAGACACAAGCATGAAAACATGTCACTAAAGCCATTTGACATTTGATAAAGATGCAAAAATCATACATTGGAGCAAAGATGGCATCTTCAACAAATACTATATGAGAAAACTATATGTTTGCATGTAAAAGGATGAAATTGGACCCATATCCATCACCCTGCACAGAAATTAGTTAATTTTGCCAGATGGATCAGAGATCTAAATGTGAAACTTGACATATAGAAACAACTATAAGAAAGCATAAAATAAGCGCTAAAAAGCTAATGTACAGCTAAGAAACAAACTAGTGGAAAGGAAGCCCACAGAGTGGAATAGAATTGCACAACAAAGAATTAATGTCTAAAATAAATACAGAACTCAAAAGCCAGTGTCAAGAAAACAAATGACACATTTAAAAATGTTCTGTGGCTCTGAAGAGAAAATTCTAAAAAGAAGAAATAAAAATGACTAGGAAATATCTCAGAAAAAAAATGTTCATCATCCTTAGCCATAAGGGAAACACAAATCAAAAGAACATTGCAATTTAGTCTTACCCTAGTCAGAGTGGCTAAGATAAATAAAACAATTGGCTACAAATGCTAGAGGAGATCCAGGAGAAAGGGAACCCTCATTCACTGTGGGTGGCATTGCAAACTATTGAAATAACTCTCAAAATCTGTTTGGTAAATTCTCTAAACACTAAAAATGAATCTACCATCTGATCCAGTGCTACCAATCCTTGGCAGGTACCAAAAGCACTAGAGATACTTGCACATCCATGTCCAACGTTCTTCTATTGACAATGACCAGGAAATGGAAACAACTAATGAATGGATAATGAAAATCTAGCACATGTAGACAGTGGAATTATTCAGCTACAAAATAAAGGAAATTGTAAAATTTTGCAGTAAATGGGTGAAACTAGAGACAATATTGATTGACATAACCCAGGCCCACAAAACCAAACAAAACAGAGCATGATTTATCTAAGGCTCAGAGCTCCAAATCTTCAGATGTGACTGTATAACCCGGAGTTACTGCAGGAATCAGAAATGGAAAATGGGATGATAGGGGCACAATAGAAAGGGAATAGCTGATTAGAGATGCTCTGAAGGGAAAGTGGGAAAATAGTGGGGTTAATATGGGAGCAGGAAGAGAATCAATACACAGAGAGGAACAGGGAGGAGGATAAAAAACACTATGTTTAAAAAGTCATAAGCAATCATTGGATCTTTATAAAAAGTTTCTACAAGCATACATATGCATGCAAGTACACACAGTTTAAGTGAAATGACATTATGCCACTTGGGTTGATAATGAAAATATGTTTCCCAAGAGACATAGACTGTATAACAAAACCTCCAGTACTAAGCATGAGAAACCTCCTAATGCGTTGTTGTTCTAGTAAGTCCAACACTACAGACTATTGCTCATGCCCTTGGTTGTTCCCTCCTAATGCCTGAAGTTGAAAGTAAGTTCCTATTGCTAAAGACTTCATGCAATTTGGAAACAAGTCTCCCAGGATTCATACTGGCTCTGACATGAAAGACTCCTCACTGAGGGTTATCTTTCATAATGATGGAAGGTGCTATACAAGCTGAAGGGGAGGGAAGTAATGGTTAGCCCTATGCAGCTGTGATGCCTATGGACCAGAACAATGACTAGAATAGGAAAATAACCTTAAAAGTGCAGTAGCTACATTCATATCTTAACAATATCTTGCAGCTGTCTAATTGGACTTGAGGCCCTCAACAGGAAGGAAATCATGCCTGGTACTGTGATCTTACCTAACTACACATGCCTACTGAGGTCATGGATTGTACAGAAGAACCTATTACTCACACTTTAGAAAACCAGTATAATTCCTAACTGCATTCTAAAATATTAAACCTGATACCCACAGGTGAATATATAAATCTCAATTCTCATCAAGGAAGCTTCTTTGGACAACAGTCATAGAACATTACAGTAAATTACATTCAAACAAACTGCAGAGAACAAGTAATTGAGGGGTGTGCAGCTCCAATTTATATAACTACAACACTTCTCCACACCTAAGACTCAGGGACTATCTCAGAAGTAGGGCCAAAAAGATCGTAAAACCCAGAAAATCAGGAAGTATGCTGCAAGATTGTGTCTCCTAAAAGTAACAGATAATCTACATCATGTTGCTGCAACAATATGGTTAGATGTGAACAGAGAATTCACCAAAGAAGAAGTAGGCATAAATAATAAACACGAAAAATGTTCCCATCAGGAAAATTCAGATTAACACTACTTTGAAATTGTATCTCACCTCAGTTTGAATGGCTATCATCAGGAAATAAAATGCTGACTATTACTGAGAGCAACTATGGAAATCAGAGTGGAAATTCCTCATGAAGGCAGAAATAGAATTTTCGTATGACCAGCTATTCAGTCCCTAGGTACATACCCAAAGGACAATGTTCAACTTGTTCATCCTCATTCATTGTTGTTGCATTCACAGTAACTATAAAATAAAATCAGTCCAGATATCCATCAATGGATACTGAAAATATGGTACACACACACACATATATATACATATATATATTATGTTTATTCATCTTTAATGAAAAATAAAATAATACAAATTTCAAGTAAATGAAACTCAAAAAATTATATTGAGTAAATTAACCCAGGCATGGGAAAGCAAGTGCATACTAGCCTTTATATGTGAATCCTAGATTCAAATCTCTAAGTCGCAATCCCTATAGAATCCAGGAAACTAGAATGAGAGCACTGTGAGTTGAGTGACTGATTTATAGGAAGAGGGAAGAGTAGAATATGGATTATATGACAACAGAGAATGATTGCAAGGCTAAAACATGTATGGAAAGGGTAGATAATGATGATGGGGTACAGAGAGGTTAACACATAGGAGCACAAAAAAGTTACATGAAAACTGACTATCTTATTTTTTTTTCTTTTCCATTTTTTATTAGGTATTTAGCTCATTTACATTTCCAATGCTATACCAAAAGTCCCCCATAGCCACCCACCCCCACTCCCCTACCCACCCACTCCCCCTTTTTGGCCCTGGCGTTCCCCTGTACTGGGGCATATAAAAACTGACTATCTTATAACCAAACTTTAAAATGTCATTTGTTTGTTTTCTTAAATATTTGTATGGGAACCTTTGCAAGGCTGGAAAGAGCTGTTCTTGGAGCCCAATGTCAAGTGGAGTATACTTCCTTGTCTGTTATTAAATAGGCAGACCTCAGATACCTCCAAAACAAAGCCTTCTGATGTGATTCTTGGTTGCCCATTGAAACTAGATAAGACCCAACCGCTCAAGACAGCACAAACATCACACACTTTGGATGCATAATCTTCAAAGACAGCAAGCTGTGCCTAAGCTAGGCATCATAGTCTGGCAAGGAACTATGCAGGCGACTGAGAAAAGATATCATCAGTCTTGCCCAACTGTAACCTCTGTGAACTCTGAGACGAACTTGCCAAGTAAGACACATCCACTTTCACAACAGTAGCACTACAGTTATGGGGATAATCAACTACTCTATGATTAGATTTGAATCCTGATTCAGTGGAGAGAACTCATATCTGGTATTATAAACTTTGTCAAAACCCATAGTGATGAAGCACATTTCTTCTAGTGGGGAGCTGAATACTATTGTTTAGCTAAATAGAAGCAATGTACCGCCTAAACATATTCATACCCATAGGTAAATGTTTCTCTGAGCCCTAATCAGAGAATCCTCCCATTGCCTGGCATGTTAATACCATTCCAGTCACCACACAGATGGCCCTAGTTAAACCACATGGATCACAAAACCAAGCAAAAGTGTTGGGAAAGGAACTAGTAGGGAAAATAAAAGGGTAATCGGAATAATAGTGAGAAAAGGAGGGAGCCAATAACCAGAATGTTTTATCCACATTTATGTTTATACAAATCTATGTATTAAAAAATAAATAGAGAAAAATGATGCAAACTAAAATAATGGGTGCCTAAAGAGGGGGCATGTGCACATACCAAAATTCTGCATATTAAAAAATGGTAGCAAGCCTGTGAACTATCTGACATAGAGTAAAAAACACAAGTTCACAATGAGGACACTAAGCAATTACCAGAATCCCAATCCAAGCTTCAAAGGGACAACAGAAATCCAATGCAATATTCAACATGATAAAATAATTCAGTCTGGTAAATGGCAATAAAATCAAAAAGAATCAACTCCTTGAAAGAGAACAGTGAACTCTATATACAATAGGTTGTCATCATCTGGATTAATGTCACTATTTCAGGAGATATTTTGTGAGAGCATAATTCTGGGAGACTTGACAACATTGGCTCTTCTTCTCAAGATAGACTAAAAGGAGCCTCATTTTGTAATGCCTTAATAAGTTTTCTGATTGATTAGATTTTCACATTTCATTAATCACTCTATTATTTTTTATGAACCGTCATTGAGTGATTAGTGCAATAAGAAATCCAAGTACCACCTACATCTTCAAAACGTGCTTATAAACCTTGCTGAAAATCAATAATACAACGGCTTTGGTCTAATCATTATGAAAAGTTTGCATTTAGAATGAGGTTTCCTGAAGGGACTTGGTAGAGAGTGTGAGTCCCTACCCCAGTTCATCTAGTTAGACTCAAACCTACTGCTCCATCAAGAGTTCCAGTGTGTCATCCACTGAGTATGAAATGAACTTATATAGTTATTTTTTATCTATTTTTCTTGACCTTTGTTCATTTATTTTTACAGAGAATCAGGCAATTTAGTATTATCTATGAAAAGCATGGTTTTTATAGAAATAACCTGACCTTTCTGCATCTTTGATAGTAATGTTATTGTTGGCTGGTATACATGTATATGTTGTACATTCTTATATGGCAATGTAAAATACTAGCAATTGAATATTACTTCACTAACTATACACATATTTATCTATCTATATTGACATGCTCACTTTTTTCTTCTCTTCCTTTTTTAAACAGTCTGACAAATTTTGCTCAGAATCACATTGACAACCTTAATGAGTGTACGCAAGAATGAAAGCAAAGTACTTCCAATTAACAACCAAATTCAGCAATGTTTTCCTGCTGTGGTAAGCAGCCATTTTCTTCAAATACAAAAGCCAGTAAATTGTATTCAGTTGAGTTACACAATGTTATAAATTTCTTACAAGAGTCTGCCTCAGGAAAACCTCTGAATTAATATTAATATAGAAATCTATTAATATGCACCATTTATAATAATTTCATTAAATATACAGAGTGCATAAATGGTATTCCTGAACATTCTAAAGAGAAATGCATTTGTACATTTATCCTTGAGTCAGGCACTACCATATTGTAGCATAATTGTATTTATAGATTTTTTTCCCATGGAACTCAGTCTCACAGACACTTCAGTGCAGTCTCTCACCATCCTTTTGCAGCCTCCTGGTGGAGATGACATTTGCTCAGCTAGAGAATAGACACTTTCTAGCTGAGTTGCTCATCACATTGATACCCCAAGGCCTGGCTGATTGGCTGTCAGAGCATTCCAGCTGTTAGCTGCTGTGATGTGTCTTTCATAAGAAAAGACATTTCCTGGAACATCAACAGCTTGTTAAGGATTTTGGAGTGCAGGGGAGAAATTTTGAAATTTGGGAGGAACTGAGTGGTTTGAACTTGGAAGAGGTGTGAAGATGAAACAGAGGAAGGGCTGAAGAGGGGATGGCTTCCCAAATCTGTGTTTAAAAAGACTCATTTCCAGAGCTAATTTTACTCTATTTGATAAGCAACCTTCCCTAGATTAGAAGGTCAAGTGTTGGTAGTGGAAACAAAATATGATGGCTTCCCACCCTAGGGATGCACAGATCATCTGAGAACTTAAAGCTCATCAAATATGTTGGAAAACTGCTCATGATATTGTCAGCAATTTCAGTTCAGTCTGATTTTCTTTGTGCCTTGATTTCCTCCCGTGAAAACTAAGGGCACAGAACATTCTCGGGTATGCTTGTAAAACCCAGCAAGCAAAAAGCTGACCAATGATACCTGGATTCAAAAGCTCCCTTTGGGAAGTAAAGGCAGTAGGCAGAGCATGCAAAAGGGAGGAGCACAGTGCTAACGAGGCCATGCTTGCCAATTTGAAGCCCATGTGGGCCAATTAGCTCTGCTTTCTTCTACAGTCATTGACTGACCTCTGAACTCTGGTCAATCATCTCACAGATCTGTGCCATTGGTCACTAGGGTGAGAGAGAGAGAGAGAGAGAGAGAGAGAGAGAGAGAGAGAGAGAGAGAGAGAGAGAGAGGTTAGCTTCGTGAAAACTAACTAGGCAAGACATGTCTTGAAGTTTCCCCTATATGTGTAAATGCTTTGGGGCACCAAGTACCATTTAATATATGATGAAATCCCGCTGCTACTTGTGGCTCTCATTCTTGTCCCTCTCATCCCTCCACAGTCTCATTGTCCACTTGCCTATTTCTCTCACCATACAAATAGCAACACAACCTAAGAATTGTGTTGAACATCTACAACCTGGTATTTTGCACAAGAACATAGCAAGAGTCATTAATTAGTGAATGGAAGTCTGTAAAGGCATTAACTCCAGTGTTCCCAACCACAACTTAACAAAAATTCTTTTAAATAAATCCAACATATCTTGAAATAAAATGCACATAGTTCACACACACACACAAAGTTAATGGATAGAAGTATTTGCAAAAATGGATATTGGCCATGTGAATAGGGAAGACAGAAATAGTAACAATTAGCCTTCCAAGGTAATATCTGCCTCTAAAGGTTGCTTAACCCGGGCTTATTTAATTAAGTTAAGCAGACAAAGATAAGCCTTTTTAAATACAAAATAGGATCATCATCTTAGTTTATGATGGGAAATAACTATAACTTTAGAACAAAGGTGCTTAGAGAATAAAGAAGATGGGTAGTGTTTTGTCAGGAGCCATACTTATGAAATGTACCAGGGAAGGAAGACAGACATTTCAAATATCCACTCCAGTAACAACTGAGTCATACTTTTGGGGGAAGGCAACTAAAACCAAAACCATATGAAAACCTGTTACTGTGGGGCTGTGTGTGTGTGTGTGTGTGTGTGTGTGTGTGTGTGTGTGTTTGTGTGTGTGTGTGTGTGTGTGAGAGAGAGAGAGAGAGAGAGAGAGAGAGAGAGGTGCAAGCTCTCCTCTTAAAGGGAAGGTGCACAGATATCTGGTGTTTTGACCTCCCTCCGGTGGTCCTAAGGTCACATGGAGAGTCCTCCAGGGGACTTTGGGGGTCAGAGAGATGAGTGGTATGAAAATGACCAGATTGGGATTAGGTTATTTCTCCTTAAGAAAGAACTCATGAAAAGAAAGTCACAGTCAGCACCGGGTCACCTTGAGTTGGTAGATACCCCCAAGGTCCCCTAGAGGACTCTCCACACAATCTTAGGACCACCTGTGAGTGGAAAGCAACTTCTGTTCCAATCCAATCACGCAGGACCTGAGATAGCATTAGAGAAGCAGGAAACCCAGCCTGACCAGGGTCACAAATCCCTTCCAGTTGGCACCACGTCACCTTGGGCACAGAGTCAGTGGACACGCCCAAAGTCCCCTAGAGGACTCTCCACGTGATCTTAGGACCACCGGAGGGACGTCCGAACACCAGATATCTGTGCACCTTCCCTGTAAAAGGAGAGCTTGCCTGCAAAGAGTGCTCTGACAACTGAAACTCAGAGGAGAGAGCTAATCTCCCAGGTCTGCTGATAGAGGCTAACAGAATCACTAGAAGAACAATCTCTAACCAGAGAAAACTATAACAACTAACTCCAGAGATTACCAGATGGCAAAAGGTAAAGTTAAGAATCTTACTAACAGAAACCAAGACCACTCACCATCATCAGAACTCAGCACTCCCACCTCGCCCAGTCCTGGGCACCCCAACACACCCAAAAAGCTAGACCGAGATTTAAAAGCATATCTCATGATGATGGTAGTGGACATCAAGAAGGATCTTAATAACTCACTTAACTAAATGCAGGAGAACAGTGCTAAAGAGTTACAAGTCCTTAAAGAAAAACAGGAAAACACATCCAAACAGGTGATGGAAATGAACAAAACAATACTAGACCTAAAAAGGGAAGTAGACACAATAAAGAAAACCCAAAGTGAGGCAACGCTGGAGATAGAAACCCTAGGAAAGAAATCTGGAAACATAGATGCCAGCATCAGCAACAGAATACAAGAGATGGACGAGAGAATCTCAGGTGCAGAAGATTCCATAGAGAACATCAGCACAACAATCAAAGAAAATGGAAAATGCAAAAAGATCCTAACTCAAAACATCCAGGAAATCCAGGACACAATGAGAAGACCAAACCAATGGATAATAGGAGTAGATGAGAATGAAGATTTTCAACTTAAAGGGCCGGCAAATATCTTCAACAAAATTATAGAAGAAAACTTCCCAAACCTAAGGAATGACATGCCCATGAACATACAAGAAGCCTACAGAACTCCAAATAGACTGAACCATAAAAGAAATTCCTCCAGACACATAATAATCAGAACAACAAATGCACTAAATAAAGAGAGAATATTAATAGCAATAAGGGAAAAAGGTCAAGTAACATATAAAGGCAAGCCTATCAGAATTACTCCAGAATTTTCACCAGAGACTATGAAAGCCAGAATATCCTGGACAGATGTTATACAGACACTAAGAGAACACAATTGCCAGCCCAGGCTACTATACCCGGCCAAACTTTCAATTACCATAGATGGAGAAACCAAAGTATTCCACGACAACACCAAATTCACACGATATCTTTCCAGGAATCCAGCCCTTCAAAAGATAATAACAGAAAAAAAAAAAAAAAAAACAGAAAAAAAAAACAGAAAAAAGCTGGAGTAGCCATTCTAATACCTAATAAAATCAACTTCCAACGCAAAGTTATAAAAAACGACAAGGATTGACACTTCATACGCTTCAAAGGTAAAATCTTCCAGGAGGAACTCTCAATTCTGAATAACTATGTTCCAAATGCAAGGGCAGCCACATTCATAAAAGAAACTTTAGTAATGCTCAAAGCACACATTGCACCTCACACAATAATAGTGTAAGACTTCAACACACCACCTTCAAAATGGACAAATCATGGAAACAGAAACTAAACAGGGAAACATACATAGGTTATGAAACAAATGGATCTAACAAATATCTACAGAATATTTTATCCTAAAACAAAAGGATATACCTTCTTCTCAGTACCTCATGGTACCTTCTCCAAAATTGACCATATAATTGGTTACAAATCAGGCCTCAACAGATACAAAAATATTGAAATTGTCCCATGCATCCTATCAGACCACAATGGCCTAAGGCTGATCTTCAATAACAAGATAAATAATAGAAAGCCAAAATTCACATGGAAACTGAACAGCACTCTTCTCCATGATACCTTGGTCAAGGAAGTAATAAAGAAAGAAATTAAAGACTTTTTAGAGTTTAATGAAAATGAAGCCACAACATACCCAAACTTATGGGACACAATGAAAGCATTTCTAAGAGGGAAACTCATAGCTCTGAGTGCCTGCAAAAATAAACTAGAGAGAGCACACACTAGCAGCTTGACAACACACCTTAAAGCTCTAGAAAAAAGGAAGTAAATTCACCCAAGAGGAATAGACAGCAGGAAATAATCAAACTCAGGGGTGAAATCAACAAGTGCAAACAAGAGGAACTATCCAAAGAATCAACCAAACAAGGAGCTGGTTCTTTGAGAAAATCAACAAGATAGATAAACCCTTAGCCAGACTAACTAGAGGGCACAGGGAAAGCATCCTAATTAACAAAATCAGAAATGAAAAGGGAGACATAACAACAGATCCTGAAGAAATCCAAAACACCATCAGATCCTTCCACAAAAGGCTATACTCAACAAAACTGGAAAACCTGGATGAAATGGACAAAATTCTAGACAGATTCCACGTACCAAAGTTAAATCAGGATCAGGTTAATGATCTAAACAGTCCTATATCCCCTAAACAAATAGAAGCAGTCATTAATAGTCTCCCAACCAAAAAAAGCCCAGGACCAGATGGATTTAGTGCAGAGTTCTATCAAACCTTCAAAGAAGATCTAATTCCAGTTCTTCACAAACTACTCCACAAAATAGAAGCAGAAGGTACTCTACCCAACTCATTCTATGAAGCCAAAACAACTCTGATACCTAAACCACAGAAAGACCCAACAAAGATAGAGAGCTTCAGACCAATTTCCCTTATGAATATCGATGCAAAAATACTCAATAAAATTCTCGCTAACTGAATCCAAGAAAACATCACAACAATAATCCATCTTGACCAAGTAGGTTTCATTCCAGGTATCCAGGGATAGTTTAATATAAGGAAATCCATCAACATAATCCACTATAGAAACAAACTCAAAGACAAAAACCACATGATCATGTCGTTAGATACTGAGAAAGCATTTGACAAAACCCAAAACCCATTCATGATAAAAGTCTTGGAAAGATCAGGAATTCGAGGACTATACCTAAACATGATAAAAGCAATCTACAGCAAACCAGTAGCCAACATCAAAGTAAATGGTGAGAAGCTGGAAGCATTCCCACTAAAATCAGGGACTAGACAAGGCTGCCCACTTTCTCCCTACCTATTCAACATTGTACTTGAAGTCCTAGCCAGAGCAATTAGACAACAAAAGGAGATCAAGGGGATACAAATGGGAAAGGAAGAAGTCAAAATATCACTTTTTGCAGATGGTATGATAGTATATATGTGACCCTAAAAATTCCACCAGAGAACTCCTAAGCATGATAAACAGCTTCAGTGGAGTAGCTGAATATAAAATTAACTCAAACAAGTCAATGGCCTTTCTCTACACAAAGAATAAACAGGCTGAGAAAGAAATTTGAGAAACAACACACTTCACAATACTCACAAATGATATAAAATACCTTGGCGTGACTCTAACTAAGGAAGTGAAATATCTATCTGTATGATAGGAACTTCAAGTCTCTGGAGAAAGAAATTAAAGAAGATCTCAAAAGATGGAAAGATCTCCCATGCTCATGGATTGGCAGGATCAACATTGTAAAAATGGCTATCTTTCCAAAAGCAATCTACAGATTAAATGCAATCCTCATCAAAATTACAACTCAATTCTTCAAGGAATTTGAAATGGCAATCTGCAAATTCATCTGGAATAACAAAAAAACTTAGGATAACAAAAACTCTTCTCAAGGATAAAAGAACCTCTGGGGGAATCACCATGCCTGACCTAAAGCTGTACTACAGAGCAATTGTGATAAAAACTGCATGGCACTGGTATAGCAACAGACAAGTAGACCAATGGAATAGAATTGAAGGCCCAGAAATGAACCAACACACCTATGGTCACTTGATCTTTGACAAGGGAGCTAAAACCATCCAGTGGAAAAATGACAGCATTTTCAACAAATGGTGCTGGCACAGCTGACAGTTATCATGTAGAAGAATGCGAATTGATCCATTCCTATCTCCTTGTACTAAGGTCAAATCTAAGTGGACAAAGGAACTCCACATAAAACTAGAGACAGTAAAACTTATAGAGGAGAAAGTGGGGAAAAGCCACGAAGATATGGGTACACGGGAAAAATTCCTGAATAGAACACCAATGGCTTGTGCTGTAAGATCAGGAATAGACAAATGGGACCTCATAAAATTGCAAAGCTTCTGTAAGGCAAAAGAAACTGTCAATAACACAAAAAGACCACCAACAGATTGGTAAAGGATCTTTACCTATCCTAAAACAGATAGAGGACTAATATCCAATGTATACAAAGAGCTCAAGAAGCTGGACCACAGAAAATCAAATAACCCCATTAAAAATGGGGCTCAGAGCTAAACAAAGAATTCTCACCTGAGGAATACCAAATGCCTGTGAAGCACCTGAAAAAAATGTTCAGCATACTTAATTATCAGGGAAATGCAAATCAAAGCAACCCTAAGATTCCTCTTCATACCAGTCAGAATGGCTAAGATCAAAACTCAGGTGACAGCAGACGCTGGTGAGGATGTGGAGAAAGAGGAACATTCCTCCATTCCTGGTGGGATTGCAAGCTTGTACAACCACTCTGGAAGTCAGTCTGGCGGTTCCTCAGAAAGTTGGACATAGTGCTACCGGAGGATCCATCAATACCTCTCCTGGACATATGTCCAGAAGATGTTCCAATTGGTAAGAAGGACACATGCTCCACTATGTTCATAGCAGCCTTATTTATAATAGCCAGAAGCTGGAAAGAACCCAGATGTCCCTCAACAGAGGAATGGATACAGAAAATGTGGTACATTTACACAATGGAGTACTACTCAGCTATTAAAAAAGAATGAATTTATGAAATTCCTAGGCAAATGGTTGGACCTGGAGGGCATCATCCTGAGTGAGGTAACCGAATCACAAAAGAACTCACAGGATATGTACTCACTGATAAGTGGATATTAGCCCAGAAACTTAGAATACCCAAGATACAAGATACAATCTGCAAAACACATGAAACTCAAGAAGAATGAAGACCAAAATGTGGACACTTTGCCCCTTCTTAGATTTGGGAACAAAACACCCATGGAAGGAGTTACAGAGACAAAGTTTGGAGCTGAGACAAAAGAATGGACCATCTAGAAACTGCCATATCCGTGGATCCATCCCATAATCAGCCTCCAAACGCTGACACCATTGCATACACTAGCAAGATTTTGCTGAAAGGACCCAGATATAGCTGTCCCTTATGAGGCTATGCTGGGGCCTAGCAAACACAGAAGTGCTCACAGTCATCTATTGGATGGATCACAGGGCCACCAATGGAGGAGCTAGAGAAAGTACCCAAGGAGCTAAAGGGATCTGCAACCCTATAGGTGGAACAACAATATGAACTAACCAGTACCCCACCCAGAGCTCGTGTTTCTAGCTCCATATGTATCAGAAGATGTCCTAGTCAGCTATCATTGGAAAGAGAGGCCCATCGGTCTTGCAAACTTTATATGCCCCAGTACAGGGGAATGCCAGGGCCAAGAAGTGGGAGTGGAGGGGGGAGGGGAGATTGGGGGGACTTCTGGGATAGCATTGGAAATGTAAATGAAGAAAATACTGAATAAAAAAATAAAGTCAAAACAAAATAACTCATGATACAACTCACAGACAGTATGATGCTTAACAAGAAGTCAAACCCAAGTGTGGATGCTTCAATCCCACTTAGAAGTGGGAACAAAGTAATCATTGGAGGCAGAGGGAAAAAAAGGATGTGGGTGGGACAGGGAAGGCAGAGGGAAAAGGGAGGTGTGATCAGGCGTGAGTGAGACAGTAGAGAAGCCCAGAGGGCCAGGAGAATGAATGAGAAAATGCAACAGCAGGGTTAGAGAGTGGGGAAACCTCTAGAAAATCCCAGAGACCTGAGATGTTAGAGGCTCTGAGGACTCAGTGGGGATGACCTTAGCGAAATGCCCAACAGTGAGAATGGAACCTGAAGAGATCACCTCAAGTAGGTAGATAAGTCCCCCATTTGAGGCATTGGGCAATCCATCCATCTTCAAAATTTCTAACCTAGAAGTGTTCCTGTCCAAAGGAAATGCAGGGACAAAAATGGAGCAGAGTCTGAAGGAAAGGCCATTCAGTGACCAACCCAACGTGGGATCCATCCTATGCATAGGCACCAAAGCCCAACACTATTGTTCAAGCCATGTTGTGCTTTCAGACAGTAGCCTAGCATGGCTGTACTCTGAGAGGTTCTACCAGCAGCTGACTGAGACAGATGCAGATACTTATAGCCAACCATTGCACTGAGGTTGGGGACTCCTATGGAAGAGTTAAGGGAAGAATTGAAGGAGCCAAAAGGGACTGCAACCCCAGAGGAAGAACAACAATGTTAACTAACTTGGACCCCTCAGAGCTCCTAGAGACTAAGACACCAACCAAAGTGTATACATGGCTGGTCCATGGCCCCCAGCACATATGTAGCAGAAAACTGCCTTGTCTGACCATATTGGGAGAGGATATGCCTAATCCTGCAGAAACTTGATGCCCCAAGGATGGAGGATGCTGGTGGGGGGGTACCCTCTCAGAAGCAAAGGGGAGGGTAGAAGGTGAAGAACTCAAGGAGAGGGGACTGGGAAGGGGTTCAACAATTGGAATGTAAATAAATAAAATAATTTAATAAAATGAAAATAAAAGAAAGTGACAATTGCTTTAAATTCTCATCAATGTGTGGTTTTGCTTATCTTTTAAATTTTAACCATGACATGGAAGTGCAATAGCATTTCATCATTAAAATTGCATGCTTTATCATATCAGTACTAATGCTCTCAGCCTCATTGCAGTTTCAGATGTGTGTAGGTATGTAAAAGTAGCCAGATGAAGTATGGGGCACATGAAGCATACAGCATAAAGAATGCTAAACATTGTCACTGAGGAGTGAATTAGCTTCCAGATAAAATATTCATTGTGATTCCATAATAATTAAGATTCATTCAAATGAGTTTATGGAGAACCTATTGCATCATTGAATATAACAGAAACAAAATTAAAGGGCCCTGACTTCATGAAATATAAATTCTACCCTGACAAGTTTCACAATAATTAAACAAGCAAAATTTACTTCAGATGAAAATATATGCTATAGGGTAAAATATAATAAACAAAGTTTAGACAGGAAGAACTGGAAAGAGATAAATATTTTCTTTCTCATTTTTGGCAATTCCTTACATGCTTACAATGTGTTACAATCATATTGCGCTGTGGGGAGCCGCCCTCACATTTGCCATTATAAGATGGCGCTGACAGCTGTGTTCTAAGTAGTAAACATAATCTACACACGTGCAGGGGGAGTTTTCCCGCCATGTGTTCTGCCTTTCTCGTGATGACAACTGGGCCGATGGGCTGCAGCCAATCAGGGAGTAATACGTCCTAGGCGGAGGATAATTCTCCTTAAAAGGGACGGGGTTTTGCCATTCTTTTTCTCTCTCTTGCTTTCTTTTTTTTTTTTTTTTTTTTTTTAATGATATGATTTTTATTTTCACTATCAAATATACTTTTTTTTATTTTTTTTCCATTTTTTATTAGGTATTTAACTCATTTACATTTCCAATGCTATACCAAAAGTCCCCCATATCCACCCACCCCCACTCCCCTGCCCACCCACTCCCCCTTTTTGGCCCTGGTATTCCCCTGTACTGGGGCATATAAAGTTTGCAAGTCCAATGGGCCTCTCTTTCCAGTGATGGCCGACTAGGCCATCTTTTGATATATATGCAGCTAGAGTCAAGAGCTCCGGGGTACTGGTTAGCTCATAATGTTGTTCCACCTATAGGGTTGCAGATCCCTTTAGCTCCTTGGCTACTTTCTCTAGCTCCTCCATTGGGAGCCCTATGATCCATCCATTAGCTGACTGTGAGCATCCACTTCTGTGTTTGCTGGGCCCCGGCATAGTCTCACAAGAGACAGCTACATCTGCGTCCTTTCAATAAAATCTTGCTAGTGTATGCAATGGTGTCAGCGTTTGGATGCTGATTATGGGGTGGATCCCTGGCTATGGCAGTCTCTACATGGTCCATCCTTTCATCTCAGCTCCAAACTCCGTCTCTGTAACTCCTTCCATGGGTGTTTTGTTCCCAAATCTAAGGAGGGGCATAGTGTCCACACTTCAGTCTTCATTCTCCTTGAGTTTCATGTGTTTAGCAAATTATATCTTATATCTTGGGTATCCTAGGTTTGGGGCTAATATCCACTTATCAGTGAATACATATTGTGTGAGTTTCTTTGTGAATGTGTTACCTCACTCAGGATGATGCCCTCCAGGTCCATCCATTTGGCTAGGAATTTCATAAATTCATTCTTTTTAATAGCTGAGTAGTACTCCATTGTGTAGATGTACCACATTTTCTGTATCCATTCCTCTGTTGAGGGGCATCTAGGTTCTTTCCAGCTTCTGGCTATGATAAATAAGGCTGCTATGAACATAGTGGAGCATGTGTCCTTCTTACCTGTTGGGGCATCTTCTGGATATATGCCCAGGAGAGGTATTGCTGGATCCTCCGGTAGTACTATGTCCAGTTTTCTGAGGAACCGCCAGACTGATTTCCAGAGTGGTTGTACAAGCCTGCACTCCCACCAACAATGGAGGAGTGTTCCTCTTTCTCCACATCCTCGCCAGCATCTGCTGTCACCTGAATTTTTGATCTTAGCCATTCTGACTGGTGTGAGGTGGAATCTCAGGGTTGTTTTGATTTGCATTTCCCTGATGATTAAGGATGTTGAACATTTTTTCAAGTGCTTCTCTGCCATTCGGTATTCCTCAGGTGAGAATTCTTTGTTCAGTTCTGAGCCCCATTTTTTAATGGGGTTATTTGATTTTCTGAAGTCCACCTTCTTGAGTTCTTTATATATGTTGGATATTAGTCCCCTATCTGATTTAGGATAGCTAAAGATCCTTTCCCAATCTGTTGGTGGTCTTTTTGTCTTATTGACGGTGTCTTTTGCCTTGCAGAAACTTTGGAGTTTCATTAGGTCCCATTTGTCGATTCTCGATCTTACAGCACAAGCCATTGCTGTTCTGTTCAGGAATTTTTCCCCTGTGCCCATATCTTCAAGGCTTTTCCCCACTTTCTCCTCTATAAGTTTCAGTGTCTCTGGTTTTATGTGAAGTTCCTTGATCCACTTAGATTTGACCTTAGTACAAGGAGATAGGAATGGATCAAATCGCATTCTTCTACATGATAACAACCAGTTGTGCCAGCACCAATTGTTGAAAATGCTGTCTTTCTTCCACTGGATGGTTTTAGCTCCCTTGTCGAAGATCAAGTGACCATAGGTGTGTGGGTTCATTTCTGGATCTTCAATTCTATTCCATTGGTCTACTTGTCTGTCTCTATACCAGTACCATGCAGTTTTTATCACAATTGCTCTGTAGTAAAGCTTTAGGTCTGGCATGGTGATTCCGCCAGAAGTTCTTTTATCCTTGAGAAGACTTTTTGCTATCCTAGGTTTTTTGTTATTCCAGACAAATTTGCAAATTGCTCCTTCCAATTCGTTGAAGAATTGAGTTGGAATTTTGATGGGGATTGCATTGAATCTGTAGATTGCTTTTGGCAAGATAGCCATTTTTACAATGTTGATCCTGCCAATCCATGAGCATGGGAGATCTTTCCATCTTCTGAGATCTTCTTTAATTTCTTTCTTCAGAGATTTGAAGTTTTTATCATACAGATCTTTCACCTCCTTAGTTAGAGTCACGCCAAGATATTTTATATTATTTGTGACTATTGAGAAGGGTGTTGTTTCCCTAATTTCTTTCTCAGCCTGTTTATTCTTTGTATAGAGAAAGGCCATTGACTTGTTTGAGTTTATTTTATATCCAGCCACTTCACCGAAGCTGTTTATCAGGTTTAGGAGTTCTCTGGTAGAATTTTTAGGGTCACTTATATATACTATCATATCATCTGCAAAAAGTGATATTTTGACTTCCTCTTTTCCAATTTGTATCCCCTTGATCTCCTTTTGTTGTCGAATTGCTCTGGCTAATACTTCAAGTACTATGTTGAAAAGGTAGGGAGAAAGTGGGCAGCCTTGTCTAGTCCCTGATTTTAGTGGGATTGCTTCCAGCTTCTCTCCATTTACTTTGATGTTGGCTACTGGTTTGCTGTAGATTGCTTTTATCATGTTTAGGTATGGGCCTTGAATTCCTGATCTTTCCAAAACTTTTATCATGAATGGGTGTTGGATCTTGTCAAATGCTTTTTCTGCATCTAACGAGATGATCATGTGGTTTTTGTCTTTGAGTTTGTTTATATAATGGATTACATTGATGGATTTTCGTATATTAAACCATCCCTGCATCCCTGGAATAAAACCTACTTGGTCAGGATGGATGATTGCTTTAATGTGTTCTTGGATTCGGTTAGCGAGAATTTTATTGAGGATTTTTGCATCGATATTCATAAGAGAAATTGGTCTGAAGTTCTCTATCTTTGTTGGATCTTTCTGTGGTTTAGGTATCAGAGTAATAGTGGCTTCATAAAATGAGTTGGGTAGAGTACCTTCTACTTCTATTTTGTGAAATAGTTTGTGCAGAATTGGAATTAGATCTTCTTTGAAGGTCTGATAGAACTCTGCACTAAACCCATCTGGTCCTGGGCTTTTTTTGGTTGGGAGACTATTAATAACTGCTTCTATTTCTTTAGGTGATATGGGACTGTTTAGATGGTCAACTTGATCCTGATTCAACTTTGGTACCTGGTATCTGTCCAGAAATTTGTCCATTTCGTCCAGGTTTTCCAGTTTTGTTGAGTATAGCCTTTTGTAGAAGGATCTGATGGTGTTTTGGATTTCTTCAGGATCTGTTGTTATGTCTCCCTTTTCATTTCTGATTTTGTTAATTAGGATTTTGTCCCTGTGCCCTTTAGTGAGTCTAGCTAAGGGTTTATCTATCTTGTTGATTTTCTCAAAGAACCAACTCCTCGTTTGGTTAATTCTTTGAATAGTTCTTCTTGTTTCCACTTGGTTGATTTCACCCCTGAGTTTGATTATTTCCTGCCGTCTACTCCTCTTGGGTGAATTTGCTTCCTTTTTTTCTAGGGCTTTTAGATGTGTTGTCAAGCTGCTAGTATGTGCTGTCTCCCGTTTCTTCTTGGAGGCACTCAGCGCTATGAGTTTCCCTCTTAGAAATGCTTTCATTGTGTCCCATAGGTTTGGGTACGTTGTGGCTTCATTTTCATTAAACTCTAAAAAGTCTTTAATTTCTTTCTTTATTCCTTCCTTGACCAAGGTATCATTGAGAAGAGTTTTATTCAGTTTCCACGTGAATGTTGGCTTTCCATTATTTATGTTGTTATTGAAGATCAGTCTTAGGCCATGGTGGTCTGATAGGATACATGGGACAATTTCAATATTTTTGTATCTATTGAGGCCTGTTTTGTGACCAATTATATGGTCAATTTTGGAGAAGGTCCCGTGAGGTGCTGAGAAGAAGGTATATCCTTTTGTTTTAGGATAAAATGTTCTGTAGATATCTGTCAGGTCCATTTGTTTCATAACTTCTGTTAGTTTCACTGTGTCCCTGTTTAGTTTCTGTTTCCACGATCTGTCCTTTGAAGAAAGTGGTGTGTTGAAGTCTCCCACTATTATTGTGTGAGGTGCAATGTATGCTTTGAGCTTTACTAAAGTGTCTCTAATGAATGTGGCTGCCCTTGCATTTGGTGCGTAGATATTCAGAATTGAGAGTTCCTCTTGGAGGATTTTACCTTTGATGAGTATGAAGTGTCCCTCCTTGTCTTTTTTGATAACTTTGGGTTGGAAGTCGATTTTATCCGATATTAAAATGGCTACTCCAGCTTGTTTCTTCAGTCCATTTGCTTGGAAAATTGTTTTCCAGCCTTTCACTCTGAGGTAGTGTCTGTCTTTTTCCCTGAGATGGGTTTCCTGTAAGCAGCAGAATGTTGGGTCCTGTTTGTGTAGCCAGTCTGTTAGTCTATGTCTTTTTATTGGGGAATTGAGTCCATTGATATTAAGAGATATTAAGGAAAAGTAATTGTTGCTCCCTTTTATTTTTGTTGTTAGAGTTGGCATTCTGTTCTTGTGGCTGTCTTCTTTTTGGTTTGTTGAATGATTACTTTCTTGGTTGTTCTAGGGCGTGATTTCCGTCCTTGTATTGCTTCTTTTCTGTTATTATCCTTTGAAGGGCTGGATTCGTGGAAAGATATTGTGTGAACTTGGTTTTGTCGTGGAATACTTTGGTTTCTCCATCTATGGTAATTGAGAGTTTGGCCGGGTATAGTAGCCTGGGCTGGCATTTGTGTTCTCTTAGTGTCTGTATAACATCTGTCCAGGCTCTTCTGGCTTTCATAGTCTCTGGTGAAAAGTCTGGTGTAATTCTGATAGGCCTTCCTTTATATGTTACTTGACCTTTCTCCCTTACTGCTTTTAATATTCTATCTTTATTTAGTGCATTTGTTGTTCTGATTATTATGTGTCGGGAGGAATTTCTTTTCTGGTCCAGTCTATTTGGAGTTCTGTATGCTTCTTGTATGATCATGGGCATCTCTTTTTTATGTTTGGGAAGTTTTCTTCTATTATTTTGTTGAAGATATTAGCTGGCCCTTTAAGTTGAAAATCTTCATTCTCATCAATTCCTATTATCCGTAGGTTTGGTCTTCTCATTGTGTCCTGGATTACCTGGATGTTTTGAGTTAGGATCCTTTTGCATTTTGTATTTTCTTTGACTGTTGTGTCGATGTTCTCTATGGAATCTTCTGCACCTGAGATTCTCTCTTCCATTTCTTGTATTCTGTTGCTGATGCTCGCATCTATGGTTCCAGATCTCTTTCCTAGGGTTTCTATCTCCAGCGTTGCCTCGCTTTGGGTTTTCTTTATTGTGTCTACTTCCCCTTTTAGTT
This sequence comes from Mus musculus, assembly GCF_000001635.26. Classification (NCBI taxonomy): domain Eukaryota; kingdom Metazoa; phylum Chordata; class Mammalia; order Rodentia; family Muridae; genus Mus; species Mus musculus. Next base: position 47,423,807 of record NC_000086.7, read on the forward strand.
CTAGTATGGTTTTGTTCATTTCCATCACCTGTTTGGCTGTGTTTTCCTGCTTTTCTTTAAGAGCCTGTAACTCTTTAGCAGTGCTCTCCTGTAAATCTTTAAGTGACTTATGAAAGTCCTTCTTGATGTCCTCTATCATCATCATGAGAAATGTTTTTAAATCTGGGTCTAGATTTTCGGTTGTGTTGGGGTGCCCAGGACTAGGTGGGGTGGGAGTGCTGCGTTCTGATGATGGTGAGTGGTCTTGATTTCTGTTAGTAGGATTCTTACGTTTGCCTTTCGCCATCTGGTAATCTCTGAAGCTAGCTGTTTTAGTTGTCACTGTTAAGAGCTTGTTCTTCAGGTGACTCTGTTAGCCTCTATGAGCAGACCTGGAGGGTAGCACTCTCCTTAGTTTCAGTGGGCAGAGTATTCTCTGCAGGCAAGCTCTCTTCTTGCAAGGCAGGTACCCAGATATCTGGTGTTCGAACCAGACTCCTGGCAGAAGTTGTGTTCCACTCACTAGAGGTCTTAGGATCACGTGTGGAATCCTGTGTGGGCCCTTGCGGGTGTCAGGCGACTCAGCTGGCAAGGTAGCCGGGGCTCGAGTGGAGTGGAAGGGGTTTGTGCCCCAGATCAAGCCCGGGTAGCCTGCTTCCCTATGTACCGCAGTCTCAAGTTCCACACGATTGGATTGGGGCAGGCACTGTGATCCACTCACCAGAGGTCTTAGGGTCCCGTGGGGAGTCCCGTGTGGACCCTTGCGGGTGTTGGGCAAGACTCTGCTGGCAAGGTAGCCCGGGGCTCGAGTCTCGAGTCGAGCGGAAGGGACTTGTGCCCCAGATCAGGCCCAGGTAGCCTGCTTCCCTATGTACCGCAGTCTCAAGTTCCGCGCGATTGGATTGGGGCAGGCACTGTGATCCACTCACCAGAGGTCTTAGGGTCCCGTGGGGAGTCCCGTGTGGACCCTTGCGGGTGTTGGGCAAGACTCTGCTGGCAAGGTAGCCCGGGGCTCGAGTCTCGAGTCGAGCGGAAGGGACTTGTGCCCCAGATCAGGCCCGGGTAGCCTGCTTCCCTATGTACCGCAGTCTCAAGTTCCGCGCGATTGGATTGGGGCAGGCACTGTGATCCACTCACCAGAGGTCTTAGGGTCCCGTGGGGAGTCCCGTGTGGACCCTTGCGGGTGTTGGGCAAGACTCTGCTGGCAAGGTAGCCCGGGGCTCGAGTCTCGAGTCGAGCGGAAGGGACTTGTGCCCCAGATCAGGCCCGGGTAGCCTGCTTCCCTATGTACCGCAGTCTCAAGTTCCGCGCGATTGGATTGGGGCAGGCACTGTGATCCACTCACCAGAGGTCTTAGTGTCCCGTGGGGAGTCCCGTGTGGACCCTTGCGGGTGTTGGGCAAGACTCTGCTGGCAAGGTAGCCCGGGGCTCGAGTCTCGAGTCGAGCGGAAGGGACTTGTGCCCCAGATCAGGCCCGGGTAGCCTGCTTCCCTATGTACCGCAGTCTCGAGTTCCGCGCGATTGGATTGGGGCAGGCACTGTGATCCACTCACCAGAGGTCTTAGGGTCCCGTGGGGAGTCCTGTGTGGACCCTTGCGGGTGTTGTGCAAGACTCTGCTGGCAAGGTAGCCCGGGGCTCGAGTCTCTCTCTTGCTTTCTTTTTCTCTCTCTTGCTTTCTTGTTCTCTCTCTCTTGCTTTCTTGTTCTTGTTCTTTTTCTTGTTCTTTTTCTCTTTTGCACTCTTGCTCTTGCTCTTGCTCTCTTGCTCTCTGGCTCCTGAAGATGTAAGCAATAAAGCTTTTGCCGCAGAAGATTCCGGTTTGTTGCGTTCTTCCTGGCCGGTCGCGTGAACGCGTGTAAGATTGCGCCACTTCACTTCTCTTGTTTACCCCTCTCCTGCTATTAATTACCCTTTGTTCCCAACTATTCATCTTCTATTTTCATATCTTCTCTGTATATACACGGGTCTGATGCAAGTATCCACAGCTGCCATGTCTTCATGGTTGTAATAGATATGTCAAACCTAGGAGGAAGATTTTCAGAGTAACTTCCTATCCTCCAGCTCTCGCAATCTTTCTACCATGTCTTCCACCAACTTCCCTGAGCCTTGAAGGGCCTTTATAGATGCCTCACTTAGGGCTGAGCCCTCACCAGTAACTTATTTTCTGTATTTTTACCACTCACATGTCTCTGAATTAACCTTTACCTACTACAAAAGAAGCTTCTCTGGCTTGGGCTGAGAACAGCACTGGTCCATTGGTATAAACATAAATATTGAGGAGCAGTTTGACTTCATGTCCATTTAGCAAAGCATCAGCAATGTATTCTCCCCTAAAGCATGTATCTTCTTCAGGCAGAGGCTTTTAAAATCAGATTTACAGTCCAAGACATGAATTCTATCCTATGGGATGAGCTTAAAAGACACTAGAAAAGCAGCTGGTTATCCACAAACAGCCTTGCAACTATTGCAATAGTGGGTATATCTTCACTTGCACATCAATATTTTACCACACATGGTTCACAATTGAGAATGATCACTGATGGAGGTTCCCCCTCAAACCCTCAATAGCACATTCCAGGATTATGGATGTTAGCCCTCATGGAAGAATCTTCCTGTAAGTTTTACTTCAAAAAATTGTGTCCCACATGTGATAACTTCAAATATAAGGATTTACCATCTGTTCTGGTGGGTAAGAAACAGCTATGATGACAATTGTATTGTTTGGGAATGAGGTGGCAATTTCATATAAGATTATGAAAGCCTTTTAGATAGGCCTTCAAGAATGAATAAGATTCAGCCAGAAGGAAATAGGTGGAAGAGTAGGGTAGGACATGGGTAAACATACAGAAGCTACAAATGAATTTGAAAGGACAAGTTTTGAGCATAGTAAAAATATTGTGTCCATTTTAGAGCACAATGGGAGAGAAATCAAGAAATATAGGTATGGTAGCTTATGGAACTTGAACCTATTTCAGAAAACATCTCAGAGTTATAGAATAGGTTTGAATGTGGATAGACCCAATCAAAATTACATAGAGGAATATTAAATTTGTAGCATCCCTCCACTTCCATCTCTTCCACCCCTTCCATCCTTTCTGATGGGGCAGAATCCTAGTTGGCCTGCTCCCATGAAAACTCCATCTCCTGAGCCATCCTAGATGACCCACTGCACTCAGAGAAGTTGGACCCACTGCTCTCAGAGCAGTTGAGCAGTTGAGGAATCTCTGCACTTAGAGCAGTTGAGGACACATTGCTTTCAGAGAAGTTGAGGATCAGCTGCACCCAGGGCAGTTGGACAAGAGTTGAACTGCCCCACTGAAGATCCAACAGTCTGAAGGCCTCACAGGAGATCTACTGCAGCCAAGGTAACAGATCAGCAACTTCTCTGCCCCTATGAAGAACCCCCAGTTGGAAGGCCCCACAGGTGGTCTGATATAGCCAGGGCCGCAGGCCTACCTGGAGACTTGAAGCAACCAAGGGACAAAAGAGGCAGACTCTAGACAGTCACCAAAGTATCCAGATGGCAAAAGGCAAGCACAAGACCATAAGCAATAGAATCCAAAATACGTGGGAATCATCAGAACCCAATCCTCCAAGCACAGCAAGGCCTGAATACACCAACACACCTGAAAATCAGGAATCTGTCCTTAAATCCTGTCTCATGAAGATATTAGAGTCCTTTAAGGAGGATATCAATAACTACTGAAAGAAATACAGGGAAAAAACAGGTAAGCAGGTGAAGGAATTGAATAAAGTGTTCCAAGAACTAAAAGTAGAAGTAGAAACAATAAAGAAAACACAAATGGAGGCAAACCTAGAAATGGAAAACCTAAGAAAGAGGTCAGGAATTACAATTATATTTACAACGAAATACAAGAAATAGAAGAGAGAATCTTGGGTGTAGAAGATACAGCAGAAGAGATTGACACAACTGTCAAAGAAAATTTAAAACATAAAAAAAACTCCCAACCCAAACTATCCAGGAAATTCAGGACACAATAAAAAGACCAAATATAAGAGTAATATGACTAGAGGAGAATGAAGATTCCCAGCTCAAAGGACCTGAAAATGTCTTCAGCAAAATCATAGAAGAAAACTATCCCAACCTAAAGAAAGTGATGGCCATAAAGGTACAAGAAGCCTATAGAACACCAGATAAATGGGTCAGAAAAGAAAATCTTCTCATCACATAATTATCAAAACACTAAATGCACAGAGCAAAGAAAGAATATTAAAAGCTGCAAGGGGAAAAGTCCAAGTAACATACAAAGGTAGACCTATCAGAATTTCACCAGACTTCTCAACGGAGACTATGAATGTCAGAAGAGCCTAGTCAGATGTTATGCAGTCTCTAAGAGAACATAAATGACAGACAAGGCTACTATACCCAGCAAAACACTCAATCAACATAGATGAAGAAACCAAAATATTCCAGGACAAAACCAAATTCAAACAGTATCTATCTACAAACCAAGTTGGAAGGAAAACTCCAACACAAGGAAGATACCTGCACCAAAGGAAGGACAAGATATTCACCATCTCACACAAAGTCAAAAGCAGAGAGCCACAGCCCATAAAACCACCTACAAAAACAAACATCAGAAACCAACAGTCATCTCTCCTGAATACCCCTCAATATTAATGGACTCAACTCACCTATAAAAACATATAGGCCAACTGACTGGGTACACAAACAAGATGTACAGCTCAAAAACAAAGACAGACAAGATCTCAGAGTAACAAAGATGGAAAAAGGCCTTCCAAGAAAATGGTCCTAGGAAACAAGCAGGAGTTGCCATCCTAATATTCAATAAAATAGGCTTTCAACCAAAAGTTATTAAGCATGATGAAGAAGGACACTTCATATTCATCAAGGAGAAAATCCACCAATATGAAGTTTCCATTCTGAACATCTATGCCTCAAGTACAAGAGTAAAAGAAACTTTACTAAAGCTCAAAACACACATTGAACCCCACACAATAATAGTGGGAGATTTCAGCACACTACTCTCACCAATGGACAGATCATTGAAACAGAAACTAAACAGAGACAACAGAGAACCAAATGGATTTAACAAATATCTACAGAACATTTCACACTAAAACACCCTAAAGCATTTGCTTATTCTTTGTATTGCTTTCTTTGTTTCTATTTGGTTGATTTAGGCCCTGAGTTTGACTATTTCCTGCCTTCTACTCCTCTTGAGTGAGTTTGTTTCTTTCTTTTTTTTTTTCTAGAGCTCTCAGCTATGTTGTTAAGTTGTTAGTGTAATATCTCTCCAGTTTCTTTACCAGGGCACTCTTTCCTCTTACCACTGTTTTCATTGTGTCCCATAAGTTTGAGCATGATGTGTCAATATTTTCATGAAATGCCAGGAAGTCTTTAATTTCTTTCTTTATTTCTTCCCTGACCAAGTTATCGTTGAGTAAAGAGTTGTTCAGTTTCCACTTGTATGTGGGATTTCTGTAGTGTTTGCTGTTTTTTTTAGACCAGCATTAGGCCCTGTTGGTCTGATAGGATGCATGACGGTATTATTTCAATTTTCTAGTATCTGTTGAGGGTTGTTTTGTGACCAATTATATGATCGATTTTGGAGAAAGTGCCGTGAGGTGCTGAGAAGAAAGTGTATTCTTCTGTTTTAGGGTGAAAATTGTGTGTATGTATGTATGTATGTGTGTGTGTGTGTGTGTGTGTGTGTGTGTGTGTAATTTTAAGCATCAAAAACAATTGTAACATCCTATTCACATTTTACTAAACATTTTGTGGTTTATGTGCTATGTGCTTTGCAGAAAAGACTTTAGTGGAGCAAAGGGAAAAATTGTTATGGGAAAATGGAAATACTGAGTTATCTTTTGCCACTGTTCAGGTTTATGCCAAAGGATAACCAAAGTTGTGCAGGTTGTAAAAGAAAATATATTGAGGAAATAGAGCTAAAAGCCTTAGTACCTTGATGGGTAGATGGAAAGTTTGCTAATATTTCATCTAATTGCAATAGTATATATCTATTTGTCAGTAAGAGAACAGTAGGACAGTCCCCCTATTTTATATGGGAAAAAAATGGGTTTTCCAAACTAAGTCTTTTTCTTTTGCCTTATTTTGAAATCAGCTTTGTCATTCACTAAGTTACTTCACGTTGTGTGTAACAATGATTTTTCAGATCTTTCAGGCTGTCATTGACCTGAGAGACTTCATTTTATAAGAACTATTCAACAACATTTTAAGGACAACTCTGCACTATGGTGGACATGTGAACAATACCATCCAGCAGCATCTGTGAAGCACAGACTGATGAAGAACTTATCCCTAAATATTAAAGTAGCACTGTGGTATAAATTTTGTCAAAATAAATTGGGACTACAGGAACACATGCATGTATTAAAATGGCTTCAGAAGAAGACATTCCTTGCAAAATATCAGACATAAATGACCAAGAAAAGAGAGCAAATCCTTCCCCTGAACCAACTAAAAAGGACATCTAACACTATCAAGAAAATGGTTCCACCAACCTTTCTTCACATCATCCAGTATGCTAGTCAAGAGACTGAGGAAGAATTCTGAATTTTCATATGTCCATCTTCATGTTCCTCCATCTATATCCACTGGCCATCTGGCCACAATTTGCTTGTTGGATCTTGATCCTGCTCTGTGCTTTTAGAACCTTCATGATTTCATATCTTACTACTTCACCTCAGTTGCAACACTGCAACTTGACTCCACTGAGGTGGTGCTAGAGACAGCAGTGGGGGCAGCAACAGCAGAGATCCAACAGATGGCAAGGTAGATCCCTTTCTACTTTTGCATCCTTAGGAATTTCTGTCTTTGGGGCTTCTTTGAATTTTTTTAAATTTTTGCTTCAGCCTTTTTAGATTCTTATAAACTTACACATTTACACACACAGACAGACATACACACATGTGCATACACACCCACATGCACACAAGCACACACAGAGAGATTGCACAATATACAATGTGTCTACAATATGAGAGTTGATATTAGTAATTAAGATGGGATAAGACTAAAAGACCTTGCCTTTATTATTAAAGTTGTTTTTTGTTTGTTTGGTTGTTTGTTTGTTTGTTTGGTTGGTTGGTTGGTTGGTTGTTTTTTTTTTTTTATAAGAAGAACCACATAGCAAATTGTTTCTGTTGGAAGTACCCAATCTTGTAATTGTATTGTTATCCAGTTGGCACTGTGGAAAGATACACTGGCATGCTCTTCTATGTTTCTAACATAGAGCACTCGTTATACTTGGCTAGAGCAAGGCCTTTCATTAGCCCTTCTCTGTTTTGTTTTGCTTTCTTCCTTAAGAAAGGTTCTTCCCATGTGGTCCTATGTAGACCAGGCTGGTCTCAAACTCAGATTGCATCTCTGTGTTTCTATGCTAAAGAGTCTCTCCCAAATTAGACCAGCATATCCACATTTATGAAAAAAAAATCACACTAGAATTAAAGACCAAATAGCACCAACACCATGAATTCTTTTACCAAATTCTTTTAGCATAAACTTGTCAACTATCTAAACACTTGATATTAAAGAAGAGAGTAGAGTGGTAATGATTTAATAATTAAGATAGGTCTTTTGGGAAAATAGTTTATACTTAGATTATACTGAGAATTCTTGTCTGGGAGAAGAAAGAGATTAGCATAGTATATGTACAAGGTACATCAGTTATACTTTTGCACTGAGTACAGCAACATTCTGATAGAACAGAACTCCTGACATAGTTAATGGATGTGTGTAGAGAAATATTAAGAAAACATACAACAGAAAGCAGGCCCAGGTACAGGACTTACCAATGAGGATATTGGAAACCTGAGTCAATTGCTCAATTATATAAATAAATGTGAAAATAGCCCACTAAAAATAATTAGCAAAACACCTACTTTAAAGATTTTTCTGATTATCACACTGCTTAGGTGTAGAAAATCTAAAAGCTAAGAAAGAATTACTGGCCTCAATATTATCTACAGGACATCAAAGCTCTGAAAATTAAAAATGCCAGGGTCACAGCTAATGTTTAAGGCCATGATGCACTACCATACCTTATACAAGTCATAAATAATGTCTACATTCAGGACCCTCAACTTTCTAAAAGTCTGTATGTTATTGACAGACACCAAGGTAGCCCCCACATGCTCACTCTTGTTAGCCATTGCTCATACATGTCCATTTACTCAGTACACCCCTAATACTTGGATAAAGATACTGCCAACTTTCAGAGCTCTGAGTTGAAAGGAAGGTGGATTTGATCTTGCCAAGTGTCAAAGTAATGGACAGGGGAAGTGAAGCAAAGTGGCCCAAGTGATCAGCAGCAGCAGGAGCTGCAAAGAAGGCATAAACCAACCTTCACACTTCTCACTTTAACTAAAGAGATTCTAAAGCAAAGAGCCTTGAGAGGCACAGGACAAAAGGCAGTGCCTAGGCAGAGGGAGCACCATATCAATGTATGTTAAATGAAAAGTCAAACAAAATAAAACAAATCAAAACAGAATCAAATCCCATGAGGCCAAGCAGACATACCCAGAGGCAAATCTTCCCTCTTTTTAATAATTTTGCCTCTCTCCATATTTTATATGATCTATTATTTTTCTTCTAAATCCACAGTGTCTCTCTTTGATGCCTTGAGAAATGTATCTCCCCCTTGGGATCCAGTGGTAGGGCTTACCTGCAAATGACAATATCATCAACTGCAATTTAAAGGTTGACCTAGCTGACAGGGCAGACCAATTACTCTAGACCCTTTCCACGCAAAATTGGTGATGACTTAACCAGTGTCTGCTGCAAGAAAGAAAATGAGAGGTAAGTTTCATCTGTTTGAGTCCATAGTCCCCTAACCAGTTATAAAACAAAAGAATAACTTACTAAATTGTAAAGACTCCAGATACTGAAGTACTTCATTAATTCATTCTGGTCTCTGTTCAATCACATGTGGTTGTTTCAGATCACTGGTAATGTCTGTTAAGGTAAAGCTAATGCCAAGTATTATCTGAAAAACTTGTGGTTGAAGCTGAGATACCAAAAGCACTAAGAGCCTTGCTCAAAATGTGAAGAGTTCTCTAAATTCAACCCTGGATATTCTCATAGGTTTGAGCAAAGGAGAATCTTTTACTTCAGTTAAACTCTAGTGCTCTAAGTAAAGTTTCACCTTGTTAAATACCACTTGGATCTGAGAGAATGAAAAACAAAAGAGAATTTTCTTTTAGACCTCTATGGATGTGAAAGAATGAACAAAGGAGCTTCGAAAGTGAAGTAGGCACTCTTTATTGTTTATCTTCCCATTTGAGGACAAAGGAACTCTCGCTTAGAACCTGCTTGTAAATTGTTAAAACATTTCTAAAGAGAAGTAGGAAATGAGAGAACAGGGAGGGGGAGTCAAGAGAGACTGTCAGAATTAGAGCTGAAAGAAGACGAAGGAGTCAAGACCTGGATATGAAGGATAGAAACCATAGGCCCTATTTGGTAAAATATACTTAGGCTAAGATTAACAGACCCAGGATTTCCTACATAAGAGAAGAAATATAACTTGTTAAATATCAGTGAGATTGTAAATTATGAAGTACAGTTGGTCCTCCACATTCATTTGTTCCACATTCCATCAATCACAAATCAAAAATATTTGAGAAAATTTCGGTCCATAATAAACTTATAAAGTCAACTTATTCTTGTCACCATGCTCTAAACAGTACAGCCTAACAACTGTTTACATAGAATTCACATACTATTAGCATAGGGAATCCAATGAAAATGATTTGAAGTATCTTGAAGGGTATGATTCATTTATATGCAAGCACCATGACATTTTTATACAAGGAACATCATCAGCTTACTATCAATACCCAATCTTAGAACCAACCCCCACGCCAAATTTCGTGACACTGAGGGACAACTTTACTTGGTAAAGAAAAAAAAAAACACAGCCTATCTCTAAAACTCAGCAGTAACATTAGCTCCTCAAATAAAACTATAAAATGAGCAGTGTGAACAATTTCAGTACAATAAGGCAAGTAACACAAAAAGTAAAATTCAGTGGACTGTTTTTCTTTACTACAGAGGACAGAGAAAGTGATAATGTAGACAGACCCAATTTTTACTCTGATTGAAAGAAAACAAGCCAGGATAATTTTGCCTCTACATTTACTTTCCAACCTACCATGCTTTTAGTGACCCAGAAAAGAGAGAAGAGGTGTGTAGCCGAGAATGCACTTAACATTTCTAATAGAATGACTTCAATAAACAGAATTGTGGGCTGACTGTCCAGAGACCCAGACTCTACAATTCTGTCCCTTCTTGACTGTGTGAGCACAGGCATGCCATTAAACCTCTCACAACCCCAGTTACCTCATGTGTCAAATGAGAGCCTCAGTTCAGTTTTGTGTTATGTGCATGATGATATGTCTCGAATTGTTTCCAATGCCCCTACCATTAAAGTATCACATAAACCATAAAAACTTTTATACTTTATGATCCAGTGAGCTCATCTATACATGGAAGAGGTTCCAACCCCCTCATACCTATGCACCCACAGATAGGGAAAATGCAGTAGAAAGCAGCGATTTATATGAACTTAGAAGAAAACCAACAAGAAGGAAATAGTTGTTTGAAAATTAAATTGCCATCTACTTACTTCTAACTTATTCTAACCAAGATTGAGATAGAGTTGAGTCCCAGCATAAAAAGTCTGTTGTCAAATGCTCCATCATATTTCTATCCACAACTTCTGCTTCAAAATCAAGCAAGGGAAATTTTCTTTTGCATCTTTACATTTCCATCAGACATCACAGGAAAACAAGGATGAGCTCTACCACATGATGAAGTAGAAGCCAACGGGATTCAGTTCTATACCAATGCATAGAAATTACATTGACATGTAATGGACAGCTAATTTTATTTTTGGCAAGCTGGATATTATTTTTACAGGATAAGGAACAAGTTTAGACTCAGGATTGAGTGACAAACATTTTCAGAAAAGCATATTAGTAAGTAATTTAGGTTATGGATGTTTTATGCTGCCTCTGCTATATATGATTTTAGTTAGTTGATTATCTGGTTGATTCATTGGGTTAGGTTTGCTCTTCGTAGTCTGTAAATTTGGGATACAAAAGTGGCTGCAGGTTACGTTTCCTCTCTTGGCAGTAGTGTGTCTATTCCTATACAAGAAGCATTCTATGTAGCTAAGCAATAATAATAGTAAAAGCTTAAATATACCAGGTGTTTATTGTAGCCAAAGATAGCTAGAACCCATCAAAGTATGTTAGGAAAGAGCTGCAGTAGATTAGATAAAGCAAGGCAGTAAACATGTTGATTGAGGTCCTGGGAGAATAGCCACAGCATTTCTTCAAGATACTACTTTTCATATTATTTACACCAATGATTTAGACAACAACACACTGATACCAGTGGCAGTGTTCCTCCCTAATCACTGTGAACATTCTAAATCCCCACCCAGGGAGGCTTTATAAAGGCATCTCACATATTAGATAAATAGGATTTCTTCCACACTGTAAATCAACTAACATTTCCGCACTGATTCACATGAAACCTTGAGATAGGCCCTAAGCCTGTACTTGTTTTTTTATGAATTAGTCTTAGCATCACTGACTTTCCCTCTCCCTCTAGTCTTCCCTGCCAAATACTTAATGATACAACCAGAAACAGTTGAAGCTGTAAAATATAAGCAATATGGAGGACTCCTTTAGGAAGCCTGCTTATAAACTGAAAATCATTTCAAAATGGACCAATTGATTTGTCAATAGAAAAAATAGAAAGTAAGCAACTAGAGTTAGGAGTCTAATGTATACTAAAGGTAATCCAAGTGTAAAGAGACAATCAAGTAAATGATGTTGCATGAAGGCAAAGTTGAGGTTATTGTTTACATTTGACACAAAATAAATTCCACATAAGTGGAGACTTTAATGTATAAGACAGGTTGGATAAAATAAAATTGTTAAAAAGATTACAGGGACAAAATCATTTTAAATAATTGTAAAGCAGAGAGAAGTCACTTCAAAATATAACACAACATTCAGAAATCAAAAGTAAAGGCACCTACAATCAAGCCTAATGCCATAATTTCAATCCCTGGAACTAGAGCATGATAAAAGTAAGAACTGGAGACAGCCGGCCACCTTCCTGGTGAGAGCACGGGGGTCTGCCTGGCCTGAGAGGTTTGTGGCACAGGCGCCGGCGGGAGCCTTCTTGGCTCCGGGACTCCGCGGAGGGCAGGCTGCACGGGTGACCGTGTGGAATACAGAGTGCCAGCTGTTTCTGGGACGGGCGAGAGAGTCGCAGAGCTTCTGGGCGGCGCCATCTTCAGCTCCAGACAGCCGGCCACCTTCCTGGTGAGAGCACGGGGGTCTGCCTGGCCTGAGAGGTTTGTGGCACAGGCGCCGGCGGGAGCCTTCTTGGCTCCGGGACTCCGCGGAGGGCAGGCTGCACGGGTGACCGTGTGGAATACGGAGTGCCAGCTGTTTCTGGGACGGGCGAGAGAGTCGCAGAGCTTCTGGGCGGCGCCATCTTTAGCTCCAGACAGCCGGCCACCTTCCTGGTGAGAGCACGGGGTCTGCCTGGCCTGAGAGGTTTGTGGCACAGGCGCCGGCGGGAGCCTTCTTGGCTCCGGGACTCCGCGGAGGGCAGGCTGCACGGGTGACCGTGTGGAATACGGAGTGCCAGCTGTTTCTGGGACGGGCGAGAGAGTCGCAGAGCTTCTGGGCGGCGCCATCTTTAGCTCCAGACAGCCGGCCACCTTCCTGGTGAGAGCACGGGGGTCTGCCTGGCCTGAGAGGTTTGTGGCACAGGCGCCGGCGGGAGCCTTCTTGGCTCCGGGACTCCGCGGAGGGCAGGCTGCACGGGTGACCGTGTGGAATACAGAGTGCCAGCTGTTTCTGGGACGGGCGAGAGAGTCGCAGAGCTTCTGGGCGGCGCCATCTTCAGCTCCAGACAGCCGGCCACCTTCCTGGTGAGAGCACGGGGGTCTGCCTGGCCTGAGAGGTTTGTGGCACAGGCGCCGGCGGGAGCCTTCTTGGCTCCGGGACTCCGCGGAGGGCAGGCTGCACGGGTGACCGTGTGGAATACAGAGTGCCAGCTGTTTCTGGGACGGGCGAGAGAGTCGCAGAGCTTCTGGGCGGCGCCATCTTTAGCTCCAGACAGCCGGCCACCTTCCTGGTGAGAGCACGGGGTCTGCCTGGCCTGAGAGGTTTGTGGCACAGGCGCCGGCGGGAGCCTTCTTGGCTCCGGGACTCCGCGGAGGGCAGGCTGCACGGGTGACCGTGTGGAATACAGAGTGCCAGCCGTTTCTGGGACGGGCGAGAGAGTCGCAGAGATTCTGGGGCGGCACCATCCTCAGCTCCAGACAACCAGCCACCTTCCCGGCAAGAGCCACAGAGCTTCTGAGGCTGCGACATCTTCGACTCCAGACAACTGGCCACCTTCCTGGCCAAAGCAACACAGCTTCTGGGAAAGATCCTGTTTTGGGCCTTCACCTTCAGCCAGGAGGAGGTCCAAACACCAGATAACTGTACACCTTCCCTGAGAGAGGAGAGCTTGCCTACAGAGACTGCTCTGACCACTGAAACTCAGAGAAGAGAGCTTGTCTCCCACGCCTGCTGATAGAGGGTAACAAAATCAACAGAGGAACAATCTTTTAACAAAGACAACTATAACAACTAACTCCAGAGATTGCCAGATGGCGAAAGGTAAACGTAAGAATCCTACTAACAGAAGCCAGGACCACTCACCATCATCAGAACCCAGAACGCCCACTTCGCCCAATCCAGGACACCCTAACACACCTGAAAAGGTAGACCTGGATTTAAAAGCATATCTCATGATGATGGTAGAGGACATAAAGAAGGAATTCAACAACTCACTTAAAGAAATACAGGAGAACACTGCTAAAGAGTTACAAGTCCTTAAAGAAAAACAGGAAAACACTGCTAAAGAGTTACAAGTCCTTAAAGAAAAACAGGAAAACACAACCAAACAGGTAGAAGTCCTTATAGAAAAACAGGAAAACACATCCAAACAGGTGATGGAAATGAACAAAACCATACTAGACCTAAAAAGGGAAGTAGACACAATAAAGAAAACCCAAAGTGAGGCGACGCTGGAGATAGAAACCCTAGGAAAGAAATCTGGAACCATAGATGCCAGCATCAGCAACAGAATACAAGAGATGGAAGAGAGAATCTCAGGTGCAGAAGACTCCATAGAGAACATCGGCACAACAATCAAAGAAAATGGAAAATGCAAAAAGATCCTAACTCAAAACATCCAGGAAATCCAGGACACAATGAGAAGACCAAACCTACGGATAATAGGAGTGGATGAGAATGAAGATTTTCAACTCAAAGGACCAGCAAACATCTTCAACAAAATTATTGAAGAAAACTTCCCAAATCTAAAGAAAGAGATGCCCATGAACATACAAGAAGCCTACAGAACTCCAAATAGACTGGACCAGAAAAGAAATTCCTCCCGACACATAATAATCAGAACACCAAATGCACTAAATAAAGATAGAATACTAAAAGCAGTAAGGGAAAAAGGTCAAGTAACATATAAAGGCAAGCCTATCAGAATTACACCAGATTTTTCACCAGAGACTATGAAAGCCAGAAGAGCCTGGTCAGATGTTATACAGACACTAAGAGAACATAAATGCCAGCCCAGGCTACTATACCCAGCCAAACTCTCAATTACCATAGATGGAGAAACCAAAGTATTCCACGACAAAACTAAATTCACCCATTATCTCTCCACGAATCCAGCCCTTCAAAGGATAATAACAGAAAAAAAACAATACAAGGACGGGAACCACGCCCTAGAAAAAACAAGAAGATAATCCATCAACAAACCTAAAAGAAGACAACCACAAGAACAGAATGCCAACTTTAACAACAAAAATAACAGGAAGCAACAATTACCTTTCCTTAATATCTCTTAATATCAATGGACTCAATTCCCCAATAAAAAGACATAGACTAACAGACTGGCTACACAAACAGGACCCAACATTCTGCTGCTTACAGGAAACCCATCTCAGGGAAAAAGACAGACACTACCTCAGAGTGAAAGGCTGGAAAACAATTTTCCAAGCAAATGGTCTGAAGAAACAGGCTGGAGTAGCCATTCTAATATCGGATAAAATCGACTTCCAACCCAAAGTTATCAAAAAAGACAAGGAGGGACACTTCATACTCATCAAAGGTAAAATCCTCCAAGAGGAACTCTCAATTCTGAATATCTACGCTCCAAATGCAAGGGCAGCCACATTCATTAAAGACACTTTAGTAAAGCTCAAAGCACACATTGCACCTCACACAATAATAGTGGGAGACCTCAACACACCACTTTCATCAATGGACAGATCGTGGAAACAGAAACTAAACAGGGACACAGTGAAACTAACAGAAGTTATGAAACAAATGGACCTGACAGATATCTACAGAATATTTAATCCTAAAACAAAAGGATATACCTTCTTCTCAGCACCTCACGGGACCTGCTCCAAAATTGACCATATAATTGGTCACAAAATAAGCCTCAACAGATACAAAAATATTGAAATTGTCCCATGTATCCTATCAGACCACCATGGCCTAAGACTGATCTTCAATAACAACATTAAGAATGGAAAGCCAACATTCACGTGGAAACTGAACAACACTCTTCTCAATGATACCTTGGTCAAGGAAGGAATAAAGAAAGAAATTAAAGACTTTTTAGAGTTTAATGAAAATGAAGCCACAACGTACCCAAACCTTTGGGACACAATGAAAGCATTTCTAAGAGGGAAACTCATAGCTCTGAGTACCTCCAAGAAGAAACGGGAGAGAGCACATACTAGCAGCTTGACAACACATCTAAAAGCTCTAGAAAAAAAGGAAGCAAATTCACCCAAGAGGAGTAGACGGCAGGAAATAATCAAACTCAGGGGTGAAATTAACCAAGTGGAAACAAGAAGAACTATTCAAAGAATTAACCAAACGAGGAGTTGGTTCTTTGAGAAAATCAACAAGATAGATAAACCCTTAGCTAGACTCACTAGAGGGCAAAGGGACAAAATCCTAATCAACAAAATCAGAAATGAAAAGGGAGACATAACAACGGATCCTGGAGAAATCCAAAACACCATCAGATCCTTCTACAAAAGCTTATACTCAACAAAACTGGAAAACCTGGACGAAATGGACAGGTTTCTGGACAGATACCAGGTACCAAAGTTGAATCAGGATCAAGTTGACCTTCTAAACAGTCCCATATCCCCTAAAGAAATAGAAGCAGTTATTAATAGTCTCCCAACCAAAAAAAGCCCAGGACCAGATGGGTTTAGTGCAGAGTTCTATCAGACCTTCAAAGAAGATCTAATTCCAGTTCTGCACAAACTATTTCACAAGATAGAAGTAGAAGGTACTCTACCCAACTCATTTTATGAAGCCACTATTACTCTGATACCTAAACCACAGAAAGATCCAACAAAGATAGAGAACTTCAGACCAATTTCTCTTATGAATATCGATGCAAAAATCCTTAATAAAATTCTCGCTAACCGAATCCAAGAACACATTAAAGAAATCATCCATCCTGACCAAGTAGGTTTTATTCCAGGGATGCAGGGATGGTTTAATATACGAAAATCCATCAATGTAATCCATTATATAAACAAACTCAAAGACAAAAACCACATGATCATCTCGTTAGATGCAGAAAAAGCATTTGACAAGATCCAACACCCATTCATGATAAAAGTTTTGGAAAGATCAGGAATTCAAGGCCCATACCTAAACATAATAAAAGCAATCTACAGCAAACCAGTAGCCAACATCAAAGTAAATGGAGAGAAGCTGGAAGCAATCCCACTAAAATCAGGGACTAGACAAGGCTGCCCACTTTCTCCCTACCTTTTCAACATAGTACTTGAAGTATTAGCCAGAGCAATTCGACAACAAAAGGAGATCAAGGGGATACAAATTGGAAAAGAGGAAGTCAAAATATCACTTTTTGCAGATGATATGATAGTATATATAAGTGACCCTAAAAATTCCACCAGAGAACTCCTAAACCTGATAAACAGCTTTGGTGAAGTAGCTGGATATAAAATTAACTCAAACAAGTCAATGGCCTTTCTCTACACAAAGAATAAACAGGCTGAGAAAGAAATTAGGGAAACAACACCGTTCTCAATAGTCACAAATAATATAAAATATCTCGGCGTGACTCTAACTAAGGAAGTAAAAGATCTGTATGATAAAAACTTCAAGTCTCTGAAGAAAGAAATTAAAGAAGATCTCAGAAGATGGAAAGATCTCCCATGCTCATGGATTGGCAGGATCAACATTGTAAAAATGGCTATCTTGCCAAAAGCAATTTACAGATTCAATGCAATCCCCATCAAAATTCCAACTCAATTCTTCAACGAATTAGAAGGAGCAATTTGCAAATTCATCTGGAATAACAAAAAACCTAGGATAGCAAAAACTCTTCTCAAGGATAAAAGAACCTCTGGTGGAATCACCATGCCTGACCTAAAGCTTTACTACAGGGCAATTGTGATAAAAACTGCATGGTACTGGTATAGAGACAGACAAGTAGACCAATGGAATAGAATTGAAGACCCAGAAATGAACCCACACACCTATGGTCACTTGATCTTCGACAAGGGAGCTAAAACCATCCAGTGGAAGAAAGACAGCATTTTCAACAATTGGTGCTGGCACAACTGGTTGTTATCATGTAGAAGAATGCGAATCGATCCATACTTATCTCCTTGCACTAAGGTCAAATCTAAGTGGATCAAGGAACTTCACATAAAACCAGAGACACTGAAACTTATAGAGGAGAAAGTGGGGAAAAGCCTTGAAGATATGGGTACAGGGGAAAAATTCCTGAACAGAACAGCAATGGCTTGCTCTGTAAGATCGAGAATTGACAAATGGGACCTAATGAAACTCCAAAGTTTCTGCAAGGCAAAAGACACCGTCAATAAGACAAAAAGACCACCAACAGATTGGGAAAGGATCTTTACCTATCCTAAATCAGATAGGGGACTAATATCCAACATATATAAAGAACTCAAGAAGGTGGACTTCAGAAAATCAAATAACCCCATTAAAAAATGGGGCTCAGAACTGAACAAAGAATTCTCACCTGAGGAATACCGAATGGCAGAGAAGCACCTGAAAAAATGCTCAACATCCTTAATCATCAGGGAAATGCAAATCAAAACAACCCTGAGATTCCACCTCACACCAGTCAGAATGGCTAAGATCAAAAATTCAGGTGACAGCAGATGCTGGCGTGGATGTGGAGAAAGAGGAACACTCCTCCATTGTTGGTGGGATTGCAGGCTTGTACAACCACTCTGGAGATCAGTCTGGCGGTTCCTCAGAAAACTGGATATAGTACTACCGGAGGATCCAGCAATACCTCTCCTGGGCATATATCCAGAAGATGCCCCAACTGGTAAGAAGGACACATGCTCCACTATGTTCATAGCAGCCTTATTTATAATAGCCAGAAGCTGGAAGGAACCCAGATGCCCCTCAACAGAGGAATGGATACAGAAGATGTGGTACATCTACACAATGGAGTACTACTCAGCTATTAAAAAGAATGAATTTATGAAATTCCTGGCCAAATGGATGGACCTGGAGGGCATCATCCTGAGTGAGGTAACACATTCACAAAGGAACTCACACAATATGTACTCACTGATAAGTGGATATTAGCCCAAAACCTAAGATACCCAAGATATAAGATACAATTTCCTAAACACATGAAACTCAAGAAAAATGAAGACTGAAGTGTGAACACTATGCCCCTCCTTAGAAGTGGGAGCAAAACACCCTTGGAAGGAGTTACAGAGACAAAGTTTGGAGTTGAGATAAAAGGATGGACCATGTAGACACTACCATATCCGGGGATCCATCCCATAATCAGCTTCCAAATGCTGACACCATTGCATACACTAGCAAGATTATGCTGAAAGGACCCTGATATAGCTGTCTCTTGTCAGAGTATGCCTGGGCCTAGCAAACATAGAAGTGGATGCTCACAGTCGGCTATTGGATGGATCACATGGCCCCCAATGAAGGAGCTAGAGAAAGTACCAAAGAAGCTAAAGGGATCTGCAACCCTATAGGTGGAACAACATTATGAACTAACCAGTATCCCGGAGCTCTTGACTCTAGCTGCATATGCATCAAAAGATGGCCTAGTCGGCCATCACTGGAAAGAGAGGCCCATTGGACACGCAAACTTTATATGCCCCAGTACAGGGGAACGCCAGGGCCATAAAAGGGGAGTGGGTGGGTAGGGGAGAGGGGGTGGGTGGCTATGGGGGACTTTTGGTATAGCATTGCAGATGTAAATGAGCGAAATACCTAATAAAAAATGGAAAAAAAAAAAAAAAAAAGTAAGAACTGATTCCCATAATTTGTCCTCTGATTTCCACACATGCTGGGGTGTGTGCTGACACATGCACAGAATGGAAGAAAGAAAGAAAGAAAGAAAGAAAGAAAGAAAGAAAGAAAGAAAGAAGGGAGGGAGGGAGGGAGGGAGGGAGGGAAGGAAGGAAGGAAGGAAGGGAAAGAAGGAAGGAAGG
This sequence comes from Mus musculus, assembly GCF_000001635.26. NCBI lineage: Eukaryota > Metazoa > Chordata > Mammalia > Rodentia > Muridae > Mus > Mus musculus. The sequence continues at coordinate 47,443,391 of NC_000086.7, forward strand.
AAGGGAAGAAAGAAATGAAAGAAATGGAGAAAGAAGAGGGGAGAAAAGAGGAAGTAAGAAAAAGAGGGAGAGAGAGAGGAGGGAAGGAAAGAGCAAAAAGGAAAACAAAATAAATAAAAATTCCTTCATGTCAAGAATATCCATGCAATTGAAAAACATTGAACCAAAAATACTTGTAACCAGTGTCACAAAGAATAGGCTAACTTTCTATATATAAAATATCTACAAATCAGTTGATAAACACCAACAGGACAATGGAAAATTGTCAGATGATGATAAGCTAGTTATTCCTAGGAAATAAAATACGAAATTAAGTGTTGCAGTCGCTCAATTTTGTCCATAATAAGAGGGAATGAAATTTAAAAACTCACTGAGGTGACTTTTCACCTATCAGACAGGTAATGATGAAAAAAATTTGCTAACACATTGTATTGATGAGGATATGAGGAGATAGGCCCTTATAAATTGAAGGGATGATACCCTCCAGGTCCATCCATTTGCCTAGGAATTTCATAAATTCATTTTTTTAATAGCTGAGTAGTACTCCATTGTGTAAATGTACCACATTTTCTGTATCCATTCTTCTGTTGAGGGACACCTGGATTCTTTCCAGCTTCTGGCTATTATAAATAAGGCTGCTATGAACATGGTAACCCAATCACATAAGAACTCAGATGATATATACTCACTGATAAGCACATATTAGCCGAGAAACTTAGAATACCCAAGATATAAGATACAATTTGCAAAACACATGAAACTCAAGAAGAACGAAGACCAATGTGTGGACACTTTGCCCCTTCTTAGAATTGGGAACAAAACACCCATGGAAGGAGTTACAGAGACAAAGTTTGGAGCAGAGATGAAAGGATGGACCATCTAGAGACTTCCATACCCAGGGATCTATCCCATAATCATCCTCCAAATGCTGACACCATTGCACACACTAGCAAGATTTTGCTGAAAGGACCCAGATTTAGCTGTCTCTTGTGAGGCTATGCTGGGGCCTAGCAAACACAGAAGTGGATGCTCACAGTCAGCTATTGGATAGATCACAGGGCCCCCAATGGAGGAGCTAGAGAAAGTAACCAAGGAGCTAAAGGGGTCTGCAACCCTATAGGTGGAACAACAATATGAACTAACCAGTACCCCCCAGAGCTCATGTCTCTAGCTGCATATGTATCAGAAGATGGCCTAATAGGCCATCATTGGAAAGAGAGGCCCATTGGTCTTGCAAACTTTAGATGCTTCAGTACAGGGGAATGCCAGGGCCAAGAAGTGGGAGTGGGTGGGTAGGGGAGTTGGGGGGGGGAGGGTATGGGAGACTTTTGGGATAGCATTGGAAATGTAAATGAGGAAAATACCCAATTAAGAAAAAAGTTAAAAAAATAAATAAATTGAAGGGAATACAAATGAACAGTATATGTACTAGAAAAGAAGTTGGCCTTGTCTATCAAAATTGAAAACACACTTATTGAGACCAAGACATTCCAATGTCAATAATTTATTTTACTTAAATATCAATAGGTAACAAATTACTTGGGTATAAAGATATTAACCAGAATTTTTTTTACAATAGTAGCAAAATAAACCTAACTTATTCATAGAAAACTTGGTTTTTTAATTCATGTTATTATAAAATATTTGCAAATAAATAAAAACACTGGACACCAAAATTAACCAGGAAATTGTTTATAAACTTTGGTAGAAACAAATAAAATTGTCCTAGGATGCATCCTTGATGGATTGTTTCCAGAATTCTACATGGATACCAAATCCAACTTTACTCATTTTATGTAAAATTGTGTAGTATGTGTATATATATAGAGTTGGTTGAATACGTGAGTGTGGAACCCATGGGTATGAAAAACAAGTCTTATCAATATTGATGCATTATAAGTAAAACATGGTCTTCCAAATACATAATTTAAGCTGGAGAATAAGGAATATAATCATTGTAAAATATACAGTATGCTATCAATTGTCTAAAAATTGAAGGAGAAGAATACATCTGCCTAATATGTGCAAAGCACAATAATTCAGAGCATAGACACTGAAACTAGTTAGTGTGGATTGAAATTTTGGCTTCATTACTAAACAACTGTTATCTCTTTGATCCTCAGTGTCCCTGTCAACAAAGTGTAGGGAATAAAAATGCACTTCTTCTTGGTCACCTTTGAAGTTAAAATGATTACTATGTTTTTATATCTTGGCAAGGAAGCTAGAAAGATGACTCTGCAGTTAACAGTACTGTTTCTCTCACAGAGAACTGAGGTTTGGTTTACAGTATTCACACTGTAGTTCACGGCCATCCATAATACCAGTTTCAGGAGATCTAGTACCATCTTCTGACATCTGTGGGCATCAGGCACATATATAGTGCAGACATACACATTCAGTCAAAATACTCATACACATAAAATAAATAGATTTACATTGAAATCTTTGAACAATATATGACACAAAATATATAGTATTTAAATATTCAATAAATATATAACAGCAAAGACTACACCTGAGAGGTTATATAAGAAGCTATATCTGGCTAAAGGATAAAAGTGAATACCTTTTTACTATTGAACCCAATTGTGTTTCCCAGTACCTAGTCTTGCCTGACCTCATCTCCTTGCTACCCATTCTCTACTTTGGTTCATTACTTTTGCTTTTCATGACTTCCACTGTCATTCCTCACAGATCTTCATACACCTAGCACCTCAGTCAGTTCATTTCCATTTAGCTTTCTACACTCCTTCATGACTTCACTGTTCCCCTCTGCTGCTAAATCTGTCATAAGCTTCTGACCCAATAAAAGTACTACATGTTCAAATTTTTCATAGACATCCCATGGCCTAAAATTCAAATAAAATAAGAATGACATCTAATTCCAAATCAATTCTTCACTGAGTTGGAAAGAGCAATTTGCAAATTCATCTGGAATAACAAGAAACCTACGATAGCAAAAACTATACTCAACAATAAAAGAACCTCTGGGGGAATTACCATGCCTGACCTCAAGCTGTACTACAAAGAAATTGTGATAAAAACTATATGGTACTGGTACATTGACCGACAGGTAGATCAACCCACGCACCTATGGTCACTTGCCCTTCTTGCCCACTACAGCACCAGGGTCCCTGGCCCGGGGAGTCTCCGGACACCCGCAAGGACCCACAGAGGATCTGCCTCGGGATCCTAAGACCTCTGGTGAGTGGAACACAGCGCCTGCTCCAATCCAATCACGCAGGACCTGAGACTGCATTAATTAAGGAAGCAGATAACCCAGCCTGATCCGGAGCTCAAGTCCCTTCGGGCTCAAGCAGCACCTGGGACCCTGGTCCAGGGAGTCTCTGGACACCCGCAAGGACCCACAAAGGATCCGCCACAGGATCCTAAGAACTCTGGTGAGTGAAACACAACTTCTGCCAGGAGGCAGGTTCAAACACCAGATATCTGGGCACCTTCCCTGCAGAGAGTATTCTGACCACTGAAACTAAGGATAGACTAGTCTCCCAGGACTGCTGATAGAGACTAACATAGTCACCTGAGGAACAAGCTCTAACCAGAGACAACTCTAACAACTAGCTCCAGAGAATACCAGATGACGAAAGGCAAACGTAAGAATCCTACTTACAGAAATCAAGACCACTCACCATCATCAGAACCCAGCACCCCACCCCACCTATTCCTGGGCACCCCAACACAACCGAAAAGCTAGACCCAGATTTAAAAGCATATCTCATGATGATGGTAGAGGACATCAAGAAAGACTTTAATAACTCACTTAAAGAAATACAAGAGAACACTGCTAAAGAGTTACAAGTGCTTAAAGAAAAACAAGAAAACACAACCAAACAGGTAGAAGTTCTTATAGAAAAACAGGAAAACACATCCAAACAGGTGATGGAAATGAACAAAACAATACTAGACCTAAAAAGGGAAGTAGACACAATAAAGAAAACCCAAAGTGAGACAATGCTGGAGATAGAAACCGTAGGAAAGAAATCTGGAACCATAGACGAGAGCATCAGCAACAGAATACAAGAGATGGAAGAGAGAATCTCAGGTGCAGAAGATTCCATAGAGAACATCGGCACAACAATCAAAGATAATAAAAAACACAAAAAGATCCTAACTCAAAACATCCAGGAAATCCAGGACACAATGAGAAGACCAAACCTACAGATAATGGGAGTTGATGAGAATGAAGATTTTCAACTTAAAGGGCCAGCAAATATCTTCAACAAAATTATAGAAGAAAACTTTCCAAACCTAAAGAATGACATGCCGATGAACATACAAGAAGCCTACAGAACTCCAAATAGACAGGACCAGAAAAGAAATTCCTCCCGACACATAATAATCAGAACAACAAATGCACTAAATAAAGAGAGAATATTAAAAGCAGTAAGGGAGAAAGGTCAAGTAACATATAAAGGAAGGCCTATCAGAATTACACCAGACTTTTCACCAGAGACTATGAAAGCCAGAAGAGCCTGGACAGATGTTATACAGACACTAAGAGAACACAAATGCCAGCCCAGGCTACTATACCTGGCCAAACTCTCAATTACCATAGATGGAGAAACCAAAGTATTCCACAACAAAAGCAAATTCACACATTATCTTTCCACGAATCCAGCCTTTCAAAGGATAATAACAGAAAAAAACCAATACAAGGACAGAAATCACGCCCTAGAAAAAGCAAGAAAGTAATCCCTCAATAAACCAAAAAGAAGACAGCCACAAGAACAGAATGACAACTCCAACAACCAAAAGAAAAGGAAGCAACAATTACTTTTCCTTAATATCTCTTAATATCAATGGACTCAATTCCCCAATAAAAAGACATAGACTAACAGACTGGCTACACAAACAGGACCCAACATTTTGCCGCTTACAGGAAACCCATCTCAGGGAAAAAGACAGTCACTACCTCAGAGTGAAAGGCTGGAAAACAATTTTCCAAGCAAATGGTCTGAAGAAACAAGCTGGAGTAGCCATTCTAATATCGGATAAAATCGACTTCCAACCCAAAGTTATCAAAACAGACAAGGAGGGACACTTCATACTCATCAAAGGTAAAATCCTCCAAGAGGAACTCTCAATTCTGAATAAATATGTTCCAAATGCAAGGGCAGGCACATTCATTAAAGACACTTTAGTAAAGCTCAAAGCACACATTGCACCTCACACAATAATAGTGGGAGACTTCAACACACCACTTTCATCAATGGACAGATCGTGGAAACAGAAACTAAACAGGGACACAGTGAAACTAACAGAAGTTATGAAACAAATGGATCTGAAAGATATCTACAGAACATTTTATCCTAAAACAAAAGGATATACCTTCTTCTCAGCACCTCACGGGACCTTCTCCAAAATTGACCATATAATTGGTCACAAAACAGGCCTCAAGAGATACAAAAATATTGAAATTGTCCCATGTATCCTATCAGACCACAATGGCCTAAGGCTGATCTTCAATAACAACATAAATAAGGGAAAGCCAACATTCACGTGGAAACTGAACAACACTCTTCTCAATGATACCTTGGTCAAGGAAGTAATAAAGAAAGAAATTAAAGACTTTTTAGAGTTTAATGAAAATGAAGCCACAACATACCCAAACTTATGGGACACAATGAAAGCATTTCTAAGAGGGAAACTCATAGCTCTGAGTGCCTAAAGAAGAAACTAGAGAGAGCACACACTAGCAGCTTGACAACACATCTAAAAGCTCTAGAAAAAAAGGAAGCAAATTCACCCAAGAGGAGTAGATGGTAGGAAATATTCAATCTCAGGGGCGAAATCAACCAAGTGGAAACAAAAAGAACTATTCAAAGAATCAACCAATTGAGGAGCTGTTTCTTTGAGAAAATCAAAAAGATAGATAAACCCTTAGCCAGACTCACTAGAGGGCACAGGGAAAGCATTCTAATTAACAAAATCAGAAATGAAAAGGGAGACATAACAACAGATCCTGAAGAAATCCAAAACACCATCAGATCCTTCTACAAAAGGCTATACTGAACAAAACTGGAGAACCTGGATGAAATGGACAAGTTTCTAGACATATACCAGGTACCAAAGTTAAATCAAGATCAGGTTAATGATCTAAACAGTCCTATATCCCCTAAAGAAATAGAAGCAGTCATTAATAGTCTTCCAACCAAAAAAAGCCCAGGACCAGATGGGTTTAGTGCAGAGTTCTATCAGGCCTTCAAAGAAGATCTAATCCCAGTTCTTCACAAACTGTAACACAAAATAGAAACATAAGGTACTCTACCCAACTCATTCTATGAAGCCACAATTACTCTGATACCTAAACCACAAAAAGACCCAACAAAGATAGAGAATTTCAGACCAATTTCCTTTATGAATATCGATGCAAAAATCCTCAATAAAGTTCTCGCTAACCGAATCCAAGAACACATCAAAACAATCATCCATCCTGACCAAGTAGGTTTCATCCCAGAGATGCAGGGATGGTTCAATATACAGAAATCCATCAATGTAATCCAGTATATAAACAAACTCAAAGACAAAAACCACATGATCATCTCGTTAGAAATGGAAAAAGCATTCAACAAGATCCAACACCCAATCATGATAAAAGTCTTGAAAAGATCGAGAATTCAAGGCCCATATCTAACCATGATAAAAGCAATCTACAGCAAACCTGTAGACAACATCAAAGTAAATGGTGAGAAGCTGGAAGCAATCCCACTAAAATCAGGGACTAGACAAGGCTGTCCACTCTCTCCCTACCTATTCAACATTGTACTTGAAGTCCTAGCCAGAACCATTAGAGAACAAAAGGAGATCAAGTAGATACAAATTGGAAAGGAAGAAGTCAAAATATCACTTTTTGCAGATGATATGATAGTATATATCAGTGACCCTAAAAATTCCACCAAAGAACTCCTAAGCCTGATAAACAGCTTCGGTGAACTAGCTGGATATAAAATTAACTCAAACAAGTCAATGGCCTTTCTCTATACAAAGAATAAACAGGCTGAGAAAGAAATTAGGGAAACAACACCCTTCTCATTAGTCAAAAATAATATAAAATACCTTGGCGTGACTCTAACTAAGGAAGTGAAAGATCTGTATGATAAGAACTTCAAGTCTCTGGAGAAAGAAATTAAAGAAGATCTCAAAAGATGGAAAGATCTCCCATGCTCATGGATTGGCAGGATCAACATTGTAAAAATGGCTATCTTGCCAAAAGCAATCTACAGATTCAATGCATCCCCATCAAAATTCCAACTCAATTCTTCAACGAATTAGAAATAGCAATCTGCAAATTCATCTGGAATAACAAAAAACCTATGATAGCAAAAACTCTTCTCAAGGATAAAAGAACCTCTGCGGATATCACCATGCCTGACCTAAAGCTTTACTACAGAGCAATTGTGATAAAAACTGCATGGTACTGGTATACTGACAGACAAGTAGACCAATGGAACAGAATTGAAGACCCGGAGATGAACCCACACACCTAAGGTCACTTGATCTTTTACAAGGGAGCTAAAACCATCCAGTAGAAGAAAGACAGCATTTTCAACAAATGGTGCTGGCACAACTGGCAGTTATCATGTAGAAGAATGCGATTTGATCCATTCCTATCTCCTTGTACTAAGGTCAAATCTAAGTTCCTTGATCCACTTAGATTTGACAGTCAACCAGAGACACTGAAACTTATTGAGGAGAAAGTAGGGTAAACCCTCAAAGACGTGGGCACAGGGGGAAAATTCCTGAATAGAACAGCAATGGCTTGGAATGTAAGATCAAGAATTGACAAATGGGACCTCATGAAACTGCAAAGCTTCTGCAAGGCAAAAGACACCATCAATAACACAAAAAGGCCACCAACAGATTGGGAAAGAATCTTTACCTATCCTAAATCAGATAGGGGACTAATATCCAATATATATATATAAAGAACTCAAGAAGGTGGGCTCCAGAAAATCAAATAACCCCTTTAAAAATGGGGCTCAGTGCTGAACAAAGAATTCTTACCTGAGGAATATCAAATGGCAGAGAAGCATCTGAAAAAATGTTCTACATCAATCATCAGGGAAATGCAAATCAAAACAACCCTAAGATTCCACCTCACACCAGTCAGTTAAGATCAAAAATTCAGGTGACAGCAGATGCTGGTGAGGATGTGGAGAAAGAGGAACACTCCTCCATTGTTGGTGGGATTGCAAGTTTGTACAACCACTCTGGAAATCAGTTTGGCGGTTTCTCAGAAAATTGGACGTAGTAATACCAGAGGATCCCATAATACCTCTCCTGGGCATATGTCCAGAAGATGTCCCAACTGGTAAGAAGGACACATGCTCCACTATGTTCATAGCAGCCTTATTTATAATAGCCAGAAGCTGGAAAGAACCCAGATGCCCCTCAACAGAGGAATGGATACAGAAAATGTGGTACATTTACACAATGGAGTACTACTCAGCTATTAAAAAGAATGAATTTATGAAATTCCTAGGCAAATGGATGGACCTGGAGGGCATCATCTTCAGTGAGGTAACCCAGTCACAAAGGAACTCACACAATATGTACTCACTGATATGTGGATATTAGCCCAGAAACTTAGGATACCCAAGATATAAGATACAATTTGCTAAACACATGAAACTCAAGAAGAACGAAGACCAAAGTGTGGACACTGTGCCCCGTCTTAGAATTGGGAACAAAACACCCATGGAAAAAGTTACAGAGACAATGTTTGGAGCTATGACGAAAGGATAGACCATCTAGAGACCTCCATATCCGGGGATCCCTCCCATAATCAGCTTCCAAACGCTGACACCATTGCACACACTAGGAAGATTTTGCTGAAAGGACCCAGATAGAGCTCTCTCTTGTGAGGCTATGCCGGGGCCTAGCATACACAGAAGTGGATGCTCACAGTCAGCTATTGGATGGATCACAGGTTCCCAATGGAGGAGCAAGAGAAAGTACCCAAGGAGCTGAAGGGGTCTGCAACTCTATAGGAAGAACAACAATATGAACTAACCAGTACCCCTGAGCTCTTGACTCTAGCTGCATATGTATCAAAAGATGGCCTAGTCGGCCATCACTGGAAAGAGAGGCCCATTGGACTTGCAAACTTTATATGCCCCAGTACAGGGGAATGCCAGGGCCAAAAAGTGGGAGTGGGTGGATAGGGGAGTGGGGGAAGGGTATGGGGGACTTCTGGGATAGCATTGGAAATGTAAATGAGGAAAATGCCTAATAAAAATATATTTTAAAAATGGGGTACAGAACTAAACAAAGAATTCTTGACTGAGGAATAACGAAGGGCTGAGAAGCACCTGAAAAAAATATTCAACATCCTAAATCATCAGGGAAATGCAAATCAAAACAACCTTGAGATTGTACCTCACACCAGTCAGAATGGCTAAGATCAAAAATTCAGGTGACAGCAGATGTTAGCTAGGATGTGTTGAAAGAGGAAGACTCCTCCATTGCTGGTGGGATTGCAAGTGGGTACAACCACTCTGGAAATCAGTCTGGTGGTTCCTGAGAAAATTGGATATAGTACTGCTGGAAGATCCAGCAATATCACTCCTGGGCATATACCTAGAAGATGTTTTGACTTGTAATAAGGACACATGGTCCACTATGTTCATAGCAGCAGCCTTATTTATAATAGCCAGAAGCTGGAAAGAACCCTGATGTCCCTCAACAGAGGAATGGATACAAAAAATGTGGCACTTTTACACAATGGCGTATTACTCAGCTATTAAAAACAATGAATTTATGAAATTCTTAGGTAAGTGGAGGATATCATCCTGAGTGAAGTAACCCAATCATAAAAGAACTCACATGATAGGCACTCACTGATAAGTGGATATTAGCCCAGAAACTTAGAATATCCAAGATACAATTTCCAAAACACATGAAACTCAAGAAGAAGGAAGACCAAAGTGTGGATACAAAATACCCATGGAAGGAGTTACAGAAACAAATTTTGGAGCTGAGATGGAAGGAAGGACCATTCAGAGACTGCCCTACCCGGGGATCCATCCCATAAACAGCCACCAAACCCAAACACTATTGCATATGCCAGCAAGATTTTGCTGACAGGACCCTGATATAGCTGTCTCTTGTGAGGCTATGACAGTGCCTGGCAAATACAGAAGTGGATGTTCAGTCATCTATTGGATGGAACACAGGGCCCCCAATGGAGGAGCTATAGAAAGTACCCAAGGAGCTGAAGGGGTCTGCAACTCTATAGGAGGAACAACAATATGAACTAACCAGTACCCCCAGAACTTGTGTCTCTAACTGCATATATAGCAGAATATGGCCTAGTTGGCCATCATTGGGAGGAAAGGCCCTTGGTCTTTTGAAGATTATATGCCCCAGTACAGAGGAATGCCAATGCCAGGAAACAGGAGTGAGTGGATTGGGAAGCAGAGTGGGGGGAGGGTATAGGGGACTTTCAGGATAACATTCGTAATGTAAATGAAGAAAATATCTAATAAAAATTTACATAAAAAAGAAACAAACTCTTGACCCATCATACTCCTAATCCACAGTTAATACATTAGTGTGGGGAGCGGGTGTGGCGGCAGTCCCAAAGGCGCCAGGGACTGCAGCTAAGTCATATGACTTGCACCTGACTTCCTCATATAAGACACAAACATCTTGAGTGCTGCGCAGGTGTACCAGGATACAGGTGAATCCAATTTGGTGGAGATTTGCCCCTGCTGCCCTGATTAGCTGAAGCCTCGTGACTGGCGAGGGGGCGTGGCCTGCGGTGCGTGGATGAGAGAGAGTATAAAAGGAGTGAGAGGCCCAGGGTTCGGGGGAGATATAAACAAGAAGAATCAGGACTGAATAAACTGCTGTTAGAAGGACTGGTGGTCGTGTCGTTCTTGCTGGTCGAGAGCGGGCACGACACATTAGGACAAGAGTACTTTGTTTATTCACATTTTTAAAGGGGGTGATTTTTTCTAAAATAATAAAATTAACATTATAGTGTTAAAAAATGTCATCTAATCTTTTCTTTTTCTAATTTCATAAGATAGAAACTTGATCGTTGACTGACTGTTCCATCACCATTCCTCAACCTTCTATACCTATGATTTTATCCTTACACATTCTTTCCCTGTTATTTTCAATTAAAGATATATTGGCCTTGGGTAGCCCACCTCAAACTTTGACATATATGCTAAACATATGTATTACCTAAAGATGATGCTAAAATGTGGATTTCGAATCAATGTTGTGCAGCTTTACCTGGGAAGATATGAACATTTACCCAGGTAGGACACCAAGACCAGATCAAAGAAATGATTCCATTCAAGACTAGCTTGATGAACTAATAGTTTTATTGGATTTACTTATAGGACCATTGATGAGAAAACTCCAAAAGTAACACAGGTAAATTAAGAGTAATAACACCACCATACAATAGTAGTGTTAACAGCTTATAATATAAGCAGTTGTTCTCAATCTTCCTAATACTGTGACACAGGTTGTGGTGACCCCACACACAACTAGTAGATTATCTCATTTATGGTTTTATATATATATATATATATATATATATATATATATATATGTATTTTGGATTTTCGGGACGGGGTTTCTCTGTGTAGCCCTGGCTGTCCTGGAACTCACTTTGTAGACCAGCTATAATTTACTGTTAGTAATAGTGATGTGACTATTTGATAAGCAAGATATCTGATATAGAATGCCTGTGAAAGACTCAAAAAGGGTCATGACCTACTGACATATATATATATATATATATATATATATATATATGTATATCCTTCATGAGGAGCAGGACCCTCTCATACTTCATAGAGTGCTTCTGCACTGCCTGTCTACCTCTCAGTGAGCTTTGTAAGTCCCCTCCACCACCATTGCTGCCATGAGAGACTCGTAGTGGACCCAATTTTATGATGGTCACCTTTAGGAAATCACAGCTGCTCTGATTTTAAGACAGAACTCATCATGTTATTTCTAAATGACCAAGATTCACAGTGACAAAAGCAGCCAGCTTATAATATGGCTGCTAATAACTCCATCTCTTTATCTTCTCTTTCTATGAAGTTTCCCTCACTATATCAGGATTGTACTGCATCATCATGAAAATAAGCACAGGACTGACATTGTTTCTGAGATGAAATTATAGAAGGCAATGAATTTCATCTTAGAGTCTCTCTCTCTCTCTCTCTCTCTCCCTCTCCCTCCCCCTCCCCCTCCCCCTCCCTCCCTCCCCCTCCCCCTCCCTCTCCCTCTCCCTCTCTCTCTCTCTCTCGCTCACTCGCTCGCTCGCTCAACTTACTCATGCTGAAGAAGTATTGAAAAGTCATTTAGAGAGCCTATGGGAAAGCAAGATAGTGACAAATTGATGCTTCTAGCCAATATCTAATGGAAACTGAAACTTCTTACCAAAAATGACTTGAATGAGCTTGAAAGCTCCTTTAGCTCCTGTCTAATCTTTCAGATACTCCAGCTCTGGTAAAATGTAGACCACAACCCCATGAGAGCACTACTCTGGGGCAAGCCCCTCCTGGATACTGGATCACATAAACTGTGAAATAATGTCTGGTATTTTAACCTACCAAATTTTGCAGGAGTTTATGTAGCTGTAGAGAGCATGGACAGTAGGTCCTAGATGAGTCCTTTCTAATGAGCTCTTGGGCAAGAATGATGTGATGCTGCTAAATATTATGTCAGTGCCAGGCCCTTTATCGTTGTTACAGCCTTTTACCAAAACTCTCTACCAACACTGCTTTTTGGTTCCAAACCTATTAACCCATCGTTGCCAGTATTAAATGTTTCCCAACTACTGATTATGTAAAGTTAAAGTTCACAATCTGTCTTTCAAGACCCCTTGGAAACTTTCCTATGCATGCCTTAGGGTAGCGTTTTCCACTGCCCTTTTATCAGGCTCTTTCTGCTCTCATCAATTCAATTCCCTTATTGTCCTCTGCACATTTAGAGGATATTTATCACATTTATTCCTACTCCTGGATCTGGATTCTTTATTAGCTTTATGTCCTCTTATTTTCTCCCAACAATCAATATACATATAGCTTAAATATCTTAAATACTCTGTAGGTATCCAGAAAAAAAAATCAAGGCTTCAAGCCTGTACCACTCTCTCACATAGCACTTTATTTGTATCTAATAGATTCATGAGTCACTTTTTGAACTTCTAAGCTCAATCAGACACAAATTGAGACCACAAATAATACCTTATAAGTCATAGTCATTTCAGGACACCAAAACCAGTGTTGGATAGATAAAAAGGGAAGAGGGTGGCTCTGGCTGTCACATTCAATGTGACTGCATGAGTATCAGCCATTTCTAAAATTTATTCCTGGGTTTTAAAGCCATAGAGCGAGTCCCACAAAATACACCTCCCTTATCCCTTCCACATTCCTATACACTAAGTAACTATCTCATGTATTCTAGCCACATTCTAGACAGGTAATAAGATAACACACCTAAAGACCTTTTTTGTTTTTATTGTGGTAGTGATGAAAAGGGAAATAATGCCACAGTTAATCCAAAAGGTATTGTTTTTTTATTATTATTTAAAATCTCTCCTTTGATCAAGAAGTCAGATATGCTTATTAGGGTGAACTTATTAGGGCTTTCTGAGCAGTGTGAATCAACCACAAGGACACATTGAAAAGAGAGTGCATACAGTCTGACTTGCAAACCCAGGGGGCACTGAAGAAAGACCATCTGAACAAAGATAAACATCTTTTGAGAGTTAATGAGCAAACTGAACAACAAAGAAGTGGAGACAGCCAGCCACACCATCCTGAAGTACATTCTATGTATCAGACAAAATGACCATTTTGCAAAAAGGTAGACATTGTGTTGACCACTTTGAAAAATCCAACTCCTGCAACAAGCCCAAGAAATATTTTACAATTTATGAGACAAGGAAGCTGAGGCACAGTACTTTCCAGTGATTTCTTCACAATCAGAAAGCTAGAAGTTGTTTAAACTAGGTCTTGAATCCAACATACTTTTCATCCAAAGAGTCCATTCTTGGTCTCCATTCTCTATATCTAGCATCATTCTTATTTTGGTAGAGTATTCCAGAGTGATTTATTTTAATTCATAGAAAATTGTAAAGTAGAAACAACTTACTATTCAGTTCCCATCTATACCCATATACTTCCTCTTGTCCTGTGCTTTCCCTAGGGCTATTCAATATGCATCATTAAGTAAGGAAGTAATCTTAGCCTTCTGCTCCCAACAAAGCATACTCATCCTATATTTCAGGCTCTTAATTCCACAGCCTGCAGGGTAGCAATGAATGTAATGAAATAATCAAATCCTGTTACTAGGTAACTAATGAGTTACCCCTCCCAGGTAATATAAAGCATTCGCTCTATTAAAACAGAAAGCCCCTAAAGAGGAAATATAATGACAGGAATGTGGGCACCTTGGAAGGCCCAAGAGGAAACAGGGTTGGAACCATAAGACCTTTTGATGTCTCTCTATCATGCCTATTCTTCCTTACGGGTTTGATGTATGCCCTTAACACATCGTTTCTTCCACTTTTTGTACTTAACAGCCAACAGTAGAACAAAATGCAGCTTCTTTTAAAAATGCAAATGGAGTTTCCAGTTCTCAATTAAAAGAACCATCTTCCCATCCATCTATTTATCCCTGCCAAGCATTTTTGTTTTGATGCTGGAAGTTTCATTATCTGAAATTTGCAGGCAATTACTGGGTCTAGTAACTCCCAAGATGTGAATATCCACCCCCCCCCCACACACACACACAGTCTGAAGTGAAAAGTGGCTTAAGTAAACTTCTCTCTGTCTCTATATATCTCTGTCTCTCCCTGTCTCTCTCTGTCTCTCTGACTCTCTGTCTCTGTCTCTCTTTCTCTCTGTCTCTGTCTCTCTCTGTCTCTCTGTCTCTCTCTCTCTCTCTCTCTCTCTCTCTGTGTGTGTGTGTGTGTGTGTGTGTGGTGCACATGCATACTAAGCAAAGGGAGTGGTGAAGGCACGTGGGAACAGAGATATCCAGAACCATACTTGTCCATATATTTGTCTCATTTTCCATTTTAAGCTCCAGAAATATTAATGAACATCCCTCTAAGTCCCATGAGAACCTTCTAGATTTACAGCTTTATCACAACCACTCATTCTCATTTTGGCATATAGTCAGACCAAAATTTGTCATAGTTTATAATGCTTGTTAATGAAGAACATCAAAAATTAATGCTCATTAGGGTGCTCATTAATATGCACGGTGCTCACCAGTTTGACTTAATTAAGTGCAGCAACACTTCATGATAGTATTGTGTCACCCAGAAGAGAAAGGGGGTTGTTTAGATTCAAACGGTGTTCCCTGGGGACAGTATTAGGAGAACTGCAGGTAGGGCCCATGTTAACTTCTTCTGGAAGCTTCTAGGCAGGTTAGAAAACAGGGAGCTCTTAGACAGCAAGTGGCTGTAGCACCTACTGGTATGTATGGTCCTACACTCCCATTTCTATGGACTAAAGTTGTTATTTGGTCAATAGAACTGAATTATATCAGGGTCAGTAGTACAGTCCAGTCTTGGCCTAGAAAGACCACTAAAGAAGGGAAGAAGCTCAAATCTTAACCTCAAAACAAGTACTTTGGGGCACAGTGAGGGAATAAGAAAAGAAGCACAAGGATAATAAATAATTATTTTATAAAATTGTAAAGAACAGTGAGAAACAAGGGTCAAATATCCAAACATGGACATATTTCAAAGGAAACACACAGCTGGGATTGTTTATGTGAGAATTTTGTTGTCGCTGACAATCTGAATTGGTTGAGACTGCTGCTAAGATGTTCACAAATATTTCAAACTTATTTGTTCCAGTGGGTCACTGTAAATTAAACATAATAGTTGATCTGTGGACCTTGTGAACCGTACTTAGACGATTTTAAACTTGGATGAAAACATCAATGGAGAAAATGACAGTGGGTCTGGGGAATTTGGAAGGTGGGTCTCCTACCTACTCTACAGATACATGAACTTATAGAAGCTAGTTGATCTTGCTAAGCCTCAATTTGTTCATCTGTACACTGTTGGACAGAACTGGAGGGAATGTTCATTTCCTTTGGGTAGTTCAAGATGCTCGAATATAGGCAATTCCATCAAGTTTAGTATAATATAGGGATTAAGCAGGACAATATATTTGAAAACAATTTTAAACCAAGGACATTGTTGCCAGTAGCACAGATGGCATTTCTCTTAGGTCAGCTCCTCTTCATTCATGCAGCTTTCTTAGGCAGCCATGCCATGATTCTAGAAATTCTAACACCCTGGGTGTCCATTGGGATTGTTCCTTAGGCTTCCAATCCTGCCATACACTGACTGGACTCTATGGCTTTCTGGAACCTCCACACACATCTCCATGACTTCACCACTCTCACACGTGTCTGACTGATACAATTGGTTTCACATGTACAAGACTCATGTGCTCTGCAGCCAGCTTTAGATGGAGCTTGGTCAGTGTTAACCACATTTACACTGACTCGGGAAGTCCTTGCCTGCCATAGGTAGTTAGTGTTCTCATCATCATCATTTGAATTCATTATTTTATTTACTTATATCCCAATGTTGCCCCCTCTCTCTTTTCCTACTGTTCCATAGCAAATCAAATTTGCATTAACAGTGCTGATATTTTTTAGCAGTTACAAGTGCATGCCACATCATGAACTTTAAACTCATTTGTTTCTCATCCAAAGGACACATTTTTCATATCTTTTTTGCTCCACTTGTACTTTCCCATGGTATAGTTCAGTAAGAGCAGTGACACAAAATCATACAACAGTCTTGAATGCTACCATGCTTGAGATTTTCTCTGTTCATTACTTTTGAACTCCCATTCAAGGTGTCTTAACACAGGAGAAACACAACCAGATGCTTTGTTAGAATATAATTCAAATTGGCCACTAGACCACTCCCTCATGGAAAGTTTGTTTTATTTTGAAACTTCATAAGCCAGACAAGCATACATTGTCCACATTTATCATGGTATTCGGATCCTACAAATGTCCACCAGAACGGCCCACTAAGCTCTGCTTACATCACATTAGGCCTGCTTTAGCCCCAAGATCCAAATTCTTCCACATTCCCCTTTGAGTACTGTTTCTAAAGCCTAGGAGTCAGATGGTCAGTTTATCGCAGCAATGATCCCACATTGGTACTAACTTTTAAATTTGTCATTTTTCTTATTTCTGTGACATAACTAACAAAAGGGATTTAAGAAAGAAAATGCTTATTGGGGCTTATACCTTAAATAATATAATGATGGGAAAGGCACAGAGGTAGGAGTATAAGGTATCAGGTCCCATTCTGTCCAGAGTCAGGAAGAAGAGGGAAATAATGCTGGTACTTAGACTGCTTCTTATTCATTTAACCTAGGATGCCCATGGGATGCCCATGGGATGGTGCTGAACACATTTAAGATGGGTCTTCTCAGTTCAATTAACCAAAATTAGATATGAAACAAAAGTAATTTCAAATGTCTATATACACATTCACATCTCTCTTCATATCTTTTGCTAAGTAGACAAAAAAAAATATTCCTGGAAAGAAATGGTACAAATTTGTACATGAAAAAGTAACAATGAAACACACACACACACACAACCAAAAAAGTAACATATAAACACACCAAAATATTAGTTGTGATAATCCAAATATTTTCATGCTGAGAAGGCAGGGCAAAGAACTAAGTAACTTTAGCTAGTACTAGTCACTAAAGCAGTCACTAGGCCAAGCCCAAGTAGTCAGGCTTGACATTGTGCAACGAAACAATAGGGGAAAGCTAGAAAAGTAATAAGATAGAAGCTTAATAAATAACTAATAACCAAAAGCTCATAAATGCTTAAAGACTAGAAAAGGCCCCCATTGAGCTCTCTACAAGAGCTAGAAATATAGAGAAGTGAAAACAACCAACATTTCAGACACCAAACAATATAATAGGATAAAGTATAACTTCAAATTAAAATACTAGCTTTTGAGAGGATCTAATATAATGAGATAAAATATTCCTTCATCCATTTGTGGAATTGCTAGTCTGGAACTCACAAGAAATGGTTAAGTGGAACACCATTCCAATAAAGGGGATCCAGGGTGTTGGTGGAAAAAGATAGCTCTATACGTAGTGTGTATGTGTGTGTGTGTGTGTGTGTGTGTGTGTGTGTGTGTGTATTGTGTGTATATATATACTTTGAGGATATATGCAGAAAGCCAGAACACACACACAATCCTCTGGCAATCATACAGTAAAGACTTGGACTCTCTCTGAGGAACCGACTATGATATTAAGTTAGAATAATTTGCTTTATCATTCAATGCAGATAAGAGCAAATGGTATATTGTATTGCACACACATCTCTAGCAGAAATAAAGCTGCGACCTTTGATAGGTGCATTGTATTGTGTCTGTTCAGCGGGTACTCTGGCATTTTTTCTTGCCTTCCTGAGTCTGAGCTTCATTCTCAAACAAACCAACTGCAGGGTATTTCCATAATGATTTGAGGCCATTCTTTAGCCCTTTCCTGCTCTGAAAATATTCCCTCCTTGGGTTCTTTGTTCGGAAACATATTAGTCTGCATTTATATTTGTTGGATGCTATTGTTTCTTTACTCATTGTTGCACTTCAAACTGCAGCATTTGCCAAGCTTGGGATTTTGATCACTGCATCGTCCTCCAGCTCATTAATGTAAATAATAAAGAGCCTGGTTTCCGATGCCAGTCCCTTTCAGAACCATATTAATAATTCATTTCCAGCTTGACAAAGTCCTCTCGGCAGCTGCTTTGTTTGAGGTTTTGCTCCTTATAGTGGCGATAGGTCAATTGTCTTATGGTGAGATTGAACTAAAGGGCCCGAGAAGGGCATTTGTATTCCCTGCATGTGACCATGAGGGATTAATAGTGTGTGTTGAGGGGCAGTGGCACCAAGTCCTCTTCTAAGGATCCCTCTGGAGACTTAGCCTCTTGTTTCAGTATTCCTTCCAAATCTTCTCTTTTTAGCATTAATTATAAAAGCAACTAGCCCAGCACCAAAATGTAGGAGCTGAATATTGCACAGGGAATGAAAAGTCTGCTTGTAAGACAAGTAATTTTTTGTTCCTTTTTCTATAAGAGAATATTCATTCTGCCCTGGTGAGTTTGGTTAAGAATGCCTGGTTGATCTGCATGATGCACATAGTGGGTACTTAGTTCTCCATTGCTTGTCTCATTTATAGTGTCTATTCAGGACAGTTGTCTCAGGGACAAGGATAAATAAGGAAAGAGCTAGCCAAATCACCACTGTCTCTCTCTGTTTCTATCAGATATTCCTACAAAATATCCAGTGAAAGATACAAGTCAAAGACACTATTTGAACATGTGACCAGCCAGAGTTTGAGATGGTTAAAAGAGTCTGCTCTAGATTGAAAGCCATGGGCTATGAAGCACCAGGTGAAAACCTTCAGGAAAGACAGTAATAGAACAAACTGTCAGTCCCCTACAGAACACAGTGTGAGGAAGACACAGGACATGAAAAAGCTAACAGGAGCTTTAAGTTATCAGAGAACAACGTCCACTACCAAATTATCCACGGGGAAGTCAGAGAAGGGAGCAAGGCTCTTAAGCAACCTCCCTCCATGGAGCTATGCTGGGAAAAGAGGGTGTACTGATTGTAAATACAGAACCAAACCACAGTTTTAAAATAGTTGCTCAGAGCTTCCCAGTCAGCCCAAAACAACACTGCTCTGCCAGTTTCATCTCCAGACTATACAGCTGCTGGGCACACTAAATAAAATCCCTTGAAAAAGACACGAGGCTTAAAATGCTAACCATTGTAATCATATCCAGTGGAGTACAGGAAACAGGCAACAGTGCTATTCCTTGAATGGGGCATGTTTCGGAGAAATAGATGTTGAATAGATCTAGTTCTTTAACAAAACAATCAGTCATCCTGACACTCTGGTTCCCCCAATAATCATCAAGACCCCCTAATGTTCCTTTCCATCAAACCATTTAGAGTCTTGATATTCTCTTCTGGGTAAAAGAGAATATAGTGTGATTAAGTAAATGAATTTCAAATAGACTAGGTATTACTCCTCCTAGTCAAATGCAACATACTCTGAGAGGCATGGGTGATAAAGGTGGGAAACACGGACTGTGTCTAAAACCAGACGATTTGGGTTTGTAAGCCTGGCTTTGCTAGTCACTGGCTATGTGCTTGGGAGACACTTTCCTTTATTTAGTCATCTACAAAGAGGAATCTGTGTGTTCAAATAGGACCTATATCATAGTATTGTTATTAGAAATAAGTAGAGTAACACCCGAATGGCCCTTTGAACTAGTGCACTTGATAAATGTTGGCTAAACAAACTTTGTTTATTAAAAAATCCTCTAGAAAGTTCTTAAGGAAGGATTTATAATGATGGAGTCTCAAGCACTGTGAGAAAAGGACACTTTGAGGCATGTCTCACAAATGCATTACATGGCTAAAACTCTCTAAACTAATAAGACCCTAAGCCCCTTAGAAATCTATTCACTCACAAAAGATAGCTACCCTTATCTCTCACCTTCAATTATTCTTTTGCCATCTAGTGAGCATATCTAGGACTCAAGCTGAAAGAAACAAAAGCTATGGTTTCAATGCCTCTGCATCCCCAGACCTTTGCCACTTGTCTACCTTTGCAAAGTGTTCACAGACTAAACACAAATCAGATTCAGTCTGATTAACAGTTCTGCCAACATCATCTGATGCTCACAGCTAAGCCACCTTCACCTTCTCACTCACCTCAACCCCCAGTTCTTGCTCCAGTCACATGGTTAAGGCTATGTCAGTTAGTCACCAGCACAAGTCAACATCTGGCATTCCATAGGGCTATAGCAGGTGGGGAAGGGATGAGCTAGAGGTCTGCCCCTGTTCATGAAAAACAGGCAGACCAAGAGGAAATAAAATACATGTCTCCATGAAAAAGATTTTTGCCCTATATCTACTAAGCCTCTAGGTGGGCAGTTTTACACCATATGGATGGCTTTAAGAAAACTACTGCTTCATGGTAACTTTATCTAAGGCTATAGACTGGTAAACATTAATCAGATTGGAATCCTCCTGGTTTGCAATGGAACAGGAGCCTGATGGCATACACTGAGAAGCTAGGCAAGTTAAAAATTCACTTGTTCAAATACTGAAGACCTTCACTTAGCAAACATTGGCATACAATACTAGGACTTTTCTTTGAAAGTATACCTTTTACCATTATTTCGCCATCCCCTTGTCTCTGCTTTTCCCTAGTAGCCTCATTGTGCAGTCCCAGACCTTGCAAGAATTGGCACACACCAAACTTGTCACCTCTGAGAAATCTGACCAGTCCCATCAGTAATCCATATTGTCAATGCCTAGCCCTTACCCTTTTTATTCCCTAACCTGGCCCATTTATTTTACTATTTTGTAATATTATTTTTTCTTTCTGTAGTACTAGCAATTTAATGAACAAAACTGAGTTAATGTATCAAATTACTGTGAAATGTGTAAATTACTGTGCTTTCTTCATCGGTAACAGCAGACACTTTGTGGTATCTTCCAAAACCTATCCTACCATTTTTAAGACAAAATGGCCAAATTGCATCCCCTACACAACTTGAAATGTGATGTAACCATGTCACTTAACCCTGAGTTAATTCTTGTGAGTAAATAGATTTCTAAGTAGCTTAGGGTCTTATTAGTTTAGAGAGTTTTAGCCATGTAATGTATTTGTGACACACAAGAGAAAGTATAAGACACCATCTATATAGACCCAAGCTTTTGAGAAGAGTCTGATTATCTAGGCTCGCTCATATTTACCACCCACTAGGCATAAATGCCATTGAAGGGTTAGAGAAGTTAGCAGCCACAATAAAAGATAAATCTATATCTCTAAATAACTATGGGAAGAAGAATCATTATCCTAATCTGAAAACCCACACAAGATTTCTATGTAATCAATAAATAAACCATTGTATCAAGATATTGCATATTTAGATTTGCTTACTGTCATGTTCATGCTAATTGGGATACCTGAAATATATGGGATTTTACAATATCACATACAGATACAATCTTTTACTACAAAAGTCTGGCTATTGAACAAGAAATTCCAGGAATCATGGTTAGACACAAAGCTGTAGAAATAGCGGATGTTGCACGGCACCCAATACATTATCTACAAAGACCATCCACTGATGGATCATAGCAGCACATATGATAGGAGATGGAGCTGGGCAAGGCATATATTCAATAAATAGCATAGGTGTTGAGAAAACCTGACTATAATGCAAAGGTTGGACTCCACCTAGAACAGTTGGAAAATCCAGAGTGATATCCATGGCCACAAACTATAGTTAAAGGAAGAGTCAACATACCAGTAAAAAATGCTAGAGGAACTCCAATCCAGAAGTGAAAAAAACTATCCAACATCCTTATCCTGTGTCCATAGCTTGCCAGTTGGTTGAATATCAAGAAGTGGGGTTGGCAAGACTCTAGGGAGAAAAGATTGGCAGGAGATAGGAAAATTATCAAGTGGGGACTCCACCCAAGAAAGGAAAATCCAAATTACTAGACAAGCTTCAGAAAAATCAAACCAAAATCATCTACAGGGACCACTAGAGGCTACTATAATTCACAGACAGACCAAAATACATGAAGTCTACTTTTGGCTCAGTGTTCCAAACACCACTCAAGACATTTGAGTTTGTTGGTGGTATATTTTCTGTCATCTAAAACATTGATTTTAGAATAAGGTAAATACTAGCAGAAAGATGCCTCAGTAATTAAGAGTCTTTCAAAGAGTTGGTTCCTAGCACCAAAGTATTTTGTGACTCAGAACCTAGGGTAACTTTAGTCGCAGAGTATCTTATGCCCTCTTCTGGCTTCTGCAAGTACCTGTATACATATAGCATAACTCACAGGACACCCTCCCCCACATGTACACACATACTCATAAATACAATAAGTTTTAAAGAATGAGGTAAAAGATGATCTGAACAGAAAAGTGGGGGTCCCTCAATGCAGTTGCAAAGCATTAGAGAATACAAAAGCAAAAGAAATGTGGGAAGAACTGACAATGTAATGATTCCACTTCAGCTAATGTCAGTGCTGGCCAACAAATCTTCATATAAGTCAGAAAGGCATGGCTAATGTCATAACAGAGGAGAACAATTAAAAATGCATAACATCATCTTCATTAAATTGGTACCATTAAAGACCAGAACTATTAGCACATTTAAGCATGCATGACCAGTACCTCTCTTGCCGGTTACTGAGCAAATCCTCTTTGTCCTTGTAAGAATCCACCCTAGCCAGATTCAAAGAATCAGCCAGCTAAATTCTGCCATGGCCAGAGTTAGAACATCATGTGTAGAAATTGCTGAAAACCTAGGTTTGTAGTCTCATCGTGCAATAGTGATCATTTTTGACATTGGATTGTTTGTTGTACATTCATTATCTGTCTCCCTCTGAGCCCTTTCACAGCAGCTAAAGGACTCCCTCTGATGGTCTCTGGGATTCATTCACAACTAACAACAAGGCATTGTTCTGTAGGATTTTCCCTCATAATACTTCTAACCACCCCCAAAGCCAAAACCCTGACAGCATTTAGTTAAAGCTTTGATTTAGCACTTTGGGTCATTTTTATTTTTTATTTTCCAAAGGTAAAAGGGAAATTGATATGATCTGTATTTGGAGTGGGAAAACACAAACACACACAAATATATTAAGTACATCCAACGTTTGCATAATTTAGTAGCTCGGCTCTCTCTGAAGCTAAGAAAATTTTGCCTTAAGGATTCTTTGCAAGTTACATCAATTAAAAAAAATGCTGTTAGTAATGGGATATTATCAGCAGTGCCTTGTGGAGGACAGAGATGTGCAGAAGCTAGTCACTGCAACAAGGAAGCTGGATACACAGTGTGATGTAGACAGAAAAAAAATTTAAAAAAAAAAATCCAGCCTGGCCACACAAAGCCCTGCAATTCTAACCATTTGTGTCAAAGATGTTGTGAAAGGAAGACGCAAAACTACAGGCATTTCTCTTTGAACACTCTTCTCTGCCAAGTGAAAGCCCCGAGGATCTAGGCTTATAATTCCTCAGTCCCATTCATCCTTCCTACCCTTACCCCAAAGCTAGCTGTTACTTGTTTGCTGCTCCCTGAACCTAGTCTCGCAGCCTCACTCTGCTTTGTTCTGCAATTGTACTTTAGCACTGAAAAGCAGCAATGAAAGAAACCAAGCTTCACTTTTAATATCACAGCAATGCTCATGATTTAGAACAGCAGTTTTCAAATACCAACTTTACTAGATAGTGCCAGGCAATGATGAAGTTTCCCTATTACTTTTGCAAAACTAGAAAATATGAGGTCACAGTAGTAAGAGTCTGTCATAAAGCTAACTGTATTCAGTAAAAATGTTGCCCATTATTGGGAGATTATAGCCTTCTTGCTTTTATCAGTAGAGGGGCATTAAAATATCTTTCTTTGTGTGAAATATTAGTTATATTAGATGATGGTTGAGATTTCTTTCACTCATTTTGCTTAGTTCTTATTTTACTTCCCAAAATAAAAACTGAGTAAAGTAAGGGTTATGAATATACTAATTTACAAAATTATCTTCTATAAACAGTTTGGGAATGAGATTTAAAAGGGTGGGAAGTAAAATGGATCTGATTTATTGTGAAGAGAAAACAGATAAGCCCACAGTCATATTCAGCTCAGATACTACAGTGGAGAAACAGGGCAGCAGCAGATGACCTGGGATATGCTAGGGAGAGATTAATTTCTATTTCATACTGAAGCCCACTTCCAAGTACAGCTCTCCTATCTGCCTGATTGCAGGGAGTCTCAAAACTGCACATTGGGATACATAGCACTGACACCCTTTGGAAATAAGACTCAAATTTTATTCTGATAGCAATTAAATTCCCAATTACCTGGAAGGCAAACACAGTTATGCAAATTACAGATGCAGGCTGACTAATATTAGAACTCAAATGGTTATCACTTCAGAGCTAGGCCTTTTGCATCTTCCCTTTTTTTTTTTCTCCAAAGGCTACAGTGAAATTTAGTTTAACTAAACTTTGTGAGTTAGGATTAAACTCGATTAATTTCTGAATATAAAATGTTATTTTAGTTTATCTGAAAATTGATCTTCTCCCAAATTGATCTCTCCTGAATCTTTTTCTCCATTTACTTCTTCATAAATGTATTATCTAATTCAGTCACTATATTATTTATCATCTATTATTATTTATTAATTCACTAACACTATCCTATAATGCAGCGATGGAATTTGTGTCGTAATGCTTTAAAGTACATTTGCATACTGAATAAAACCATATTGATTCTTAAGGATTTTTATGCTCTAGAAATGCTTGCTTCAGACAAATTTGCAAACAAATTTTTATTTGGTTTCACAAGACATTATTTTGACATGATTTCAACTGACGCCAACAAATCAAGCCAAGCTCTGCAACAAATGCCTTCTTAATGGGTTTTGCACTATTTGTTTTAGTTGACATCATTTATTATAATTTAACAGTGTTTCCTTCCTAGGGAAGTCCAAAATCAATAAAAAAAAAACATGGTGGCATATGTTTGTATTTAGTTGGCAATACAAAGGCAGCCAAAGGGCTTTGTCAGTCAGTGCATGATTAATAAAGTACAAGGTGTACTGGTATGGGGACATCTCATTGTCTTATAATACAAATTTTGAAATATCTTGGGATTCATACCCTTTGACTTTCATGTTAGCATAAAATTTCACATTAAGGATAAATCATCTTGGATATGTGGCCGTAACACAGCTTCATTGGTTCCTGGGGGTGGGTGGAGCAGGAACACAGGTGAGAGGAGGACAGCAAGCTAGCAATAGCATATGAAGACAAGACGTTTGAAATGTTATTACTGGGAGAGAACTCAAATTACGATTTCTGCCATTTCCACTGACTCTCATGGTACACAGGCTAGGAACAGAATTCCCAAAGCCCAAAAAGTTTTCCTCACAACAACCCTCTGGCCTTTTTAGGTAATTTTTCTCCATATTGACAGTTGGAAAATATGATTACAAATTCCAAGGAGAAAATGCTCTGGGTTGACTGCCAACTCTTTCACAAACACATTTTCAGGATCTGCCTGTCCCTTGATCCAGGTTCAATCCCTTGGTTCTCTTCTCTGGACCAGGCACAAATGAAATTCTTTCAGAGAATCATAACATCTCATGGTTAGAGGGATCTTAAGATCTAGTTCAGTGATTCCCAAATGCCAATTCCAGGGGCTAGTACCAAATCCTAATGAAATTTTGTGTTCTGAAAAATGAGGGCAATGGTACAGAAAGTGAAATATATTAACGGATTTTGCTCCATCCCTAACTTAGGGCCTTTCTATATGGAGAATTTGAGTAAGAGTGACTGAAATGGATTTCTCTCTTTCTTTCTTTCTTTCTTTCTTTCTTTCTTTCTTTCTTTCTCTCTCTCTCTCTCTCTCTCTCTCTCTCTCTCTTCCTTCCTTCCTTCCTTTCTTTCTTTTAATATATTTTATTAATTATTTTATTTACTTACATCCCAAATGTTGACACCCTCCTCCTGGTCCCTCCTTGCAGAGTTCTTGCCCCATAGCCCTGACCTTCACTTCTGAGAGGCTAGCCTTTTCTTTGCTATCCTCATTAGAAAGTAAACCATGAATCCCATCACATTTCCCTGTGGAGTGATTTAAAGGAGGGTACCATTCCTGTTTCCCCACTTTCATTGACTTCTCAGCTTGGGAGGGGAAGAAAATTGGTTTCCCCGGGAGGCACAATAGTTAATATTGTCAACTTGATAAGATGAAGGAGACAAATCTCCAGGTACACTGGAATGAAAATTATTTAGATTAGCCCCTTGCCAGGCCTGTAGAGAAATATCTTGATTGGGTTAATTAAGGTGTTATTCTAAAAGTGGGTGGTGGCATTCTCTGGACTTGGGTCCTGGACTGTATAAAAAAGTCAAAGGTGGCTGAGCACCTGCATGCTTCGCTTTCTACTTCCTGACCAGAGATACAATAGCTGCCAGAAGACCCTGTTACTAGAATATTCCCCATCCTGGAGGACTGTGCCGGTGAAATGTGTGCCAAAAACAATCGTTCTACCTTAAGTTGTCTTTTGTCTAGGTGTTTTGTTTGGTCAGCACATACAGTGATTACTTTCTCTTCCAGCTGACTCCTGTATAATTCAATTGAGAGTGAATAGCAAACACTAATTAAACATTTATTATACATAAGGTACTATGCACAGACTTTATATGTGAAGTAGATGTTAGTATCCCCATTTTACAAATGAGGAAAGTGAGGCAGTGGGAAGTTTAAGGAATTTTGCTTAGATCATTCAGTGAGTATGTGGAAGAGTATATATTCAGAGCCAGCCATTCTAGCACCAAATGCCAATATGTTTAAGTTTAAACAGAGGGGGAAAGTACTATATAAATAAAATCTTATCAGAAATCACTTAATTAAAGAATTAAAAGTTGCAAATCTGTATCAGTATCTCTTCTCTTTGTGTCTTCACTAGCTAGGCATACAGATATGATACTTTGACAAAAGCTGTCTTGATTTAAGTATCCACACACTTTAGGACTCACTAATATTTTTCTTAGTTTCTTATGATAGCACATTTGTGCTATCTCTTCTAAAAGGACCCTTTTCTTACAGCAAAATTAATGGTCTAAGAAAATTTGATAATTGTAATGACAGTAGGTCGATTCCTTGTTTGTTTGGGATTCTATAATTGAATAAATATCCATCCTTTCATTCCCCACCTCTCTCAGTCACTGAAGTGATCATTCAGTTTACATGTGACAAAAAAAGCCAGAGAATTCATTTATAGTTGTGTGTGTGTGTGTGTGTGTGTGTGTGTGTGTGTGTGTGTGTGAGACTCACCACTTTGTTCTTGTCTGTCCTTAGCATCTAACACAGGTCTGTCTATCATCAGTTACTACATTTTCCCTCAGTTATTGATATTTGATTTTGGCCTGATCTGGTAATTGATCTTGCCATGCCCTTGATTTCCTTGAAAAGGGATCTTGTTGAAAACCAAGGAAAGCTTGACAGTGCCCTCAGGTGGAACTGTGACAAACATTTTTCCTATTCAATTCACTTATTTAGTATGTTCCTTTGGCTACATATATTAAGCAGCACAATATTCATATTGTTCTGTCATCAGATGACCACTTCAGGAAGTACTAGTTTATTCAGTTGCTTATCAGCATGTACAAAATATAATAAAATACAAGGAAATAACAATGTTAACATAAATCTATTCATAGAGAGCCTTGATGGGTTAGAGTATAGTTCAGATTCCCTGTTCGAGAGACAGCTGCATCTTCTTGTGCAGTGCCAGCTTTATCCAATAGACAAAATGGTGAACGTCAGTGTGAACGGATTTGGCTGTATGGGGTGCTTGGTTACCAGAGCTGCCATCTGCTCTCCTCTTGGCATAGTGGAGACTGTTGCCACCAATGACCCCTTCATTGACCTCAACTACATGCTCTACATGTTCCAGTATGACTTCACCCACAGCAAATTCAATGGCACAGTCAAGGCCAAGAATGGGAAGCTTGTCATCAACGGGAAGCCCATCACCATCTTCCAGGAGCGAGATTCCACTAACATCAAATGGGATGATGCTGGTGCTGAGTATGTTGTGGAGTCTACTGGTGTCTTCACCACCATGAAGAAGGCCGGGGCCCACTTGAAGGGTGGGGCCAAAAGTGTTTTCATCTCTGCTCCTTCTGCCAATGCCCCCATGTTTGTGATGGCTGTGAACCATGAGAAATATGACAACTTACTCAAGACTGTCAGCAATGCATCCTGTACCACCAACTGCTTAGCCCCCCTGGCCAAGGCCATCCATGGCAACTTTGGCAATGTGGAAGGGCTCAAAACCATGGTCCATGCCATTACTGCCACTCAGAAGACTGAATGGCCCCTCTGGAAAGCTGTGGTATTATGGCCTTGGGGCTGCCCAGAACATCATCCCTCCATCCACTGGTGGTGCCAAGACTGTGGGCAAGGTCAACCCATAGCTGAACAGGAAGCTCAGTGGCATGGCCTTCCATTTTCCTACCCCCAATGTATCCATTGTGGACCTGAATGCCTCCTGCAGAAACCTGTCAAGTATGATGACATCAAGAAGGTGGTGAAACAGGCGTGTGAGGGTCCACTGAAGGGCATCCTGGGCTACACTGAGGACCAGGTTGTCTCCTGTGACCTCAACAGCAACTCCCACACTTCCAACTTTGATGCTGGGGCTGGCATTGCTCTCAATGACAACTTTTTAAAGCTCATTTCCTGGTATGACATTGAATTCAGCTACAGCAATAGGGTGGTGGATCTCCTGGCCAACATAACCTCCAAGGAGTAAGAAACCCTGGACCACCCACCCCAGCAAGGACACTAAGGTCAAGAGAGATGGCCTCAGTTGCTAAGGAGTCCCTATCACCACACCATCCCCAATACTGAGCATCTCCCTCAAAATTTCCATCCCAGACCCCCATAATAACAGGAGGGGCCTAGTGAGTTCTCCCTATTCTCTTGAATGCCAACAATAGAGTTTGCTGTACCTCAAAAATATTTTTTGAAATTATAATATAATTACATCATTTCCCACTCACTTTACTCCTTCCACCACCCCACCACCCCCATGTTCACATTCATAAGGGTGGTGATAGGATGTAATTTTTCAGATAAAAGGAGTGAATTCAAGGAATCTGTTGTGCAGCATGAATACTCTTAGTTACTGTTCTATTTTTCCAAAGAGACAGCATAATCAAGAATTATAAAAGGAAGCATTTCATTGGGGGCTTGCTTATAATTTAAGAGGGTTAATCTATGACCATTATGGCAGGGAGCATGGTGGCTGATAGGCAGGAACGGTCTGAGAACTCACATTTGGTACACAAGTTACAGGCAGAGACAGGGTAAGACTGGGCCTGACGTGAGCTTTGTAAACCTCAAAGCCCACCCTCAGTAACACATCCACTCCAACAGAGCCACGCCTCTGAAACATACCTCCTTCTTAAACAGTTCCAGCAACTAAAGGTACTAAGCATTCAAATATATGAGATCAGGAAGTAAGCAAAGGTCAAGATAAATGCCTTTCTTGGACAAAGGCTTAGAGTGAAACTATGACAGAAGGACTATAAACAGAAAAACATTATGGCATTAATTCAAACTATGAAATAACTCTTGATAAGTACTATATTCATCACTTTTCTTGTTGCTGGTACAAAACAATGGACAAAAACAACACCAAAATGGAAGGGTTTATTTTGGCTTGCAATTTGAGGGAATGCAATCATCATGGCAGGGCAGTCATGACAACAGGATTGTGAGGTTGCTGCCTATATTGCATCTATAGTCAACAAGCAGAAAGTGATGAATCCTGATGCTAAGCTCACTTTCCATTATCATTTAGTCTAGGACCCATGGTAGCTTGCAAGTGGGTAGGCTTCTGTCTTAGTTAGGGTTTTACTGCTGTGAACAGACACCATGACCAAGGCAAGTCTTATAAAAAACAACATTTAATTGGGGCTGGCTTACAGGCTCAGACGTTCAGTCCATTATCATCAAGGTGAGAGCATGCCAGTATCCAGGCAGGCATGGCACAGGCAGAGCTGAGAGTTCTATGTCTTCATCCAAAGGCTGTTACTGGAAGACTGACTTCCAGGCAACTAGGGTGAGGATCTTAAGCCCACACCCACAGTGACACACCTACTCCAACCAGGTCACATCTATTCCAACAAGGCCACACCTCCAAATGGTGCCACTCCCTGGTCCAAGAATATACAAGCCATCACAGCTTCCCACCTT
Organism: Mus musculus; assembly: GCF_000001635.26. Taxonomy (NCBI): domain Eukaryota; kingdom Metazoa; phylum Chordata; class Mammalia; order Rodentia; family Muridae; genus Mus; species Mus musculus. The sequence continues at coordinate 47,474,261 of NC_000086.7, forward strand.
CATTAATGTAAACTAGATATTCTATCACAGTTGTTTGTCTCCAAGGTAAATCTAGATAACCCAAGGTAAATCTAGATCCCATGAAGTTGATAATCAATATTAACCATCTCTCATTATTTTGATACATTCCATTTCATGAAAATCAAGAAAAAAGAAACACAGAGGAACACATCCTCAATGTTACAATGCAAGGCCACAGATAAAAAGAATTTTTCTTGAACATATCCTTATTGAAATATATTGATTTGGTCAAGTAATAGATGCTGAATGTTAAGATTAAAGAAATACCTGATGCTTTTTACATACTGAATATGCTAGGCTCACATGAGGTGGAAAATTCATTGAAGAAATTTGGGAGTGATAGAAGAAAAACAACTATGATACAAACAAACCAACCAGATATTTAACCAAACAAAGGAAACTTTTTATGGATGAATTTGGAATGAAAATGGTCTTTGCTTCAGTTCCCAAATGACACCATTGCAGTGTGCTTAACAGTCATGTGTTTCAATCAGGCCCTTTCAAATAAAGGGCATGTTATATGGGAATCAAAACTTGGTATTACCAAAAGGCTTTCCCTGGCCTAAGTGGGGACCACTACTCTAAGGCCAAACTGAGTATCTGTGAGGCCAAATGTCACTCAAGAAGACCTTTAAAAATGTGAGTACTTTGCTTTCACAACTGTTCTGCCCTGTTATAGCACTATCCACTTTCCTGTCAGCTGCCTTTTGTTCCCTGAACTTTGAGTTTCTGCTTCTCTCAGTTCCTTAACAACACCAACTTCTTTCCTAACTTAGTCATCTCAACAATGCTTTCCTCTTTAGTGTTCTGTACCTTGGGATCTTTTACTGTAATTTTCAAAGTGAAGACAAAGTATCCTGTAAGAGACTCTCCTACTGAGGGTAAGTTAGCATAGTCCTAAGCAGTTTCTCTTTCAAGGTTGGGGTAGAGTGCTTGCCTAGTACACACATGGCCTTGGTTGAAAATAAAACAGTATTTCAGCTGTAGAATCACAATAGAATACATTAAAATCTGTCTATGAGTGGCTGAGAGGCTTGTGGATGAACTGCAGAACCATCCTGAGCCTGTCAGGTTTTTATCCCTATAACTTGAGATAATAATAAGTACACAATTTGTCCACTAGGCAGAATAAGTGAAGACAGATAAAGAAAGGTTTGATTCTCAGATTTTGACATAGATATCCAAGTTAAAGAGGAAGACAATAAGTGAATTTTGAAGATATTTGTTTTATGAGTCATCAAGATAGTGCTGATCTCATGGGACATGAAAGTATAGTGATGGTGACCAGAGGCTGGAAGAGTGAAGAAGAAAGAATGAAAAGAGGTTGGTCAATGGATACTAAGCTAGAATAGAAGCAAGAAGCTTTGGTGTGATGTTAATAGAGTAGAATAACTATAGGCAAAATAATGATATGTGTACAATAATTATGTACTGTACATAAAAATAATAGAGTTTGGATTGGAAAGATTGCTTGATAGTTAGACTGCTCGACATACAAGCATATCTACCTGAGACCATATACCCCCCCCCCAGGACCCATGTAAAAAGCCAGGCAAGGCTATAATATAATATAATATAATATAATATATTATCTATATTGTCTGTAACTACAGCACAGGAGGAACAGTTGGTTCCCCAAAGCTTGTTGTAGTACACCGAGACAATCCAAAATAGTAGACTCTAAGTTAAGGAAGATATCTTGTCTCAAAAAATAAAGTAGATAAAATTTGAGGAAGGCATTCTGATCCAAATGTTGACCTTTTGACCTTCTAGGCACATGCTACAACTATACACACACATGTATACATGTATAACACACACACGTACATACACATGCCCTCACACAAGCATGCATGGACACGTGCATACATGTATGTGTAGGGAAAAAAGAAGAAATAAGGATCTTTATGTTTTCACTTATATAAAAAGTGTTTGTGGTGATATCTATATTATTTAATCTGATTTAAACATAATATCTCATAAATATTTATAATTGTATGATGTTTTCATGTTACATTTAAAATAAAATGAAAAGACAGTGTTGTCTTTATGTCCACTGAGATTGGAAAATATGTTAGAACTCAGAAAAAAAAACTTTTGAGCTGAAAATAACAAAAGCAAAACGATCATTAACCTTTAATGACTCCACATAAATAATCACATAAATAATGGGATTATCCAGATATATGAAGCTAGGAAATAAGAATGTCAGAAGGTTATGATCAAGGCTCTGAATAATAGCAGCAGTTTACTAGATGATGAGAGTGTGTAGTTTATGTAGGGTTAGTGGTGTCCCACGCCCACTCTGCCACAGGGCTCGGGCCACTTGGGGAGGTGGGACATGGGAGTTTGACTGCACTTACCTGACTCTGTTGCCTGGAGCATGTCTGGCTACGGGAAGCCATGAGACCCCACTCCAGGGGTAGGGGAGCGCAGTCTGAGATTCGGGGACAGCCGGAGCTGGCTCAGGGTATCTCAGGCTCTTGAACACCCAGGCATTGCTGGATGTTGTGGTAGAGCTGAGAACAGAGTGGGGGCCAGCGGGCTGGATCTAGCCTGGGCCAAAGGGGAAAGCAGGAAGAGCTCTGGCTGGGTCCCGCAGGGAGGAGAGAGTCCTTGGCTTGCTGGGCAGGTGTCTTGGCTTGGTGGAGGCCATGGCTGGGAGTGCTGAGAGGCCTTCTGTGGGAGATTAGACAGCTGGCTCTTTAGGCGAAGGCCTGTCCCATAGCTCCCTATGGTAGATTCTGATGAAAAGAGACAGTCCATGGCTTTAAAGCATTTATTGTCATGGCGGAGAGTTGTGATGAGTAAAACCGTACCCCACTTTCTCAGGGCAGGCCTGAGGTTAAATACCTTTTGCAGGGAGGAGTGTTTGAGAAGGAGAGCTTAATTGGCTAAGCCCTTTGGGCCTTTAGGTACTTCATTAAAGTGGAGATCTGTCTTGAGGCTAGTGACCACAAGTCACATCCTCTACCTGTGGAGGCCTTTGGGGTATTGCCCTTATGAGACTGATGGCCACAGATCTATGGAGAGCTTTGGCCTCATTCCAGGAGCCGGGTGTCCAGAAGCATGGCAAAATGCCTACCATCCCTGCAGGGTCACCGGGTTTCAAGACTGCTTGACCAGGGACCAGGCTGCCTTTCACAGTCCTATGATGTGGCATCATAGAATGTCCTAGAAAGCCAGCACATGAGCATCTAAGACAGGACAACTGTAAATTCAAGTCTTAAGTGGAACACAGAGTATAAACCATAGACATGGGGAGAGAGAAGAAGACCCAGCAGGGGAGGGGGTGGAGAAATGATTCAAGAGAAGAATCAACCTTACCTCCATGGCAGTAACTAACAGAGGCAAGACTTTTGAAAATGGTGTATTCAACAGAGTTAAATACCACAGAGCAACTGAAATGAGGAACAATACTGGTTTATTGAATTTGACAGGCAGGATTTTTTTTTTTTTTTTTTTTTTTTTTTTTTTTGGTGTTCTAGTGGCATCGAGGGAGAGAAGTGTAACTCCTAGATGTGCATGTCGAAAGATTACAAGTTTATTTGAATGCATTTAGAAACTGGATTCTCGGTAGACTCCTGAAGTATGTTCCCATTATAAGTGATTGGCAGGTTCTAAAGAGGCAAGCAAGGGTTATGAGAGCCCCAAAGTCAAGATTGGCTACTTTCTCAGAAAGCACTTAGGAGGGGAGGTTTGTTAATGCAGATTAAGCAACAGCTAATGAATGAAAATGTTGCCTCTTACTATGTAAATGGGGAAGCTGGTTTGTGTACAATGTGGTTAATAATGAATTAGAGCTTTAAGTCTCTCGCTCCTCACACTGATTATAATATAGTATGGGATTAAATGATCATGTTTGTTTTAACCTTGATTTTTGCCTACCCAAAATAGTGAGGTCTACAATGTAAGCCATGGGCTGCTAATTTAGCACGGAGCAAGTTGAAAGTACTCTTTTCCTAATTCAATTCGAGTTTATTAAATAAACAGGGCTGTACAGAACATAGCTCTATTATAGCCTAGAGCTCTTTCTCAGAAGGGCTTGTGTAAGAACTTCTACAAGAATCAACTAGAAGCTCATTGAAACGAGGAAAGTGAGTCTGCTAAAGTGTAGTTGGGAGAATTGGCAGGACTAGGTCTGGTGATGAGCCAATTCAGAAGAGCCTGAGCACCTCTTCAAAGGAGCAGCATGTGAAAAGGATTCAAAAGGACTCCGGGACTTCCCTAAACAGTCTGCAACCTGCAAGAGGAATCTAAGTAAAGACGGATTCATAATCAGCAAAGAACACTTCCATTAGTAATAGCTGTTTAAAGATAAATATACCACCTCAAAGGTAAGCTCCCCACCACTATAAAATGTCAAGGTCAGAATTAGGTGGCAATTTATTGCAAATGTAATAAAAAAATGGGAGTATTAGGATTAAATTAGGAGTATGACAGGAATAAATCAAAAAGACATTGGCTAATTAATAGGCAGGTTTAACTTCTCATATGATTTTGTTGGACTGGAGATTTCAAAGCTACAGCTATGAGATCATCACAGGCTTAATAGTTATCTTCTGACAGATCAACATGGCCTTCAATCTTCAGGGACACCTCAAGGTTCTTTGACGTTCCAACCACCATGTCCTCACTAGAAAGAGAAAAGGCAAAAAATTTTGTTTTCTGCAAAAGGAGATAGGCTTAAATGTATCTACTCTTTTATAGAACTTTTCTAGAAGTTCCATATAACAACTAAGAATTGGTATATTTGTATTCAGTATCCACATATAAGAATGAAAGAGAGACCTTTATCTTGGGTAGATGTATAAACCATATGGAAATAAGCATTATGTACCTAAGGAGAAAGAGCAGACATATGAGAACAAGCTGAAACCACTGGTGATAGGCACGTGTTGAGTTCAGATTGAAAGTTTAAGATCTTTTCTAATACTTAAATTGTATGAGACCATACCAGACATATTCACCAATATCACTTTCAACATACTTTCCATCAAGAAGGCACGAACTATTTTACATGTTACCCTAGCTGTTGGTTTAGCCAGTTCTCTGCATCCGGTTTCCTTTGTTCTAATCATCAGAGTGGCTTCCTGTTTTCTGTCTGTACCTGGATTAATGTAGTTCTAGAAACTATTAATCTTATTAGTGAAAACATTCTTTCTTCACAGAATCTCTTAGGAAATAAAATATAGTATAAGGTAAGCAGGTTTAAGTGAAAATAATTGGTTGAGGAGAGACATGATGCCTAGAGGCAGTTCCTTTGTATGGGAGAAAAGCCGCCAACACTTTCAAAGTAGTCAAGAGAACAGCGATTCATTCAAATAGCAAATATTATTGAGCATTTCCACTGTGTGTCAGGCACTTTTAAATGCTGGAGATAAAGGGGCAAACACAATCGGCATTGATTCTGGCTTTGTGGAACTTATTAATTCCAAGACGAATAAAATATTTTTAAAAGCCTTAAGAGGCTAAGGAGATGGTTCTGTCAGTGAAATCCTTGCATACGTGCATGAACACTTGAACTCAGTCCCCTTGGACACACAGAAGCTGGATATATTCACATGAACCTGCAAAGGCAGTACTGAGGAAGCAATGAAAGAAAGAGGAGCTTGCCTGTCAGAGGTCTGAGCTCAGGGAGAAACCCTCTATGAGAAAAATAAAGTTGGGAAACAACTGGGAAAGTGGCATCAAAGTGTAGATGCCACAGAAGCACATGCATGTGCATACACGCCTGCACACGTGTACACAAATACATGAACACATACACATACAAATAATGATATAAAACTTAAGAAATGTTGTGACTGGGGACATAGGCCAAATACAGATGAACAAGAATCTAGTTATTTGGCCTTTTCTTGGATTTGTAAAATAAAATGAGAGGCCCGATGTGGTGGCACACCTGTGTAATTCTGGCACTTTAAATGTGCATGCCAGAGGATCAGCAGTTCAAGACCATCCTTGGCTATAGCAAGTTCAAGGCCAACCTGTGCTACATGAGATCTTATCTCAAAAAAAAAAAAAAATAGGGGACTGTGGAAAGGAGAGAAGGAGGATGGGAAGGGAGACATTGGGTTATAGAGGCTATTCTGAACTAATATACAAGGAACAATTTAATGGTTCTGTCGCATTTAATCACTGTCACATTTTAGGAGCAGGAAGGAGAGCTTAGGACAATTGGTATTATACATGTGAACCTGAACTAGTATCTATAGATGACCTTGAAACTATTTTCTTCCTGTGTGCTCCTTTGTGGTTTCTTTGAGGCAGTGTTCTTCAGTGATCACCATTTACCAACCCTGCTTTCCATAATCCTTCCCTCGCCTGGTGTCTGGTTATGTAGCTCTGTGTCAACCCACTGTAAATATTACTGCATTTGCAAGTATAATAACAAATTCCAGGCAACTTTGCCTTTCCATATTGTCTGACAAGAGGCCATAATTGTTTTGAATTTGTACTTACATCCTGAAACATTTTGCATGCTGCATTTAATCACTGCCACATATTAGGAGCAGGAAGGAGAGCTTAGGACAATTGGTATTATACATGTGAACCTGAACTAGTATCTATAGATGGGATCTTGTTCGGACTCATATATCCTTATGTGGATCACAACTCAAGGATCTTGTGTGGCTAAGTCCTTCCAGACAGTTCGGCAGCATTGTTTTGTTCTTAACTTGCTTGAAATCTATAACCACTTCAAGCAAAAACAAACATGCTCTGTATTTAAAGAAATTCTCAGTTTTTGAGTGGTTTGACAGCCTAATCCCAATGTCTCTTTCAAAGTATTCTTTCCCTTTCCATTCGTTCTACATGCTTTGCCTTTGGAAATGATAAGCAGTTTGGACTTGACTATTAGCAGTACTGCTTAGTATGTCCCCCCCAGTGGTTTTCTAAAAATTACTATATTTCTCTGGGTGAACTGTAAGACGTTTTATAGCAAACTAAATCTTGTTTTGGCTGTTGTTGTTTAATGACAACTGTATTCCTTCTTTCTTTTCTGCTTCTGCTTCCATTTTGGTGGGGTGGGGGCTCAGATTCTCTAATTTCTTAATTATACACAGGATAACACAAAGGCATTTTCATGGATGTATATAATGTATTTTAAGAATATTTCTCTTATATCTCTCCACACTCCCAATTTCTCATCCTTCCCTCTCCCATCAGTTCCCTCATTTCCCAAATAGTTTCCGAATCTGACCCAAACCATTCTCTCATATGCTTACTCTTGCCCTATGCTACTCCTATATGTATTGACAATGACTAATCCTGTGTGTGATCTTGGTCAGTCTGCTTAATCTTTGAGATACTTTCCACCACTTTGGTAGAGTTATACTCAATACCTACTAAAGGTAACATGGAAATTGTGGTGGTTTGAATAGGTATAGTCTCCATCGATTCATGTGTTTTAATGCTTGGCCATAGGGAGTGGCGGTATTAGGTGTTGTATTGTTGGAGTAGGTATAGCCTTGTTAGGGGAAGTGTGTCACTGTGGAGACAAGGCTTTGAGGTCATATATGCTCAAGGTATACCAGTGTGGTACACAGTCTCCTTCTGCTGCCTGTGGATCAAGATGTAGAACTCTTGTCACCAGCACCATGACTGTATGCTGCCATGCTTCCCATCATGAAGCCTCTGAAGTGGTAAACTGGCCCCAATTAAATTTTTTCCTTTATAAGATTTACCTGTGTAAGAGTTGCCTTGGTCATGGTCTCTATTCACAGCAGCAAAATCCCAACTAAGACAGAAGTCCTTAAAACAATACCACCTAGTATAAAGTTTAGGACATAGAAGAGAATAATGTAGTAGTCTACATCTCAGCCATCTGAGCTTCATGCTATGCAAAAGTTATGTGTTTTAAGACCCATGTCCTCAGACTAATGTCCTCTGTCATTGTGACCACTGTAGCGAGTTAACACATTACCACTGCCTCATAATGCATCTATGTTTCAGATGACGTTTCCTCCAGAGGAATGTCTCAGTTTCAGTTGAGCTGACACCTGAACATATTAAATAGATCTCTTCTTGGCATTTTCTATTACAGTTCTCTGCTGTATCCATGTTCATCTTGGCACTTAGCATAACTTGAAGAAAATCACTTCTGTGTTTGAGCACTTTGTTATTTTCTCTTTGTCTGTGGGGTGAGCCATGCTCAAAGGCAAAGACCATACTCTTTTTAAATTAACACTGAGTTTCTCAACCATAGAAAAATCTGTTATATAGAACAATGATATATAATGATAAATATTTGGGAATATAGTGGTGGGGCTGTTAGATGGATGGATATAATAAGAGGAAAAACAATTGAACATTTGAAAACTTTTTAATAGACATTTTAGGCACAATGAAAAAGTGGGAGAATAAAATTTTTTAGTAGACATGTTTCTAGCTACCTCAAATTATATGAAGATTGACTTCCTTAAACAGAAAGGGTTAGGGAAGTTTTGAGTAAGTGGAGACTTGTACAGAGAGAAGTTGGATGTGAAGAATTTGGAAAAGAGAATTAACACAGAAATTCCTAAAATACTATGCTTATCACCCAAGGCTTTGCATATGGAAACACTGGAAGAGGGCTGTCTCACACTGCCTTCTTCCTATTCCTTTGTCCTTCCTGCCTAGAATCTAGCGTGACAGCCCAGCTGCTCAAACTCCCACACTCTAGCAAGAGTCCTTAGCTTGTGAAGTGAAAAATACAACAGCACCAACCTGTCACAGCTGAGGAATCAGAAAACAAGTTAGGTTTTCGAGCTGTCAGGTTGAGAAGGATTTGCAAGCGCCTTCCCACCTACTCTATGCTATGAAGATGGATTTCTAGAGGTTTTAGAGAGATTTGTACTATGGCTTTGAGGTTTACAAAATGCCACCATCTGAAGACTTTGAATTATTCTTCCCCTGTATTTCATTTGTAATGTACATTTGCCAGCATAAAAAAGTATTAAAAGGACATTTGAACAGTAATAAGACCCTTAGCACTTATGAGCAGCTATTTCCTTTGAAATGGAGTTGTTGTGCTAGAGGAACATAAGCAGTCGCAAACTAGGTTAACCCTTCATCTGCCAAAATCTACTGATACCTGGTATGGATTTATGAATCCACAGCCTAACTTCTTAGTTCCTGAAAGACGTAAAATCTAAGAATTTTGACTAAATGTTTTCTGTTCGTTCCTTTTCTCATCTCCTGCCACACTCCATTCTCAATGTGAAGGAGAAATAAATTCCCAAGAACTCATTGAAACCAGTTTTAGTTCTAGCTTCATGAATTAACTATCTAACCTCTGGTAGGTCAGTTAGCTTCCTTGAGCCTAGTGTTCTCAAACATAGAGTGGAAACAATACCAGCTTCTGTTAAATACAGATTTTGGATTTTTAAAAAGTCTTCTATGAAAATACACAACATGATCCTGACATGTCTTAAGTGTTTCATAGTCACTTTGGAAACTGTACTTGGGTGATTGTTCATAGGCTCTATGCCTTAGCTTCCTACTTTACTAACTAGAAATTGACTTTAAATTACTGCGAATATTATTGATTGCATCTATAAGTGCTTGAGACTCTGTTTCTTGTTAACACTAGCTTTCATTCATTTGATTTGTCTATAGATACAATGGAAGAAATCTTCATTTAACAAGCAATGCTATTATCACTACAAATACTAGTTAACAATGTTTTGCTATATGTTGGCTTCCCAAAGTACTTTGAGACATTCAAACTGCACAAAAAACTAATAATAACATTCCATTTATAGTTTATTTAGTTTATTGTTCATCTTCAAACAAGAATAGTCTTGAAAACAGACTATATGTTGCAGGTGAAAATTTGACAGTCAGCCAAGGCTTAATTCAGAGTCAATAAAGTAATGCCCCAATGGCTAGGTGGATGTGCAAATTTTCTCCACATGATAAATAAGCAGAGCATGATTTCTATCAGATCAATCTGAGCTTGAGTCATTCCTTCTCTAATCAATAAATCTGAATGTGAGCTGAAATATGAAGTCAATAGATAGAGTGTTACATTCACTTTAAACTCCTTCATCAAACATACCTAGCAAGTTTTCTATTATTTCCATAAATTCAAAATACCAGGCTTTTTCTTTTAACACGTTAAAGGAAGTGTTACAAACAGGACTTGCTTGGATCTTGTTAGAAATCCACACAGATTCTCTAACCTTGCCAACATGGTAGCTACAATTACATTGGAACTATACTATAAAGCAAAATTGGGTTAGAGGCAACACCTATGAAAATTGTGTTGTTTGAAAATTATTGCTAGGGTAGTTTAGAAGTTGATGAGCAAGTCTATGGACTTGAAGGCTTTTAAATACTATGGGAAAGTATTCTGTATTTTTGCCCAAGGTCAAATCCTTCCCACTTCTTTCCTTAATGTGTTAACTTTCCACAGAATCTTTCCTTAATAATGTTAACTCTCCACAGAATGTATTTATGTACACATAACCAAGCCAGCCTTATCAAAGCTTCAAATCTTGACAAAGCAATGCTTGTATAACATTGCTAAAAGTTTATTTTGTTAAATGGTCTTGTTGTCAAACTGCCTGCCTTCGAAGTGTTTGCTTATGTTTATACCAACAGATCTGAGCTGCTCTCAACCTTTGTAGGAGGGGCTTTTTTTGGCAGGGGTATCAGTCAATGCAGAGACTTATAACTGGTCAGAGTGCTGAGAATAAGAAGAGAAATGACTGAGTCCTCAGCCCTAAACGTGACATTTCAGAAGATGGGGCAAGATGAATCAAGTGCCATAATATGGGAAGGAGTGCTGTGATAAGGCTAACCTTGTCAACATGGTAGCTACAATTACATTGGAACTAGACTATAAAGCAAAATTGGGTTAGATAGGGACATGATAGGGGAATTGAACTCAAACCTGCACAAGATAAACCCAAGTCAACAATCCAGCATGGAGGTGGGAGAAGCTCAAGAGGTCACAGCCCCTAGCTGAAAACCTATTCAGAATTCATAGCTGTTGGAGAAAAGGGTCACTTTTCTGTGGGATTTGACCATTGGTACATCCAGGCTGCAAAAAAAAAAAAAAAAATGGCCCTGTGCCCATGTTGGTAGCACTAATGGGACTTGGTGGAAAGGAAGAAAGAAAGAAAGAAAGAAAGAAAGAAAGAAAGAGAGAGAGAGAGAGAGAGAGGGAGGGAGGGAGGAAGGAAGGAAGGAAGGAAGGAAGGAAGAAAGAAAGAAAGAAAGAAAGAAAGAAAGAAAGAAAGAAAGAAAGAAAGAAAGAAAGAAAGAAAGAAAAGAAGGAAAAGAAGGAAAGAAGAAAAGAAAAGAAGACATGGAGTTGAGATGGAGATGTTACAGGGAGTCCTGACAGAGAGTTCGACTGGGAAGTCAAAGTTTGGGTGTAGTCAAAATAAATTGCATACATTTCAGGAATTTTCAAAGACTAACTAAAAGAGGTTGTTAAAAAGAACAAAATTCAGTTAATCTATAAATTTGGGTGAGAAAAATTTATCCTTTTCATACTAACCTTGCAATATTTGTTTCAACTAGGAAGGAAGACTCACAAGTAGCATCATCATCAGTGGCTGTAATTTTATCGCCAAAAAGATTGAAAACATTTCTATATCATATTGCAGGAGCTGCAGATATCTCAAAATATCACTTCCCTGTGGTTACTTGAAAAGTATGACAGTTTTTAGACTCTCCAGTAGACCTTACTATTTGAGAAACCATGTCTTCTATTTTTAAAAATGATTATTTTAAAGGATAACAATTCTTTTCATTCATATATATATATATATCCCCTGTGGCTGCTTTCATATTGCAAAGGCAGAGTTGAGTAATACCAATAAACTACATTGCTCACAAAGTCGAAAATATTTGTCATATATTCTTGATGTGGAATAAAAGGTTTTCAACGCCCAATTTAAATTGTTAATGTGGAGGCATGTGTATAATAATCTATAATCTATCTTCAAACCCTTTTGCAACTATTTCAAAACAATTAGTCTCTGTGGATTTTCTTTTGATCATTAATCTGAGAAGAGGTTCATAAGCTTCACTAAACTGAAAAAATAAAAATGAATCACAAGCTCAACTCCTGTCCACATGTGCTTACACAGTGGGGACCATTTTGCCATCAACAAACAGACTTAACTACTTAACTGCAAATTTCCTTCATCTCTCCACCTAATTTGGCTGTCTCTTATGCTATCTTCCTTTGGGTTATTTCGTTAAATATTTCAACTCAAAACTTTTTCTGAACATATTCTATGTACCAGCAATTGAGGAAATAGTGAGCAGAACAGACCTAGCCCTACTCATAAATAGCATACATTTTTTCCATGGTGAAGAACCATACTAAAAGAATTAAGGAAAACAAAAATACTTAAGTTTTGTCAAGTATTATAGATGAAACAAAAATTTAAAAAAAAACACAAAAAAGCATTTTAACTAAGTAACTAAAGCCTCAAAAACAATCTACCTTGTTTATGGTGCAGGCTCAATAGTGCTGAGACTGCAGTTGTGTGTAAGCATGTTATCCTGTGTATGTGGGTGTATACTTGTGTGTAGGTTGGAGGACAATTTTCTAGAGAGGGTATTCTCCTTGCGTCCTGTGGGTCCTGAGGATTATTCTCAGCTCCTCAGGTTTGACAGCAAGCCCTTTTACCTGCTAAGCAAAAATCTGACATCAGCCCAGAAACCCACTTTTGAAGACCTAAAACAGGTGAGAGATTGAGGTGTGTGTGGAAGCAAGTATGGGGTTAGCAGGCAGAGCAAACAGCTACTGCCAAGTCCCCAGAGAAAGGGCATGCCTGCTTTCTTCCAGCAAGAAAACAAATGTGGAGACAGTGGGAGGAAGACAGTAGCTAAACAGCAGATATAAGATGAGATCAGAGGGTAATGAGGCCACTCTCTTCCCCTCCTGGCTTTCAGATTCACCCCCTAAAACTAGAAACAAACAATCATTAGAAACCAGAGCGACAACACATATTTTCCCTCCTAAAGATACAAGTTTAATTTATTTAGATTCAGACTTTGGTACTTTTTAAAGATTTCTAGGTAGTTCTGATATATAATAGTATTTAAAATAGTGCAGAAATTAACTAAATATTAGCTTTGCTTAAGCTGAGATGAAAATCAACAGAAACTTTTTGATAAATCTTTGATTTTAATATGTCTCAGGATGCTCCAGGCTGGGAACAAGAATACTGGCCAAGATGTCATTACAATAATCCAAGTATGTTGTGGTGAGCTGATTTTTTTTTTCAAAAAGGCAAGAAAATATATGTGTTTTGAAGAGCAAATTGTAGAGATTGTTTTTAGACTGTGGCATGAGAATTTTTTTAAAGGGGAAAAGTCAACAATAATGCCAATGTTTTGTAATCTAGTACTTTGTGGTGGTTTGAATCAAAATGATTCCCATAGTTTCATATATTTAAATATTTATTCCCCAGTTGGTAGAAATGTTTGGGAAGAGCTAAGAAGTGTGACCTTCCTGGAGGAGGAGAAGCAGGAGGAGCAGGAGGAGGAGGAGAAGGAGGAGCAGGAGGTATATCACTGGGAGGATGAGCTTTGAGGTTTTAAAAAGCCCAGGCCATTCCCAGTTATCTCTTTCTGCCTTCTACTTACAAATAAAGAAGAAGCTCTGCTTCAGTATCATACTTGCCTGCTGCCGTGTTCCTCACCATGATGAAATATACTCTAACCATCTGGAACTGTAAGCCCCCAACAAACTCTTTCTTCTATAATTTGCTTTGGCCATGAGATTTTATATATCAATAGAAAAAATGCACAGACATACACATAAACATGTACATGGAAGACTAAATAGCCGTAATTGTAAAGGGGAAATGTCAATACTTTTAGTGTTGGAGGTGTTACATGTTAGATTCCCATTAGACATCCAAATGGAGCTATCAAGTGAAAAGGTGCCTGGCTACACCCTGCAGTTTAAAAATGGTTTGAATGACAGAAAACATTTTAGGGTCTAATAACATGCTCCATTTAAATTCACAAAGTAAAATGATGTCACTATGGGAGTGACTCTGAACGGAAGTTAGAAATAGTCTAGGATTCTGATATAGGTAAGTCTAGAATTTGAAGAGGAACTGAAAAAAAAAAGAAAAACAGAAAAAAGAAAAGAAATTAGAGAAGAAAACTGGATTGATGATGAAAACCAGGTGTCATGTCCCAAAGGAAAGGGAATGGTCTCCCTTGCTAAATAGGCCTAAAAGATCAAGTAACACTGGTAAACGTAATGAAAGCAATGTTAGTGAAGTGGGAGAGGAAGGAGGGGACAATGAACAAGGACTGCTTGGAGAGATCATTCTTTCAGGGAGTTTTTTGGTATAGGGAAAAGAAAAAGAAAAACTGTCTTCTAAAATTTGAATCCAGTTGATTTTTTGAAGATTAATGACAGTAAATCAACATGAAGAAAAAGATTTCTAACACAAGAGACAGAAGAGTTAGTGAGAGTGTTCAATATATTAAAGAAAGGGTCAGACTTCCTTAGTTCAAAACAAAAACCTGACTGTACCTCTTCTGAGCTTGGGAAATTGGGCAGTGTCTTCTCTGTGACATGGTTTATGTATCTAGGAATTTATGAATTCTACTTCTACACCCACATCCATGCATTGAACCAACTCTGTATATAACATATTAAAATTTCGCTTCTGGGCTAAACCTGCAACAACATTTTCTTGGTATTATTCCTTAAACACAGTGTAGTGACTATTCACCATGCTTTTATTGTACATGATAGTTTTAAAAATCCACAGATGATTCAAAGAATACAGGGTTCTGGGGATACTGGGAATGGTGTCACATGCATATAATCACAATTCTTTTTTTATTAGATATTTTCTTCATTTACATTTCAAACGCTATCCCCTTTGCTAGTTTCCTCTCTGAAAATCCCCTATACCTCCCCCCTCGCCCTGCTCCCCAACCCACCCACTCCCACTTCCTGGCCCTAGCATTCCCCTATACTCGGGCATATAATCTTTGCAAGACCAAGGGTTTCTTCTCCCACTGATGGCCGACTAGGCCATCCTCTGCTACATATGCAGCTAGAGACATGAGCTCTGGGGGTACTGGTTAGTTCATATTGTTGCTCCTTGGGTACTTTCTCTAGCTCCTTCATTGGGGATCCTGTGTTCCATTCAATAGATGGCTGTGAGCATCCACTTCTGTATTTGCCAATCACTGGCATAGCCTCACAGGAGACAGCTATATCAGGTTCCTGTCAGCAAAATCTTGCTGGCATATACAATAGTGCCTGGTTTCTTAGGTAACTGAGATGAGAGAATAACTTGAACTCAGAAGTTGAAGACCAGCCTAGGAAACATAGCAAGACCTCATTTCAGTAAATGAATGAATGAATTACTTAATATATACAGGATGACATGTACAGACAATGAGCAATTGAAGCTATTTTATATAAAATACTTGGTCACAAGCAGATTTTGGAAGCCATATGAGAGATGCTCTTAATCTTTAAATTTCAACTGTCCCCACTGGGTCATGTTTGAACTTTGTATCACTACCCAAGATAGTGACACTATTTTGATTATGAAAACTTGAGGAGTGCACATAGATGGTAGAAATAGGTCATTGGGAGAGACCTTTGAAATTTTACACAGGTCCAGGTGTCTATCACATCCATTGCTTAATAGGCTACTATGATATGAATAGCCTCTGCCAGACATATTTACTGCTAAGAACTTATCTGTTCTATATGGTTTCCCTATCATGATGGATCTAGATCCTCTGAAACTGTGAGTCAAATAAATCTGTCATCCCTTAGGTAGTTTTTGTCAGCATTGAAGTTACAGTGATGGAAAACTAGTACAGGTATACTAGAACTAATCACTTACCCACACTGGGGTATGACTACAGAATATCAACTATTTGGAGTATTGCAGTACTGTAAAACATTTACTGGTACACAGTAAAAGTTCAAAAACTTGGCTAGTAATAATTGCAGTTATATTTCTTTGATGACAAGCACTACTTAAGATTTATTTTCCTGAGAATCTTTCTCACCAGGTAACTCCCAGGTTCAGTTAAATGCACGTTCAACCATCCTCTTGGCACCTAGCAGATATATAGCCATATGGTTGTGTTGACATTTGCTTGCTTTCTGTCCTCAAATATCAATTCTGTGTCTACTTTCCCACAAAGCCCTTCTTTCCCCCAAGATATGGAAGGAGTATTTACTGTTGGATTAAGAGCACAGACTTTTGAGTGAACTTTTCTTGACTTTGAATCTAGCTCTGTCACATGCTCTCTAAATTTACACTGTTATTTAACCCCCATCATTCATTTTTCCTGCCTGTAAAGATATCAGCATTTCCTACCTCATAAAGTAGAAATAGAAAATGAATCAATACACAAAATACCTTAAATAGCATATAGAACATAAATATACAATGTATTTCTATTATTATTATTTTATTATTAGAAATAATCTATTATTATGTGATATTATTTTCATGACTACATCTCTCGCTATATCCATCCTCTTGGCCCTAAATCAAGGTTTTGTACCTAGTGTTACAAAACATAGACATTATTCAAGTAAGTCTTTGTAACCTTTGATATTATCCCCAAGGTAATGGGGGTATGCACTGGTTTCTAGGAAATTCACCATTGTAATAACAGACAAGGAAATGTAAATTACTTATACACTATATGTTGTATGCTCTGGCAATGAGGTCAACAAAGCGTGTGTGATTGAATAATCAAAAAGACAACAGCAAGATGACTATTGATAGTCTGGTGCCTTGGTGAGTCTAACTACATACCATACCAAGGTTAAGATTCATCCCTTCAATGAAGAACTTTAGTGTCACATAGGGTTATGATACAGAATTAAATGCAATGTCATCGAATAATTTAATCAGAATATGCTAGCTGCATAGTGACTGTGCGCACATTTTTATCTGGAAAATATGTCTCCATAAAGCTGGGGGAGGAGGTAGAGGAATGATACAGCTGCTAAGAAGACATACTACTCTTGCAGAGGACCTCAGTTTGACTTTGAAGGCCCACACCAGATAGCTGAAAACCAGCTCTGGGGAATCGGATACCTTTCTCTGGCTTCCATATAGGTATATACACTTAGACATGCACTATTCCCATTCCTACATACATCATTTAAGATACAATTCATCTTTAATAAAACAAAAATAAACATGAGGAAAATAGAGAAGAAAAGGGAGAGATGAGAGCTAAAAGTAACATTTAAGTTCATACACAAAAGCATGCCATAATTCTATTCTAGGGAATATGTAATGACTATAGTTTTTACAGATTAAGATTCAAGGTGATAGGAGTTGGATAAGTTTCTCAAATATTAAACAAAATAATTTAACAAAATTTAAATACAGGTCAGCTTGACTCCATGTGTGTGTGTGTGTGTGTGTGTGTGTGTGTGTGAGTTCATATGTTTATTATTCTATATTAACTTCGAAGAACCAGATTCTAAACAATTAAATTAGGATGGAAGCAAACCATAAAAGATAGCCTGTGATTTGGATGTGCTCTGGAAAGGCATGGACGAACAATTTTTATGGGTGAACAGTCTACGTAAGCATTATAATATTGTTCTACTAATAGTTTCTTCATCCTGATAACATATGTTTTAAATCATAGAACAAATTCTGAAAATATGTTCAAAGTTAAGGGGTTTGAGGTAGATTAATTTGTCTTACTATGGCGAACTCTGTATAGCCACATGCTGTAACAAATTACCACACACTGAGTGGCTTATAACCATAGGAATGTATTCTTTCACTCTAGAGGTCAGAAACAAGGCTGCACTTTCTGTGTAGTCTCCAAGGAAACCAATTTCTTGCTTTATTCAGCTTCTAGTGGCCTCAGGTAACCACTGATTAATACCTATACAACCCTAATCCCTGCCTCTGTATCACAAAGCTTCTCTCGCTGTTATCATCTCCTCTTTTGTTTCTCCCAAATCTCTATTTCTTTTATAAGACAGTTATCATGGGCTGTGGAACCCATCCAAATACTGCAGATATTTCCTCATCTCCCGATTCCCAACTACACTCATAAAACACTTTTTTCCTCTAAACAATGAAACTGTCACACATATCTTTAAGAGGTCATAATTTAACCCACTACAGGTTCTTAAAAGTGGAGAAGCATTTTGGAGAAGACAATAGCTTAATAGTCAGATACAGTTGCAAGATGGAGACAGGGCGGGTGGGGGGAGGCAGGGCAGGGGTTACTAGTCAAGCAATGACGCTGAATAAGTCAAGGAAAGTTGATTCTCCTCTAAAATTCTGCAGCCAAACAAAGAGCACTTTGATTTTGACTCTAGAAAAACTCATTCTAGACTTCTGACCTCTAAAGCTGTAACATAAATTTGTCTTATTTTAAGTCCCTATGTTTGTGACAATTTGTCATTACCATAATGGCAAACGTCAATGGATACTGAGGAAAATGAAGCAAATGCTTGGACCGCAGCATGTATAGAAGCCAGAGGCAGGAAGGCATGTTTTAGAGTAGCAGAATGAAATGCCAAAAAAGTAGAGAAGGGCAGATGGCAAGAATTTGAATAGCCATGGGATGGTGGATACCATCCAGTGTGACAACAATGCAGAACTGATATGTATTACAAGTATCCAGAAGCATCTTTGATTATGGAGAATCTGGCTAGGGGGCCCTGCATGGTGGAAATTAATTGAAAACAAGCAATCCACCTCAAAATGTGTGGGCTGGAGAGGGTGCAATGATTAGGCAGGAGTACCATGTAAAGTTAGTTGCTTGCCACACTCACACATTCACTCTTTTAGGCAAAGATAGTTAAAATTCCCCTTCAAGCTCAAGTAGTAATACTCATAGTACAAAGTGTTTGGCAGAAAGATGTCTTAGTTGGTGACTTAATGAGCAGAGGGCTAGGTTTTCAAACTAGTAAGTGTGAATAAGAGATTACAAGGAATTCTTTCCAAAACAATGTTATTGTTTGAGAACAGTACTGAACCTGCATGTAGTATGAATGC
The DNA here is from genome assembly GCF_000001635.26 of Mus musculus. Classification (NCBI taxonomy): domain Eukaryota; kingdom Metazoa; phylum Chordata; class Mammalia; order Rodentia; family Muridae; genus Mus; species Mus musculus. The sequence continues at coordinate 47,493,274 of NC_000086.7, forward strand.
AGTTACTGTCTATTGAATAAAAGAATGGGCAGATGAATGGATGAATAAATGAATGAATGAATGAATGCTGGGTTGAAGGAAAACAAGGAGATTTCAAGAAAGCTGTAGGACCTAATATTGGGAAAAATTTGCACTAGATTTAGCAGGGATTAAAAAAAGTTGGTTAGTGTTAGTACTTTTTAGTAACTGGTCTACATTTTAACTGAATTGATATTTTGCATAGATAATTTTGTTGTCCCTATTACTAATTTCAAAACTAATATATTTTTTGAAGGGGAAATCATCATTCTGTAATCTCTCCTACTACAAGACAACTAATTTGGAATATTTACTCCAGTCTTCTATGTCTGTCCAGAGATAAGTGTGTATCTCCATCTCGCTACTTCTCTACCTCTCTTTAAAAACATGGTATTCCTTCTATAAACTGTTTTTAATGTCATTTTTAAACACAATGTCGATTGTGCCTGCTTTTCCATGTCAATATGCATCAATTATTATAAACTTATATGTTTGTATAACTTCTCAACCTATAAGGATATGTAATATTTAACCAACTTCCTACTGTCTTTTTCTGATAATTTTATATACAAAATACAGTGGTACTTTCTACAGAACTCTAATTTTTTTCCCTATAGTAACTTCCTACAAATGAAGCTGCATATTTTGGTAAGTTAAGAAACACATTTTTTTTATGTTACTATAGAAGACTTACCTACTTACATTCTACATTTACTATGTGAGAATCCAACTTTCTACAATCATTGTTCATACAAGTTATTATTAATCTTTTTCAAATTCAACCCATGCAATGGATGCATTTTGTTTGCATTTGTTCAGCTGTTAATGAAGATAAATCTTTCTTCGTGTATTTCTTGGCCATTTTGCTTCTTCTTTTATGAATTCCCTATTTGCAACATTTGTCCATTTTCCCACTTCTGTTTTCATTTTCCTAAACTGACTCATACAAACTGTCTAAATGGACCAATTATAGTTAATATCTGCTACAAACATTTTCTCTTTTGCTGTTTTTATTTTTGTTTATGATGGATTTTTTTAACACATAATTGGTTGGTTGGTTGGTTGGTTTTGCAACATCAATTAATCAGTCTTTTCCTTCCCAACCTGGACTTTCCTATTATGCTTAGAAAATTGTTGCTATTACAAAAATATATAAGTAAAGCAAACACCTTTCTTTTTGTTGCTTTGAAGTTTTAATCCCGTACTTTAATATAAAATCACCTAGTTTTTGTCACGTGGCATAAAGCAAGGTTCTGGCTTTAGTTCATTCTTATTACATAGCCATTTATGAGATAGTGAGTTTCCACCAGAAGCTCATCCAAGTATATTTAGGAAAGAATGCGCTGAAACTGAAAGTAGTGAGACATTTTTCAACCTCCATTTTCCATACTGCACCTTCCATCTCAGCAAGTAATGGATTCTGATCTGTAAACACAGCCCAGCATGCCAGCATTTGCTGATGTGCCCACGAGCCAAACAAACAGCAAATCTCCTTTGCAAGGGAAAGGTCAACTTCCCAGTGTGAAGTCTCCAGTTACAGGCTCGCAGTCTTTCTCAAATCACCCTAACATACAGAAAACAGACAGATTGACTTTTTGCAGGATTCATGAGAGAATTTCGCTCAGAAACAAAGTCAACAAGCTGAAGCTCTCTTCAACAAGCTGTAGCACATTCCATACTAGTCTCTGGATAAAAGACCCGCTAGTAACCTTGGTGAGAAGGACAAGAAGTGAGGGAATTTTTATTTTCACATTAAAAGAAAATGTTCCCAATTCACCACCGACAATGTCCTTTGGCTCTAAATTCTCTTGATTCAGTTATTCTTCCTGTAAGATGTTACCAAGGAAAATACTCAAGAAACTAGCAGCTGGGGGGTTACTAATTGCAGGGCATGACAGGTACAATTTGTAATCCTTCCTGACAGATGTGACCCATTTATATTAAGCGTTGTTGGCATGTTCTACCAGACAGATGCAAGCTGGGGAGAGGTTAGGCTTCAAGTAGCCCAGCCTTCTGGCAAAACCTCACCATTACAAGCAGTTCTATATATGTGTGTGTCTGGGAAACAACTGTTGACTAACATAGGAGCATTTTTTCCACTGCCCATAGACTTTAAAATATCTTATACCACCCCATGAGGTATTTATATGCAAAAAAATATGCAGATAATTCTATAAGACTAACTCTGCTTTTATTATTCTCTGACCGGAAAGATTTTTAACATTTAATTCAAAAAGATTCAGGATGGCCTGAGTCAAAATATTACAATTAAAACACTGGAGAAGTATTTTTTTTTCTCTCTACCCCATGCTGCACTTAAGCAGCATCTGTAAGATACAGAAATAAATGCTTACTTCAAATCATTTCAAGTAGAAAAGAAGAAATGCCAAAACAATCATGATCTCCATAGGCAAAACAAATAGCTGATTGAATGACTTTTAGACATTTCAGTCATTGTTGAGATGCTCTGGAGGCCTAGGGAATTTGCTACCACAAAAGACTGCAATCAATTGACCCCCCATCTAAGTACAGAGTATACTTAAAGAAGTATCTTATATACTTTTAATTATTATTTTTTTCTAAGATTTCCTTTAAAGATAAAAGAAACAAAGGAATAATTTATGTTTACAGTTCTGTGACACATAAAAAATATAATTAAACTACTAAATCTCTCCAAAGAAATGTGATGTACAAAATTAAATCCAGCATTTAGCTGGAAAGGAGTCCCCTCGGAGAGATCAGGGTGATGTGTGAGGTATCACTTTTGAAGTTGACTTTTTTTTTTCAAGGGGTTGTATTTTGGTCAGCATTGCTCTGATTTCCCCTCCCAACTGTCAGTTAGAATGAATTACAGGCCATTTTACCTGAATCCCAACATCTAGCTACATTAATAGCCCCTGATTTTTGTTCTTTCAAATGCCATTTAGATATATGGAAGTCATTTTTTTCCTATCATATTTCCAACACTTTCTGACAAAGCAGCATTTAACATTTCCCACACAAGAGAGCTTTTTTTATATAAAAAAAATGGATTTCAGAATACAGAAAATCATAGAGGCCTTTTTTGCTTTTTAATCTTCTTTATTAGTTATATAAAACTGTAAACAGCATGCAAGAGTCTTGAAAATATCAGATTGATAGAAGAGAAGGTTTACTGAACTGGGAGGAGAGTGTGGAGGGGAGATAAGAGAATAGAAGAATACAAGGAGGAAGAAGTATTTTCCCCTACAAGATTTCAATCTAATTTTGTAAAGCACAGTTCATTCCTCTGACACATTGTTGGCTCTAATAAGGAAAGCACAAACTCAACAGAGCCAGAGTGTGAGCTTTAAAGATTGGGGTTATTATTTACAGACTTGGGCACTGACCACATTTGCCTGCATGAATCTTAAAGAAGCTTTTTGGCTCATCCTATGAAAAATCTATTGGGAAGCCATATATTTGAAAGTGCTGTCTTCCCTCATTGTAGGATGGGAGCTCCAATCAATCTTTTGTGTTATGACCAGGTGTAAGTCATAAAACAGCAGTTATTGCAGGTTTTATGGAGCTGAGAGCCAGGACACTCATGAGGAGGATAAGTTCATAATAGCCTTAAAGAGCAAACTATCCTTCAAGGTCTTAGGTTTCCATAGGGGAGGCTGCTCCAGTGAGTTGTAGTTTTTAACCAACATTTCTTAACATTAAAAAAAAAACATTTCTGCTTTCACCAACTCAGCTATATAGCAAGTAGTTATTGCATTCATGGCCTGGTGTTCTGAAGGGGTACATGGAAGGATGAGACTGCTTCCTTCAGCCTTCACTTCTGAATCTCACAGCTGAGAGATGTTTGACACTCTTCAAGCATTCAAATGGTCCTCATTAACTCAGAGTAGGCCCTCAGTCATGGCTTTAGTACCTTTCCAAAAGTCCAGAGTTCTGCTGTCTACTCTACACCTTTTGATATATGTCCTTTGTACCAAATTTGCTTCTTGCTCATGTTCAGGAATGGATCCTTAAATATAGAATCACTGAAATTCATCTTTAACATCATCCCCTCCATCAACCCACAGGCCCCAATTTCCCCCTGCCCTATCATCTCTGGGTCACCTCTTTAATGCCACACCACTCCTAACAACTGACCAGAAAGTCCAGATCTGGTTTGATTTCCTATGTTCATAGTTGCTGATCTCTACATACCCATTAAATCTTTATGATAACCCACACTGGTTGGAAGACAGATAAAGAAGGCTACCACACACACACACACACACACACACACACACGCTGTATTTCTTTTAGGACTGGCTAAAGACAGGATCTCTAGTTTTGTTGCCTGTGCTACTTTTACTCATCCTAGAGAAGTCCAAGGTAGGTTGGAGAAATAAAATGATAGCATATTTAGAGCAATATATGTGATAAGGTATAGCTTCTTTTTTAATTAATGAATTTATTTATTTACATTCCAAATGTTGCCCCCTCTTGGTCCCCCCTTCCCAGAGGTCTCCACCCCATTTTCCTCCTCTGTTGCTCCCCTCCAGCATCCACCTTCCCTGGGGCATCAAGTCTCTAGAGGATTAGGTGCATCCTCTCCCACTGAGGTCAGACAAGTAAGTCCTCTGCTACATGTGCTGGAGGAGGGAGCTCAGACCAGCCTGTATTTGCTTTTTGGTTGGTGGTTTAGTCTCTGAGCACTTCAAGGGGTCCAGGATAGTTGACACTGTTGGTCTTCCTGTATATTGGGTTGCTATCCCCCTCAGCTCTTCAATCTTTCCCCTAATTCTTCCATAGGGGTCCCCAACCTCAGTGCAATGGTTGGTTGTATGTATCTGCATCTGACTCAGTCAGCTGCTGATAGAGCCTCTCAGAGGACAGCCATGCTAAGCTCCTTCCTTCAAGTACAGCATAGCATCAGTAATAGTGTCAGGGTTTTGTGCCTGCCCATGGGCTAGATCCCAAGTTGGATGCCCTTTCCTTCAGTCTCCGCTCCATATTTGTCCCTGAATTTCCTTTACACGGGAACATTTCTGGGTCAAAAATTTTGAAGGTAAGTTGGTGACACCATCCCTCCACTGGGATCAATTGGAGGTGGTCTCTTCAGATACCATTGTCCCACTGTTGGGCATTTTGGCTAAGGTTACCCCCATTAAGTCCTAGAAGCCTCTCACATCCCAGGTTTCTAGGACCTTCTAGAGGTTACCACCACAACCACATTCATCCCCAGAAACTGCATATCTCTATTCATTCTCCTGGCCATCTGGGCTTCTCTACTGTTTCCCTGCATGTTGTCTTCTTTTCCCCTCTCCCTCTCCTGGCCCACCCAAGTGCATCCCCCTGTCTTCCATGACAATTTTCTTCCCCCTTCTAAGTTGTGTTGAAGCATTCTCGCTTGTGCCCTCCTTCTTGTTAAACTTCTTAAGGTCTGTGAGTTATATCATAGGTATGCTGTACCTTTGGGATAATATCCACTTATCAATGAGTACATCCCATGCATGTCCTTTTGGATCTGAGTTACCTCACTCAGGATGACAGGATGATATTTTCTAGTTTTATCCATTTGTCGGAAAAACTCTTGATGTCCTCATTCTTCATAGCTGAGTAGTATTCCATTGTGTAAATGAACTACATTTTCTATATCCATTCTTCTATTTTGGGGCATCTGGGTTGTTTCCAGCTTCTGGCTATCACAAAAACAAGGACGCTATGAACATAGTGGAACATGTGTCCCTGTGGCATGGTGGGCCATCTTTTTAGTATATGCCCAAGAATGGTATATCTGGGTCTTCAAGTAGATCTATTCCTATTTTTCTGTGGAACCTCCAAATTGATTTCCAGCATGTTTGTACCAGCTTGCAATCCCACGAGCAATGAAGGAGTGTTCATCTTTCGCCACATCCTTGCCAGCATGTGCTGTCAATTGAGTTTTTGATCTTAGCCATTCTAATTGATGTAAGGTGGAATCTCAGGGTCATTTTGAATTTTATTTCTCTGATGACTAAGGATGTTGAGCTTTTCTTTAAGTAGAGCTTCATAAAAGTTACATTAAATTAAAATATGTAAATAGATACCTTCTCAATATTTTGGTGCCTCCTAGAAAGCAGAGATCACCCCTGATTTAAATGGTTTTTTAGACATATATTTTCTAATCATATAAAAATCATTTTGTTTAACCAAAATTGGCCAAGCAAATAGTCTTGTATGGTAGACTATTAGGAGAGGTAACATGACAGTAACAAAACAGACACAGGCCCAGCCCCCTGATTAACCTTTTGATAGGATAGCCCATTGATGAAAGTGAATATGAGACTTATACCACAGAGAATCACTAGGAACCAAGACTGTAGAGGAGATGAGCTACTCACCAGGGACACTGTAGTGTAAAAAATACTGCCTTTGAAAGCATTTAACTTGAAATAGCAAAAACAAGGTTATGTTGCAAACAAGTAAGGAGTTGCCCTTTTGTTTGAAGTAAGTTTTCTATGTAAAGAAAGCTTTTCAAGGAGCCTCTCACAGATGCTTGACACATGGCTCCAGATTCAAGCAGTCCCTGAAATCAATCATAAGAGTGATCTCTCAGCATTTCTGTAATCAAATGCTCCTTTTAATGTACTGGTCTGTGTTCTCCTTTGTTTCAAGTTCATTAACATAGAGTAATTAAAGGAGAGTTTGAGTTCAGTAAGTTCTGACAAATGGAACCACCACTCAAAGCAGGATTAGAACATGCCCATCAGAGCAGAAAGTTATCCTCCTTTCCCTTTTGTTCAGAGAGAGAGAGAGAGAGAGAGAGAGGCAGAGAGAGAGACAGAGACTGAGACAGAGAGAGACAGAGAGACAGAGACAGACAGAGACAGGCAGAGAGAAAGCCATTCACTTTTAGTGAATTCTTCCATTTCTATGGATTAGTTTCACCTGTTCTTAAACTTCAGCAAGAGATCATGTAACATTTACTTTTTACATGAACAAACATGTTAGCATTTGAGAACATATTGAAAGACTCAAAACACTAAACACGTGAACAAGAAATAAAATACAATCCCCACTAGAGTGCTTTAGTCTCCTGACATGTTTAGAAAATATACGCAGGCAAGCACTTGTCTGCCTATCACCTTTAGCATGTTTGGGCCACAAAAAAGTCTAAAGGATGGACCATCCAGAGACTGCCCTACCCGGGGATCCATCCCATAATCAGCCACCAAAGGCAGACACTATTGCATATGCCAACAAGATTTTGCTGAAAGGACCCTGATATAGCTGTCTCTTGTAAGGATATGCCAGTGCCTGGCAAATACAGAAGTGGATGCTCACAGTCATCTATTGGATGGAACACAGGGCCCCCAATGGAGGAGCTAGAGAAAGTATCCAAGGAGCTGAAGGGGTCTGCAACCCTATAGGTGGAACAACAATATGAATTAAGCAGTACCCCCAGAGCTCGTGTCTCTAGCTGCATATATAGCAGAAAACGGCCTTGTCGGCCATCTTTGAGAAGAGAGGCCCCATGGTCTTGCAAACTTTAGATGCCCCAGTACAGGGGAATGCCAGGGCCAAGAAATGGGAGTGGGTGTGTAGGGCAGCAGGGCAGGGGTAGGGTATAGGGGGCTTTGGGGATAGCATTTAAAATGTAAATGAAGAAAATATCTGATAAAAAAGTCTATATTCCAGAAGACATATTCTTTCCTTGTGGTCTACTGACATGTAATGCCCATTATATTGTTTAAAAGTAGGTTGTACTTAGTTGTACTTTCAGGTATAGCATGCATCACTCTCAAAGCTTTATTCCTCAATCATGGCATAAATACACTTTTAGTTATGATCAAAATGTCTCCGTGGATCTAAAATTGCTTCAAGGTCCCTATTATATCATAGTACACTGAGAGCCAATTAGGAGACATCTAGATGAACTACAACACATGTATCTGCTTCCAGGCAGCAGCTTTTGTTCCGCCTTAATTCCCTTCTTAGGGCACTGAATTATACTGCCTATCATAACTGTTCACACAAGCTGGTCTTTTCCTGCCACATTCAATCCAGATGCTGCTGCTATAGTCCAGTCTAATTAGAATACAAACTACAAGTTACAGTGGCCATCAGAGAGAAAACAGCAAACCAAAGAGTTCAGTAGTAGAGTTAACAGGGTAGGGGGAAGAAGAATGTCATATCATATTCATGATTCAAGCCTCATCTATTTTCTCCCTTCCAGGGTGGGAAACATAGTGCTGATACATCCATAAAAGTATACCACTTTTATGTAAATAAGTTTAAATACAAACACTGGAGCTAGGAACCAAAAATATTTCAAGTTCACAAGAAAGAGGAATAATTCTCTTTATGTTTTTGTCCTCACTGGCCTATTTATTAAAAAAGAACCTTCTGTCTCAATTTATACTATTATATATATAATGAATTACTGAATAAGTTTTATAGCTGTGGGGAAATGAAGTACTGAATGTATTTTCAAACTTTCCTGGAAACCCACATTACCATACCTTCTGTTACCAGTTATAGGGTTGGGGAGTGCTTCAATGGAACCTCACAACATTTAAAATTGTGATGGGATGAGGGGGGTGGAGGGGTAACTGGGAAGGGGGATATCATTTGAAATGTAAACGATTAAAATGATTAGTGATAAAAATAAATAAAATTGTTCTGTTACCTCTACTAAGTACTAGACAGTATTGGGACTTTTTTCTTTTTAATTTTTATTTTTTAGTAGATATTTTCTTTATTTACATTTCAAATGTTGTCCCCTTTCCTGGTTTCCCCTTCAAAAATCCCCTATCCCCTCCCCCCTTCCCCTGCTCACTAACCCACCCACTCCTACTTTTTGGTCCTGGCATTCCCTTACACTGGGGCATCGATCCTTCACAAGACCAAGGGTCTCTCCTCTTCATTGATGGCCCACAAGGCCATCCTCTGGTACATATGTGGCTGGAGCCATGGGTCTCTCCATGTGTATTATTTGGTCTGTGGTTTAGTCCCTGGGAGCTCTGGGGATAGTGGTTAGTTCATATTGTTGTTCCTCCTATGGGGCTGCAAACCCCTTCAGCTCCTTGGGTCCTCTTTGAAATGTATATAAAATAAAATATCTAATAATAATAATTAAAAAAAGAACTTAGCCCTAGAGACAAAGAGTGGAGCAGAGACTGAAGGAAAGGCCATCCAGAGACTGCCCCACCTAGGGATCCATCCCATATACAACCACCAAAACCAGACACTATTGCAGTATTAGGACTTTTATCTCCATGGGTACATAACAGAAAAGAGGAGGTCTGACTTTATTCTAGTTAAGAATTGCAGTTTACAGAATCTGGAAAGGTAGAAGAAGCAGGCTTTGGACATGTAAAGAACAGCAATAAAGGCCCAATAAGAGGAAAATACTATTTCTTTCTTGCTAAAAGGATGTGTTCTCTGGCATAGGTGGAGATCTAACACCCAGGCAGCTGGAATCAATGACCTGGCAATCAGAGGAAACCCAGATTGAGAAGTACTGCCTTAAGTCCTGCTAAAAAGATAGGCAGAGTAATTATCCCTTTTAATGACATCAGATACCTTACCTTCCCCAAATTCACACTCCCTAGCACAGTAGGTTTGGGGCTTCAGTGTAGCTTTTCCTTTTCTTCTATCTCTGTTCTAAGTGTGCATTCCCTGGTATTTTGGGGTTCATCCTTGCTCTAAAACCCCTTCCAAATGACTGCATGCCACACTGTAGCTCTCCATACTGGCTTAACTCAAAAGACACCAGTTCTTCTTCTTTTTATTTTATTCTCTTTTATTTTATTAGTTATTTCTCTGTGTATACTTGGATGTCCTGGAACTTGCTCTGTAGACCTGGCTGGCTTTGAACTCACTAGAGACCAGGCTACCTACAGCTCCTCAGTGCTGATATTAAAGGCTTGCACCCCTCCCCCATCACCTGGACTTTTTCCTTTCCTTTCCTTTCCTTTCCTTTCCTTTCCTTTCCTTTCCTTTCCTTTCCTTTCCTTTCCTTTCCTTCCCTTCCCTTCCCTTCCCTTCCCTTCCCTTCCCTTCCCTTCCCTTCCCTTCTCTCTTCTCTTCTCTTCTCTTCTCTTCTCTTCTCTTCTCTTCTCTTCTCTTCTCTTCTCTTCTCTTTTCTTTTCCATTCCCATCCTATGGGTAGCTGCTGAAATTTACAGCTTTCCAGCCCTAGGGTTTTTCTTTTTGAGACAAATGCAGATTCTTACACCCAACCATTAAACTGAAGTGGGTGACCCCTGTGGTTGAATTAGGGAAAGGCTGGAAGAAGCTGAGGTGGAGAGCAACCCCATAGGAAGACAAGCAGTCTCAGCTGACCTGGACCCCTGAGATCTCTCAGACAATGAATCACCAACCAGGCAGCATACACTAGCTGGTCTGAGGCCCCCTACACATATAGAGCAGAGGACTGCCTGCTCTGACCTCAGTGAGAGAAGATGCACCTAATCTTTAAGAGACTTGAGGCTCTAGGGAGTAGCAAGGCCTGGCAGGGGGCCGTCCTCCTGGAGACAGGAAGAGGAAGAATGGGATAAGGAACTGACTAAGACAAGCTGGATCTCATGGAGGCATTTCCTCAAGGGAAGCGCCTTTCTCTGTGATAACTCCAGCTTGTGTCAAATTGACACACAAAACCAACCAGCACAGGGATCATTTCATTGAATTTTTTTGCTTATATTATTTGGTTCAATCCTAGGTATCTGGTTGATCCTAGGCCTCTGGTTCCTGGCCCTCCAGGCACTATCAGGAGTGGGCTCCATCTTGTGGCATGGGTTTCAAGCTGGACCAGTCACTCTTTGGCCCCTTCAGATTTCTACACCACCTTTATCCCAGCACTTCTTGTAGGCAGGACAAATTGTAGGTCTAAGGTTTTGTGACTGGGTTGCAGTTCCATTCCCTCTATTGGAAGTCTTGCCAGGTTATAGGAGAAGACTGATTCAGGCTCTGAATCCCCCATTATTAAGAGTATTAGCTAGGTCATCCTCTTAGATTCCTGGCAGTTTTCATTGTACTACGTTTCTAGCTAGTTCAAGAGCTGCCTCCCAATTCCAGTTGTCTCTCCCAGGACTCTCTCCCTCAATCCTCCCTATATCTGAATCCCTCTTGTTCCTGTCCCTACCTGTATGAAGTCCACCTGAGGTATCTATTCTATTTCCTCTTCCCAGGGACATTCAAGTATCCCTTCTGGAGCCTTCCTTGTTACTTAGCTTCTCTAGGTCTGTGGTCCTGTTTATTCTTTACAGCTTACAGTACATACCATGTTTGTCTTTCTCAGTCAGGGTTACCTCTCTCAGGGTGATTTTTTTTCTAGATCCATTCATTTCATGAAGTCACTGTTCTTAATAGCTGGGTAGTATTACATTGTGTAAATGTACCACATTCTCTTTATCCATTCTTCAATTCTTCAGTTCAGGGACATCTGGATTGTTTCCCATTTCTGACTATTGTGAAAAAAGCTACTGTGACTTGAGCAAGTATCCTTGTGATAGGAAGAAGCATCCTTTTGGATATATGCCCAGGAGTGATATAGCTGTATCTTAGGGTAGATCAATTCACAATTTTCTGAGACACTGCTATATTGATTTTCAAAGTAGACGTACAAGTTTGCACTCCCACCAGCAATGGGAGAATGCTCCCCTTGCTCAACATTCTTCCCAGCATGAGCTTTTCATTTGTGTTTTTATCTTAGCCATTCTGGGGGGGTATAGGATAGAATCTCTGAGTCATTTTGATTTCCAATTTCCCGATGGGTAAGGATGGTGAACATTTCTTTAGGTGGTTAGAAGCCATTTGAGATTCCTCTTTTGACAATTCTCTGTTTAGCTTGGTATCCCAATTCGTAATGATGTTATTTGGTTAGTTGATGTCTACTTTCCTGAGTTCATTATGTATTATGGATATTAGCCCTCTGTTAATATGATGATGTTTTCTCATATTTGTGGGGTCTTTTTTCTTAGGGCAGGCTTTTCAGTTTAATGAGGTCTCATCATTTATTAATTGTTGATATTAGCTCCAGCATGACTGGTGTTCTGTTCAGAAAGGAAACCCCTGTGACAATGCAGTCAAAGCTATTCCCCACTTTTTTTGTTGTTTGTTTGTTTGTTTGCTTATATTTTTCTCCTTTTACTGGTTGAGAATTTCTATTTTATTAGATATTTTCTTCATTTACATTTCAAATGCTATCTCAAAAGTCCCCTATAACCCCCCGCCCTGCTTCCCAACCCACCCACTCCAACTTCCTGGCCCTGGCATTCCCCTGTACTGGGGCATATAAAGTTTGCAAGACCAAGGGTCTCTCCTCCCATTGATGGCCGACTAGGACATCCTCTGCTACATACACAACTAGAGGAACAGCTCTGGGGGGGAAGGTACTGGTTAGTTTATATTATTGTTCCTCCTATAGGGTTGCAGACCCCTTCAGCTCCTTGGGTACTTTCTCTAGCTCCTTCACTGGGGGCCCTTTGTTCCATCCAATACATGACTGTGAGCATCCACTGATGTGTTTGCCAGGCACCAGCATAGCCTCACAAGAGACAGCTATGTCTGGGTCCTTTCAGCAAAACCTTGCTGGAATATGCAATAGTGTCTGTCTTTGGTGATTGTATATGGGCTGGATCGCCAGGTGGGGCACTCTCAACATGGTCCTTCCTTCTGTCTCAGCTCCAAACTGTCTCTGTAACTCCTTGATTGGGTATTTTGTTCCCCATTCTAAGTAGGAATGAAGTATCCACACTTTGGTCTTCCTTATTCTTGAGTTTCCTGTGTTTTGCAAATTGAATCTTGGGTATTCTAAGTTTCTGGGCTAATATCCACTTATCAGTGAGTGCATATCATGTGAGGTTTTTTCTGATTAGGTTACTTCACTCAGGATGATATTCTTCAGATCCTTCAATTGGCCTAAGAATTTCATAAATGAAATTTTGAAATTTTGAATATGAAATTTTTAGTAGCTGAGTAATACTCCACTGTGTAAATGTACCATATTTTCTATATCAATTCATCTGTTGAGGGACATCTGGGTTTTTTCCAGCTTCTGGCTATTATAAATTAGGCTGCTATGAACACAGCCGAGCAGGTGTCCTTATTACAAGTTGGAACATCTTCTGGGTATATGCCCAGGAGAGGTATTGCTGGGTCTTCCTGTAGTAATACGTTCAGTTTTCTGAGGAACCTCCAAACTGATTTCCAGAGTGGTTGTACCAGCTTGCAATCCCACCAACAATGGAGGAGTGTTCCTCTTTCTCCACATCCTCACCAGCATCTGCTGTCACCTGAATTTTAGATTTTAGCCATTCTGACTGCTATGAGGTAGAATCTCTGGGTTGTTTTATTTTCAATTTCTCTGATAATTAAGGATGTTGAACATTTTTCAGGTGCTTCTTAGACATTCAGGATTCCTGAGTTGAGAATTTTTGTTTAGCTCTGTACCCCATTTTGTAATGGGTTTATTTGATTTTCTGGAGTCCATCTTCTTGAGTTGTTTGTATATATTGGATATAAGTTCCCTATCTGATTTAGGATTGGTAAAGACACTTTCCCAATCTGTTGGTGGCCTATTTGTCTTATTGACAGTGTCTTTTGCCTTACAGAAGCTTTTCAATTTTATGAGGTCCCATTTGTTGATTCTCCATCTTACAGCACAAGCGATTGCTGTTCTGTTCAGGAATTTTTTCCCCTGTGCCGATATCTTCAAGGCTTTCCCCACTTTCTCCTCTACAAATTTCAGTGTCTCTGGTTTTATGTGGAGTTCCTTGATTCACTTAGACTTGAGCTTTGTGCTAGGAGATAGGAATGGATCAATTCGCATTCTTCTAAATGATGACCACCAGATGTGCAAGCTCCATTTATTGAAAATGCTATCTTTTTCCACTGGATGGTTTTAGCTCCTTCAAGTTACCATAGGTATGTGGGTTCATTTCTGAGTCTTCAGTTCTATTCCATTGATCTACCTGACTGTGGCTGTACCAGTACCTTCAGTTTTGATCAAAATTGCTCTGTAGTACAGCTTGAGGTCATGCATGGTGATTCCCCCAGAGGTTCTTTTATTGTTGAGAATAGTTTTTGCTCTCCTAGGTTTTTTGTTATTCCAGATTTCCAAATTGCCCTTTCTAACTCTGTGAAAAAATTAGTTGGAATTTTGATAGGGATTGCATTGAATCTGTAGATTGCTTTCAGCAAGATAGCCATTTTGACTATATTAATCCTGCAATCCATGAGCATGGGAGATCTTTCCATCTTCTGAGGTCTTCTTTGATTTATTTCTTCAGAGATTTGAAATTCTTATCATACAGATCTTTCACTTCCTTAATTAGAGTCACACCAAGGTATTTTATATTATTTGTGACTATTTTGAAGGGTGTTGTTTCCATATTTTCATCTCAGCCTGTTTATCCTTTGTGTAGAGAAAGGCCACTGATTTGTTGGAGTTATTTTATATCCAGCTACTTCACTGAAGCTGTTTATAAGGTTTAAAAGTTCTCTGGTGGAATTTTTAAGGTATATATATATATATATATATATATATATATATATACTATCATAACATCTGCAAATAGTGATATTTTGACTTCTTTCTTTCCAATTTGTATCCCCTTGATCTCCTTTTGTTGTTGAATTGCTCTGGCTATAACTTCAAGTACTATATTGAATAGGTAGGGAGAAAGTGCGCAGCCTTGTCTAGTCCCTGATTTTAGTGGGATTGCTTCGGATTTCTCTCCATTTAGTTTGATGTTGGCTACTGGTTTGCTGTATATTCCTTTTATTATGTTTAGGTATGGTCGTTGAATTCCTGATTTTTCCAAGACTTTTATCATTAATGGGTGTTGGATTTTGTCAAGTGCTTTCTCAGCATCTAACGAGATGATCATGTGATTTTTGTCTTTGAGTTTGTTTATATAGTGGATTACGTTGATGAATTTCCGTATATTAAACCATCCCTGCATCCCTGGGATGAAGCCTTCTTCATCATGATGGATGATTGTTTTAATGTGTTCTTGGATTGGGTTTGTGAGACTTTTATTGAGTATTTTTGCATCGATATTCATAAGGGAAATTGGTCTGAAGTTCTCTTTCTTTGTTGGATCTTTTTGTGATTTAGATACCAGAGTAATTGTGGCTTCATAGAATGAATTGGGTAGAGTACCTTCTGTTTCTGTTTTGTGGGATAGTTTGAGGAGAATTGGAATTATGTCTTCTTTGAAGGTGTGATAGAACTCTACACTAAATCCATCTTGTCCTGGGCTTTTTTTTTTTTTTTTTGGTTGGGAGACTATTAATGACTACATCTATTTTTTCTTTAGGGGAATTGGGATTTAATCTGATACTGATTTAACTTTGGTACCTGGTATCTTTCTAGGAAATTATCCATTTCATCCATGTTTTCCAGTTTTGTTGATTATAACCTTTTGTAGTAGAATCTGATGATGTTTTGGATTTCCTCAGGTTCTGTTGTTATGTCTCCCTTTTCATTTCTGATTTTGTTGATTAGGATACTGTCTTTGTGTCCTCTAGTTAGTCTGGCTAAGGGTTTATCTATCTTGTTGATTTTCTCAAAGAACCAGACCCTGGTTTGGTTGGTTCTTTGTATAGTTCTTTTTGTTTCCACTTAGTTGATTCCATCCCTAATTTTGATTATTTCCTGCCCTCCACTCTTCTTAAGTGAATTTGTTTCCTTTTGTTCTAGAACTTTTAGGTGTGCTGTCAAGCTACTAGTGTGTGATGTCTCTAGTTTCTTTTGGTGGCACTCAGAGCTATGAGTTTTCCTCTTAGGACTGCTTTCATTGTGTCCCATAAGTTTGGGTATGTTGTGACTTCATTTTCATTAAGCTCTAAAAAGTCTTTAATCTCTTTCTGTATTTCTTCCTTGACCAAGTTATCACTGAGGAGAGTGTTGTTCAGCTTCCACGTGAACGTTAGAGCTTTCTATTATTTATGTTGTTATTGAAGATCAGCCTTAGTCCATGATGACCTGATAGGATGCATGGGATAATTTCAATATTTTTGTATCTGTTAAGGCCTGTTTTGTGACTGATTATATGGTCAATTTTGGAGGAGGTGCCATGAGGTGCTAAGAAGAAGGTATATCCTTTTGTTTTAGGATAAAATGTTCTGTAGATATCTGTTAAACCCATTTGTTTCATAACTTCTGTTAGTGTCCATGTGTCTCCATTTAGTTTCTGTTTCCAGGATCTGTCCATTGATGAGAGTGGGATGTTGAAGTCTCTCACTGTTATTGTGTGCGATGCAATATGTGCTTTGAGCTTTACTAAAGTTTCTTCAATGAATGTAAATGCCCTTTCATTTTGAGCATAGATATTCAGAATTAAGAGTTCTTCTTGGAAGATTTTACATTTGATGAGTATGAAGTGCCCCTCCTTGTCTTTTTCGATAAGTTTGGGTTGGAAGTCGATTTTATTTGATATTAGAATAGCTGCTACTCCAGCTTGTTTTTTCAGAACATTTGCTTGGAAAATTGTTTTCCAGACTTTTACTCTGAGGTAGTGTCTGTTTCTTTCCCTGACGTGGGTTTCCTGTAAGCAGCAGAATGTTGGGTCCTGTTTATGTAGCCCGTCTGTTAGTCTATGTCTTTTATTGGGGAATTGAGTCCATTGATATTAAGAGATATTAAGGAAAATTAATTGTTACTTCCTGTTATTTTTGTTGTTAGAGTTGGGATTCTCTTCTTGTGGCTGTCTTCTTTTAGGTTTGTTGAAGCTAAAAGCTTCTTGCTTTTCCTAGGGTGTAGTTTCCATCCTTGTATTGGTGTTTTCCTGTTATCCTTTGAAGGGCTGGATTCACGGAAAGATATTGTGTGAATTTGGCTTTTTCATGGAATATTTTGGTTTCTCCATCTATGGTAATTGAGAGTTTTGCTGGGTATAATAGCCTGGGCTGGCATTTGTGTCCTCTTAGGGTCTGTATAACATCTGTCCAGGATCTTCTGGCTTTCATGGTCTCTAGTGAGAAGTCTGGTGTAATTCTAATAGGTCTGCCTTTATATGTTACTTAACCGTTTTTCCTTACTGCTTTTAATATTCTATCTTTATTTAGTGCATTTGTTGTTCTGATTATTATGTGTTAGTTAGAATTTCTTTTCTGGTCCAGCCTATTTGGTGTTCTGTAGGCTTCTTATATGTTCATGGGCATCTTTTTCTTTAGATTAGGGAAGTTTTCTTCTCTAATTTTGTTGAAGCTATTTACTGGCCCTTTAAATTGAAAATCTTTGTTCTCATCTATACCTATTATCCTTAAGTTTGGTCTTCTCATTGTGTCCTGGATTTCCTGGATGTTTTGAGTTAGGATCTTTTTGCATTTCACATTTTCATTAATTGTTGTGCCCATGTTCTCTGTGGAATCTTCTGTACCTGAGATTCTCTCTTCCATCTCTTGTATTCTGTTGCTGATGCTCTATGGTTCCTGATTTCTTTCCTAGGTTTTCTATCTCCAGAATTGTCTCCCTTTTTGTTTTCTTTATTGTTTCTACTTCCATTTTTAGATCTTAGATGGTTTTGTTTAATTCCATCACTTGTTTGGTTGTGTTTTCCTGTCATTCTTTAGGGTTTTTTGTGTTTCATTTTTAAGGACTTCTACTTGTTTAGCAGTGTTCTCCTGTATTTCTTTGAGTTATTAATGCCTTTCTTAAAATTCTCTACCAGCATCATGAGATATGATTTTAAATCCTAATCTTGCTTTTCATGTGTGTTGGTGTATCCAGGACCTGCTGTGGTGGTCATACTGGGTTCTGATAATGCCAAGTGCTCTTGGTTTCTGTTAGTAAGATTCTTAAGTTTGCCTTTCGCCATTTGGTAATCTGTCTTGTGTTAGATATTCTAGCGGTCTCTGGCTGGAGTTTGTTCCTCCTTTGATTCTTTTAGCCTCTGTCAGCACTCCTGGGAGTCCAACTCTCTCCTGAGTCCCAGTGGTCAGAGCACTCTCTGCAGGCAAGCTCTCCTCTTGCAGGGAAGGTGCACAGAGGTCTGGAGCTCAGATCCACCTCCTGGCTGAAGATGAAGGCGGGAAGGAATCCTGTCCAAGAAGCTCTGTTGCTTCTGCAGCCCAGGTGCTCTCCTGAGCGGACTGGTCTCTGAGAGACCCAGGATATAAGATGGTGCTCTCACCTGAGTCCCATGATCAGAGCCCACTCTGGAGGCCAACTCTCCCCAGTGATACTAAGATCCTGGGTGTGCTAGGGTGCCTGTGGTGTGGACCTTTTGTAGTTTTCGCGCCCAAGGTGGCGCTGTCCTGGTGCTGACTGGAAATTATTCCCCACTTTCTTTCTATTGGGTTTAGTGTATCTGGTTTTATGTTGAGGTCTTTGATCCATTTGAACTTGAATTTTGTGTAGGGTGATATATATGGATCTATTTCCATTTTTCTACATGCACACATCCAGTTAGACTAGTACCATGTGTTGAATATGCTTTCTCTTTTCCATTGTATAATTCTGGGTTCGCTATCAAAAATCAGGTATCCATAGGTATGTAGATTTATGTCTGGGTCTTCAATTCCATTGATCAATATGTCTGGTTTTAATCTAATACCATGTGCTTCATTTTATTGCTCTGTAGTAGAGCATGAAATCAGAGATTGAGTTCTTATTGTACAGAATTGTTTTAGCTATCCGGTGATTTCTGTTTTCCATATGAATTTGAGTATTGTTCTTTCAAGGTCTGCAAAAATTGTGCTGGGTATTTTTTAAGAATTGAGTTGAATATGTAGATTGTTTTTGGTAAGAGAGCCATTTTTCAGATGTTAATCCTTTTGATCTAAGAATAGGTGAGATCTTTCCAACTTCTGATATTTTCTTCAATTTCTTTCTTCAAAGACTTGAAATTCTTGTCATATAGGTCTTTCACTTGTTTGGTTAGAGTTAGACCAAGATATTTTATATTATTTGTGTTTTAATAAAGGATGTCATTTCCTTGACTTTTTTCTAAGTCTGTTTATAATTTGTATATAGAAGGGCTACTAATTTTTTTGAGTTAATTTTATATCCATTCACTTTCTTGAAGGCTGCCTTTACAGCCCCACAGGTAATGTGGTTTTTTGTTTTGGTTTGGTTTGGTTTTTTTTTTCAGTTTGTTTATGCACTGGATCACATTGACAGATTTTCAAACGTTGAACCATTCCTGAATCTCTGGGATGAAGCCTACTTGATCATGGTGGATGATCATTTTGATGTGTGTTTAGATTAAGTTTTTCAAGTATTCTGTTGAGTATTTCTGCATCAATGTTCATGAGGGAATATGGTCTGTAATTCTCTTTCTTTGTTAAGTCTTTGTGGTTTGGGTATCAGGGTGACTATGGCCTCATAAATTGGATTTCCCAGTGTTCCTTCTTTTTCTAATTTGTGGAATGATTTGAGGAGCGTTGATATTAGCTCTTCTTTGAATGTCTGGTAGAAATCTGCACTAAAACTGTCTGCTCCTCGGCTTTGGGAGACTTTTAATGACTGCCTCTACTTCATTAGGGGCTATAAGTCTATTTAAATTGTTTATCTGAACTTGAGTCAGCTGTGGTAAATGCTGTCAATCAAGAAAATTGCCCATTTCTTTTAGCTTTTTCAATTTTTAGAATATGGATTTAAATATATATATATATATATATATATATATATATATATATATATATAGCCTGTGATTCTTTGAATTTCTTCGGGGACTGTTATGCCCTCCCTTTAGTTTCTGATTTTGTTAATTTAGACATTCTATCTTTGCCTTTTAGTAGGTTTGGATGAGGGTTTGTCTATCTTGTTGGTTTTCTCAAAGAGTCAACTCTTTGTTTCATTGAGCCTTTGTATTGTTCCCTTTGTTTCTATTTAATTGATTCAGCCCTTGGTTTGATTATTTCCTGATTATTACCTCTTTTGCTTCTTCTTCTTTTTTTTTTTTTTTTTCTGTGAAGTCACTAGTATGACATCTCACTAATTTCTTCATCAGGGCACTTAGTGCTATGAACTTTCCTCTTATCATTGCTTTCATTATGTCCCGTAAATTTGGGTATATTGTGGATTCATTTTCATTGAATTCTAGGAAGTCCTTAATTTCTTTGTTTCTGCCTTGTCCCAGTAGTCATTCAGTTCAGAGTTGTTCAGCTTCCATGAGTTTGTAGGCTGCTGTTTCTTTTGTTGAAATCCAGCTTTAATCTATAGGGGCCTGATAGCATTCAGGGGTTATTTCAGTTTTCTTCTATCTGTTGAGACTTGGTTTGTAACAGAGTATGTGGTCAGTTTGGGAGAAAGTTCTATAAAGTGATGGAAGAAGGTATAAACTTTTGTATTTGTAAGAAATATTCTGTAGTTATCTGTTAGGTCCATTTGAGTCATAACACCTGCTAGCTCCATTATTTCTGTTTAGTTTTGATCTAGATGTCGTGTCCAATGGTGAGAGTGGAGTACTAAAGTCTTCCCCTATTAGTGTGTGGTGCTTCATGTGTGATTTAAGTTCTAATAATGTTTCTTTTACACATGTGCGTGTCTCTGCATTTCAGGCATAGATGTTCAGATTTGAGATGTCATTTTGGTGGATTTTTCCTTTGGTGAGTGAGTATGAAATATAATTCTCCATCTCTTTTGATTAATTTTAGTTAAAGTCTATTTTGTTAGATAGGAGAATGGCTACATCAGTTTGCTTCTTGATCCCATTCACTTGGAAAATCTTTTTCCAACCCTTTACTCTGAGGTAATATCTATTATTGTGGTGGT
Source organism: Mus musculus (assembly GCF_000001635.26). NCBI lineage: Eukaryota > Metazoa > Chordata > Mammalia > Rodentia > Muridae > Mus > Mus musculus. The sequence continues at coordinate 47,513,957 of NC_000086.7, forward strand.
GTGTTTTATATGCACCAAAATGATGGATCCTGTTTTTTGCATACATTCTGTTAGTCTGTGCCTCTTTATTGGGGGGGGGGGGTGTTGAGTCCATTGATATTGAGAAATATTAATGACCAGTGATTGTTAATTCTTGTTATTTTGTTGTTGGTGGTGATGGAGGTGGTGGTAGTGGTGGTGGTGTGTGTGCTTCCACATTTTTTTTTTGGTTTTTCTGATGTGAGATAATTTATTTTTTGTGTTTTCACGGGTGTAGTTGGCTCTCTTGGGGTAGAGTGTTCCTCCTAGAAATTTCTGTAGGGCTGTATTTGTGGACAGATATTGTTTTGATTTGTTTTTTTGTCATGGAATATCTTGTTTTCTCCCTCTATAATGATTGAAAGTTTTACTCTGTATAGTCTCTGCTGACATCTGTGGTCCAAGGCATTTATAAGACAACTGTCTAGGCTTTTAGATTCTCCATTGAGAAGTCCATTGTAATTTTAATAGGTCTACCTTTATATGTTAGTTGGGCATTTTACCTTGAAGCTTTAAATATTCTTTCTTGGTTCTGTATGCTTAGTGTTTTGTATGTTTTGTATGTTAGTGTTTTGATTATTATGTGGCAGGGGACTTTTCTACAAGCTTCTTGTTCCTTTATATACATATCCTTCTTAAAGTTAGAATATTTTCTTCTATAATTCTGTTAAAAATATTTTCTGGATCTTTGAGCTGGGATTATTTTGCTGCTTCTATTCCTATTGTTCTTAGGTTTGGCCTTTTCATAGTGTCCCTGATTTTCTGGATGTTTTGTGTCATGAATTTTTTTAGATTTAACATTGTCTTTGACCAATGTATCAATTTATTTTATTGTATTTTCTATGCCTGAGATTCTGTCTTCTATTTATTATACTCTGTTGATGATGCTTGTATCTGTAACTCTTTTCCTCTCCCCTGGGTTTTCTACCTTTTGGATTCTCTCACTTCTCTCACTTTGTGTTTTCTTTATTCTTTCTACTTCCATTTTCCAGTCTTATTAATTTCAAGAAAGCCAACTACACCCAAGAAAACACAGAAAATAATCTCATATCAGCAAAACCAAAAGAGGGGAAGCATACACACATACACATACACTGACACACAGAGAGAGACCAACACTACTACACCAAAACAACAACGATAACAAAATAATAGTTTTATTCATTTCCTTCACCTGCTTGTTTGTTTGTTTTTATTAGGCTTTCTTTTAGGGATTTATTCATATTCTCCCATTGTTTGTGGTTTTTCTGTATTTCTATTCATTCATGTATTCATTTCCTCTTTAAGGACCTCTATAATGTTAACAAAGTTGGGTTTAAGGTCATCTTAATATGTTTCAGCTGTGTTAGAGTATCCAGAGCTTACTGTAGTAGGATAGCTGGGCTCTGGTGGTGTCATATTGCTCCTGGCTGTTGTGTTCTTATTCTGGATTCTCAGCATCTGGGTTTAGGATAATTATAAGTTTAGGTGCTGATTTCTGAGTTTATCTTTGTTAGGTGGATGTTTTCCCATGGTTTCTGTTTTCTCTCTGATCTTTTGACCTATGTGGCCTACAAGTCCTCAGCTCTAAGAAGGTGTATCCTCTAGGGCTTGGTGCCCTGCATGACCTCTGTTGTTTGGGTTCCCAGGTGTTCTGGGATTCTGGGAACTGGTGTGATCACTAGGGTTCAGGATACTGGTGTGGTCTCTGATAGAACAAGGTGGTTCTGGGTTCTGAGTGCCAACATAGCCACTGGGGTTCTGGCTACCTGCATGGCATGGCCCCCAGTAAATCAGTGGCCTTCTGATGGCACTGTGGGCAAGGATATAGTGACCAGGGAAGGTGTGCTATTGAAGAAAACTAGGTTGGCTCTAAGGAATGTTGTCTAGTCATGGGTGAAGTCTTACTTGGAGTTCATTGCCCCTGGTAAAGCAGGGAGCTTCTGCCTTTCTTATTTTTTTTATTTTATTTATCAGACTAAGAAACCTAAGATGGGACTCTAATTGCTCTCATATTATCTGGTGACCAAGAAGGGTCTCTTCAAAATTTCTAGTTATAAGGGTATTTATCCTAGATCTTGGAAAGAAGATCCTAGAACTGAAGATTTAATTTTTTGTTTTTCATATGTGTGCTATGAGTAAACACTTTCTTTCAGATCTGAATTGTTTGATTAAACCAGGTTAGAAAGCATGTCATGATTATCTCAGCTCCTCCTCCAGCCTATCATGGACCTATAAGAACAAGGAAATCATCACTGTGGACTAACCAAAATAGCTCCTTTAATTTAGGCTGGAATCTACAGAGAACTTACTTTCAGGAAGCGTCTCTTCTCTGTAGGAAACTGCAAACCATGTTATGTACCCCTGGAAGATCCAGGTGCTCAGAATCAATCTTTTCAGAAGTCTAGTATTGGTACAAAGGTTCTTGGTGAACCTCTGCTATTAACTTTCTTTTCATTGAGTCCACAAATGGGTGCCAAGTGACAGGTAGACACTGGCTGACTCTAAGGCTTATGAAAAAAGCAAACAAGTTTTCCCCTTTCATGCGTAGCTGAGCAGCATATATATTCCTGTATTTGGTTCCATAGGGAAGCTCAGCGACATATATAAATTGAAAGAAATCAGAGAAAAGACAGGAAAGAAGAAATCCAGGTGTCTGTTTACCATTATCTTGATAAAATGGCAGTGACACACACTCTGCCTGCCACAATTACGGTGATAAATGCCCCTTTCTTTGAGGCTTGTTTGAAAGTCAATTATGTAGATTATTTGGAGAATACTGACAGATGGCCTTCTTCCCTAGATGGAACAATCAAGCCGAACTTTGATGTGTGCACAGAAAATACTGTCATTTCTCAAACACAAAAGAGGCCTCCCTAAGATTGCCCACCAAAGGGCCCAGTGAAAGCTTGCCTTTGGCCACTTTTGATAATGCCCTTAGGCTTTTTTTCTTTTTCTTTGTCATTTTTTTTCTGGGCCTCCTCTTCTCCCAGTCTCGATGGAAAGTGATGCTTCTTTTCATCTGCTAGTCAAATATTGATCTCCAACCTGTCCTCAAGGTTTTGATTAACACAAAAGGTGCCACGCAAGCAGCTTTCTGTTTGTTTTCAGCTAATTCGTTTTTTATTATTCACTTGCTGCAGTAAATCTTACTTTTATTGTCTAACCACTAAACAGAAAAAAAAATGGATTGATTTCAGTAACTAAATAATTCAAGCCACAATGTGTGGTGGAAGGTGGGGGAAGGGGAGAGAGGGAAAATTAGGGGAGTCTGAGAAGATGTGATGCGACACTGCCCTTCAGTTTCTTAGTTCTCAGCCAAATTACTACAGAGGTTACACTAACTTGGTTGGATCATGAAGGGTTTGAGTAAAGTGGCATCATGTTACTGCACAAGTGACTGAAGGCAATGAAAAGCTTAGAAAATACTTATCTATAGAGCCTTCCTTCTCCTAAACACAACGGAGCTCTGAAAAAGCTCACCGACTCCTCTCTTTTTGTTTTATGCATTAATTCCCTGGACACAAGTATTGAAATGTTTGTTTGTTTGTTTGTTTGTCTTAATTCCTAAAGTCATAAGCTTAGCTGTCAATAACAGCATGTACCTGTAATTTAAGCACAGACAAGACTGGGCTAGTCTAGCCACTCTGGGATACTTAAAACAGTCACTGTCAAATTAAACACAACAAGAGACAGACAGACAGACAGACAGACAGACAGACAGAGACAGAGACAGAGAGATACAGAGAAAGAGAGATACAGAGAAAGAGAGAGACAGAAAGGAACAGAAAGATACAGAGACAGAGAGAGACAGAGAGACAGAAAGACAGAGAGGCAGAGACACAGAGACAGAAATAGAGAGACAAAGACACACACACGAGAAAGAGAGAGAGAGTGATATGGCAGAAAAGTAGGAACTGGAGACTGAAACATCAGAATTACATATCAAAAAAGCCAGTTTCCAGAGAAACCTGGAAGCCCTTCCTTAACTGGGCTTTACCACCTTAACAGAGCATGCTCAAGAATAGCTTGTGCAATACAAACTGGAGAGGAGTGTACTGTGTAAATGTCCTAAAAAAAAAAAAAAAGGTGAATACACTTCCTGGCTTAATGATCTGTAGACTTTTCTCCTTGGCTCAGCTCACTAGCCCATTCTTGTTCTCAAGAGAGCATTCTCTTTTCTTTTATATAAGCCATCCTCATTTCTATTTCTGACCATGTATCTCTGGTGCAATCCTCAGTCTCAGGAAAAAAGAACCTAGAATGCTGGATCCTCTGAACTCAGATCCAGGGCTGGGCTCTAAGCATGCCCCTTCTCAGCTCTGGTCAAAAGCCTAAGCATGCTTTCCCTGACATTCGGCTTTCTTGCTGTTCCTCTGCCTCCCTGTCTAATTCAAAATGTATGACTCTCTCCGTCTCCCTCCTGCCAGAAGCACCTTGACCGTTCTATTTTTTTCTCTCAAACTATAATAAAATTGTCTTTGGGCTTTCTTGCAAGAAGAAAATCCGTTCCTAAATTCTCTATTAATGGAGCTAATAACCACCCCCCCCCCAAAAAAAAGCCATTTCCCCCAGAAGAGTGTAAACCAAAGTCAGCTATACATGTTTGTTCCTGAGATCCTAACACTCTTGGGATTGAGATAGGAGCATTATGGTAACCTAGCTACATAGTAAGTTCCAGGGCAGCCTTAAAAACATAGTGAGATTCTATCTAAAACAGAAAAAAAAATAGGTACAAACGAAAGGTCTGTACTGATACATATTAATGAAATGCAATATATGGGAAGGTTTTAAAAATCAACACAACAGAATGGAGATAAAGCTATCTCAAAGTAAAATTGAAGGAGAGGGGTCACTAGTTTTTTAAAAACAGTTTCAAGAATGAAAAACATGAGAAGTCATATAAGAAGAAACAAAGAATAAAAATAGAGGTTTTTTTCCATCCTTTACCATCTATACATTCAACTACCCTTTCCCTCCTGTATTCACTGTGTTCAGGACTACACATATTAGACACAAACTCACAAACTATAAAAAAATGGATAGTGCATTGTTAGTCAGCTTTCACATTGTAACAATAACAAACCAGTTCTGCTTCCCCAGATCTCATCCCCAGCTCAGCAGCAGAACACCTGTAGCAGCGTTCCCTGCTGACCTCCACACCTGCTCCTATCTCCTGTGTATTCCACAGATCTTCCCTTTCTAACATCCACCCCCATCATTTCTAGCTTTTTCCCAGACTTCAACTCCAATTTCTACACACAACCTGCTCCTCCCTGGGAAACAAGTAGGCTGAGGGAATACCTAAGGATCTCTCCTGTTTCTCCTGAGATAAATAATCTCACACCATCAAAATCAAAAGAAGGGAAGCACACACATATCACCACCACCACCACCAATAATAATAAAATAATAGAAATTAGCAATCATTGATATTATTCAATATGGGGAACTCAATTCCCCAATAAAAAGACACAGACTAAAATTGGACATGAAAATGGATCTATCCTTTTGCTACATAGAAGAAATCTACCTCAACATCAAGGATAGACATTACCTCAGGGTAAAGGGTTAAAAAAGATATTCCAATCAAATGGACCTAAGAAACAAACTGGTGCAGTCATTTTAATATCTACCAAAATAGATTTCAAACCAAAACTAAAGAGATAGTAAAGGACTACCTACATGTCAAAGAAAAAAAGCCACCAAATGACAGTTCAGTTATTAATATCTATGCCCCAAACACAAAAGCACACAAGTGTAGAAAAGAAAAAAGTACTAAAACTTAAATCACATATTTATCCACACATGGTTAGTAGGATGCTTGAGCATCCCACTCTCACCAATGGACAAGTCATCCAGACAAAAAGTAAACAGAGAAATATGGAAACTAACAGATGCTATGAACTAAATGGACCAACGGATTATCTGTATTCATCCAAATACAAAAGGATATACCTTCTTCTCTGCACATCATGGAACTTTCTCCAAAATGGGCCACATATCAAAGCACAAAGCAAGTCTCAACAGTTACAAAGAAATAGAGATAACTCTATGCTTCCTATTGGAATGCCATGGGTTAAAGCTAGATAGTAACAACAGAGAGCCTACAAACTTGTCAGCCCCTAATGAATGAAAAATGGGTCAAGACAGAACTAAAGAAAAATTAATGACTTTCTAGAATTCAATGAAAATGAATGCATGGCATATCCAAATTCATGGAACACAAAGAAAGTACTGCTAACATGAATGATTTTAGCACTAAGTATTTACATTTTTTTAAATTGGAGAGATAGATCTTATACCACCAACCTAACAGGACACCTGAAAGATCTAGAACTAAAAAGAAAAAAAATCCAGCCCATGAGGAGTACATGGCTGGGAATTATCTAACTGAGGGCTGAAATCAATAAAATAGAAACAAAGAGAAAAATAGAAAGGCTCAATGAAACAAAGAGTTGTAGCTATTAAAAAGAATGATTTTATGACATTCCTAGCCAAATGGATGGACCTGGAGGGCATCATACTGAGTGAGGTAACACATTCACAAAGGAACTCACACAATATGTACTCACTGATAAGTGGATATTAGCCCCAAACCTAGGATTCCCAAGATATAAGATACAATTTGCTAAACACATGAAACTCAAGAAGAATGAAGACTGAAGTGTGGACACTATGCCCCTCCTTAGAATTGGGAACAAAACACCCATGGAAGGAGTTACAGAGACAAAGTTTGGAGCTGAGATGAAAGGATGGACCATGTAGAGACTGCCATATCCAGGGATCCACCCCATAATCAGCATCCAAACGCTGACACCATTGCATACACTAGCAAGATTTTATCGAAAGGACCCAGATGTAGCTGTCTCTTGTGAGACTATGCCAGGGCCTAGCAAACACAGAAGTGGATGCTCACAGTCAGCTAATGGATGGATCACAGGGCTCCCAATGGAGGAGCTAGAGAAAGAACCCAAGGAGCTAAAGGGATCTGCAACCCTATAGGTGGAACAACATTATGAACTAACCAGTACCCCGGAGCTCTTGACTCTAGCTGCATATGTATCAAAAGATGGCCTAGTCAGCCATCACTGGAAAGAGAGGCCCATTGGACACGCAAACTTTATATGCCCCAGTACAGGGGAAGGCCAGGGCCAAAAAGGGGGAGTGGGTGGGTAGGGGAGTGGGGGTGGGTGGGTATGGGGGACTTTTGGGAAGGCATTGGAAATGTAAACGAGGAAAATACCTAATAAAAAATGGAAAAAAAGAAAAAAGAAAAGAAAAAAAGAGTTGGTTCTTTGAGAAAATCAACAAAATAGACAATCCCTTACTAAAAGGCAGAGAGAGAATATCAAATTAACAAAAAAAAAATCACAAACTAAAATGGAGACATATAACAACAGACACTGAGGAAATATGAAGAATGATAAAATCGAAAAAACCTGCACTACACAAAATTGGGAAATCTAACAGAAATGGACAATTTCCTCAAAGATACCACTTACTAAAGTTAAATCAAGAATACATAAATAATTTAAATAGGCCCATAGCCCCTAGTGAAATAGAAGCAATCATTAAAAGTCCCCCCCCCAATGTGGGGACAGATTTGTTAAGTGCAAAATGTTTTCAAAGAAGAGTTCATGCCAATATTCCTCACACTGAAGGAACATTGCCAAACTCATTTAATGAGGCCATGGTTATACCCAAACCACATAGAGACTCCAAAAAGAAATAGAATTACAAATCAGTTTCCTGTAGGAGCACAGATGCATAAATACTCAAAAGAATACTTGAAAACCAAATCCAAGATCACATCAAAAATAAAAAAATAAAACATTGACCATGATCAAGTAGGCTTTATCCCAGAGATGCAGGGATGGTTCAATATACAAAAGTTAGTCAATGTAGTCCATCATATAAACAAACTAAAAGAAAAAATTATAATCATCTCATTAGGTGCAGGAAAGGTCTTTGCAAAATCCCTTTCTTGATAAAAGTCTGGGAGAGATTAGGGATACAGGAGACATATATAAACATACTGAGGGCAATTTACAGCAAGCCTCTAGCCAACAACAAATCAAGTGGAGAGAAATCCCACTACATCAGGAACAAGGTTTTCTGTTCCATATGTATTCAATATAGTACTTGAAGTTCTAGCAATAAGCAATAAGACACCTGAAAAAAATCAAGAGGATACACATTGGAAAGGAAGAAGTCAAAATACTGTTATTTGCAGATAACCTGATAGTATACATAAGTACCCCTAAAAATTCTACCAGGGAACTCCAACAGTTAATAAACACCTTCAGAAAATTTGCTGAATACAAAATTAGCTCAAAACATCAATAGCCCTCCTATATACAAATGACAAACAGAATGAGAAAGAAATCAGGGAAACAACACCTTTAAAAATAGCCTCAAGTAGTATAAAACATCTTGGGGTAATTCTAATGAAGCAAGTAAAAGACTCTTTGGTGGTTTGAATAGGTATGGCCCCCCATAAACTCATATGTTTAAATGTCCATAGGGAGTGGCACTATTAGGAGGGGTGGCCTTGTTGGAGTAGGTGCTGCCTTGTTGGAGAAAGCATAGCACTGTGGAGGTCAGATTTGGGGATGATAAAGCTATGCCCGGTGTAGCTCACAAAATAACACACAGATCCCCTTCTGCGGCCTGCAGATCAAGATGTAGAACTCTCAGTTCCTCCAGCACTATATCAGCCTGCACCTTGTCATACCTCCCTCCATGATGATAACGTCCTGAATTTCTGAAACAGTAAGCCAGCCCCAGTGAATTGTTTTCCTTTATAAGATTTGCCTTGGTCATGGTGTCTCTTCACAGTAATGAAACCCTAACTAAGAAAGGCCCACAGACAGACATTACAAAGAAAGTCTAAATGGAAGGTCTCCATCAAATCCTCCTCTCAAAGCTCAGAAAATTCCATGGAAAATGTACTCAAAACTCAGTCACTGCCCCAAAGCCAAATCTCTGAGAACTGCTTACACCCAGACCTTGATTATATGAACCAGTGTGTGAGACGATTTAGTTTTAAACAATGACAGGTTTTACTACCTCCAAAATTTAAAACTTCTAAAGTATAAAATAAATTATAAATACACTCATAAAGTAACTATTGATTACATTTGCAATGTATATAACTAATAAAAGATGGTGACTTAGAATATGTAATGAATTTCTACTAATCTATAAAAATACAATAGGAAAATGGGAGAAAGATTAGAGTATGCATTTCATAGAGTAAAAAATACAAATGCCCAATATACATAGAATTACCTTCAATGTCAATAGCTGTCAGATACAACTTAAAGCAAGAAACTACTATTTCCAATACTAGAAAAAATACAAAGACTGCCAGTGTTCAACACTGTTCAAGAAAGTAGAAAGAAAGCTCACTTAGTGGTGGAGGCATGTGTGGGGCAGTCATGTGAAGGACAGTTTGAGAACACTTACTGAGTTGAAAGTTTTAGATCACTTAACACTCAGGAGTTCCATTTTTAGCCAGCTAACTTTAAAATCTGGCAAACATGAAAAAGTACCATGTTCAGAGTATGGCATGGAAAATCATCTAGGTGGTCATTAGTAGAAAAGTGAATAAATTATGATATAGTCATTCAGTGTAATATAAGCCAATAGGTAAAAATCATACAAACTTGCATGTATCAACATGGGTGTATAAATTTTTAGAATAATAATACTGTATATTATCTGTGACAGTATTTCAATATTTTATTGCATATTTTACATTAATATACTTAAATTAGCATATATGAAGAAAATATACACTGATTTAAAGATGTAGACTCCCTCTAAGAAGAGAGAAAAGATGGTCCATCTGTTCGTCACAGCTCCAAATTTTGTCTCTGCAACTCCTTCCATGGTTGTTTTGTTCCCATTTCTAGGAAGGGGCAAAGTGTCCACACTTTGGTCTTCGTTCTTCTTGAGTTTCATGTGTTTAGCAAATTGTATCTTATATCTTGTGTATCCTAAGTTTCTGGGCTAATATCCACTTATCAGTGAGTACATATTGTGTGAGTTCCTTTGTGATTGGGTTACCTCACTCAAGATGATGCCCTCCAGGTCCATCCATTTGCCTAGGAATTTCATAAATTCATTCTTTTTAATAGCTGAGTAGTACTCCATTGTGTAAATGTACCACATTTTCTGTATCCATTCCTCTGTTGAGGGGCATCTGGGTTCTTTCCAGCTTCTGGCTATTATAAATAAGGCTGCTATGAACATAGTGGAGCATGCGTCCTTCTTACCGGTTGGGACATCTTCTGGATATATGCCCAGGAGAGGTATTGTTGGATCCTCCGGTAGTACTATGTCCAATTTTCTGAGGAACCGCCAGACTGATTTCCAGAGTGGTTGTACAAGCTTGCAATCCCACCAACAATGGAGGAGTGTTCCTCTTTCTCCACATCCTCGCCAGCATCTGCTGTCACCTGAATTTTTGATCTTAGCCATTCTGACTGGTGTGAGGTGGAATCTCAGGGTTGTTTTGATTTGCATTTCCCTGATGATTAAGGATGTTGAACATTTTTTCAGGTGCTTCTCTGCCATTCGGTATTCCTCAGGTGAGAATTCTTTGTTCAGCTCTGAGCCCCATTTTTTAATGGGGTTATTCGATTTTCTGGAGTCCACCTTCTTGAGTTCTTTATATATATTGGATATTAGTCCCCTATCTGATTTGGGATAGGTAAAGATCCTTTCTCAATCTGTTGGTGGTCTTTTTGTCTTATTGACGGTGTCTTTTGCCTTGCAGAAGCTTTGCAATTTTATGAGGTCCCATTTATTGATTCTCAATCTTACAGCACAAGCCATTGCTGTTCTATTCAGGAATTTTTCCCCTGTACCCATATCTTCGAGGCTTTTCCCTACTTTCTCCTCTATAAGTTTCAGTGTCTCTGGTTTTTTTTTTTTTTTTTTTTTATTATTAGGTATTTAGCTCATTTACATTTCCAATGCTATACCAAAAGTCCCCCTTACCCACCCACCCCCACTCCCCTACCCACCCACTCCCCCCCTTTGGCCCTGGCGTTCCCCTGTACCGGGGCACACAAAGTCTGCGTGTCCAATGGGCCTCTCTTTCCAGTGATGGCCGACTAGGCCATCTTTTGATACATATGCAGCTAGAGTCAAGAGCTCAGGGGTACTGGTTAGTTCATAATGTTGTTCCACCTATAGGGTTGAAGTTCCCTTTAGCTCCTTGGGTACTTTCTCTAGCTCCTCCATTGGGAGCCCTGTGATCCATCCATTAGCTGACTGTGAGCATCCACTTCTGTGTTTGCTAGGCCCCGGCATAGTCTCACAAGAGACAGCTACATCTGGGTCCTTTCAGTAAAATCTTGCTAGTGTATGCAATGGTGTCAGCATTTGGAAGCTGATTATGGGGTGGATCCCTGGATATGGCAGTCTCTACATGGTCCATCCTTTCATCTCAGCTCCATACTTTGTTTCTGTAACTCCTTCCATGGGTGTTTTGTTCCCACTTCTAAGGAGGGGCATAGTGTCCACACTTCAGTCTTCATTTTTCTTGAGTTTCATGTGTTTAGGAAATTGTATCTTATATCGTGGGTATCCTAGGTTTTGGGCTAGTATCCACTTATCAGTGAGTACATATTGTGTGAGTTCCTTTGTGATTGTGTTACCTCACTCAGGATGATGCTCTCCAGGTCCATCCATTTGGCTAGGAATTTCATAAATTCATTCTTTTTAATAGCTGAGTAGTACTCCATTGTGTAGATGTACCACATTTTCTGTATCCATTCCTCTGTTGAGGGGCATCTGGGTTCTTTCCAGCTTCTGGCTATTATAAATAAGGCTGCTATGAACATAGTGGAGCATGTGTCCTTCTTACCAGTTGGGGCTTCTTCTGGATATATGCCCAGGAGAGGTATTGCTGGATCCTCCGGTAGTACTATGTCCAATTTTCTGAGGAACCGCCAGACTGATTTCCAGAGTGGTTGTACAAGCCTGCAATCCCACCAACAATGGAGGAGTGTTCCTCAGTGTCTCTGGTTTTATGTGGAGTTCTTTAATCCACTTCGATTTGACCTTAGTACAAGGAGATAGGAATGGATCAATTTGCATTCTTCTACATGATAACTGCCAGTTGTGCCAGCACCATTTGTTGAAAATGCTGTCTTTTTTCCACTGGATGGTTTTAGCTCCCTTGTCAAAGATCAAGTGACCATAGGTGTGTGGGTTCATCTCTGGGTCTTCAATTCTGTTCCATTGGTCTACTTGTCTGTCACTATACCAGTACCATGCAGTTTTTAATCACAATTGCTCTGTAGTACAGCTTTATGGACCATATAGTGATTGCCATATCCAGGGATCCATCCCATAATCAGCTTCCAAACGCTGACACCATTGCATACACTAGCAAGATTTTGCTGTAAGGACCCAGATATAGCTCTCTCTTGTGAGACTATGCTGGGGCCTAGCAAACACAGAAGTGGATGCTCACAGTCAGCTATTGGATGGGTCACACAGCCCCCAATGGAGGAGATAGAGAAAGTACCCAAGGAGCTAAAGGGAACTGGAACCCTATATGTGGAACAACAATATGAACTAACCAGTAGCTCGGAGCTCTTTCTCTAGCTGCATTGGTATCAAAAGATGGCCTAGTTGGCCATCACTGGAAAGAGAGGCCCTTTGGACTTGCAAACTTTATATGCCCCAGTACAGGGGAACGCCAGGGCCAAAAAGGGGGAGTGGGTGGGTAGGGGATTGGGGAGTGGGTATGGGGGACTTTTGGGATAGCATTGGAAATTTAAACGAGGAAAATACCTAATAAAAAATTTTTAAAAAATTCTAAAAAAAAAAGAAGAGAGAAAAGAATAATGTATGCATGAAAGAGAAGGATGCAAAGAGGATACAACTCTCTGGCATTTTATGTCTTACAAAGTGTGAAGACAATAGCATTTATTCATTGTATCACTGCTGTGCATTAAAGGACAAAGAAAAAGGATGCAAAATTACAGGATGCATCAGGGTTTACAGAGGATTGAGATTTAATAAGGCTTACAAGATTAGGATTTTAGTTACTGCACACAGCTATTGAGTTACCGTCCTTTCTCTTTTTTTTTATTAGATATTTACTTTATTTACATTTCAAATGTTTCCCTCTGAAAACCCCCTATCCTCTCCCCCTCCCCCTGCTCACCAACCCACCCACACCCGCTTCCTGGCCCTGGCATTCTCCTACACTGGGGCATAGAGCCTTTACAGGACCAAGGGCCTCTCCTACCATTGATGACCAACTAGGCCATCCTCTGCTACATATGCAGCTAGAGCCATGAGTCCAACCATGTGTAGTCTTGAGTTGGTGGTTAAGTCTCTGGGAGCTCTATGGTTACTGGTTAGTTCATATTGTTGTTCCTCCTATGGGGCTGCAAATCCCTTCAGCTCCTTGGGTCCTTTCTCTAGCTCCTCCATTGAGGGCCCTGTGATCAGTCCAATGGTAGGCTGCGAGGATCCACCTCTGTATTTGTCAGGCACTGGTAGAGCCACTCTAGAGACAGCTATAACAGGCTCCTGTCAGTAAGCTCTTGTTGGCGTCTACAGGGTTGCTGTCGTTTGTGTTGGGTCTTCCTTCATGCAGTGGCTTGTCCAGGTTCAAGAGAGAAAGGTACCACAGCAAAGCATGGATTTGCTTGAGGTACACCACAAAGGCTTTGGGGGATTTGAAGCATGGGGTTGGCGTGGTAATGACTGCAGGTAGGAACCTAGCGAGCTGCGTAAAGAGATTGTGGAGTTCTGAGTCAGAGTCCCATAGGGATAAAAACAGGTCAGCCATTTCTCCCCAGTCCATGGCCAGCCAGGCAGCCAGGGCAGAGAGTTGCCACCACAAGCCCAGGAATATACCAGTTATTACTGTTATTTTTTCAGTATTTCCTGCATCAAGGATGGACAGTGAAAGAAACCAATAAATATCTGAGAACACTGAATATTTAGCTTGTTGTGGCTAATTTTTGAAAAAAAAATTATCTGCACTGGTATGGCCCCCTTTCCTGCAGTCTATCAAGCTATCTTACTGTTATGGGACCTCATAAAATTGCAAAGCTTCTGTAAAGCAAAGGACACTGTCAATAAGACAAAACGGCAACCAACAGATTGGGAAAAGATGTTTACCATACCTACATCTGATAGAGGGTTAATATGCAATATAATACAAAGATCTCAAGAAGTTAGATGCCAGAGAACCAAATAACCCTATTAAAATGGGGTACAAAGATAAACAAAAAATTTCAACTGAGGAATATCAAATGGCCAAGAAGTATGTAAAGAAATGTTCAACATCCTTAGTCATCAGGGAAATGCAAATCAAAACAACCCTGAGATTCCACCTCACACCAGTCAGAATGGCTAAGATCAAAATTTCAGGTGACAGCAGATGCTGGCCAGGATGTGCAGAAAGAGCACTCTTCCATTAATGGTGGGATTGCAAGCTGGTACAACCACTCTGGAAATCAGTCTGGAGGTTCCTCAGATAATTGGAAAGAGTACTAACTGAGAACCCAGCTATACCACTCCTGGGCATATACCCAAAAAGATGTTCCAACATATAACAAGAACAAATGCCCCACTTCATAGCAGCCTTTTTGATAATAGCCAGAAGCTGGAAAAAAAAAAAAAAACAGATGTCCTTCAACAGAGGAATGAATACAGAAAACGTGGTACATTTACACAATGGAGTATACTACTCAGCTATTAAAGACAATGAGTTCATGAAATTCTTAGGCAAATGGATGAAACTAGAAAATATCATCCTGAGTGAGGTAACTCACTCACAGAACAACACACATGGTATGCACTCGCTGATAAGTGGATATTAGCCTAAAAGCTCGGAATATCCAAGATACAATTCACAGACCATATGAAGCTCAAGAAAAAGAAAGACCAAAATGTGGATTCTTCAGTCCTTCTTAGAAGGGGAAACAAAATACTCACAGGAGGTAGAGGGTGGGAGGGACTTGGGATGAAGAGATGAAGGGGAGAGGGGAAGGGGACAGGAGCAGGTATGAGAGGAGACAGGGATGATATACAGAGTATCAGGAATATGAACAGAGGTGTGTATCAATGGAGTATGGGGAGCAGGGGGTAGCCAAAAAAAAGTCCCAGATGCCAGGAAAGCAAGAGGCCAATTTAGCTTCATCTTACCTCTCAGTACAGAGAAGTAGCTGAATCTCTCAGCTTCCAGCTGTCTTATCAACACTCTCAATAGAAGTGGACCTCTTCCTGAAGTGGCAAAGACATTAGCAAGAATTTCACTAAAGAGAACATCCGGAAGTACACAGATTCCTGAAGCAGTCCGATAAAATTATCAGAGTTCCCAGAAATCAATAAAGCTTTTACAGCTTTAAAAAAAAAGTCAATCACCCCATCCTTGGTACTTGAGTAAACAAACCTTTTTGAGACTTACCATTTGTAAGATAGGATTGGCTGACATGTGCTGAGTTTAACCAGACAAGCTCTACCTAAAGTTGCAAATTCAAGTGCTTCTTTCATAAAAGACAGGCTCAAGGTTAATTTGTGATGTAGAAATTGAGGGGAAGATACAGCTCTTCTAATTGGTGACAGCATAGACAGAAAAGTGCAAGCTCTACTATCTAATTTATGCCTCTATTTATAGCAGATTTTTAAATATCCTATTAAGCCAAAACAGGCAACATGGTTGAAATCAAAGTCAGTCTCTGTATTTATATCATGGATATGGGAGGAAAAAGAAGGGCTTTTTGAACAGTAATCTAACCCACGACATCAATTTAAATGCCTTTGTAACCTTCCTGTGCAAATGTTTCCACTGCATCTACCCACCAACTTGTAGTGTAAAATATTCTTTTTAGAAGATAGACATATATGCCCACCTTAGTCACTAAGGTAGAGAAACATTAGACATTAAATAAGCCTCTTTCTCTCACAGATCCTCATATTTCTAAATTGCTAAATAAAGATACTAACTGAATTAGTTTTCCCAAAGTGTATCCACTAAAATATCTTGTTTGATTGATATTTGTAAGCATTATGAGAGAGAGGGAGTAGAGAGAGGGATGGGGGGAGAGAGATAGAGATTGACAGAGACAGAGATAGAGAGACAGAGGTTGTCATGAACTCAATAGGTCAAGGGGGAACTGGGGATAAATGCAGGATGCTTACATAAGATACTTTTCAAAAAACAAAAGACAGAGAAACTTAGTCTACTTCATATTGAAAGCTACTCCTCAGCAAGTACAGCTGCAGCAAAGAATACCATGCATGTGTGGAATATGGACTGTACTAGAGAAGTTCAATGGTGAACAATACAATAAACACAGGGAACATTCTTCAGGAAGCATCTTCTTTAAGCATGGTTTAGTTCTTTGTGTAAAAATAAATAAGCATGTTCATCTCATTAGTATGCTACTTTACATTCATCTATACTAAGTAGTAAAGTTTTATATTTATGTATATCAAGTGTTTTAAAATAAATGTTTTTTTTTATTTCTTATATACAAATGTTTTGATCTATGAACTTATTTTATATACTTGCTTATTGTGGGTCATATAAAAATTCTCAGACAAGATCCCTTGAGAATTCTTAGCAGGTAAAAGACCTGCTGACAAGGCCAACAAACTGAGCCCAATCCCCAGAACACATATGGCAGGAGAGGGCTGACTCCTGTGAGTCACCTTTTGATAGCCTCATGCATTGCAGTGTCAGAGAACATGCACACACACACACTAGCACATACAATTACAAAAGAATTTTTAAAAGTGCTGGTTTTTTAAAAGAGATGTGGAATAAACCTATGTAGTAAAGCATATGAATGCTATAGGTTCTGAAGATAATTTCTTTACATATTTCAAAATCCTTTGAGAAGGTTAGGAAACAATTCATGATTAAGTGTGATTGGAAACTATGGGTTGCACTACGCCTTTGTCTTGTTCAGGAAACTATTAGCACACTAACTGTTTCAGAATTATCTATTATCTTTCCTCATTTTTGCATCATTTAACCAGAAAATTTATTAAAAATTCCCTTAAGCCACTTATAATTTACCTTGTCAATGAGAATGGGTGCTTTGCCATTTCACAGGTTATTTCACAGGTAATATGCATGCATTTATTCAACTTGCCACATCTCCTCATTCTTAACAAATAAAACGGAGGTATTGGAACAGTCCATGTGTGTCTGAATAACTAAGAACATCCATTTTATCCACATGTAGAGTGACCTTGAGCAAGTGTTTATTCTGCCTGGATCTCAATTTCCTCATCTGAAAATAAATGGTTCTAAATGGGCATTTGTTAAAGTCTCTTCATGTTCCAATATTCTCACTACTATTTTGCATGCTAATTTGAATCACTAGAAAGTTACATACATAATTTTAAAATTCCCTTCTCGCCTAAGCATCCATTATATATTCTAAATATACCTTTCAAACTCTGAAATAATAAAATTTAATTACTTAAAGAGAAGTGATTAAAAACCTTAAACTATTTAGACTAACAATTCTTTCATTAATTTTTGCAACTTCAGATGGAGACTTAAGAAAAAATTAACAAAACATGGTATTCTTGTTTGGTATTCTGTTGCTGTGATAAAACCCTGACCAAAACCTACTTGAGGAGGAAAGGATTTAATTTGTTTCCAGGTTTACCATCCATCATCAAGGATGCCAAAGAAGGTAATTAAGGCAAGATCCTACAGGCAGGTGTTAAGACAGAGTCCATAAAGGAATGCTGCTTACTGAATCACTTCTTTTGGCTCCATCATTATAGGGGTAGCTAGTTTGCATAAAGTTGACAAAACCTATCCAGCATGCCTGGGTGATGCCAATTTAACAGATTGTAATATAAATACAAGGCATAAATATAAATGCTAGTTTCTCTGGAATCTTAATGTGCATTTCAACTTCTAATATCAATTATTTATAGTAATAACATTTTAATTACTGGAAGCTTTTTCATGTCTGTACTTGTTTCTACAATGAACTAAAAAAAAGGCATTATTGTCTATAAAGCTTTAAGTGGGTCTGGAAAACAAAAATTAAATCATTCCCCTACAAAAACAAAACCCCACTAAGGACAAATGGCAGGTAATAGATATGATCAACTGCTAAATAATGTCATGCGACTCAAAAGTACTCACCTTTGTCTCCTACAGTACTTGGTATGTAATAGATGCCAAATAAATACACATGGAGTAAAGATATGAATGATTTTTCACATGTTTGGGATTATTTTACAAAATATATAGGATTGTAATAACAATCTCCTTTACCCACACTCCAAATCACATCCATCTTTTACAAGTGACTAAAAAGGGGTATCTAACATAGGATTAGTCTTCCTAAATATATTTGGGTTGACTACAACTCACTCAAGTGTATATATACTTTTATTGTTTTTACTAAATTAAAGCATACCTATATTTGGTATTTGAACAGCTTGGTTGAAAAACATTTGTCAGAAACTGTAAATGCCACAGTGAAGGCTAGATAGATTTAAAAATCAGAGAGGAGAGTTACTGACAAGTTATAAGAGGAAGGAAAAGGAGAGTAAGTAAACACGGAGTGAGCAGAAGGCAGGGAAACTGCAATCTGAAGCAGCAGATATCTATCTCGAGGGAGCAAAATGGAGCAAGTTAAGTTAGGAAAGATCTGGCCATTTTATGGTAGACTACAAAATCCAGTGGCCGAAGAAATAGGTACATGACTCAGCAGTTAAGTACATATGACACTCTTTCAAAGTATCTGAATTCAGTTCCCAGGACCCACACAAATGACTCACCATCATCAGCAACTCCAATTCTAGAGGATCTGATGTCTTCTTCTGGCCTTCAGAGGCATTTGTTTTCATGCATATACTACCCACAAATATATACATTTGTATAACACACATAATTTTAAAATGTAACAGATGTTTAAAAACAGAATCAAAATCTTCAGAATCAATCCAAATATCACAGGAAACCATTATAGAGACACAAAGTCTCAGGGAAAATATATTTATGAGTATACATATGTAGGGTTGTTGGCTCCTATCTGCTCCACCACTGGGCACCGCTGCTTGGAGGAGCATAACACTGGGAGTTTAAATGTGCTTACCCCACCCTGCCACCTGTCGAGAAGCACCAAGAAACTACTCCAAGCGTGGGAAAGAGCAGTCTGAGATGTGGGAAAGCCAAAGATGTTTCAGAGGTACCCGGGCCTTCGGCACGGCCTGGGTCATGAGGTTCTCAGACTCTTGGATATCCAGGTGCCACTGGGAGCTGCAGAAGAGCAGAGAATGGATTTGGGGCAGGGAGCGCATGTTGGGGATAGCATCTAGCCTAGGGCTGAGGAGAGCTCCAGCTTGTCCCAGCAGAAGTGATTGCCTTAGCTTGGTGGCAGTGGGCTTGGTGGTGGTTGTGGCTGGGAGCACAGAGGGGCATTCTACAGGAGATGAGGCTGTGACTCTATAGGCAAAGGCCTTTTCATGGCAACCCATGGCAAATCTTAATGGAAAGAGACAGCCCATCGTTCCAGTTTATTGCCATGGTGGAAAATGGATGCATAAACCATGCCTCCCTTCTCAGGGTGGGCCTGAGAATAACTACCTATTGCAGGGAGGAATGTCTGGGTAGGGAAGCTTATTGCCTAAGCCCTCTGGGCCTCTAGGTATCTCAGTAGCATGAAAAACTGTTTTGAGCCTACATGACCAGGAGTTATGCTTCTTTTCCTATTGTTTTAGCCTAAGATGTTAGGGATGCCTCACCTGCATGTGGAAGGGCTTGCAGCTTGTACTTATGTGACTGATGGCAACAAATCTCTCTATGGGGGGCTGCAACTTAGTGACATGGGCCTGGTGCTGGAAGCAGGTGAGACTCCTACTCTTCCTTCAGGGTCTCCAGGGCTTCTAGCCTTTGGCTTCGCCTTACCATGCTTCTTCTCAAGGTCTACCATCCCACATACATATGCATGTATGACAAATGTAAATGAGCCAAAGTAAAAAAAATTAAATAAGCATAGCAATATTAATCTATTTTATAAACCTACTCTAAAGGGGAAAACTGAAACCTGACATGTTAATACTATTTTATGAGGATCCATAGATTTTAATTACTGATATATATCACAATCAAATAATGAAAGTCACATGTGCAAATGTATTATAGATACATTATTTTCTCACATTGAACTGTGTTTCTAATAGGGGTTCTGCCAACATCCCAGTATTCTTGGCTTCAATCAAGAAAGAAGAATTAACACCACATAATCTGAAGGGTATGTTTTATTGGCCATCATTTAATGGGAATTCATGTCGAGTACTATAAACCTGTGGATTAGGAGGTATTCGACCATAGAGGAGAACCTACTAGCACCATTTTCCTAAATCAATATAGTTCCTTAATATATACTCAATATTTATATCTACAGATAAGTGTATCTATCATCCCTCCCCAAAGAGGCTAACATTTTGCAACAGAATCTACTACAGAGATCCACAAATGACCAAAATGTAGAGAATAAATGACCACAAGAAGCCAACCCCAAATGATACTTCTACAACTTAACTTTTATACCAAAGGTGCAGGCAGCATTGAGGAAGAGGGGCAGAGTCTCTGTAAGAGCTAGAGGACCAGGATGCCACTTAGGAAATGGCTTCCTTTAGACACTACAGAGAAGCTGTAGCCCTGACACTACAACATTATGGTTGCCTAGACAAAACTAGAATAACAATACTCCCAGTTGACATGCTAAAACAAAAAGGATGAGACCAATTTCACAAGGTCCCAATCCTAGATGAATAATTAACAGTAATTAACATCTATTAAGAGACATAGAATCAGACTTCTTCAAGGACAAGTGCCCTTGTTCACTAGGTTGTTCAATCTCAAGTAGTCAAATATGCACACATGCAACACTAAGGGGACTGTGGACTTAGCAAGTTGTAGTTATATATGCATATGTGTCTACAAGTCTCTATCTCTTTCTCTCTCTCTCTCTCTCTCTCTCTCTCTCTCTCTTTCTCTGTGTGTGTGTGTATGTATGTGTGCATGATTGAATAAAAGTTAATGAATTTGAGAGAGAGTCAAGGCAACAAAGGAGGGATTTGAAAGAGGAGACTAAAGGGTGAAAATTATGAGTATATAGTATGTATGGAATTCTTTAAATTGTTTTTAATTACTGACATGATCTGAACAAAGACTACACCAATGGAAGTGCAGAGGGAGAAAAGCTTACCAGACCTTAACCCTAGACAAAGAACTACAGACTGAGAGGAAAGAAACAGTCTTACTCAGGTTAGAGAACAGCAATTGCTTAGTCAATACCAATTGCCAAGCCCTGAATACATACATACAAGTGATATTTATGAACTGAATAGGTTCTGGTCTTAGAGATTCTCTGGAACCAAACATTGCCTTGCATCACTGGATCGCTGAAATTGTGGAACTAAATCCCATGAGCCCTAAAATCTTTCATCTATTATGCCTACAAAAGCAGTCAGACATGAACAATTCTGTCAAGATCTACTCCTAGCTCTGAATGGAGTCTGGGCTTGGATCACAGTTGTATCGGTTTCTGTGTGGTGACCACAGGGAAACACTTTCCTAGATGGTTATTTTTGTGCAATTTAGAGGGAATTATCAGTTTAGGCTCTCTCTTTTCAAATTAATTTTTATATTCTCAAGATGGAGCCTTCAACTTGTGGGGTCTTATCCTCAGGAAACCTTTTCCTATTGCCCCAATATGGAACACGAGCTCTCTCTTTAGTGATGCTTACCTCTAACAGTCACAGCTTCAGTCTTAACTGCTTCGCTGATCTACAAGTTTAAATTCATTGACTCCCCAACCATAAGACACTCTTTTCACATCGTTCTGTTCCACATGTTACTTATTGCAGACCTGGATAAGAGCAATGATTAAGTTGCCATGATGCAGTTTAAACACTATCTTGACTTCAAATATTCCCTGCCAATTTCTTTTTTTCCTATTTTCTGTATTAAAAATAGATTTTAAAAAAATACAATATATTTTGCTCATGCTTTTCCCCTCCCTACCTCTCAGATCTTCCCTCATTCATCTAAAATCTATATCCTCTCTTCTCTCTCATTCATTAGAAAACAAACAGGCAAATAAAACACACAAACCATAATAGGACAAAACAAACAGAAAACAAAAGCCAAAGGACAAAAGCACAAGAAACACATACAGACACATCGACACACAGATTAGTGCTGAGAGTCAATTCCTTTTTAATTCAGTCTTGCTCTGAGGACATTGGGAGAATGTAAGCACAGTTAGACAAAATATCACATAAATACTCTGTAGTCCAATTCCCTATAAACTTCCTCTTTGTTAACATTTCATAGCACACACCCCTAAAGCCACCTAATTTCTGATAAAGAAGCCAAAAATAAACATGAGTAAAATAGCATATTCAACAAATGGTGCTGGTAAAACAAGATAGCTACATTGATACCTAGAATTTTATACACTAAAAAGTAGGGGTTTTTTTGGTTGTTGTTGTTGTTTTGAGACAGGGTTTCTTTGTATAGCGCTGGCTGTCCTGGAACTCACTTTGTAGACCAGGCTGGCCTCGAACTCAGAAATCTGCCTGCCTCTACCTCCCAAGTGCTGGGATTAAAGGTGTGTGCCACCACGCCTGGCTCTAAAAGTAGTTTTAAGAGGAAAGTTTATAGCCCTAAGGACCTACATTAGAAAAAGCACAAATAAATTATTTAATGGTGAAATACAAAACATTGGAAACAGAAGAAGAAACCAAACTCAAATCCGGAAGATGGCAATAGAGAAAAAAAAAAAAAAACACTGCAGTAACTAACAAAACAGAAACCACAAAAACAACACAAAGAATCTAGTTACTTGGGAAAATAGACAAGATCAACAAACCCTTATTTTAATTAACCAAAAGTAAAAGAGGACTCAAATTAACAGAATCAGAAACTAACAAGAAAACGTCACAATAAACACCATAAAATAGAGAATGTTTTTAAAGTATGCATTTCATTAAGTTGAAAGATTTTTTTTTTATAAAAAAGGATTTCTTTATTCCTCCAAACTATAAAAGTTAAGCCAAGAAGAGACCAACAATTTAAACAGACCCATAGCAAAGAAGTAGACCAAACAATAATAAAAAGTCTTCTAACATTAAAAGTGTCCAGGCCCAGATGGTTTTACAGCAGAATTCTGCCATACTTAACGAAGAACTACAAAAATAATCCTTACAATCTTCAAAACAAACAAAAAACAAAAACAAGCAGAAACAGAACAATCACTACTAAACTCATTTTATGATTCCAGTATAACTTTAATTCTCAAACCATGTACACATGCAAACTATAGACTTGGAATCCCTGATGAACATAGACAGGAAAAATCCTCAATAGAATACTACCAAACTGAATATAAGCACTATAAAAGGGATCATCACACCACAATCAAGCTGCCTTCATCTTAGAAATGCAAAGCTGGTTCAAAATGTGTAATTCAATAAATATAATAAATCAAATAAATGGACTTAGAAACAAAATCACATACTCATCTTAATAGATGCAAAAAAAAGCATCTGACAAAATTCAACATGATCCATGATAAAATTTTTAGGGACAGTAGGGCTGAAGGAGACATACTTCAATACAATAAAATCTATGACAAACCCACAGACAACAGTATCCTAAATGGAGAAAAACTTGAAGAAATACCAATAAAAATCAAGAACAAGATTGGGCTGCCTATTATTCTCAACCCTTTTCAATATAGTGCTGGAAATACTAGCATGAACAATAAAGCAATAGGAGAAAATTAAAAGAATCATAAAGCCGGGCATGGTGGCGCACGCCTTTAATCCCAGCACTTGGCAGGCAGAGGCAGGCGGATTTCTGAGTTCAAGGCCAGCCTTGTCTACAAAGTGAGTTCCAGGAAAAGGTATCAAATTATCTGTATTTGCAGATGATATATAATACATAAGAGAACCCACAAATTCTTTCAGAAAACAACCATAAACAAATTTCAGCAAAGTGACGGCATTTGAATTACAACACCTTTTTAAAATAGAATTTTTGTACAACAACACTCACTAAAAAGAGACTGTAGACACACTTCCTTTTATAAAGAGAAGACAATATCTTGGAGAACAATGGATTGATTACTTTTCATGATCTCAAGCTATATGACAGAGCCATAGTAATGAGAGCAGACAATGCGAATCAATGGAATATAATTAACTACCCAAACATGAGTATCATCTGATACTTGACAAAGAGGTCAAAATCTACACTGGAGTAAAGACAGCATTTTTAGCAAGTGATGCTGATGTCAGAATGCAATCTAAGAAGGGAGACATGTGAAAGGAATTCTAAGTGCTTGTGATAAAACTCCAAGAAAACAATATAAGAGTCTTGTGACCTCAGTTTCTCCCAAAACACAAAATTGATATTAGAATTGCTTTCATGTCCCTCGCAGGTATATAGAAAATAGGAGTGAGTTTACTTTAGATTACTTATTAAAACTGGCTATTGTTATTTGTTTATATGCTACTGTGGAAAACCATGCTTTGTGACATGTGGCTTGTCCTTGTGCTTGAACATCTTGCTCATATGACTCTTCCTAATGTGCAGAATATAAGTTGTCAGGCACTCTGAATAAATTTAATTATTTCATGAAACTTTAGTCCACTTCAACTTTAGGACTCGTTCTACAGGTCTTACCACCTTTACAGTGATTAAAAAGCTGAGAAAATGGTATGTCCCCATGAAGAAAATGAATTCAGATCCATACCTATCACCCTTTATAAAACAAAGACCCAAGGAGATCAAAGACCTTAAATTGAAGCCTGAGACACTCAAATTGTTAGAAGAAAATATAGGCAGTTCCCTACATGGTATAGATAGAGGTAAGATATTTGTGAATAGGCATCCATTTGTCAAGGAGTTAAAAGTAACCATTGAAAACTAGGACCTCACAAAACCAAAAAGCTTCTGTACAGAAGGGGAAACCCACAGAATGGGGAAATCTTTGTCTGCTATTAATTTGACAGAGGATTAATAAACAGAATATACAAAGAACTCAAAAAAGTAAAGAAGACGAATGACCCAAATAAAAGTAGCCTAGGAGAGCTGGGCAGTGGTGACTTTAAAAGGTAATTCAGCTGGGCAGTGGTGGTGCACACCTTTGATCCAAGCACTTGGGAGGCAGAAGCAGGTGGATTTCTGAGTTCGAGGCCAGCCTGGTCTACAGAGTGAGTTCCAGGACAGCCAGGGCTTTACAGAGAAACTATGGTTGGGTGGGGGGCAGGGGAAGCTAGGGTTCAGAACAGAGTTCTCAACAGAAAAAAACAAAAATAAATAAGACCTCAAAAAGTGTTTACCACCCTTAGAAATGAAGAAAATGAGAATTGAAACAACTTTGAAATTTCATCTCACTCCAGTCAGGATGGCTAAGAATAACAAAACATTTGACAACAAATGTCAGTGAAGTTATGGAGAAATGAGGGCACTCATTCACTGCTAGTGGGAAGAGAAATTGATGCAGTCACTCTAGAAATCAGTGTGGAGAATCCTCAGAAAACTAAAAGTAAACTTGAACCTGCTATACCACATCTTGTCATATGCCCATTGCTACCTTATTTGCAATATCAAGGAAATGGAAAAAACATATATGGCCTTAGATAGATAACTGGATAATGAAAACAGTACACATACACTATGGAATACTATTCTGCTATCAAAAATGAAATCATGAAATATTCAGGTAAGAGGATGGACCTAGAAAGATGATACTTAGTAAGGGATTCCAGACCCAGAAAGACAAACATCGTATATTGTTGCTAATCTGTGGTCCATTAACTAGAAATCATCACATGTGCATATAAAACATGGAGGAACAAGAGAACTCAGGAAAGTAAAAAGGGACCATATATGTGAGGAGAGGTGAGAGGGGGAATAGCAGGATACACAGGATATAAAATAAGATGTAGAAAAATAGGGAGGAAGCTTCAACAGGGAAAGAGGAAGGGAGGTCAGTACAAAAGGGAAAGTGATAAGAAGCAAATAACATCATGGTTGTTTGAAAAAGCTTCAAGGAATCATATTTTATATTTACCAAAACATATACAATAAACACATTATATCTATATGTGTATACATATGTATATATATATATATATATGGGGAGAGAGAGAGAGAGAGAGAGAGAGAGAATGAGCTGTATAGAGAAAATAGATCTCTTTAAAAAGTTTTGCTACTTGAGCTGATGGTACTCCCTACAATAATCATGAACTAACTCAAATGCCAGTACCAGATACAAGAAACCTTTCACATGGTTGGACAGAGTATCCTGAATGACTCCCCAAAACAATATAAACTATTGATGTAACCCTTGGTTGCATCTCAGAGGTTGAAAGTAAGCCCTAAGTGCAGAATCTTCTGCACTTAGGACATAGGACTTGGATAATTTGAGCTGCATCTAACTTGAAAGCCTTCTAAATGTGGACTAGCTTCCATAGTTCCAGAAAATAATGTTCAAGCTACCAAAGAATGGGGGAAATTAATAGTCCTACCTAGCTCTATTACCTATGAGTCACGACAATGACCATCATGGCAAGATATCCCTTAAAGTATAATAAGAGGCATCCACATAT
The DNA here is from genome assembly GCF_000001635.26 of Mus musculus. Lineage (NCBI taxonomy): Eukaryota > Metazoa > Chordata > Mammalia > Rodentia > Muridae > Mus > Mus musculus. Next base: position 47,540,606 of record NC_000086.7, read on the forward strand.
CAGTGAATGGCAAGAAAAACTCTAATTGGACTTAAGGGTCACAGGAGAGAAATTATATGGAGTATTGGTACTAGAAACCTAGCCTACTTCCTGTGGCTAATGAGATCGTGGACCTTAGAAAAAAACTACTGCTGTCACTTTGCTAGACCAGCATAATTCCTTATTACCTTCTAAATCTTATCTTTATACCTGCACATCAATGTAGCTACCACCCCTCTGGGGGTTGCTCAAGTGTACCTAGTATCAATTCCAAACCCATCTCATGGAATTCAGTTTACATTAGAAATCAAGGTTTTGATGAATGTCACACTTGGAAGCCAATTTAAAAAGCTGAAAGGAAGATACAACATCCCATTGTCTAATTGACTTTCTGCACCTTTAAAGTAATACATTTGTCACAATAAATTATTAATGAAAAGTGAATATTTGACTTGCTGCCCTGAAGAGAAAATAGTTCATTTCAGGTAGTAGAGTTCCTTTTCAATAATCAGTCTGACAATAGGGGACTTTAGAGGCAAACTTGTCTAAAAACGATCCCTTTCTTAACACTACATCCCCCTGCCATTTACTTCTTTAAAATAGCATTTTACAGTCATTTTAGTGGACAGAAATGGTGGCTTTGGTTTGGAGATTAGTTTGGTTTTAATTTAATATACAAGTATAGTTTATATATACTTTTCTAGTATTTTAAAATAACCATTTACTTATGATTACAAAAAAAGCATTTCCTAACCCTGCATTACTACTTGAGTATTTTCTTCAAATCCTGTCATTTGTTCATGGTTGATACTGCTAAACCACCATAGCTATTAAAGTAAAGGATTAATATCTGTTTTGAAGTATTTTTCAATTGTGTATTATACTGAAACCACAAAACTATGAAATTACAAAATTATATTGACCCATGTACCACCTAAAAGCCTATCTTTAAGGTAACATTGCACTAACTACACTCTTGAAACATTACACTGAATAATTTTTATTAAACAAAATGGGCTTTTGAGAAGATGGAGGAGGAAGAAAGAGTATATTGTAGAAAGTCAAATTTGAAAGCATTCTTTTGAGAAAGAGACATGAGGTCTCACTTAATCTATTTCATTTTCATTAAAAAAAAACCACTACTGCCATGCCAACTGATACCTCAAACCCTGTTTCTGCTTCTTTAAACTATGTTTATTTCACTCTTTAGACAGTGAGTCCCCCAAGATACATAGTATTGTACTATAAACATATAGGTGCTTAATAAATATTCATTGAGTTCAGAGTATGGCACTTTTCCTAGTACATAGATGTTCATGAATTTATGTTATTTGAGAATCCTGAATACCCATATGTGAAAACCAATTCTCAGTATCTAGAAATAGATATTGATGATGAAGGTATTCAACAATCAGATGGATTTGTATCTGAATGCCTTGTGATGAATGCTGGGAGTCTCATTTCAGCTTGTTATAACTAGCATTGGGAGGCTTATTGCAATGTTCTTTCCATAAGGCTTCCTACTGGGACAACACATCTTGTTTGATGGGTTCAGCAAGGAGCAATTAGGTTTTTTTCATAGGCTACATTTCTTGATCATGACTGTGCTGTGTTCTTTATACTCATTCCCTTGACATACATAAGTCCATTTTAAAGAGCACCCAATGCTTTGTGGGATATTATGGAAACTCTTTTGAAGGAATGCAAATATATTTTATTATCTCTGATTATGTACAGCTCTTCCGTGAAAACAGGATATTACATTTTCTGAAATAGACTATTCTTAGCCTCCCTCTAGCCTATCTCCCCAAACTAAGGCCCATGAGTGGAAAAATAACATATATTTGGAACAATCAGAAATAAGTATAATCTAATTTTTTCTAGATTCATAATCCTAGAGAAATGACTGAGGAATTACTCTACAGACTTCTATAGGAATGGGCATATTAAACACAATCAAATAAACAGACAATGCCGTGATAGTATTTATTCTTCCTCAATAAAGATTAATGCTAGTTATAGAGTTGGACACTGACCAATGAGGCAAACAAGTACAATGCCCCTGTTCCCTGTTATTCCCTCTAATAGAGATATTACTTACCATCTTTAATTTAGTTTGGTATTTGGCAAAATATTTGAGATATTTCATAATTTTAGGTGATAAGTAGATGGTGTATACATAGAACTTTAATAATTAAAATTAGTACTACAGATCCAGAATTTCATAATAAAGGAAGGAATGATATAAATACTTGAAGAAAATATAGATCAGCAATAGGTACTGCAGTTACACACAAATAAGTTCTAAATTTAATAGCAGGAAATGCAAGAAGAGAAAAAGGTGAATTGTCAACAGTTGTTATTCAGTAACAAAGTGATTTAGATGGAATAACTTTGTCCTAATACTAAATTGAGTAATTATTGGGATAGATCATTTTTTCAACAATAAAAAGATCAACAAAATTTATCCCATTAGTTCTGAACAAGTTGTATTTGAATACAAATTAAAATTCAAGTACAACTAAGACAAATCATTGCCCTTGAGTCTATGCAAGCTCCTAAAGAAGAAAATCTACAGAAAAATTCTCCTACTGCTTTATTATTTATTGTTCTTTATAGGTAGCAATAAAGTCATCTAGTTTTGAGTGCTTGGTATCCAATGAGAAGTACCTATTCCAACTGCAATTAGGTGACAGAGTTAGGCCCTTGGTCTTTCAAGATCATATGCCCCAGTACAGGGGAATGCCAGGGCCAGGAAGGAGAGTGGGTGAGTTGGGGGGCAGGGTGGGGGTGGGTATAGGGGACTTTGGGGATAGCATTTGAAACATAAATAAAGAAAATATCTAATAAAAAATATAGCCCTTCCAGTCGGCGCCAGCACCTAGTCAGCTAGGGCGCTGAGTCAGCGGACACCCCCATGGTCCCTAGAGGACTCTCCACACAATCTTAGGATCACTTGTGAGTGGAACACAACATAAATTCCTATCCAATCATGCAAGACCTCAGACAGCAGAAAGGAAGCAGAAAACCCGGACTGACCGGGGCACAAGTCCCTTCCGGTCAGCGCCAGTACTGGGTCACCTAGGGCACGGAATCAGGGGACACCCCCACAGTCCCCAGAGAACTCTCCACACGATATTAGGATCACTGACCAGACAGCTTTACGGTCCTCAAAAGAGACACCACTTCCAGGCACTGTAACACGCCCAGGATCTTAGGACAACAGGATCCCAGGATAACAGGACCTGGGTCACACCAGTATTTCAGGGTCTCAGAGGAAGCTTGACTGCCAAAAACTCTGACACACCCAGAATCTCAGGTTCACAGGAGCCCACAATCAAAGGGTTACAGAGAAAGCTGGACTCTGAGGAGACCTTAATCAACTGGGCTTATAGGAAGGACAGGCTCCAATCAGATATATTGAGGGCAGCAAGCACTTGAGATAATCAGATGGCAGCAGGCAAGTATAAGAACAGAAGCAACAGAAAGCAAGATTACGTGGCATCATCAGAACCAAACTCTCCCACCGTAGCAAGTCCTGGATACACTATCACACCAGAAAAGCAAGACACGGATCTAAAGTCACTTCTCATGATGATGATGGAGGACTTTAAGAAGGAAATACAGGAAAACACAGGTAAACAGCTAGAAGCCTTTAAAGAGGAAACACAAAAATTCCTTAGAGAGTTACAGGAAAACACTACCAAACAGGTGATGGAATTGAACAAAACCATCCAGGATCTAAAAATGGAAGTAGAAACAATAAAGAAAACCCAATGGGAGACTACTCTGGAGATAGAAAACCTAGGAAAGAAATCAGGAACTATGGATGAGAGCACCAGCAACAAAATACAAGAGATGGAAGAGAATCTCAGGTGCAGAAGAATCCATAGGGAACATGGACACAACAATCAAAGAAAATGCAAAATGCAAAAAGATCCTAACTCAAAACATCCAGGAAACCCAGGACAAAATGAGAAGACCAAACCTACAGAAAATAGGAGTAGATGAGAATGAAGATTTTCAACTTAAAGGGCCAACAAAGATCTTCAACAAAATTATAGAAGAAAACTCCACATACCTAAGGAAAGAGATGCCCATAAACATACAAGAAGCCTACAGAATTCCAAATAGACTGGACCAGAAAAGAAATTCCTCCTGACACATAATAATCAGAACAACAAATGCACTAAATAAAGACAGAATATTAAAAGCAGTAAGGGAAAAAGGTCAAGTAATATATAAAGGCAGGTCTATTAGAATTACTCCAGATTTCTCACCAGAGATTATGAAAGCGAGAAGATCCTGATGAAAGAGACTATAAAAGCCAGAATGATCCCCTAAAGAAATAGAAGCAGTCATTAATAGTCTTCCAACCAAAAAAAGCCCAGGACCAGATGGGTTTAGTGCAGAGTTCTATCAGACCTTCAAAGAAGACCTAATTCCAGTTCTTCTCAAACTATACCAAAAACAGAAACAGAAAGTATTCTACCCATTTCATTCTATGAAGCCACAATTACTCTGATACCTAAACCACAGAAAGACCCAACAAAGAGAGAACTTCAGACCAATTTCCCTTATGAATATCGACGTAAAAATACTCAATAAAATCCTCAAAAACCAAATCCAAGAACACATCAAAACGATCATCCATCATGACCAAGCAGGCTTCATCCCAGGGATGCAACGGAAATCCATCAACGTAATCCACTATATAAACAAACTCAAAGAAAAAAACCACATGATCATCTCCTTAGATGCTGAGAAAGCATTTGACAATATCCAACATCCATTCATGATAAAAGTCTTGGAAAGATAATTCAAGGCACATACCTAAACATGATAAAAGCAATCTACAGCAAACCAGCAGCCAACATCAAACTAAATGGAGAGAAACTCGAAGAAATCCCACTAAAATCAGGGACGAGACAAGGCTGCCCACTTTCTCCCTACCTATTCAATATAGTACTTAAAGTCCTATCCAGAGCAATTTGACAACAAAAGGAGATCAAGGGGATACAAATTGGAAAGGAAGAAATCAAAATATTACTTTTTGCAGATGATATGATAGCATATATAAGTGACCCTAAAAATTCCACCAGAGAACTTTTAAACCTGATAAACAGCTTCTGTGCAGTAGCTGGATATAAAACTAACTCAAACAAATCAATGGCCTTTTTCTACACAAAGGATAAATGGGCTGAGAGAGAAATTAGGGAAACAACACCCTTCTCAATAGTCACAAATAATATAAAATACCTTGGCATGACTCTAACTAAAGGAGTGAAAGATCTGTATGATAAGAACTTCAAGTCTCTGAAGAAAGAAATCAAAGAAGATCTCAGAAGAAGGAAAGATCTCCCATGCTCATGGATTGGCAGGATCAATATAGTAAAAATGGCTATCTTGCCAAAAGCAATCTACAGATTCAATGCAATCCCCATCAAAATTCCAACTCAATTCTTCAACGAATTAGAAAGCAATCTGCAAATTCATCTGGAATAACAAAAAACCTAGGATAGCAAAAGCTCTTCTCAATGATAAAAGAATCTCTTGTGGAATCACCATGCCTGACCTAAAGCTGTACTACAGAGCAATTGTGATAAAAACTGCATGGTACTGGTATAGCGACAGACAAGTAGACCAATAGAATAGAGGCAGGTGGATTTCTGAGTTCGAGGCCAGCCTTGTCTACAAAGTGAGTTCCAGGACAGCCAGGGCTATACAGAGAAACCCTGTCTCAAAAAAAAAAAAAAAGAATTGAAGACCCAGAAATGAACCCACACACCTGTGGCCACTTGATCTTTGACAAGGGAGCTAAAACCGTCCTGTGGAAAAATGACAGCATTTTCAACAAAAGGTGCTGGCACAACTGGCAGTTATCATGTAGAAGAATGCAAATTGATCCATTCTTATCTCCTTGTATTAAGGTCAAGTCTAAGTGGATCAAGGAACTCCACATAAAACCAGAGACAGTGAAACTTATAGAAGAGAAAATGGGGAAAAGCCTCAAAGATATGGGCACAGGGGAAAAAATCCTGAATTGAACAGCAATGGCTTGTGCTGTAAGATTGAGAATTGACAAATGGGACTTCATAATATTTCAATGCTTCTGTAAGGCAAAAGATGCTGTCAATAAGACAAAAAGGCCACCAACAGTTTGGGAAAGGATCTTTACCAGTCCTAAATCAGACAGGGGACTAATATCTAATATATATAAAGAACTCAAGAAGATGAACTCCAGAAAACCAAATAACCCCATTGAAAAATGAGACACAGAGCTAAACAAAGAATTCTCAACTGAGGAATATCGAATGGCTGAGAAGCACCTGAAAAAATGTTCAACATACTTAATCATCAGGGAAATACAAATCAAACAACCCTGAGATTCCACCTCACACCAGTAAGAATGGCTAAGATCAAAAATTCAGGAGACAGCAGATGCTGTCGAGGATGTGGAGAAAGAGAAACACTCCTCCATTGTTGGTGGGGTTGCAAACTTGTACAACCACTCTAGAAAGCAGTCTGGTGGTTCCTCAGGAAATTGGACATAGTACTACAGAGGATCCAGCAATACCTCTCCTGGAGTATCCAGAAGATGTTCCAACTGGTAATAAGAACACATGCTCCACTATGTTCATAGCAGCCTTATTTATAATAGCCAGAAGCTGGAAAGTACCCAGATGTCCCTCAACAGAGGAATGGATACAGAAAATGTGGTGCATTTACACAATGGAGTACTACTCAGCTATTAAAAAGAATGAATTTATGAAATTCTTAGGCAAATGGATGGATCTGGAGGGTATCATCCTGAGTGAAGTAACCCAATCACAAAAGAACTCATATGATATGCACTCACTGATAATTTGATATTAGCCTGGAAACTTAGAATACCCAAGATACAATTTGCAAAACACATGAAACTCAAGATGAAGAAAGACAAAACTGTGGACACTTCGCCCCTCCTTAGAATTGGGAACAAAATACCCATGGAAGGAGTTACAGAGACAAAGTTTGGAGCTGATACAAAAGGATGGTCCATCCAGAGACTGCCCCACCCAGGAGTCCATCCCATAATCAGCCACCAAACACAGACACTATTGCATATGCCAGCAAGAATTTTCTGAAAGGACCCTGATATAGCTGACTCTTGTAAGGCTATTCCAGTGCCTGGCAAATACAGAAGTGGATGCTCACAGTCATCTATAAGATGGAACACAGGGCCCCCAATGGAGGAGCTAGAGAAAGTACCCAAGGAGCTGAAGGGGTCTGCAACACTATAGGTAGAACAACAATATGAACTAACCAGTACCCCCAAGGCTCGTGTCTCTAGCTGCATATGTAGCAGAAGATGGCCTAGTCAGCCATCATTGGGAAGAGAGGCCCCTTGGTCTTGCAAACTTTATATTCCCCAGTACAGGGGAAACACCAATGCCAAGAAGTGGGAGTGGGTGGGGTAGGGAAGCAGGGGGGTGGGGGCAGGTATAGGGGCTTTCGAGATAGCATTTGAAATGTAAATGAAGTAAATACCTAATCAAAAATCGGAAAAAAAATTATAAATTTTTAGATCCCATTCCAGAGCCACTCTGTCAAGAAATATGGGACACAGACCTGATAACCCATGCTTTAATAAGACTGCCAAGTAATTCTGATTCTTGTTCACGGACCTCTGGCTTGGTTGCAACTATCAGTAATTGTCATTGTCCACATACTGCAGTAAGAGCCAGTTCTTGACTTTTTTCTCCCAATTTGGAGACCTAGATTGCTTAGGTGATCTGGTGTGTCTTGGTCTTTGAATCCATACTCCTCTTCCAGAATGTTTCTTGAAACAAAGGAACAAAAGAAATAGCAATATTTTAAAATAAAATCCGTGCATATCAAGGCCTTAGAATTGCCTAGGATAATAAAGTCAATTTCAAGAAAAAGCTAATAGATTGGAGATAAATGTATATCTGAAGGTCAAATATTCCAAATGATTCTAGCAGTAGTATAACAAGTTAATTCTATTTAGTCTTTAAAATAACTGCCCCAAAATTTGTTACATAAATGAAGATCACAAAAATACAGTAATGTTTTTGGTTTCACACAACCAAACTATATTTTTGTAAATGTTTTCTAATACAATTAAGCAATACATAGGAAAATGAGAAAATAGGGCTAGAGAGATAGCTTAGCAATTGAGACCACTGACTGCTATTCCAGAGGTTCTGAGTTCAAATCCCTCATCTGGTGTGTCTAAATAAGAAAAAGTTTACCCACATACACACCAGAAGAAAAAACTGGATCCCAACACAGATAGTTGTGAGCCACCATGTGGTTGCTCAGACATTGAGTCATCTCTCCAGCCCTGTTTTCTCATTTTCCTATGTATTGATCAAATTCAAGTGGATCAAAGACCTCCATATAAAACCAGGTACACTGAAACTAATAGAGGAGGAAGTGGGGAAGGACCATGAACACATAGGCATGGGAGGGGGCGTTTACTGAACAGAACGCCAATGGGTTATGCTCTAAGATCAGGAATCGACAAATGGGACATCATAAAATTGCAAAGCTTCTGTAAGGCAAAGGACACTGTCAATAGGACAAAACCACAATCAACAGATTGGGGTGAGATCTTTATCAATCCTACATCCAGTAGAAGGCTAATATCCAATATAACAAAGAACTCAAGAAGTTAGACTCCAATCAAATATCAATTTTTAAAAATGGGGTACAGCCAACCAAAGAGTACACATGGAGGCACCAATGGCTCCAGCAGTATATGGCACAGAGGATGGCCTTGTCAGGCATCAATGGGAGATGAGGCCCTTGGTCCTATTAAGGCTTGATGCCGCAAAGTAGGAGAATTCTAGGCAGGGAGGCAAGAGTGGGTGGGTGAGTTGGGGGAACACCCTCATAGAAGCAGGGGGAGGGGAATGGAATAGGAGGTTTCTGGGGGGGAACTGGGAAAGGGGATAACATTTGAAATGTAAATACAGAAAATATCCAATAAAAAAGTGAAAAAAGTAAAAAAAATTTTTAAAGAAAGAAAGGAATATGAGAAAACACAAACCTAAATAAAATAATAAGCATAAACACAAGTTTTGTCCCCAAGAGACAAAAGTGGAAACCATGATTCTATCCTCTAATCTGATCAAATTTATAGGATAATATCCTAAAACAGCATTGATGCAATTTTCATTTTAGATATTACATATAAGAACATTTTTATGAACATGAATTAGGTGACATACACCAGATGTTTTTATAAATAAACACAATGTCTACAGTGAAGTATAAATTATAGATGCATGGGATATGTACACATACTTATAATTTTCATTTTCATTGCACTTTTTCATACAATATATTTTGATCATGTTTCTCTACCAATTACTCCCAAATCTTTCTTGTTTTCCTACCCATCCAGCATTGTTTTATTTTTTCTTCACTCTCTATTTCAAACAAGAAAAAAAAAAGAAAGAAAATCAAAATATAAGAAACAAAAAAAAATCAGAAGAAGAAGAAGAAGGAGGAGGAGGAGGAGGAGGAGGAGGAGGAGGAGGAGGAGGAGGAGGAGGAGGAGGAGAAGAAGAAGAAGAAGAAGAAGAAGAAGAAGAAGAAGAAGAAGAAGAAGAAGAAGAAGAAGAAGAAGAAGAAGAAGAAGAAACAAGTCAAAATCTACCATTGTCCTTGTTTTGTGTTGGTCAACTACTCCCTCAAGTGCAGCTGGTATGCCCAATGAAACATCACTGGAGAAAACTAATTTTCCCTTTGCCAGTGCATACCAATTGTAGATGGCTTCTTGGTTAGTGGTAAGAATCTCTGTCCACTTCTTCTTCTCAATGCTGTGACCTCATCCAACTCAAAACACTTAAAGAACTGTTCAACTTCCTTAGTCATTAGGGAAATGCAAATCAAAAATGACTCACCCATCAGAATGGCTAAGGTCAAAATCCCAAATGAAAGCACATGCTGGCAAGGTTGTAGAGCAAGGGGAACACTCTTCCATTGGTGATTGGGCTGCAAAAGTTTGCTTCTATTCCGGAAATCAATTTGGTGGTTTCTCAGAAAATTGAGACTAGTTCTATCTCAAGACCCATCTATAGTACTCATGCACATATACCCAAAAGATGCTCCACCATCTCACAAGGTTGCTTGCTCAACTATGTTCATAGCAGCTTTATTTATAATAGCCAAAAACTGGAAACAACCTAGATGTCCCTCAGCTGAAGAATGGATAGACAATGTGATTCATTTACACAATGGAATACTATTCAGTTATTAAAATCATGGACATCATGAATTTTGCAGGCAAATGGATGTAACTTAAGAATATCATCCTGAGTGTGGTTACCCAGACCCAAAAAGTTATGCATGGTATGCACTCACTTATAAATGGATATTAGCCATAAAACACAGGAAACCCACACCACAATCCACAGATGCAAAGAAGCCAAATATCATTGAGCACCCAAGTAAGGATGCTTGAATCACTTTCAGGATAGGGAATAAAATATATATCAGAGGTAGACAGAGGGAGGGAATTGGGTGGGAAAGAGGATGGGGAAGATAATGGAACAGAGATCAAGTGTAGGGAGAGCAGAGAAAGAGAATGGAAATCAGTGATGAAAAGGGGCAGGGGCATCTCTAGGATGTGCCAGAAATCTGGGACTGGGGGAGGGGCAGGGAGTATATGGGGGTTACTCTACCTGAGACTCCTAGCAGTGGGGGATATGGAACCTGAAGTGTCCACATCCTGTAACCAGAGGGGACTCCCAATTGAGGGATAAGGTTACCAAACCACCCAGAAAAGTTTCAACCAAAAATGTGACCTGCCTACAAGATGTACAGGGACAAAGACGGACCAGAGATAGAGGTAAGAGCCAACCAGCCCAAATTGAGACCCTTTGGACAAAATCCTATCCTTGACACTATTAATATATACTTGTATTAATATATGCTTGCAAACAGGATCCTAGCATAACTGTCCTCTTGTTGGGTGCCGGGCGTCGGGGAATAAAGGGAGTAGGAGAAAACCCATGTCCCACCAGAGTTCGGGTGCTCTAGGCAGGCGGACGCAGGAGGACTGCAGCATGCTTTCCACGTGGCCCTGGGTGGGTGTCTGACTGTGGGAACCCACTGGACCCCAGCTGGGGGGGGGGGAGGGTGAACAAGGGGCACTCCAAGGCAACAGGGTCTCAGTCCCAAGCATCCCACGCTGAATACCTCGGAAGAGTTGAGAACAAATGGGGGCCACGGGGAGGGGGGGGACCGAGCCTCCCACCCCCCAGGGCCAAAAGGAAGAAAGGGCAGGGGCAGAGGGGCCTCTGGGTGGTTCCCATGAAGGTGAGAGTCCTTGGTCCTGTCTATGGTTGGAGCACAGGTAGGCCTTCCTTCCTTCCGGCAGGAGGTTAGACTTGGCTCATTAGGGGAAATTCTATCCCATCGTTCAAGCAAGGCAGGCCTTGATAAGCAGAGACAGTCTATGGTTTTAGAGCTTTATTGTAGAAAGAGAGAAGGTAAAAATAGGGAGAGAATTCGGCCATTGCCACATGGAAAGGAGGGGGGAAGGGAGAAAGAGAGAGAGAGAGAGTGAGAGAGAGAGAGAGAGAGAGAGAGAGAGAGAAGGCTAGAGAGGAGAGTAAGAAAGGTGAGAGCTTAAAGAGAGTGAGAAGGGGCCAAGCATAGTAAGGTGGACTATCTTGCTGTTGCCAGGTAACTATGGGGAGGAGCTTACCTGGGGTGGAGTCTAGCCAGAATGCCAGGAGCTTAGGACATTGTCTTTGTGACTTATAGTCACAGAATTATGAGGTTGGGGGCTCTGTGATGTCAGGCACCTGTCTCTGGGAAAGTGGCTTGCTGTTCTGTCCCTTGTAGAGTTTTCTACTGGGTAGCTGGAGCGAGCCTCATTCAATCAAAATGGGCTGCCTTTCACGGCCCCACATCCTCTGAGAGGTTCCACCCATCAGCAGCTGGAAAGAGATGCAGAGACCACAACCAAACGTTAGATGGAGCTTTGAAGTATTGTGAAAGAGTTGGGGGAAGGACTGAGGAACCCAAAGAGGATAAGGACTCTACAGGAAGACCAACAGAGCAAACTGACCTGTACCCTTGGGCTATCAGAGTCTGAACCACCAACCAAAGAGTGAACATGGGCTGGACATAGGACCCCTGCACTTATGTAGCAGATGTGCAACTTGGTCTTCATTCAGGTCCCCAATTAACTAGAGGAGGGGCTGTCCCTGAATCTGTAACCTGCTTGTGGATCTTGTTCCCCTAACTCAGCTGCCTTGTCTAACCTCAGTGGGGAAGGATGTGCCTAGTCTTGAAGTGACTTGATGTGCCAGGGCAGGGTGATATCCAGATTGGCCTCTCCCTTCTCAGAGGAGAAGGGAAGCGGGGAGAGGATGATCTATGTAAGGGACTGGGAGGAGAGGGGGCTGCTATTAGGATGTAAAGTGAATAAATAAATAATTAAATAAATAAATGAAAAAGGCAAAATAAACATTATATTAAAACTTATAATACAATATTGCTCCAGCATAAAGATAAGAAAAATACTCAAGCATTTTTAGTATAGATAGGTTTATTGTTCCATATTTTATTCCTAGTTGATTCTGTATGTATGACATGTACAGATATAAAGGGCCAACTGCATTTGCTGTGTTCAATAAGGCATTGAAAACTGTATTCAAGAGTATATTCAAGAACATATTCAAAAATGTATTCAATAATATAGTCAAAATACTTTGAATACATTTATGGTCTATTCAAGAACACATTCAACTTAAATTCAACTATAAAACTATTTAGTTCACAATTTCTCAAATACATCAAATGAATTACCAAATTATTCCATTCTCCCTGTTTGTGAATCTTTTTGTGCTTAAAAATAAAAATGCAACATAATTATGTATAATATTTGTCTGCACTGTCTTTGACATAGTCCAACTTAATCTTTGCTCGATTTAAACATGGAAAAATATTGATGAAGCTACAAGAAGTTAGGCTTTTTTGTTTTGTAACAATAGGAAAGCATATACATATCACAATACATATCCATCAAAATATAAACATGTTACTTCACCATGTATAATAGTATTCCATGGTCCTAGATATTACTAATATAAGAAAGTCACTATCATGATAATATCTATTACTCTCCAAACTATGTTTGTTGAATTTTCAAAATCAATTTTTTTTCTAAGAAATGGCAAATAAAAGCTTCTACTTAACAAAGCAAAGCAAACAATTACCAGAGTAAAAATATAGCCTACAGAATGGGAGAAAGATCTTGCCAGCTATTCATGTGAAAATGGATAAAATTATCCAGAACATAAAAAAAAACCTAAAACTAAATAAAAAATCCACTCTACATGTGGTTATATTCAGTAACTATTTTTCAGCACCAAATATTAAAATATCCATGAATTAAATGAATAAAAAGTTTAATATCATCAGCTACTACATAAATAAACTTCAAGATAACACTAACATTTCATCACACTGAAGTCAGAGCAGGAAGTCAAACAACACTTGCTGGTAATACATGAATACCAACATGAATGATGATACAGAAGAAATGAAACTTCTTACATACTGTTGGTGAAATTATAAATCAATGTATCTACTATGGAAATCACCATAGAGGTCATTCCACAAAACTAAAAACATAACTATCATGTAACTCAACTCTACTTCTTGTGAATATATACCAAAATGAATCAAACTCAACATACAATAGAAATATCTGCACACATATATTCTTTGCAGCACTATTCACAAGAGTATGGTTATGGAATCAGCTCAGGTGTTCATCGATGAATGAAAAGATGAATAAAATGCAACATATGTATAATGATATATTATTTAGTCATAAAGAAACATAAAATGAACACATGGACTTTAAGGTCAGCATATAAAGAAGAAAAATCATATTGAGAGAATTCAAAAGAGAAATATTGCATGCATATGTTCTCTCATATGCAGAATCCAGATTTGAGTTTTAAACATGAAAGTATAAGTGGGATGATCTGTGGCCAAGATGGACCAGTAAGAGGATAAATGAGGATGAAAGGATAGACTATGTCAAGATACATTGTATAGATGTATGAAAATGTAATAACAAATAGGAAAACATAATAAATAAACATGCTAATAATAAAAGTATTTTTAACTTTTTACAACAAGACTCATTATTTACTTTTTACAACAATTGCTCATTTAAAGGCTGGTCTCATGTGATCCAGTCCCACATCAACCTCATTTAATAACTAATACTTCTGCTTCTACCTCCTAAATTCTGGGATTACAGTTATGAACCATGACATCTGGTACAAAAAAAAAATACATTGTCAAAGTCTTCATTAATCTTACACTAGGTCTGAGACCAGTGTTATGTCACAACCCACAGAAATATAATACAAAACTTTAAAATACTCAAATAAAAATTGTTAAGATATAATTAATAGAATTTTATGGAAAATTAATGTAGGATTCATTGTAAAATGTTTCCATTGGAAATATCAAACAAGCAAACCGTCAAAAATAAATACCTATAATCAATAAAATTCAATTATATGTAAGGAATATTTCATGGTTTTGCCAGAGAGCATTATAACAATTCTCATTAAAATTCTGGAAAATCAAATCACACAGATTTTAATTTGGACAGACATGCCCTTGTAAACTATGCAAATGAAATACTAATGTTAGATATGAAATATGGTGGGTCCTATTTTGATACTCCTCTCATTATCCCTATATACAAAGCGAGAATCCACTCATAAAAGTGAGTGTTTATAGTTGGAGATCACCTTCTAAGATCACCTCTATACTCAGTTCTGCAGAAATCTCCCTCCCAGGCACAGCCTCTTGGAATGAGGCTCCTGTCTAGGTTCAGTGTGATTCCAGGGCCAGCATGGTTCTTGTTCCCTTGTTTCCAGGATATTTCCTCGTAAGGGAAATCTATACCCAGATATACATACAGCTAAGCCAAAAGGATAACCCAGGCACTAATATTATTTTCAAAGGGTATAGACATTGTTTGGCTGTGTAGGTTGAAGGCCCCATGAAGGATGACCCTCATAAAAATCAGGAAAGAAAACATTCTAAAGTTGGAAGTTTTCTCTCTTCATGTGCCTGTATTCTTGCATAGGAAGTCAAAAGAATTTAAGGAATGCTTTAAAAATGTAAAGACTTCACTAGAAACATTTATGTTGTTAACATGGCAATGATCTTTAAGACTGCTTGACAGACTGAACATGGTTTATAAACATACAAAAACCAGCTGATATAAACCAAAGTGAAAGAAATACAAATCTAGAAAAACTCGGAGAACTATTTCTAGTGATTCTTATTCTCTCTCTCTCTCTCTCTCTCTCTCTCTCTCTCTCTCTCTCTCTCTCTCTCTCCCTCCCTCCCTCCCTCCCTCCCTTTCACCTCGTCATCCTTCCTGCCCCCACATGCAAGTGTGGACATGTGTATACCATAGAGTATATGTGAGGGTCAACTGACAACCCCAGGTGTTGGTCCTCACCTTCAGTCTTGGTTGAGACAGTGTCTCTTCTTGTACACTTCTTTAGATGCTGGATTAGTTGGCTCATGTACATCCATGAATTTTGCATCCAGCACTCATAGTAGGAGCGCTGCAATTACAGACACATGTTAGCATACCCAGCTTTACATGGGTGCTATGGATTCATACTCAGGGCCTCATGTTTGCATCTTTGCCTAATAAAACATGCCCTCAGATGTCTAAGAATTTTAAAATACAACAATTTTATTCTTCAACCCTGGTAGAGTACATTTCATTAAGCACAGAAGAAGCTTTGAAAGTCTTACACTCATTTTAGTAGTCTCATTGCTTGTGATAATTTGGTACCATTAAATGATAAAGGAAATAAATGCCTTTTTTATCATTAATAAGTGGCAAGAATTTTGCTATAAAATAAAGGATAGGCAGACATAAGATCAATGATGTCATATAAAACAATAATATGAAGTAAAAACCTGTAATTTTGGATTTGAATTGTAAATATCATGATATGTTTTATATTAAAATATTTTCTATCTCTGTCCACAAAATAAACCTACACACACATAAGTAATAAGCAACCCCTAGGACCTAAGCCTCAAAATACCATTTTCTACCAAATGAAACCATGGTACATTTTAAAAGTTGCAAGTTTAGGACAGGAAATACTCAACATGGGGCTGCATTATCATGTTAACACCAAACATCAGGGAGTCATGTCAAAGGAGTCAACATGAAGATGATCCAATTGACCAATGTTAAACAGTTTCACCATAAGTGATAACTGCAACAAATCCAAGCACGTATTCATTTATTTTGTTATTGGGGATAGAATCCAGGGCTTCCTACATGCTATACAAGTTCTTCACTACTGAGCTATATCTCCAGGCCTGAAACATAAGTGTATTAAGCATACAAATTCACAATGGTAATAAAAGTCACCAGTAACTATTGACAGATGTTCTCTTGAAAGCTGGTAAGTAACATGGAAGAATGATGAATTTATATTATCCTTTTGCTTATGTGATTGATACTAGTGAAACCTGACTTTTGTTTCTTTTCAGTTGTTTTTTTATTGGAATGCAAGATACACAATATACAATAACAAATCAAAAGGGTATATTGAACTAACTCTCAGAGGGAGACAAAATCATATGCACAACATATATGATTTTTTTTCATTTAGTATTTTAAAAATGTTTTAGGAAGTTGAACAAGTATTTGTTTTAGAGTATCAGTTTAAGAAAAATTCTACATGAAGTTCAATTTCTTTAGATCTTGTCAAGAGCACTCTGCTTGGATGGTACACTTTGAAAATCTATATCAACAGCTTGGTGTAGCCAGAGGAAACCATCCACAACTGTGAAGTGATACAAAACCCCTTTCAAATGAAATGAGTTAAAAAGTACTAGGAATGCTTAAGTGGTGAAGAGAAACTTTAGAAGTCCATGTAAACAATTGTCTAACATATGAAACACCTATCAAGCAGTTGGTAAGCAATACATTTATATAACTCAAGAGAGTGAATCATGGTTAAAGCTGCAGAAGAGTGGGCTCTGAGTCCCTGTGGAGAGATTTCAAACCACTAGAGTTGCCTGGCAGCAGACTCTACTATGCTAGAGGATAAGAAACTAACCTAGGGAGAGACCAAACAGATAAGACTACGTAATATTTCATACCTCTTCCAATCCTAAATTATATGTCATCCAACCAAGAGTTGCTTTAAACCAAAGAGATAGGTTTCTTAGCTTTAAGAAGTTTTCCTTAACCAGACACGTGTCTGTTTATTCGATAAACAAAAATACAGGGGAGAGATTTTTTTTCCCAGTGGAAAAAAAAATCAATACTTTTTAAAGATAAAACCCATCAATGTTACTTGTGTCAAGTGCCTAGAGTAAATTAAGTTTACAACTTCAGCAGACTGTCATGTGAAAGTGTGGCAGGGACTAACAAATTGAATTACCATAGTACTACATCACTCACAAAAGTATTACTGATAGTGACAGAGGGATATTGAATTTAAATTATTCATTTTTATTGATTGAACTGCACGTCTTAACTAGGAAACAAGGAGAAAGCTAAGATTTTAGACCTACATTTTGTATCCCATTGAGAATGATCCCAGAAAAGAGTGGAACGTACCTAGATGAAGTTAAGCCCTGTGAAAAATATCAACCTAGTTTTCTCTTGGTCCTGTCCTAGTCTTGTCTTCTCTATTCCTAGTCATTTGAACAATATCAAGCTACCAGGGCCTGTTAGGTATGCCATTTTTCTTGAACACCTTCCATTCTCTGTTTCCTAGATAGATTCTATCTAAGAAAGAGCATATAGTTTCTAGCCTAGTTTTAGATCTTATGAGTATGTTTCCCATGCCAGACACTATATTGAACATCAGGAAGAGATGAGCAGCACTTCCTCTCAATGAAGACACAATCTAATGCAGGGGAAAACATACAGAGAGAAGCAAAACAAAACTATACAACAGTGTAAATTTCTCTCACATCTTTAAAAAGAACCTCAATTCTTTGTTTATCTTCACATCTAAGAAGACTCTGAGCCTTCAGGGAATTAGAAACCATAGCAGAAAAAATCCTGTTACAGACTCTCACCCTACAAAAAAATAATGGAAGAAAATGTGTGTTTATGTAAGTACATATATAAATTTTGGGGAGGAAAAATTCTGAGTTCAGAGTTCCCCTGAAGCCTGAACAAGAAAGCCATGGCGTTTGAAATACCTGCCCTAAGGTATTAGTGACTGTTGAGTACATAATGCTTTCCTGTAAGGGACATTTATATTGTTGAGGAATGCTCCTGGAATCTAAATGCATTGAGGCAAAAAAAATGAAGGGGCAATCGAATGTTTAAATTTTTTTAAAGGAAAATAAGCTCAGGTGAGAAAGACAAGCTTTCCCACATAGTGGCCCACATTAAGAGATGTAGCAAACATAAATTTTGTTTACCAAACAAACTTCCAACCAAGTTCTGTGAAGCTCTCTCAGGCATCTGTCTGTCACCCACCTAAAGCTCCCATTTTTGTCATTTCTTTTTAATTAAACACAGACAGAAACATTATTCCATCCCCCTCAGAAAAACAACACAATTTACATCCATGAATTTTACAGTCACTCTAGATGGTGTATCTTAATTGTTTCAGAGTCTTTTTTAATTAAAACATGTATAGTTCTTGATAGAGCTTGAAAATTAGGCAGCTAACACTAGGCCTCGGGCAAGGATTTGTTTCTGCAGCAGAGGAGCATATAGCTCCATAGAAAGAGTAATCAGCTGCCCAGGTAAACTGCCTACCCTTTTGAAGATTGAAGTGTAGTTACTCTACTGTGGCTCATGGACCAGCAATATCAGCCTCACCTGGGAATTTATAAGTCTTACTGACTCTCAGCCTCATCCCACTCCCACTAAATCAGATTATCACTTTAAGTGATACCCAGGTGGTTTTTGTGTATATTAAAGTTTCAGAGGTACTATCTTTAAACACAGCTTAGGTCGCTTGGAAGCACCATTGAGTATATTGCCAAGCCCAAGGGAGTTGGATCTTTGTGTAAATGGGTTTAAAACTTAAGATGATCCTATTGGTATAGTATTGGCATTTAGCAGAGTGCATGGAAGCTAAGAAACTGTTGTATGGGGCATCCTAGAGTCTCTTCCAAAACAACATAAGCAATTGTCACATCTCTTGGCTGCATCCCTGAACTTGAAGGTAAGAGACTATTGATGAAGGTACTATACATTTTGATCACAGGACTTAGAGGAATCAATCTGATACTGCCCTAGAAGACACCTTCCCTAAAAGCTAGGTCTCATAATATAAGAAAGTGCTGTGCAAGGTACCAAAGGAGATATGTTATCAACAGTTCTACTGTAAAAGCACTCCCAGAATGAAGGGAAAGTAACACAGCATATGGGACAACTCTGTGATATGACACACGTAATCAGAACATATGTTACCATTTTGATGGATTAAAAAAATACTAAAGTGGAAAAGGAAACTGGTAGAGGGTATATGTTGGCAACACCCTGAAGCACTTGAGGCTCAGCCTTTTAATATGAATCTGCTGAGTCAGTGGTGGCATGATATATGCTGCCTCTGAGCAGAAAGCCTTCAGGTCCTGTCTCTGTTCAAAGCATTACTCAGCAGTAAAGACTGTGAATCACAATAATCACCAACCTACCTGGATGTCCTCACTGGTGTAATATTGGCACTTATGTGTTGGGGATAACCAATTGAAGTTAAGAGCCACTCAATGGCTAAGAATTCATGCCTGGAGGGACCATAGTACCTAAAGGAAAACCTACCACTGATTTTTCTAGCTTCCAACTGTATTATAAGTACTTATGTTTATACCCATAGGTAACTGTAGCTCTCACTCCTCATCAAGTAAGGTTTTTTATGCAGGAGATCAAGGCTATTACAGAAATCCACAACTGGTCACAAGGCATATAATAATTGACTTGGGATAGCCATGTGCTAATGAGACATCTACAACACAACCCTCTCTATTTCTAGTAGCCAGAAGATCAGGACAATGTTGTCATATAGTTCTTCTGGAAAAAATAGGGTTACTGCATCCATTAACTCTCAAAAATATATCATCCTCACAAGACCACCAGACCAACCAAAATGTCAACATGGATGGAGACATTTTAACAGATGGGAACTTATTGTAGGTGAACAGCTACAGGAAGTCAATGCTACTCAGAGAATGAAAATAAACTTTGTCAAGAAGCAAGCCTTCTGATAGTTTTCCCAATCTTAACTGTTCATCCCTAAATACATGAACATAGGGGCAACACTAACTGGACCTGTGTCATCGTGTGTGTGTGTGTGTGTGTGTGTGTGTGTGTGTGTGTGTGTGTGTGTAAAACAATAATTATAAAGGAGAAGGCCATCAATTTGGCAGGGAGGAGGGGGAATGGGAAGAAGTGGAAGGGAAAGAGGAGGGGTGAAAATGTTGTAAATATAGGGTAATAATGAATGAAATTCTCAAAATGTGGCTGGTCCAGAACTATAGGAAACATCCACTGATCACAACAATCCCAACGAACACATTCTTTTCAAGTTCTGCTCAGCCTTTAAGTAAAGCCCTATCGTGGTATATACAGAGGAGGCAAGAGTGTCAAAACACCCAGATTCCACAAGAGAAAACAACAATAACAACAAAAATACAGAAAAAGCAAGCCCAAATATTATAGACCCTTGACTTAGAAATGGCATGTGCTTACATTCTACTGATGAAAACATACTCACATAACCTCATTTAACTATAAGCAAAACTGGGTGTACATATTTCATCCAAACAGCTATGTTTTAAGTGTATTTTGTTGTGGTAAATCTCCTCCCAAATATGCCCCAGCAATGAAAACACAACACAGTTGATATGATTACATGCTGTGCGCCTAGATTGGGCAGATCTAACGCTACACTCCCATCTTCCACAGCTTATGAGACCCCTTAGAACTTGCAGTTTCTCTATGCCCTGTGCTCTCTCTACTTGGAGCCAGTGACTAATATTCCCTATCTAATTCTGAACATGAAATTTCTCATAATTAATAAGCTCTCTGCCTAGAGCAGCCATCCTGTCTGTTGTGTCTCTACCAGGAGCCACAGACTTCATTTAATTAATACCTATTATAATATCTGTTATAGATCAGGTATGGAAAGAGGAAAGGAAAGGAAAGGAAAGGAAAGGAAAGGAAAGGAAAGGAAAGGAAAGGAAAGGAGATAAAAGGGAAGGTGGAGCAGAAGATGGGGGAAAGAAGAAGGAGAAAATGGAAGAGAGAGAGGATGCAGAGGAGGAGGAAGAAGGAGAAAAGCAGTGCAGAAGCATGTGGCCTGGAGAAACCACAAGTTCCAAGGTGTCTCATAAGCTGTAGAAGATTGTAGTGTAGCAGTAGATCTGCCCAATCTAGGTGCATAGCATATAATCATATTAACTGTGTTGTGTTTTTATTGCCAGGGCATATATGGGATGGAGAAAAACAAATGGGTTTTGATGGACAGTCATCAATCTCTGCATAGAGGGATGAAGCTAAAGATAGCTGATCTAATTATCTAAATGAGATGATAGTATCATGAATCAAAGTGATAGTCGTGAACATGAGAAGTGGTTTGCTTCATACATACTATCTTTTCAAGAATTTGCAGAAAGAATAGGAAACCTAGGAGTTTTAACCTGAATTACTCAAAGAAAACTGTATGAATACTTGGATAAGAAATATTTCTCCTGTGCCAGACATTTAATTATTATCACTGTGTCCATAATTCAACTTCTTCTATGAAAGCCAGATTTCAAACCTCATTTCTAGTGATTTCTCTGTGCATGAACTCAAAAAAAAATTCTTTCTATGAATTTTTAGTTTCCTTGTCTATAAGGTGGAAACAGTAATAGCCATAACTTCCTAAGTTTCAGTCATGAATAATAAAAAAAAATACCAAAAGATACATAGTATAGTGCAGGACATACAAGGAGCCCTCCAAAAAGTAGCTTAACAGACTTGTGAAAATGATTCCATGTAATTATATATGCCTTTGTAAAGCAGATTACAAACTTCAGGACTTGTGGAAAGTATTCAGAAATAGCATTATCATAAAATAGGAGGCTATAGTTATCAAAGATAAATTTAATGGCCTCTCACAATAGCTCACAGGCAATAATACAAGAAGACTGTGTTCTCTCACCCCAACATAAGAACTAAATGAGCATATAGTACAGAGTGGCTGGGTTATTAAAACTAATCTTCTTAGATATCTATCATAGAAGTATCAGCCACATTTTCTTCCCATCTCTGATAAATAAGACAATGGCATTTTCAATCAACTAGTATCAGAAAGGAATATAAATAATTTTCATTGCAACCATAATGTTGCTGTAGTCTCATTAGCTACTCATAAACTGAGCAGAATATTCTAGACAAAGTACACATAAAAAATTTAAATTTGAGCCACCTTATAGAGTTATTGTCTGTACTTTCCTGGATAGACTTCCAGAAGGGAACTAAAGTAGGAAAACCGGCAGGAGACAATTGTCTTCCTTTCTTCTGTAGTTCTCAATGTATTCATTGAATTCAAGCAACAGAATACATCTCTGATTGTGAAGTGGAATTTTTATAATGAGCCATATGTTATAATCTGCCTATATATATCTTATCATATACACCTTCATATACATTGATAGGTTCTGCAATGTAAGAAATTTTAGAAACTCAATTTCAAAGATTAAAAAAAAAAACTAAGAATTTCTGCTTATGGTAAAAAGCTTTGTCCCCAGATGCAAAATATTTGATAAATCTATATTTATCAATTATAAGTCAATCATAGCATTTGAAAGATGATGCAAGAGAATTGCAATGAGTTGGGAGCAGCCTGGGCTGTACCATATTATCATGTCCATATTAACAAAGACTATAGGCTGAGAGCTTGTTTCAAAAACAATACAAATTAAATTATATCTATTAGTGAAGAGTCTGCTTTGATGGGATTTGCGATCTTTCCAGTTAAATAATATGTTTCCACTGAATTAATAGATCCCTGCGTAAGTACCCAACATACGGTGGCGTATCATGTGAAATGAACTAATATTTACAGGACACCAAGCAAGCATGCATCAATTGTCCAATAGCAGTGATGGTATAATGGAGATAGTTGTGCTTAAAATGGTATCATCATAATTAGTTTCTAGAACATTCCCTTGCTACTTCCCATAAAAAGAAAACAAAACATTTATTTCATGTCCCTCAGGGCCCTATCTGTCTGCTTAATCCATTGAACCACTGCCTAGCCCATTGGTGATGGTTTCCTGACATTCTGACAAAGGCTGAAAATATTTATAATGAAAAATAAAGAGATTCTTGGCTTAGTTATTTGGTGTCCTCCCACACTTTGTCAGCACACTTTTATTATATATGCTATGGAGTGAGTCCTGGCTGCTTCCATTTGGGTCCAAGTGTAAAAGAAAGAGAGGAAAGATGAGTTTCACCAGGTCTTCTAGAAATTGACTTTTCACTCAAGTGATTTGAACATATGATGTTAAAATGAGTAAAAGAACAGAAGCAAACAAGCTTTTGTCATTCCAATCTCCCTAGTTCCCTGCCTCGCTGAACCCATGCCTTCCCTCCAACACAAACATACACACAAAACAAGTATTTCTGGGCACCAGGTAAACTGCGAAAAAGATCATAATGTTCTGTCACAGTGGAGCCAAGGGTAAATGCTGTGTTGTGTTGTAGTCAAACACATTTGATAAGAAATAATGCATGAAAGGGGGAGCACAGGTGTTGTCAGAAACCTGTTAGAACACCTCTGTGCTTCTCCAAATTGATAAACATTAAAAGCATGAGCACAGAACAAAACCAGTCAGAATTCTCTCTTCCTGAGAATATTGGATTTGCCATGGCTATTTCTAAGCTCCCCGATGGCCCATAAGAAGTGATAAAATCTCTTAGCTGTGAGTTGATCTTTCCCAAATAAAGCAGAAGATCCTGACCAGAGTATTTGGCTGCAAAAGATTTTTACACTTCCAAGAAAGAAAGAGAGAAAGAAAGAAAGAAAGAAAGAAAGAAAGAAAGAAAGAAAGAAAGAAAGAAAGAAAGAAGGAAAGAAAGAAAGAAAGGAAGAAAGAAAGAAAGAAAGAAAGAAAGAAAGAAAGAAAGAAAGAAAGAAAGAAAGAAAACACTGATAAAAATACTATAAAAGACAAAATGCTTCTATGGTATATTTATCCAAAATGAAATTGACAATGCATAATGCCTCCCTGGTTCTCGGTTTACAGTCTTTTGTAAGTGTTTTTCATCTTTGGTAACTCCCAAAGAACCTGAATCTTAATTCTCTTGGGTTTAAAATGATTTAAAAAAAAAACACTCCCAAACATAAAATTTTTTATCCAGAAATTTGACTCCACCCATGAGCCCTATCTGCTTCAGAGGTCAGTAGTCAGTCAGTCTCCAGGCCAATTCAGGCATTTTTAAGTACAGATCAGAACTAGCTTCACCAGGAGGTAGCTTCTCATGTTGATAACTCAGCATTTTGCCACATATCATCAAAATGAAATCTTTTAGAGTTAGGCCAAAGATGCTGGACGTGACATTAAAAACAGAACTGGTTGAGAAAGAGGATCAGCAGAAGTAGGGGGTGGAAAAGATAGGTTCACAGGAGTGAATATGGTCAAAATACCTTATATACATGCATGAAAATATCATAATGAAACCTATTTTGTGTTTCATATAAATGTATTCCCTTTTAAACAATAAACCAAGGGCACATACATTCTAAAAAGTTAAATGTGTATATATCTTTGTTTATCATGAAGGAAATTCTGGATACTTTAATAGATCAAGAGAATTTGGGTATCATTGAAAAAATAGATGGTCTAAAGGGGGTCTTGAGGTTTTAGGATTGATGTTGAAGCAGATACCAAGAGAATAATTTTGACCAAAAATAATTCTCTGGCATCTCTTCTACATCTCAACATATGATTCTAATAACAGGTTAGCTGTTCCCTTCCTAAGGTCTTCAATTGGCATTATTGCCCTAGTGGTGCTTTAACTAAACTTGTGTGGTATCTGTAAAAGATGAAGCTGGAGAACTAGAAGAAGACAGCAGGGATGCTTAAAAGATGTGGAGATGAGAAAGCATCCTTCTTCCTTGATCCTGTTGCCACAGAGTAGACTTTCACCACTTCACTTCTCAGAGAAGGAGTTACCTGAAGATTCAGTCAGCCAGAAAATTAGCCCAGTTGTCCTAGGTAAAATTTTAAACTTTAAAATTTCATTTTATGGCCATCCACTGTTTCTGCCTTTTAAAATCTTGCTACTCCCCTCTTCCACACTGATCCCCAAGCCTTGGGAGGAGGGATATTTTTTACCACTCTAGTTGGCATTATGAACAGGAGAGTAGGGTCTAAAACTGAGGTAGACAAAAATATGCAGTAGCCAACTTTATTCTAAGCATCAGACAATTTATGCCCTAAGGATTAAGAAATGCCACACGAGTAACATTCTCATGGGTTCAAGCTGTATGCAATCCCAAGAACAATCTGCACATGGCAAAACCAAGTTTTTTCCATGGAGGCATATGAATAGCAACAGCTGAAGGAAACACACTGCTATCAGACACACCTGGGAGAAGCACAAAATGCATTCCAAGAACAATTCTATGCTTTGAGGTAAAAAAACAAAAAAACAAAAAACAAACAAAAAAAAAAACCTTGTCTTGTTTTCTCCAAGCACTCAAAATTCTCACAGGACTCCCTTCTTGGACTGCATTCCAACAGGGAATATATATTCCCATTTATGGCTGAGCATTCTTAAGTGTCTCACATTGAACCTTGACCAACCGAAGGACAGAAACAGTAAATGACTATACAAAAATCCAACCTGTTTTCTGGATACAGCAAGGCAGTTTCACATATGAATGCAAAGTAACTGTGACAGCATAAACGAAATCTGCACAAGCTAAAGCCAGAAAAAAAAATCTCAACAGCGAGATTTGAAGTGGTCATGAGGTCTCACCTCTCACTGAAAAACTGTTGCCAATTTATAGCTCCTGAGAGAAGGAAATCCAGTTCTCTTTAAGGGTGTGGACCCTCATAATTTGACCATGGTTTGATGGAAGGCCTGCAGGTCTGAGACTATACAGACAGCACAAATTGAACATGATAGTTTTTTCTTTAAAGGACACAGAGTTGTATGCATAGGGGAAAGTAGTGGATCTTGGAGACATTGAGGTGTGGAGTGGATGTAATCAAAAGAGACTCTATGAAATTGTTAAAGAACTAGCAACTTTATTTGTGTGTTAAAGAAAGTTTAAAAGAATCTCTAGGAGTCAATTCTCTCCACCATATAGAACCAGGGGATCCAACTCAAGTCTCTGATCTGATATCAGGTGTCTTCACCCGCTGAGCAATCTCTCTTGCCTCACTTTGCCCTACTTTCATCTCTTTTTTTTTTTTCTTGGAGTAAAGACTTTACAGAGACTGGGACTATAATCTGCACCTCTCTAAGAGAATTCTGAAGGGCCTTAAATAAGCCTGGGGGATGAAGCACAAGCACTATGATAGCACTATGAGTGCTGCCTTTGATTAGGTACAGAACCTGCTGTATAATATTGGAAAGCTCACTCATAGATATAAGCTACATTCCTTTCAGCTTAACCCAAAATAAAGGAGTTATTTTTATTTCCCATCTGTCTTTTTCTTTTTTAAAAAATATCTATCAGTTTGGATTTTGAGTTGTTATTCATTGGACTTCCTCCAGTCCAAACATATGATTCATTAAACCAAGAATATGGAGAGAGACAAAAATTACAGCTAACAGACTTCAGTAACAAGAGGGGAGGTCTCTGAGTGGAGACAGGTCACATAGAAATGGACTTTGAACTTCAAAGTTTAAGTGGGATAGTTTGAATCTTTGAGTTTAAAGAAGTCACTATTTTAAGTAACAAAAAATCTTGTCTATATAATTAAACAATTGTGTTTTAAATGCATGAGATCAAAATCAGTATCTTGGTGAGAAATTATTCAATTTTGAACTTAAATCTGCAAATCACAGATGCCCAGTATTTGTTCAGAGAGACACCCTTAGCAAGTTCAAAATCAACTTTTTATATCTATCCTTTTCTTTCCTTCAAACAATATTGAGTTTCTGCCACACCTGTAGCAACACTGAGTACTAGTTATAGGCAGTATAATTTGGCCTCCCTAGGGACTATCAACTGGATGGGCGTTAGCTGTCTGTTTCTGCAAAATCAATTACCCCAAAAGTTAGTGGTTAAATGGGAAACTATTTATTATCTCACAGTTTCTATGGGACAAGAGTCTGATGCAGCTTATCTTTGTTCTCTCTGTCTCAAGACCCTTAATAGTCTATAATCAAGGTATCAAACAGGACTATAGCCATGAGTAAATTCAACTGGGAGAGTTTCTGCTTGCAAGCTCGCTCACAAGACTATTGACAGAATCCTGTTCCTTGATGACTGTTCTTGCTAAAGTTTAACATGAAATGCTCCCATAGGCTTGTGTGTTCAAACATGTAGCTTCAAGCTGGAAGAGATGTTTCAGGAAGCTATGAGACCTTAAGGAGGTAAGGCCTCTCTGGAGCAAATGAATCACTATTGGAGATACCTCCAGTGCTCTCTCTCTCTCTCTCTCTCTCTCTCTCTCTCTCTCTGTGTGTGTGTGTGTGTGTGTCTCTGTCTCTCTTTGTCTCTCTCTGTGTTTCTGTCTCTGTCTCTCCTGACTGCGGTTACAATGGTCTCGAGCTTCCTTCTGCCCTGCATCTGGCCCTCCGCTTCCTGGTAAACTGAGATATGAAGAAGCAACTACCTATTCCTTAGGCAATGCCCTCCCCACCATGGTGGACTGTAACTTCAAGGAGAGCCACAATAAATCTTTCTTCACTTATGTTGTTTAGTCAGGTATTTCCTAATAGCATCAAGAAAAGCAACTAACACAATTGATCTGAAGGATCCAAGACTTAATGGCAAATTTCTTGTTCTATAGTCCTCTCAGTAGGCAGCTCACAATGTATGCAGCAACTGGCTTCATTAGCGCAAGTAACCAAAAAGAGCCAGAGGAGGGGAAGATACCACACTAATTAGCAGTGAAGTGACACTCCATCATTTCAGCCACACTCAACTTGTTAGAATACGAACCTCATCCCACACACTGGAAGGGTTCTGCAAGGAGTAAATTCCAGGAAGCAGAGATCCATGTGAGCCCCTGGATGACTACCAGCACCAGTTGGTTGTTGTATTTGGAATGCCTGTGGCAGTGATGTATTTATCTTGTAGGTTCTGAGTTCTTTGAATTATATAAAACATCACAGACTACAAACTCTGAATCCCTAAAGGAACCACATGAATTCCACTGAGGGACAACATAGACTAAAACCAATGAAGAACCCCAATTCTCCACAGGCCCTGAGAACTTTTCTCATTAAATGGAGTAGAATAAGAAGCTAGGAAAACTATATTTTGGTCTTTAATGTCTTTGAACTTTCATTCCCAAAGGGGGAAAAACTTCATTTTAAAATTTAATTCCTTTGGACTTAAGAAATTTGAACTTTCATTTCTCTAGATTTTAACTGTAAAGTATAATGGAATTTAATATCTGGACTCTAATGTCCCCCTGGAAATGTGATAAGGGAAGATTATGTTCAAATGAGTACATCTTATTGCTGTATATTTTTGTAATCTCTTAATGTTGTCCTTTGAGCTCATTGTATTCCTTTTAATAGGCTATTTATAGCATTGTAGCAGGACACTGTTCCAGAAGAGAAATATGAATTTTCATCTTTGGTCTTGGGAAAGGAATATTCTTATTCTTTAGTAACATGTTCTCCAAGCATATTTCAGAACCTTTACAATGTACCACAATATATACGGATGCATCATCAGATCTAGTGATTGCAGTTGGGGGAAAGCCCATGAAGGGGGTTGCTGAAATGTCCTCATAAACTCACCTCTGATTTATGTTGAAGAGCCTCAAGTAAAACACAGAAAACTGATATAAAAACAAATTGGAGAAAATTAAAGAAGACCTTTGTCTCATTTCTTTTCATGTCAAAGTTATTCAATTCCTGTAGAAATGAGAGAACTGGAGGACCTAATTTGTTCGTGAAAGCTTAGGGCTAAGAACTAGCAAATACCTGATTCTAGAATGCTACCCTCATTGAACGATTTAGCCACCTAGACAGAGGCTCTGTCCTGCTCCAAGTTCTGTTAGCAGTGAAAGTGGTCTATCTTTTAAGAAGTTTAGGTGGTGGTTCATTTCCGCTTATGGCCTAGGAGATAAAACTCCCAAACTCAGGTTCTCCATGTGAGAAGGCCCAATTGCTCATCAATGTAATCTGTGTTCATTTATCATTTATCCACATTATAATTTTTCATAAGAAATGTACTAATTTAAGCTTATTCTTCAAAGCCAGTGTAGTAGCACATATCTATACTTCCAGCACTTAACAGGCTATGTGAAGAGGATCACTGCAAGTTCTAGGCCAGCTTAGGTTACACTGGATTTGAGACAAGCCTGGGCTAAAGTGTAAAAGTCTGTCTCAAATGGCTGAATAAATGAACAAACAAACACAAACAGTTAAATAAACGAATCTTCAGAATTCTTCTAATTTCTCAGTTACCCAACTTACAAACTGTTCAATATATAAAGAGAAAATAGATCATCAAGATGACAAAGGGCCAGGAATTCTGATAAATAAATGGAGGGGTCCTGATTGGGCCAAGGGCAGCACGTAAATATTGGGGCTATCACCCCCAAATAGAGAGAACTACAAAAGGAAGATTAACTTAGCTGAGGGCCAACTGTGGGCTCCCAAAATAATAGGTCTATTTTTAGAACTTTCTCTTTTAAACTAAAAAGTAAAATCTTTAAACCTTACAAACATTAGCTTTTCAAAATTCTACTGATTCAACATGGTCTGAAGGCTGAAGCGGAATTGAGCAACTGTGATAAATAGCAACACGATCAGTGGCTTATTTGCTCTCACAAATTTCTACTGCCTGTGGGGATTTTCATGCTACTGGGGACATGAATTTGCAAATAATAGATTTCTCTGGACCTAGAAGAGTTTCTGTCATTTTCCTCATTTTTGTTGACATTTCCCCAATAATTTATGAGCTTCCCTTGATAGGTAGAAGGATCGATAGCTGAGTGTGTCTTTGGAAGCAAAGTGACAAAACATTTATGTGCTCCAGTGAAAAACCCCTCATTTCTCTTGTCATGGTCAATATTTGAAGCTGGTGAACCATTGAGGTGAGCTTTTGTTTGTGCTTACCTGTGTCTCCTCAAACATTCTGAGGCATAGATCCCTTTCTAAATGCCAAAGAGGCAGTAGTTTTACAAGAAGCTAAAAAATAATGTTAAGGGTTTAAATATGTCCTCCGAGGGGCTGCAATGAAGGAAAGTGATGAGCTGAGGTCTCTCTCCTCTCCAATATGCCTCCACTATTGTGTCATAATTTGCATTATATACATTGATATCTCTTCAAATATGTTCATTCCACCACTTTGAAAAGTTTGAAAATTAAAACATATACAAGTTAAAAATCAGAAAAGGATTTGAAGATCCATTTTTCCAAAGATATACAAATACCCAATGTGTAACTCAGAAGAGATCCATCATCATTAAACAATAGGAAAAATGAGATCTTTGATCCAACTGGACTATACATGCACTGGACCTAGGCCTCCCCACACATATGTAACAGGTGTGTAGCTTTGTCTTCACGTGGGTCCTTCACAACTGGAGCAGGGGCTATCCCAAAAGCTGTTGCCTGTATGTGGGATATGTTCTTCTAGCTAGGCTGCCTTGTCTGGCCTTGATGGGATAAGATGTGCCTAGCCTCACAGAGACTTGCTAAAACTTCAAGTACTGTATTGATAGATTTGGAGAGAGTGGGCAGCATTGTCTTGTTCCTGATTTTAATGGAATTGCTGTGAGTTTCTCTCAATTTGATTTGATGTTATCTGTAGGCTAGCAGTAAATTCCCTATATTATGGTTAGGTATGTCTCTTGAATCCCTAATCTCTCCAGGACTTTTATCATGAAGAAGTGTTGGATTTTGTCAAAGGATTTTTCAGAATATAATGAGATAATCATGTGGTTTGTTTGTTTGTTTGTTTCAGTTTGATTATATGGTGGATTACACTGATGAATATTCATATACTGAACTATCCCTGCATCTCTGTGATGAAGCCTACTTGATCATTGTGGATGATCTTTTTTTTTTCTTTTTTTTTTATTACGTATTTTCCTCAATTACATTTCCAATGGGATCCCAAAAGTCCCTCATACCCCCCCCCCCACTTCCCTACCCACCCATTCCCATTTTTTTTTTTTTTGGCCCTGGCGTTCCCCTGTACTGGGGCATATAAAGTTTGTGTGTCCAATGGGCCTCTCTTTCCAGTGATGGCTGACTAGGCCATCTTTTGATACATATGCAGCTAGAGTCAAGAGCTCCGGGGTACTGGTTAGTTCATAATGTTGTTCCAACTATAGGGTTGCAGATCCCTTTAGCTCCTTGGGTACTTTCTCTAGCTCCTCCATTGGGGGCCCTGTGATCCATCCAATAGCTGACTGTGAGCATCCACTTCTGTGTTTGCTAGGCCCTGGCATAGTCTCACATGAGACAGCTATATCTGGGTCCTTACAGCAAAATCTTGCTAGTGTATGCAATGGTGTCAGTGTTTGGAAGCTGATTATGGGGTGGATCCCTGGATATGACAGTCTCTAGATGGTCCATCCTTTCGTCACAGCTCCAAACTTTGTCTCTGTAACTCCTTCCATAGGTGTTTTGTTCCCAATTCTAAGAAGGGGCACAGTGTCCACACTTTGGTCTTCATTCTTCTTGAGTTTCATGTGTTTAGCAAATTGTATCTTATATCTTGGGTATACAAAGATTTGGTTTATAAACCTCTTTGTTGAGTCTTCATGTGGTTTGTTTATCAGGGTAACTGTGACCTCATAAAATGAATAGGACAGTTTTCCTTCTGTTTCTATTTTGTGGAATAATTTGAGTAGCATTAATGTTAACTCTTCTTTGAAAGTCTGGTAGCCTTTTGAACTAAAACCATTTTCTCCTGCACTTTATGGTGGTGGTGGGGGTGATACTTTTAATGACTGCTTCACTAGGAGTTATAGGTCTATTTTATTTATTTGATCTTGATTTAACTTTGGTTAGTGATACCTAATGATGAAACTATCCATTCCTTTTAGATTTTTAACATGTGACATAATGATTCTTTGAATTTCCTCAGTGTCTGTTGCCCCCTTTTTGTTTCTGATTTCATAAGTTGGATACTCTTTTTCTCTTTTTGCCTTTTAGTGAATTTGGATAAGGGTTTGTCTATCTTGTTGATTTTCTCAAAGTACCAACTCTTTGTTTAATTGCTTGTATTGTTCTCTTTGTTTCTATTTTATTGATTTCAGCCCACACTCCTCTTGGGTGTTTTGTTGTTGTTGTTGTTTAAAAGGATTCAGGTGTACTGTGAAGTTGCTAGTATGAGAGCTCTCCAATATCTTTATGAAGGTACTTAGTGCTATGAAGTTTCCTCTTAGCACTACTTTCATTGTGTCCCATAAGTTTGGGTGAGTTATGCCTTCATTTTCATTGAATTCTAGAAAGTCTTTTAATTTCTTTGTTTGGTCTTGACCCATTTTTCATTCAAACAGGGAGTTGTTCACTTTCCATGAGTGTTAAGCTCTCTGTTGTTCTGTTGTTGTTGATGTCCAACTTTAATCTGTGCTTTTCTGATAGAATACAAGGAATTATTTCAATTGTTTTGTACCTGTTGAGACTTGCTTCATGTCAGAGTATGTGGTCAATTTTGGAGAAAGTTCCATAAAGCACAGAGGAGAAAGTATATTCTTTTATGTTTGAGTGAAATGTTCTGTAGATATCTGTTACATCCATTTGGCTTATAGTGGCAAGCTCCAGCATTTATCTTTTTAGATTTTATCTAGATGACCTGTCTATTGATGAGAGTAGAGTGTTGAAGTCTCCACTATCAGTGTGTGATGGTGAATATGGCTATGTTTCGTTTATAAACTTAGGTGTTCTAGTATTTGGAGCTTACATGTTAAGAACTGAAATGTCAGGCTGGAGAGATGGTGGCTCTATTATTAAGAACATTGGCTATTTTTCCAAAGGACCCAGGTTCAAGACCCAGCACACATAGGGTAGTTCATGGCTATATGTAATTCCAGTTCCAGAGGTCCAACACCTTCAACAGATATATAGGCAGGTAAAATACCAATGCACATGAAATAAAATATTTTAAAACTGAATTAAAAAAGAATTGAAATGTTCTCTTGATGAATTTTCCCCTGATGAGTATGCAGTATTCTTCCATTTCATGAATTTTGGTTTGGGGTCTATTTTGCTGCATATTAAAATATCTATATCAGCTTGCTTCTCAGGTCCATTTCCTTGGAATATCTTTCTGCAACCCTTTACACTGAGGTAATGTCTACCCATTATGTTGAGATGTGTTTATCAGATGCAGCAGAAGGGAGGATCCTGGTTTTGTATCCATCTGTTAGTCTGTGTCTTTGTATTGGGTAATTGAGAAAATCGATATTGAGAGATATTAATGGCCAACGATTGTGATTCCTGATATTTTGCTATTGTAGTAGTGGTGGTTGTACTTCCCTTCTTTCAATTCTGCTAATGTGAAATTATCCATTTATTTCAGGAGCAGAGCTAGAACTGTGAGTCTGCCTTCAGCTTACCTGCTCCCCTGGGACTAGCTGACCTTGTATTAGCAAGGGATGCCTGCTGGGTTTGGGGTCTGGGACAAAGCAACAAACTTTGGAAAGAAGACTAGAAGAGGAAGATTTGTGGAGTCCTCAAGAGATGGGAGCAGGGTGGCAGGAAAAGCTTCCCAGGGTATTCTGCTGCAAAGCTGGGGATGCGATTTGGGGATTGAGTCTGGAGGGACAGAGAGGGAAGAGAAGGTCTGCCAGCAGCATAACTTCTTTTCTGGCAGGCACACCTAAGGTTTAGCAGGGCATGCCTTCTGGAGTTGTGCGCTGGGATACATGACTAGTGGAGGAAGGGAAGTGATAAGGGGATGGTTGGTGGGATCCACAGGAGATATGGGCAGTCGGGGGAATGGATGTTGCAGCTGGTGTTCCATTGCAGCACTAGGGATGAGACAGGGATATTACATATGAGGAAACAGAGAACATAGCTGAACATTTTTATATTAAAATCAAATATGGGCCATCTGTGACCTGTCTTTTTTCTCATAGACTGTTATCCAGTTTTCAGGAAATTCTATAGATTCTACAAAATTTAGAATCTCTTTTCTCCATCTCTGTTACCACCAACATGGTCCAAGCCACCAATATCTCTTGCCAAGTCAACTACATTCGCTTTTCAAATTGTCTGTCTACCCAGTGGTCAGTTATCTGAGCCACACTTATCTTGAGCCACTTAAAATGTAAATCAGATCATTTGTATGTTGTACAAAAAAGGGAATCATAATGTAACTAGGACTCTAGCTCTGAAGACAAATTGCCAATGCTCAGATTCAAACTTCTATAGTATCACTTACTGCCTTGTTAATCTTGGCCAAAGTTAATCTCTCTGTTGCTTGACTTCATTTTTACAATGAAGATTATATTAACAACTACATTATAAATATGTTTAAAAAGTGTATGATTAGATACACTGAAAGAACCTGGATGAGCACTTAGAACCTTAACTACTGACTATTATCATGTCATTTATTTGCTCAACACACTACAACAGATTTGTCATGATTAGAATAAAGCAAAAAAATGGGTGAATTTTGGATATGGCCCACAAACTCTTATACAAGTTGTCTCTGTTTTCTATTATTCCTTCTTTGAATAATTCATTCTATTTATAATGGCTTTTTTGCTGCTACTAGAGTGAAGCAGACAATAATATATATGCCTGCACATTGGGGAGCTATCTCAGCACTTAAGAACACTGGAAAATCTTTCAGAAAACCAGGTTTGATTCTTCCTAGCCACCACCCTTATGACAGTTCACAATAGTTTGTAACTGCTGTTCCAGGAGAACTGATACCTTCTTATGGCCTCTGTAAGCACCAAGAACACAAGTTATACACAGATGTACATTCAGGCAAAACACCCATATACACAGATAGAGAGATGCACATACAAAGAGAAGCATACACAGATACATATTATATCTCTCTCTCTCTGTGTGTGTGTGTGTGTGTCTGTGTGTGTGTGTGTGCTTGGTGATCTCATTTCTCACTCTACAAATATTTGTTGAGCACCTAACATACTCAAAACATACCAATGACAAAGCAGACAAAATTCTTTATGAACAAATATATCCACCCCTGTATTTGTTCCCAGAATTCTGTTTCCTCAATCAAAACAAAGACAAAAACAAATTTGACCTGGCAATGGATGGAACCAAACATGAGTGAGAGAGATAATTTAGGCTCAGTTATAGTTCAGAAACAGCATCCTTTCCTTGTATGCATCAGAGGGAAGGAGGACAGCATCTAAGACAGAATGTGCACCTACTATAGAAGTTCCGGCCAGACAAAATCCCAGCATAGAGCGAGGAATATGGGCACACAATCCTATTGCTGTCTTGGGGGTTATTGGCATTTGTTAGTGCTAGGAAAATGAGATTCAGTTTTCTTTAATGATGTGACCCCTGGAAAGCTGATCACATGCCAGGGCAGGTCCCACTCACAAGAATAGCTGGGCAACAAAGTAGACTCAAAGGGGAAATAAAAGATAAAGCTTCAAAGTAGCTGAGAAAGTATGAGAGGGTGTAAAGGGTGGTTATAGGAGGAGCTGGGGGAGAATATATTCAAGATACATTGTATGTAATTATTAAATAATAAATATTGTTAAAAACTTTAAAAAACAAAACATATGAAGGTCCTGATTTCCTAGGTATAAACATTAGATGTCTGTAACTTGGGTGGATTATCAAAGAATTATGAGATCTCAATTCCAGTCACCTACCATGATATCTCTGCTATTCAGAGCTGTACCCATCTTCCAAATCCACTAGTCCTGTCTTCTCTAGGCAAGTCCTATGCATGGAAAATGAACTACAGACATACTCCAACTGGAATACTGAAAGGCTCCCACTCTACATTATAGGAAAATGTTACTTTAATAATACAACAAGGATGAAATGAACCAGTAAGTTACTACTGAAGAAGCTATTTGGAAGATAATTCTAAGGCATTTCACTGAATTATTAGGAAATAATGGATGTTTTTATTAATGCAGACTGAAGGGGAAACTACACATTTATTTTTAGCTTGTTACTAGACTAAATGCTGAATTTCAAGACTCCTTTTCTATAAGATAAGCAGGAAGTCAGATGAGTGAGTTCATCCAACAGAAGCCTGGGACACTTCTGTTCCAGGTATGCCACAGGCCAGACACTCAGATCTCCTCTATGGCAGTGGTTGGCCTGGGAGCAGAGTGATAACACAAAGTGAATTCTACATACCCTAAGCAGTTCCAGGGCTTACAAATGATTCAGCCTACAGGGTAGGCTGTAGCAACAACCTTGTGATTTGGGAGCTAAGCCAGAAGGTTTGACAAACTAGCACAACTGGTAGCCATACCCACCTCAGTCCTGTTTCCCTCATTATTTGGCATTGAACATAACTGGCTGTTAGGTCCCATTCCCATGCTTATGCAGCAAGTTGTGCATCAAGGTTTGTTTGTTTTTTTAATATAAATCTGGAAACAAATTTTTCTTTGGTACATAAAACCTCATAATTCTTTTGTATACTTATACTACATTTATAGATTTTTCCATTTTCCACTGTGTATATTTTAATCATACAAACACAATATGACTTTGCTCCTATAAAACTTAATTGGTACACATAAAGAAAAGGGCACTTGTAATGGCAAATCTTGGTTGTCAAGTTGACTCACCTAAGAAGAAACCTCAGTTGAAGAATTACTTCCATCAGATTGGGCTCTGTACATGTTCATGTGACATTTCCTTGGTTGTTAATTGATGTAGAAAGACCCCAGCTACTGTGGAACATACTATCCCTAGGCAGATGTGTCTGGGCTGTATAGAAAAAAAAAGATAGTCAACCATGACAGCAAGTGAGTCAGTAGCATTCCTCCATGGACTCTGCATTAGTACCTGTCTCCAGGTTCCTGCCCTTGACCTCCTGCCATGCCGTCTCTCGATGATGGACTATAGATGACTTGTACAAATAAATGTTTTCCTCTCCAAGTTCCTTTCAGTTATGATGTTTATCAAAGCAACACAAAAGCAGATTAGAAAGGCCCCTTTGACTACTGCTTCCCTGGCCTATTCCTCTCCCCAAAGAAAACTACTTTGACCACCTTGCTCTATATGCCTCAAAGTCTTTTTCTGAATCCCCTTTGTTTTGGGATATGTATAGAAGGAACAGTGGTGGCCACCTCTATGAAAACCCCTGGGCCACATAGCCACAAAGGCATTTCACACAGGAGGACCTAATTGAAGACTTCCTGAGTGACTAAGGATTGCTGATGCAGATAATGCCAGCCAATCAGAAACTGCTGTTTAGAAGAGATGCTTTCTTGGGATCAATGGGACATGGGTGGAGGGTATTAAAGGAGCTTGCAGCAGTAAGCTGAGTCCTGAGTCTTTATCTTTGATTCCTCTCCACTTCATCTCCAACCCCCAAGGGCAGGTATGGTCTGGTGGTGAGTAGTCCAGGGCACAGGCAACAAGTATGTATGCATGTAAATTTGTAAAGGTGTTTGTTTGTTTGTTTCAATTTTGAGATTATAAAATTAGATCATTTCCCTCTTCCTTTTCCTCCCGCTAAACCCTCCCATACAATGCACCTTGCTCTTTCAAATTCGTGGCTCTTTTTAAAAAATCATTTTTGTTGCATGCCTATACATGTCTGTATGTATACATATTTCTAAATATAGCCTGCTCAGTGTGCACAATGTTACTTTTACATATGTTTTCAGGGCTGAACATTGATATTGGATAACCAATTGGTGTGCCCTTCTCTGGGGAAGACTGTTTCTCCCCACACTCATCACTCCTTAGTTGCCTGTTCTTTGTTTTGGTTTAAGGCCTCATTGGCTTTCCCCCTTTCATATTAGCATGTCTACTGACATATTCCTTGTTCTGCTCATATTTAGTCAGTCATAATGTTGAGACTATGAGTGTAGTTTCTGAAATTATTAGAAGGCACAATCTCAGAGAAAACTCCCTATATCCTATGGCTCTTATAATCCTTTACCCCCCACTCTTCTTCAATATTTCCTGAGCATTGTGTGAAAAAGAATGCTAAAGATTAATCCACTGGAAGTGCGATCCACAAGTCTGCATTTTGACTGGTTGACTTTTCTGTAATTGCCTCTGTCTGTTGAAAAGAGAAGTTTCCTTGATGAGGGTGAAGACTACACTTATCAGTAGGTAAGGACAAATGTTTAGAGTTCCATTAGGGATTTTGCTGGTTTAGTAATGTGGTGGTTATAGATGTTCCTCCAAGATCTATGGCCTTTGGTAGTTGGCTAGGTTTCCAACACCAGGCAGGATTTCCCTCTTGTTGAATGGGTCTTAAGTCCAATTAGAGATCTGCTGGTTACCACCAAGGTATGCAAGTCACTACTGAACACTTAGGGTTATTGTACCATGCTACTCATTTTTGTGGTTGATAGGCATTGTAGTTAGGTAGGGCTGATGGTTGCTTCCATCTTTTGGAAGCTAGCATGCACCTTCTGTTACCATGAAAGTTAGTCCTCATGCAACAAGTATCTAAGTAAGGTACAGCTCAGGAGCCCCGGGGTCCTCTGACTGAAATGTATGATATCTTCAGCAATAGAAATTTACCTTCCACCTTTGGGGGCAACCAATGGCAATAGTAATATCCTTTAGTGTTTGAGAAGTCTCTTGGACAACCAACCCTGACCAGTAACTCAAATGAGGGCTTCTCATGCCTGGTATTGGGGTTTTGTTAGGTGGTCCTTGGCTATTGGATAGAGCACATCAGCCCAGATGACAAAATTTCATTTAAACTCTGTGTGTATTTGTACACAGATTTATGTGTATCATACATTTTTCTTCAGTAGAAGAAAAATGGTTAATATTTTCTTCAATAGACAGCATTATAGAACTATTTACCATCAAATGACTTATAACCCCTGCTATTCCCCTCTCTGCTGTTTCCTACCACCTACCCTAGCAATGTTCCCTTTTTACTTCTCTGGATTCTGCAAAGTACATCAACATATGCACTAACATCTGAAGATCTGAAGCTAGGAGCCTTACATGATAGAGGACATGTGACATTTGTCTTTCTGGGTCATAGTTACCTCACTCAATATGATCTACTTTGTGTCCATCCATTCCTGCAAAGTTCATTATTTCATTTTTCTGCACAGCTGAATAGTATTTCATAGTGTATATGTGCCACAATTTCATTATCCATTCAACAGTTGAAGAACATTTAAGTTCTTTCCATTTCCTAGATATTATAAATAAAGCAGCAATAAACATACCTGAGCAAGTATCTGTGGAGTAGAATATCAAATCCCTTGGACATCTACTAAGATATGTTATAGCTGGATCATATGTTAGTTTTACTTATAGCTTTTTGAGATTTCTCCACACTAATTCCATAATGGCTACACCAGTTTGCTCTTCCACCAATAATGGTTGAAGGTTCTTTTTCCCAGCATTTGTTGTTGGTTGTTTTATTGGTTTTTACCGTTCTTCCAGGGATAACATGATATTTCAAAATTGTTTTGATTCACATTATCCAGAGATTTGCATTGCTAGAAATAATGAACACTTTGAGATATTTCTTAGTTATTTTTCTTCTTTTGAGAACTCTCTGTTTAGGTGCTAGGCTCCCCAACCACCAAGTTCATTGTATATCTGGAGTATTAATCTTGTCAGATATATAGCTGACAAAGATTAGTTTCCATTCTTTAGGCTTCTTCTTCACCAAGTTGGTTTTTTTTTTAACTATACAGAAACCTTTTAGTTTTATGAAGTTCCATTTGTCAATTGTTGGCCTTAATTCTTGAGCAGATGGAGTCTTATTCAGAAAGTGCTTTCGTACACCTGTGTCATAGGATGTGCTATGTTTTTTGTTTGTTTGTTTGTTTGTTTGTTTGGGGGGTTGTTTGTTTGTTTGGGGGGTTGTTTGTTTGTTTGTTTGCTGGCAATTTCTTTTTCTCTTATTAGGTATTTATTTCATTTATATTTCCAATGCTATCCCAAAAGTCCCCCACATGCTTCCCCACCAACTCCCCCACCCACCCACTCCCACTTCTTGGCCCTGGCGTTTCCCGTACTGAGACATATAAAGTTTGCGTGTCCAATGGGCCTCTCTTTCCACTGATGGCCGACTAGGCCATCTTCTGATATATATGCAGCTAGAAACATGAGCTCCAGGGGGTACTGGTTAGTTCATATTGTTGTTTCACCTATAGGGTTGCAGATCCCTTTAGCTCCTTGGTTACTTTCTCTAGGTCCTCCATTGGGGGTCCTGTAATCCA
This sequence comes from Mus musculus, assembly GCF_000001635.26. NCBI lineage: Eukaryota > Metazoa > Chordata > Mammalia > Rodentia > Muridae > Mus > Mus musculus. The sequence continues at coordinate 47,581,136 of NC_000086.7, forward strand.
TCCAATAGCTGACTGTGAGCATCCACTTCTGTGTTTGCTAGGCCCCGGCATAGTCTCACAAGACACAGCTATATCTGGGTTTCATTCAGGTTTAGATTTTTGATCCATTTGGAGTTAGATTTATGCAGGGTGAATTGAAACTCGTCTAACTTCTTTCTCTTCCACTAGAATTCCAACTTTTCCAAGCATCATTTGTTGAAGATGCATTTCTTTAGCTTATGCTTTGTCAAATATTAGGTGGAAGAAGTTACATGTACTCATGTTTGGTTCTTCTCTGTTCCATTGATCTATATGTCTGTCTAGCTCTATATTGTTCAGGATACTGGATATGGGACCAAAGCTAGATCTGATGGGCTGGGGAGAAGACATGAAGACCCATGCCTGGGGAGACCCATGGAAAAAGATGTGGGAGGTCTGGCTGGCTGGAAAAGATGTTTGTTTGTTTGTCTGTTTAATAAATAAACGGTATCAAGCTATATTTTTTTCCACTTGTTTTTTTTTCTCCTTAACAACAGGGCCCCCAAAGGAGGAGCTAGAGAAAGTACCCAAGGAGCTAAAGGGATCTGCAACCCTATAGGTGGAACAACATTATGAACTAACCAGTACCCCAGAGCTCTTGACTCTAGCTGCATATGTATCAAAAGATGGCCTAGTCGGCCATCACTGGAAAGAGAGGCCCATTGGACTTGCAAATTTTATATGCCCCAGTACAGGGGAACACCAGGGCCAAAAAGTGGGAGTGGGTGGGTAGGGAGTTGGGGGGAGGGTATGGGGGACTTTTGGGATAGCATTGGAAATGTAAATGAGGAAAATAGCTAATTAAAATAATAATAATAATAATAATAATAATAATAATAATAATAATAATAATAATAAACAATATACCTTAGGGCTTTTTCCAGTCCCACACCCTCCTTACAGCTTCCCCCTCCCACCTTAGGTCAAGGCTAGGCCAAGTTCTATTCTCCACCCACAGTATCTTTCTTGAGTAAAAACTTCTCAGAATGTACTGACTGATAGTCACCTGACCCTCTAGAAAGTCCCAGGTAGAGTTCAAATGCATGTCAGGCTTGCTAGCCAATAGATTTATAAGTCAATATGCTTAGCTAATAAGTTTGAACTGTAACCTTGCTGATGTAAACTGTGCCCCTAAAAAGTATAAAAACTGCTTGTAATAGCCATTCGGGGTCGCCTTATAGTAACCTACCTTGAGGGACTAATTGAAAGTCGACCCCAACACACTGGAAAATAAACCTCTTGCTTTTGCATAAAACAAACAAAGAATATACATTAGGTATTTCCCATTTCAATAGATACAGACCTATCATATACTTTTTAACTGACATGAACTAGTTCATAACAGAGCTGTAGCCTTGTTTATTTAATCAAATACCTTTGGTGAGGAAGGGGATAGGGTGTATTTGATACTTCATTTAAACATTTCTGTATGGAATTTATATGTACATATCTATGTATTGGATATAATGAAGATAGAACATTTTTTATTTAACTAGGCATAGTAAAAATATACTCTAAAAGGGCTGTGCCACAATACTCACAAAGGCCAGGGCATCCAGCTCCGTGCACTTTGAAGTAACATTAGCTATTATTCAACTTTTTCTTTTGCCAACCTAATGGGTAAAACATCTCAACTTTTCAATGTACAAATCCTTGATTACCTCCAAATTCTAATACAGTCTCAGAGGCTTGCTAAGCTTCACAACCCTTCCTTAACTGCTATCCAGTCCTCTACTTGACCCTCTATCAGTAATTTCTTATATTATACCAATTGCACGTGAGGCCCACCTCTACCAAGGAGATGAAAAATATGGCAGTTGCCTATGCAACAAACAATGTTAAGACAGACTGTTTCTATGCTCCAAATATATACAAAAAAAAAACCTATCATCAGAATTAAATTTAACCAGATTTCAAAATACAGTTTTTGGGGAGTCCATAGGTGAGTGGTTCTCTATTAAACAACTTCTGACTGAGGAATGCATGGAACATATATACAATCATTGAATTTCATGCTTTTAAACTTGAGGGAAAACAACAATGTTGCTGGAGGCATCCAGAAACTGAAGGGGCTTTTCTTCTCCCTTCTTGTAGAGTGCAAGACCCACTCCATCCATCAGTCCTCCACACCTCAGGCTCACGTTCTGACCCATTTGAATCACAGGACTGGGCTGAACAAGTAGCCAGGGAAAGTGTCTAGGATGAGACCCAAAATACAAACAGCCAATGGTGAAAGTCTCCACTCCTTCTACTACTTAGGGTGATTTCCCTCCTCTGTCTTCCCATTTGTACTTTACAAATCCCTCAGTATGGTGCACAAATTCTGTTCCTGACCCCCACCACTAGTTCTGGCCGGGGGACTAAGTACAAGAGGAGAGAGGGAGTCAGAGGAAGCTTTACAACCTGTTCCGTAGCATACCCATATCTTACCAGTCACCCAGATTTTCAGGATATCACTAAGCAGAGAGCCCCTGTATGACCCATCATAGTAAAAACAGAGGTAGTGCCCTGTATCCTGTATCTTCAGATCCTGGAAGTAGAAATACGCCTCATTTTTTATTGGCTTCTTGTGGTAAAATGATTTCTTCAAGTCTTCCAACCTCATTAAAGCAAACGTCATTCCATATATTGGCCCTTGACACCTGAGACTCAGGCTTTCTCCGGGTGCCAGGATGGGCCCAGGATGGGCTGTCAGAGTTGGTTTGGGGTAGAGACCTAGAAAGGGAAGAGACCCTTAAGATACAGTTCGGCCAGTTCTTCCCCAGTCTATGCTTATTTTTCTACTTTCTTTGGACAAAAGTGGTAATTGGGATGTAAGCTTCTTTCCTTCTCTTGCCTTAGATTTATGCCTCTTCATGTATATAATCAAGGACACGTTTCTTCCGCTCTCATTCAGCTCTATTAGCTCCACTGTGAGCTTGCCCAGGTAGAGGTGCTTCCCTCAGGGGACTGTCTACATCCATAATTCCCTGAATCTTCCGGTCTCTAAAATGACATATATAGTTCTTCCCACAGCCAGAAAATCTATACCTCTAAAAGTGACACCTGAATTCAGTATCTACTGTTGCATAGCTTGTAAACTCAAGGTCTCTTGACCTCTTGCAGTTTCTGAAGGATGCGTTGTTACATTCAAGAACAACTTTTTCTTTGTCATGTCACCAACATTGTGATTTATTTTCCTAAAAAAAACCTTTTATTCTTCATGGTCAGAACATATTTACTATAGGAGTTCAATAACAGCCCTTTAAATGGATTTAGGGTTTCCTGTGAGATGTTGACTTGCTTTATTCTACTTCTTCATTTCCTCCATTATTTCCTTCCCTTCTGGAGTCAGTTGCCTTGATTAAGATAGACTTGAAAATAGAGTGACTTGATTTTCTCACTTTTCCTGGATTGTTTTAACTCTAATTTTCTATGGCCTCCAGAATTTGACTCATCTGTAACCTTTCCCTGTATCATTTTCTGTTTATTTCCAAAGGACAATCAGTATATTTTCTTTTCCTGTGGTTTATAATTATTTGCAGAAGCAATTGCCTTAAGCCTTTAGAAAAATATATCTCATGGACGTTGTCCAAAATATTTAATAACCATATGGCCCAGACACACACTGAAATGAATGCATGCAAACACAGTTCTTTATATCTTGCTAGCACCAACTGGTTGAATGCCCATCTTTGCCATTACAGTTCCATGAGATTGACTCTAACATCAAATAACGTTGTCCCCAAAACTTTTTATTCATTTATCGATTTAATAAGTACTACCAATAGGCCTCATTTTCCTTACATTTAGTTATTATATTGGAACAGGGTTTCTAAAGCTTACAGTGTTTGCATTTGCAGAAAGATAATTCATTGTTGTAATGGACTAAACTGTGCATTCTTGGATGCTTAGAAGTATCTCTGGCTATTAAATACCATTAGCAACCTTTCTCCAGATAAGAGATCATTTTAAAAATGACTCAGATACTGCCAGAATCCCCTGGAGTGTATCATCCCTGCTTGAGAACCACTTTATTGGATGCTAAGAACATACAAAATCAAATAAGCAGCATATCTTCTATTGAGGGTGTCAGTCTCATTTTATACTATATTTTATTATTGGTTGAGCAGCCTAAAATATATTTCTGTTATTAATGTTGTATAACCTAAATATTAAATCTTCTCCCAATGTTATATAGGAGCATATTTACCTGGATAACCTTGGCCCTAAAAGTAAGATATGTAGGTAATGAAAAATAGATCAATGCTCATAAGCTTCATAAATAGAAACTGAATCACAATTGTAGCTTTTAAGTCTGATGGCCAAGTCTTAAAATAAAAAATAAAGAATAACTGTGGATAAATACAAGTCCATTTCTCCTCTGACAGAATTTAAAAGTTCAAAATAATTTTATCTTTATTAGGTTCTAAATGTATACAGGCTTCTTATATTTTAATATTGATTGAGGTTATATATGTAAAGCAAGTAACTTAACTTTAAGTAGTTTTTCTTTTAGTACATTATTTTAGGTTATCATCTAAAGTAATATGTTTCATTATGGCGTGTGTGTGTGTGTGTGTGTGTGTGTGTGTGTGTGTGTGTGTGTTAGTAAAGGTAACTTTTATTTTCTTGTAGTAACTGCTCTCTCTGAGTTTACTGCCTCAGTCTGCTAACCTGAGCCTTAAAGGTGAGTGCTAAGGGCTGAGTTGCACCATAACACAATCTCAGGTTCACAGTGTGATCAAATATCCTGAAACACACACACACACACACACACACACACATTTATATATATACCATTGTTTGTTCAAATTCAACTCCCCCTACCCTCTCCAGTGCCCACTTACCACCTCTTTTATTCTTCATGAAATGCCCTACCCCCGAGCAGCGGGTACCTGGCTGGCTCCACTGGCGGCCTCTGCCCACACCTGGGCACAGCAACCCTGTGCCTTGCCCACCCTTGGCTCAGGGGTCTGTGGCCGCCGGCCATAGAGGAACCAGCGGAACCCTGGATAACCGTATCTGGAGTAGAACAGAAAACTTATTATGCTCGTGCTCCCTTGGGACACTTTGGAACTTGCACAGTGACATCATCTGGGATTTAGTCTGGCGTGTGCAGCCTGGTGTCTAAGATGGAAATAGATATAAATGGGAATTCCTGAAGTACCCTGACCACCCTGCCCTTGCCTGTGGCAGAGGGAAGCTCTCCAGGAAAAGCAGAGGCAGAGAAACCCCCCTGCTCTAGCACACCCTCCTCGCCCATGCGCTGGACTGTGTCTGGTTATCAGATCCTCCACATGGACTCTAACACATGGTTGGCTTCACCACTGGTGAGGAACTCCTGAAGTTAGCCCAGAAGTGCACACGAGCGGAAGACAGCAAGGGAGAAGCCATGCCTCCCTTGAGCGCTAAACAGCTGGACACAGGACTCGTGCGTTCCTCTCATCTGTATAAAACTAGAAGTAGGTACTATCAGCCATATGAGATCCCAGCGGTTAATGGCAGGAGGCGAAGGCGGATGCCCAGCTCAGGAGACAAGTGCAATAAACCCTTACCTTATGAACCTTATAAGGCCCTCCATGGGCCCTAGCCTCTATGCCTTCTTAAAGGTAAGAGGGCTCACTCCAAATCTCTGGACTACCTCAATCTAGATAAAATGAACATCAAGGAGCCAGCTGACACGGAAGTGCTACAGTACCAGCTTCAGCACCTGACAATAACATGAGTGACGTGGGCAGAGTTTAAACCACTTTAGGTCAGCCTATGCTCGGCTAGAGAAAAATCTACTGTCGTACTCTGTACATGACCCTTCACGTTAGAGACGGTTATATCAGCTAAGTGTTCCTGGAACATAAAAATTGTTTGGGTCAAGTTTTGGACGCAGGAATGAAATCACAGGTACTTGGGATGGGGGGGGGGGGGCGGGGGAATATCATTCTAGAGCACGCAACTGCAAAGAAAACTGAATGTTGACCGTTAGTTTGCATAGCTTTTTAGCTAGGGAAAGGTTGGTGCAGTCATTTCACCTTCATGATTCTGACACCCAAATTGGGAATGTTATCTGCTTGGTTGTTGCTAACTTGGTATGATTCATTAGCAATATATACCGAAGTACCCAGTGCTTCTCGGATCTCTGTATTTTACTATAAAATGTATGTAATGATTTGTCTTATGAAATTTAAAGCTTGAACACGGCTGAACTGGACCACTTTTTATTTTTAAATATTGAGTTTAAATATTTTATAACTGGTTTTGCACTGAAAACAATTAACATTTCAGATAATTAAGAGAATAATCTTTCTTCACTTGCCTCAATAATGATATTGAGCAATGGATTTTTTTTTTATTTCTGCATGGAAAGTTACTGATCTTTATGGCTGTAAAATATTCCTTTCTAGCATTATTAAAGTGTGTCTTAATAAAATTTAAAAAAAAGAAATGCCCTACCCCATTTAATCATCACAGCAACCTAATTTTTAAAGATAAGAATCTAATTTTTAAAGATAAGAGAATTGAGTTGAAGACAAATTTAGTGGCCTGGGACCAAAAGACTAGTCAGCCTCAGAGACCAAACACTTAACCAACATGGAGCACCAACTGAATAACGGTGAAAGAAAAGAATAAGATAAATAATTTGTAATTTTATCCTTTGCCTCCATCCATGAAGTCCAATGTGGTTCCATGGAGAAAAGAAGTATTTTCTATTGCAAATGTTCAAGCCATTTTGGGACTTGTTGAGGACCATTTTGGCATCATGTGTCACAGACCCAAGAACAAGCATGACTAGAAGATTATGAAAGTATATTATCAAAGGAAGGATGAAAATTACACAATGAAATACACACACACATACACACATACACACATTAGTGGTATACAAAAAAAAAAACAGATAGAATTCCATACAAAATGGCTCACTGGGTAAGAAACTTGCTTTATGAACATGGAGATCCACAGCACCTACATAATAGGTGGATGTTACCAGAACTATACAGTAAGACCCAATTAATGAGGGCATCACACACACTGGATACAGGAACACAAAACATGGAGAAAGCAAGCAGAAACTGAGCTGTAATTTTTCTTTCTTCTGGCTAGCATTCATTGTTGCTGAAGATATTAGGCAGGCTCTTCAGGGACTAATGTGATAAATGGTCCCAGCCAACTATACACTATTTGCTACAATACTGACTTGTCTGGCAAGGTATGCTCACTGGTATGAATGTTCTTGGACTAACCAACTGCTTCCTGATTGGATTTGAGACCTACTCCGAGGGAGAGTAAATGCTATTTGTTACTGTAGCTCTAGTCAGAAGTCCATGCTTACGGAACTCACAGGCTCTTTCAGGGAATCTACTACTGATGTTTTGCCAAATGGATATATAGTTAAATTGCCATCTGAACACTGATGTTGATACTCATACACTATTGCAGCACTCAGGCTTGTTTTAAAAAGTGTCTTTTGCCATTGGATATCTGTCAATGCAAAGAGTCCTAAATAATCAAAGATACACACACACACACAAACATACACACACACACACACACACACACACACACACACACACACACACATATATATATACCTGCCAAGTCTTTGGTTCAACTGGAAATTTTATGGCACACACACGGGCGAGCACACAAACGCACACACACAGACATACACAAATACCAAGGGATATAATATAAGAGGAGGTTGATTAATATGGGTATGGTGAGGAAATATCTGCTAGGTGTGATATGGCTGTTACAGTCATGAATACAGAGCTGCTATAAATGGCTATACAGGGGAAGTGAGAGACACAGACAGAGACACATACACAAAAAAGGTACTTGTGGTAAGGGAGGGAATAGAGGGAGAAGGAAAGGGAGAGGAAAAGAGAAAATGAAGGATGGAGGACAAGAAAGAGGGAGTCAGGAAAGGAAGTAAGAGAGGGACAAAAGGATGAGAGGAATATTGGGAAGGAGGGAAGAAGTGGGATGCAAATGAGAGTTTAATTGGGAGAGAGAACATGATCACAGAGCATTATATATGTATGGTATTGTCAAAAACTTAAAAAAAATGTTAAAAGTTTTGCAAGGTCTGGGATGACAGCACACATCTATAATCCCAGTGTTTGGGAGTGGAGGCATGGTAAAACAGGCAAATCCCAAGAGACTCATTGGAAAGCCAATCAAAACAGACTTCTTCATTTAGCGAAACAACTCACCTCAAACAATAAGATAGAGAAGCAATTCAGAAAGTGCTCTCAACATCAGAATCCATGTGCTTTCACATAAGTTAGTTTCATTCCCCCATCCCGACACACACACACACACACACACACACACACACACACACACACACACACACACTATACCATACACAGAAAGAAAAACAGATAGGAACGGCAACATAGGTTTGGTTTTTTTTTTTTTTTGTATGCTGATGTTTTAAAAAATATAAACAATACAGTACAATGGCACTTTACTTTGAGGAGGTATAAGTGTGTTTATTTGAAGTGGTAAAAAGGGGTTATCTGAAGTCAGATGGAAAGTATTCTTGTTAAATGTGAATGGATATGTCTGGTAGATGTTGAGGTGTGCTTTATTTATTATGTTCAGCTCAATAGAGTTGTGTGCAATTTTCTTTATCTCATGTTTCTTGCTGATGGAATCATGCTCAGGCAAACACAAATTCATGTCATGTTCAAGCTGTCTCTCAATCTATCAATTTCAGTGGAACAAATTCATATTTTCAAAATGGATATAATGATACAACTAACTTACAATTGTTTAGCTAGTATAGAGTATTTTCAAGGACATTCGGCCTCTAACAAACCCTCGGGCCTCCTCCCTGTGCTACCATTAAGGCTTACACCTACAACTAAAAGAAATCACCTTTGCATAGTCCCCCTTTCATTCTAAGATCCTAAAAATCAAAGTAGTAGAAGTTGCATGTTCTACTCATTTTTCAGTGTGAGAGTGCTGGATGCGCTGCCTTCCAAAGCCATAAAGGACAAGGGGGGGGGGGTGAGGGGGGTCCAGACAGTTACCTGAAACTGTGAAGCAAATGAAACCAGAGATTCTCCTGTACATCGACTGTTGACACAGTCTCAGAGAGCTTCTTTTTTTCTCATCAATTAATTTATGTGTTTATTTTACACCCTGATCAGCACCCGTGTCCATCCCTACCCCCACCCATACCCCCAATACCAGAGTGCTCACTTTTGGTGGCTTGCTGGTTTTAGTTCTGAGAGAAGAAAACAATGCTCAACTCATTGATGGTTAGTGATACTGCAATTTATGTTCTTTCTTACTATCCCAACTGTTACTTACTCCTCTGCTCCTAAAATAAAATAAAATAAAATATCCTCCATGCCTTTCCCTGGGCTTCAGGTTTTCTATTTCAGTGAAAGAAAATGTCTGGCATATTTTCACTCCAGTTTACCAGTGCTTAATGACTGAGCACAAAGAACCCGTGTTAGTGCTTTTTCATGTCTGACTCTTTCCACCTATAATGACCTCACTGCATTCCTGTCAGAAGCATCTTAAAAACACAATCACTCTTCCCTATCTACAGATTCCACGCTTGCAGAGCCAAACCAGTGGGGACTAAAATATGTTTGGGAAAAAATTTAGAAAGTTCTAAAATTCCAAACTTGAATTTGCTACACAACAAGTACAGAGATTTCAGAAATGATGCTAAGCGTTTCAGAGATGCTGCTGATGCCAGCATCCCTGCCATGGCCTGCTGCATTCTACAGACCCTCTTACCCTCTCCACTTACTGGTAAGTGCTGTTCACCTATGTGTCTTCCGTGCACTGTGTAGTCAGGCGTAGGCGAGTGTCATCTGTACTTTACCAACTTTTCTTATTATTTTTATTCTCAAAGCAATACAGTGTATCACCTATTTACATGGCATTTCGCTGTTTTCAGTGTTATAAGTAATCTGATTTAAAGTACATGGCAGCATTGTATTAATTATGTGTAAACCTTGTGCATAAGAAACTTAAAAATCTAAAACTCTAGAAATCCTCATGGCATCCTGAAGTCAGTCCACCATGAATATGAAGAAATCAGTGTGCACCCACAAATTATCTAATACTCTACTTCAAAGGAATTAAGGTAGAATTAAAGTATTTTTTCCTATGCAATCTCCTCTGTGCTCTTGTTTAGAACCAATGGTGAGGTTCAAGAAGAAAAGAAGAAAAGGAAAAGCATTAAAAGTTGATCAAACCCTCCTTTTTTTACCACAAGTCCACTGGAAAGAGAACATTCTAGGCCCTCAGAGGATCCGTTCCTGCAAGCTTCAGTCATCAGCTGCTGCCACCTTTAGAACAGAGCAGCAAATATCAGAAAATGAAATGAGGAAACAGGGGTTGGGGGAGGCTGTCCTCTCAGCATCAGGAGTTTCTCTAGTCTGTGATTCAAAATTAGATCAATTCCCTCAGTCTGTCGAGCACTCTGAAGAGCACACAAGGTTTCCAGAACACAGAGTTCAGGTCAGGACATGGCAAAAGAAAAGTCAGTGCTACACAGGACCCCAGAACATCCTAGATACTGTGGCACTTTTGAATGTTGGCACATCCTCAGTCTGCCTCTATTGTCCTTAGTGTTTGATTCATTCAAATGTCATTTTCTAGTCTTATTCAGTGGAGATGAGTGGGTAGGCTGTGTTTTATCCATTTAGTCCATGAGCCCCATGGTCGATACTAGAAAACAATCATCTAATTTTGCTGTTCTTATTTTCTTCTCAGAGGCTTAATGATAACAGGGGATTTGTGTCCTAGAATAGGGTCTGGCATAATTATTCCAAAATAGACTAAGGCCTTAACTGTGAAACTCACTCACTCCTAGGGTCTAAAATTAAGCAAAAAATGTTTGTCAGCATGAACATGGGATATAGCCTATACTAATGGCTAAGGGCTCCAATGCCCTCTTCAGTACTGTAAAAATTTACCACAGAGACATTCTGATGACCTGGTACAGAATTTTAGAAACAATAATAAAGGAACATAAATGCACACGCATATGCACGTGCACACACGCACGTGCGCGTGCGCGCGCACACACACACACAGACACACACACACACACACACACACACACACACACACTACTCCATCAGCTATATGGTAGGCACAGAGGACAAACAAAAAGGCATTGTCCTTGCTTTTAAGCCACTCACAGTTACAATAGCTAACATTTTAAAACACTAGCTCATACTGTATAATAGAAAAATTCAAGACCTGCCAGAAGGGCATATTTAATTGTGCAGACTACTATAGCACTTTAAAGAAGATACAAATCACTGTGACCTAACACTATCATAACAGAGGATGAGTCAAAACTTAGAGTGGGCGTGAGAGCATGGAGTAGGGTAGAATAAATGTTTCTAGAATAAATGTGTGTTTCTAGCAAAATGAAGTATCATTGGCAAAAGTGAAATGACAGAGAACGACATAAATAAGAAATGAGCCTGATGACAGAAACAAATCTGTGCTCGGGAGCTGTAGGTGGCACCTTGTCCTGAACTTATTGTTGCATTCTGGACATAGTATCAAGCAATACTAGAAGGCCAGGGCTAGGGTGGCACTTTATGATCCAACATTCTCTAATACCTTAGCACGTACCCATACACAAGCTCATGCACACACCTCACTCTTTTTTAAGAGTTTATTATTTATTATATGTAAGTACACTGTATCTGTCTTCAGACACTCCAGGAGAGGGTGTCAGATCTTATTACAGATGGTTGTGAGCCACCATATGGTTGCTGGGAATTGAACTCGGGACCTTCAGAAGAGCAGTCAGTGCTCTTAACCGCTGAGCCATCGCTCCAGCCCCCTCTCACTCTCTTTTTGACCACCCAGAATTCTATTTAGAATTTTGTTCATCAGGACCTTTTTGAGATGTATCAGAGAAAAGTATCTGCTGAGGTTACTAGGACACCACATGGAAAGAGCTTTTGCACAGAATAAAGCAAAGAAAGAGCAAATCAAGCCCCCAAATGCAGAAAGCCCCAATGAACTCCCCTAACGTCACTTCCCTATTAAGTGATAAACTCTGTTTGTAAGCTGTTTGAATTAAACTCCCTCTTATGTGTCATCAGGAATCTTGGGTAATGTCACTTTCCACATTTTCCTCAAAAAGAAAAAAATATGGTTAACCATAGGTTGGTATATAGCTCAGTGCTTTCCTAGCATGCACAAGGTCCTGTTTTCAAACTGTTACCTAAGCTGTATTAACTAAGGTAAAATGGCTAATCAGGCCAAATGTCTTATAGTCCTCAAATTTGAGGTTCTTGTTTATTCCTGAGCATCTCATTTTGTCATTGTACCCAATATAATCTTGTTCCTTCAACTGAGTCAAAATGTGTGTGCATGTTGCTTTGACTTTACGGTTCTAATTCTTATTTCTGGGGACAGAAATGGCAAGGAGAGTCCCTATAGCTAACTCATTTCCAACTTCTCTGAGACTCAAGTTCTTAGCATTCCGCACATGACATAGTTTACATGACTTTGAGTCTCCTTACTATTCTGGTCACTGCTGCAGTTTTAAGGAGCTCTTATTTATAAAAGGCGTTGTTCAAGATTAAAAGAAATATTTGGATGATACCCTGCCCAATATACATTGCAATGGGATCATCAACTCCTCCACACTCTGTTGTCATGGGAATTTTCAGACTTGATCTCCCACTAAGCTCAACTGAGGAGTTCTAAAAATACTGATTCCTGGGCCTTGCTTGCAGAACGTATGCATTTGATTAGTGTTGAATCCTGGATAATCAGTTGTATAAACTACTATATTAATGTGTCTTCAAATACATCTCACAGCCTACTTATATTTGAGTTCATTACACTCTAGCACCACTAAACCATTCTTTCATGAACACTAATTTCAGCCAAGTCATTAATAAAAAGTTAGCCATACAAGATGGAGGAAATAATCTGTCAAGATCTGTGTCATGCATTTTATTAGTAAGTTATTTCAAGAAACTACTGACATGTGAGGCCATAGTTCTTTATATATTCCACAAATATGTCATAAAAATCTTGCCAAATGACAGAAAGAGGGACATCTACATAGTCTAGGCTACTATTCCATTTTGCTTCTTTGTTTTATGATAAAACACTGACCAAAACTAACTTAGAAAAGAAGAGGGCTTGTCCATCATTGAAAGAAGCTGGGACAGAAATTTAGATCAGAAACCTGGAGACAGGAAATGAAGCAGAGACCATGGAAGCATCCTACTGATTTGCTTACTCTTTAGAGCTTTCTTGATTTGCTTTCTTATACAAGTCAAAACCACTTGCCTAGGGTGGCACCTCCCATAATGGACGGAGTATTCCTACATCAATCATCAATCAAGAATATTCTCCATAAAAATAATAATGTCCTCAGCAATTCCTATTCCTAAGTGTCTCTAGTTTGTCTCAAGTTGGCAGACACTAAGCAGCACAGCTCTCTGCTCTCTAGAACCATCATTGAATCACTCACGGCAAATGAGCCTGGGAAGCTTGTGTTACACAGCTTCTCAGTAAACCTATGCTAACACCCACAGTCTCTGTTGACTTTGAGCTATATTTTAATATAAAATCTCCTGTGACTGTGAACCATATTTTAATGAAAATTTCAAGACTCACTATCTAAAATTGACACCCAGCTTGTCAGTATGTGGCTCATAATTAGTATTAGTTCCTTTCTAAAACCTGAAATCTCATGTTGTGATTTCTTGTCTTCATGTTAATGAACAGAACTCTCGGGGATGAATTTCTTTAACTGTCTTAATCCATATAAGGTTCCAGAAATTAATGTTTATGATCCTGTCATCTGCTGTGAACCTTTTGTAGCTATGATAGCTCTGGCCTATTGTGAATTTAGATAGCAAAGTAGCCTCTCCTTCCTCCCCAAGGCGCTGCTGCAAAATTGAACACTGCCGACATTAGCAATCATCAAAACACCCCATTAGGGAAAGTAAAGAAAGGTTCCTTTCCCCATCTTGGCTCAAGTCTTTTCCTTCTTTGTTCAATAAATTCACTGTCATTGTGCATCTCTGGCAGTGGTTGCCAACGTGAGGATGGGCAGGGGGAAATCCGTGTCACCAACTTTTATCTGTGGCTATACTGTAACTTTGAGTGTTTTGCTGTTTTCTCATTCTCTTTGAGTTGGGAGCAGAGAGAGCCCACATTATTATTTAGCAGGAACCGCAATAGAAGAATCTGGGCAGCAAGCAGAATGAGAAGCTGAAGAATATTCTTTTGTTCTCACACAGCTGCTTGCTTTTTACCTCTCTACTTTCTATGTTGAGATCTTGCCTGTGAAGGGCTTTCATGTCTCTGTCCCTCCCTCTCTAGTGTTCTCTATTTCCTCTCTACTTTCTGCTTCTCAAACATGTTGCTGTGTTATGATTTCATTGTGGAGCTTGCCTCTCAATATGAGCAGAATTCATTATTTTTTGTCAGTTTCATTCCAATTAGATGGAACTGAGGTAACATAAGCCACTCTTCTTGTAAGTTTGTCTGGCCCTAAGAGAAACAGAGTGATGAGCAGCCTCTTCCACACTGTGCCTCAGCTCCTAATCTGGGGAATATGATTCTTATACAAAACAACATCCTTCCATCCCTGAACCTGCTGTTACTCTGTGTAAAGGGCCAGAGCCTGCTCTGATAACTCCTGTATGGATCTTGGGAATGTGTATCTGGTGTAGGAGGATAAATACCAGCCTTGGCCTACTCAGCTTCATCACTGACTTGCAACTTAACTGTGAATCAGTGCTCAACCATTCAATAGCCCTGCCCCTATTATTTTACCTGAAAGATTGAGAACAATAACAAGGAGGAAGAAGAAGTATAGGAAAAAGAGCAATATGAGGTGGAAAAAGCTGTTATTCCAGCAAGATTTTTTTTATGAAGATTTAAGTTGTGGAGAAATTCTGAAAGTCTTTCATTCACATACCAAAAGCTATGAAGTCTCAAAGCTCTCATATTTTGAGTCCATATGTATAAAATATTAGCAATAAAAGTAATGTTATCTAAAACATTTTATGTACATCATCCACTACATACAAACATGTACATATACACACATGCACCTATACATCCATATATAAAGACACTGGCAAAGAATCTTAAGACTCATGCTACCCACCCATAACCCACTTAAAAGTGACTACAGTGGGAAGAACATTGAACACAGTGTCAGGAACCCTGGGCTTTAGCCTTCCCTATGCCATGAACTTACTCTGTAAGTTACCACCTTGTGTAACAAAGTAAGCCATGCCTGAAAACTTTATCTCTCATATGCTAAAATTAATAATACAAGGCATTACAGCAGGAGTGGTAACATGGAGACATTTCTTATACAGTGCCTTCCCACACATATTAGTTGAGAAATACTAGCTCCCATATCAATCGCCACAGCCAGCCCAATTTTCATGAGTATGCTGTTTTCTCTACCAACATAGATGTGGGGGATAGAGAGGTATGAAAATGAACACTAGCTATTTTGTCACCTTCAAAGAAATGATAGGAGATGCCCATGGCTTTGATTCCAAGAAAAATCTTCTTACTAGTTCTATTGATACTATTACACTATTCAATCCCCAGGTCCTTAAATATTCCATAGTAAGTCTCACTACACCCTGCAACCTCGGAACTCCAGGACACCAGATCCCAATGACGTGTTTATAAAAAAAATAAAGAGGTGTAAGAATATGTTCTATTGGGGTGTGGTGAGGTGTGGGGGAAGGGGGTGCCTCTGAAGGTCCATGCCAAGGCATCCCTTCCCCTGGAGGGACCAGTTTATTCAGGGCATGGGGAGGGGAGTTAAGAGGGTAGTAGAGGCAGAGAAAGGCAGAGAGAGGGAGAGAGTAGAGAAGTAGAGGCTGGCCATGGCCACATGGAGAGAGGGGAGAAGGGAATGGGGAGACAGGGGGAGCAAGAGGGAGCAAGAGAGCAAGAGGCAAGAGAGAGAAGAGAGGACAAGCAGCCCCTTTTATAGTGGGCCAGGCTTACCTGGCTCTTGCCAGGTAACTGTGGGGAGGAGCATACCTGTCTTTTGCCAGGTAACTGTGGAGTGGAGTTTAGACAGAATGCTAACACCGAACACTAGGAGCTGATGCAACTTCTACTTCTTCCCTTCTACTGCCAAAGGCAACCAAATCAAAGACACACCTAGTGATTGGCAAGAAGAATCACCACTTTAAGATTTACTTTAGTTTCAATTGTGTATGTATTTCTGTGCCTGTGTATGCACGTACTTGTGGGTGTCCGAAGGTGTCAGATCTGCTGGAGCTGGGATAACAGGAAGCTAGTAGTATGGGTTCTGAGAACCAAAGCCAGATCTTGCTAGAGAGTAGCAGCACCACATGCCCTTAACCATCAAGCCATTCCTCCAGACCCTCAGGATCTTTTCTTTGAAGGAACAACAAAGGATGATTATTTTCCAAGTGACTACCCAGGTAGTTAAGAGATTGCCTCTTAGGATGTTCCTCTCCCATAAGCTTATAATTTCATGCATGAGATATTTCTGTATATATTCCTAAAAGCTTCTGGTAATATGCAGATAATATATGGGAAAGGCGGTATACTAAATCATTAACACTTTCACCTATACTTTACTCCATCACGTAAATTTGACAGAGAACAGGTCCCAGCGGCAATGGAACGTAGAAAAGGAACTTTGAACAGTATGGATATAAGAAGAGTGGACAGTTGTCTACAGATGGAAGAGATTTCTTTCATTTCAAGACTTTTTGGGAGAAGTATGAGTGTGCAGGGTGTGTGGGAAAGAGGAGCATAGTGGAGAAAACATGGTTTTCCTAATCAAACCCCCTTAAAATCCCATTTTCTCCTTATAAATCCCAGCCACTGTAAGTAAATGTTAGAGATCACTGCCAGTTTTTCAAATGAATAAAGAAGGCCACTGACTTCAGCTCTACCCTGTCAATGAACCCTAGTTTTACTATATGCCAAAAAAAGTTTGATTTTTTTTTTAATCTCTTAAGATGCTACCCTCTATGGACCATCTAGAGACTGCCATATCCGGGGACCCATCCCATAATCAGCTTCCAAACGCTGACACCATTGCATACACTAGCAAGATTTTGCTGAAAGGACCCAGATATGGCTGTCTCTTGTGAGACTATGCCGGGGCCTAGCAAACACAGAAGTGGATGCTCACAGTCAGCTATTGGACGGATCACAGGGCCCCCAATGGAGGAGCTAGAGAAAGTACCCAAGGAACTAAAGGGAACTGCAACCCTATAGGTGGAACAACAATATGAACTAACTAATACCCAGGAGCTCTTGACTCTAGCTGCATATGTATCAAAAGATGGCCTAGTCGGCCATCACTGGAAAGAGAGGCCCATTGGACACGCAAACTTTATATGCCCCAGTACAGGGGAACACCAGGGCCAAGAAGTGGAAGTAGGTGGGTAGGGGATTGGGTCGGGGAGCGTGTGGGGGACTTTTGGGTTAGCATTGGAAATGTAAATGAAATAAATACTCAATTTTAAAATATTAAAAGACGGCCACTAAAAAAAAAAAAAGATGCTACCCTCTAGTTTTAATATCCTATAACTGAGTTTCTAATATCCATTGATGACCTATAAAACTAAAAAGATGATATTTTAGCTCCTATGAATCTTTTACCTTGAAATACATTTAACCAATGTTTATAGTGTGCTTACTATGTAATAGGTACTATATAAACGATTTTATGAGTAATTTCAGTTAATTCCCTATAGCAGTTCAAATGAAAGTGTCCTCCATAAGTGAAGAAGACATGCGAACACTTGGTCAGCAGTTGTTTGCACTGTCTGGGGGAGGTTGGGAAAGATTTGGGGGGTGGAGCCTTTCTAGAGGAACTATGTCACTGGAGGCAGGCTTTGCATGTTTATAGTCTCACCACATTTCCTGTTTATTCTTTCTGCTTTGTGTTCCTACTGCAGCTGCCACGCCTGCTGCTTTCCACCATGCTTGTGGATCATGAGGGACTCTTGATCCTCTAGAACCAATAACACAGGATAAACTCATTTGTAGGTTGCCTTGATTGTGGTGTTTTATCAATACAACAGGAAAAATAATTGATGGACTTCCCTCACAATTCTAGATGAGAAACACTATTATTGTCATATGGAAATTGAAATTCAGACAAGCTAAGCAAACTTTCTAGTCACCCAACTGAGAAATGATAAGGCCATAATTCAAAATTTTTAAAAAAGCCCAATTACATATCTCAGTTCTAATCATTGTTTACCAAAATGACTTTGGGATACACATATAACCATACTTCTCATATGACAACACTGAAGATACAAATAATGTTATGTCCTAGAAGGCAGAAATTTAGATTCAGCTGGATGCAAATGTAACTCTGATTCTACTTATTAGTAACTCTATGCCTACGTTTCCAGAAAAGTTTAATGAAAATGAAAGGACTAATTTCAAGACAAATCATAGTGTGTGATATAAAGGATATAAAGAACCTGACATGTGGTAAACAGCTGATAAGAAAAGACTACTTTTCCACTTTAAAGTCCTTCCAGTTGATACAGTGAAATAAAGGGTATATGCAATCATAATTACTCTTTTCTATACTCCACAGATTTTGCAGTTTTAAAAGTATCACTAACAGGAACTGGAGAGATGGCTCAGTAATTAACAGTGTTTGCTGCTCCTCTTGAAGGTCTGAGTTCTGTTCTAAGCACCTGTGTCAGGAGGCTTATGACATTCCAGCTACAGGGGCTAGGGGCTCTGATGCCCTCTTCTGGCCTCCTGCATTCTTGTTGTCAAGGAATCAATGTCCTGGGAATATGGTAAGTGTGGCTAATGGTTTACCTTTCCAGGTGCTGGAAGTATGCAAAGGAAGAGTGAGACTATGGAGCTCAGCTGTGGTCAGGAGATGGGGCTGCCTGGGACAGATCTCTAGAAACTCCCTAGAACACCAGAAAACTTGTGATGACTGTTGTTAGCTTGCTAAGTGTACCCAGTAGAAAAAGGAAGAACAGTAAGATATCTTTAGCCTACACTCATCTCCAGACACAGCACTGCTATGAGGGAAGCTAGGCAGAGTATCACCCCATTTTATAGGTGAGGAGTCTAAAGCTCGGAGACAGTATATATTTTATCTCTGGTTCTACAGACATTAAAGGAGAGAAGTAGGACCTAAGCCCTAGTCTATCTAAATCCTACTCCAAAGTTCACTGCCTCACCTAGTTAGAACACAAGAGTCATGAGGAGCAGATCAGCACACAAGCCTGTGATCTGAGGTTTCCTATAAGCGCCAGCTGTGAGACAAGACCTATAGGAATGCTGATGTGGCATTTATAAAAGGAATGGAAAATAACAAATACAGTGTGTAGAAATAGACACTTTGATGTCTCTCACAGCAAGCTCCCACCATGTTCCATTGCCCCAAATAGGCCTGGCAGAACTTGAAAAACCAGAGATGGAGTTTTGAAAAAGGCCTGTTCCTTGGTAAGAGCTATCTATCAGTGAGAAAAGAATAAGCCGTGAAGAAAATAAAGAAGAGATCTGTATCCCTAAACACAGAAATTCAAATAAAATTTCTATATTGGTTTAAATTACATGGAGAAATAGAACATATCCTCAATGAAACATTTATAAGGTCATAATTAAGATATTGGTTGCATAAAAAATGCTTCGTTAGCAAATTACCTCTAAACTCCAAAGGTCAAAGCAGTTGTGTAAGTTGGAGTTTTATTCCAAACTGTGGGAAGAGTCCAGGTTTTCCAACCTTCATCAGGTAGCAGAGCCCATGAAACACACTCTTCACATGATGCTGATAGAAGGGCATGGTGGCAAGGTTGACCACAAAATCCTACCACAAGGTTATTCTTTGCAGTTTTCCTAGTCACATGACAAAGCTTAACATCAATGAAGAAGCACCCTGTACTAGACCAAAGCAGCTCACTAGCCAAGCCTATCATAACGTACCAGTTAAGAAAAAAAAAATGGAAGTGTGCATTTTACTTACAGGGACATGTAAAACACTTAAGCCAAGACATTAAGCGTATTTGGCTACACTCCAGCTTTTCCATGTGATATTATAGTTTTATTCACTTAATCACCATCTTTCATGCACCAATCTTGGGAAGAGGGTTGAAGAAATCATTTAAATTCAGCGAAAACCTGAAGTTACTATATTCCAAGGAAAAACATTTGTATGCACTTGAAGAGTTCTAGGTAAGAAAGCATTAACCATATTTTTCATTTTTATTACAGTGAAAATGATTTGTCTCTTTGACAAGCCAAGATCACTCGGAAGAGGACTGAGTTCCCTGCTAAGGTAAATTGGAATGAAAACATGCCAGACATTTCCTCTTACTGTAATGAATTCTGAAACCTAGGGAAATGCATGAAGAATTTTTTATTTATTTATTTATTTATTTATTTATTTATTTATTTATTGACCAGAAGAGTAAGCAACAGTTGGAATAACAAAGAAGAACATAAAAATTTGCAGTATCACTAACCATCAGTGAGTTTAGTATTTTTTTTCTCACAGAAATCAAGCCAGCCATGATACTAAAAGTAAACACTCTGGTATGGGGAGGAGGAGTATGATCGGGATGTAAAATGAATAAATAAATTGATTAATGGGGAAAAAAAGAAGCTCTCTCCCACTGTGTCAACAGTCAGTGCACAGGAGAATCCCTAGTTTCCTTTCCTTCTTGATCATTCCTACTGTGCCACATCCTATAGTCAAACCTTATGGCTAGAGCAATGGGACTGCAATTGTACAGTGAGCATTGACGATATAGTCAAAAATCTCTAAAGATGTCCATTGCTTTACATTCAGTTAAATAGAATCTCCAAGTGGGTAAGATTAAAATACATTACTTCTCTCTATAGTTCCTTGCAGCTTGACACTGACAGGAGTAAGATCACTGACGTTGGTAGTTGAAGGCCAGAAGACCCAAAGCAAGAGTCTTTAGGCAGTGTAGAGTCTCAGAAAAACTGAAGAAAGGAGGTCAGGAAAGCCAAGACCATGCCCAAACTGTACATGTGTGAATCTTGTCTGAGTCAGCATGGTGATGCCACTAAGAACTCAACTGATAAACCACTACTCAGGTTTCATTCGAGCTACTGGGCACCAAGTATCTAAGGCAACTCCAAAATGCATCCCAAATGATGGGAAAATCAAAGTGTCATGAAAATCTCAGCTCATGAAAAACTTGTGATTTTAATTGAGCCATATCAATTGCCTGATTTTAATATATATATATATATATATATATATATATATATATATATATATATATACCACCTTGCTTTCTGGAATTGAAGCAAGGCTCAGAGTGTCATAAGATATAAACAAAGCTCAAATATTCAAAGGTGTTATCAACACAGTCAAAAATCACTAAATACATACAAAAATTCAGTCCAATCCTGACCCTCATAGAGAAGAAAATATAGAAGGCAGTCATTAGATGAAGCTTAGTTTGTACTTAGGTTATTAAAACCTTAAAGTATCTATTAAAAGAATGTTCACGTGAGCAATTCTGACCAGTCTTAAAACAAACAGGAAAATATTTGAGTTATCTGGGAAGGAGAGATCAACCTTTTGAAAATTAGAGACAGAATCCAACTCATGAGATCAACTGGAGAAATGGATATATTGCCTGTAGAAAGACAATATCATGGAGGGATGTAGATTTTTCCATGAGAAACAATGAGGGCCTGAAGGAAGTGATGCATTTCTACGATGCTAAGAGAAAAAAAAATGATATATCTGATTCTGTATCCATTGAAACTATCCTTTAAAAGTGCAAACATCTAGATAAAGATTTCTATAAATGGACACATGTAATAATTGAGGCAATTCTAGCTGATACTTTTCCAAAATTAATGACAGAGACCAAACTAAGATCCATGAAACAAAACAAAACAAAAACCCAAGCAGGAAGAAATGCTACATAACCTGCAACTCAGCACAGTATATTCAAACTGAAGCAAAGCAAAGATCAGAGAAATATCTCAAAAGAAATCAAGGGTGAAACCTCACCTTAGTTCTAGAAGATCATGAGCAGGAATTACACTGTATCATACAAACAAGTAGAAACCATGTAATAAGCAAGAAGTCTTTTAAAGAAAAAGACACTGCCCAGAATTCAGCATTCGATTACATTATTCTTTCAAACACACCTCATAAGCACCTCACCCTAATTACTTTGACTGGGAAATGTTTGTGCTTTGGCGATAGGAGTAAAGGCCCAAGTGCTGACAAAACTTTGTAATAGCTCAAAAACAAAATGTCTGCAGTATGTTCTCTGATGGTATGGAATGCAATTCAAAAAAAAAAGTACTCTTCTAATGTTGGCAATGACTTATCAGGTCTCATTTCTGCAAGAGAACTAAAAGGATCCATAGGAAGGACAGTTAGCAGGACAGGGTGCACAGCAAGCTAGCAAGGCAGCATGAGGAGTCTAGGGCACAGCAGCAGCAGTCGTGGTGGTGGTCAACTAATTCAGAGCTCATATAAATTGACCCCTGGGGACTTCCATAAATACTCTGGCAGGGTCTTTTTTACGAAAGATGTGCTTAAAATTACTATGTGAGCAGAGAAGGGCCAGAGCCAGGGTCACTTGGTTCCAGACATAAATCAGATAGGCTAGCACAATGAAACCTGATACAAAAATAACCTTCACAGTAGAGTGACTATACTATCATTATTTAATCTATGACAACAGTGGTTGTTTACTTTGTTGCCATTACCTGACTTTCTAGTATTAAGAATCTCTAATAATTAAAGTGACAAACTCACATAGATGAGCTGATTAAAATATTCTTTGGTTAGTCAGTTTCCTTCTCTTTGCATATTACTGCACTTCTAGAAAACATGTTTCAACTTGAGTAGTGAACATATTTATTATAAATTCTGATACAGAACTGATATATCACAATCAGGATGTTCAAACATACAAATTGAGGGAAAGGACAATCAAAATACGATAAATAGGGCCAGTGATATGCTCAGTGAGGAAAGATGCTCTGAAGCAAGCCTGCTGACCTGAATTTGCTCCCCAGAACTCACATGGTATAAGGAGAAAACTGACTCCCACAAGTTATCCCCTGACCTTCACATGCATGTCATGGCATAAACTCACACACACACACACACACACACACACACACACACACAAAATGTACATGCACAAATATGCACACACAAACAAGTTTAAAATAAAATAAATATATAGGTTTTTCAAAATAGGTAGATACTTTCCTAGAAAATATTTTGATGGAAATTGTCTTACTATGCAGCCCAAGCTAACCTGAAATTCAAGATGCTAGCCTGAAACTCAGGATCCTTTTCCTCCAGAGTGCTGGGACACTAGCCTTGATAAAAATCAGATCAATGCTGCTTTTTAAAGAACCACGGATTCCAATTTGGGCAAGCACTTTAGCTGATAATAATAATGGCCAACACTAATCTCTATTGAAGGGTTACTATGAGACACATACCACACAAAATATTCATAGACAATGACACCCAACCCTCTAGATACTTCAGTCAAGAAAGTACTTCTTGTCTCTATTTTGAAAAGGAGCAAACCAAGTTTTAAAATCCATACATAATTAGAACTAGTATTCCAAGCCAAGATATCTGCAGTCGGAGATGAAGCCCTTAACTTTGATTCCCTTCTACGCATGTTTAACACTGGTAACCCACTCTTGGTTTAATCAGAGTTGTTCATGGTACATAGATCACCACAGCCTACCCTTTCAAGGAATTCCCAGGCAACACTCAGAAAGGGACAAACACGAATAACTATTCACAAACTTATCTTGCTAGCCTACTCTCTCAATTTGCAAGTAGGGTGCTTGACCAGAAGTCCTACTCTTTCTTCCTAAGCATATGGGCAAGAAGCATAATGCAATAAAATGATGTGCCATATCTTGACATGCTTCTCTACCCTGATAATTAATATGATATGTATTTGAAGTTGGTTCTCCAGCAGCATAGACATATAGTCCTTGCCAAGTCATCTACAT
This sequence comes from Mus musculus, assembly GCF_000001635.26. Taxonomy (NCBI): domain Eukaryota; kingdom Metazoa; phylum Chordata; class Mammalia; order Rodentia; family Muridae; genus Mus; species Mus musculus. The sequence continues at coordinate 47,605,145 of NC_000086.7, forward strand.
TTTCCATTCTGGTCTAAGGATTCATCCTTAGGAAATATTCCAAAAAGGCTAAATAAACCTTAAAAATAAACCTAAATTGATTCCTAAATAGTTTCCTCCATTTCTCACACTAGACGTCGTTTTATATTGCACTCCTGAGAACCTAATCATTTTTCATATTCTGTTTTTTCACAGAGAGACCAAATTCAGACTTTTAATTTTTCCATTTCCTAGCTTTATGCATGACCTTGGGTGAGTTATATAACCTTCCTGTGACTTGCTCTTCTCTGCTCTAAAGTATACAAGTGTCTCTCCACAAGGAATTTAGGGAGAACACAGTTACACATGTGGAAACATTCAGAAAAAAAAGGACACAAAATCACATTTTTGGTTTCAAGTTGTAGAAATTATCAGAAGGATGAATAGTTGAAATAAAAATGACAATAAAATACTCTTATAAATCCAAGGAGACAGGATTTTTGATGGATTGCAACTTCCATTTGTCTTTCTGTGACCCTCTACTGCTCAGTTATTAATGATCTATATAGGCTGTCATTTTCTTGGCATTCATAAAAAGACCTGAGCTCAACCAACCTGCAAGTACATTTTCTGATAACTACACAGGCAATTTCAGTCTGTGTTAAGTCCACTTCCTGGACCACCACTTTAACCAATGCCTAGACTAAACACTGAGGCTTAAAATCAGTATCTAAAGCTATATTATTGACCTACATTCCCCAATAGTTGCAAATGCCAATTAAAACAGACTATAGGAGATCATTAGTGGCCAGTTTATCTCCTCTCAAATGCCTTCAAACATGTGATTCTTGTTTCTATCACCCTAGGACATTCAGATGTAGTGAGTTCAGAGTGGCACACAGATGCCTGCTTCCAAAAAAGGAAAATTCAAAATGAGAAATTACAGGAGGAAATTGAATCCACTAGACAAATTCTCAGCAATAAATTAACATATGCTGCATTTGCAGAAAGAATAAAACAACCCACTCCCTCAAATATCCATATTTTAAATTAAGTCTTTATTAAATATTGAGATCAGTTGAGTTTCCATCAATATTACACATGTCCTGCAATATTGTAATCATACATATTTCATTAACTACATATTCATAGCTTTCTAATAACATTTCCACTTGGACTTCCTGTCATCGGGCTTACATTAGCATATAGGCATTTGGATTCCATGAGGAAGGGAAGCAAAACATAATAACCAAAATATGCTTTCATTCTCCTTGTCAGCAGGAACTTTCACATGAGCCATGTAATTGAAAAGCAATGCCTGCCTGAAATACTGCATTACACAAGTCAGCAGCAGATTCCGAACAAAGAAAAGAAAGCATACCATATTGTTTATCATAGGTAATTACAGGTTCTCTCTCTCTCTCTTTTTTTTTTATCCATTAGTTATCATTTCACCAAATTCATTCCTCGGTCTGTATAGAAGAAAGAGTTCTGACTTTTCCTTCTGGAAAATACTCATTATCCAGCAGAATGTTAAAAGCTGAAGCACAGGCACAGGACGAGGCATGGACAGGCAGCCATCAAGTTACACAGCAGTGCTTCACGATGTCCTGTGACTTACTTGCTTAATTTCTTATACTTGCCTCTCGAGGCATCTCTTCAATCTGCACGGGTGCTGCATGTATTTAACCTTGACCTTTATTTATTTCCTTCCCAACCATTTCTCAGGTCAAGCCTGTCTTAACTTGACCAAGTAGGGCAGGGCAGAAGTCCCCACAAAATGTCAGCGCTAAACTAGATTCTCAAAAGCAAAACCAGAGATAGGATGGGATTTGTTTGCTTAGAGAACATGACCAGGCTGCCACAGTCTGGCCTTTGAGCTAAAGAGAAATGGGGGCAGAGCTAGGATGAAATGTAGGGCCGTCTCCAGCCTACGATGACAGATCCACATGAATGAATGCATGAGTCTATGGCCAAACCTTAGGCCAAAGCTGTAAACAGCCAGACAAACAGAATAGAAATGGACAAATTCTTATCTGCAGTAAAATCTTGTTATCCAGCACTTTTAAAGGCACAGGACCTCAATCCCTCAGAATACTACTAACAGCATTCAAAGCACAAATCTCTATGAGCCAAATTCTTTCCATGATGCCTGGCATACAATGTGTGCTCAGGAAATTGTCTAGATGATAGTTAAAATGGAAGTCCACGAACATTTATATTCAATTACAAGTACATAGGACTCTGTAATGGAAAGATTTTTAGAAATTATTTGGCATCAAAATCTGACATGAACAGTTGTGGCATTTATAGCACTTGTTTATCTTGCATAGGTTGAATATTTATACAGTTTGCTGCTGAAAACTATGTGTGATTATAAAGCATTGCCTTGCATTTCTCTAAGGATATCATAAAAACATACATTGGATTACCTTACAAAAACCTAAACATTCTGAATTCTAATATACAGTTGACTATATAATACCTCTCAAATAGCCTAGAAGTATTCAGACAGACACAATGAGGAATGTGAGGGGTATAAAATGACAGTGGTTTAAGTCTTTGAATGTCTGTCCCCGAAACTAAATCAAGCCTTAGAGATTTGAATCCTAGAATAAAATGTTTGACTGCACAGATTAACTTGAATCCAGACTCAAGACAGCAAAAAACAGAAAAAAAAAAACTGAAAGTAATCAGTCTCCATGCAAAAATATAAATTAAAACTGGAACTATTTTTTCTTTTCATTGTCGCCAGATCTTGAAATGGAGTGAGATTATAAAGCACTATATATGTATGTGTGGAAATGACATAGTTAAGTCTATTAGTATGTATAATTAATATGCATTAGTAATTATAATTTAGAGAAGAATGGAGAGAACCCTAGTGCTAAGAATAAATTTAAACTGAAAAGCAAAGCAATGAAAAGGAAAGAAAGGAAAGGAAAAGAAAGGGAAGGAAAATGGAGTGGGAGAAATTAACTCTTTGTTTATAAAGCTCCATTTTGCCAATCTAAAAGTGCATTTAAGGAGAAGCTACTTAAGGGGAAAAGATGGGTTTCTTCTTCCCATTCTTACACAATGGTAGAGGCAGTACCCTGTTGCCCTTAAAGCTTAGCTTGATCTTTTAACTGAAATTTAACTACAAACCAAAACCATGGATGATGTTCTTAGTAATTTAATTCTTCTACTTAGGGATGCTGGTGTTTGTTTGTTTGTTTGTTTGCCTAGGATAAAGCTTGCAAATAGACAAAGTGATCTCCCTAGACATGCTTGCTCATTTATTTATCTGGTCATTGATATTTATTTATTTATCTGACTATTGATAGCCTTCTATCATTCATGCCTGGGAGCTAAGTCTAATAACAAATGTACATAGAAAAAGCCATGTGCTATGATTTGGTCTCAAAATCCAATAGGAAAGGATTAAAGTCTTGCCCCTACTCCCAACATTATTCCTAGCCAACAAGATGCCTGAATGTCCTGTAGTAGTATTTCATCTTATTAACTGAAGGACAAGACCTTGAGGCAATGGATCCTCCAGCAGTTCCCCTATCATATTGCAGTACTTTCCCATCTTCTCCTAGAACCTATCTGACAAAATGTCATGGAAGGGATCTTGGAACCAGCCAGTAAGTACAAGAGAGTAGCAAAGGAAAGAAGGGCTGACCCACCAAAGGAAAAAAAAGGAGAACAGAGGTGAGGATAAAGAATACTCAAACTGAACCACTAGCTTTAACAATTATGCTAAAGATTAACTTGTCAGTATAACCCAAAGCCAGGAAGTAGTTTGAGGTAGGTAGTACCTGACAAGGGGTTCCTTCAGGAGAGACGAGAGTGTGAAGTGCATCCACTCAAAATTTACCCTGTCATGTCAGTTTTCTTCATAGTAACCAGTGATGCTTTAAGCATGAGTAAGGTTCTCATGTGTTCCTCTGTTAAAGGCTTTGTCTCCAGGGTGGCTCTTTTGGGAAGGATCCTTTGGGCAGACAGGTATAGAGAGAAGGCCTAAAATAACTAAGAATTTGCCCCCTAGAAGATTATAGAACCCTGATTTCTCAGGTTTCTCAGAATCTTTCTCTGCTCCCTGGATCATAATGTGTTTTGTTCCATTACATGTAAACATGCATGCACAAGTGTAAACGAGCACAGAAACATACATACATACATACATACATACATACATACATACACACACACACCCAAAGGCCCCCAAAAATGTAGCTACAGAAGCAAGAATAGAATATAAACCTTATCTCTTCATAAAGCAAATTGCCTCAAGTATTACATTGAAGTAATGTGAAGTTAACACATAACTATAATTCAAATGACAAAGAAAATGCCTTTACTATGATCTCTTAGCCTACTCTGAATATCACTTAGGATAACGATGATAAAAATAAGTATTTGCCAGTTAATGAAATCAAGGCCACAAATAAAGAGAATTTTTGTAGAATTAGGCAAAAGACATAAATTACTACTCATGGACATGTACATCAAAGATTAATCTACATTCAAAGCTTTATGTTGTGCTCTCACTCTCTCCATATACATTCTCTACTGTCATACTCATAGAATATACCTTTAAAATACCAGCATGTACCTACTTAAATTATATCTTTGGGATTTATGCATCCAGAAGCATTCACTGTCCTTTGATGAAAAACTAATAAATATTTTCACAAATGACAGAATCGATAGCTTAGTCCATTTTACACTACTATAACAAAACACCTGAGGCTATATAAATTACAAAGGAAATGGATTTATTTGGCTATTTAATTTACAAGTCTAGTGTCTGAAAAGTTCAAAGAACATGACATCTGACTAGAGTTCCTTTACTTAAATTATAGCAAAGTGGGAAGAAAACATAAAGGTTGTGTGCAGAAGATGCCAAGCATAACAGGTAGCCTTGTACTGTAAAAACCCACTCTCATAAGCAAATGCAATTTTAGAACTACCGTGATTCATCCCAAGAGTAGTCTGCCTAAGACCTCATCCACTGACTAATACCTACCCCTTTGTAGTAGGGACAAAGCTTCAACCACATGAACCTCCAGAGAACTACAAAGCTGTGGGGCCGTGGGTATGTGGGAAAGAGAGGAATGGGAGAGTGCCAGCGTCCTGCCAGAGTTTCAGTGCTCTGGGATGGTGGACAGGGGAGGACTGCGGGATGCTTTCCATGCAGCCCCAGGTGGGCATCTAGCTGGGTGAAGCCACTGACCCCACACAGCGGGGGGGGGGGGTGGAGAAGGGGTAGCCCCTGTACCAGGTTCTCAGTCTCTGGCATCCCACACTGGGTATGGAAGAGGAGCTGAGAACAGAATAGGGGACCCCAGGCGGCACTCAGCCCTGGAGATATGGGAAGAGAGTAAGAAAGGTGAAAGCTTAGAGAGAGAGGTAAAAACTTAGAGAGTAAGAGAGTGAGGAGGGGCCAAACAGCCCCTCTTATAGTGGGATTGTTATATTTCTGTTGCTAGGTAACTGTGGGGAGATGTCTAGCCAGAAGGCCAGAAGCTTGGAACATTGTCTACTTGACTGCTAGCCACATGTCTCTCTTGTGGGGGCTGTGGGGTGGTAACTTCGACAGGAGTCAGGGGTCCAGGTCCCATGTAGGTGAAAATTATCACCCATCGGGACCTACTGGGATTCAAGACCTCAGCTTGACTGTAGACTAGGCTGCTTGTGCATAGCCCATTGCCCCACACATAACAATCAGTTATTTTAATATAGAAAAAAATTTGAATCTTAACCCTGGGCACCAACTTTGAATCTAATTTTAATTAGTCATTTCAAAAGTGTATAATAGAAGCTTTGCAATTTTATGAGGTCCCATTTGTCGATTCTCGATCTTACAGCACAAGCCATTGCTGTTCTGTTCAGGAATTTTCCCCCTGTGCCCATATCTTCGAGGCTTTTCCCCACTTTCTCCTCTATAAGTTTCAGTGTCTCTGGTTTTATGTGGAGTTCTTTAATCCACTTCGATTTGACCTTAGTACAAGGAGATAGGAATGGATCAATTTGCATTCTTCTACATGATAACTGCCAGTTGCGCCAGCACCATTTGTTGAAAATGCTGTCTTTTTTCCACTGGATGGTTTTAGCTCCCTTGTCAAAGATCAAGTGACCATAGGTGTGTGGGTTCATTTTTGGGTCTTCAATTCTATTCCATTGGTCTACTTGTCTGTCGCTATACCAGTACCATGCAGTTTTTATCACAATTGCATCATCCTGAGTGAGGTAACCCAATCACAAAAGAACTCACATGACGTGTACTCACTGATAAGTGGATATTAGCCCAGAATCTTAGAATACCCAAGGTACAAGATACAATTTGCAAAACACATGAAACTCAAGAATAAAGAAGACCAAAGTGATTTCACTTTGACCATTCTTAGAATTGAGAACAAAATACCCACAGAAAGAGTTACTGAGACAAAGTTTGGAGCTGAGATGAAAGGATGGACCATCTAGAGACTGCCATACCTGGGGATCCATCCCATAATCAGCCTCCAAACACTGACACTATTGCATACACTAGCAAGATTTTGCTGAAAGGACCCTGATATAGCTGTCTCTTGTGAGGCTATGCCGGGGCCTAGCAAACACAGAAGTGGATGCTCACAGTCAGCTATTGGATGGATCACAGGGCCCCCAATGGAGGAGCTAGATAAAATACCCAAGGAGCTAAAGGGATCTGCAACCCTATAGTTAGAACAACAATATGAACTAACCAGTAACCCCCGGAGCTCATGTCTCTAGCTGCATATGTATCAGAAGATGGCCTAGTCGGCCATCATTGGAACGAGAGGCCCATTGGTCTTGCAAACTTTATATGCTTCAGTACAGGGGAATGCCAGGGCCAAGAAGTGGGAGTGGGTGGGTAGGGGAATGGGGGGGGGTATGGGGGACTTCTGGGATAGCATTGGAAATGTAAATGAAGAAAATACCTAATTTTAAAAAAGTGTATAATAAAATTTTTAAGGGGATATAACTATGGAAGTATGGGAGACAGAAGGAAAAATATACAATTTCGATGACAGGAATCCTCAGAAAGCTCTCTTTGTTCCCAGAAAACCATCTTTGCATTACTGAGAACAGTGTCACTTGCTTTTCTCAGTGAGAACACACTTGACAAGCCAGGTTTAGAGCACACTACTAGCTTGAATGAGGGCCTCCCCCCACCAAAGGCTCCCATTACCTCATTTCCTATACTCCTGAGCCAAAGCCAAAGCACTTAAAGCAAACTTCAGCTTCCCAACAGCAGAAGGAAGCATCCGTATAGGTTGGTCTTCAGGAAATAGCACCTTTAGAATATGCTATGGTTACAGCTTTTGTAAAATCAAGATCCCTCAGCTTGCATCTGATCTGCTTGCTGCAATATAACACATGCACAAAACAGCACAACTGTGTTTGTTTTAATAAGGCCATTCTGAGCAGCTGTTTAATGATCCATGGTGTTAAATGAAAACTACAGGTGTTCCAAATGCAAACCTTATGGCCCAGGGCCCCCCTTATTACCACTCTACAATTAGCAGCCAACTGCTCTTAGGCTGTGCAAAGAATTGCCACCATCATCATTACATTATTTCTTAATTTTATTCTCTGCCTAAGTGTCTTCCCCCAAAGGAAAAACATGCTTGGCATAAGAGTGACAAAAGTAGAAGGAAAGGAGAACACAACCCACCATAAGGCAGCTTCCATTAAGGTGAAAAGAGGCAACCAAAAGACCTGAGCCCCTGAGGAACGGTCCACCGTGGTCCGCTAACCGACTGAAACTATTGGTGGTCGCAACAGTTTCATTAAATCTTCTTCATGATTCTGTAAGCTTAATGCTGCACTGAATCAAATTGCCCAAAAGCTACAGAACTGGACCCTGTCACTCTGGCTTGCAGAGAGATGATTTTTATATGACTATAATTTTTCATCACAACAGCTTTCAATTGGGGTGCATATAATAAGCAGCAAAGTGGGAAGGTTTCTATATCTGCTGTGAAATTGCTGAATATAGCAATACCCATGACACAGCTCAGTGCCCCTTTCATAAAATTGCCGGGGACAAATTTAATTAGAGCTCAAGAACAAATTTATCTTTCCGTGTCAATGGGTATAGTTTCTTCTACAAAACTAGCAGTTCTCAATCTTGGCACCACATTAAAATCATCTCACAGTAAACATATTTGTGTGCCAATTCCTTCCCAGAACAGCTGAATTTGAATTTCTAGGAATGGGCACTGGACAGGGCTGCTGAGCTGGAGTTCCAGGGTCACCATTCACAATGTGCTTAGCTAATCCCCAGGATTATACTCTGCAGCACAGAATGAGAGCCACTGCCCCAGAAAATGAGACTTTTATAAGTCATTGCCTTTCGTTCTTCATTTTGGTTGCTAAGAAGCTCAAAACTAATTGTACTGGATTGGAATAGTTTTTCTCTGCCAGAATTTCTCAACATAATTTCCCTTCTGGATCCTTTTGTATTAACCATTTTACCAGAAATTTAACTGTAAGTCGCCAAACATTCTTCCTGCAGATGTAATTTCAAAACAAACTAATAGAAATAAGAATTTATTGGGAGGCATAAGTAGATCAATATATGAACAATCACCTCAAACTTACGTTTTGAGAAAATGAGAATCCATGTCCTCCTATAGCTGCTTTCCTAAAGTCTTCTTAGCAATGAGGCAACTTTACCCAATTGCTCAAAAGTCATCTATGTCTCTTCTACATCTCTTTCATCCCACATGATATAATCATGATATAAAATAGCAAGTGTTATTATTCTCTCTTTAAATTATATATAATATATAATATGTATAATTTATATATGTATGTATGAATAAATGATATATTGCTTCTCACACTACTTCTACTCTTACCAGTAACTGTTTTGTTTTGTGAGGTTAGTATTTGCTTGAAAAACAATCAAATAACCCTGTGAACTTTCCATGAATAAATATTTATCAGTTACTTGAGTCATGGAAGGCTGTAGCTCATCAGGACCCTGCTAAGCTTTGCTAGGACACATTCAGCTCCATGTGTCTTCTAAGCACCCAGCCTGAAGGAAGGGTTAGTCTCATGGTGGGGAAGAAAGGCTCAGAGTGCAGAGACAAATACAGATATATTTGAAGTTCTGCTCAGACTGGATACTTGCTGACATTTTATTCACCAAACTAAGTTAAGAGGCAAAGCCTCAAGTGACTCACCCTACAGGAAATCACGGCAGGAATGAAATGGATAATGTGGATCATGGTGTTACTCTTGCCCTGCTTCCTACCCTTACCCACCATTACATTTTCAACAAAGCAAGCATAAGATTTTTTTAAGTGGATTTACAGTATTTTTTTTTTCTTCTTATTTTTAAGATAGGGTCTCTTTGGCTCTCACTGACCTCAGTGTCATTATATAACCCAGGTTGGCCTCAAATTCAGACAGAGGGTGAGTTTTCTGCTTCTGTCTCCCTAGTCCTGGGATTACACATGTGAGTCACTACACCTGGCTCAGGGCAGAGGATTCTTATGAAAATTCATAAATTATCATATGATTGCTCTTGTTTAAAACTTCCTAATGGCTTCCCATAACATGTAGCCAAATATAAGATTTTGTTTGTTTTCAATCTCTCTCATGCTCTGGCCCAGCCTCCCTCTAAGGCACCCTCTCATCTCTATCTCCTCTGCACAAACTCAGAAGAGGTCCCATTCCTCCTCAAACATACCTTCCTGTACTGGCTAGTTTTGTGTCAACTTGACACAGCTGGAGTTATCACAGAGAAAGGAGCTTCAGTTGAGGAAATGCCTCCATGAGATACAACTGTAAGACATTTTCTCAATTAGTGATCAAGGGGGAAAGGCCCCTTGTGGGTGGTGCTATCTCTGGGCTGGTAGTCTTGGTTCTATAAGAGAGCAGGCTGAGCAAGCCAGGTGAGGCAAGCCAGTAAAGAACATCCCTCCATGGCCTCTGCATCAGCTCCTGCTCCCTGACCTGCTTGAGTTCCAGTCCTGACTTCCTTCAGTGATGAACAGCAGTATGGAAGTGTAAGCCGAATAAATTCTTTCCTCCCCAACTTGCTTCTTGGTCATGATGTTTGTGCAGGAATAGAAACCCTGACTAAGACACTTCATCATCGGGACTTCTTCACTGGTTATCTCCTCTGCCTGAAAACTGCTTCCTCTTGGTCTTTGCTATCTGGCTTCTCTTTGCCATTCAGAACTAAATCCATACCACTTCTTCAGAGAAACCCTCGTCTGGTCATCTAATCTAAGTTTTTTTGTTTTTTGTTTTTTGTTTTGGTTTTGGTTTTGGTTTGTTTTTGTGTTTTTGTTTTTGTTTTTGTTTTTGTTTTTGTTTTGGCAAAATCACTCCCTAGTACATACTTCTATTTGAAATCCCTGCAGAGAATACATCACTATCAGAAGGGAGCTGCATTATTCTGTTCACCTATATGTCTCATCCTACTCAAATTTCCTCAAAGTTCTTTGAGGGCAGAGGTCATGTGTGTTCTGTTCACTGTGGCATTTACGACATCCATAGCAGCATCTGAACAACAGTGGCACCAAGTGACTATTTGCTGAATAATGCATTCAGTCTCTCGCCAGTTAATACTTCCTTCTTGTTGTAAACCTTCAAGTATAATTGTACATTCTTCAACCACAGGCCAAGCAATTGGACTGCATGACCTTTAATGTCTCATCAAATATTAAGATTCTGTGTTTGTCTAGCCAAGTCCCTGCATTTGTACAACACTTTTCTATTTACAAAGTTTTTTCACAATTATTACTTTGAGTCACTTGAGAACTTCGTAGAGTTCCCAGAGCAAAGTATAAATATAGATTCAGAACTGTCATATACTTTTGGTCAACATGGGGGTGGCAAGAAAATATTGAAAAATCTCTTTGCTACATGCTAAGTTAGTAGCCAACCTGAGCTACATAGATCCTGTTAGAAAAGAATTAAAGGCTGGTAAGATGTCTCAGGGAATAAATACATTTGACACTAAGCCTGACAACCCAAACTTAATCCCTGGGACCCAAATGGTAGGAAGAGAGAATCAACTCGCACAAGTTGCCTGCTAACCTCCATATGAACAACAGAGAGAGGGAGAGAGAGAAAGAGAGAGAGAGAGGGAGAGAGAGAGAGAGAGAGAGAGAGAGAGAGAGAGAGAGAAGCAGAGCAGTGTGGGCTAAACTCAGGCTCCATATATTCCCATCTACTCTCTAAGGTACTCAATAACTTATATGAGTTTAGCTCCCAATAACTTATATAATTTTGTGTGCATGCCCCATCCTGGGCCTAGGCTTGAGCCATAATTTCCTTGTAATTCACATTTCCTGCCCACACCTTTCTTGAAGTCAGGTAGGTGTGGTGAGAGAAATCTTTGCAACAGAATTGAGACCTTTCCCCCCTAAATAGTCTGTTCCCTTTGTTAAAGGAAACAACTCTGAGAAATAAAAGTCAGAGTCTCCAGCTGGCTGAATGCATTAGAAAAAGCCTGAAGCAAAAAGCAAGGGGTGTGTCTGAGCATTTGTGCAGCTACAGGTAAACAGGGAGAAAAACAGACGCACCAATTTTGCCATCTTATGAAGCAAAACAGCAGTGTTTTCAATATGTTCTCCAGTACAGAATTCTGTTTAGGGGCTAAACAGCCAAAGAAATCATTTCAGAAAGACAACAATAAACTCAGTTATGGGCAAGCAGCATGCCTTTTGATTGATCGTATTCATTACAGTATGGACCAACAAATGAGCTAGACTTCTGAAATAACTGTCCTTGGAACAAGCTTGAGGCAGAAATTGAGCGGCTGAAGCATGCCCAGATCCTCCACCTAAGGACTTGACAGTGCTTAGGACACTTCCCAGAGGGCTTGGCCTCCTGTGTTCTGCTAATTGAGTTGGTACTTGCCTCTGACCTCTGTACAACCCTGCCTCAGTTTATGGAAGAACATCTTCCCTGGCCTTATCTGGTTCATGAAAAAGGAGGTTAAAGTTAGAGCAGTACCCTGCTCAATGAGCTAGCAAGACATCAATGGGGTTCTGAAAACACTTGGAGCCTTTAAGATTGGAGTATTTTTACATATTGAAAGGTAAAGGGAAATGAACAAAATCACTATATCTAATTATATAGAAAATGGGAAATGGACAATGATGGGTAAGTTTAACACTGCATAATTTAACTCCTAAAGTATTCCCCTTCACCCACCACACCATTTAGACAGATCAGAGTTTACCTGTAATTTGAAATGAGAATTCTCATTTAAAGTTACTTCAGCAAGCATAATCTCTTGGGGGTATGGCTATAACTAGAACACAGACATGTGCAGAGCACAGGAGATTCAAGGTAAGATTTCGCATAGAACACTAAGGAGATTGGACATTCATTTAAGAATAATTCTCCAGTTGCCCAAAGAAAATAAATAAAGCAAGAGAATTGTGATAAAGAAGGAGCAATGTGTATAACTAGCTCTGCCACTACCCATACATCTAATGAACTGTTTAGTTATAGGAATCCAAAGAGCACCAGCAACTCCCCAGACTTGAGGATTTCCCATGACTGACCTACTGATTCAACCACTACCATACCCTTAAATCTCAATATTAACAAGATAATATTAGCCATTTGCCTTTACTGAGTGCTTTTTATATTTCAGTATCTATTCTAAGCAGAACATAGAGGTTATTATCCCTTTAGTTTAAGATACCATATGTCCCTGAGGGTAATTAAGACATTATAAATTAACTAAGGGTAATATATCCACCCACTGCTAACTGTGAATACCTAGATAGCCATCAGATCCTATTAACACTATTAAAAACATCCTCTAGATGACTCCTTTGACAGTTATGTAGACAATCAGTTAGAACCAGTAAAAAGCCAGAGCCTTACACATCATTTAGGGAGCCATAGTATAAGAAACTCTCCATTGCCAAATTGTTTAAAGGAATTAAAATCAACATGTGAGCTTTATAAACTTTGAGACACTGTGTGTGTGTGTGTGTGTGTGTGTGTGTGTGTGTGTGTGTGTGTTTGCTATTTAAAAAATCTAACCAGAAGGGCACTGCTAGGCAGTTACACACCTGTGGCTATTCAAGGGGTACAGACTAAATTTGGAAGTTGGAATAAAACAGAGCAGAGCTGTTCTGCATGGGAGTATTTGTAATGTGTTTATTTTCCACCGGAGACAAATGGTACAAAAAGTAAAGAATCACAAAGAAAGAACCCCAGGGGTGGGGTGAGGGATGGGAGAGCAATGTTGTAGAAGAGCTCTGTGTACAGAAAAGGGAGCCTACCATAGCACTTGAACTTGTTTACATGCCTGTGGCAAAGAAAGAAAGAAACAAAGAAAACCCGTGGATCCGCAAGCTTCAGTAAAATCCACTGTTTGTTTGAGTCAACATGGCATAGGACAGAAACAGCACGCACAGCTCAGTGAGAAGATCTTGAAATAAAACAGACTCAGCAATGGTAAGAGCTCAGAGCTACAGGTGTCTCCGGTAGCGTTAGCATCCTAGAAGCTCACAGCTTGAGGACCTCTGGGATAGAGGCTCTGGCCAATCTTATCAAGGTTTTAAGGATGCTAAATTTGCCACAAGCCCTTGATTACATATGTATAGGGTTTTCTTAAAGGGAAATGTAAAAGCCATAGGAACCAGAAGGTTTTCCATCGTAATTCAGTTACTCTTGGCCTCTGAGCTATTGTTTTTTCTTTACTTTCTTTTCTATTTTTTTCACTATTTTTTACTGTTTTGCAAAGCAGAAAATGATAAATTAATAAAAAAAATACTGTAATACAAACCCCAGCTAGATTGCTTCTGAAATTTTCAATCTTTAAGTGAGCTTCATAAACAAAGAAAACTGATCAAGGTAAAATAACATTGCAAGCCATATGCCAGCATCAAGCCGACAAGCTGCAGCTGTGCTATCAATTAGAACATTCTAATACCCTGTTATGAAGACTGACACTTTGGAAGTAATTAAGTACTAGATATTTTTAGGTAATTGCTGCTGCAGGAACACGCAACCTGTGCTGTTGGGAGATCGAAGGCTTGATAGTGGCTTCTTCCTTAGAGAGAACACTGTCTTAATTGACCCTAATCATTTCCACACCTATGGTGTTTTGTGATTGCCCCAAGCACTGCAATTGGTCAGCTGTGAACCAAGGGGGGACCACTGTCTCTCTTTTCACCCCTAAGTATCATGAAAAGCAGCAGGGGCATATTGGAATATCAGCCTAAACCACAAGGACAGAAACAGCTCATTGACATGCCAGATTCCCATTAAGCACATACATTACAGCAGCTAATTTCTTACGGCTAGTAGGGGATACAAGGAGCAATAATCATTTGGTGAAGATGCTGAGATTGTCAAAGAGGTCTCTTTTCATTGAGGTGGGGAAAATCTTAGCTGTTCTTCATTAAGGCTAACATATCAAATTTTATTTCCCTACCATGTCATCAAGCCCTGCACCACTATATATGAGAAAGGAGTTCAATACCAACAACAAAGAATCCACAGCAGTACTTATTTTTTCTTCTATTTTTGAGATAATATCATCCCCCCTCCTTTTCCTTCACTCTTAATCCTCCCATATACTCCTGTCTCTTTTTTCAAATTCATGAACTCCTTCATCATTAATTGTTGTTACAGACATATATGTATGTGTATATACATAAACATTCATAAATATGATAGGACCTGCTCAGTTTCTATAGTTACTCAAATGTAAGGTTTCAGGGCTGATCATTTGCTATTGGATAATTGATCTGTGTGCTTTTCCCTGGGGAAGACTATTACCCTACTATCAACATTCCTTAATTGCCTAGAGTTCATTGAGGAGTGTTGGGGCCTTTCAACTTTCTTCCTTACACTTTGTCAGCTTTGGGAAATCATACTATTAACTATCTTTTAAAACCTATAATACTCCTCTCCTCTACCCCCATACCTGATCCTCTTCCCCTCTTCCCCTGTCCCTCCCCTTTCCCACCCAGGTCCCTTGCTCCCTCTGCCTCCCATGATTATTTCCTTCCCCCTTCTAAGTGGGATTGAAACCTCCTCACTTGGGCCTTTCTACTTGTGACACTTCTTATGGTCTGTGGGTTGTGTCCTAGGAATTCTGTACTTTTGGGGGAAGGTGGGAGGACCCTCTAGAAAGTACCAGAAACCCAGGGGTTGAGAGACTCTAAGGACTCAATGGGGGTGATCTTAGACAAAATGCCCAATTTTGGTGAGAGGGAACTACAAGAGCCCACCTCTGGTAGATAGATAAGCGCCTCAAGAGGAGGAATGGGTTACTAATCCACAGTCAAAATTTGGAGGGACAAAATTGGAGAAGAGACTGAAAGAAAGGTGGTCCAATGACTGGTCCAACTTGGGGTACATCTTATGGGAGGACACCAAGGCCTGACACTATTACTGATGCTGTGATGTGCCTTACAGACAGGAGCCTGGCATGGCTTGTCCCCTGAGAGGCCCTACCAGCAGCTGACTGAGACAGAAGCAGAAAACCATTGAACTGAAGTTGAGGACCTTTATGGTTGAATTGGGGGAAGGATTGAAGAAGCCGAAGGGAAGAGCAACATCATAGGAAGACCAGCAGTCTCAACCAACCCAGATTCCAGGGAACTCCCAGAGACTAAGCCACCAACCAAGAGCATACATGGGGTATTCCAAGGTCCCAGCACATATAGCAGAGGTCTGCCTGCTCAGGCCTTAGTGGGAGAAGATGTGCTTAATCCTCAAATCCTTGAGAGACTTGAGGCCCCAGGGAAGGGGAAGACCTGGAGGGGGAAGCACCCTCTGAGAGGCAAAAGTGAGGAGGAATGGGATGAGAAACTGTGGGGGAGGAGGCACCGAAAGGGGGACAATGACAGGAATGTAAATAAATACAATAATAAAAATTGAAAAAAATTAAAAATAAAAATAAAAAAACTGTAATAATGTAATTCTGTGTATAAATACACATGTATGTTTTTAATGAAATTATTTTAACTGAGCTGATAATGCTCATTCCAAAGACCACCCAACAAAACCCCAATACCAAGCAGGAAGAGCTTTCTTTTAAATTCTTCAGCACAGCTTTCTAAGAGACTTCCAAAATATGCAACCTAGTGCTATTGCCCTTGGTTACCCTTCAGAGGTGGAAAGTAAGTCATAATTACTGAAAGGATCATACACTTCAGACACACGGCCCAGAGGCTACTGATCTGGAACTGATCTGAATGCCTCAACCAGCATTCCTACCCAACTATGATGCCTACGAACCACAAAGACCATCATGCCTTGATCACTCTATAGTGGCATACATAGCTTGTCAATAACCAACATCTCTCTAATTGGTCTTAGGGCTTGACCCACTCAACAAGAGGGAAACCATGCCTGATACTGGAAACCCAGCCAAATACTTAGTGTTAGTAAGGCCATGGATCTTGGAAGAGAAGTTACAACTGCTACTTTATGGACTCAGCATAATGCCTAACTACATTCTAAATATTTGTCCTTATACCCACAGATAAATTGAGTCTTCTCTCCTTGCCTTTGTTAGGGTTACTATTGCTGAGGTGAAACACCATGACAAAGTTGGAGGGAAAGGGTTTATTCGCCTCACAATTGCATATAACAGCTCATCATTGAAAGTAGTAAGATCAAGAACAGGGAAGAAGAGGCAGGCGGATTTCTGAGTTCTAGGCCAGCCTGGTCTACAGAGTGAGTTCCAGGACAGCCAGGGCTACACAGAGAAACCCTGTCTCGAAAAAACAAACAAAAAAATAGTACAGGGCAGAAATCTGGAGGCTGGAACTGATGCAGAGGCCAGAGGCCGAGGAGGGATGTTACTTACTGACCTGCTCCCAATGGTTTGCTCAGCTTGGTTTCTTATAGAATTCAGGACCACCAGCCTAGGGATGGTACCATACAAAATGGGCTGGGCCCTCCCTTATCAATCACTAATTAAGAAAACTCTCTACAGGCTTGCCTGCAGGCCTGTTTTATGGAGGCATTTTATTTTATTTTATTTTATTTTATTTTATTTATTTATTTATTTTTCCTTTTTTTTTTTTTTTTTTTTTTTTTTTTTTTTTTTTTTTTTGGTGTAGCCCTGGCTTTCCTGGAACTCACTCTATATACCAGGCTGGCCTTGAACTTAGAAATCCACCTGCCTCTGCCTCCCAAGTGCTCGGAATAAAGGCTTGCATCACACTGCCCAGCTGGAGGCCATTTTCTTAGTTAAGATTCTGTCCTCTCCCCTTTGTCCTGTGAAGGCTCGATGCCCCAGTATAGGGGAATGGCAGGGCGGTGAGGTGGGAGTGGTTGCATGGGTGGAAGAGGACCCTCATAGAAGCAGGGGGAGGGAGCGGGAGAGGGGGCTTGTGGAGGGGAATCCAGGAAAGGGGAAAATATTTGAAATGTAAATAAATGAAATATCCAATAAAAAAAGATTCTGTCCTCTCTGATGACTTTAGTTGGTTTCAAGTTGACATAAAACTAGCCAGCCCTTGTCAATGAAACATATTTTTGCAATATACAGACAGAGATCATTACAGAAAACCACAAACAATCAAAATGCAGAGTTGTGGGGCCCAGTCTCAATGGATACATAAACAAAATACTCCCATACCCGCACCTACACCTATACCTACACATACAGTTGAGAAAACATGCTGAAGTGGGGATGGAGAGATTTAATAGCCAGAGAAGCAGTAAGTTTGTTGTGAGATTATGTCTATTAATGTCATAAACTATGCTCCTAAAGTCACCAACATGCCTTCCTAAACATGCACTGAACAAGGAATGATATAAAATAGTACTTTTCCATAGAATTGTAAAGCTGGAAGCAACCTTGATAGCTAGTTGCTTCAGTGGAGCTCAACCCAGGCCATACATGACAAACCCAGGAGCAGACCTGAGTCACCCCTGGCGAATCCAGTTGGAATTGGGGAATGAGGTGGAGTTCTAGTCATCGATGAATTTTAAATGTGCTTTTAGAATGCCTCGGGCAATTCTGGGGTGCAGCCAGAGTAGAGAAGTACTTAGTCATCCAACCACTTCCCTTATAGATCATAAGAGAGGTCCCAGGCTCACAGAACAGAGATGTGTCACCCAATGTCATATGCTGCTGTATAATTTCTAGATCTAGATTCAAGCTTCTAGACATTTTGTGAATGTTCTTTAGCATCTCATGAAATGCTGCTTCCTATTAAACTGAAAGAGAAGGTAGGAGCCTAAAGTCAGAAGGTGTGTACACAGCAGAACTGAAACTTAAATCTGTGTAATCTAAGTCTGTAGTTTAAGCACATGGCCAACAGAAACTGGCTTAGTGTCACATAACTCTGGGACTAACCATATGCCCAGAAAAACACACAAAAGAGGAAGTGCACAAAAAGAGGCCAGAATTGAGCTGGACCTAGAGATCTGGGCAGATTTAGAGGACTTGGAGCAACTGATTGTCAGGTTGAGGTCCAGGAGCAGGATCCGAATGATGTCAGTGAAGGCAATATATAAAGTTTTTTTTTTCATCTGTTTCTTTTGATTTTAATTTTTTAATTTTTTTTATCATTGGGGATGTACATGCATGCCACAGTGTATGTAGACATCAGATGACAACTTCAGGGAGTCAGGCACCTCCTTCCACATTGGGACTTGGGGATTAACTCAGGTTATCAGGCTTGCACAGCAAGTCTTTCACCTACTGAAGCCAACATGCTTTGTATGGGTTACTTTTCTCTTTATTCTGATAAAATTCCTGACAAAAGCAACATCAAGGAAGGGGAGTCTCTTTGAGGATTCAGTTTAAATGTACATCTTCTAACATGGTGTACTGGTCGGTTTTGTGTGTCAACTTGACACAGGCTGGAGTTATCACAGAGAAAGGAGCTTCAGTTGGGGAAGTGCCTCCGTGAGATCCAGTGATGGAGCACTTTCTCAATTAGTGATCAAGGGGGGAGGGCCCATTGTGGGTGGTGCCATCCCTGGGATGGTAGGCTTGGGTTCTATAAGAGAGCAGGCTGAGCAAGCCAGAAGAACCAAGCCAGTAAAGAACATCCCTCCATGGCCTCTGCATCAGCTCCTGCTTTCTTACCTGCTTGAGTTCCAGTCCTGACTTCCTTGGTGATGAACAGCAGCATAGAAGTGTAAGCTGAATAAACCCTTTCCTCCCCAACTTGTTTCTTGGTCATGATGTTTGTTCAGGAATAGAAACCCTGACTAAGACACATGGCAGGCAAGGTTTGTGAGTGGGAGCACCAAACAGGTGACCACACTAGATCCATAGTCAAAAAAAAAAAAAAAAAACAAAGAAAAATAAATGCTTGGACTTATCTCCCTTTTATTGGGTCCATGAGATGATGCCACCCATATCCAAGATGGGCCTTTCCTGCTCAGTTAAACTGGTTGGAAATGTACATACAGACTCACCCAGAGGTATGAATCTAAATCTCATTAAGTTGACTATGATGAACCATGATAACCTTCAAAAAAGCCTTTCAAACTTAGAGGTGTTGAAAAATACAGAGTTCCTCTGTATGTCCTTCTGAACAGGTTTAGTGACGTTTCACATTTTTCTTCATTTTCATTCTCTCTGTCTTTCTCTTCCTCTCTAACTATCTCTATCTCTGTATTTGCCACTACACATACATACATACATACATTAAAGAGATTTGTTTGGCATGAAGTTCTATAAAAAGTAAATTCACAAATTGCCCATATACACATAACAAATAAATAAAATACAATATATTTCTATATGCTATATAGAAAAATATCATATTGTTTTCACATTTTCATGTCATTTATTTTGTGTGCTATTTGAATGTATATTACATATATCAATTGCCTTTACTTAAAATACTTAAGCTTGTACCTCCTGAGGACAATGATCTTAAATAGTCACAATTCAGTGTTTTGATTCAGGGAATTTAATATTGCTAAAGTTATCTACAGTCCATATTTGAATCACAACTATTGTCCTAATGATTTCTTTTATGGCAGTTTTGCTTCCTCCTACAATACCAGGAGCAACCAAGCATCATAAATTACATTTTTTTCTTGAAGTGCTTCTTGCTTCCTTTAATCTCAATGTTTTTTGAACCTTGTCTTTCAGAACATTGATATCTTTGAAGGGTATAGAGATATGTATGTATTCTAAATTTTTCTTTTGATTAGGTTCAGTAAATGCATTCCTAGCATGCAGAACAATGTGTTCTACTTCAGAGCATCATACTTGGAGAATACATGGTCTCTCCTGTTGATTTTGATCACAAACTCGAGGCTTTGTCCAGTTTTCCCACTGTATTCTCTCACTTTATATATAAAATATAGCCTATGAAGAAACACAGTGAACCTGACATTAAACAAAGTTCCTCATCAAAAGTCAAAGTTCTCATCTATTGATGATTCTTTCCTGCACTCTTATGCATTGTGATAGCAAAAAAGACTGAAGTTCCCACTCTACTTACTCCTTTCACACATATCATTGGTATTTCACTGTAAGGATGGTTCTTCCATTCTCATTTCTTCGCTAGTTTATTATCTGTATATATTTGAATAGTCCCTATACCTGGCACTTCATTCACACTGAAGTCTGACTCAAATAGTATAGCAGAAGCCTGCAGGTATCAAATATTTGCAGAACGGGTTGGTGTTTTGCAAAAGAGAAAGAAGGCATGAGTACCCGGAGGCAAACAAAATAAAAAATCTAGTAAATCTAAAGAAAGCCTTAGTGCTTAAACCAGAATGCTGTCTATCAAATGCAGCTACTTCTGGCTATAACCTCAAAATCCAAACAGATCGCGTTGTTGTTTGCTTGAAAGCACTGTACCTGTTTACATGTACAATCTCAGGTTTCAAAGACCAATCTAACAAGAACCTAGTGTTGTCCCTGCCACCCAAAAATATAAATTCAGCTCAATGGGTCATGACACTCGGATTTCTCACAGCTCCAAAAGTAGATGCAAGTTCTTGGGGTGGGTCAGCTGAAAATGAAGGATTGGACTACAAGAGATGCTAATTAACCTGACAAAAAACATACAAACTGTGAAAACTTTGATCCTGCTGAGATTTAGGGTGTGTTAGTGGTTCATGTAGGCAATAGAGAGATGTTTTAACAATTAAAACCTGATGGGGCCTGGGGGAGTATTTATCTTCATGAGATTTAAAAACCATGCTTGTTACTGTGAAATGCTTTCTTGTTTCGTTAATTTATTTACTCACTTCTTTACATCCCAATCACAGATAACCCCTCCTCTCCTCCCAGTCTCATCCTCACAAACCCCTCTCCCTATTACCCCTCCACTTCTCCTCAGAGAAGTGGAAGCCCTCTTGGGTTCCACCCTGCCCCTGAGGTAGCAAATCAGAGCAGGACTAGGCACAACCTCTCCCACAAGGCCAGACAAGGCAGTCCAGCTACAAGAAGGGGATCCAATAGAAGGCAACAGAGTCAGAGGCAGTCCCCACCCCAGTTGTTAGGGGACACACATGGAGACCAAGCTGCACATCTGCTACAAATGTACAGAGGGCCTAGGTCCAGCCCCTGCATGCTCTTTGGTTGGTGGTTCAGGCTCTGTGAGATCCCATGGGCCCAGGTTACTTGACCCTCTAGGTCTTCTTGTGGTGTCCTTGACCTCCCTGACTCCCTCAATCCTTCCCCTGTTTCTTCCACAAGACTCCCTGAGCTCTATCTTATGCTTGACTGTAGGTCTCTGCATCTGTTTCTATGAGCTTCTGGATGAAACCTCTCCAAAGACAGTTATGCTAGGCTCCTGTCTACAAGTATGGCAAAGTATCACTAATAATGTCAGGGGCTGGTTCTTTCTTATAGGGTGGTTCTCAAATTAGGACAGTCATTGGTTGGCCATTCCCTCAATTTCTGCACCATCTTTATACCTGTGCATCTTGTAGCCAGGACAAGTTTGGGGTTGAAGATTTTGGGAGTGGGTTGATGTACCTCTCCCTCCACTGGATATATCCAACCAGGATGCAGGAGCTAGCCACTTCAGTCTCCATGTCCCCAACAGCTCAGAATGCCAGCTAGGGTAACTCAGATAGACTCCCAGGAACCTTCTTTATCCCAGGTCTTCAGCTAGTCCCAGAGATGTCCCCCACTGATTTCTGTTCTCCCTCCAGCCCTCTCCCAACCCTCTCCATACCTGATCACCATTCCATTTCCCTACTCACCTCCTCTCCCACCTAGTTCCTCCCATCCATCCACCTCCAATGTCTATTGAATTTCTGCTTCTGGGTGAGATTCCCTTGGGCCCACTTTATTAACTTAGTTTCTTTGTGTCTGTGAATTGTAGCATGGTTATCCTGACCTTTATGAATAATGTCTAATAATATGCGAGTATATACCATTCCTGTCTTTGTGGGTCAGGGTTACCTCACAAGAAGATAGTCTCAAATTCCATACATTTGTCTGCAAATTTTATTATGTCTTTGTTTTTAATAGCAGAGTAGCATTCTGTTGTATAAATATACAATATTTTCTTTTTAAAAATAGGTATTCAGTACTTTATTGTATAGTTTTACCAACATTATCATTGAGTTAGGGATCAACTAACTTCTTTTGATCTTGGCTTCTTTTCAGTATTTTGCTCTCAGCATGCATACTGTATAGAACAGTTGAAGCCTGATGGAAGTGGCACATACCTTAAATCCCACCATTTGGGACACAGGGACAGGCGGATCTCTGAATTCCAGACCAGCCTGGTCTACAGAAAGTTCCAAGACACTCTGGGCTACACAGAGAAATACTCTCTTGAAAAACAAAAAGGAAAAAAACTGTGCCCAGAGGTATAGCTCAGTAGCAGAACTTGCCAGATGTATAAATATCTGAGGCCCTGGGTTTGATCAGCAGAAGAAAGAAGGAAAGAAAGAGAGAGAGGGGGAGGAAGGGAGGGAGGGAGGGAGGGAGGAAGGAAGGAAGGAAGGAAGGAAGGAAGGAAGGAAGGAAGGAAGGAAGGAAGGAAGGAAGGAAGGAAGGGAGGGAGGGAAAAAGAATAAAGACACAGATGTACATACACAGACATACACAGATAATTTTGTATTTTGCAAAATATATCTTTGAAATTAGATTTATTTTCTTAATAATGGTTGATTCAGTAGTACAATAGAAGACAGTAATAGCACAGAACCAGTTTCAGTATTTTAAAAACTTACTGGGAATGTAATTAACAGCTAACTGAAGTATCCAGTTTCTTTGTCTTTAAATTTAAAAAGTTTATCTATCATGTTGGTTTATGTGCATATGTAGAAGGCAGAGATGAGTGTTGGCTGTCTCTTCCTACTGCTGTTAACCTTATTGCCTTAGATAGAGTTGCTCACTAAACCTGAAGCTTGTAGATTTGGCTAGACTTAGTGGCTGAGCAACTCCTCCAGGACCCTCCCACCTCCATTTTCTAGCACTGCTAGACACTAGACTTTCTATGTAGCACAATTTGTTTATCCATTCTTCAGTTGAGAAACCCCTAGGTTTTTTCCAGTTTCTGGTTATTATGAATAAAGCTGCTATGAACATAGTTGAGCAAGTGTGGTATCGTGGGGCATTTTTGAGCACAGGCCCAGAAATGGTATAGTTGGCTCTTGAGGTAGAACTATTCCCAATTTTTTGAAAAACTGCCAAATTGATTTCCAAAGTGGTTGTATAGGTTTGAATTCCCATCAGCAATTGGGGAGGGTTCCCCTTACTCCACATCCTCGACAGCATGTGCTACCATTTGAGTTTTTTAACTTAGACATTCTTATGAGTGTAACATGGAATATCAAGCTGTTTTGATTTGCAATTCTCTGATGACTAAAGATGTTGAACATTTCTTTAAGGGCTTCTTAGCCATTAGAATCCTCTGCTGGAAAGAACTATTCAAAGAATCAACCAAACCAGAAGCTGGTTCTTTGAGAAAATCAACAAGATAGATAAACCCTTAGCCAGACTAACTAAAGGGCACAGGGACAGTATCCTAATTAACAAAATCAGAAATGAAAAAGGAGACATAACAACAGAACCTGAGGAAATCCAAAACATCATCAGATCCTACTACAAAAGGCTATACTCAACAAAACTAGAAAACATGGATGAAATGGACAACTTTGTAGACAGATTCCAGGTACCAAAGTGAAATCAGGATCAGATTAACAATCTAAACAGTCCCATTTCCCCTAAAGAAATAGAAGCATTCATCAATAGTCTCCCAACCAAAAAATAAATAAATTTTAAAAAGGCCAGAACCAGAGGGGTTTAGTGCCGAGTGCTATCAGACCTTCAAAGAAGACCTAATTACAACTCTCCTCAAACTATTCCACAAAATAGAAACAGAAGGTACTCTACCCAATTCATTCTATGAAGCCACAATTACTCTGATACCTAAACCACACAACGACCCAACAAAGAAAGAGAACTTCAGACCAATTTCCCTTATGAATATCGACGAAAAAATACTCAATAAAATCCTCGCAAACAGAATCCAAGAACACATCAAAATGATCATCCGTCATGATCAAGTAGGCTTCATCCCAGGGATGCAGGGATGGTAAAATATACGAAAATCCATCAACATAATCCACTATATAAACAAACTCAAATACAAAAACCACATGATCATCCCTTTAGATGCTGAGAAGGCATTTGAAAAAATTCTACACCTCTTCATGATAAAAGTCTTGGAAAGATCAGGAATTCAAGGCCCATACCTAAAAATGATAAAAGCATACCTAAAAATGATAAAAGCAATATACAGCAAACCAGTAGCCAACATCACACTAAATGGAGAGAAACTCAAAACAATCCTACTAAAATCAGGGACTAGACAAGTCTGCCCACTTTCTCCTTACCTATTCAATATCGACTTGAAATCCTAGCCAGAGCAATTAGACAATAAAAGGAGATCAAGGGGATACAAATTGGAAAGGAAGAAGTCAAAATATCACTTTTTGCAGATGATATGGTAGTATATATAAGTGACCCTAAAAATTCCACCAAAGAACTTTTAAACCTGATAAACCGCTTCTGTGCAGTAGCTGGATATAAAATTAACTCAAACAAATCAATGGCCTTTCTCTACACAAAAGATAAAAGGGGTGACAAAGAAATTAGGGAAACAACACCCTTCACAATAATCACAAATAATATAAAATACCTTGGTGTGACTCTAAGGACGTGAAAGATCTGTATGATAAGAACTTCAAGTCTCTGAAGAAAGAAATTGAAGAAGATCTCAGAAGATGGAAAGATCTCCCATGCTCATGGTTTGGCAGGATTAGTAGAGTCAAATGGCTATCCTGCCAAAAGCAATCTACAGATTCAATGCAATCCCCATCAAAATTCCAACTCAATTCTTCTCTGAGTTAGAAAGGGCAATTTGCAAATTAATCTGGAACAACAAAAAACCTAGGATAGCAAAAAACTATTCTCAACAATAAAAGACCCTCTGGTGGAATCACCATGCCTGACCTTAAGCTGTACTACAGAGCAATTGTGTTAAAAACTTCAAGGTAATGTTACAGTGACAGACAGGTAGATCAAAGGAATAGAATTGAAGACCATGAAATGAATCTACACACCTATGGTCACTTGATCTTTGACAAGGGGGCTCAAACTATCCAGTGGAAAAAAGACAGAATTTTCAACAAATGGTGCTGGTACAACTGGCGGTTATCATGTAGAAGAATGCAAATTGATCCATTCTTATCTCCTTGTACAAAGCACAAGACTAAGTGGATCAAAGACCTCCACATAAAACCAGAGACACTGGAGTTTATAGAGGAGAAAGTGGGGGAAAGCTTCAAAGATATGGGCACAGGGGAGAAATTCCTAAACAGAACAGCAATGGCTTGTGCTGCAAAATCAAGAATTGACAAATGGGACCTCATAAAATTGCAAAGCTTTTGTAAGGCAAAAGACACTGTCAATAAGACAAAAAGGCCACCAACAATTTGGGAAAGGATTTTTACCAATCTTAAATCTGATAGGGGACTAATATCCAATATATACAAACAGCTCAAGAAGCTGGACTCCAGAAATTCAAGTAACCCCATTAAAAATGGGGTACAGAGCTAAAAAAAAGAATTCTCAACTGAGGAATACTGAATGGCTGAGAAGCACCTGAAACAATGTTCAACATCCTTAATCATCAGGGAAATGCAAATCAAAACAACCCTGAGATTCCACCTCACACCAGTAAGAATGGCTAAGATCAAAAATTCAGGTGACAGCAGATGCTGGGGAGGATGTGGAGAAAGAGGAACACTTCTCCATTGCTGGTGGGATTGCAAGCTCGTACAACCACTCTGGAGATCAGTCTGAAGGTTCCTCAGAAAATTGGACTACCGGAAGATTCAGCAATACCTCTCCTGAGCATATACCCAGAAGATGTTCCAACTGGTAATATGGACACATGCTCCACTATGTTCATAGCAGCCTTATTTATAATATCCAGAAACTGGAAAGAACCCAGATGTCCCTCAACAGAGGAATGGATACAGAAAACGTGGTACATTTACACAATGGAGTACTACTCAGCTATTAAAAACAATAAATTTATGAAATTCTTGGGCAAATGGATTTATCTGGAGGATATAATCCTTAGTGAGGTAACCCAATCACAAAAGAAGTCACTAGATATACACTCACTGGTAAGTGGATATTAGCCCAGAAGCTTAGAATCCCCAAGATGCAATTTGCAAAACAGAAGAAAATCAAGAAGGAAGACCAACATGTGGATACTTTATTCCTCCTTAGAACAGGGAACAAAATACCCATGAAAGGAGTTACAGAGACAAATTTTGGAGCTAAGATGAAAGGATGGACTATTCAAAAACAACCTCACCCAGGGATCCATCCCATAATCAGCCATCAAACCCAGATACTATTGCATATGCCAGCAAGATTTTGATGAAGGGACCCTGATATCGCTGTCTCATATGAGGCTATTCCAGTGCCTTACAAATACAAAAATGGATGCTCACAGTCATCTCTAAGATGGAACACAGAGCCCCCAATGAAGGAGCTAGAAAAAGTACCCAAGGAGCTGAAGGGGTCTGCAACCCTATAGGTGGAACAACAAAATGAATTAACGAGTACCTCCCAGAGCTCATGTCTCTAGCTGCATATGTAGCAGAAGATGGCCTAGTTGGCCATAATTGGGAAGAGAAATCCCTTGGTATTACAAACTTTATATGCCCCAGTACAGGGGAATGCCAGGACCAAGAAGTGGGAATGAGTGGGTAGGGGAGCAGGACGGGGTGGGGGGGGGAGGGTATAGGTAACTTTCGGGATAGCATTTGAAATGTAAATAAAGAAAATATCTAATAAAAATAAAATTTTAAAAATTTTTTAAAAAAGAAAAAGAATCCTCTGCTGGGAATTCTTTGTTTAGGCTGTACCTCATTTTTTCCCCACATTGGAAATAAATGAAGCAAGCTTCTTTTTTTTTAATTGGGTATTTATTTCATTTACATTTCCAATGCTATCCCAAAAGTCCCCCACACTCTCCCCACCCACTCCCCTACCCACCCACTCCCACTTCTTGGCCCTGACGTTCCCCTGTACTGAGGCATATAAAGTTTGCATGACCAATGGGCCTCTCTTTCCACTGATGGCTGACTAGGCCATCTTCTGATTCATATGCAGCTAGAGACACGAGCTCGGGGGAGGGGGGTACTGGTTAGTTCATATTGTTGTTCCACCTATTGTACCTCAGTTTTTATTTGGTTTGTTGGTGTCTAATTTCTTGAATTGGATAGATAGATGATAGATAGATAGATAGATAGATAGATAGATAGATAGATAGATGATGGATAGATAGATACATAGATAGATTCATAGATAGATACATAAATACATAGATACATAGATAGATACATAGATAGATACATGGATAGATACATAGATAGATACATAGATAGATACATGGATAGATACTGTCTTAGTCAGGGTTTCTATTCCTGCACAAACATCATGACCAAGAAGCAAGTTGGGGAGGAAGGGGTTTATTCGGCTTACACTTCCATACTGCTGTTCATCACCAAGGAAGTCAGGACTGGAACTCAAGCAGGTCAGGAAGCAGGAGCTGATGCAGAGGCCATGGAGGGATGTTCTTTACTGGCTTGCCTCACCTGGCTTGCTCAGCCTGCTTTCTTATAGAACCAAGACTACCAGCCCTGAGATGGTCCCACCCACAAGGGGCCTTTCCCCCTTGATCACTAATTGAGAAAATGCCTTACAATTGCATCTCATGGAGGCATTTCCTCAACTGAAGCTCCTTTCTCTGTGATAACTCCAGCTGTGTCAAGTTGACACAAAACTAGCCAGTACAATTGACCCCTTGTCAACTTGACACACAAAAACATCACTAGTAAGCCTCAACCCTTACAATCTTATTCATCCCCATTCTAAATAACTTTAAAAGTCCCACAGTCTTTACATATTCTTAAATTTTCAATCTCTTTAAAATATCCATCTCTTTTAAAATTCAAAGTCTTTTTATAATTAAAAGTCTCTTAACTGTGGGCTCCACTAAAACAGTTTCTTCCTTCAAGAGGGAAAATATCAGGGCACAGTCACAATCAAAAGCAAAAGTCAATCTCCAACTGTCCAATGTCTGGGATCCAACTCACAATCTTCTGGGCTCCTCCAAGGGCTTGGGTCACTTCTCCAGCCAGGCCCTTTGTAGCACACGCGTCATCCTCTAGGCTCCAGATGCCTGTACTCCACTGCTGCTGCTGTTCTTGGTGGTCATCTCATGGTACTGGCATCTCCAAAACACTGCATGACCCCTTCAGTCCTGGGCCATCAATTGCAAATGAGGCTGGACTTTCACCAATGGCCTTCCATGGCCTCTCACAGTGCCAAGCCTCAGCTGTTCTGCTCAACTCCTTCATGCCTTCAAAACCAGTACCACCTGGGTGACTCTTACACATTACCAAGTCCAGCCACAGCACAAGGTACAACTTTGGCTATATCTGGAACACAGCCACTGTGCTCTCAGAAAACACTTCCCAGAAGATGTCACCTCAATGATGCTGGTCTCTTCTTAATCACCGCTAATTTCTTAGCTCCAGCTAACCAGCATCAATAGTCCCAGTAATGCAAAGCTTTTGCTTCAGTAGTTCTGGTATCTTGTTAATCACAGCTGATTCTTCAGCCCCAGCTAACCAGAACTACAGAATCTTCACAATCAAAACAGCAATGGCCCTGAAAAGAGTCTTTAATTTTCCCTCTGAAATTTCACAAGCCAGGCCTCCATCTTCTGCACTGTTCTCAACATTATCTTCCAAGCTCCTACACAACATCCCACAGAGCTCTTAACAACAAATGGATCTTCAAGACCAAAGTTCCAAAGTCCTTCCACAGTCCTCCCCAAAACATGGTCAAGTTGTCACAGGAATACCCCACTCTGCTGGTACCAATTTGTCTTAGTCAGGGTTTCTATTCCTGCACAAACATCATGACCAAGAAGCAAGTTGGGGAGGAAGGGGTTTATTCGGCTTACACTTCCATACTGCTGTTCATCACCAAGGAAGTCAGGACTGGAACTCAAGCAGGTCAGGAAGCAGGAGCTGATGCAGAGGCCATGGAGGGATGTTCTTTACTGGCTTGCCTCACCTGGCTTGCTCAGCCTGCTTTCTTATAGAACCAAGACTACCAGCCCTGAGATGGTCCCACCCACAAGGGGCCTTTCCCCCTTGATCACTAATTGAGAAAATGCCTTACAATTGCATCTCATGGAGGCATTTCCTCAACTGAAGCTCCTTTCTCTGTGATAACTCCAGCTGTGTCAAGTTGACACAAAACTAGCCAGTACAGATACATAGATAGATACATAGATAGATACATAGATAGATACATAGATGCATAGATAGATACATAGATAGATACATAGATGAGATAGAGATATTAGTCCTCTGTCCAATATAGGGTTAATGAAGGTTTTTTTTCCCAGTCTGTAGGCTGCTAGTCCCATTGATTGTATTGTTAGCCTTGCAGACACTTTTCAGTTTCATGAGGTCCCGTTTATTACTTGTTGATTGTAGTACCTGAGCTACTAATGTTCTGTTGAGGAAGTTCTCTCCTATACAAATGTGTTCAAGATAGTTGCCCACTTTCTCTTCTATTAGATTCAATGTGTCCAGATTTATACTGAGGTCTTTGATCTACTTTGACTTGAGCTTTGCGAAGGATGATAAATACGGATCTACTTGCATTGTTCTACATGCAGACATCCACTTAGAGTAGCATCCTTTGTTGAAGAAGCTTTCTTTTTCCATTGTATGTATGATTTTGACTTCTTAGTCAAAACTCAATTGTCCATAGGCATGTGGGTTTATTTCTGGGTCTTCAATTAAATTCCATTGGCAAACATGTCTGTTTCTACACTAATACCATGTAGGTTTTTATTACTATTTCTCTGTAGTACAGCTTGAAATCAGGGATGGTGATACTCCAGAAGTTCTTTTATTGAACAGTAATGTTTTTGCTATCCTGAGTTTTTTGTTTTGTTTTGTTTTGTTTTTTCATATGAAATTGAGAATTGTTCTCTCAAGGTTTATAAAGAAATGTGTTGGAATTTTGATGGAAATTGCATTGAATCTATAGATTGCTTTTGGTAAGATAGCCTTTTTCACTCTGTTAAACCTAAAGATCCATGAGCATGGGAGATCTTTTCCATCTTTGGATATCTTCTTCAATTTCTTTCTTCAGGTACTTGGACTTCTCTTCATATGGAACCTTCACTTGCGTGGTTCTCTGTTTAGTTTCTGTCTTCATGACCAGTCCATTGGTGAGGTGGGGTGTTAAAATGTCCAGCTATGTGTGGGGTTTGATGCATGATTTAAGCTTTAGTAAGTTTCTTTTACAACTGCCGTTGTCCCTGCATTTGGGACATACTTGTTCAGAATTGATATTTCCTTTGATCAAGTATGAAGTGTCCTTCCCCATATCTTTTAATTTCCTTTGGTTTGAAGATTATTTTACTAGATATTAGAATAACTACACCAGATTGCTTCTTGGGTCTGTTTGCTTGGAAACTCCTTTTCCAGACCTTTACTCTTAGATAATGACTATCTTTGTTGCTTGATCTGTCTTTCTTGTATGTAGCAGAATGAAGAATCCTGTTTTTGCATCCATTCTGTTAGTCTCCATCTTTTTATTGGAGAATTGATTCCATTTGTGTTGAGAGATTTTAAAGACTAGCATTTGTTAAATCCTGCTAATTTGATGCTGGCAGTGGTTGTATGTGTATGGGATGTGTGCATGTGCATGGATGATTTGCTCATGTGTTTATTTTATGTATTTTCTTCAGTGTAGTTAGCCTCCTTGGATTGGATTGTCCTTTTAATACCTTCTGTAGGGCTGCATTTGTGGATAAATTTTATTTAAATTTGATTTTGTCATGGAATAGTTAGTTGTCTGGAATATCTCCATCTGTGGTGATTGAAATTTTTGCTGGGTATAGTAGTCTGGACTGACATTTCTTCTCTCTTTTGGCTTGCAAAACATCTGTCCAGGTCCTTTTGGCTTTTATAGTCCATGTTGAGAAGTCGGGTATAATTTAGATTGGTCTGCCTTTATATGTGATGTGGTTTTTTCTCCTTACAGCTTTAAATATTCTTTCTTTGTTCTATCCATTTAATGTTTTGATTCTTACATGATAACAGGATTTCCTTTTTCTAGGTCAATTTATTTAATGTTGTGTAAGCTTCATGTATGCATGTGGGTATATCTTTCCTTACATTGGGGAAATTTTCTTCTATGATTTTCTTGAAAATATATTTTGGAACTTCTAGCTGGGAATCTTCTCCTTCTATTTCGATTCTTCTTTTTTTTTTTTTTTTTTCCATTTTTTATTAGGTATTTAGCTCATTTACATTTCCAATGCTATACCAAAAGACCCCCTTACCCACCCACCCCCACTCCCCTACCCACCCACTCCCCCACTTTGGCCCTGGCGTTCCCCTGTACCGGGGCACACAAAGTCTGCGTGTCCAATGGGCCTCTCTTTCCAGTGATGGCCGACTAAGTTTGGTCTTTTCATAGTTCCTGTATTACTTGGATGTTTTATGTCAGGAACTTATTAGATTTAACATTTTCTTCAACTGACATACTGATTTCTTCAATCATATCTTCTACTCCTGAGATTCCCTTTTGTCTCTCATATTCTGTTGGTGATGCTTGCATCTGTTGTTCCTGTTCTCGTCCCAAGGTTTTCCATCTCCTGGACTCCCTCAGTTTGTATTTTCTTTTTGCTTCTAATTCCATTTTCAGGTCTTGAACAGTTTTATTCAGTTCCTTCACATGTTTGATTGTATTTTCCTGTACTTCTTTAGAGAATTTATTCATTTCCTCTTTAAAGGCCTCTATCATTTTTATGAGATTGGATTTAAGGTCATCTTGTGTTTTAGCTATGTTAGGATAGCCAGGGATAGCTGTATCAGGATAACTGAGCTCTGATGATTCCATATTGCCCTGGCTCCAGTTGACTGTGTTCTTACACTGTCTTTTAGCCATCAAGATTGTCCCTGGTGTTGGCTGGATGTTCCTGGTGTCAGCAGATCTCCTCAGGGAACAAGTCAGAACCATGCCTCAGAATGGATTTTAGGGAATAGCATGCTGCTCACCTATGCTGACTGTGCCCCAGGCAGACCCAACAAGCAGAGGAATGTCTGAGAAGCAGTCTAATTTGTTCCTGCACCTAGAAGGCCTCTTCAGGGAAGCAAAGACACTTGGGGTCCCACATGGTTCCTTGGAACAGCAAGGAGAGCTGGCTGTGCCCATGTGGACCCAGCTCTGCAAATTACCTTCTAAACTGGTAGATTTGGCATTGTCTTTAAACAAGTATTAGGAGGTACAGTTACCAAATTCTCCACCAAAATATAATAATGAGCCAGGACTGGTAGTGCACACCTGTAACCCCCAACTTTTTCAGAGTCTGAGACGAGCAGATTCATTAGTTAGAGGACTGTCTGAACAACTTAGGAAGAACCTATTTCAAAAAAAATTTTTTTTTTAAACGAAGAAAGTAAACATACAGAGAGGTCTCATCTTCTCCCACTTAGCTTTAATTTTTTTCCTATTTTCTTCCTGTTTCCCAGCTAAACTCAGATGTTCAGTGAGGTATGGGACACCACTGAATGCTGGGATAATTTCTATCTTCCTCCCTCTCACGTTCAGGGTACAATGCAAGAATTTCCTTCTGAAACTGAAAATTAAATTTATAGTAAACAAGGCCAATGTCAACTTTAACTCAAGCTGTCTTACCAGGGGTTTCGTGTTGCCTCAAACATGCTTTTTAAAAGTCAGAAAAATGACGTGTTAGGGAAAGTAAGAGAATGGTTTGCAAGTAGCAATTGTTTCTGTGCCTGAGAAGATTTTTTTAAACAAAGATCTCCTTCTAAAAGACTTGGAACTCAGGGTTTATGTACACATATAAAACAGAGATTTCTTGATACATATTTTATTAGATTTTTTTCAGCACCTTTTAAACCCATTTCAAAAGGAGACAAGTGTTACTTGTAACT
Organism: Mus musculus; assembly: GCF_000001635.26. NCBI lineage: Eukaryota > Metazoa > Chordata > Mammalia > Rodentia > Muridae > Mus > Mus musculus. The sequence continues at coordinate 47,638,586 of NC_000086.7, forward strand.
TGTTGACTCTAATGTTTCAGATTCTAAAACGTAGAAGTGAAGTCTCTAATTTCAAGCTGTGTGGTGCGTTCCTTGTTCAACTGATATGATTTGTTCACACTAACAAAGCCTGATTTCCTGAGTTCCTGCACCATGACAATCTTGACCACACAGCTTGTAACCATGTAGCTGAGTCCATTCTGTTCTTGAGGGAATTTCAGCTTGGGTTCCTGACAAGTCCAAAGCAAAGGAACACCAGCCATTTGTGCAAAAAGCATGGTAGTTTTAAGCTCTTGGCCTGTTGCAGACATAAGATTCAAATTTGCCATTAAGCTGCAGCAATACTGTTCAATTTCTGAAATGACTTTGTGATCTTTAGAATGATGGAGTTTCTCACAGAGCTCTTTGGCCTTGAAATGTACTTATTCACAACATGTGTCAACTACAGCAGAGTAAATAGGCTGAAAACTGTGAGTTCCGCCTGCTGGAATGCTTCATCACTACACTCTGGCATCCTCAAATGCAATAAATGTGGAAATGCTGGATTGAATGGCTTGATTTCCAGTCTCAGTAGCCTCTCTCCCTTTGAATTAATGTGGTGCCATTGAGTTCAGCAATAAAGCATCTTATGCTAACAGAGAAAATATCAACTTTCTTCCTGTCCATATGTGAATTTGGCAAAGTATCAGTAAGAAGGCAGTATAAAAGTAAAAATGATTTAGCTGTGGTTGAATATGCAAAAGTAAATTGAATGCATAACTAACACCCTACAGAATTTGTGATTCTAGCATATTGGGGGAGGTAAAACCTTAATTGAGTTAAACTTGGGGGGAGGCATTTTTCTAGTGATAAAGGCATAGATGTATTCTCTGTGCTTTCCTTTAAGTACTGTGACATCATTGTCAAATAATTGCTGTTTACAAGTGTTTTGTTTCTATGCAGTAAAAATATTGAGAAGACATTATACATATTCTTCAATTTATCACTAATGAGCTTGCAAGTTCCTCTTTCCTTCCAAGGTACCACTCTTATAACCTAAAGTCAACTACAAATTGACCAGCAAGCTCTTAATTCAAATAGATCCTAATCAAGGAGAGAATTAAAGGAACATTGGTTTCAGTGGTGTGACTAATTGCCTTCTATGTTTCAAACACGTTTTTGCAAAAGGATGCTAATTGGGACTAGAGAGATGGCTTAGCAGTTACTGCTCTTGCAGAGGATCAGGGTTCAGTTCTCAGCACCTACATAGCAGTTCATAACCACCTATAACTGCAGTTCCAGGAGATCTGAAGCCCTCTTCCATCCTCCATGGGCACCAGGCATGCACATTGCATATAGCATACATACATACATACATACATACATACATACATACATACATACAGGCAAAACACTCATACACACAAGATAAAATAAATCTTAAGGGAAATGTGAGCTATCCCCAGGTTTCATTTCATTTTTTCCCTTTAAATGTCAAAATCACTGCTGCCAGTTTTCATTTCCCTGACTCCCCCTCTGTCCTTGTACATGTGCATAGTTCTTTTTTCTAAAGTACAGTGCTGGTCTACTCTGAACTTCAAGGATATCTATGCCCTTGAATATCACCCATATCTTGGCCATCTACCGTCTTCTTGGCCATCATCTTGCACCAGGAATTTCTGGACATGAAGTTGAGCCTGGGACTAATGTGGACCCATTCTGACACTCTGGCTTCCTCTCTTCTCAATTTCACTAGCACTGGTCTGTCCATCTGCTTTCTACCTTTTTTCATATTATTTAATGCATTTCCCCCTTTGGCTTATACAATCAACTTGTAATACACCAAAGGTCCATTTCTAACTTTCTTACCACCAACAATCCACCCCCAACCCCTTTCTTGCTAACCTAGCAAGCCTCTGACTTTCTTTTTCTAGAAGAAAGTTTGTTCCATAAGGCTAGAAATTATACATCTGCAACACCTGGCATCATTGATATTCAATACCTATGTGTTACAAAATAATGTGGTTTTTCATATTTATTTGCTTCTCTGTCCTACCCATTTTAAAGATCTTGTTCACTAATATAAAAATAGATCACCACAGAGTACCTTGTGAGAAACAGAAAGTTAAATAATGTTGAAAGAATAGAATTAAACTCATCCACTGTAGTATGACTCTAATAGGTAGAAAGATTTATTAATAAACAGGAAAATCAGACCAGATATCCAAGAAACTCTTTCAGAAAAATTATAGTCATATAAAGTACATAAAATTTGCATTAACTGACTTGATTTGAACACCATATACTATATTAATGTATCAAACTATGACACCAAATCCTCATACAATTATCTATTTATAATTAAATGTTTATTTCCTTACAGATTATCAAAGGCCAGTGCTGGGACTACGGCAACAGTACTGATCCACTTTTCTTGAACAGAAATATAAGACTCAGAATGAAAAAAATAATAAGATTCAATGTGATGTTTTTAAAATAACATTTAATACAAAAACCTAATTAATAAAGTGGCATATTTTCAAAGAAAGACACTAGAAATATGTCTCTTTCTATTGGCACCGAAACAAAAGAAAAAATCAGAAATACTATCACATACTGTCTCGGGGATACTATTGCTATGATGAAAAACCATGACGGATACAACTTAGGGAGGAAAGGATAAATTTAGCTTATACTTCCCCATCACTGTTCATCATCAAAGGAAGTCAGGATAGGAAGTCAAATAGGGTAGAAACCTGGAGGCTGGAGCTGAGGCAGAGGCCATGCAGGGTGCTACTTACTGGCTTGCTCCCAATGGCTTACACAGCCTGCTTTCTTATAAACCACCAGACCAGAAATGGCACCACTCACAATGGGCTGGGTCCCCCCCCCCCTTTAATCACTAATTAAGAAAATGCCCTACAGAACGACAGGGCCAAGAAGTGGGAGTGGGGGGGGGAGAGTGGGGGGATGGCATGGGGAGCTTTAGGGATAGCATTGGAAATGTAAATGAAGAAAATACCTAATTAAAAAAAAAGAAAGAAAGAAAAGAAAATGCCCTACAGCCAAATCTTATGAAGGCTTTTTCTCAATGGAAATTTCTTCCTCTTAGAAGACTGACTCTAGACACCATTGCATACACTAGCAAGATTTTGCTGAAAGGACCCAGATATAGCTGTCTCTTGTGAGACTATGCCGGGGCCTAGCAAACACAGAAGTGGATGCTCACAGTTAGCTATTGGATGGATCACAGGGCTCCCAATGGAGGAGCTAGAGAAAGTACCCAAGGAGCTAAAGGGATCTACAACCCTATAGGTGGAACAACATTATGAACTAACCAGTACCCAGGAGCTCTTGACTCTAGCTGCATATGTATCAAAAGATGGCCTAGTCGGCCATCATGGAAAGAGAGGCCCATTGGACACACAAACTTTATATGCCCCAGTACAGGGGAACGCCAGGGCCAAAAAAAAAAAAAAATGGGAATGGGTGGGTAGGGAAGTGGGGGGGAGGGTATGGGGGACTTTTGGGATAGCATTGGAAATGTAATTGAGGAAAATACGTAATAAAAAATATTAAAAATTTTAAAAAAAGAAGACTGACTCTAGCTTGTATCAAGTTGACATAAAACTAGCCAGAACACCTACATTATCTCTTGGATTTTAAATGATAGCTCCAAAGCTGAAGATAGTAAATTGGGGCTAGAAAACAGAAAAGTAAAATTGCTCTTTATAAGAAACAAGTTAGACACAGAATAAAATTTAGTGTTCAGCAGGAAGGAAGAGAATCTGGAGAAACAGGCATTGCAGAAGAAACTAAAGGAAAGAGTCCAGGGGAAATGTCTATAGCAAAGAGTCTTTGTGTGAGAGATGTCTATTGAGAGTATAAGGTTTAATATTACTGTGTGATATCAATATGTCTTAACTTGGATGTGAAATATTCGGCTAAATAATTCCCACTGGGGAAAATGACAGAATTCTGAGGTTTTTCTCAGAAAAGGCAGAGAAAGAGCAAAGGCTAATCAAGGGAGGTAAAATTTTTGTCTTCTTCAATCCCCCTTAACTACAATAACACTAACTGTGTAACTATTTCCATCTCTACTGTTACCAATATATCATTTCCTAGGTAATCTCCAAAGTTTCACCTTCCTACTTTCCAGCTCATACTAAATGCCACAGCAAGTAAACTTCCTTTGAGTTTAATGTCACTTCCACTGCTCCAGGAATACTCTAATACTTTAACATGGCTTCATGGTCCCTCCACAGCAGCATCATATACCAAACCTCATAATATTCAATGTACCAAGCTTGGTCTTCATGTGGGTTCTTAACAACTAAAGTGGGAGCTATCTCAAAAGCTGTTGCCTGTACATGGGATATGTTCTTCTAGCTGGGATGCCTTGACTGGCCTCAGTAGGATAGGATGCACCTAGCCTCACAGAGACTTTAAGTGCTAGGGTGGATACCTATGGGGGGGAGCATCTACTAAGAAAAGAAAGGAAGAGAAGATGGGGGGAAGGATTGTGGATGGGGGTGACCAGGAAGGGGACAATGAGTGGATGTAAAGTGAATAAAGAAATAATAATAAATAAATAAGTACAAATTGTGAGCATAAATAAAATCTTTGGTAACCCATAATAAATTCCATTTATTTATTAAAAAAAGCAAAAAAAAAACCCTATTCAGTACACCAGACAGAGTAGGCATTTTTGTTTTTAAGTAGATGCATTATATATAATAAACTAAAAAATAAGAATAAATATAGCACGCAGAAAAACAAGTTGTAAAAAAAACAAAACAAAAAAAAGAAAAAAGAAAAACAAGTTGTAAATTCAACAGCCAGTCTTTGACACTGGAATCATTAAAAGAACAAGGGGATACATAGAAACCAGTCAAGCATACAATCAGCCTTATTGCATTCAACCTATGTCCATATAAACTCATAGAATTTTGGTGTGCCGTTGTTGCCGTAAATCTCTAACCAAAATAAGCCCAGGCAATGAAAACACAACTCAATTAATATGAATACATGCTGTGCGCCTAGATTGGGCAGATCTACCGCTACACTACCATCTTCCCCATATAAGAGACCCCTTAGAAATTGCAGTTTCTCCAGGCCAGGTACTTCTGCTCCACTTTCCTTCCTCCTCCTCCTCCATCATCCTTTCTCTCTCTCTCTCTCTCTCTCTCTCTCTCTCTCTCTCTCTCTCTCTCTCTCTCTCTCTCTCCAAAACAATCAGCTCCACCTTTAAGGTGGGAAGAAGTTTTACAGGAAATCACGTGAGTGCTGACTCATTCCTTGTTGCAGCCTCTCACAGGAGGACAGAATTAACATCAAATACAATTAGCCCCAGAGCTATCTGCAACATGTTATTTTCATTATTTTGAAATTTAAGTAATCACTAAAGAGATACTGAAGCTAACTCTTGAATTTCTTAACTTTGAGTAAACTCTGTATATTTCATATAAGATTGAATTCTGGTTATTATATCTGAAGCAGAGAAAAATCATTAGCTGATCTTTTAATCAAAATCTTATTTATATTGTGCGAATTAGTCATTTCTCGTCTTCAAATGAGATAGATTACTTTCATTAAAGTCATTAATGCTCATTAGTAAAAGATAATGTATTTGAACTTTCAGTAGCCTTAGATTGATCACAAAGCAATAGGCTCTATCAAAACCTTTAATATAATTGAGATCTAAAGTATCTTTGAAAGTCCCAAGTGTTAAAGTTGTGGTCCCAAGCTTAATCCTATAGGAAAGTGATAGAAACATTAGAAGAGAAATCTTGGTGTAAGATTTAGGTCATTGAGACATATCCTCAAAGAGGAGAACTCTGGAACTCTGGTCACAAGGATGTATTCTCCATAGAGCAGACCCAAAGCTACAAAGTCAATCAAGTATGGAATGTTATTCCCTACACAGTATTCAAAAAGTACTTTCCTCTTTGTAAAGTTGATTAATCTCAGATATTTATATTTTTATTAGATATTTTCTTCATTTACGTTTCAAATGCTATCCTGAAAGTCCCCTATACTCTTTCCCTGCCCTGCTTCCCAACTTGCCCACTCCCACTTCCTGGCCTTGGCATTCCCCTGTACTGGGGCAAATAAAGTTTGCAATACCAAGGGCCTCTCCTCCCAATGATGGCCAACTAGGCCATCTTCTGCTATATAGGCAGCTAGAGACACGAGCTCTGGGGGTACTGGTTAGTTCATATTGTTGTTCCACCTATAGGGTTGTAGACCCCTCCAGCTCCTTGGGTACTTTCTCTAGCTTCTCCATTGGGGGCCCTGTGTTCCATCCAATAGATGACTGTGAACATACACTTATATATTTGCCAGGCACTGGCATAGCCTCACAAGAGACAGCTATATCAGGGTCCTGTCAGCAAAATCTTGTCGGCATATGCAATAATGTCTGGGTTTGGTGGCTGATTATGGGATGGATTCCCAGGTGGGGCAGTATCTGGGTGGTCCTTCCTTCCATCTCACCTCCATACTTTGTCCCTGTAACTCCCTCCATGGGTATTTTTCCCCATTCTAAGGAGGAACGAAATATCCACACTTTGGTCTTCCTTCTTGAGTTTCATGTGTTTTGCAAATTGTATCTTTGGTAGTCTAAGTTTCTGGGCTAATATCCACTTATCAGTGAGTGCATATCATGTGAATTCTTTTGTGATTGGGTTACCTCACCCAGGATATCCTCCACATCCATCCATTTCCCTAAGAATTTCATAAATTTATTGTTTTTAATAGCTGAGTAGTACTCCATTGTATAAATGTACCACATTTTCTGTATCCATTCCTCTGTTGAGGGACATCTGGTTTCTTTCCAGCTTCTGGCTATTATAAATTAGGCTGCTATGAACATAGTGGAGCATGTGTTCTTATTACAAGTTGGAACATCTTCTGGGTATATGCCCAGGAGAGGTATTGCGGGATCTTCCGGTAGTACTATGTCCAATTTTCTGAGGAACCTCCAGACTGATTTCCAGAGTGGTTGTCCCAGCTTGCCATCCCACCAGCAATGGAGGAGTGTTCCTCTTTCTTCACATCCTCACCAGCATCTGTTGTCACCTGAATTTTTGATTTTAGCCATTCTGACTGGTGTGAATCTCAGATATTTATTACGGTAACAGAAAAATTACTGAAAACAACTGACATTCTGGCATCTAAAATCAAGGTACTGGGTCTTTCCAAGGTGAACAGAAGGCTGTCTTTCTCACCAGAGATGTATATCGAGTACAGACATATTGTTTTCTGGGGATGAGGATATGGCTCATTGGGAAGAATGTTTTTGTGCAAACACAAGTATCTGAGTTCAAATCCACAGCACATACATAAAAAGTCAGGTGTGACCATGCTTGCCTATAGCTCCAAGATTGTATGTATCAATAAGATCCCTGGCTATCAGCCTAGCTCTAGATTCAAAGGTGATGCCTTGTCTCATGGGAATAAGGCAAAGAATGATAAAGTAAGATACCCGGCATCTTCCTCTGGCTCCCATGGGCCCACACATATTGCATATACCATATACTATACATCACACACACGTGCACGTGCACATGCACATACACACACACACATGCACACAGCAAGTTTACTGGCTCTTTCCTTTGGATTTTATTTTAGAGCATTAGATCTTGAAGCTGACCTAAATTTCTAGTACTCTGCTGTATAATACAGTAGCCATCATTGCTTAATTTTAACTTATTTCCATCTGAAGATAATTCACAATTATATTTCTTGATTGCACTTGCTACTTTTCAAGTGTTTAATAGTCACATGCTAGTAGAGGTGTCTATATTGGACAGTGAGAATACAGACTATTTCCATTATCACAGAAAATTCTCAACAGAGCTGCTCTAGAACAGCCCAGAGCCCCCACTCCTTTCCCAGTAATGGGATTCAAATGGAGCTCTAATTCCTCAGCTTCTCCCTCCTGCCACTCTGAAAAGATTTAAATATTGAAATAAATCCCCTACTACACCTAAGTCTCAGTCAAAGGGGAGATTCTGACAGTTTTATTATTAGCTTATCAACTCACTTCATGATTTAAAAAAAAATATTATTCTAAAATCCCATTTATCCAAACCATATTTAGTAGCTGTTTGAAGCCTATTCATTTAATAGAAACTGACTTCCAGCACATGACTACTGGCTTCCTCACCCCCTAATGTGCACTGTATGCAGCAGCCCTCACAGTTGTGGCCTTCCCAGGAAAGCTTGCTTCTATAGGCTGCATTCACAGACCCATTTAAAATCATGCTCGGGCATTGGCTTTATGTTTTCACAGTCACAGGAAATTACTTCTTTCACCCGAGTTTCATTTCTTTCTTTTTTGATCTTTTTTTAAGGAACAGACTGTCTGCAATGGCAATAAAGCATTTGTGCTCTCTGCAGCTAGATAATTGAAGGAGAGACACTGACAGGCATATTACTGTATCAATAATGCACTGCCCTCACAGACAAAAGGCAGAGGTACTGACCCCTCAGGTAAGATGCAGCTCTTCAATTGTGTTTCCAAAAGTGGCAATAGGTTTGCCTTAATCCACGTAATAATGATCCTTTGTATAAGAGCTACCTGGAGGCAGGGTATTATCTGTTGCTAAACTGGGATTCAACTTGTTACCAGGGTCAGGAATCAGCTGTAATTAGAATTCAGAAATGATTTTATTGTCAAATCAAGGTTTAATTTAGTATATGATGCTGATAGCCAGAAAATGTACAAGGATTTAAAATTAGTAGTCATGTGTTGTAACTTCTTGACCTAACAAGCTTCATATCACATCTTTTGGCAGAACTATACAGCTTGTTCCTAGATCCCAAGGATAATGCATTTTGAGATATGGATGCTGTCAATCTCTCATCCCATACCTATAGAGCACATACCATTATTTGGTCATGGCATCCTCTGATGATGTGTTCAGATGAGACCCAAATAACTTCTTACTCCACGGCAAGTACCGTTCAATCAGAATTGACTCAAGATTAAACCTATTTATCATCTTTGCTCCAGAGATGTCCATGAACCAAGCAGCAGATTACTTCTCGAAAGAATATTGTTATGATTCTAACCATTTTTTGAGGTCACAGGAATGTAGGGAACAATCAATGTCAGGACAAGGCCCAAGGCAAATCAAAATATGTGTACAAACATCCCCTTGACTCAAAGATGAAGCACTAACATCAGTAGCCTAAAGAATGATGGTAAGAAAGGCAGGGGAAATTACCATTATAGGGCTTTCTCTACTCCTATCCTTGCACGTTCTTAGCAGTAACATGGTTTATACAGACTAGATGGATACTCTTGCACCTCTTTCTACCTTTGTACTTCATTGTGGCACAGTCGACTCATTTTACCATTCAATAGAAATGACTGATTAAAAATAAAGATTGGGTTCAAGTAGGCATAGTTTTCAGTTACTGAAAAGCATCATCCTGTCTGCTCACTATTATTATAAGGCCATAGATGCTTTACTAGATTTGCTGTCTTTCAAGGACCTTTGCTCATAAGCTATCGGAAAGATTTGAGTTCATGACACTTAAGAACAAGATATTATTCCAAATGTAAGCACTCAAAATTTCTGCAACTGCAACTTCAAAACACCTCAATATCCTATCACCTTTCTACTGTTTGAGGACCTCTTACAGTATTGCCATCAAGTTGTCCTCTTCAAATGCTTAGATTGTGTTGGAGATATCTCCCGAAGCATTTGTTCCATCCATGTCTGCTGAGTACTTGAACAACGTGTACATACATAGCTTAGCCCCGTCTTCTACCTATCCCTTCCTTATAGTGTACCAAAAATCACACCCATTGGCTGTGCTCTGCTGCCTGGTGAACTTACAAAAAGGAGAAGAAATTGTTGCTACATATGACAAATTTTCAGGTGTATGAAGACAGTTCTCATGAGCAATCCTTTACCTCGCCCTCTCCATGCTTGTCACCAGTCTACTTATACCAGTTATTGCCAAGCTCCTTCATAATCAATCCAAAAATTAGCAGATCCACAGAAAAAAACAAACATTAGGACTGAAAATAATAAAATGGATACTAAAAGATAAAATACATAGACAGACCCCCCCTAGCCAAACTAACAAAAAGAAAAAGATATGAATTCATAAAATTATAGAGAAAGAATTACAACAATCTATTACAACCAATATCCTATAGTCCAGAGAATGACTAGGAAATGTTTTGGGAACATACTACAATAAATTGGAAAACCTATGCCAGGAAACATAAACTACCTAAACAGATCTATAACAACCAATGGAAGCAAAGTAATAATAGAGTCTCTCAACCGAGAGCTGCCCAGAAGTTTACTACCAAACTCTACAAACCCTTTAAAAAACTGACAGCAGTGCTGCTCCAACTGGACCACAAACAGGAAGGAATGGACTTGTTTGTAAGTCTAGTATATGATAGTATCATATCAAAACCAGTAAGGACACAAGTGGAAAAAAAACTAGAGAAAAAAATCTTTCATAAATATGCATGCGAAAATCTATACTAAAATAGCTGTAAATTGAATTTAATACCATATTTAAAACACCACTACCAAATTTACTCCATTCTGAAGCATCACAGATGGGTTCAACATTCACAAATCAATAAAGACAGCACATCAAAAGAATGAAGAACATAAATCAAATGATTACCTAAATAGTCATAGAAATGAAACCTTTAGGAGGAAAAGTATCCTTCATGATAAACACCCTAAAGAAGTTAATGATAAAATGACCAGAGTTCAACATAATAAAGTCTGTATAATTATCAGTGAGTGCATATCTAATGACTTCTTTTGTGATTGGGTTACCTCACTAAGGATGATATCCTCCAGATACATCCAGAAAGATTTTGCTGAAGGAACCCTGTTATAGCTGTCTCGTATGAGGCTATGCCAGTGCCTGGCAAATACAGAGTGGATGCTCACAGTCATCTATAAGATGGAACACAGGGCCCCCAATGGAGAAGCTAGAGAAAGCACCCAAGGAGCTGAAAGGTTCTGCAACCCTATAGGTAGAACAACAATATGAACTAACCAGTACCCCCAGAGCTCTTATCTCTAGCTGCATATGTAGCAGAAGATGGCCTAGTTGGCCATCATTGGGAAGAGAGGCCCCTTGGTCTTGCAAACTTTATATGCCCCAGTACAGGGGAATGCTAGGGCCAAAAAGTGGGAGTGGGTGGGTAGGGGAGCAGGGCCAGGGAAGGGTATAGGGAACTTTCAGGATAGCATTTGAAATGTATATAAAGAAAATATCTAAATAAATAAATAAATAAATAATTTTTTTAAAAAATGAAGTCTGTATACAACAAACTTACAACTTATACTAACTTATACTTACAACTTAGCCAAATTATACTAAATGATACAGACATGTTTCCTCAAAAACCTGAAGTAATAAAGGGGTGTCCACTCTCTCCAATTTTATTCCATCGAAAGTTGACATTCTAATCAAGAGCAATAAAATACACTAAAGGAACAAAATACAAGAGGGAAAAGAAGTCATCTAATTATCCCTATTGACAAACAATATGATCCAATATTTGTGAAATCCTAAAGACTCCACCAGAAAACTCTTAGAATTTACACTTGCACCAGTGTATCCAAGTGCAAACACAACCCAAAAATCAATAGCTTTCACATATACCATGCTGAGAAACATGCTGAGAAAGAAATCATGAAAACAATCTCATTCACTATAGTTGCAATAAAATAAAATAAAATAAAATAAAATAGGCATAAACTAAACAAAGAAGTAAAAGATACCTACCATGAAAAATTAGAGCTCTGGGAGAAATAAATTGGAGATAGTAGAAGGTAGAAAAGCCTATATTCATGGGTTAATGTAGGAGGAGTGAGCCAGCATGTTCTGACTTGCACCCCATCCCTTCTCCCCTCCCCAATCCCCTGCAATGAATGATCCACGCATGTGCAACAGGCACTTTCACATTTACCAACACCAAATAAATAGCCTCAGGCTTGATACATAGTAAACAGAAAGTAGTATGAGTCATTGTTGTTATTTCTGCTGTTTTACTCTGCTGATTAGCCATCTTCAATGTTTTTCAATAGTTACCTGATATCCAAAGCTCTGTAAATGTGAACCTAAACTAGTATAAAGAAGATAAATCTATTTGAACAAGATTTACCTTTATAATGAGAAAATGGGAAGATTAAATTATCTCAACTGTCTTTTAAAGCCCATGTGGTTCAACCTTTGTAATTTCCTGACCTCTTTTATCCAAATGAGCAATGTATAGCTTCCTAAGACTTTTTTCTTTCCATCATTCTTGTCTTCGGTCATGCCATTTCCTCCGCTGGAAATTCCTGTCATTCCTTCAAAATGAAACTCAAATACCTTATCAACTCTGTCCATCCTACAGTCACAATAGATAACTGTGTTCTCTGAATCTCCAAAGAGAATGTTTCCTTGACTCTTGTGGTACTCACTGCATTGCATCTTATATGTAAGCATATGTCTTATACACCCCACAGGCATAAGTGGAATCTTGTCCAGCAATGTATACAATGTATTTATTCCACTGCAGTAAGATCCTACATTGAAGGATATTACAATGTTTACTGTAATAATGACGAAATGGAGGAACCCTTATTTACTCATGACACAAAAATTTCACTGTATGATAAAATCAGTAAATAGCTACCTTGCGCACTATATGGATATGCCTTTGGAAATTTCTAATTATACATTGCTAGAACATTTTTTAAGATTATTTAATCTGTACAATTTAATATACTGGAGTACGAGAATTATAAAAATTTCAGGGACAATGAAAAATCTATGAAATGTAATGACAGAATTTGACTTAATGACAAAATGCATAGAACAGCATCTTTAATTAATACATCTATAACACAACCCCTAAACCCAAAGCTCAACAAATATCATGGAAGAGAGGAAGGAAAAATTATAAAAGTTAGAGTATCAGGAAATCTGCTATAAGTTTATGTCTTCTATACATGACAAGGAAGCTGTACCATGAAATCTCAACTACATAGTTGCCCAAACAAGACCTGAACAATGACAACATCAGTAAGAATATCAATATGGATGTGGGAAATCATACAACGACCCACTGCTATGTGAAGAACATAAACACTCAGAGAGACAAATCCAAGGAATGTTGCCACCATTATTCAGGGTTAGTCCTTCTCCATCAATTATTCTAACATAGAAACGACATCACAGACTTGTCTAGATAAGTGTCGTCTGAGTGATAGGCAATCCTGCTGAATTGACAGGATTCATCATCATTTGCTGTAATGAACAAGAGAAGAAAGATTTCTTTTCCATACATTAATTTAACTTATTTTATATTTCTTTTCTGTTATGTATAAAAATGTTCATTTAATAGTATCTCTGTTTTTTAAATTTTTAGGACTCTTCATACCAATTTCTATACTAGTTGAAATTACTGAAATTCCCACCAACAGTGTGCAAGTATTCCCTTCTTTCCTTAGCCTCACAAATACTTGATTGCTTTTTTGTAAGTAAAAATTTATTGAAATACATTAGAATGGATAACAAATGATAACAAATGTTCCCATCCTAAGAAAAATCTGTTAGTCTCATCTTTTGACTATTTTTAAAAAGTGATACATAAAATAAGAACACCTTTGAGCCAAATGTTGAACTCATGTTTTCAGAATCAGAACTGATAATATCTTCTGGTTCTCAAGACTGGAAATCCTCTGGATACATAGCTTCCTCTAAAACCACACGTTAGGGCTCAATTCTAAATATATCATGGAATAACAAGACTCCTGCATCCAATATTTAGTAGCTGAATATACTTAACTAAAATTTCCAATCCAAATGAAAGTAGTAATTCCATCAACAATTCAGACCAACTTGATCCCAGACAGTAGCAAGTGTTAAGAATGTGAATTCCTTTTGATAACATCTTTAATTCTTTTTATTATACTTATTCTACTTGAGGTGAAGTGATGTAGTAATGCATTTCCTTGATGACAAGAGAACAAGAGAGAAATATATATTTTGTTAGATATTTCTTGATCATTGGTATGTCTACTTAAAAAACATGTACCCAGATTTTTCATTTGGTTGGTTTTCTTGGTAATGTGTTGGATTCAGTATATATGTTGGATAATGACATCACAAAAGATCTACAGTCTGCAAGCTTTTCTCCTGGTCTGTATGTTGTCACTCGAATGATTATTTTCTTTGCAAGGAAATGGCTTTTATATTTTGTTTGGTTATATTTCTATATTTACATTTTCTGTATGCATATATATGCATATGGTATACACGTGTATGCATATATGTATGTGGTTTATGTGTATAGTATACATATGTGTATACATGCATATGGGTATGCATGTGTGTGTGTGTGTGTGTGTGTGTGTGTGTGTGTGTGTGTGTGTGTGTGTGTCAAAGGCCACCGGTCAATATCAGGTATCTTTTCCAATAGCTCTCCACCTTTTTTTTAAAAGTCAGGCTTTCTTACTGACTCTGGAGGTTGCCAATTAGCTAGACTGGCTAGCCAGCAAGCTCCAGGGACCCACATGGCACTACTGCTGTAACTCTGGCATTATAGATGTGCACTGCTATACCCAGCCTTTTACATAAAGTCTAGGGATTGAACCCAGGTCATCATATTTGTATGCCAAACACTTTAATAACTGGACCATCTTCCCAACTCCTATATAAACATTTATCATCATATACAAGTGCTGCTCTTCTCTCAGAATAAGTTCTTAGAAGCTGCATAGCACTTTGGGGTCACCACAGAGATGACTTGAAAAGTAACGTTCAAAGGAAATCCCCATCAGAAACAGTGTTCTGCAACAGTTCCCTACTGGAGGCAAGGTGCATGAAATTAAGGAAGAAAATAATCCTACAAGTCCTGGAGAAATAAAACTTTGAAGATTCATGTTCCCTCCCCAAGGTTATACATGCACTAAACAGCTGCCCAGAGATCTCCATTGATGCAACTTTCTTGAGTGTTCACCAAGGTTAGGATGATCTTTTTTGATGATACAGATTCCTTTGAGCTATCCCTTCACCTACATCCCTGTAAGTAACCCCATTTGGTTCACCAAGCTGCACTTTGTTGGAATCATTCACTTTGATCTATGGCAGATTCTGATTCCCTATCTGGGATGACTATATATTTCTTCACATCTTCCTAGGAAGTCTCACACAAGAAAAGAGCCAAACCAATTGCTTAAGAAAGCCAAGCACAAATTCTCAAATGCAGGATATGTTTAATGGGTAGCAGAGATAGAACAAAAACAAAATTCAAAAGAAAAAATAAGTTGTAAGTAGAGTGAAGGGGGAAGATGAAGAGCGCTAGCTAAGGTAAAATAAGAGTCAAATCCTATGAACATTAAAGAAAAGATTAAGTAAAATACAAGAATACTGGTTGGAGGTATCCCTAATAATCAAATTGGAGAGATTTGTCAGTGCAGAAGAAAAGAAATTTGGATCATGGAGTTCCCTTCCTAAGTGATTTAGGATTAGAGAGAAAGGAAAAGCTGTGCTCCTATGCTAAGGTACCAATCAAAGCAGAAAGAGACAGTATATAGAGGAGCTGACATGACAGCTCCAGAAGTGAGCAGCAGGATCCAGTTGTTGAAGCAGGGAAAAACTCCCTGCCCTGCTGCCTTTACTGCTGAGTTCAACAAGACTGGAGGACAGCAGCTTCAGCATAACTTTGAAAGCTGCTGGTTTCAGTGGCACCTGGGAAGAAGGAGAAATGGTCATGAGGGTGACACATGGAATCTAGCTGCAGTCGGCGCTGAGGCTGGCAGAATGCATATGCCTCAAGGTGCTAGAAACAGCAAGAGAGGAAAAGGCAGTATTTGACTGAAAAGAACTAGGATTTCTCAGATTTTTTTTAAATGTCAAAGGCTGTGAAATGTGTCTGGATCAAGAAAAGGCTCTGGTGTGTGATTTTCTTCTCAAATTCTTGAAGAGAAATGAAATGCCAGATGTATTGTGGAAATTGAACAAGATACCACATAGCGATGGGTGGGAAAGGGAATAAATTGAAATGATACTGCAGCAAGGAAAGGCTATCCTTTTATGTGGCCTGTCACGCCTCTCTCATGGAAAGTGATGATATCATATTTGAGAGAAGTAGAGTTTAAAGATGAAAGGGGGAGGGGTTAAATATACCCAGATAGATAATGCTTGGATAAAAACCACTCTGTCAATATTCAGAGAAAGCCTGAAAGCCTGAAATAAGACAATGTGAATTTATAAATCTAAAAGCAAAAGGGAAATAAGCTAGAAGCAAAATTCTGCAAGTGGCATATTTTCCTATAGAAGGAAAAAATAGCACAGAAAATATTTGAGGAAAAGAAGGAAGTCTCAGCAGATAAAGAGATGGAAATTTATGAAAATAAGTGTCATATATAACCATCCTAATGAGAACCATTGAGGCAGGTACTTGGAATAGGAAGCTCACATGCCAGTGCTTACAAGAAGGTATGGTGGTTACAGCAAGGAACAGAATTAGCTTACTCATCAGACAGCTATCAACTTACATCTCAGCCAGGAAACACACTAGCTGGATGGTATAATAAAAACTAGTTCATCTTTCTAAGATCTGTTTTCTTCATGTGTAAAATGAGAATGATAATGTTATCTTCAACAGAGGACAATAGGAAGCTAATAAGATAATAATACACAGAAAGGTGGTCTGAATAAGTGGTTCATTGGTTAAGACCCTTGGGTGTTCTTTTGGAGGACATGGGTTCAATTCCTAGCACCTGCATGGTAGTTCAAAACCAACTGTAACTCTAGTCCAAGGAAATCTGACACTTTCTTCTGACTTCCCCAAGTACCAGGGACACACATGATGTACATACACACATAATGCACATACATACATGCAGGAAAAATTCCCATATATGTAAAAATAAAACAAACAATAATATACAGATAAATTCCTTGAATATAAGGAGTGACCAATAAATGTAGAGATATCAATGCAGAAAATGTTCACTAAAATTGTATCAGTAATAACATCATAATGGTGGAATTCTGAGAGAGAGAGAGGAAGAGAGAGGGAGAGAGAGGGAGAGAGAGAGATATCTTTATTTTCTCTAGTTACTTTGTTTCATTTTATTTACATCTTTTTTGAAGTGTAACTGAGATATAATAACTACCCATATAAATATATGACTTATGGCTTAGGGAGATGGCCCAGTGGGTAAAGCACTTGTCATGAAAATGTAAGAACCTAAGATGAAGTCTCCCAAACCTAGATCAGCCTGGTAGTAGATACCTGTGTTGTTAAGTGTTCCTCTTATTAGATGGAAGACAGAAACAGGGATCCCTGGAAACTTACAGACTTCCTAACTTTATGTACGTAGTGGTGAACAATAAGAGACCCTGGCCTTAACCAATGTATAACATTAGGATAAACACCTGGGGTTTTCATCTGACCTTCATATGTACCTCATATATATCATTCACACAAATTATGTGAAATAATTATATATAACATATAAACTATAAAGTATACAGTTTGAAAATGCTTGATGTCAATCACCCTCCAAACTTCTTTTTGTTATAAAACCATTGATCTGCTAGTAACTCATATTTCTGTTTTATTTATTGAAGGCAATTTTAAAACAATATTTTATGGCTAGGTTCAGTCACACATGCCAGTAATTCCAGAAGTCAGGTGGACACAATGAAGAGGAACAGAAGTTCAACTAAGATCTGTTTTCTTCATGTGTAAAATGAGAATGATAATGTTATCTTCAACAGAGGACAATAGGAAGCTAATAAGCTAATAATACACAGAAAAGTGGTCTGAATAAATGGTTCATTGGTTAAGACCCTTGGGGGTTCTTTTGGAGGACATGGGTTCAATTTCTAGCACCTTCACGGTGGCCATATTCATTAGAGGCCAGCTTAGGATAGATGAAACCCTGTCTCAAAAAACAAAAACACACAAAACTCAGTAAATTAACATCTTCTTTTGTTCTCCTCATCTGTTCTTCCCTGACCATATTCCATGGCAAAAGTCAGGCAATAAATACTGGCACAATACTATTAGCTGTGGCACAAGCTTTACTCAATGATCACCAGTTTGTTGGATGTCTCTTAAGATTCAAACTTTTGAGGTAGTTGGTGTTTAATGATTTCATTTACATATATAATTATTCATAATGGGTCGCATATTTCCATACCTGTTTATAATGTATTTTGATCATATGTAGGTACTGCTCCTCTCTCTTCTCCTTCTTCTACTCTGACTAATTCCCTTCCTCTTCCCAGCTAGCTCTCCTACTTGAATGACTGGTGTGTGTGTGTGTGTGTGTGTGTGTGTGTGTGTGTGTGTACACCAATGAATTTTACTAGAGTTGCTAGCATGAACGTGAGCTGAACATTTGTTTCCAGGAGCATATGCACCTTGCTAGTGGCTGAACCACTCAAAAAACTCTCTTTCTATCACCTATCAACCATTAACTGTCTACAAATCCTCAAGGAGAGGCAAAGCCCCCGTGAGTTACTCCATCACTCTATTCTGTATGATATGGTATTGGTAGATCCAATTTTCTGAAGATTTTGTGAAGATACATAGTCACTGTGAGATCAGTTACAACATGTCTGGCAGCATGACATGCTGCTGTCTCTTTTTGTTTCCCACATTCTTTCTATCTTTTACCAAGATATTCCTTAAGCCTTGGAGGGGATAATGTAGATGTCCTATACATGGCTGGATATTCACCTATCATTTTGTCTCCTATGTGTCACTGTAGTCAGTATTGGTCCAGTGAAAAAAAGGAAATTTATTTGTAAACAGCTTACAACGGCACTACTCTGTGGATATAAACATCAGTTCGAAGTCAATTGGATGGTTACAACATATCTACTTAGCAAAACAACAATAATAGCTTCCTCACTATGGCCTGTGAACTCCCCAGTCTTCAGCTTCTCACCAGCTTTACTATAGCACTTAGCTACTTCCATAAAAGAATTACTACCATTGGACCAGTGGCCCGTCAGCTTTGTTGCATCTTGCCTGGTCAGTTAATTTTGTTGCGCACAGGTCTACACCTGAGTAATACTGTTGATGACATTTTTTCCCAGAAACCTCTGGCCAACACATGGGAAGTTTCTAGTCAATTCTAGCTTGATTTCTGCATGTCCTGAGACCAAAATGTGTGGCATCTTCAGCAAAAGTAAAAGCTCACCAGTTTTGCTTGTACTTTTTTACAGGTAGCTCTATAGAAATTTATCCCATGTAAACATTAGTAAATATCACCATAGTAGAGTAACAGAACTGCTAGTTGGACATTTTTGTAACAATGTACCATTTTGGTTTTCAGAGAAAAATCCAAACACAAGCATCACACTATATTTTTCATTTTAAAAACTTTTTGTGGCAGTTTGTGTGTGTGTGTGTGTGTGTGTGTGTGTGTGTGTGTGTGTGTGTGTGTGTGCTGCGCTTGTGTGAAATGTTCTGGGTCCTAAAAACCATGAGTAAAAATTCTTACTAGAAGTGCCTTTAACTAAAAGCCTTTCTCTACGTCCTTTCAACTCTTGTTCCTCATCTAGAAATCCCACAACAACAAACCAACTTTATTTGTAACCTAAAAATGACAAATGGTAGAACTATCAAAGTAATTTGGGCAAAGAATGTGCTATAGAATATTGCTACTCATTGTGCTTTCAGGAATGCTGGTGTGAAATGCAGAATCTCACTAATGTGTAATCATCTTGACGATCCATATACATGCTAGAGCTTAAGATGCTTTTATTCTTGAGACATGTTCCAATAAAGATTAGGATGAAAAATGTCAGTACAGTGAAGTGGAAACTTCTAGTTTCTTAAAAAGTCAGTTATGTCAGATGGTGTTTTGCTGAGGCAGACACACGAAGGAGTGTTTTCCTGAAGTGGACACAAGTGAAATGAGGTTTTGCTAAAGCAAACACATCAAAGGACATGTGATGTTAAGAAGGACCCAACAGATGATGGATGATGCTGAATGGTATTGGTAAGCCTTACCATTGTTTATTGGTCATCATTTGTTGGAACCCATAGAGAGAAACACACCAAAAAACTTCTGGTGGCTTCTTGCTACTTCCTTGGACTCAGGCTGACTGGCAAAGTGATGTTAACTGATACAGACTCATGTGGAGTTTTGCTAAGACAGACTCACGTCCAGAGGCAAGACACATAGAGAACACATGATGTGTGGAGGACGTATAAATAGGACTTGATGAAGAGTGACAGGGACTTGCTTGCTCGCAGAGCTATCTTTGCAATGCCTCTTGGTCTCCCGACATCACTGATCTTCTTCTCTTCATTAAGAGGCATGATAGAGAATGTCCCTGGTATCCCTGTGTACTGGCTAGTTTTGTGTCAACTTGACACAGCTGGAGTTATCACAGAGAAAGGAGCTTCAGTTGAGGAAATGCCTCCATGAGATCCAACTGTAAGGCATTTTCTCAATTAGTGATCAAGGGGGAAAGGCCCCTTGTGGGTGGGACCATCTCTGGGCTGGTAGTCTTATATAAGAGAGCAGGCTGAGCAAGCCAGGGGAGGCAAGCCAGTAAAGAACATCGCTCCATGGCCTCTGCATCAGCTCCTGCTCCCTGACCTGTTTGAGTTCCAGTCCTAACTTCCTTTGGTGATGAACAGCAGCATGGAAGTGTAAGCCGAATAAACCCTTTCCTCCCCAACTTGTTTCTTGGTCATGATGTTTGTGCAGGAATAGAAACCCTGACTAAGACACCCTGGTAGTCCAGCTTCCTCCTGCTGACTCATGACAATTTGACTGAGGCCTGAATGTCTCTGCTAAGCCACTGCTGCTGAATCATGTTTGCTATTCCAAAACTACCAAACTGGACTGCTGGTATATTCACGAAGCACTTTCGGATGGATAGAGTTGCCACTGATGATTCCTATGAATTGAACTGTTGAATGCAGATAAGATTTGTTCCAAAAAACAATTCCTAAATAGGTCCCTCCCTCATAGACTAATAACCTTTCGTTTCCACAACTCCTGGTGATGGATGGTCTAGAAGAGATGTTAAATTGTTTAATAATCATTATTAAAAATAGGGTTGAGAAAAAATTTAAGCCTACAGTACAGTCCTGTAATCCCAGCTACATATAAGACTAAAACAGAAAGATTACAGTTCAAGGCCTCCAAGGCTACACAAGGGCGATTGCCTAGGGAACTTAGTGATACTGTCTCAAATAAAAATGAATAAATGAATGAATAAACAAATAAATAAACAAACGAATAAGGGCCAGAAATGTATGTCAGTGTTTGCGCTCTTATCTAGGATGTGTGAGGCCTAGTTTCACTCCCTATATTCATAAACAGTAAGAACAAATATATTTTAAACATGTGTTTCTTTGTCGTATTAAAAGGATAATCAAATCCAATTATAGCAGGCAATTAGGCAGCAGCTGACAAAAGAAACTTTTTAGGAGACCAAAAGTAAGTAGGAAAGTAGGAATTAATTTGGTGCAGTGAAGAAGCTCATAACTTAGAATGTGCACTGGGAATTTTTGTTAAAAGATACTCAATAAGCTTATAACTTGGATCCATCATTTTTGGAAGAGGGTAGGGGGCAAAAACAAATGAGAAATGAATTGGAAATGTATGTATGAATATTCAAAATTTACTCTCATGCATACAGATGCATCTTGTAATCACAGAAAATCATTAGCCAAGACCTACTTCATAAGCCAGAAGCTGTATCCTACTCTTTGGCTGAAAACATTGGAATTTCTTCAGAATCAGGAAAAGCAAATGAGATTTTTTTTAAAAAGCATGAATTACAAAGCCAAATATTAGTTGACAAATCTTTGAATACTAATGTACAACCTTGACTCTACATTCTGAGCAAAAAGCCTTACAACCAGATTATTGCCGTCCAATAAGAAATTGGAATTGAGTTTCCTAGGTAAACATAGCTTGAAAGAAAAGATTCCCACATAACATCTGAGGTCTCCACTGGACCATGTGACCATTTCATGGTGAATAACTCTGGACTTCACACTATGCTTATACACAGAAATCATAAACAAAGGATTTTGCTCATCAAACAGATAACTATAATCACTGGATTACTGAGGAAAGCTCTTGAATATGAGAAAAAATGAAAGAGTAAAAGAAACTTTAAAAAAAAACTAGGAATGGGAGAAATATAACAATAGTATCAGACCTATAAAGCAAATACAAAATGTTATAAAAAAATAAGAAAAAACTAAAATCCAATAAGTTTCATTGAGTGTGAAACTTAACAGAAATAAACAGTTAATTGTATAGAAAATTAAGCTAATAGTTATAACTTGGTGAAGAGAAGTTCAATATAATGTAGAAAAAGTAAAGCAAAAATATACAAAATAGAATAGTAATAATGAGAATTTAAAAACCAGAAAATATTAGTTGTATACTCTCAATAGAAAAGGTAAAATATCTGAATCATTGTTAGTTTAAGCACTCTGGAAATCAATCTGGCAGTTTCTCAGAAAGTTGCAAATAGTTCTATCTGAAGACCCAGCTATACCACTCCTGGGCATATACCCAAAAGATGCTGAACCATCCTACAAGGACACATGCCCCAGTAGTAGCTTTATTGGTAATAACCAGAAACTGAGAATATTCCAGATGTCCCTCAACTGAAGAATGGATACAGAAAATGTGTTGTATTTACACAATGGAGTACTACTCAGCTATTAAAAACAGTGACTTCATGAATTTTGCAGGCTGATAGATGTAAATAGAAAATATCATCCTGAGTGAGGTGACCCAGACCAAAAAGGACATGAATGGTATGTACTCACTGATAAGTGGATATTAGCCATAAAGTACAGAATACTCATATGCCTTTCAGACTCAAGGAAGTTAAACAAGAAGGAAGGTCCAAGCAAGGATGCTTAGAAGGCAAAGGATGTAAGGGAATTGGACTGGAGAGTGGAGAGGTAGGGGGATGGGGAGGCAGAACCATGTATGGGGAAAGACAGGAGAGAGGCCCAGAGTATCAGGAGAATAAATGAAAATCTGCAGCTGCCTGGTGGGGTGGGTGGGGGTGCAGAATCTTTAGAAAGTCCCAGAGACCTGCAATGGGGAGGCTCCCAGGAGTCATTGCAGGTCACCTTATCTGAGATGTCTAACAGGGAGGACATTGAACCTGAAGAGGCTACCTCCTATAGTCGGGTATGACCCGCAGTGGAGGGATAAGGACACCAACCCACACACAAAACTTTCTACCCAAAATTTGTCCTGTTTAGGGGACTTTTGGGATAGCATTTGAAATGTAAATGAAGAAAATATCTAATAAAACAATGAAGAAAAAATTTTTTAAAAGGTATAAAGGCACAAAGATGGACCAGAGACTGAAGAAATGGGCAAACAATACCTAGCCCAACTTGAAACACATCCCATGGGCAAGCACCAATCCCTGACACTATTAATGATACTCTGTTATGCTTGCAGACAGGAGCCTAACATACCTGTCCTCTGCAAGGCTCTACCCATCAGCTAACTGAAATAGATGCAGCTTCCCACAGCTAAACATTGGACAGAGGTCAGGGACTCTTATGGAAGAGTTATAGGAAGGAATTAAGGTCGTGAAGGGGTTGGGGTTCCAGTAGGAAGATGAAAAGAATCAATTAACCTGGACCCAGGGGAGCTCTCAACACTAAGCCACCAACCAAAGAACATGCACAGGCTGGACTGAGGCCCAAGTTCATATGTAACAGACATGCAGCTCAGTCTCCATCTGGGTCCCATAACAACTGGTGTGGGGGACTGACTGTGGGATCTGTACCCCAACCGGGGTGTCTTTTCAGGTCTCAGTGGGAGAAGATGAGCCTAATCTGGCAGAGACTTGATGCACCAGGGTAGGGGGAAACCATGGGTGGGGCACCAACTCAGAGGAAAAGGGAAGGGAGAGAGGGGGAGGACTCTGATGGGAGATCAGAAGGGGGCCAGCATTTGGAATGTTATTAATTAATTACTTTAGAAAATAGTATTAGAAGTAAAAAAAATTATCAATAAACAGTATAAAATAATTTCTTGGACCTTTAGGACATGAATCTACTTATTAAACAGGACCACAGAGTGTCTAGTATAATGATTATAAAAAGGTCCAATGCCAGAGTAAAGCAATGAAACCTCACACCCACACCATTACAGAATAAAACAAGATCCCATAATCAGCCTCCAAACGCTGACACCATTGCACACACTAGCAAGATTTTGCTGAAAGGACCCTGATATAGCTGTCTCTTATGAGGCTATGCCGGGGCCTAGCAAACACAGAAGTGGATGCTCACAGTTAGCTATTGGATGGATCACAGGGCCCCCAATGGAGGAGCTAGAGAAAGTATCCAAGGAGCTAAAGGGATCTGCAACCCTATAGGTGGAACAGCATTATGAACTATCCAGTACCCCCCGGAGCTCGTGTCTCTAGCTGCATATGTATCAGAAGATGGCCTAGCCGGCCATCATTGGAAAGAAAGGCCCATTGGTCTTGCAAATTTTATATGCCTCAGTACAGGGGAACACCAGGGCCAAGAAGTGGGAATGGGGGGGAAGGGGAGTGGGGGGGAGGGTATGGGGGACTTTTGGCATAGCATTGGAAATGTAAATGAAGAAAATACCTAATTAAAATAAAATAAAATAAAAACAATATACTCTAAAAGTTTCCATAAGGAAAGATAAAGGGGTGCTACATTCCAAAATTCTATGGAAATTTTTCTTTAAATGTTTTTATTTTGAAAAATTTCAACCTACATAATAAGAAAAAGACGAATAAAAGGAATACTTACATATCATCCACTTAGATTTTATAGTTATTATCATTCTACTGCATTTGTACAATTTCAATAAGGTTGTAAGTGGGCTCGTGGATAAGGAAAAGAGTAAAGGGAAAGGAACTCCCAGAGTGGCACCTGTATGGCAGACTAAGAAGTCATGAAGTTGCACAATTGTTTAGAGACAGGAGAGCAGCTTCTCTTGCCAGGCAGCTTCCCTAGAGTGACATCATCTTTAAACCTGACACACTGCCAAGATGCCTCCAAAATACAGGACAACATGAAAGTCCAAATATTTCCAATTGCTTCATTTTGGGAGCAACGTAGGCTCCAAGCAGATTGGCATACACTTCCGAGAAGAGGCTATGGTGCTGATGAACATCACTGTCATAGGCCAAGCCATGAGCAGGCATCTGGAAAACAACCCAGCTCTGAAGAAACTGTTGTTTCATATCCAAGGAGAATGCAGAGTTTGTGTTCACTAAAGACTTTACAGAGACATGCTGGCAATTAGGTGCCAACTGGCAGCCATACATGTGCCATAATCCCATGTGAAGTCACTATGTCAGTCCAGAGCACTGGTCTTGGGCCCCAGAAGACTCCTTACTTTAAGGTCTTAGGCATCGCCACTGAAATCTCCAGGGTACCGTTGACATTCTGAGTGCTGTGCAGCTGATGAAGACAGAAAACAAAGTGGAGGCTGATGAAGCCACACTGTTTGAACATGCTGCTTTGGACTGATCATCCAGCAGGTGTTTTACAATTGCAGCCTCTATAGCTCCAAAAGTGTATGACATCATAAAGGAAACTCTGCAGTCTTGCTTCCTGAAGGGTGTCATCATTGTTGACAGTGTGTCTGCAGACTGGTTACCCAAATGTTGCCTCTATTATCAATGGATAGAAGCAGATCCTGCCTTAGCCTGTGGAAACTGAGTACACCTGCCCACATACTGGAAAAAGTCAAGGCCTCCTGGGATAACATCTGCATCCATGGTTACAGACTCTGTGACTGCTGCCACCACTGCTGTTCCTGCTGCTGCAGCCCAAGCCAAGGAATCAGATGAGGATGTGGGATTTGGCCTCTTTGACTAATCCCCTTAAAGCAACCCACTCAGCCAGCTTAATTTGAGAAACATGGAAATAAAGACTCCTTGACATAGGAAAGAAACAAAGGAGAAGGAGAAAAGAAGGGAAGAAAAGGGAAAAAGGAAGGAAGGAGGAAGAAAGGGAGGGAGGGAGGAGGAAGGAAAGGAACAAAGAAATAAACAAATGTAGGGCTATATAAGAGAGGAAACAGCTAAAAATGTTGAAAGTGGTCTCTTCTAAAACTAGGATTTAGAAGTCCATAATGCATTTTCTTATGGTTACCTTGGCTTTTCAAAGTATGCAAATATTTTACTTTGATTAAAGAAAAATGACCCAGGACTTCGACTGCATTTTCTTCTATTCCTTCTCATAACTACAAAGAAACTCCCTGGAAAGTGTGTGTAAAGCATAATAGGCCAGCTTTGGAAGGCAGAGAAAAGGAAGACTAACTAGGGATTTTGTAGCTGAGGAACAACACAGTGGTAAACTTCTTGAGATTTCTCTTTGTATCATATATCACAGCCTCAAAGAAGAACCGGCAATACAGAAATACCACATGGGCTTAGGCAAAATGGAACCACCAACTAAAGCTTCATTAACCAAAGGGCAGAGAAAGCCTTAATAGGAAGGAAAATTTTGGACAACTACTACACTTTTCAAGCAACAAACCCCATATAATGCTAATGTTCTCCATTACCCATGCCAACAAAGGCCAAGCAGGAAACATCAACTCCTACTTTTCTAATGCTATAAAGAACAGTCCTCAAATATCTATTAGAGTATCAGGGAAGTCCATGCAAAACGTTTGGATTTTACCCTTGCCAAGGAGGCAATGAACCTCTCTCATTAGAAGTCATCATCAGAAGAGACTTTGACAGTAATAAGATGCCTCTCTCCCCTCTTTCCATTGGGGTTGTCAAAGAGAAGTCAACCTGTGTGCAGTAATAAAGCAGTCCTCTTTTTCCCCACCCACAGAGTTATCAATAGAGGCCTAGGATGGAGCTAAAAATTCTATTCTTGTACAATAATGAAGATCTTCACATTGGACATCAACATAGGATAAGGGGAGAATAAAGTTTTTTTTTTATCTCAACCTGATATTCTACTTTCATTGGCATAATGTTGTTTACAATGTCATATAAACATAACATGTAAATCAAATTCAAAGTTTCATAACATATTAGAAAATGTTTCCAAATTTTATTCATGCCAGGAAACAGGAAGATATGAAACTGAGTGATTAGAGACAGCCAATAGATGACGATGCTGACATATTACAGAGTTTAGAAACGTTTGAGAGATTATTAGCAATGTGTTAACTTCCTATCACTGTAATACATACTTGAAACAATTTGAAAAGTGAAAATGTGCATTTTGAATTATGGGTTCAAACTTTCAGTTCATGATAGGCTGGCTTTGTTCTCTTAGTCCTACACAGAGGGATAATAAAATAGTTATGGGTATGGTAACAGAGAAGGGCATCCTTGTGAAGATACAAAACCGAGGGGAATAGTCAATATATACTAATAGTTCATCAAACTAAGAGACCATCAGCAATCCAACACTGAAATAATCCATGAAGAAATTAGATCCCCTGTGACCCAATAATTTGCCCAAAGCCTCATTCACTTGTTGCATTATGGAACACAGCTTCAATACGTGGGCCTCTGAATACACTTCAGATGTAAATTATAATAACAGTCATCACAACCAAGGTTCAACAGACACTTGAGAACTCTTTGGGGAGAAACATGGGCCTGAAAAAAAAATAATAGAAATTATCAGTAAAGAAATATGCCTTATTGTAAGAGTAACTTTTATTTCCTCTGAACACCATGAACTAAAGTACACTGACTACAGGAAACTGAATGGAAGTCCATTCAACTGAGCTGCTCTGCACTCAACTTACTCAATCTCTCACTGTACCTCTCTTAAATAGCTTCCTTTCCTGTGCTGTTCTCATGAGAGTTGGGTGTATATTCTCTCTGACTCATCCTGTCAAATCTTTCTCTGACTTGTTACTTTGTCTGCCACTCAATTAGAACTCACATTCAAACATGGCCACTTTCTTCAATAAACTAACCTTACTTTTAACATTTAAGATTAAAGGTGTGTACTAAGGGTATGTCTGTATTCCAGCCGGATCATACCATAATACAGGTTGTCTCTGCATTCCGGCCAGATCATATAGACCTAAAAGGCCTTTAGATATGATCCTTTGCCAGAACAGCCATGTTGCTTAATTAAAATTTCTCTACAACATATAAAGATGGAAATTTTAGAACTCAAATTTCAGTTATTAAAATTAATTAATTAATTAACAGGCTAAATAAATGTAGTTAGATAAAGGAAAGGATTTATGAACTAGAACATGAAACAATAGGAAATGACTAATTTAAACAATATAAAAATACACTGACAAATAATAAACAAACCTGTGGACTTGGAGGGCTCTAACAAAAGATCTAGCTATTTGAATTAAAATATTGAAAGAAGGAAATAAAGTAAAACTAAAAATTTTCTCAAAAAACAAATAATGGTTGCAAACATCCTTAAATGCCATAAAGACAATAACTTATAGATTCAAGAAAGTGAGTAATCTCCAAAAAGGGCAAGCTTAAATCCATAAGAACAAAGTGAGGGACAAATTACTCCTTCCTTATAGTGATGATTTAAGAAACAGCATATTTCTTATTAGAAACCATAGACATCCAAACAAAATGGTACATTTGAAAGTGCTGAAATGTGAACATTATTAACCTAAAACCCTACATCCAGAACAAATGTTGACTCAGGAATTGGGTTGATCAAAGCAGTATTGGATTTAAAAGAGAGTAAGAGAAGTTTGTCACTAGCAGTCTTACATAAGTTATAGATCTAGACACAGTGGCACAGACCTTCAATCCAAACACTAGGAGACAGAGGCAGGCAAATCTCTGTGAACTCAAGACCAGCCTGGTCTGAGTTCAGGATTTCAAGTCAGTCAAAGCAACATTGTGAAATCCTGTCTCAAAATAAAAAAGAAAGAAAGAAAGAAACAAGCAAGCAAACAAATAAAATCAATACAAAAAATAAGAATGTCTAAAGGGAGTTCACAACAAAGAGAATAGAAAAGGAAAAATATATAGAAAACAAAAAGGAAAAGTATATTGAAAACAAAAACATGTTGATTTATATTCACATTGACTCTCTTGTGTTTTCTAAATTATTTTATAAATTATATTTTAGAATTTGAGATTAAATTATAACTCTACTTGATATGGTTCTAGGTATATGTAGAGAAAATACTTATAACATTGTATTATATGCATTAAAAAGGGGTAAAATTTCTATGGTTAAACTAGTAAAATAGTGTCACTGGCACAAGTAGACTGATAAGTTATGTATGTATGATTTGATAGTAAATGCATGCATCAAAATACTATGTTAAGAAATGTACTAAAAACTACATTTGAGTCACAATTGTAAAAATACAGAATAAATAAATGGGAAAGTTAAGCCATCCCTAGGATATCAATAATTGCACCAAACATAAATGATCTAAACATATGAATAAAAAGATTGAAATAGAAGAAATGATTTAAGAATATGACCTTATGACCCAATTCTATGCTTTATGTAAGACACTCATTTCCACTAAAATGTTACAAATATGTTGGAAATAAACTTAGGAACATATATTCATTCATGTATATGAACATACATATTTTATAAAAACATCTACAAAATAAGGGAAGAATCATATCAGATACAGAAAGCTAAAAATAAAATTGTCAGAGATGAGGGGTGGACGTCAAATAAATTATAAGAAAGAAATAGCAGTCTAAATGTATACCCAACAACAGAGCTGAAAAAGAGAAAAAAACTAAAAGACTCATTGGTATAGAAATAGATAAATCCACAATTATAATTGAATAGTTCAAAATTCAGCCCTTAGCAATTAATAGAATTAGATACAAAATCAATTATGTTCTAAAATTGAACAATATAATTATCCAACAGGATCTAATGGACAGATATAGAAACATGTACCCAAAGAGGGCTGAATATACATACTTTTCAAATGTTTTGAAACATTTCATTATAGACCATATACTAAGACATAAAACAAAGAATTTATACAATACCAAATATATTCTCCAACCAAAATAAAATCAAACAAAAAATCAGTAACAGAAAATTCAAAGGAAATTTTCTAAGCACTAAGAAATAAAGGACATATTTTCACAATAATTCATAAATCAATGAGAAAAACTTAAAAGGCATTAAAGTGCTTTGAACTATA
This sequence comes from Mus musculus, assembly GCF_000001635.26. Classification (NCBI taxonomy): domain Eukaryota; kingdom Metazoa; phylum Chordata; class Mammalia; order Rodentia; family Muridae; genus Mus; species Mus musculus. Next base: position 47,668,714 of record NC_000086.7, read on the forward strand.
CAAATAACACACCAAAATTATAGGCACAGCTTAACAAATTTACAGCACTAACTATTAATAAAAGAAATGTCTCAAATCAATAATGTATGGTCTCACTTCTTGAATGTAGAAAAGGAGAAAATAAGGTTCAAAGCAAGAAAAAAGGAAATACTGAGGACCAGAAGTCCATAAAATTGAAAAGAGAAATAACAAAATCAGTAAAATGGAGAGCTGGTACTTTTAAAAGATCAATAAATTTCATAAATATCAAGAACTGCTGACTCAGGTAAATTGAAAACACACATTTACATACCAAGAATTAGATGGGTATCATTGCATGGGGGGAATCTCATGAGGTCCCACCTGTAGACAAACAGCTACAAGCAACTAATCTTTGCTGGGAGACAGAAAATTAGTCTTTTCCTGGCATGAGGCCCCTAATTGGCTATCCAATACCAAGTTGTCAATCCTAAAATCATATAGACAGAAATAAACCCAATGGGAGAAGTTAGAGAGAGGAAAGCAAAGAGAGGAAATGATGTGATTATATTTCAAGCAAAACTTAAAGCATACAAAATTTCCAGAAGCTTTAAAAATGTAATCCAGGGAACTAGAGTAATGGCTCAGGAGTTAAGAGCACTGATTGCTCTTCCAGACATCCTGAGTTCAATTCCCAGCAACCTCATAGTGGCTCATAACCATCTATAATGAGATCTGTTGCTCTCTTCTGGCCATGCAGGTAGAAGATTATATACATAATAAATAAACAAATCTTTTAAAATGTAATCCAATGTTTCTATTGAATGGTAAATAAATCAAAAATAGCTAAAATATTTTTATTGATTGATTTTGATATTTGACAATTTCATTCATGCACATAATGTATTATCTCTTCTATACCCTCTCTGATCTCCCCTCCTATCCTTATCAACCCCAACCCCTTCCTAGAATCATGACTTTGGGTTGCTTCTGTAACATATTTTGTTGAATCAGGGCCATTGTGTGATTATTGAACTGTAGTATACATTGGAGCCTTATGACATACCAATAGGTATACAACTAATAGCAAACTGATTGCCCCAATCCCTGAATCCATCAGTAGTAAATAGTTCAGAATTGACAAGTAGGACTTCTGTGCCCCCATTCCACCTACGCTCAACTGTTGACATCACATTCTTAGGAAAGCCCAGGGCAGGCATCTGAAACTGCTGGGAGTTGATGATTGCAATGGAAGAGTCTTGTCCAGAAAATGACACTTTATATTTCTTCCCTCTTTCAGATTCTTTCTCCTCCCTCTTCCACAATGTTCCCTGAATCTTATAGGGCCAAGTAGAAAATGTCTTGTTTAGGACTGAACACTTGCCCATCACTTATTCACTTCATCTTTTACAGCCATGGGCCTGTGCATTTACCCACTGGAAAGAGAGGCTTCTCTGACTAATGCAGAGAATAGTGTTTGTCTATGAGTATAAGCAAATATTTAGAAGGCAGGTTGACATTTTGTCAATTTATCTAAACAACAGCAGTAGACCCACCCCTAAGGCCTATGATGTCTTCCACCACGGATTTTGAGCAGTCATGTATTTCCTTCTGTGAGGGAGGTTCCAAATCCAAACAGAGAGGTTGACAAACCTCCCCATCAAAAAATTTTTTAAAGAAACTTGCAACAAGAATAGAAGACAGTTTGCCTCATTTCAAAACTCCCTATAAGCTACAGCTATAAAGACTGTGGCACTGACAGAGAGAGAAGTACATAAGTCAATGGAATAAGATAAAGAAACCACAAGTAGTATCTCTCTCTCTCTCTCTCTCTCTCTCTCTCTCCCTCTCTCTCTCTCTCTCTCTCTCTCTCTCTCTCTCTCTCTCTCTCTCCCTCTCTCTCTCTCTCTCTCTCTCTCTCTCTCTCTCTTTCACACACACACACACACACACACACACACACACACACACAAATCTGATGTTTAACAAAAACAATGAAAATAATTCAGTATCGATTATGACCTTAAATGAACATAAAACCAGGAACCCTTTAAGAACACAAAATAAACTGTTACAACTAAGATAGATAAAAGCACATTTCACAAAAGGAAAGCTGATATATTGGAATTCAACCAATGCAGAACTTTCTCTCTGTGAATGACCCTTCTACAAGAATGCAAACTTGTAACGACAGAACCAGAGAAATCATTTGCAAAGTACAACCTCAAAAGTCAAAGATGGGAAGCACATTCATAATAACTGCCTGTTCTTTATATTGTTCCTCTGAAATTTTATCCTTGACATTTTCTATACCCTACACACACACACACACGCACACACACACACACACACACACACACACACACACACACACACACATTCTCCATGGTGACTACTCAAGGATCAAGTATGGAAAGCTGGCTAATTCAAGTTGCATTGCAGCTTGCCAATGGATTTTGTTTGGCTGGCTTACCAGACTGTTATCAAACTTGATAACCCTGCCTTAAGCTGATATAGGGTATATCAGTCCAGCCAAAATCATCCATTTATATAACTTTTCCCATCCTACAAATGTTCTGAATGTGATTCTTGGTGTTGATGACTCTTTTTAAAAGCAATATCTATAGCCAAACAAAATTCCTACACTCTGAATTACAGCCAACATCTTATCTCTTTTAGACTAATAGGTACCTCTACAGCCAGCATAGACAGTTCAGATCCTCCAACTCAAACTTTATCTTTCTACTTCCCCCTTCCCTGACAGTTAAGCCAAGATCCAACATTGATACCTATTCTCTAGATTTTCATACCACTGCTTAGAGATCCTATAAACTCTCAAGTGTGTGCCTTCTTCTTCCCTTCTACTACCATGTTTTTCCAACAGGACTAAAGCAGTTTTTTCTTTGTATAACTTGATTCTAATTTACAATAACTAGTCAGTCCTATTAGCTACTTTACTACATGACTGTAATGCCAGACAAAATATATTTAAATATTTTGTTTTTGAAATTTATTTCCTACCAGAGGATCCCGCAATACCTCTCCTGGACATATATCCAGAAGATGTCCCAACCGTTAAGAAGGACACATGCTCCACTATGTTCATAGCAGCCTTATTTATAATAGCCAGAAGCTGGAAAGAACCCAGATGCCCCTCAACAGAGGAATGGATACAAAAAATGTGGTACATTTACACAATGGAGTACTACTCAGCTATTAAAAACAATGAATTTATGAAATTCTTAGGCAAATGGATGGATCTGGAGGGTATCATCCTGAGTGAAGTAACCCAATCACAAAAGAACTCAAATGATATGTACTCACTGATAAGTGGATATTAGCCCAGAAACTTAGTGTACCCGAGATATAAGATACAATTTGCAAAACACATGAAACTGAAGAAGAACGAAGACCAAAGTGTGGACACTTTGCCCCTTCTTAGAATTGGAAACAATCACCCATGGAAGGAGTTACAGAGACAAAGTTTGGAGCTGAGACAAAAGGATGGACCATCTAGAGACTGCCATATCCAGGGATCCACCCCATAATTAGCCTCCAAACGATGACACAATTGCATACACTAGCAAGCGTTTGTCGCAAGGACCGTGATATAGCTGTCTCTTGTGAGACTAGGCCGGGGCCTAGTAAACACATAAGTGGATGCTCACAGTCAGCTATTGGATGGATCACAGGGCCCCCAATGGAGGAGCTAGAGAAAGTATCCAAGGAGCTAAAGAGATCTGCAACCCTGTAGGTGCAACAACATTATGAACTAACCAGTACCCCGGAGCTCTTGACTCTAGCTGCATATGTATCAAAAGATGGCCTAGTCGGCCATCACTGGAAAGAGAGGCCCATTGGACACACAAACTTTATATGCCCCAGTACAGGGGAACACCAGGGCCAAAAAGTGGGAATGGGTGGGTAGGGGAGTGGGGGGGATAGGGTATGGGGGACTTTTGGGATAGCATTGAAAATGTAATTGAGGAAAATACATAATAAAAAAATATTTTAAAAAAAATAAATTTATTTCCTAATTGAAAATTTCTTACATGAATGTGATGTTTACAGATCACATCCATTACTACCTTCAAGTCCTCCAGGACCACAACCTCACCTTCCCCTTTCAGTTTCACATCTTCATTTGCTATAACTTGGAGTAACTGAAGAAGTCAGGAAACTAGCGGCATGAGTATGAGAGAAAGAAAGAGTTTAAGGGATTAAAAATGGTACAACACGGTTAGTCTTCATTTATATTATCATATCTTTTGTTGTTAGTAACTTTTAATTTGCCTGCAAGGTAATTGGTTTCACAGTGCCATTTTATGTTTTCTTTAATTAATTAATTAATTAATTAACACTCCATATTTTATTCCCCCCAACACTATCCACCCTCCGACTATTGCACATCCCACAATTCCTCCCCACCCCTCTGTCTCCATGTGGATGTCCCAACAGACCCACCCCACCTGACCTCTAAACTCCCTGGGGCCTCCAGTCTCTTGAGGGTTAGGTGCATCATCTCTGAATGAACACAGACCCAGAAGTCCTCTACTGTATGGGGGGGGGGTGCTCATAGCAGCTGGAGTATGCTGTCTGTTTGATGATCCAGTGTTTAAAAGATCTCAGGAATCCAGGTTAATTGAAACTGCTGGTCCTTCTCCAGGATCGCCCTTCTCCTCAGCTTCTTTCAGCCTCCCCTAATTCAAAAACAGGGGTCAGCGGCTTCTGTCCATTGGTTGGGTGCAAATATCTGCATATGACTCTTTCAGCTGCTTGTTGGGTCTTTTGGAGGGCAATCATGATAGGTTACTTTTTGTGAGCTCTCCATAGCCTCAGTAATAGTGTCAGGCCTTGGGATCTCCCCTTGACCTGGATCCTACTTTGAGACTGTCACTGAACCTTCTTGTCCTCAGACTCCTCTCCATTTCGATCCCTGTAGTTCTTTCAGACAGGAACAATTATGGATCAGAGTTGTGACAGTGGGATGACAACTCCATCCCTTACTTGATGTCCTGTCTGCATGCTGTAGGTAGAGCCTATGAGTTCCCTTTCCCTACTGTCAGACATTTCATCTAAGGTCCCTCCCTTTGAGTTCTGGGAGTGTATCACCTCCCAGGTCTCTGGTGCATTCTGGAGGGGTCCCCTAACCTCCTATCTCCTGAGGTTGTTTGTTTCCATTCTTTCTGCCTTCCCTCCGTTGCTGGGTCTTCAGGTAGATCTATTTCCAATTTTCTGAAGAGCCTCCAGATTGATTTGCAGAGTGGTTGTATGAGTTTGCAATCCCTCCAGCAATGGAGGAGTTCCACATCCTCTCCAACATGTGTTAGTACCTGTGGCTTTGATCTTAGCCATTCTGTTTGGCATAAGGTGTAATCTCAGGGTTGCTTTTATTTTCATTTCTCTGATCACTAAGGACTTTGAACATTTCTTTAGGTACTTTTCAGCCTTTCGAGATTCCTCAGTTGTGAAACCTCTGTTCAGTTCTATACCCAATTTTTTGATTGGGTTGTTTGGTTTTTTGGTGATTAGGTTCTTGAGTTCTTTATATATTTTTAATATTAGCCCTCTACCAGATGTGGGGTTAGTGAAGTTTTTTCCCAATCTGTAGATTGCCAGTTTGTCTTACTGCTTATGCCCTTTGCCTTACAAAAGTTTAACAGTTTCATGAGGTCCCATTTATCAGTTCTTGATCTTAGAGCATGAGCCATTAGAGTTCTGCTTAGGAAATTTTCCCTGTGCCAATGAGTTCAAGGTTCTTTCCCAATTTCTCTTCTATTAGATTCAGTGTATCTGGTTTTATGTTGAGGTCCTTGATCAACTTAGACTTTAGCTTTGTACAAGGTGACAAATATGGGTCTGTTTTCATTTTTCTACGTATAGACAGCCAGTTAGACCAGCACCATTTATTGAAGATGCTTTCTTTTTTCCATTGTATAGTTTTGGCTTCTTTGTCAAAGATCAAGTGACCATAAGTGTGTAGTTTTATTTCTGGGTCTTCAATTCTATTCCATTTATCAACATGTCTGTCTCTGTACCAATTACATGCAGTTTTCACCAGTATTGCTCTTTAGTAAAGCTTGAGGTCAGGGATGGTGAGTCCCCCAGCCATTCTTTTATTAAGAATTGCTTACACTATTTCCGAATGAATTTTAGAATTTATCTTTCCATGTCTTTGAAGAATTGTGTTGGGATTTTGATGGGGATTGCACTGAATCTATAGATTGCCTTTGGTAGAATGGCCATTTTTACCATCTTAATTCTGCCAATCCATGAGCATTGAAGATCTTTCCATTTTCTGAGATCTTCTTCAATATCTTTCTTGAGAGACTTGAAGTTATTGTCATACAGGTCTTTTACTTTTTTTGGTTAGAGCTACACCAAGATATTGTATTATACTATTTGTGATTATTGTAAAGGAAGTTGTTTCCCTAATTTCTTTCTTGGGCTGTTTAATCTTTGTATGAAGGAAGGCTACTAATAAATTTAAATTCATTTTATATCCGGCCACTTTGCTGAAGTTGTTTATTAGCCAATTTGCCAATTTGTATCTCCTTGATCTCTTTTTGTTGTTTTATTTTTCTATCTTGCACTTTGAGTACTATAATGAATAGATATGGGGAGAGTGCGCACTCTTGTTTTGTCCCTGATTTCAGTGGGATTGCTTCAAGTATGTCTCCATTGGCAAATATAGAAGTGGATGTTCACAGTCATCTATAAGATGGAACACAGGGCCCCCAAGCTAGAAAGCACCCAAGGAGCTGAAGGGGTCTGCAACCCTATAAGTGGAACAACAATATGAACTAACCAGTACCCCCAGAGCTCGTATCTCTTGCTGCATATGTAGCAGAAGATGGCCTAGTAGGCCATCACTGGGAAGAGAGGCCCCTTGGTATTGCAAACTTTATTCCCTTCAGTACAGGGGAATGCCAGGGCCAAGAAGCAGGAGTGGGTGGGTAGGGGAGCAGGGCTAAGGGAGGGTATAGGGAACTTTCGGGATAGCATTTGGAATGTATATAAAGAAAATATCTGAGCATTGGCGGGAACCATCTTGGTTCCGGGACGCCTCTGAAAGTAGTCTGCACAGGTGAGAGTGTGGCCTACAGAAGCTAACAGCTTCTGGGACAGGCCAAAGCAACACAGTTTCTGGGAAAGGTACTGTTTTGGGCCTTCATCTTCGGCCATGAGGGAGGTCCAAATGCCAGATATCTATGCACCTTTCCTATAAGAGGAGAGCTTGCCTGCAGAGAGTGCTCTGACCACTGAAACGCAGAGGAGAGAGCTACTCTCCCAGGTCTATTGATAGAGGCTAACAAAATCACCAGAGGAACAATCTCTAAACAGAGACAACTATAACAACTAACTCCAGAGAATACCAGATGGCGAAAGGTAAATTTAAGAATCTTACTAACAGAAACCAAGACCACTCACCATTGTCAGAACCCAGGACTCCCACTTCGCCCAGTCCAGGGCACCCCAACACACACGAAAAGCTAGACCCGGATTTAAAAGAATATCTCATGATGATGGTAGAGGACATCAAGAAGGACTTTAATAACTCACTTAAAGAAATACAGGAGAACACTGCTAAACAGGTAGAAGACATTAAAGAGGAACCACAAAAATCCCTTAAAGAACTGCAGGAAAACAAAACCAAACAGGTGATGGAATTGAATAAAACCATCCAAGACCTAAGAAGGGAAGTAGACAAGAACCCAGGTGCCCCTCAACAGAGGAATGGATACAGAAAATGTGGTACATCTACACAATGGAGTACTACTCAGCTATTAAAAAGAATGAATTTATGAAATTCCTAGCCAAATGGATGGACCTGGAGGGCATCATCCTGAGTGAGGTAACACATTCACAAAGGAACTCACACAATATGTACTCACTGATAAGTGGATATTAGCCCCAAACCTAGGATACACAAGATATAAGATACAATTTGCTAAACACATGAAACTCAAGAAGAATGAAGACTGAAGTGTGGACACTATGCCCCTCCTTAGATTTGGGAACAAAACACCCATGGAAGGAGTTACAGAGACGGAGTTTGGAGCTGAGAGGAAAGTATGGACCATGTAGAGACTGCCATATCCAAGGATCCACCCCATAATCAGGATCCAAACGCTGACACCATTGCATACCCTAGCAAGATTTTATTGAAAGGACCCAGATGTAGCTGTCTTTTGTGAGACTATGCCGGGGCCTAGCAAACACAGAAGTAGATGCTCACAGTCAGCTAATGGTTGGATCACAGGGCTCCCAATGGAGGAGCTAGAGAAAGTAGCCAAGGAGCTAAAGGGATCTGCAACCCTATAGGTGGAACAACATTATGAACTAACCAGTACCCCGGAGCTCTTGACTCTAGCTGCATATGTATCAAAAGATGGCCTAGTCGGCCATCACTGGAAAGAGAGGCCCATTGGACACTGAAACTTTATATGCCCCAGTACAGGGGAACGCCAGGGCCAAAACGGGGGAGTGGGTGGGTAGGGGAGTGGGGGTGCGTGGCTATGGGGGACTTTTGGTATAGCATTGGAAATGTAAATGAGCTAAATACCTAATAAAAAAATGGAAAAAAAAGGGAAGTAGACACAATAAAGAAAACCTAAAGTGAGGCAACGCTGGAGATAGAAACCCTAGGAAAGAAATCTGAACCCATAGATGCGAGCATCAGCAACAGAATGCATGAGATGGAAGAGAGAATCTCAGGTGAAGAAGATTCCATAGAGAACATCGACACAACAATTAAAGAAAATGGAAAATGCAAAAAGATCCTAACTCAAAACATCCAGGAAATCCAGGCCACAATGAGAAGACCAAACCTACAGATGGATAATAGGAGTAGATGAGAATGACGATTTTCAACTCAAAGGACCAGCAAATATCTTCAACAAAGTTATAGAAGAAAATTTCCCAAACCTAAAGAATGACATGCCCATGAGCATACAAGAAGCCTACAAAACTCCAAATAGACTGGACCAGAGAAGAAATTCCTCCCGACATATAATAATCAGAACAACAAATGCACTAAATAAAGATAGAATATTAAAAGTAGTAAGGGGAAAAGGTCAAGTAACATATAAAGGCAAGCCTATCAGAATTACACCAGATTTTTCACCAGAGACTATGAAAGCCAGAAGAACCTGAATAGATGTTATACAGACACTAAGAGAACACAAATGCCAGCCCAGGCTACTATACCCAGCCAAACTCTCAATTACCATAGATGGAGAAACCAAAGTATTCCAGGACAAAACCAAATTCACGCATTATCTTTCCAAGAATCCAGCCCTTCAAAGGATAATAACAGAAAGAAAAAAAAAAAAACAACCAATACAAGGACGGAAACCATGTCCTAAAAAAAGCAAGAATGTAATCCCTCAACAAACCTAAAAGAAGACAGCCACAAGAACAGAAATCCAACTTTAACAACAAAAATAATAGGAAGCAACAATTACTTTTCCTTAATATCTCTTAATATCAATGGACTCAACTCCCCAATAAAAAGACATAGACTTACAGACTGGCTACACAAACAGGACCCAACATTTTGCTGCTTACAGGAAACTCATCTCAGAGAAAAAGATATACACTACCTCAGAATAAAAGTCTGGAAAACAATTTTCCAAGCAAATGATCTGAAGAAACAAGCTAGAGTAGCCATTCTAATATCTAATAAAATTGACTTCCAACCCGAAGTCATCAAAAAAGACGAGGGGCACTTCATACTCATCAAAGGTAATATCCTCCAAGAGGAACTCTCAATTTTGAATATCTATGCTCCAAATGCAAGGGCAGCCACATTCATTAAAGACACTTTAGTAAAGCTCAAAGCACACATTGCATCTCACACAATAATAGTGGGAGACTTCAACACACCACTTTCACCAATGGACAGATCGTGGAAACAGAAACTAAACAGGGACACAGTGAAACTAACAGAAGTTATGAAACAAATGGACTTAACAGATATCTACAGAAAATTTTATCCTAAAACAAAAGGATATACGTTCTTCTCAGCACCTCATGGTACCTTCTGCAAAATTGACCACATAATTGGTCAGAAAACAAGCCTCAACATATACAAAAATATTGAAATTGTCCCATTCATCCTATTAGATCACCATGGACTAAGGCTGATTTTCAATAACAAAAAAAATAATAGAAAGCCAACATTCACGTGGAAACTGAACAACACTCTTCTCAAGGATACATTGGTCAAGGAAGGAATAAAGAAAGAAATTAAGGAATTTTTGGAGTTTAATGAAAATGAAGCCACAACATACCCAAACTTATGGGACACAATGAAAGCATTTCTAAGAGGAAAACTCATAGCTCTGAGTGCCTCCAAAAAGAAACTAGAGAGAGCACACATTAGCAGCTTGATAACACACGTAAAAGCTCTAGAACAAAAGGAAGCAAATTCACCCAAGAGGAGTAGACAGCAGGAAATAATCAAATGCATGGGGCAAAATCAAACAAGTGGAAACATGAAGAACTATACAAAGAATCAACCAAATGAGGAGCTGGTTCTTTGAGAAAATCAACAAGATAGATAAACCCTTAGCCAGACTTCACTAGAGGGCACAGGGACAGCATCCTAATTAACAAAATCAGAAATGAAAAGGGAGACATAACAACAGATCCTGAAGAAATCCAAAACACCATCAGATCCTTCTACAAAAGGCTATATATATTCAACAAAACTGGAGAACCTGTATGAAATGGACAAGTTTCTAGACAGATAGCAGGTACCAAAGTTAAATCAAGATTAGGTTAATGATCTAAACAGTCCTGTATCCCCTAAAGAAATAGAAGCAGTCATTAATAGTCTCCCAACAACAACAACAAAAAGCACAGAACCAGATGGGTTTAGTGCAGAGTTCTATCAGACCTTCAAAGAAGATCTAATCCCAGTTCTTCACAAACTATTCCACAAAATAGAAACAGAAGGTACTCTACCCAACTCATTCTATGAAGCCACAATTACTCTCATACCTAAACCACAAAAAGACCCAACAAAGATAGAGAACTTCAGACCAATTTCCCTTATGAATATAGATGCAAAAATCCTCAATAAAGTTCTCGCTAACCGAATCCAAGAACACATCAAAACAATCATCCATCCTGACCAAGTAGGTTTCATCCCAGGGATGCAGGGATGGTTCAATATACGGAAATCCATCAATGTAATCCAGTATATAAACAAACTCAAAGACAAAAAACACCTGATCATCTCCTTAGATGCAGAGAAATCATTTGACAAAATCCAACACCTATTCATGATAAAAGTCTTGGAAAGATCAGGAATTCAAGGCCCATACCTAAACATGATAAAGCAATCTACAGCAAACCAGTAGCCAACATCAAAGTAAATGGTGAGAAGCTGGAAGCAATCCCATTAAAATCAGGGACTAGACAAGGCTCTCCACTCTCGCCCTACCTATTCAACATTGTACTTGAAGTCCTAGCCAGAGCAATTAGACAACAAAAGGAGATCAAGGGGATACAAATTGGAAAGGAAGAAGTCAAAATATCACTTTTTGCAGATGATATTTTAGTATATATAAGTGACCCTAAAAATTCCACCATAGAACTCCTAAACCTGATAAACAGCTTCAATGAAGTAGCTGGATATAAAATTAACTCAAACAAGTCAATGGCCTTGCTGTATACAAAGGATAAACAGGCTGAGAAAGAAATTAGGGAAACAACACCCTTCTCAATAGTCATAAGTAATATAAAATACCTTGGTGTGACTCTAACTAATTAAGTGAAAGATCTGTATGATAAGAACTTAAAGTCTCTGAAGAAAGAAATTAAAGAAAATCACAGAAAATGCAATGATCTCCCATGCTCATGGATTGGCAGGATCTATATAGTAAAAATGGCTATCTTGCCAAAACAATTGACAATTTCAATGCAATCCCCATAAAAATTCCAACTCAATTCTTCAACAAATTAGAAAGAGCAATCGGCAGATTCATCTGGAATAACAAAAAACCTAGGATAGCAAAAACTCTTCTCAAGGATAAAAGAACCTTTGGTGGAATCACCATGCCTGACCTAAAGCTGTACTACAGAGCAATTGTGATAAAAACTGTGTGGTACTGGTATAGCAACAGACAAGTAGACCAATGGAATAGAATTGAAGACCCAGAGATGAACCCACACACCTATGGTCACTTGATCTTTGACAAGGGAGCTAAAACCATCCAGTGGAAAAAAGACAGCATTTTCAACAAATGGTGCTGGCACAACTGGCAGTTATCATGTAGAAGAATGCAAATTGATCCATTCCTATCTCCTTGTACTAAGGTCAAATCGAAGTGGATTAAAGAACTCCACATAAAACCAGAGACACTGAAACTTATAGAGGAGAAAGTAGGGAAAATACCTCGAAGATATGGGCACAGGGGAAAAATTCCTGAATAGAACAGCAATGGCTTGTGCTGTAAGATCAAGAATCAACAAATGGGATTTGGTCTGGCTTGATCTTGCATAGATCTTGTGCATGATATCACACAACAGCTGTACTTTCCATTTCTACAAGACATGCCTTTCCATGAGAGCTCACATCCGGCCCAGGATTGGTGCTATCACATTTTTCACTCATCTACTCCACTGTCGTACTTTCCCTAGAAGCATAAACAACATTCAACATTGTATTTGCATGCTTTTGAAAGCACCCAATTCACAATAGTCCAATAACTGTTTAAACAGTGCATAATTTTTGAACAAAGGCAATCTTCATTGAACTGATGCCCAAGACTCTTGCAACACAGTTAAAAATACCACATTATAACTTTTGACAGGAGAGTTCATAAAAGTTGGCAGTCATTCACAGATTTCAATAAACTGTTGCTTTGTTGAGTAAGTAACTGAACTGGTCTTCTTCATCCTCTGAAAAACCCTTGTACAAATATCCTACCTCCATTACTGCTAATGTTCTCCTCAATCTTCTCTTGTAGTAATGTATGTTTTAAGAATATCTCTAGCAGATGTTCTGACTTTTATTGGAAACTCTGAGATCAAAAATCTAACCCTCACACACCAAGTTAAATACTATATATCTTCTTGAAAACTACCCAGCTCGAATAGCCAAAAAATGAGACTATTATCTCTCCTGATATATTCACACCTTAGATTATGTGATATCCACCCAATTTTATCTTGTTTTGTAGGCTTTGTGTACATATCTTTGATACTTTTTCCAGCTAAACTCTTCTTCAGAGCAAAGAGTTTTTTTTTTCTGACCTTTGGGTACTTTCCTGAATCTCAAACTTATCAGGTATTTAATGCACGTTTTTAAATGAATATTAAACAAAATCAGATTAGGGGAAGCATTTCAACTAATTATAGATGCACTTGGCATTTGATTATTATCCCCAAAGCCAACTGCTTTGTGAAATTGAAAAAAATGAGAGTCATCTACGGTAATAATTAGGTATTAATTATCCTGATGGTGATTCCCATTTACAAACATTAACATAGAGAGGGGGTTTTCAAAGTCACTGAGAGAAATATATACTTCAGTTTCCATTTCTAAAACTAAAACCACAGAAACCATTTCCATATGGCTTGTTTGGAGGGTGCAGTGATTGCTTCAGCTTCCAACTAAAACTATGTTGGCAACTCAGAAGTATCTCTTCAAACTCTAAGTAGGTCCCCCGGAGCCCTTCTGAGATAAAGAGCTAAAATTTAATTTGCCATTGTGTAACCCAGTCACGGAAAGCAGGAAGGAGCTCACGTTTTCATCCCCTTCATAGTAGACATTTAATTATATGATAATTACTTACAGCTTGCTGCTCAGCTTCTACTTTTATGAAATGTAAATTACACTTCACTCAAAAGTGCAAGATGAGCATTTAAAATACTTCACTAAATGGGTTTTAAAGAAATTTTTGACATTTTCCCCCAGGTCAAGCATTAGAATGGCAATATACCTTTGAAACACACTTTCATTTAGGTACCAGGAAGTTGGTTATTTAATGAATACCTGAAGACAGCAAAACTTCCAAGAAAAGAAAAAAAAAAGAACACAGTGAGTTCTAAACAACCCCAATGGCTTCAATAAAGCCAAAGCCTAGCTCTCAGAATAAGTGAAATATTTTATCAACTATGCCTACAGGTAGACTCATTAACTCAATTTTACTGAAAAGGCTAAAGGACGTTATGATAATTATAACGCTAATATCATTAGGGTTCTAGAGAGAAGACTTGGTGTTTTGAAGTACTTGCTGATCTTGCCGAGGAGAGGAATTTGTTTCCCAGCATCCACATGACGGTTCAAAACCACCTGTAGCTCCAGTTCCAGGAGAATTGTATACTGTCTTCTACCCTCCTTGGGCACCTGAACATATGTGTGCATACACACATGACTGGAAGGTGGAAAAACACACAGACACTTGGACAAAAATAAATCCTTTTGAAAGATTAAATTATTTGAATAACTATGCTTGGAAATAACAGTCAAGTGTTTCTTATTGTACTTCTATAGCACTGTAGTACTATTTCCTCTGATATCAAAATTATGGACCTCTGACAGAAGTCATAAGACTGGGAAAATTATTCCTTTTTCACTACTACATTATGCAGTTTTAGCTTTCCATTACTATGAAGAAAAAAACAATGAGGAACAATCAACTTAAAGGAAAAAGTTTATTGTGGTCCATAGTGATTCCAGTTCCTAGTTACCTGGTTTCATGACTCAGTAGCTGAGGGGATGGTGAGTGTCACTGCAGAAAACCCATGGCAAAGCAAATCTGTTCACTTTATTTTTTTGTCAGAAATTTCTTTTTTTATTAAATATTTTCTTTATTTACATTTCAAATGTTATCCCCTCTCCTAGTTTGCCCTCTGAAAATCCCCTATCCTCCCCCCCCCCCGCTCCCCAACCCACCCACTCCTGATTCCTGGCCAAGGCATTCCCCTATACTGGGGCATATAACCGTCACAGGACCAAGGGCCTCACCTCTCATTGATGACCAACTAGGCCATCCTCTGCTACATATGTAGCTAGAGCCACAAGTCCCTCTGTGTGTTTTCTTTGATTGGTGATTTAGTCTCAGGGTGCTCTGAGGGTACTGGTTAGTTCATATTGTTGTTCCTCCTAGGGGGCTGCAAACCCCTTCAGCTCCTGGGGTACTTTCTCTAGCTCCTTCATTGGGGCCCTGTGCTCCATCTAATGGATGACTGTGAGCATCCACTTCTGTATTAGTCAGTCACTGGCAGAGCCTCTCAGGAGACAGCTATATCAGGCTCCTGTCAACAAGCTCTTGTTGGCATCTGCAATAGTGTCTGGGTTTGGTGGTTGCTTAAGGGACGGATCCCCAGTTGGGGCAGTTTCTGGATGGTCATCCCTTCAGTCTGTGTTCTGAACTTTGTCTCTGTTACTCCTTGCATGGGTATTTTGCTCCCCCTTCTAAGAAGGATCAAAGTATATATAGTTGAGTAGTACTCCATTGTGTAAATGTACCACATTTTCTATATCCATTCCTCTGTTGAGGGACATCTGGGTTCTTTCCAGCTTCTTGCTCCATTCTTATCTCCTTGTACAAAACAAGCCGAAGTGGATCAAGGAACTCCACATAAAACCAGAGACACTGAAACTTATAAAGGAGAAAGTGGAGAAGAGCCCAAATATATGTAAATGGACCACATTTTCTGTATCCATTCCTCTGTTGACAGACATCTGGGTTCTTTCTAGCTTCTTGCTCCATTCTTTTTTTTTTCTTTTTCCAATTTTTTATTATGTATTTTCTTCATTTACATTTCAAATGATAGCCATAAAGTCCTCTATACCCTCCCACCTCAGCTCCCCTACACACCCACTCCCACTTCTTGGCACTAGTGTTCCCCTGTACTGGGGCATATAAAGTTTGCAAGACCAAGGGGCCTCTCTTCCCATTGATGGCAAACTAGGCCATCTTCTGCTACATATGCAGCTAGAGACACGAGCTCTGGGGGTGCTGGTTAAATCATATTGTTGTTCCACCTATAGGGTTGCAGACCCCTTCAGCTCCTTGGGTGCTTTCTCTAGCTCCTCCATTGTGTTCCATCCAATAGCTGACTGTGAGCATCCACTTCTTTGTTTGCCAAGCACTGGCATAGCCTCACAAGAGACAGCTATATCACAGTCCTTTCAGCAAAATCTTGCTGGTGTATGCAATAGTGTCTGCTTTTGGTGGCTGATTATGGGATGGATCCCTGGGTAGGGCAGTCTCTGGATGGTCCATCCTTTCATCTCAAGAACAGAAGCAACAGAAATCAAGGTTTCTTGCTCAATTCTTTTTTTTTTTTTTTTTTTTTTTTGGGTATTTGGTTTTTTGAGACAGGGTTTCTCTATATGGCCATGGCTGTCCTGGAACTCACTTTGTAGACCAAGCTGGCCTCGATCTTAGAAATCCACCTGCCTCTGCCTCCCAAGTGCTGGGATTAAAGGCATGTGCCACCACGCCCGGCTTCTCGCAAAAATTCTTATCTCCTTATACAAAACAAGTCCAAGTGGATCAAGGAACACCACATAAAACCAGGGACACTGAAACTTATAAACGAGAAAGGGGAAGAGCCCAAATATATGGGCACAGGGGGAAAATTCCTGAACAGCAGTGGCTTATGCTGTAAGATCAAGAATCAACAAATGAGACCTCATAAAATTTACTCAATAAAATTCTTGCTAACCAAATCCAAGAACACATAAAAACAATCATCCATCCTGACCAAGTAGGTTTTATTCCAGGGATGCAGGGATGGTTTAATTCTTACTCGCGTTCGCAACTGGCCAGGAAAGACGCAACAAGCCAGAATCTTCTGCAGCAAAGCTTTATTGCTTACTCAGGAGCAAGAGAGGAAGAGCACGGCAGAGAGAGGCAGAGAGGAAGAGAGAGGGGCAGAGAGAGAGAGAGGCAGAGAGAGGGGCAGAGAGGGAGAGAGGCAGAGAGCAGAGGAAGAGAGCAGAGGAAAAGACGAAGAGAAAGAGCCGAAGAGAGGGAGTGCCAGAACCCCGTCCCTTTTAAGGAGAATTATCCTCCACCTAGGACGTGTCATTCCCTGATTGGCTGCAGCCCATCGGCCCACTTGTCATCATGAGAAAGGCAGAGCACATGGCGGGAAAACTGCCCCTGCACATGTGCAGATTATTTACTACTTAGAACACAGCTGTCAGCGCCATCTTGTAATGGCAAATGTGAGTGCGGCTCCCCACATTTAATGTACGGAAATCCATCAAGGTAAACCACTAAATAAACAAACTCAAGGACAAAAACCACATGATCATCAGCTTAGACGCGGAGAAAGCTTTTGACAAAATCCAACACCCATTCATGATAAAAGCCTTGGAAAGATCAGTAATTCAAGGTCCATACCTAACCATGATAAAAGCAATCTACAGCAAACCAGCAGCCAACATCAAAGTAAATGGTGAGAAGCTGGAAGCAATCCCACTAAAATCAGGGACTAGACAAGGCTGTCCACTTTCTCCCTACCTATTCAACATTGTACTTGAAGTCCTAGCCAGAGCAATTAGACAACAAAAGGAGATCAAGGGGATACAAATTGTAAAGGAAGAAGTCAAAATATCACTTTTTGAAGATGATATGATAGTATATATAAGTGATCCTAAAAATTCCACCAGAGAACTCCTAAACCTGATAAACAGCTTCGGTGAAGTGGCTGGATATAAAATTAACTCAAACAAGTCAATGGCCTTTCTCTACACAAAGAATAAACAGGCTGAGAAAGAAATTAGGGAAACAACACCCTTCTCAATAGTCACAAATAATATAAAATATCTTGGCATGACTCTAACTAATTAAGTGAAAGATCTGTATGAAAAGAACTTCGGTCTCTGAAGAAAGAAATTAAAGAAGGTCTCAGAAGATGGAAAGATCTCCCATGCTCATGGATTGGCAGGATCTATATAGTAAAAATGGCTATCTTGCCAAAAGCAATCTACAGATTCAATGCAATCCCCATCAAAATTCCAACTCAATTATTTAATGAATTAGAAGGAGTAAACTGCAAATTCATCTGGAATAACAAAAAACCTAGGATAGCAAAAACTATTCTCAACAATAAAAGAACCTCTGGTGGAATCACCATGCCTGACCTAAAGCTGTACTACAGAGCAATTGTGATAAAAACTGCATGGTACTGGTATAGCAACAGACAAGTAGACCAGTAGAATAGAAATGAAATGATCCTTAATCATCGGGAAATGCACATCAAAACAACCCTGAGATTTCACCTCACACCAGTCAGAATGGCTAAGTTCAATAACTCAGGTGACAGCAGATTCTGACAAGGATGTGGAGAAAGAGAAACACTCCTCCATTGCTGGTGGGATTGCAAGCTGGTACAACCACTCTGGAAATCAGTCTGGTGGTTCATCAGAAAAGTGGACATAGTTCTACCAGAAGATTCAGCAATACCACTCCTGGACATATACCCAGAAGATGTTCCAACTTGTAATAGGACACATGATCCACTATGTTCATAGCAGCCTTGTTTATATAAGCTGTTCAATTTACAGAGACCAGAAAACTGATACTGCTCACTTTATAACAAAGATCTCCACCACTTCATTAAGTTTTTAATCCATCTATGCACTGATCCATTGACTAAGCAAGAACCCCCATGATCTTAGCCTCCTAAGGACTTCACATAAAAACACTGCTCTTTTGAGAACAGCACATTCAGCATTCAAAATTGGGGATGGGAATGTTGAAGGGCTAAACTGTAATCAGTGCTCATGTAGAAAAGCTTGGCAGAGAGACTCAAAGGCAAAAGTTGGCTCAAAGCAATTGGAAGGCAGTCACCTTAACCTTCCTGCTATGCATTCAGAGGCTTTGCTGTTGTTTATTACCAGCTCAAAATGTAAGGAGTAATCGGTTTCATGCTCCAAAACAGATGTCTTTCATGGTGCATCCAGGGTCTACAAAGGAAAACTTCAAAGAAACTAGAAAATAAATATGAACCAGGAGGGAGAGATAACAAATGCCAAGGTGGAAATGAAATATAGAGAAATTTCAGAGTATTAGTTCAATTAAGAAATATGAAATCCTTCATGGCTACAGGAGGTGGCCACTTCATGCTCCACGTCCCCCAGTGCTAGAAGTCTCAACTAGAGTCACCCCCATAGACTCCCTGGAGCTTCCCCCATCCCAGGTCTCTGGCATGTCCTAGAGATACTACCCCCTTGCCTACCACCAATTTCTGTTCTCTCTCCTCTGCTCTCCACACACCTGACCCCTACCCAATTTCCACTCCCATCCCCTCTCTCACTAAGTCCCCTCCTTCCATCCATATCTGAAATCCATTTCATTTCCTCTTCTGACAGAGACTAATATATCCTACCTTGGGACCTCCTTATTATTTGGCTTCTTTGGGTCCTCAGACTCCAGCATGGTCATCCTGCACTTTCAGGCTAACATCTACTTATAAGTGAATACATACTATGCACATCCTTTGGAGTCTGATTTACCTTACCCAGGATGATATTTTCCAGTTCCATTCATTTGCCTGCTAATTTCATGACAACCTTTTTTTTGTTTGTTTTGTTTTGTTTTCGTTTTTTGTTTGTTTGTTTGTTTGTTTGTTTCGAGACAGGGTTCTCTGTGTAGCCCTGGCTGTCCTGGAACTCACTTTGTAGACCAGGCTGGCCTCGAACTCAGAAATCCGCCTGCCTCTGCCTCCTGAGTGCTGGGATTAAAGGCGTGTGCCACCATGCCCAGCGACATCCTTAATTTTAATAGCTGTGTATTAATCCATTGTGCAAATGAACCACATTTCTCTATCCATTCTTCAGTTGAGGGACATCTGGATCATTTCCAGTTTCTGGCTATTATGAATATAACTGCTAAGAATACAATTGAGCAAGTATCTTTGTAGAATGTTGGAGCATATTTGGGTATATACCCTGGAATGGTATGGCTGGATCTTGAGGTAGAACTATTCCCAGTTTTCTGCGAAACTGCCAAATTGATTTCCAGAGTGGTTGTATAAGTTTGCACTCCCACCAACAGTGGAGGAGTGGTTCCTTTGCTGCAAGTCCTCGACAGCATTTTCTGTCCCTTGAGTTTTTAACCTTAGCTATTCCAATAGGTGTAAGGTGGAATCTCAATGACAGCAACCCATCCATAAAACCTTGGACCCAAAACGTGTCTGCCTGCAAGAAGTACAGGGAATGATGTAGATACTAAAGGAATTGCCAACCAATGACTGGCCTAAATTGAGACCCATCCCATGGGCACTCGCACTATTAATGATACTCTGTTATGCTTGTAGACAGGAGCCTAGCAGAGCTATCCTCTAAGAAGACTTACTCAAACAAATGCAGACACCCATAGCCAAACACTAAATGGACTTCGGAGTCTTGTGGAAGATTTGGGGGAATGATTGATGGACCAGAAGAGGATAGAGAATTCTCAGGAAAACCAAAAGAGTCAACTAACCCAGACACTTGAGGGCTCCCAGAGACTGAACCACCAGCAAAACATAGAAGGACTAGACTTAGGCCTCCTGCACATGTGTGGCAAATGTGCTTGGTCTTAATGTGGGTCTCCCAGCAATTGGGGGGGGGGCTGTCCCTGAATCTGTTGCCTACCTGTGGATCCTGTTCTCCTAGTTGAGCTACCTTTTCTGGCCTGGAGTGGGTAAGGCTTCACCTAGTCCTTGCAGTAACTTGCCATGGTTGGGGGAAACTCAGAGGGAGACCTCCACCCTTTCGGAGAAGAAAGGGAGGGGGAATAGGGGAAAGAACTGTTTGAGGAGGGACTGGGAGGAAGTAAGCTGATATTGGGATGTAAAGTGAATATGTATGTGTGGGGGGTAATAAAATAAATAGGAAGCCCAGCTTATCTATCACTGATCACAATTCCTTACCTTATCACAGCAGATTTTATTTTCTCAGAATTTTCACATAAATTCTTAATAAGTCAGAGGTACAGAGAACATTAAAAGGCAACCAGCTTAATTGTCTTATATTCTCGTTTATTTTGTAAATGTTTATTAAAGCATAGTAAACTACAGGAAAGTTGAATGCGAATTGTGCACACTGTTATACAGTGAGCACAGCAGCATGCAACCACTGTGATTAAAGCTCAGACTATGCTCAGTACCTCCAAGGTCTCTCATGTGCTTCTACTCCCTTGCTGTTTGTGTTATCTGTGTTCAAACTTGCTATAAATGGGTTTTTGTTTGGTGTATTTCTCAACCTAATATCCATGAAATTTATCGATGTCAGAGTATTTTGCTTTTTCAGTTCCTTACAATATTCTATTGCACAATTATCTCACACTATACTATTCATTCTAATGTGTGCGAATGGTTATGTTGCCTTTAAAATGATGCTGTCAAAAACAAGAGTGTTCAAGTAGGGCAGGAACTGATGCAGAGAGTATAGAGAAATGCTGGTTACTGTTCTGCTCTTTTTCCATGGATCACTTGCTTCTTTTATGCAGTCCAGAACCATTAGCCCAGTTACGGCACCACCAACCTAAACATTAATCAAGAAAATGCCAACAATCTTTGCCAGTCTGATGAGTGTATTTTCTCCCTTGTAATTTCCTCTTTCCAGATGATCCTAGATTGTGTCAAGTTGACAAAACAACTAATCTACGTAGAGTCTCTGGGATATAAGTCCTAGCGTAGTATAACTAGATATTTTGATACCCTAGTAAGTCTATCATGCCACAGCACAAACTGCATATTTGTATTTGGGCAAAACAAATTGAAATCAATGCATTCAAAAGAGAGAGGATGTGAAGATGGGTGGGTAAAAAAGTGTCTACAGATCAGGGTGGAGTCGAGAGAGAAGATTGAAAATGATCAAAGTACATTGTCTAAATCCCAAAAGAATTAATAAAACCATTATTAGATAAAACAAATAAATCAGGATTTCTGTACTTTAAGGAAATCAAGGCTTTAAATCTTTCCTTTTTATTTTATTAAATCAAAATACATTATGAAATATTATTTTAGGCCTTTGGCTCAAACTGGGAGGTAATTATTAAGTTTGATATGTTATGTACTTAATTTAATTATTCTTTGTAATTCAAACATAATATTCTGCTGATGACAAATTAAGAAAAATGAATTAAAATGAAACAGCACAGAATACAAAGTTACATATAAATTTTAACTTTTAAAATACAATGTTTATTCTTCAACTCCCTAAGGACTCCTTTGGCCTCTTTTTGAGAAGTCATTCCCTTATAGTATGGCTTTTGTTTTTCTGTTTTATTTCATTGTTGAACTGGACTAACCTTGAAACTTTCATTTGATTTCTGTATGCTAGTTTTCTTATCAATTAAATAAATCTAATATGAATATAAAAACAGTATTTTGAACATTTGTATCTGCTTTGCTGTATATATGTGTGAATTGTTGTTGAGAATATACATAGAAAATGATTTGTTAGAATCAGAGTAGATAAATATTTGACTTAGACATTGCCAAACTTTCTACATTTTCTAGTTCACATTACAATGGACAATGTTATCAGAGTTCCACTAGTTTCCTATATAACTTCAATAATTGCTTATACTATTGACTTCTTTTGTGTAGTGGATGTCCTAATCAGCACATAGTGGTACCAGGTTGTGCTCTTAATTTTTATTTCCCTGATAACCAGTTATGCTATTGACCATTTCAATATCTTATTTCGTGAAATTCCTATCCTGATTTTCAAATATTTTAAAATCAGATGATCTGTCATTTTTCTTGTCAATATATATCAGTTCTTTTTGAGATCTTATGATAAATTATATATATATGTATATATATATATATATGTAGAGTTTATGTGTGATACATATATAAGTACATGAAACACACACACATATAAATATATATCAAAGGTTTTCTCCCACTCCTCTTTGTCTTCTTACTTTCTTGTATTATTAGGTAAAAAATTATATTTCAATAAAGTCTAAGAAATGAATGTAAGCAATGAAAACAACTATCATGTCAGATACATGTGTTTTAAAAGATAATAAAATAATATTTTGAAAACTAACAATTTACCAAGCCTCTTGTTATGCCAATAGTCAAATAAGTTTCATTTTCGGTCTATAAACTATTACCACCATATAAAGAATGAGAAATCTTTGAAAATGGCCCCTAACTTCAAATGTGGAAACCAATACCTCCTTATTTATTTGCCATAGGACTCCATCTTCTAAGCATCATATATTATGTGAAAGGACATGAGTGCTAATCTTGATTTTCAAGTTGATCACATCTGATTAAAGCTAAGCAGTGGGGCACACCTGTGGGGATTTTTAGATTGAATTATTTGAACTGGGGAAACCTACCCTAAATTTGGACAACATCTTCAGGTAGAAGCCCACATCAAAGAACATTGGAAAAGGAAGTTTCTGCTTTTTGCCCTCTTGCCCTCACTCCCACTGACAAGTTTATCTATCCTATTGCTCATGCTATTGCTCATGGCAGTGAACCATGGGAGGAAGCCTGGTAAGGTCAAGGAAAGGCTAGAAGCTCCAGAGAGCCTGAAAGGACAAAGAAGGGCTTCTTCATCTCCTCCTTGAACTGTCATGTAGCCACAGCCTCCCATAGAGAGATTTGTGGCCATCCATCACATAGGGGCAACTCCTTAAGCTCTTTCAAGTGTTGATGAGGCATCCCTAACATCTTAGACCAAGACTATAGGAAAAGGGATGTGACCTATGGCCACTTAAGCTCAAAATAGAGTTCTCAATGTTAACAAGGTATGCAGAGGCCCAAAGGGCTTAGCAATAAGCTTCCCTTCCCAGACATTCCTCCCTACAAAAGGTATTTAGTCTCAGGTCCACTCTAAGAAGTGGGGTATGGTTCTATGCATCCACTTTCCACGATGACAATAAACTGTTTAGAACCATGGGCTGTCTCTTTTCATCAAGATCTGTTGTAGGAAACCATGAAGAAGGTCTTCGCCTACAGAGCTGTAGCCCAAGCTCCAGTAAAAGGCCTCTTTGTGCTCCCAGCCACAACTGCCACTAAGCCTGCCTCTGCCAAGACAAGGAAAATTATCTCTGTTGGGACAAGCCAAAGTTCCCCTCCCATCACCCCCCATCCTGGGCTAGACACTGTCCCCAGCCCAAGGGCCCTGACTTCATTCTCTGCTCTTCTGCAACTCCCAGTGCCACCTGGATGTCCAAGAGTCTGAGAACCCCAAAACCCAGGCCTCATTGTAGGTTGAGAGACCCCTGAAGCAGTTCCAACTTTCCCATGCCTCAGACTGCACTTTCCCACATCCCCAAAGCAGTGTCTCAGCACTTCCCTACAGCCCAACACCCAACATGGCACACAGTCAAACTTCCTGCCTTCTGTCTCCCTAAGTGTCCATGTTCAGTAGCAGATCTGACACGGGTCAGCAACCCTACAGTGTTAGAACCTACTTCTTCAGGATTCCAATATGGATTGAAGACTGACAGCTCACTAGGAGTCCTCCCTGACTCCAACAGCAGAGTGGGACCATTGAGTCACCCAGTCTTGTGAACTGAACAAGTCATATTCTTGACCTTTCTATTGGAAGACAGCCATTGGTAGACTACCTGGACCACACTCTATAAGCCACTCCAAGATATCACATACATATGCAGATGCATGTACACACACACACACTTCCATTCCTTCTGTTCCTTTAGAGAACCCCAATATGGTAAGGTTATAACAATAAACATAAAACATCATGTTTTTTGTCCTCAGATATTCAACAAACTATAGAAAAAAAGCAAACTTTAACAATCACCTTTTTTTTTTTTCTAAAACTTTTAATGGTTATTTAGTCACCAGAAAGTCCCAGGTGCCAGGAAAGCAAGAGTCTCCCAGGACCCAATGGGGATGACATTAGGTGAAATACTCAACAAAGGGAAGAGAGAACCTGTAGAAAACATATCCAAGAGGTTAGGCATGGCAGCCAACTGAGGGAGGAGGCCACCCAGCCATCCCAAAAATATTAACCCAAAATTACTTCTGTCTAAAGGAAATACAGGGACAAAGAGTGGAGCAGAGACTGAAGGAAAGGCCATCCAGAGACTGCCCCACCTGGGGATCCATTCCAAATGCAGTCACCAAACCCAGACACTTTTATTGATTCCAAGAAGTGTTTGCTGACAGGAGGTGGGTATAGCTGTCCCCTGAGAAGCTCTGCCAGAGCTTTACCAATACAGATGCAGATGCACACAGCCAAACATCTGACAGAGCACAGGAGCCCCAGTGGAGGATTTAAGGGAAAGACTAAAGGAGCTGAAGGGGTTTGCAATCCCAAAGGAAGAACAACATCAACCAACCAGACCCCCGCAGAGCTCCCAGGGACGAAATCACCAACCAAAGAGTACACATGGAAGGACCCATGGCTCCAGCTGCAGCAGAGGATGACCTTGTTGGGCATTAACGGGAGGAGAGGCCCTTGGTCCTGTGAAGGCTCCATGCCCCAGCATAGGGGAATGCTAGGGCAGTCAGATGAGAGGGGGGCAGCACCCTCATAGAAGCAGGGGGAGGAGGGATTGGGGTTTGCAGAGGGGAAACCAGAAAGGGGACTAACATTTGAAGTGTAAATAAATAAAATATCCAATAATTTTTTTAAAAAGAAGAAAGACAGAACAAAACAGCAACCTCAACAAAAAAAAACTAGAAGAAATGACATCATTTTTTCAAATGTACAAGATAAAAGTTTGGAAGAATAAATTGCAAATTGTATAAGATTTTCTTCAAAAAAAATCACCCTAAAGCCAGGCATGAATGCATGTGCTTATATTACCATTATTCTGAAAGCTGATGTAAGAAGATGGTGAATTTGAGACTCATCTGAGCTACAGAATAAGATCTGGTCTCAAAAAAAATCACCCTAATAAATCATTATAATTATAGTAAATGCTACATAAGACAGTTACAAGGAGCTGTAGCTGTGCATAATGGGACTCTAATTAGATTGAGGGAGCTATACAATAGTTGCAAGATTGTTAAGTGTTTGCTAGATGGGAGGGTAGCACTGATGATAAGAAGGAAATTTAGAAAGAACAATCTTTACACATAAATAGACATATGCACACACACACACACACACACACACACACACACACACACACACAGTCTACCTAGGACAATTTTGACAGAAGAATTTAAGTGCTTCAGATCACAACCAAGATAATCCTAAAGTCAAGACAAAAGTAGGCAGAGTCAGCTTGTCTTAAAATGGGAGTAGCTTTGATGTTTAGAGCATGAAGATAAAAAGGTACCCGAATTTCAAAAACAGTATCCTCAAACCTAGCAGGGCTAGTGGAGTTTTACACATTCTCACAAGCAGACTATGTTATCCTTGTGTTCCTTGACAAACCCCAGGCTAGTGAATACACCTCAGAGGGAATCAACAAGATGATATCCGAGAAAGGCTATTTCAGCACTCTTAGCATGTGCACACACCCCTTTTTATTTTTCATTTTTTAATTATTTTATTTATATTCCAAATGTTGCCCCCTTTCTGATCTCCCACACGAGTTCTTTACCCCATCACCCCCTTTTGCTTTTGAGAAGGTGCTCCCCCACCCACCCACCCATTCCCATCAGCATCCCTCCTCCCTGGGCCATCAACTTTCTACAGGATTAGGAGCATCCTTTCACACTGAGGCCAGACAAGGCAGTCCTCTGCTATATATGTAGCAGGGGCCATGGACCAGCCCATGTATGCTCTTCAGTTGGGGCCTTAGCCTCTAGGAACTCCCAGGGGTCCAGGTTAGTTGATACTGTTGCTCTTCCTATGGGGTTGCCATCCCCTTCATCTTTTTCAATCCTTCCCCTAACTCTTCCATAGGAGTCGCCAACCTTAGTCCAATGGTTGGCTGTAAGTATCTGCATCTGTGTCGGTCAGCTGCTGGTAGAGCCTCTCAGAAGACAGCCTTGCCAGGCTCCTGTCTGCAAGCACAACATGGCATCAGCAATAGTGTTCAGGTTTGGTGCCTGTGCATAGGATGGATTCCAAGTTGGGCCTGTCTATGGATGGCCTTTCCTTCAGTCTCTGCTCCATTTTTGTCCTTTAGGCAGGAACAGTACTGGGTCAAAATTTTTGAAAATGGACATGTGTCCCCATGCCTTAAGTGGAGGCCATGTCTATCTAACGGAGGTGGTCTTTTCAGGTTCCATCTCCCCATTCCAAGGCATTTTGGCTAAGGTCATTTCCATTGGGTCCTGGGAGTCTCTCACATCCCTGGTGTCTGGGACTTTCTAGAGGTTCCCCCTGGCTCCCACCTCACATTGCTGAATATTTCTATTCATTCTCCTGGCCCTCAGAGCTTTTCTCCTATTTCCCCCATACTGATCCTGCATCCCCTTTTCTCACCCTCTCCCCTCTCCCACTTAGGTCCCTCCCTACCTCTGCCCCATGTGATTATTTTGTTCCACCGTCTAAGTGGAATTGAAGTATCCACACTTGAGCCTTTCTTCTTGTTAAGCTTAATATGGTCTGTGAGTTATATCATGGGTACTCTGAACTTTTTGGCTAAGATCCACTTTTCAGTGAGTACATACCATGTATGTCCTTTTGGATCTGGGTTACCTCACTCAGGATGATATATTCTAGCTCCATCCATTTGCCTGAAAATTTCAAAATGTCCTCATTTTTAATAGCTGAGTAGTATTCCATTCTGTAAGTGAACTACATTTTCTGTATCCATTCTCTGGTTGAGGGACATCTGGATTGCCACACCCCTATATTTAAACTTTATCCAAAAATCAACAGATCTTATAACCTTGAGGAGACCATACAGAATTGTGCAAGGAATGTACCAACAGTAGTGACAACGCTGAAGCCTGGGAAGTTCAAGAAATTCAGTACTTAGCATGAGTCAGAGGACTTCAGTAAAGGCTAAGATTGAATTCTCCATTAAATATAGATTAGGTATATAGTTTGGGAAAAGGTTTAATCATATGTAGTGCATATTAAAATATACTTACAGCTGGGCGTGGTGGCACACGCCTTTAATCCCAGCACTCAGGAGGCAGAGGCAGGCGGATTTCTGAGTTTGAGGCCAGCCTGGTCTACAAAGTGAGTTCCAGGACAGCCAGGGCTATACAGAGAAACCCTGTCTCGAAAAACCAATAAAATAAAATAAAATATACTTACTTCACTTCTTATTTTGTAAAATCCACACCTATTGTAAAATTTAATATTGGGAAGTCGATGTAGAATGTGGAGAAGGTCTTAAAACAGTTTGAAGTGAGCAACTGGTATATTTTACAGGGAAGCAGTTAAAATGCTTACTACTCAGTGAATGAATGGATGAATGGATGGATGAATGAATGAATGAATGAATGAATGAGTTAATGATCAGCCCAGGCCTTTCAGGAGCCCATGCCAGACTCCAGAAATGCTCTCCTTCCTTCATCTCACCATCTCTCCCACAGGAGACAAACGGAAAGTTGGGTTACGTTGACTTAATCTATTACTTCCCAGCAGTGAAAGCCGGCATCCAAAGTGGATGTCAAGGTTGCAGGGGCAAAAAAAAAAAATGTGCTTCACACTTAACTGAGAAAGAAGGACTTCTTTGAGTTATGTGTCATTAGTGAATCCTAATGTCATTAGGTACAAGAATCAGAATTTGCATAGAAATCATTGCAGGGAATTGTTTCTTTGCCTTGCCACTATTGATTTGCCAGCACCGTTAGCTGTTTAATGCTACTGCTTTTAATTGATTACTCCTGGGGAGTCCCTCAATAGTAGGCTTCTTCAGTTGAGACACTGGGCCATTCATTGAATGTGATTCGACAACTCCAATTGACTCTGGAGACCTCTGCCTATCTATAGCATAATCACAGAAGCCTCACACGGTTTAATAAATAATGTGGCCCTTCCAAATGCAACACACTCAGGTGATGGTCCAGTTAAAAATATGAACCTGTCCAATTCTGTTCGCCTGCTAAAAATCAATGATCAAGCCATATATTTGTAACTACTTGCAAAGTTGAGTATCTGATGCCGCATTTAAACTTCGGCTTGTCTCACACTCTAAATGCATGTGAGGCTTCTAAAATTCCTGATTTTACACCTTTGACCTTAGGAAGTAGTTGACTGATTCTATGTAGAATCTCCTTGGACTAACCAAAGACGTTGCAGTGTGCAGTGTTTGGGAGAACAATGTCACTTCCAATGACTAGAGGAGCTGGGTAGTGTTACAGTAAAACCACACTGGGGTGAGGAGAGCTCACGGAGTAATGCATTACCTTGAATTCTGATTAGAGTCTACCTCCACCCGACTTGCTGAGGGTTATATTATTCTTCACATTTTCATACGTTCCAATGCCTGTTAAGGGACACACCAAGGACTTAGTCTTCTGTTCTTTCACTCCTCCCAAGCCCATAGAGTCCTCATCTAGTTTAACGACAGGAAACTAGTTTGGGCTGGTTCTATATGTTTTCAAGACTATTGTGGCTATCATGCGCAGATGTAGACATAAAGCAACATACGACAATAAACCTCTCAATGGACTCCAGTGTGAATGACAGCAGATAAGAGAAAATCAAACGATTTCTAGTCAGTCAGTCAGAATCCCAAGTCTCACACTCCTAAAGGAATGGGGTTCCACACTGACTAAGCTATAACAGCAGCATTCATGATCTGAATCACAACTTTAATCATTCTCACTAAGTTACATTATACTTATTCAATTGTACTGAATTACTGAACCAGAACTTTTAGCCTGAAGCCAAAATTTGGGAAGAAGTGAAGGTAACCTGTCCGGATGGGCCACGCTCCAGGGTAAGAAAACACTATAGGTGAGGAGGAAACCTGAGAGCAGATGGACCTCTCTTGCTTCACTCTATAAAGGAGAGAATAGCAAGTCCTGTAGCATTTTCAACACAGGCTGTATGAAAGCAGTAGTTGGTGCGATGTGGTATTTGATGAGATAGGGCATGAAAACCTGTTATAATCTTTTAGACTCTAATGGGGTATTAGAAGAAAAGGTATTTTTAAAATATCCACCAAGAGGCCTGACAGTTGAGAGAGCTTGAACTAGAGGTTAAAGCCACAGCATGGACCACCATGCATCTATGACTGAACCCTGGGGGTGTTTCTTGAGTTCTTCAGAACTTGGGCAGTTGAAACTCAAATTTCTGGTTCCAATTCACCATATAAACAAACTGAAAGAAAAAAAAGACCACACAAGAATCTCATTAGATGCTGAAAAAGTCTTTGACTAAATCTAACACCCCTTCATGTTAAAAGTCTTAAAGGGTCAGGGATATGAGGTGCATACCTAAACACAATAAAAACAATATACAGCAAGGTAATAGCCAACGTCGAATTAAATGGAGAGAAACTTAGAACAATTCCACTAAAATCAGGGACAAGATGTTCACAATCTTCATATCTCTTCAATATAGTACTTGAAGTTCTAACCAGAGCAATAAACAAAAGGAAATCAAGGGAATGCAGATTAGAAAAGAAGTCAAGCTATCACAGTTCCCACATGATATGCTAGCATACAAAAATGACACCAAAAAATACTACCAGAAAACTCCTACAGCTGATAAACACCATCAGCCAAGTAGCTGGATATAAAATTAACTCAAAAAAAATTAGTAGCTTTCCTTTA
Source organism: Mus musculus (assembly GCF_000001635.26). Classification (NCBI taxonomy): domain Eukaryota; kingdom Metazoa; phylum Chordata; class Mammalia; order Rodentia; family Muridae; genus Mus; species Mus musculus. The sequence continues at coordinate 47,699,272 of NC_000086.7, forward strand.
TACAAATGATAAATGGGCCAAGAAAGAAATTAAGAAAATAACACCTGTCACAATAGCCACAACTAATATACAATACCTTGGCATAACTCTAACCAAGCAAGTGAAAGATCTGTATGACAATAAGTTCAAGTCCCTGCAGAAAGAAAATGAAGATGATATCCAAAGATGGAAAGATCTCCTGTGCTCATGGATCTTATTAACACGGTGAATGTGGCTATCTTGCCAAAAGCAATCTACAGATTGAATGCAATACCCATCAAAATTCTAACACAACTTTTTACAAACTTTGAGAGAACAATTCTCAACTTCATATGGAAAAACAAAGAACCCAGGATAGCTAAAACAGTACTGTACAATAAAAGAACTTCTGGAGGTATCACCATCCCTGATTTCAAGCTGTACTACAGAGAAATAGTAATAAAATGTACATGGTAGCCACCAAACACAGACACTATTGCATATGCCAGCAAGATTTTGCTGAAAGGACCCTGATATAGCTGTCTCTTGCGAGGCTATGCCAGTGCCTGGCAAATACAGAAGTGGATGCTCACAGTCATCTATAGGATGGAACACAGGTCCCCCAATGTAGAAGCTAGAGAAAGTACTCAATGAGCTAAAGGGGTCTGCAACCCTATAAGTGGAACAACAATATGAACTAACCAGTACCCCCAGAGCTCATGTCTCTAGCTGCATATGTAGCAGAAGATGGCCTAGTTGGCCATCATTGGGAAGAAAGGCCCCTTGGTCTTGCAATCTTTATATGCCCCAGTACAGGGGAACGCCAGGGCCAAGAAGTGGGAGTGAGTGGGTAGGGGAGCAGGGCAGGGGGGGAGGGTATAGGGGACTTTTTGGGATAGCATTTGAAATGTAAATGAAGAAAATATCTAATAAATTTTTTTTTTAATGTACATGGTATTAGTGTAGAAACAGACATGTTTGCCAATGGAATTGAACAAAAGATTACTGAAATAAACCCATTGATTTTTGACAAAGATGCCAAAACCATATAATGGAAAAAAGAAAGTATTTTCTTTTAAACATTTTTAAAGATTTATTTATTCATTTGTATGAGTACAGTGTAACTATCTTCAGACACACCAGAAGAGGGCATGGTTGTGAGGCACCATGTGGTTGCTGGGAATTGAACTCAGGACCTCTGGAAGAGCACTCAGTGCTCTTAACAGCTGAGCCATCTCTCCAGCCCAAAAGAAAGTATTTTCAACAAATAGTGCTGGTATAACTATATGTCTGCGTGTAGAAGAATACAAATAGACCCATATCTATCACTCTGCACAAAACTCAAGTCCGAGTGGATCAAAGACCTCAATGTAAAACCAGATACACTAAATCTAATAAAGAAAATGGAGAGTAGCCTTGAACGCCTTGGCATAGGAGAAAACTTCCAGAACAGGTACTAAGATCAACAATTAATAAGTGGGACCTTGTGGAATTGAAAAGGTTCTATAAGGCAAAGGACACCATCAATAGCACAAAACATCAGCCCACAGAGTGGGCTAATATCCACAATTTATAAAGAACTCAGAAAGTGAGACGCCAACAACCCAAATAACACAATTAAAAATGGTGTGCAGAGATATGCATAGATTCCTCTTGAGTAACCAAGAAGCACTTAAATAACTGTCCAAAGCAGTGTCCTAGTCACCAGGGAAATGCAAATCAAAATGACTCTGTGATTCCATCTTACACCAATCAGAATGGCTAAGATCCAAAACTCAAGTGACAGCACATATTGGCAAAATGTAGAGCAAGGTGAATGCTCCTCATTGATGGTGGGAGTGCAAGATGGTACAACCACTTTGGAAATCAATTTGGAAATAATTCTACCTCAAGACTGAGCTACACAATTCCTAAGAATATTTTTCCCATGGATGGAGTTACAGAGACAATCCTAAGAATATTTTCAAAGATGTTTCACTATACCACAGGAACACTTGCTCAATTATGTTCATAGCAGCTTTATTTGTAATAGCCAGAAACTGGAAACAACCTAGATGTTCCTCAATGGAAGAATGAATTTTTTAAAAAAGGGGGTGTGTACATCTACACGATGGAATACTATTCAGCTATTTAAAAAAAAGAGAGAGACAAATATGTGGAACTTGAGAATATCCTCCTGAGTGAGGTAATGGAGATCCAGAAAGACACATGGTATGTAGTCACTTATTATTGAACATTAGCCACAAAGTAAAGGACAGGACCCCCCCCCAAAAAAAAATGGCTAATAAGGAGAGCACAAGGGAGGACATGTGAATCTCAGTTAGAAGGGGAAACGAAATAGTAATCAGAGGTGGATGGAGAGAGGGAAATGAGTGAGAGAGGGGGTAAAGAGGGGTAGGAGGACAGGGATAGAGTTTAGGGGGAGGGAGGCTGGAAAAGGGCAGGGAATGAGAATGAAAACCAGTGGGGGACATCTTTGGGACTATCTGGAGATCTGGGATGGGATAGAATACAAGGAGTCTATGGGGTAACCCTAGCTGAGATTCCTACCACCTGGAGATTTAGAGACTAAAATGGCTACCTCCAGTAGCCATGCAGGAGTTCCAGTGAAAGGAGGAATGCATCAACCCACCCACAAAACCTTCAACACAAATTTGTCCTGCCCACAAGCTGCTCAAGGGTAAAGATGGAGCAGAGACTGAGAGAACAGTCAACCAGTGACTGGCCCAACATGAGACCCATCCCAGGTGAGAGAGCCAACCCCTGACACTATTGATAATACTCTATTACACTTGCAGACAAGAACCTACCATAACTGTCTCCTGAGAGGCTTTATTGAGCAGCAAATAGAAATAGATGCAGAAACCCACAACCAAACATCAGGTAGAGCTTGGGAAGTCTTGTTAAAGAGTGGGGTATAAAATTGAGTGAGATGGAAGGGTCAAGAACACCACAAGAAGATCCACAGAGTCAACTAACCTGGGACCAAGGCATGCAAGGGGCTATACCTACCCTCTCCCCGTTTGTAGCAGATGTGCAGCTTGGTCTTCGATGTCCCAAAGTGAGGTGGTACCTATGGGGGGCTTTCCTCTCTCTGAGGAGAAGGGGAAGGTAATGCATAAGGAAATTGTAAGGGTAGGACTGGGAAGAGAGGAGAGTAGTAGGGATGAGACTGGGATGTAATGTAAATTATGTAAAAATAAATAAGACTTGGCCTCTTCCCTAACTAATTCTACTGCCAGTTGGGATCCATAGACAAGCACATCCATGTCCTGACAATGAACTTCAGTGAATGAGCTGCATTTTCAGTCAGCTTTCACTTCAACTCTGGCCTTGGCAATGGAAAATAGGAAGTGCACATTTGTACTTCTTACCTGTATACCTCATCCCAGCTATCCCATCCTACAAAGCCAGCTCCAGACAAGTGAAAGAACATGTCTCAAAACTAAAGGTGGATGGCTCCCAAGGAATGACAACTGAACTTTACTCTTGCCTACACACACACACACACACACACACACACACACACACACACACTCATAGATATATGAAACAGGCACACTTAAACACACAGGTATGCACTCATTCATATATGAATATGCGCACACAAATACACACGTATATACATGCACATTGACAAGAGAAAAAAGACAAAAAGATGAAAGTAGTTTCAGTGATCTGATTCTCTTAATTGTGTCTTTCTTTCTTCCTTTCTTTCTTCTTTCTTCTTTCTTTTTAATTACTTGTTTCCTCCACTGTACTATTTCCTAATTACATTATGTGAACCTCAGACTATTTTTCTCCTATCTACATTTTATAGCCCAGTTTTTATTCTTCAATGTCTTCCTGACACTCTATGAAAATTAACTCCTACCCCATCTCATACTCAGTACCTTCACCTATTAACAGGCATCAATCATCACACTACCCTACCCTACCCTACCCTACCCTACCCTACCCTGACTGACATAGTCTCCAAGCAGAAGTTTGAGTTAGGAGCCCATGAAAAGCAAATAACTGGCAACCACATGGTGGCAGCATACTCAAATTCAAAAATGAAATACTTTTTCAAATTGAGAAGGGATGGCCAGAAGTCAAAAATCTAAAGTTGGAAAAATGCAAATTTCACAAAGCTAAAGTTAGCAAATGATAACTGTGTCACACCTGCTCAGAGATACCACTTGCCCTCTGGAAGATGGAACTGATTGTGTTGCTATCTATTTTAAACAGAAGAGCAGTAGAAAGGGGTTAAAAGTAGAGTAAGCCAGAGAGAAGTAGGAAGAGAGAGGAGGAAAAAGAGGAGGGGGAAGAAAGGAGGAGACAGACAGGAGGAAAAGAAGAGAGAAAAAAAAGTCAGTTTGGTGAGTATTATGAGGTCAGGGAGTACAGACTCACTCAGAGTTAGAGCCAAAAGACAGAACCGAGAGTTCTAGTCATTTAACACTAAGAGGAGAAAACCTTTTCAGTCTCCATATTTCGCTATGGAAAACTAAATTATTTAAATCATCAAATAATCTAGACCATTGAAGAGAGTAAAGAGCCTAGTGAAAATACATCTATAAACATTTAAATTTCTAATATAAATATATATATATTGGTAAACTTATGAAAATAAAAGCAGTATCAAATGTCAAAGGATATGCCATTTATGTATAGATGATTTCCCAAAAGTATGAAAGTCTATAAAATCATAGACTCATTCTGGTTGTTAAACAGATGAAATATAATTATTAGCAATCCAAAAAAACCAGACTCAGCTGGATATCTTGAGAAATGTGGGGTTCAAAATCATTTTTTAATTGACCCCTTAGTCAATGATGTCCAACTGATTAAGGAATGCCTATATCTTGCATCCTAACTGTCCAAAAAACAAACAGCTTCTTCCTCTCTCATTAGTGCTTTTCTATTTCTCAGAGACTAAATCTATAGTTGGCGTTTATCATAAGAAATTCAAGGCAAGAAACTCAATGGCATACACTAATGGAGTGAGTTAACTCTGCTGGTCAACCACAAAATACATTTCAAGCCCCATCTATGGTACACACTCTTTTGCCAGCGGTTACTGCATAAATAACAATTACCAGCAAGATTCTTGGTCTTAATACCTAGAACGTAGGTGGGAAACAAAATTAGCACATAAAACAATTACACAAAAAGAATGTGTTTGGAACTACATTTTTCGAAGGCTAAATGGTATGGTGTTAAAAAAAAAAAGAGGAGAGTAAATGTAACTAAAGTTGTTATAGGGAACTGTGAATGATCTGCGATTCACCCATTTGCCAATTAACAACTTAGGCTAGCATAGTTTTATGGATACAGGTGAAACTATGAGATTAGAGATGAAAGCAAATTTATTATTCACAGTAAAAACAATAACCGGAGTGTCTATGCTTTTACAATTTTGAATTCCAAAATCTTACAGAGCTATGAAAGGTCAGCCAAATGCCATCTGCACATGACGTGAGCTGCATTGTAGAAGGCTGAATTTAGGGAACTCAGGCTTATAGAATCTTCTGTATTGGGCAATAAACATGCTTGTCCCTTTGCACAAAAAGGAGACACCATAAATAGCATAGAAAAATCCTATACAAACATTATAGAGAAAAACTAGGAACAACAAGCAGCTGATGTCTTCCTTATAAGACATTGAAATATATGACTTTTCATCAGGCATGCTTTTGTGGAGCCATGATTTTTAACAGGGAGATACCATTCACAAGGGAATCAACTCATGCAAATTCATCTCTATTATAAATAACACTTCCTAAAATGGGTTATGTCCTAGATGACAAATAAAATACCGTCATGAGTTGTTTAACGACAGGGATACAATCTGAGAAATTTGTCATTAGGTTATTTCATCGTTGGACCAATATCAGTGTGTGTTTACATAAACCTGGATGGTATTTGTGAATCATTCAACCTGGCCTCTTAAAACGACCAAGCAATCCCATAAGCATGAGATGTTTGAAGCTGATGCTGGATTAACATGGAAGAGTACTTTATAGCAAACATCTTCCGTAAGTAAAAGTGTGCTCTAAAATAATGATAAAATTGTGGCATTTTAGATATACAAACAAGTAATGGGCATTTGTCATTATTATCAAATATTCTGAATTGTATGTATGGTTTTGTATGACTGGCAGTGCTGTGAGGTTTTATAGCATTATCACCACAAATATGAGATTTATATATTGTGCCTTGACATTATGATAGCTGCATTGTAATCTTATGAGACCACTGTCATATATACAGTCTCTTCCTGACTGAAATGTTGTTATATGACACATTGCATTAAGAGGGTCACAGCTTCAGGGCCTTGGTGCAGCTTGCTCACTTTACAGAAATGTAAACTGAGTCCTAGAGAGCATCAAGTGTTTATAATTTTATTGTGATATACAACTGGCAATTTCCTTATATCTAATTAGCCTGGTGCATTCTGGACGCTTCTAAAAATAAACGGGTCTTTCATAGCAGGATGCAGATCGGAAATCTCATCAGAAACCAAATTATTATCTTCACCAGGTTTGCACTAATGTATTAACATCATGGAGCTCATTAAATGAACTGTATGTCTGATGCACTGGAGTTATTTTCCACTGAATCAAATCAGGCTCCAATCAAAAGGGTTACCACTAAGATGTACTTAATGCCCAGCATTCTCAGAGGCTTTCTGGATGTACCATTTCACACACAAAAAAGAAAACTACACAGCCAGAAAATAATGCTGACTAAACAAGCCACACTGCAAGAATACTTACCCAGAGTTCAGTTAAAGGCAATAATCAACTAGGATGGACCAGTTGGTGACATTACCTGAGATCTCACTGATGTCTGTTTACTAACATGCTTGTGCTTCACTACCTGCCCCTGAATTCATAATGGCCGTAAATCTGACTGAATGCCTTGTTTAATACCTTCAATCTTTCTCGTTTTCCATAAGAGCAGAAATGTGGGACTGGATAAGGGAGAAATGTAAGCGCTGTCAACAGTATTTAAACAGAACCCAAAGCAGAGCTACAGATAGACCTCCTTACATTCATAACGAATCTAGATAAGAATAGTAATTCCAGAGCAAGAAGGTTAATTGGGTTTAAACATAGTTTCTAATTGAGTTTATCATTAAATTTCTCCTAGAAAGTCAGAAGCAAGTGATGAACAAATGTAAAGGATCTGCTTGTGAGTTTTGGATTATATATGCAAATCCATACAAGGCACAGGTTGAGGAAATAGAATTCTTTTCAAAAGTAGGAGCATAAGGGAATATTAAACCTAATAAGGAATGAAGTATGTCCCTCAACCTCCACCCACTAGATCTCTAGGGCCGTAAGGTTGATTAAAAATCACTGGTACCTGATACAAGCTGAAGAAAAATCACCTCATTCTAATTTGTAAACTACCTTAACAGAAGACTCATTTTGAAAGCAACAAGGGTAAAAATTGCACTGTACCAAATAGACCAAACGAGAAATATGTGTATTCAGAGGCAGACACCATGTGTAACAGGGAACTTTGGGAACTGTAGTATATTCAGAAAGGAGTGAGCAACTTAATCAGAGGACTTAGAATCTTAGATTTTAATCACTAGTTGAAAGTCCTAAATGTGATTAACCCAAAGGCTTAGTCTGGTTTATCCCTCAGAGGATTGCTTGTTTTAGCTTTTAATCCTGGATATATTGGGGTATTGGCAAGTAAAAATTATCTACATATGCATACATGTAAATATTATGTAATATGTGTTAAAATATATATACATATATGTGTATAAATTGAACTAATTACTACAATTAGGCTAATTAACACATCCACTACCTCACAATTACATTTTGTATGTCTGAAAAGAATTTGAGAACTATTATCTCAGCATATTTCAAATATGTGGTATATTAACTCACTGTCAAGCTGTATAATTGATTTCCAGAACATACTGATTTCCTAACTATGGGTATGTAAACTTAGCCCAACATCTCCCTTTCTCCAAACCTCCATTCATTTCTATTAAGCATTCTACACATTGTTACTCTCAGTTTGACTTTATGAGATTCTACATATATGTGAGATCATGCAGTAGTTGTCTCTGTGTCTGGCTTATTGTACTTAGCATAATGTAGGAAAGGTCAAAACTGAGACAGTTGTCATGGTTGGATATTTAAAAGGAAAAGGTTTCTCCTTGGGTACAGAAATGACTTCTAAATAATTGAAGCTATCTAAAAATGGAAAATGTCCACTGTCATACTTCACCTTCTATTGCTGTGATAAATACTGTAACCAAAAGGAACTTGAGAAAAGGACAGATCTGTCTATCTGACTCACACTTGCAGATCCCAGTCCATCACTGAGGGAAGTCAGAACAAGAACTCAAGCAGAAACCTGGAGGCAGAAACCTGGAGGCAGTAACTGAAATAGAGACCATGGAAGAAGTCTGTTTACTGGCTTGTTTCTGGCCTTATGCTCGGCTTCTTTTCCTATGCAACCCAGGTGCCCCTGCTTAGGACTGCTACCTCTCACAGTGGGCTGGTTCTTTCCACATCAATCAGCAAACTAGGAAATACCTGATTGGCGGGGGAGGCTAAAGAGGGCTCAAAAATTAAGAAGCTAGGCTGCCTTTGCAGAGGACCTGTTGCAGAAGTTCAGTTCCCAGCACCCACATAGCAGTCTATATGGTCAATCTAATGCTGTCTTCTGGCCTTCACAGGCACTATATTGATATTCTGCAGACATACAGGAAAAATACTCCAAAAGGAAAATGCCCCCACAGACATACCCATTAGCCACCTGATGGAGGAATTTCTTCAATTGAGGTTCTCTCTACCCAGATATGTTAAGCTCACAACTGAAGCAAACCATAACACTCACCAAGTAATGCAGGATGGATTTTCCAGACAGAAATTATGGGGCTTAGCACATTCACAGGATCTGGAAGTTGAAACCTTCTACATGCATTTTTCTCGTGCTTCTAGTAGACACAAGGACCTCCGACCATCTGGCTGTGAAGTCCCTGAACCTCTGGATTTGTTAGGTTAAGAACAACAAATCTCTGAGCATAAGTCATCACACTGAAGAATAACTTTTGTCATAAAAACTTCATATTATAATAGCATTGGAATGTGGAGGAAATGGTCTTCTAATACCATGTAAGCTTTCAATTAAGCCTGAATTTTGGAGTCTGTAAATTGAGGACTCCCAAAAGGGTTGTAGAACAAACATGTGGACAACTTGTAACGTTATGCAGTTGACTGAAGTTATTCATTTTTAAATTTTATTTTTAATTAATTTTATTTCTTTACATTCCAGCCATTGCCCCGACTAAATTTATTCTTGACTTTAATTCTACACACCCTAGAATCCTCTCAAAAAAAATTTTTTTTCAGCATCCCTTGTGCCAAGCTGATTGCCAACAGTTTTCTACTTTGATACTGCTAGCATCTTCTATATGCTTGCTTGCTGACAGCCAAGCTGGATTATTGTCCAATTTATAACATTAATTATTTATGCTTTATAGGCAAGACTTGCTGGCACATGTAGTGTAATGTGCTTTGTAGCTGTTGTTGAGCTGGGACTCTTTCCCATATCTTTCTTCTGATTGTCTGGACCATATACGATGTTATAAGCCTTCTTTCTACTTTGAAGGGCCTCACTAAAAGTTTAATAGTTCTAAACATAGTGCCTGTACCACTAGAAAACAAGGCAGTAGATCTCTCTTGCTGCAATTTCTTCCCATTTAGCCATACTAAGGCACTTTGTGTTGGCTCAGAAACTATCACAGGGTGAGGAGGAGAAACTGGGGTACATATATAGCTGTTCTTTGCTCTCTGAGTTCTTCTCAAATTGTAGACCTCGAAGAAAAAAGGATTTTTCCATTTCACATCCTGTATCATCAAGACTGGATGATGATATGCTAAAGGAGGATATTAGGTAATTTAGGAAAAATCTTCTTGATAATGTGTAGTTCTGAAACTATTTTCCAGAATACTATTCTATTTTGAGTATCAAGAACATTAAGTTATCTAATTTCATTTTTATTCTCAACCATATTTATTCAGTAATAAATAGACATCTTAAGCAAACTAAGAAAACCATGTACCTTTAAATGCATGTGATGTGTATTTTCACCTTGAAAATAGATTTTTGGGGGAATGGAGGAATGGCTCAACAGTTAAAAAACACTGACTGCTCTTCATGAGGACCCAGGTTCAATTCCTAGCACCCACGTGGCAGCTCACAACTGTCTGTAGCTCCAATTTAAGGGATCTGGCACCTTCACAGACACACATGTAGCCAAAACAGCAATACACATAAAATCAAAACAAATAAATCTTTTTTAAAAGACAGTAAACTTTTCCCACATATGCAAATTATGGTTTCCCCTCCCTCTACTCTTACCCACCATTTGCTCATCTGGATTCACTTGCTCTTTGTCTCTCATTAGTAAACAGTCTTGTAAGGCGTAATAATAAAACAAGACAAGCTAAAACAGAGACCAAAGAAAAAGAAGAAAAGGAGCCCAAGAAAAGGCACATGAGACAGATATAGATGTAGAGACTCACTTCTTCACACACTCAGGAATCCTATAAAATCACTACACTGGAAGCCATAATATATACACAAAGAACCTGCAGGTTAAAGAAAGAGGAAAAATTAAAAACATGTAGAAATAAAACATAATATAATTTTAAAGTGGAGATTCTCCCTGACCCTATGTTGTGAGACGAGGAACCTCCAAACATGCCATTGAGTTCATTTTCTATTGGCTATCTTGTTCTGGGCTTGCAGCCTACCCGTAAGAGTAGTTTGTTTCCCCAGTAACACTCTTTTGGAGAAAACTAAATGTTCATTTGCAAGTGGTTATCAATTGCAGATTGCTTCTGTGTTAGTAACGGAGCCATGTGTCTACTTCTTTCAGCTCTAGGACCTCATCTGGTGCAGACCTGTGCAGGCCCTGTGCATGCTGCCTCAGTCTCTGTGAGTTCATATTTGTGCATCAATCTTAGTTGACTTAAAGGGCCCTATTTCCTTGGTGTCCTCCATCACCTCTGGCTCCACACTTTCTGCCTGCTTTTTCCACAGGCTCTTAGACTCTTTCTGCCTTCTCTCCCACAGGGTTCCTAACCCTGAGGGCAGGGATTTGATGAAGTCATGCCTTTTAGAGCTCAGTGTTCCAAGGTCTATAACTCTGCACAATGTCTGGCTGTAGGTCTCTGTATTTGTTCCCATCTGCTGCAGGAGGAAGCTTGGGATTTATGTTGTCAAGCAACTTTCTCATCACATGCATTAATGATGCAATACACATTTATATGTACTACATCAATGCATAACTCAAGATGTTTTTCCAAAATATTTGAGAGAAATGCAATTCAAAATGTTCAAGCAACACAAGGACTCATAAATTTGAGCATTCACAAGATATCCTGCCTCAGACACAGGTAAACCCAAGAGCATACTTTGCTACTCTAAACTCTCTTCTGGGCAGTTGGCTCACCTTTTTTGACAGATTCTCTCCAAGAACAAGGGAAGCTGAATACCCATATGCTCCCAATTTAGACACAAACAGAAAAATAAAAGTTTATGTTCCTCACAGCATCCAAAAATCAATGCAGACAAAGCATATGTTTGGCCCAGTTTATGACTAGTGCCTACCTTTATACTTTATCAGTAGATAGATACTATAAAAAGCCCGTAATAGAGCATATTTACATATGTATGTATGTATGTATGTATGTATATGTGTATGTGTATGTATAATCATATGATTAGCAGTGTAGCCAGTATTGGAAACATAGTAATGAATATCTCCACCAAGGTCACATGAAATAAGACATGATACCATCCCTTAAAGGACAAAAAAAAAAATTGACAAGACAAAATAACCAAATTTCAACCTCACAAATATCACTTCATTCCTTAAAAATTCTTCACGGCATTCTCATCTATCTTAACTACACTAAACAGATTTTTCCAAGTCACATTAGCTGTGTGATCAAATGGGAATATCAAGACGATTGTAACAGTTGTCAATGTCCTTGCTCATTCTACTGCATCTTGTACTTTTTTTAATGCCATAAATCCTTGAGTAATATCCAGTGTCCCACAGTTCCATCTGTAACAGCAACTGAAGCATGCCCAGGGAAAGCAGTTGGTAAATCCATTCACATTCAGCAGCCTGACATGGAATGATTGAGATCTGGGTACTCCTCGCAGGGAAAATTATAATTTAGCATACACCAAATATAGGGGGCAAAATGAATGGATAGCTAAGAGATGGATTTAAGAGTGAGACAGGCATTCATTATAGCCTTGCCTCTGATACATGCTTACTAACTGGGTGATCTTGGAAAAGTTAACATTCTGAGCTTCAGGCTACTCATCTGTAGAATAGAGATAATAGCACATATGAAGCCAGAGATACTGCAATGTTTAATGGAATTAGTTCTGTTAAAATACCTACCCTACAACATGTCAAATAGTTGGTGTTAAATAAATATTCATTTGTCCCTATCCTGCAGGGATAATTTGTCTTTTTAATCCATAAGTAAAGGCAGTTTGTGAAAAGCCAGAAACTCTTTTGCTCTGACATTAAACCACAAAACTATTTTGTACCCAAAAGGACATGCATGGTATGTACTCACTGATAAGTATATTGGCCAAAAAGTACAGATTACCCAAGATACACAACACAGACTCAAAGAAGTTAGACAAGAAGGAAAGCCCAAGAAGGGGGAACAAAATAGTCATGGGAGACAGAGGGAGGGAGGAACCTGAATGGGAGAGGGGAGGGGGGGAAGAATAAGGGGACAGTATCAGGTATGGAGAGAGACAGGAGAGAGGACCAGAGGACTGGGAGAATGAATGGAAAGATGCAGCTGCCACTGGTGGAGGCTGAGGGGAATCTCTCTTAACTGCTAAGGAACCGTGCCATGCCGTCAGGCTCCTTCAATCTCAATACATTAGCATCCTCCTGGTGAGCAGATCATAACAGCAGTTTCCTACCACCACCTTTGGTTAAAATGGCAAATTGTATGCTGTTTTAAATATGTATTGTAGGTTTTGTGGGGGATGGGTTTGCTTTTTTAACTTCTTAAAATTCTTTATGAATTTCACATAATGCATCCCAAACCCACTCATCTCCACGTCCCTTTGTATCTGCCCTCAGCCCTTGCAAAAGAAAAGAAAACAAAACAAAACAAAAAATAAATAGATAGATAAATAAAATAAGATAATTTTAATTAAAAATAAAACAAAATTTCATCATGGCAGCTGTAGTGTGTCATGGTGTGTTACAGAGTATATACCCTTTTGTCCACCGTCTTTATTTGCAAATGTTCATTCAATGTGTCATTGGTCTGGTTTGAGGTCTCTGGCTTGTGCCACACTGTCAATAATAGATTCTCTCCAAGACTTCTCTGGGTTATCCTGTTGTTGGCCCTGTGTCATGGAGCTCCTGCAGCCTCGGATCTGCAAGTCCAAACCCTCCATGAGCTCCAGCAGATAGAGTAGATATTGGAGAGATGGCACAGTTGTTAAGGGGTAGGCTCACAACCAAAAATGTAAGGGTTTTGGTTTTTAGTGCTTTAACTGAGAATGTAGAAACCCTTGAGAGCTACTGTAAACCTTCCAATTTCAGTCTGGAGATATTTTTCATAAGTTTATTAGAGGTTCCATGAAAAATATCTTTTACATACTCACAATTTAACTTCAAATGAAAGGGAAGTGCCTCTTTAACTTTTCTATATTAGTTTTCTGTCATTGTGGCAAAATGCCTGATAAGCAACTTACAGAAAAGAGTAGCTTATCTGGGTTTATGTTTCAGATGTTTTATCCACAGTTGGTTGGATCTGTTGATTTAGGACCTGTGTTGAGGCAGAACATCATGGAGGTAGCTTAAGATTAGCTTAAGATGAGGTACTTGTCTACCTCATGCTAGTCTAGAGCAGAGAGAGGGGAGGGTGGGGTGGGTGACTGATATCCCAGCATCCTTTGCAAAGACATATCTCTAACAAACTAACTTCCAACTGCCATCACCTATAAAAAGTTCTAGAACTTTCCAATAATACTACAGGCTGGCAACCAAACCTATACACAGGAGCCTTTAGAGAAAGTTTCAGAGCCAAGCTACAGCAGAAATGTAAGTTTCCATTGTTATTTTAAGTGATATACTCCCCAAAGTTATAGTTATTCTGTCTTAGATGTCACCCCATATAGAATTCATTCCTTCTACAAATCACTGCTTCTAGCACTTCTCAGCAGCATGCAGTACCCTCAGTGGATTGTGAGTCTGTGCTTCATTGTCTCTCCCATCAGAAGGTGCACCTGAGGGCTGAGACAGTTTCTGATTTATCATTCTTTCCTCGGCTCTCAGCACACAGCAACACGCATGGTAAGCAGCTAATCCAATGGTTGGTAAATGAAGTGACATGATCATTACAGGAGAAATCTGTGTGTTTTATTGATTCAGCGGCAAGTAGGGTATAGCACCATGCCCTCCAGGAACTTGATGTCTGCTTGAACAAATTTTATAGTCCCCATTATATGATGCTGGAGATCAGACCTGGGTTTTACTCATCTCTGTATCCATTCATTTACCATAATTCTCTTTTTATTAGATATTTTCTTTTTTATTTACAGTTTGAATGTGATCCCATTTCCTAACTCCCCCCCAAAAAAGCCCTATCCCTTCTCCCTCCCCTTGCTCTCCAACCCACCCACGCCCACCTTCCAGCCCTGGCATAGAGCCTTCACAGGACCAAAGGCCTCTCCTCCCATTGATGACCGACAAGGTCATCCTGAGCTAAAATCATTGAGTCCCTCCATGTGTATTCTTTGGTTGATGGTTTAGTCCCTGAGAGCTCTGGGGGTACTTGTTGGTTCATATTGTTTTTCCTCCTATGGGGCTGCAAACCCCTTTAGCTTCTTGGGTCCTTTCTCTAGCTCCTCCACTGGGGGACCCTGTGCTCAGTCCAATGGTTGACTGAGAGTATCCAACTCTGTATTTGTCAGGCACTGATAGAGCCTCACAGGAGAGAGCTATATCAGACTTCTGTCAGCAAGCATTTGTTGGCATTCACAACAGTGTCTGTGTTTGGTTACTGTATATGGAATGGATCCCCAGGTGAGGCAGTCTCTGGATGGTCATTCCTTCAGTCTCTGCTCTACAGTTTGTCTCTGTATCTCCTCCCATGGGTATTTTGATCCCTCTTCTAAGAAGGACCAAAGTATCCACACTTTGGTCTTCCTCCTTCTTGAGCTTCATGTGGTCTGTGAATTGTATTCTTGGGTATTCCAAGCTTCTGGGCTTATATCCACTTATCAGTGAGTGCATACCATGTGTGTTCTTTTGTGATTGGGTTAACTCACTCGGGATGATATTTTCTAGTAAATGTACCACATTTTCTGTATCCATTCCTCTGTTGAGGGACATCTGGGTTCTTTCCAACTTCTGACTATTACAAATAAGGCTGCTATGAACATAGTGTCCTTATTACCAGTTGGAACATCATCTGGGTAAATGTCCAGGAGAGGTATTGCGGGATCCTCCAGTAGTATGATGTCCAATTTTCTGAGGAACCACCAAACTGAAATCCAGAGTGGTTGTACAAGCTTGCAACAGAATAAGATAAATGACTTAACACAATCATTCGGCCTGAGATGCGAAACTTTGATTGACACACTAGGCTACATGTGGCCATGTAACCTTGCTTGGGTGGAGGAGGTAGGAAAGGTGTAGGAAGAGTTGATGCTACTCAGATTTGGAAAGCTTCTGTGGCTCAGTCACAGGCCCTACTAAAAGTGTCTGTCCTCACACTTGGTCTTACTATGTCACTTTGGACACACAGTAAGTGGACTTGGTAGATAATAAAAGTAGAAATCCTAGAATTTCTTTATTATTTCATTCAACTCTGTGTTTGTGTTGTGCTGTTTAAGTTCATTTGACTGTTGGTTGAGGAGTATGCCAAGGGATGGTATAAACTTCTTTAAACTCCTTGCATTCTTGAAGTTTAGGATTGTTCTTTTGAGTTCTATGTCCCGTGATTCAACTAAGCAATTTTCATTAGAGAACATTTCTATATGACTAGTAAATGTGGGGAGATACATACTGTCTTGACCTTTCATATTGCTTTTTCAATGAGACTGGACATATGGCAATCTTTCACTGATTGTGTATCTGATATAATATTTTAGGCTGTCTCAGGCTAGGCCAGCATACAGGCTGTGTGGCAAAGCCTGGAGGTTGAAGATGGCATCATTAAGAGAACTTTAAGGTATTCTTGGCAGTGGATCTTTTCACAGATGTGCAGCTCAGGCTAGGCCTAGAAATTAGATATAATACAGATAGACTAGGGAGGGAGAGAGGGAGTGAGGAAGTGAGGCTTATCAAAATGGATCTATAAACAGGTTATGCAACCACAGCTAAGTCTAGATATTGAAGAAGGTAAAGGCAGGTGCTGTTGATGGATTTTCAGGTTAGATGAAACTCTCATTCACTGTGGCTGAGATGCCAAACTGCTACAGCAGTTCTAGAAAGCAGTTTGGAAAATCCCCAAAACACTAAAAATATATCTACTCTCATGTTTTTGTATATGTTTGGCCCAGGGAGTGGCACTATTTGAAGGTGTGGCCCTGTTGGAGTAGGTGTGGCCTTGTTGTAGAAGTGGGTGTGGGCTTTAAGACCCTCATCCTAGCTGCCTGGAAGCTAGTATTCTGCTAGCAGCCTTCAGATGAAGATGTAGAACTCTCAGCTCCTCTGGCACCATGCCTGCCTGGATGCTGCCATGTTCTTGCCTTGATAATGGACTGAACCTCTGAACCTGTAAGCCATCCCCAATAAAATGTTGTCCTTATAAGAGTTGCCTTGGTCATGCCATCTGTTCACAGCAGTAAAACCCTAAGACAGCTACCATATGACCCAGCTTTACCACCCCTTGGCATACTCCTAAAGAATTTGACATCCTAACTCCACAGGTACTTGCCCAGCTGTGTTAATTGCTGTTCTATTTACAACCTAAATGGCTGTCAACCAATGAATGGATGAAGAAAATGTGATACATATAGATAATAGAGTGCTATTCAGCAGAAAAGAACTAAGAACGATCATATTGAGTAAGGTAACAAGTGTCACATGCTACCTCTCATTTGTGATTCTTAGCTCTGAATCTATAAGTGTGAGTATACAACATAGAGTAACCACAGGAAAGGGAAAAATAAAAAAGTTCCAAGAAGTTGCAGATGGAGCTCTAGGCCAGGGAATGAAAGGTGTTATGAAACTATCGGAAAACAGGGCAAAGACTTTAACTGGGTAGAGAAGAGAGAGGGTAGAAAGGAGGGATAAATAAAACTAAGGATTCTTGAAAAAGACACAAGGAGAAAAAGACACAAGGAGTCATTATTTTATATTTATCACATTTTCTCTCATTTGTGACATCAAGGAATGAAAGAAAAGAACATGAAAGCTAAAGGGAGAGTAATAAGAGATTTAGAAGTGAAAGAGGGTATTGGGGGGGCAGATAAGAAATCAAAGAACATCTTATTCATATATGGAGTGCTACAATGAAAAACATTTCTTTTTACAATTAATATATGTTAGTAGTAAGCATATTTTAATATAAAATAAAACAATAAAATAAAATGCACATTATTAAAAATTATTAAAAATATTTTATCTACTATTGTATGCATTAGAACCACAGACAGCAATCACTCAGTGAAGAAGCAGTGATCCATCTTTCCAGTCCTCTTCTCTTTTTATTATTAAAGAAAGGTCATTTCCCAAGAGGTTCCATATTTCCTACAGATCCTTAGATGTTTCTAATGTACGGTGTGGTCATTGTAGAAAGCCTCCACAGAAAGAAACTGAAGTCAAAATAAATCACATTTTCCCCATATCTCTTAGTAATCAGAGTCTGAACTTCGCAACTCATGATTCAATGCATGGCCATCATGTACCTCTGCCTGACTATAAGATTTTACAAAAAAACGAGATTTATAATATCTAGAATAAAAAATTAGTGATAAATTAATGAAAAATAGGTAAGGGAACGTCAGTTAAGCAAGGCTCACCATAAAGTAATGATTGTTAGAGCAAGCTCTTATATAGGGGTCCTGACACTATTTCCTCTATTTTACTATATATTAAAAATTATTATTAATAAAATTGCCTAAGATTTTTAATTGATGTTTATGAGTGTTTTTCACAAATGCATATATGTGCAATGGAACTCAGAAGAGATTGGATCCCCTAGAACTGAAGTTACAAATGGCTATTGGGCTCTGCCCCACAGTTACCTGGCAACAGCCAGGTGTGCCTGACTCTCTATAAAAGGGGCTGCTTGCCTGCCCCCTCTGCTCTCTTTTGCCTTCTTGCTCTCGCTCTGTCCTCTTGTCTTGCTCCCCCTCTCTCCCCACACTCATGGTCATGGTCTCTCTCTCTCTCTCTCTCTCTCTCTCTCTCTCTCTCTCTCTCTCTCTCTCTCCCTCTCTCTTTCTCTCTCTGTCTCTCTCTCTGTGTCTCTCTCTCTCTGTATCTCTGTCTCTCTGTCTCTCTCTCTCTGTGTGTTCTCTGTGTGTGTGTGTGTTTGTCTTCCTCTCTCCCCTACCATCTCATCTCCCCTCCCCTCCCCATGTCCTGAATAAACTTTATTCTGTACACTGTAGCATGGGCCCACAGAGGCACCCTCTTCCCCCACACCTGACTGCACGTTCACCAAACATATTCCTTCTCTCTTTATATTTATAAAACACAACTATGAGCCAACATGTGTTGTTGGGAACTGAATTTGGGTCCTCCGCAAAAGCATCAAGTGCTTTTAACAGGTAAACCACCTATGTGTAGGCCTCCACACTGCTTCTAATGCCAAAAAGAAAGCAAAACAGGAATCTTATACTTCTGCCTAGCTCTGTATAAATGTATCAAATATAATTATCTTTCAAGAGTTTGAAAAAAATCTTCCCTTCTTCATAACTCTAGCTGGAAACATGACAACAGTCTGTCAGCCTTGGCCACTCTCTGTAACTGTAATCAGTGCCAACTTCTGGGGTACAATATTTCCTAAAATAATAAATGGATAACAAGGAAAGCAAAGTAAAAGTTATCACAATACATTTCGAAACATGTTACTAACAAGTAGAAAGGTGCTCACTTCCAATCAGTCACAAGTATCGGAAGGTCAAGCACATAAAACAGACAACTTGGTAAGATGAAAAATAATTCAATATTATATAAAAAAATATTATTACAAGTTGTTGGGGACTTTTTTCTATAAATGCCACTAGGTTAATATAAATAACTTGCACTTTTTTTCTCTCATTGCGGTTTTTCAAAGTGGAGGATTGATATGTCCAAATATTATTATTGTTGAATTGTCTATTTCTAAATCTAATTGTGTCAGTGTTTGCTTAATGTGCAGATACTTCTTGACTTATAGTTGTATTGCATGCAGATGAACCCATTCTTTTTATTGTTAAAATATCTGTTTGTTTTTTGGTTAATTTGTTTTATTTTACCATAATCTATTTAATTACGTTAAGTGATTTTTTTTTTCCTAATGAGAGTGTGTAGAGTCGGGTGGTGAGATGTGGAAAGTACCTGGGAGGAGCTGAGGATAAGAAACCAGGATAATAGCAAACTCAGAAGTGGATGCTCACAGTCAGCTAATGGATGGATCACAGGGCTCCCAATGGAGGAGCTAGAGAAAGTAGCCAAGGAGCTAAAGGGATCTGCAACCCTATAGGTGGAACAACATTATGAACTAACCAGTACCCCGGAGCTCTTGACTCTAGCTGCATATGTATCAAAAGATGGCCTAGTCAGCCATCACTGGAAAGAGAGGCCCACTGGACAGGCAAACTTTATATGCCCCAGTACAGGGGAACGCCAGGGCCAAAAAGTGGGAGTGGGTGGGTAAGGGAGTGGGGGGGAGGGTATGGGGGACTTTTGGGATAGCATTGGAAATGTAAATGAGGAAAATACCTAATTAAAAAAAAAGAAGCCAGGATAAGAATATATTGTATGAAAAAAAAAAAACTATTTCCAATTAAAATAATAGAAAATATCCTAAGTAGAAAATACATTTAATACATCAAATACATTTATTTGGCTACATGAACTTTTCCCCTGAAGGTCTCCTAAATATTCGTTTCTGAGTGGCTTAGTTATACTGAGTTGCAATTTTCCATTAATCTGGATCACAGATCTGAAAAAAGGGGGGTCAGTCTGGGGAAGAGATTTATAAGGGTGGGACTGGGAACAGAGGAAGGAAAGGATGTGATTGGGATGTAAAGAGAATCAAAAGTAAAAAGATACCCAAAGGAATCGCCTGTATCACAGGTTTCTCTGTATTACAAGCATCCACTTCCTGACGTCCACTCTGAGGTAGCACTCAATTTTTCTAATGTGGTCAGGATCAGTCACACCCATGAGCATCATTGATCCCTTTTCCACTTACAGATTCAGAGGAATGAAGTTTTCAAAGTATCTGGCCAGCAGTCTTCACTAACTTGATCATTGTTTCTTCAGATGAACAAGTTCCTGGATTTACAACTAAGACCTTTGAGCATAAAGTCACAGAAAATAAGAAACACAATTTTGTCTAGTAGATCACGGATGATAATTGTGGATGCTGCTGTTCTCAATTCTGTCCGCTTGATTCCTGGATTAGTAAATCTTAGATATGGGAGATGCTTCACTGTGGATGCTGACACAGAGTACACACAGAATTCTAGAAGAATCTCCCTGGATACGCACATTATTGCTACCTACCTGTCAGTGTAACTGAGGCTTCAAAAGGCCATAGAGATTTATCGAGCCAATGGCTTTATGATATGTAGCAGATCCTTCGCCTGTTGTGGGACCAGGTAAAAATTAGCAGCGCATGTTTAGGTCACTTGGTTAGTGTTTAGGATAATCCACGGAAAAAGTAAATGCATTGCCTTTCATTCAAAGCCCTTCTTTTAGTTGCAGAACTACTAAGATGTAATCACTTATTCATCACCTTAGAAGGGAATATCTCTATCCCCACCACTAGATCTCTAGCAACTCCATATATGAGGACACTGATTTCTTGTCAGATTTACTTTTCATCCTCTTGCACAAAAATAATATTGCTTTTTTTATTAAGTTTGTACAGAAAACTTGTGATTTTTGCATCCATCCCGTTCCCCGCTCCTGCCTAGCTGACCTCCTCTTATAGGTAGATACATTTCCTCCATCCCAGTGCCCTCCTTGTTTCTGCTTTCATGCCCTATTTATGCCATTACAGTTTCTTTCTTCCTTTCCTTCATCTTTCCGTTCCAGTAAAGTTTTCTTCTCCTTTTTGATTTTCACCTACACCTCACCACATACATACACACAAACATAATACATAAAAATTAAAGTCTTAAATCTGCATATGAGAGAATACATGTGATATTTGTCTCTGAGTCTGGCTTATTTTGCTCAATATAATGACTTCCAATTACATCCATTTCCTTGCAACTGTTATACTTTCATTTTTATTTATGGTTGAATAAAGTTCCATTGTGTACACATCCTGCAGGTTTTCATCCATCTGTTGTTAAATATCTACACTGTTCCATTCCCGAGCTATTGTGACTTGAGCACCGATAAAGATGTATATATAGGTAAGCATCTCTGTCCTTAGACTTGAGTCTTTGGGCATGGACTAAAGAATGTCGTAGCTGTGTCTTTGCTAGCTTTATTTTTAGTCTTCTAAGAAACCTCCATACTCCCTCCCACCATGGCTGCACCAGGTAACATTACTCATTAGCAGTGAGTAAAGAATACCTATTCAACCCATATCTTCAACAGCACTTGTCATGTATTTCCTTGATGCTAGCCATTCTGACTGGGCTGAATTTTAATTATAAAAGTGTTCAATATTACTCCTCCATTGTTGGTGGGATTGCAGGCTTGTACAACCACTCTGGAAATCAGTCTGGCGGTTCCTCAGAAAATTGGACATAGTACTACCGGAGGATCCAGTAATACCTCTCCTGGGCATATATCCAGAAGATGCCCCAACTGGTAAGAAGGACACATGCTCCACTATGTTCGTAGCAGCCTTATTTATAATAGCCAGAAGCTGGAAAGAACCCAGATGCCCCTCAAGAGAGGAATGGATACAGAAAATGTGGTACATCTACACAATGGAGTACTACTCAGCTATTAAAAAGAATGAATTCATAAAATTCCTAGGCAAATGGATGGACCTGGAGGGCATCATCCTGAGTGAGGTAACACATTCACAAAGGAACTCACACAATATGTACTCACTGATAAGTGGATATTAGCCCCAAACCTAGGATTCCCAAGATATAAGATATAATTTGCTAAACACATGAAACTCAAGAAGAATGAAGACTGAAGTGTGGACACTATGCCCCTCCTTAGATTTGGGAACAAAACACCCATGGAAGGAGTTACAGAGACAAAGTTTGGAGCTGAGATGAAAGGATGGACCATGTAGAGACTGCCATATCCAGGGATCCACCCCATAATCAGCATCCAAACGCTGACACCATTGCATACCCTAGCAAGATTTTATCGAAAGGACCCAGATGTAGCTGTCTCTTGTGAGACTATGCCGGGGCCTAGCAAACACAGAAGTGGATGCTCACAGTCAGCTAATGGATGGATCACAGGGCTCCCAATGGAGGAGCTAGAGAAAGAACCCAAGGAGCTAAAGGGATCTGCAACCCTATAGGTAGAACAACATTATGAACTAACCAGTACCCCGGAGCTCTTGACTCTAGCTGCATATGTATCAAAAGATGGCCTAGTCAGCCATCACTGGAAAGAGAGGCCCATTGGACACGCAAACTTTGTATGCCCCAGTACAGGGGAACGCCAGGGCCAAAAAGGGGGAGTGGGTGGGTAGGGGAGTGGGGGTGGGTGGGTATGGGGGACTTTTGGTATAGCATTGGAAATGTAAATGAGCTAAATACCTAATAAAAGGGAAAAAAAGTGTTCAATATTATGAAAGTGGCACTGCTTTTAGTTTACAAATTTTTCATGTTAGACAGTTCTGGTGACTTCTATTGAGCCTTTTTTTAAAATCATCATAGCTCTCACACATAGGCAGTGAACCAATGACCTACAATGGATTCTGACAAGGGCTGAGTATGTCTGTTCCAATTTTTTATTCTGAAACTGGCGTATTACCACAAAATGGGTTCAAGGAGACATCAACTGTGATATTTTCCTCACCTAAAATTCCTTTTATCATTTGAGAGTCACAAAAATCTGCTCAATTGTGATATTTTTTGATAGTTCACAATGATATTTTTGTCTCTAAAACTAGTGTCCATTCAAAACCCATGTTCAGTAGATCCTTAAAGTTTTTCTTACTTACTATTCCCAGGATAAAGTTACCCTGATAAAACTCATGTAGGTTTTGTTGGGGAAGAGTGGGAGCAAGATTGATGGTATACCTTTTGGGTGGTATAGAAAAATGTTTCTCAGAGGACTCCATTTTATTTGAAAATTTCTGGGTCTATAAACTGTCTCAAGTGTAGCACTTGATTGAGGAACCAACCAACACTCTATGTTCATGACCAGAACTAGACTTTGGTTTATATGACCTTAAATTTTGAAGCTTATATGTCTCAAGGAAGACTTTAGTAGTTAAAACGGTAAATCTGATTGAGTATTAGGAGCCATTTTGCATGATTCTGTGAAAGCCTGCCTGTCAGACAGAGTCAGGCCAAGGTCTACTGGCAGATTTCCTGGCCTCATGGATAAGCGGAGATACACTTGAAGCTCAAGATGAGGGGCTCACATATCCAGGGATCCACCCCATAATCAGCTTCCAAACGCTGACACCATTGCATACACTAGCAAGATTTTATCGAAAGGACCCAGATGTAGCTGTCTCTTGTGAGACTATGCCGGGGCCTAGCAAACACAGAAGTGGATGCTCACAGTCAGCTAATGGATGGATCACAGGGCTCCCAATGGAGGAGCTAGAGAAAGTAGCCAAGGAGCTAAAGGGATCTGCAACCCTATAGGTGGAACAACATTATGAACTAACCAGTACCCCGGAGCTCTTGACTCTAGCTGCATATGTATCAAAAGATGGCCTAGTCAGCCATCAATGGAAAGAGAGGCCCATTGGACTTACAAACTTTATATGCCGCAGTACAGGGGAATGCCAGGGCCAAAAAGGGGGAGTGGGTGGGTAGGGGAGTGGGGGTGGGTGGGTATGGGGGACTTTTGGAGTGTAATAAAGGTGTCTGCTGTTCTATATGTATGCTGTCAAAAAATAAATAAATAAAAGTAATCTTATTAGAATCTTAAAAAAAAGAACTTAAAAAAACAGATGAGGGGCTCAGTATTCTGTTAATCTTGGAGGAAGAAATAGGGAGGAGCAGAGAAGCTTCTGGATGGGAATGGATATCCAATGTACATTAGCCATCGTCCCTGCTAGTTGGTGACTGTTTCCCATGATACCATAGAGTATGTAGAGCCTAAGAGAATGAACTCAGGCTGCTGCAGCACTGTCTAGCCAGACCTCCTGATTTCTAACCTTTGTCTGACGTCTTCTTTTCCATCTTTCCTATGACCATCCTCAGTCTCCCATCAGAAGACTGTTCGGCCTTACATCTGTGGGACCAGTGCAGGTGAGTCAGAATATTTTAATCCATTACTGAGGTGACTCACTCCAACACTCCTCTTGTCTTTGGTGCCTGAGTGATGCTACTTGGGCCCTGCCACCCTAAAACCTGATTACTCTTTTTGCTTTGAGATTCCCCATTCAATTGTAGCAGTTCTCAACATAAGACCTAGCCTTCAGAGAAGAGAAATTAGAGTTCTTGTAGAATGCCAAAATTCTCACAAATTTGTTTCTTAGAGTATTGATGAAAGGTATGTCTCCTAACCACCCCTGCCCCCCATTGTGGCTGAGTTGACACTAAGTAACCAACTCATTGTGACATTCTAATATTCCTGAATTCTTAAATCTGTCTCTGTACCTTGGCAGATTTGTAATTTCCAGTTCACCAGTTTCAGCCTATCTTTAAAGCCAAGTTTCAACCATACAACCTAACTGCCTTTTGTAACTCTATGGGCTACATTTAAAAAAAAAAAAAGATTTTCTACTTAGTGAGTCCACATTAATAGATTCTGCCTGATCCATTTTTATGCTCCTCCCAACATTGTCTTATATAGTCTTAGTATCCATCCCCATATTTTCTCTCACAGCAAACTCTTGTGAAAATGAGACACCTCAAGTAAATATGTTGAAATTCTGCATACCTCTTCATGGATCACACTTTGAACTTTATATTTATAGGTCATTTAAGACTTGATAGTGGCTGATCTCCTCCAGTGCGTGTGCCCAGCCA
The DNA here is from genome assembly GCF_000001635.26 of Mus musculus. Classification (NCBI taxonomy): domain Eukaryota; kingdom Metazoa; phylum Chordata; class Mammalia; order Rodentia; family Muridae; genus Mus; species Mus musculus. The sequence goes on from NC_000086.7 coordinate 47,724,559, forward strand.
CCTGGTTGTCATGGAGGAGGTCTTAGCTGAAGAGCTTGAGGAGGAGGAGCAGCTGGTAAGATGGCACCAGAAGAAGAAGAAGGAGCTGCAAGCCAAAATTCAAGGAATAAAGAACGCTGTTCCCAAAAATGACAAAAAGAGGAGGAAACAACTCAAGGAAGATGTTGCTAAGTTGGAGAGAGAAATGGAGCAAAAACACAGGGAGGAACTGGAGCAATTGAAGCTGACTTTCAAGGATAGTAAAGCAGATTCTGTTGTTGTTAACATTTCAAACTTGGTACTTGAGAATCACCTCAGATTTCTTTTTTTTTATGAGATATGTCCTAATTTTATTTTTTAATTAGGTATTTATTTCATTTACATTTCCACTGCTATCCCAAAAGTCCCCCACCCGCTCCCCCACCCACCCACTCCCACTTCTTGGCCCTGGCGTTCACCTGTACTGAGGCAAATAAAGTCTGCACGACCAATGGGCCTCTCTTTCCACTGATGGCCACCTAGGCCATCTTCTGATACATATGCAGCTAGAGACACGAGATCCGGAGGGTACTGGTTAGTTCACATTTTTTTTCCACCTATAGGGTTGCAGATCTCTTTAGCTCCTTGGATACTTTCTCTAGCTCCTCCATTGGGGGCCCTGTGATCCATCCAATAGCTGACTGTGAGCATTCACTTCTGTGTTTGCTAGGCCCCAGCCTAGTCTCACAAGAGACAGCTATATCTGGGTCCTTTCAGCAAAATCTTGCTAGTGTATGCAATGGTGTCAGCGTTTGGAGGCTGATTATGGGATGGATCCCCGGATATGACAGTCTCTAGATGGTCCATCCTTTCGTCTCAGCTCCAAACTGTGTCTCTGTAACTCCTTCCATGGGTGTTTTGTTCCCAATTCTAAGAAGGGGCAAAGTGTTCACACTTTGGTCTTCGTTCTTTTTGAGTTTCATGAGTTTCACAAATTGTATCTTATATCTTGGGTATTCTAAGTTTCTGGGCTAATATCCACTTATCAGTGAGTACATATCATTTGAGTGCTTGAGGATCAGCTGAGAGAACAAGACAGTGCTCTGACTGTGGCTGCCCTAAGGAGGCAGGCTGCTGAGTACATGCAAAGCCATTCAGACGACTTCATGCCATTTCTAACAAACCTCAGCACAGGAGATATGTACACACCAGAAGAGTTTGGGAAGTATTGTGACGATATTGTAAACACAGTGGCATGGGGCGGTCAGCTTGAGCTAAGAGCTCCATCTCACATCTTACAAACACCAACAGAGATACTACAGGCAGATGTTCCTCCTACTATAGTTGGTGAAGAGTACCCTAGGAATCCATTAGTACTAGTATACATGAGGCATGCGTATAGCTTAGGAGAACATTATAATTCTGTTACACAGTTGGTGAACTCAGCTACTGAAAATTGCAACTAGTTTACAAAATGTTACACTGTATTATAGCGTGTGCCAATCTACCAAGTGCTAGATTGTTGTAAATGCTACTGAAAAACACAGCTACCTTAGATGAGTTTTATGAATAAGCTTACTAAAAGCTTTTAAGAAATATGTTGGATTAACTTTAACCAGTGCTCTCTTAATGGCAGTTTTAGAACTTAAAGTCTATTGTGGAGAACGTCATCATAGGCCAAGATGTTACTCTTCGTGCTCATTAATTTTAGTTGTCCTGCACATTCTGGTTTGGAATAAATTTGTTTTAAATCCCCCCCCAGCTTTATGTTCCAAAAATAAAGATTTCAATTTAATTTTTCTTAAAAGTGAGAAACATATTGTGTGACAGCAGGTTTATCAACGCTTGTAAAGTGCTCATGATCCCAGTGACTTTGGTATGACTAGGGTCAGGGGTGGTAAAATCAGTACAGGAGAATTGTACGTGGAATGACTCATGTTACTGGGATTTTCAATCACTTCAAACAGTATTCTTTGTAGGAGAGTTGTGCCCACACACAAGTCTGTTTGCTGTTCTTATGCAACAAAGTGCCATAAGATGAGAACACAGCACTAGCAGAGCACTTGCCTGTCCTGTGTGAGTCTCAAGGTTCAATTTCTTTTTTTTATTATATAGTTTCTTCATTTATATTTCAAATGCTATCCCCAAAGCCCCCTATAACCCACCCAAGCCCTGCTCCCCAACCCACCCACTCCCACTTCCTGCCCTGGCATTCCCCTGTATTGGGGCATATGATCTTTGCAAGACCAAGGGCCTCTCTTCCCATTGATGGCCGCCTAGGCCATCCTCTGCTACATATGCAACTAGAGACACAGTTCTGAGGGGCATTGATTAGTTCATATTGTTGATCCTCCTATAAGGTTGCAGACCCCTTTAGTTGCACCAACAAAACACAACAATTTATAAAAATGAAACTTATTGTGATATGATTTTTTCCAAGTTAGAATTATAACTAAGTAGAGCATCAAGTGTATAATATTTGGGCTTTTGACCCGTGTATACTGTCTATGAGTAAACAATGGGCTTATGGTGTTAAAAGCAGGTAATAGTGTGGCAGGCTGGTAGAGACTTCTCAGCAGAGCAAAGACTTTCTGAATTCATTGTAGCTGACTAAAACGTACTCTGCCTGCTACACAGTGTATTCTGAAGGTTGTCTGCTTTGTAACCTATTTTGAAGTAATGTTATCTTCATCTTATAGTACCAGCCTTAAACAGTAATAAAACAAAACATTATGAAACAGTTATTGAAAATTCCATTTTCAACAGATACTCTAAAATAACTCATTAATATTTCCTTGTTTTGACAAGAATTCAAATGTACTTAATTATGTATTTCTATTTTTTGTTTATATATTTTATTTAAAAATGGCCAATATATTTATGAATAAAATGTATGGCCCACTTAAAAAAACTTAATAGTTATATGTTTGCAAACAAAGAGGGGTTGTAGTAGGTGATAAGAATCAATATTTGTTTTTTGTTTTGTTTTGTTTTTAGCAGCTGCCCCAGAGGTCATCATAATTTCCTCAGGCAATTCCAAAGTAACACCCTTATAGAAGGCAGGGATAGCTAATACGACCAGGGATGAGTTGCTTACTCTCTAAGTCTGGTGAGAAGACCACTTCAACTAGCAAAGATGACTCATTAGAATTTATGGGCTCAGTGTTCCTATCTTCAACAGAGCTGTATTATTCATCTCCAGTCCAACCAACAGGACCTCATTCTTGTTCAACAATGCCCTCCCATTAACGTAGCATACCTTGCAGGCCTGGAAGTTCAACATGTCTGGAAAGACAATCAGACACAGTGATTATCAACAGTCTTAGTCTTGAAGATATAGTAGCAAAAGATCTCCCATAGGGCACACATAAAGCCTTCAGCTCATTTACTTGGGGACTCAAGTCCTTGGGCTCATTCCTGCTTTTCCTTCTGCACTTTGTCCAATCACGTTGGGAGTAAAATGCCAATTTTATTTTACTCATTAGTTTAAAAAATACCCTGCTGTATCACATAAATATTTACCCAAACCCTTCATTTCTATAAGTGGTAAATATTTAAGAGTATCCAATGGTTGTTTCCAGCTTCTGGCTATCACAAATCAGGCTGCTATGAACATAGTAGAACACGTGCCCCTGTGGCATGGTAGGGGATCTTTTGGGTGTATTCTCAAGAGTGGTATGGCTGGGTCTGCAGGTAAATCTATTTCAAATTTTCTGAGGAACCTCCAGACTGATTTCCAGACAACCTAGATGTTCCACAACAGAAGAATGGATACATAAAATGTGGTTCATTTACACAATGGAATACTACTCAGCTATTAACAACAAGGACTTCCTGAGTTTTACAGGCAAATGGATGGAACTAGAAAATATCATCCTGAGTGAAGTAATTCAGACCCAAAAGGACATGCATGGTATGTAGTCACTAATAAGTAGATATTAGCCAATAATAGTTATTATTATTATTATTACTATTATTATTCAGAATACACAAGATAAACTCCACAAAATCAAAAAGTTCAACAACCTGAAGTGTCCAAGTGAGGATGCCTCAGTCCCACTTGGGAGAGAGAAGAAAGCAATCACAAGTGTAGAGGGAGGGAGGGACCTCAGAGGGAAAGTGAACAGGGTGGGGGGAATTGGGTGGGAGAGGGGAACCTGATCTGGTATTGGGTGAGGGAAAAGTACTGAAGCCCTGGGGGCTAGCAGAAGGAATGTAAAAATGCAACCTCAGGAAATAGGAGGCTGGGGGGAACACCCCCCAGAATTCACCAGAGACCTGGGAGGTGAGAGGCTCCCAGGACTCAAAAGGAGGGACCTTAGATGAAATGCCCTACAGTAGGGAGAGGGAACGTATAGAGCCCACCTCCAGCAGGAAGACAGGACATCAAATGCGGGATGGGATTGCCATTCCACAGTCACACCTCTGACCCATAATTGTTCCTGTCTGAAAGAATTACAAGGATGGAAATGGAGAGGAGCCTGAGGAAAAGAAGGTCCAGTGATAGGCCCAAAGTGGGATCCAACTCAAGGGGAGATCCCAAGGCCTGACACTATTACCGAGGCTAATGGAGTACTCACAAAAAGGGATCTATCATGACTGCCCTCCAAAGACCCAACAAGCAACTGAAAGAGTCAGATGCAGATATTTGAACCCAACCAATGGACAGAAATAGCTGACCCCTGTTGTTGAATTAGGGAAGACTGAAAGAAACTGAGAAGAAGGGCAACCCTGTAGAATGACTAGCAGTCTTAATTAATCTAGAATCTCAAGATCTTTCAAACACTGGATCACCAAACACATACACCAGCTGATATGAGGCCCCTCAACACACATACAGTAGAGTATTTCCGGGTCTGTGCTCATTCAGAGATGATGCACCTAACCCTCAAGAGACTGGAGGCCCTAGGGAGTTTAGAGGTCAAGTGGGGTGGGGGATGTGGGCATCCACGTGGAGATGGGGTTGGGTGGGGAGGAGGTGTGGGATATGGAGCAGTTGGGAGGTGTAGGGGGGAGGGGAGTGGTATATGGAGTATAAAAAATGAATTAAAATAAAATAAAATTTAAAAAATAAAATAATAACAAAAAAGAGTATTCAATGGGGTGAAAAGCTCTCAGGACTCAATGGGAGTGACCTTAGATGAAATGACCAGCAATGAGGAGAAGAAACTTGTAGAGTCCACCTCCAGTAGATATACAGGGCCTCATGAGGACGGATGGAGTTACTGAATCACAGTCAAAATTTTGAACCCAGGAGTGTTCCTGTCTAAAAGAACTGCCAGGACAAAAATGGAGAAGAGACTGGGGGAAAGGCAGTCCACTGACCAGAGCAACTGGGGATCCACCTCATGGGGAGACACTAAGGCCTGACACTATTACTGATGCTCTATGATGTGCTTACAGATATAAGCCTAGCATGCTGTCCTCTAAGAGGCCCAAACAGCAGCTGACTAGACAGATGCAGATACTTCTATCCAACCATTGGACCCCTGTGGTTGAATTAGGGGAAGGATAGAGGAAGTGGAAGGGGAGGGTGACCCCATAGGAAGACCATCAGTCTCAACAAACTCAGACCCCTGAGATCTCTCAGACACTGAGTCATCCACCAGGAGCATACACCAGGTGGTCCAACCCCCCCCCCCAGCATATATATAACAGAGGACTGCCTGGTCTGGACTCAGTGGAAGAGGATGTGACTAATCCTCAAGAGACTTAAGGCCCCAGGAATGGAGGAGGTCTGGTGGGGGAGGGAGCATCCTCTCAGAGACAGGGGGAGGAGGAATGGGGTGAGGAACTATGGGAAGGGGGACTAGGAAGAGGGCAATGGCTGGATTGTAAATTTAAAAAAATATGTCCAATGAAGAAATGTTACACATCTCCATTGACAAGTTACACTTAGACTACCTGTGTGTTCTTCATTACTACAAACAGAATCCTTAACATTTTAAATTTAAACTTACATTTGAAAGCAAATTTCAGAAACCCTAGGACCAATTCATAAAATACACTGTAGTGGTTTGAATAGGTTTGCCCCCATAGATTCATGTATTTGAATACTTGACCCACAGGAAGTGATGTACTATTAGGACTTGTGGCCTTGTTGGAGGAAGTGTGTCACTGAGGGGGTGGGCTTTAAACCATCACACCAGTCTTCTCCTGGTTCCCTTCAGAACAAGATGTGCAACTCTCAGCAACTTCTCCAGGACCATGCCTGCCTGAACACTTTCATGCTTACTGCCTTGATGATAATGGACTGAACCTGAAAACCAGTCCCAATTAAATGTTGTCCTTTATAAGAGTTGCCTCGGTCACATTGTCTCTTCACATCAATGGAAACCCTAACTGGCATGCACCATTAATATTTTGTTCCTCTAGAATCAAACTCAATTCTAAAGTCTTCATTAGTTAAAGTTCTCCAAGAGATGAGAACAAGTAGTATGGAGATAGACGCATAAAAGGATAATAACCATCCATTCCTGTATTGTATATATGTACAATATAAAGAGATTTATTATAAAGTAATGTAGCAGGTACATAAAAACTGCTTTTGGGGGGATCTCCAAGACAGGAAATCAAAAGGGGACAGTGGGGAGTATGCATAAAAATGATGATATATAAGTACAAGTATATCACAATGAATATATAATTCCTTGGGGAAAAAGAGAAGCTGCTCTTGCTAAAAAGCACTGGCTCCTTAATTAAGCCCACAAGATAACTAACTGTAAATGAGATGGAGGCCTGGCATCTCTGCCTTCATTTTGTGTCTGTCTCCTTTAATTTGGGTAAGATTCCTGCTTGAATCTGTATAGGCATACTGACCATTCAAGGTCACTTTTATCAATCAATCAATCAATCAATATATTTCTCTGCCTGCCTGTCTGCCTGTCTGTCTGACTGACTGGGTGTCTATCTATCTTATCCCCCTTCAAAGCCAAAAGCTCAGAGACAAGTCATTGTCCTAAATCTGTAGTCACATTAGATTGCAGGATCAGCAAAGCATTGCAGGACAGAACCCCCTCCAAGTGAGAGCAATTATATATGGTGTAAGACTATCCTGGAGCATAAGTAATTATCTCATGGGAACCACATTGCTCCTTTCAAACATTGACAAATTATAGCAATAGCGAGATAACTTCTTTGTACTATCTTGAAGAACCAGAATTGAGATGGTAATCAACCAGACATCCTGAGAGACTAGAGACATAGCTCAGCAGTAGAATATTAACCTAGTATGTTCAAGACTCTAAGTTAGATTCACAACACTTCTGAAAAAGAGACAGAGACAGAGAGAGATACCATATTGTATGTCCCCTTCTGCACTGGTTCCACTGATGCAAGATGGAGCAGTCTTCTGATGGGGGGAATGAGGATGATTATAGGCAAGACAGAAAAGAAGACTCAGAGGCAAAGATTAGAAATCAGGAGGGCTGTCCAGGGAATACTGCAGCAGTCTCGAGTTTAATTCTCTTAGGCTTTATATATTTTACAATAACTTGGGAAACAAAGTCAAAAGCTAGCAGAGACGATGGCTGATGTAGATTGGATATCTATTCCCATCAGGAGGCCTCCCTATTCCTCTTCTTCCTTCCTCCAAGATTAACAGAACATTCAGCCCCTAGCCTGACTTGACTCTGCCTGACAGACAGGCTTTCACAGAAGCAGGCAAAATGGCTCCAGACACCCTTCCAACAGCTCTTCCTCTATTTAAATCTAAAACTCATGTCAGCTCATTGAAGATGAACCTGCAGTCACTGGACTCCTCTGTTCCTCCTCACAGTGCATGCATTGATGAAATATCCTTTCTCTAGTTTTCACCATTGCTCATCTCTTTAATTGACACAGCTGGATAGCTGGTGGAGTCTAACAGGTTAGGACTACCAGATTCAAGACCTTTGTCCTTAAAGTCCAGTTACAGTGGGCTGTGTGATTATCTCCACAATATGCCACCTCTAAGATGGAGACTAAAGAAAAGCAGTATGGTGTGGTCTGATGACTTGAGAGGCAGGAAGTTGATGAGATAGATTCTAATTCAAGTCTAGAGAGCTGAGAACAAGGAATGCCAAGGGGAAGATCTGTCCTAAGCCAAGCCACCAGGAGGGAATGAATTCAATTGTCATCTACCTTTTTGCTGCATTCAAATCTGCATCAGATGGAATGATACCAACAATGAGGAGGCCCATCTATTTCATTTAAGTTGACAATCTGAACACTGATCTTTGCAGGATACTCTCACAAACACACCAAGAAATACTGTTTACTGATGACATTCTTGCATCTTTTAGTCCAGTCAAGTGAACATCTTAAATTAACTATCACATATTTTAAACTCTGTTAGAAAAATATGGTACTGCTTGTTTCTGCTTATTTGTGTGTCTCTGTGTTGTACACATATAGTTGTGCTTAAAGGTTGAGTGTGTCTATGTATGTATGTATGTATGTGTATAGGCTCATGTGGAAATCAGAGGACAACCTGCAGGAGTCAGTTCTCTCCTACCACCTGATTCCAGGACTCAAACTAAGATCAACAGGAAGCACCTTTACCTGATGAACCACCTTCCCAGCCCTGTTACTGATTTTTTTTTATAATTTCCATGGCTGAACAGATAAAACTCAAGATATTCCCCACCCATTTTCCAAACTGTCCATTCTAAATGTAGGTTTAAATGGCACTACTCTCTGCTGTCTAAATATCAGGTTTGGCTTGATAATCAAATGAAATAGTGATGTGAGTAGAAACACTTATAAACTCGCATACCACAATCAGATATAAAGTAGTATTATTTCACATTATTATTATATACCATGTCTAGATTAACATATGAACTAATTTGCACTTCTGTGTAGTATTTACCCACATCTCATAACTGGACCCACATAGAAAATAATAGTTGTCAGTACATGGATGGAGAATGGGCCAGATTTCTTGCAATTAGAGCAGTCTGCAATGGATCTGACATCCAAAACCTTCCCCATCTGACAGTCAGGAGGGGTCATCATCTCTTCATACCAGATGGGGATCTCTGTTCTACTGCTCTAACATTTTCCTTTAAAATAGAAATGGAGTCCAGAAAGCAGACATTGTGCAACACTGGACATTCTCTTAACCTCTTACATACAAATAAGACTACTTCTAAATCTTCCTTTACTTCCCAGCCTAAAGTGAAGGTCAAATGAGATGATGAATATCAAAATGTTTTGTTTTGTTGTAGAAAGATGAGGCTGCTACTGTTCAGTCCATGGGGTGCTCTTTAAACTCCATGGAAAAGCTTCATCACTAGACACTAGAATAAAAATATGTTTTTTATGGCCTATACATATTGCCCATTATTCTGAAGGTGTATCCTGGGCACTCTGGGCTTTATAAAAGACTGTGCTAAATACTTAGTGCTAAACACAAAGTGGTTTTTACTCCCTTAAGACTGATTTCCCTTTCATCATAGAAACAAGTATTCCACAGAGCTACTTATAAACAAACACATTCTTTGGTCAGTGACATTTTGTATTCATAATCATGGTTTTTGAAAAACAAACAATGAACTACAGCTCTATACTTCAGAAACTCAGCCAATCACAGTAGACACACTCCAGTAGTCTTCTTTCATGAATAGATGTAATGTTCCTAAACCTTTTTTGTTTTTGAAAGTTCATTAATATAAGAACTTTGTATTTTCCAAACCCTATATATGGTAAACCCTTTAGTAAGAGGTTTTACTTTGTCTCACTTAATTTGGGAACAAGGTGCACACTTCATTTCTATTATTGAGGAATATTTCAACTGTACTAATAAGTGTTATATTAATGAGCCTAAAATATGTCCTCTGTATATTTATCATATCTTATCTTCTTCCTCCTAGCAAGCAAATGCGTGTTAGCTCAAACACCAATAGACACTATACTCCAATATCTACCCATCCTGTTTTTAAAATGCATCACACAGACTGATCTTTTGCCAACTCGGTTTCTGCCTGCTTTATATCCTGCAAAACTATAACCAATACCTGCTGAACACAAATATGATAAAATATATGGTTATAAAAGATATCAAACTAGGGAGATGGCTTACTAGGTGTAGTTCTTGCTCTATGAGCATGAAGACATGAGTTCAGGTTCATAGTACCTACATAAAAGCAAGGTTCAGAGAAATGCATATGTAACCCCAGCATGGGAGAAGCAGGTGGGAGTATCTCTGGGGATTGCTGGCCAGCTAGTCTATCCAAACTGGTGAGCTCCAGGTTCAACAAGAAAATCTGTCTTAAGTTTGGAGCTGAGACTGAAGGAAGGACCATCCAGAGACTGCCCCACGAGGGGATCCATCCCATAATCAGCCACCAAACGCAGACATTATTGCATATGCCAGCAAGATTTTGCTGATAGGACCCTGATATAGCTGTCTCTTGTGAGGCTATGCCAGTGCCTGGCAAATACAGAAGTGGAAGCTCATTGTCATCTATTGGATGGAACACAGGGCCCCCCAGTGGAGGAGCTAGAGAAAGTACCCAAGGAGCTAAAGGGGTCTCCAACCCTATAGGTGGAACAACAATATGAACTAACCAGTACCTCCAGAGCTCATGTCTCTAGCTGCATATGTAGCAGAAGATGGCCTAGTCGGCCATCATTGGGAGGAGAGGCCCTTGGTCTTGCAAAGATTATATGCCCCAGTACAGGGGAATGCCAGAACAATAGCAGAAAAAAAAAGGAAACTTCAGAACTTGCAGACTTTCTGCTCATTTTACTCAATTTGGGACCTCACCCCATGGAATGGTGCTACTTATCATTCCCTCAGTAATCCTTTCCTCATCAACACAACCAAAATGTGCTTTAAAAGTAAGGTAGATAATACCACAGGCACTAAGATCAATAACTATAACTAAGACCTCATGGAACTGAAAAAACATCTCAATGCCAGTGGACATCATCATTTGAACAAAATGGCAGACTACAGAATTGGAAAAGATCTTCACCAGCTATATATCTGGTAGAGGGCTAATAATTAAATTATAAAAAATTATAAAAATTGGACATCATAAAACAAATAACACTAAAGGTCTTAAAAAATCCATTACTCATGAAGATGATTTCTAAAATATATACATATATAAAAGGCAACTAAATGGAGTCACCACATAATAGAGGAGACAATGACACAAGTAGGCATCTTTTCCAACAACTAAAATATCTAGTGCTAGAAATGGGTTATATCTTGTTGAATCATTGACCAAAGATATCCTATGGACTGCTGTAAACATCACAGGTTATTGCCCAGGATATTGGTTGTTCTCCATAACCTAATGGTGAAGCTCTATTGCAAAAGACAACATTTACTTGTTATGTAACACAGAGAAGTTGAGCTGGTGCCAAACTAGAAGTTTCACCTTTATTATCGGGCACCATTCATAGAACTGAATGCTACTAGGCATGCTACCAGACCATAGGAGAAAGGTAATTATCAGGATTACCCAGGTACAAGTTTCATAACCTACAACAGTGATCTGCCTGCAAAATACTGGTCCAATAATGGCAAAAATGTTATGGGAGTGATCAACCACTTTTGGTTGGATTTAAGGAATAGAATCCAATGAAATAGAATCAATGCCTGACATATCTAAAGAGGCCAAGGACACGAGAGTAGATAGGTCATGTGACTAGGGAAAAACCTAATCCTATTATTCTGCTAAAAGAAGGAACATAACAAAAATTAAAATATCATAATACTCATTGAATCAGTGATTATTCTTGCAGTAGATGGAAATAAATACAGAAACCCACATCTGGACAATGTACTAATAGTGAGAAGCTCTGGAACACTCAATCTTCATCAAATTCCTTCCATCAAATTGTCTTCATCAAATTCCTTCCATCAAGGTTCAGGGATTTATACAGAAGAGGGAGTGAAAAGACTGTAAGAGTTGGTCCGAGACCCGCCGAACTTAGGAAATTAGTCTGAACAGGTGAGAGGGTGCGCCAGAGAACCTGACAGCTTCTGGAACAGGCGGAAGCACAGAGGCGCTGAGGCAGCACCCTTTGTGGGCCGGGGACAGCCGGCCACCGTCCGGACCGGAGGACAGGTGCCCGCCCGGCTGGGGAGGCGGCCTAAGCCACAGCAGCAGCGGTCGCCATCTTGGTCCGAGACCCGCCGAACTTAGGAAATTAGTCTGAACAGGTGAGAGGGTGCGCCAGAGAACCTGACAGCTTCTGAAACAGGCAGAAGCACAGAGGCGCTGAGGCAGCACCCTGTGTGGGCCGGGGACAGCCGGCCACCTTCCGGACCGGAGGACAGGTGCCCGCCCGGCTGGGGAGGCGGCCTAAGCCACAGCAGCAGCGGTCGCCATCTTGGTCCCGGGACTCCAAGGAACTTAGGAATTTAGTCTGCTTAGGTGAGAGTCTGTACCACCTGGGAACTGCAAAGCAACACAGTGTCTGAGAAAGGTCCTGTTTTGGGCCTTCTTCTTCGGCCAGGAGGAGGTCCAAATACAAGATATCTGCGCACCTTCCCTGTAAGAGAGCTTGCCAGCAGAGAGTGCTCTGAGCACTGAAACTCAGAGGAGAGAATCTGTCTCCCAGGTCTGCTGAGAGACGGTAACAGAATCACCAGAAGAACAATCTCTAAACAGAGTCAATTATAACTACTAACTCCAGAGATTACCAGATGGCGAAAGGTAAACGGAGGAATCTTACTAACAGGAACCAAGACCACTCACCATCACCAGACCCCAGCACACCCACTTCGCCCAGTCCAGGGAACCCCAACACACCTGAGAACCTAGACCTAGATTTAAAAGCATATCTCATGATGATGGTAGAGGACATCAAGAAGGACTTTAATAAATCACTTAAAGAAATACAGGAGAACACTGCTAAAGAGTTACAAGTCCTTAAAGAAAAACAGGAAAACACAATCAAACAGGTAGAAGTCCTTACAGAAAAAGAGGAAAAAACATACAAACAGGTGATGGAAATGAACAAAACCATACTAGACCTAAAAAGGGAAGTAGACACAATAAAGAAAACTCAAAGCGAGGCAACACTAGAGATAGAAACCCTAGGAAAGAAATCTGGAACCATAGATTTGAGCATCAGCAACAGAATACAAGAGATGGAAGAGAGAATCTCAGGTGCAGAAGATTCCATAGAGAACATCGGCACAACAATCAAAGAAAATGGAAAATGCAAAAAGATCCTAACTCAAAATATCCAGGAAATCCAGGACACAATAAGAAGACCAAACGTACGGATAATAGGAGTGGATGAGAATGAAGATTTTCAACTCAAAGGTCCAGCAAACATCTTCAACAAAATTATTGAAGAAAACTTCCCAAATCTAAAGAATGAGATGCATATGAACATACAAGAAGCCTACAGAACTCCAAATAGACTGGACCAGAAAAGAAATTCCTCCCGACACATAATAATCAGAACATCAAATGCACTAAATAAAGATAGAATACTAAAAGCAGTAAGGGAAAAAGGTCAAGTAACATATAAAGGCAAGCCTATCAGAATTACACCAGATTTTTCACCAGAGACTATGAAAGCCAGAAGAGCCTGGACAGATGTTATACAGACACTAAGAGAACACAAACTGCAGCCCAGGCTACTATACCCAGCCAAACTCTCAATTATCATAGAGGGAGAAACCAAAGTATTCCACGACAAAACCAAATTCACGCATTATCTCTCCACGAATCCAGCCCTTCAAAGGATAATAACAGAAAAAAACCAATACAAGAACGGGAACAACGCCCTAGAAAAAACAAGAAGGTAATCCCTCAACAAACCTAAAAGAAGACAGCCACAAGAACAGAATGCCACCTTTAACAACTAAAATAACAGGAAGCAACAATTACTTTTCCTTAATATCTCTTAACATCAATGGTCTCAACTCGCCAATAAAAAGACATAGACTAACAAACTGGCTACACAAACAAGACCCAACATTTTGCTGCTTACAGGAAACTCATCTCAGAGAAAAAGATAGACACTACCTCAGAATGAAAGGCTGGAAAACAATTTTCCAAGCAAATGGTATGAAGAAACAAGCAGGAGTAGCCATCCTAATATCTGATAAGATTGACTTCCAACCCAAAGTCATCAAAAAAGACAAGGAGTGACACTTCATTCTCATCAAAGGTAAAATCCTCCAAGAGGAACTCTCAATTCTGAATATCTATGCTCCAAATACAAGAGCAGCCACATTCACTAAAGAAACTTTAGTAAAGCTCAAAGCACACATTGCGCCTCACACAATAATAGTGGGAGACTTCAACACACCACTTTCACCAATGGACAGATCATGGAAACAGAAACTAAACAGGGACACACTGAAACTAACAGAAGTGATGAAACAAATGGATCTGACAGATATCTACAGAACATTTTATCCTAAAACAAAAGGATATACCTTCTTCTCAGCACCTCATGGTACCTTCTCCAAAATTGACCACATAATAGGTCACAAATCAGGCCTCAACAGATTCAAAAATATTGAAATTGTCCCATGTATCCTATCAGATCACCATGCACTAAGGCTGATCTTCAATAACAAAATAAATAACAGAAAGCCAACATTCACATGGAAACTGAACAACACTCTTCTCAATGATACCTTGGTCAAGGAAGGAATAAAGAAAGAAATTAAAGACTTTTTAGAGTTTAATGAAAATGAAGCCACAACGTACCCAAACCTTTGGGACACAATGAAAGCATTTCTAAGAGGGAAACTCATAGCTATGAGTGCCTTCAAGAAAAAACGGGAGAGAGCACATACTAGCAGCTTGACAACACATCTAAAAGCTCTAGAAAAAAAGGAAGCAAATTCACCCAAGAGGAGTAGACGGCAGGAAATAATCAAACTCAGGGGTGAAATCAACCAAGTGGAAACAAGAAGAACTATTCAAAGAATTAACCAAACGAGGAGTTGGTTCTTTGAGAAAATCAACAAGATAGATAAACCCTTAGCTAGACTCACTAAAGGGCACAGGGACAAAATCCTAATTAACAAAATCAGAAATGAAATGGGAGACATAACAACAGATCCTGAAGAAATCCAAAACACCATCAGATCCTTCTACAAAAGGCTATACTCAACAAAACTGGAAAACCTGGACGAAATGGACAAATTTCTGGACAGATACCAGGTACCAAAGTTGAATCAGGATCAAGTTGACCTTCTAAACAGTCCCATATCCCCTAAAGAAATAGAAGCAGTTATTAATAGTCTCCCAGCCAAAAAAAGCCCAGGACCAGACGGGTTTAGTGCAGAGTTCTATCAGACCTTCAAAGAAGATCTAACTCCAGTTCTGCACAAACTTTTTCACAAGATAGAAGTAGAAGGTATTCTACCCAACTCATTTTATGAAGCCACTATTACTCTGATACCTAAACCACAGAAAGATCCAACAAAGATAGAGAACTTCAGACCAATTTCTCTTATGAACATCGATGCAAAAATCCTTAATAAAATTCTCGCTAACCGAATCCAAGAACACATTAAAGCAATCATCCATCCTGACCAAGTAGGTTTTATTCCAGGGTTGCAGGGATGGTTTAATATACGAAAATCCATCAATGTAATCCATTATATAAACAAACTCAAAGACAAAAACCACATGATCATCTCGTTAGATGCAGAAAAAGCATTTGACAAGATCCAACACCCATTCATGATAAAAGTTCTGGAAAGATCAGGAATTCAAGGCCAATACCTAAACATGATAAAAGCAATCTACAGCAAACCAGTAGCCAACATCAAAGTAAATGGAGAGAAGCTGGAAGCAATCCCACTAAAATCAGGGACTAGACAAGGCTGCCCACTTTCTCCCTACCTTTTCAACATAGTACTTGAAGTATTAGCCAGAGCAATTCGACAACAAAAGGAGATCAAGGGGATACAAATTGGAAAAGAGGAAGTCAAAATATCACTTTTTGCAGATGATATGATAGTATATATAAGTGACCCTAAAAATTCCAACAGAGAACTCCTAAACCTGATAAACAGCTTCGGTGAAGTAGCTGGATATAAAATTAACTCAAACAAGTCAATGGCCTTTCTCTACACAAAGAATAAACAGGCTGAGAAAGAAATTAGGGAAACAACACCCTTCTCAATAGCCACAAATAATATAAAATATCTCGGCGTGACTCTAACGAAGGAAGTGAAAGATCTGTATGATAAAAACTTCAAGTCCCTGAAGAAAGAAATTAAAGAAGATCTCAGAAGATGGAAAGATCTCCCATGCTCATGGATTGGCAGGACCAACATTGTAAAAATGGCTATCTTGCCAAAAGCAATCTACAGATTCAATGCAATCCCCATTAAAATTCCAACTCAATTCTTCAACGAATTAGAAGGAGCAATTTGCAAATTCATCTGGAATAACAAAAAACCGAGTATAGCAAAAACTCTTCTCAAGGATAAAAGAACCTCTGGTGGAATCACCATGCCTGACCTAAAGCTTTACTACAGAGCAATTGTGATAAAAACTGCATGGTACTGGTATAGAGACAGACAAGTGGACCAATGGAATAGAATTGAAGACCCAGAAATGAACCCACACACCTATGGTCACTTGATCTTCGACAAGGGAGCCAAAACCATCCAGTGGAAGAAAGACAGCATTTTCAACAATTGGTGCTGGCACAACTGGTTGTTATCATGTAGAAGAATGCGACTCGATCCATACTTATCTCCTTGTACTAAGGTCAAATCTAAGTGGATCAAGGAACTTCACATAAAACCAGAGACACTGAAACTTATAGAGGAGAAAGTGGGGAAAAGCCTTGAAGATATGGGCACAGGGGAAAAATTCCTGAACAGAACAGCAATGGCTTGTGCTGTAAGATCGAGAATTGACAAATGGGACCTAATGAAACTCCAAAGTTTCTGCAAGGCAAAAGACACTGTCTATAAGACAAAAAGACCACCAACAGACTGGGAAAGGATCTTTACCTATCCTAAATCAGATAGGGGACTAATATCCAACATATATAAAGAACTCAAGAAGGTGGACTCCAGAAAATCAAATAACCCCCTTAAAAAATGGGGCTCAGAACTGAACAAAGAATTCTCACCTGAGGAATACCGAATGGCAGAGAAGCACCTGAAAAAATGTTCAACATCCTTAATCATCAGGGAAATGCAAATCAAAACAACCCTGAGATTCCACCTCACACCAGTGAGAATGGCTAAGATCAAAAATTCAGGTGACAGCAGATGCTGGCGAGGATGTGGAGAAAGAGGAACACTCCTCCATTGTTGGTGGGATTGCAGGCTTGTACAACCACTCTGGAAATCAGTCTGGCGGTTCCTCAGAAAATTGGACATAGTACTACCGGAGGATCCAGCAATACCTCTCCTGGGCATATATCCAGAAGAAGCCCCAACTGGTAAGAAGGACACATGCTCCACTATGTTCATAGCAGCCTTATTTATAATAGCCAGAAACTGGAAAGAACCCAGATGCCCCTCAACAGAGGAATGGATACAGAAAATGTGGTACATCTACACAATGGAGTACTACTCAGCTATTAAAAAGAATGAATTTATGAAATTCCTAGCCAAATGGATGGACCTGGAGAGCATCATCCTGAGTGAGGTAACACAATCACAAAGGAACTCACACAATATGTACTCACTGATAAGTGGATACTAGCCCAAAACCTAGGATACCCACGATATAAGATACAATTTCCTAAACACATGAAACTCAAGAAAAATGAAGACTGAAGTGTGGACACTATGCCCCTCCTTAGAAGTGGGAACAAAACACCCATGGAAGGAGTTACAGAAACAAAGTATGGAGCTGAGATGAAAGGATGGACCATGTAGAGACTGCCATATCCAGGGATCCACCCCATAATCAGCTTCCAAATGCTGACACCATTGCATACACTAGCAAGATTTTACTGAAAGGACCCAGATGTAGCTGTCTCTTGTGAGACTATGCCGGGGCCTAGCAAACACAGAAGTGGATGCTCACAGTCAGCTAATGGATGGATCACAGGGCTCCCAATGGAGGAGCTAGAGAAAGTACCCAAGGAGCTAAAGGGATCTTCAACCCTATAGGTGGAACAACATTATGAACTAACCAGTACCCCTGAGCTCTTGACTCTAGCTGCATATGTATCAAAAGATGGCCTAGTCGGCCATCACTGGAAAGAGAGGCCCATTGGACATGCAGACTTTGTGTGCCCCAGTACAGGGGAACGCCAGGGCCAAAGGGGGGGAGTGGGTGGGTAGGGGAGTGGGGGTGGGTGGGTAAGGGGGACTTTTGGTATAGCATTGGAAATGTAAATGAGCTAAATACCTAATAAAAAATGGAAAAAAAAAAAAAAAAAAAGAAAAGACTGTAAGAGCCCAAAATGATTCATTGATTCAAGACACCAAGAAACTAGTGTCTCCCAGGCACCATAAAACTTATGTATACTCAGAGACTGTGTCAGAACTCATAAGACCAGCACATGTTCATACCAGATGGGATCCCAGCTGAGAAGGGGATGTATACAAGGGGTCCCACCTCTAACCAAGAAGCTATTTGCATTTGATACCCACTGGTAAAGGAAAAATCTGTTTTCTCCAATGGTGTATCACTGAATTTAACAACTATATTTCAGGTTCTATGGCCAGGAGTAGATAGATGTTCAACACAAATTTAATTCCATGGGTTTTTTGTTTGTTTGTTTTGATTTGATTTGATTTGATTTGATTTGATTTGATTTGATTTGATTTATGTGTGTGTGTGCGTGCACACACATGCTTTTGTTTAGGCTTTTCTTTTTTATTGGTTTTTTGTTTATTTTTGATTATCATTTTTGCAGGAGTTTGTTTTATTGGGTTTTTATTTGTTTTGAGTTTCCTTTTGTGGGGATTTTTAATAAAGAGAGAGAACATAAAATTGGGCAGTGATATGGGGAGGATATCGCAGGAGTTAGAGGAAGGTAATCATGATAAAATATATTGTATAAAAAAATGATAAAAAAAAAAGAAAGAATAAGGTGAAAAGTGACCAAAGAAGATATGTAGCATCCACCTCTGGCTTTCACAGACATGAACACATACATTCATGGACACACCCATGGTGTGTGTGTGTGTGTGTGTGTGTGTGTGTGTGTGTGTGTGTTTCTGTGTGCATGCACGTACACACAAGCATACACAAAATATACACAAATTAACAAAAATGAATAATAAATACTATTTTAAAAGATGACCCTGATATAGCTGTCTCTTGTGAGACTAGGCCGGGGCCTAGCAAACACATAAGTGGATGCTCACAGTCAGCTATTGGATGGATCACAGGGCCCCCCAATGGAGGAGCTAGAGAAAGTAACCAAGGAGCTAAAGAGATCTGCAACCCTGTAGGTGCAACAACAGTATGAACTAACCAGTACCCCGGAGCTCTTGACTCTAGCTGCATATGTATCAAAAGATGGACTAGTAAGCCATCACTGGAAAGAGAGGCCCATTGGACACACAAACTTTATATGCCCCATACAGGGGAACGCCAGGGCCAAAAAGTGGGAGTGGGGGTGTAGGGGAGTGGGGGGGAGGGTATGGGGGACTTTTGGAATAACATTGGAAATGTAATTGAGGAAAATACCTAAAAAGTTTAAAATTGAGCTGAGATATGAGATGACCAAACAGAGCAAAGGAGAGAGAGATAAAAAGATGAAAATAGAGGCAACAACCCAAACCACTTAAAAAGGAGGTGAGATTTTAAGCTCTAAAATTCGTCAAGGACTTCATAGAATTAGGTTCCTTATGATGAGCCAATACTGAAAGCCAGTTGCTACCAAATAGCCCCATAGCTAAGTAGCATCTCAATGGAGTTTTTATCCTCCCAGTGGTCACCGGAATATGAAAGCTGCACATGAAAGTGCTTGTAGGGAGAAAAAGAAAGAAAGTGATAGTAGGCAAGTAAAGTGTCAACCATGATACAGAACAGCTTGATGACCCACTTTGTCACTGGGTTTAAATAACCTTGGGAAGAAATAACCTTTATAAACAGAGAGGTGAGATTATGTCTCACCATGACGTTTCAAACACAAAAGAACTGATCGTAAATATTCTTTGATTTCACTGGCAACAGATTGCACTGGAGAAAATAAAACTATCCTTCCGCTGCTATCCTCGACTTGGCAAAGCTATCCCACTGCCCTGATCAGGTTATTCTTTCTAAAAACAAAGTAACTTTTAATAAAGCAGGCTGGTGGCAAGGAGAACCTGGTATGATTGCACACCTGTTATAATAGGATTTAATTCTGCTTCAGATGTGCTAGTTTTAATAAAAAAAGGATTGAGCAAATCGAAAATAAATTACATTGAAAGGTCAGGCTTATTGCTTGTACAGTTATGTTAACTCCCCCACCGACACTTTTAGAGACTGTATTTATGAGACCTTTTGATTTGGGAAGGCAAGGTATAAAATACATCTACAATTTCCCTATTATTTGCACCAGTGTTTCATTCTCAAGTGTCAATTCCAAGCACTTAAGTATGGCTTTCTTTAACAGGAGTAAATCTAAAAAGTATGAGTTGCTTACAGAATGCTGTTATTCAGTATATTAATAAAACAAGCTTTTCTATGCAGTGGGAAGTTAGGGAAATTTCCTTCCAGAGTTTACACAGCATGATAATTCACTTTATTACACGTGGAACACTTATTAAGAATATGTCAGTTCCTCATTTGAATAACTGTAGCCCTTTAACACAGTATCACCTCTATCAGCAGGAGAGCCTACTTGATTTCCTAAGCAGGGATGGATACACCAATGACCCATGAAGAATTATTTTCCTGGTTATTTCTACTGGAACATTCAAGTGTAAATAGGGGTTTGGTCTTGTGCTGATCTTCATCTTCACTAGGAGAATTACCATAAGGTGAGTCAAATGTCCTTTCTCATACCTAAGTTAGTTTCAAAGTCTATACAACAAACATTGTGTAATGTTTGAGAGTTGCCTCCTTTTATCATCAAACTGTTGACTGTGATCCAAAGCCAAAGACACAAAGAGGATATAAAGCAAACTGTGGTGTAACAGAACTTGGAGGAGAAAAATGGGATAACTATACTCCAAACCTAGATTCCTACTGCTCTGTATGATCCCAGAAAATGACACAGTAGCTCTGTGACTTTGTGCAGAGGAATTTAAGCTATAAGGAAACCTAGAGAGAATCAGAGTGAGTGGTCACAGTGACCCACAGAAAAAAAAAAAGACTAGATAATTTAAACTTCTGAGATGACTGAGAGAAACTGAGCTCCCACTCTTTGAGGGAGCACTCAGTTATAATGGGCACATATGTCTCTGTCCATTGCATATGGCTGTAAACGTTACATGTGCCTTCTGTATACCCAGAGAGCAGCACAGCAGCAAAAGTTACTAGGTAAAAGTCAATCTACCCAGTGTAAGAACAGGGATCTCTCCCAACCCATAACAGACAGCTGGGCACCTAACTCAGAAGCAGAAAGGGGAAGGATGAAGGATGCTCTACTAGATCTCCCACTCAGCCATATAGACTGAAGGATACTAAGGATCTTTCTTTGAGTCAGAGTAGATTGAAACTAGGAATAGACTAAAGTTTAGTCACTGAAAAGAACCAGGAGGTTACAAATTTGGGGGAAAAATAACCCAACAAAACAAATACAGAATGCATATCTGGGAAACATAAAAACTTTAAGTACTAATGCTCCTCAGGAAAGAATTGCCACCAGAGTAGGATGTAGAATCACAATGGTTACTTTCATGCCCTTCATATCATAAAGTACAGGCCTATAGAAATATTCTGGCCTTACATAATTACTTTACTTTGTTGCTCATGAATTTATGGATGTCGAGTGGTGCTAAGTCCAACAGCCTCAGAAAAAAAAAATGCACTCCTGTGTGAGAAATGACAAAGCAGACTTTCTGTGGCTCAGTTGCCACTTGCTGAATTGGAAGAAATCTAGCCCCATCTAAATTGCTTCTTGTTCAATTCATAGCAGAGACTAGATGAGGCTGGATCCTCCGGTTGTTCTGAAACTCCTGCCTTAGACCTTATTTCCACATCATTTCTGAATGCTAGATCTGGACCACACTCTTTGAAGACAATATGCTGTTGATTCTCAAAGTTACTGCTATTTTCTGTCACCAGAGTGATGCTTCAAGTCCCATTATCACCATTGGCACCCTGTTCATCTGTCTTAGTACTTTTAGTCCTCAATGTAAAAATTATACCAGAATGTACCAGTACAGTCCAAATACTCCATGGGGTCTCCTCTCCCTTGGACTCTGACAATTTTCCCAAAAGAATGTGACAGAATTCTGTATCCCACAATGCCCCTGATGACCTGCCTCTGAATATGTTATGCTAGCATTATCCCTGCACAATGCTAATGGCCCTCATTTCTCTTTATTCCCGGGGCAAACTCCTAACGATGCTGCATCATGCTCTAACATCAAGCACTGCGTTATTGTTGTATTAATACATGCAATCTTCAAAATTAACCTGTTAGGTAATCCCTGGTAAGAATTAGTTATGCCTGGTAAAAGCGCAAATAAAAAGTAATAATGCCTTAAATAACGTGGGGATTTAATTTTTTTCTCTTGTTTTAGTAGAAATGTCAAGACATCCCCATTGTGTCACAGATCTAGATTTCAATTTCACTGCCCCATCCCTTTCAGAACCTTCTCCATTCCCATTTTTAACTCATAGTCTCAAGGTTTTTGTTGTCATTGTTTGTTTTGTTTTGGTTTGGTTTGGTTTGGTTTACCAGCAGTGTTAATTATTATGCTACCATCTACTAACATCTCTGTGGAGCTGTTAGCATCATCATCACTTTGGAACTAGCTGAGCTTCTTAGTGCCTAAAGCCACACAGCTGGTTGGTTAATACAGGAAAAGCTAGGATTCTAAATGAATGCCTGTAGTATTGCTCTAATGAGGAAGGAACTACCCACTTATTCCCCAGTGGCTGAATGCTAGATGTTCAAGAACTAGCTCTCAGGAAGAAAATGTACTGCTGTGCAATTCTTGTTGATTTCCATGGTGTAAATATTCTTATCATGGCCAATCTCAAGCTTATAATTGACATCACTGAATATAGAGTTGGGGAAAATGCATGCACTAGCATAATGTTATGTACATTTCTATCAAAGGGAAAAACAGGAGCATAGATACACATAAAATCAAATAATTAGGCAATGATGGTTTTGAGTACTTGTTACCCTTATTTATTTTATACAATGTAACCATGTTTACACATATGTGCACATGAGTACAAGTACTCAAATTTATGGCCAGACCTCAATGTCAAGGATCTCCTCTGTTAGTCTTCACTTTATTTTTTTGTGTGCCATGGTCTTTCAGTGAACCTGGAAATTTGCCATTTTGGACTAGCAAGCCCTCAGAATCCTTTTGTCTCCACCCTCCTTCCTGCATTGGAGCTACAGATGTATGTTGCTATGGCCCGCTTATAACTGTGTGCTAGCAACCCAACTTGGTTGTTCGTGTTTGTACAGCAAGGATTTTACTCAACAAGCTTTCTCCCAAGCCCCAACTTAGTTTGATTTAAAAGCAGGTTGGCACAGTTTCCAGAAAACAGAACATTTGGCTCTCATAAGATACTATAAGGTATCTCTCGAACACTCTTGGCTAGCAGTCATAGTGGGTCATTTAGCAGACTCTGCTTCCTGTAAGCCAACACCTAGCTGCCCATGTCACCATCCTTCCAGATGTGTGTGTTAGCTGGATATGCATAGCTTTGCTAAAAACCCTAACATGCATGCCAACATTTCTTTAACCTCTCTATATGTTAGGTCTAGACTACACTTTCTAGTAGTTGAATCTATATTTACTCCGAACTATGTGAACTTCATATTTTTTTAGTTTATCATTCTAAAGTCATCTCATTTGTTTTCTAGCCTTAAAAGATGTTCCCTTCCTACCCTTTGCAGGATTCAGCATTTAGGCGGAAGATCCATTTTCTCTTTCCTACCAAACCTTTTTTTTTTCATATATTGTCTTTTTTTATTAGGTATTTTCTTCATTTACATTTCAAATGCTATCCCAAAAGTCCCCCAGACCCTCCCCCCCCCAACTCTCCTACCCAACCACTCCCAATTCTTGGCCCTGGTGTTCCCCCGTACTGAGGCATATAAAGTTTGCAAGACCAAGGGGCCTCTCTTCCCAATGATGGCCGACTAGGCCATCTTTTGATACATATACAGCTAGAGACACGAGCTCCAGGGGTACTGGTTAGTTCATAATGTTGTTCCACCTATAGGGTTGCAGACCCCTTTAGCTCCTTGGGTGCTTTCTCTAGCTCCTGCATTGGGATCCCTGTGTTCCATCCAATAGCTGACTGTGAGCATCCACTTCTGTGTTTGCCAGGCCTCAGCATAACCTCACAAGAGACAGCTATATCAGGGACCTTTCAGCAAAATCTTGCTGGTGTATGCAATGGTGTCAGCGTTTGAAGGCTGATTATGGGATGGATCCTCGGGTATGGCAGTCTCTAGATGGTCTATCCTTTCGTCTCAGCTCCAAACTTTGTCTCTTTAACTCCTTCCATGGGTATTTTGTTCCCAATTCTAAGAAGGGGCAAAGTATCCACACTTTGGTCTTCGTTCTTCTTGAGTTTCATGTATTCTGCAAATTGTATCTTATATCTTGGGTATTCTAAGTTTCTGGGCTAATATCCACTTATCAGTGAGTACATATCATGTGAGTTCTTTTGTGATTGGGTTGCCTCACTCAGGATGATGCCCTCCAGGTACAACCATTTGCCTAGGAATTTCATAAATTCATTCTTTTTAATAGCTGAGTAGTACTCCATTGTGTAAATGTACCACATTTTCTGTTTCCATTCCTCTGTTGAGGGACATCTTGGTTTTTTCCAGCTTCTGGCTATTATAAATAAGGCTGCTATGAACATAGTGGAACATGTGTCCTTCTTACCAGTTGGAACATCCTCTGGGTATATGCCCAAGAGACCAACCAAACCTTTTATTTCTAATTATGTCTCTACCTGTCAATCATCCTCCCTTAACATATTCTGTCCTACCACTCATTCTCAACCCCCAAGGTCTTCCATGTGACATCTGGACATCTAACAGAGAAGCAAGGAAGATATAACAAAGGCCTGGATTGTGTTAGCTCCACCTTCACTGCCTGTATTTTACCCCTGGCTTTAGTATCACACCACAGTAATGTTAATTCTCCAGTAGTTCATCTTGAGGACAGAAGTTCTAGCTTGTGCTTCTCTATACTCTTATTGGCATGCCACCCTTAGTACACAGTAAATGTTCAGGAAAAACTTGAAGGGAGTAGAGGTAGAGCTCAGGTCTACAGTCTTTGCCTAACATGTGCAAAGTCCTGAACTTGATCTATAACACCACACAAACTAGATTGCAGCTCTACACCTGAAATCCCAGAACTTGGGAGGAGGACGTAATTCAAGGTGATCTCTGGCTGTTAAGTAAGTTAGAGGCCAACCTGGGGATACATGAGGTCCTATATACTTTTTTTTTATTAAAAGCTTTTGGCGCTGTATGTGGGTACAGCTTTATACCTTCTGAACTGCTTTATGTACCTCTAGTCACCGGGTCTAGCAAAAACCTCAATAAGGTAAGAAATAAAGATTTATTGCATTAGCTCAATGATAAACTAGGGTGCAGAGAAGAGAGAGTTACTCCAGACCATGCAGTTTTTCTGTAACAGAGCCAATGCTGAGATTAGCCCTGCCTTTCCTCCTAGATCCTTCCACTAGGCCACACTTCTGTTTCTCCGTGTGTGGACAAAGACTGTGTGCAACTTTGTCATTTTCAGAACTGTTTCCATAAGCTTTAAATAAATGATTGTGCTTGCTTTGGCTTTAAATGATATTAGGCCTCCAGTGCTATAGCACTGACTTTAATATAGTTTGAGGTAGCTGAAGTTGAGCCTAGTGAATTTTTAATTAGGTATCAATCAAATTGAGAGACTGGTAATAAAGCATCATTTTCCAGTAAAGTCAGCAACATGGTAAATGATTTTATTGGTAAACCACGAGCTTTCTTTACATATTTATTATTATTATGTCAATACAGTTTTCCTCTATGTGTGTATGTATAGCAGTTGACAATATCAGCCACATTATTAGTTTGGTTTCCTCTGCTTGGTTAGCTTTTCAGTTGGGATAAGTGAAGTCTGCAGCCCCTGTCTCAGCACTTTTGAAGAAGTGCTGGTAACAGTAAAACTTATATTAACTTGTACCCAAGTAATGAGCCTTCTGTTAATTGAAAAGTTCCTGTACTTAGCTCTTGTGGAAAAAGAAGCAATTGTATAAAGATAGACTGGCAAACATTTCCCCCATCCCACCCCCAGAAACATCTGGCATTACTCTACCCAGTCCAGTTTTCTCTACTACCTATTTCTGTATAACACTCTACACAGCAGTGGACAATTACACCTTGGCCCTTGCAAAAGACCTAGCTCTCTTCCAGATGCTGTTAGATTCTAAAGGAGACAAAAAGAAACTAGTTCTCTATGAAATGATTAGCATAAATATCCCGTTTTTAAATTTTTTTATTATTTTCTTCATTTACATTTCAAATGCTATCCTGAAAAAAAAATCACCCAAGAAATTGATGGTTGTAGTGATCGCCTGTGGGGAGAATTGATTGCCTGGGGGACAGGAGTGAGCTAGAGGCTTCTTTATACATTTGTACATATAGAATATTTTATCAACTTCAGAATAGAAATCTCTGAACTTATATTAATTGAAAAGTAATTGTATTTAGATCACAAATACAATACTTCCAAGATCCAGCAAATTCTCACGATGTTACTTTGACATAAGTATTATTGCTATTCCTATTTTACAGACAGAAAAGTAAGGCTTGCTGAGTTTAGAACCTGTGGCCCACTTATGAGAGGAATGTACCAGAAACTAAACAAATGTCAGCCTCCTTCTTTCCTCCAAAGCTGTGCTAGTCCTCAAGCTCCTGAAAACAAGAGGAAAATGCATATTTTCTTCTTTTCTTATTTTTTTTCCTTAGAGGTCACGATCAGATCTCTAAACACAGATACAATTTGCTGGGCTTAAATCTAGGATCATCTCTTCTCCACTTCCCAAGATTAGAATTTTTTTTTAAAGAATTTTCCTGACCTCTTTCTTAGGGATAATTTTGTTGGAGAACTAGGAGTTGAGCCTGAAGAGATTACTACAATGAATCACTGATTCTAGTAAACACATTTTAAATTTCCTCAAGGTAGGATATAAATTCTGATGGAAGGCTCACAGTTGTGTATTTAATGATGGTTGCTATCATCATCAGTGATTTCATGAAACAACAGGATTTCATTCCCTTGGTATCTTCTTGAAACCATCAGTGTCCGTATAGTGCAGGAAAACAAAAATCTAAACAAAGAGCACAGGTAGTAGAAAGTGATATTCGGAGAGATGAGAAAGGAGTGTCCTCTTCTATAAGAGTAGCGAGAGAATGTTTGTCACTAATTGGAATTAAACTTCAAAGACTGACTGTTTTTAACCCAATAAGGCTATACAATAAAATACCCTTAAAACTTAGTGGATGGAAACAGTGAACATTTTTATTTCTCTCAAGTCTATAAGTTAGCTAGGATGTTATAATCTTAGCTTAGCTTGATCTTAGGCCCATGGAAAGTTTACTTGTCAAAGGACAAGCATTGGATAATTTCACTCCTGATGAGCTAGCTACTTGCTGTTCTAGAACAAAGCTTGGGTGAGGTGAGGAATGGTTTGCCACTTCTTTTGTGTTTCTTGACTATGTCCAGTAAGAGGTCAAGGTCATCCAGAAGAGCCAGGCATGGCAGCAGAATCAGAAGCATAACATGTTTGAGGATATCATGATTTGTGTAGGGAGCTCTAAGATGGCCAGAGTTGCATTAATGAGACCCTTCACACACACACATGTACAGACACACACACATCACCACCACCACCACCATAGACAACAACAACAAAAAGAGGGGGAAAAAGAATAAGCAAGAGGCAAAATAGACTAAAATATGTCAGTAATGAAGCCAATGTACCATAAGTATAAGTAAAGAATTAGTGAGAGTGCAGTCTATTATGGATATGCTTATAGCTTTGGTTGCTGTTGGAGAGATCATGCATCAAGAGTGGCATCATTCAAACTCTGTGCATTTATATTGAGGCTTCTTTTTACAAAAACTACAACATGGGGCCATTGCTTGAAGCAAAGATACAACCTCTTGTCTCAAGAACTATACATTCTCTACCTACCCCCAGAAGCTCCAAAGACTTATTCATGGAACCCCAAGTGACTACCAAATGGAGTTGGGAAACAACTTCATGGCATTTGTGGCTCCAGCAAAAGCCATAGTCCCTTTTCAGCTCCTGGGCAAGGATAATAATGAATTCATCATTTTCTGCCCTCCTCATTCTTTTCTTTGAATCAGATACTATCTTTAATTCTTTTAATCATTCGCATCAGAAGTCTTCCTGAGTTTCCTTTACATCTGTTACCTACTAGCTCAAGATAATTTTTTACTGCCATAATTTTAATTTTGAAAATACTGTAACCTTAAAGAATCCAGGTATTCTATTCCAAGGCTCTTCTTGCTCCCAGTGAACCCACCCCACCCCCATTTTATCATATTCTACTTTCATGGTGAGAATTTTTACCCGAGGACTGTTTTCCAATGAAGGCAGTGTATTGTCAATAAAGCAAAGAAAGAATAAATACACTGCTTTTATTTTAATAAGGTTTAGGAATGAAAAGAGACCAATAGAAAATGGAGCAAATACAAAGTGTTTGCTATTAGAAGTAAATTGAAGTGGATTCTTAATATGTGTTTAGAATGGCAAGAATTGGAAGAGAAAATAAGTTTATGATGACCTAGTCTAAGTTGAGAAGTACAGGCAAGCCTTCACAGGCAAACTATATTCTTTTAGTCGTTTGGTAGACTACCACAATGAATCCAGCCAAGCAATGTTTGTTCATGCATTTTCACATATGAAAGACTGGTATCTGGCATAATACCGACAGTTTGGAATCGTGGGGGACATTCTCACCCTGGCTAAGTTACCTTCACTAACAATGGCACTGTTTCTCATGTTAAATTCTTTCCAAGGTCAACGGCACTCAGTGCTGCAGATGAATTTCAAAAGGGGTACATGAATAGTTTCCAAATTTTACCCTAATAATGGCTCCAATGCTTTCTGATCTGTAATATTGCTTAATAATTAGCCACCTTTGAGCTCTGAGTCACACTGAGGGTACCCACAGCACTGAGACTTTTTCTTTTGAAAACAAACGGGAAATCAATTTCAGCCAATTCAGTAGTTCCATTTTATGAAGTTAAGGTGCTCAATGTAAATTAATGTTTTACATGTATGCCTTTGATCAATAGGTGTAATTATTGATTGGAATCACACAAAGCAGAAAGCAAAGCAATCATTCCTGACACTGTAGGCTTTATGCCATGCAGATAAATCCTCAATATGAATGCCCTGAGCTGGAGCTTTGTGTCCCCCCCCCCCCCGCAGTGTTATAAGTAAATTCTTGAAAAGGAGGTAAACACATTCTGCCTCCTTCCCTTTGAAAACCGCCTCTAGATTTTTAACTATAAGACAAAAGGACACCACAGGCAAGGAAAACAGTATTGAGGAAGGAGACAATAGAACACATAAAACACAAAGCGGGGAATGAGGTCACGGGAAGAGGAACGGAAGGATGCAAGAAGAAGTTGGGGAAATGTCAGAGAAGGGAAGCAGAGACTCAGAAGAAAAATCAAAACCAAAACAATAATGATAATAGTTACCACTATTTTTCTGACCAAAAGAAAAATTAATTAACGAATCCACAGAACAGAGTAAAGGTGGCAGATACTGACTGGTCATATGTCCAGAAAAATGACTAATATATTTCCTATGCTTAATAATAATACCTTTGGTAAAAAGTGTAAACTATATTTTTAAAAAAACAGCATATTGCCTTTATGGAAATCTAGTCTGCTTTCATTATTGACATGACACTGAAGTCTGCTCTCCAATTAAGAAAATTTTTCCATAAATTTGTTCTGGCAACCAAAATTGTTATTATTTGTCATTAAATCAAAGATACCCAAAGACTGTCTCCTCTTAAGAACCAAGATGTGTTCTTAGTCCCAGACCAGTTTCCAGTGCTTCAGTGAGCACTTGCAAAGACTCAGTGAGTAGTTACTTATATGCTAAGCACTGGACTGACTGACTCAGAACCCACTGACTTTAGGATTTGCTATCAACTAAACAAAACCTATACTAGTGGTACAAACAGATTTTAAGATATAGATACATGTCAAATTGGAAGTTTTCACATGTTAATAACAAGAAAATAGAGAAACCCCCATTTTGCAAGGGGGAAGACTGAAGCCTATCATAGCTAAAACACTAATCTAAGGTCACAAAACTAGTTAGTGGTGATAAAAGCTCGATGTCTTATTCTAGTGCTTATAGCCACTTTCTGTTGTCACAGGCCTCAGATGTCTTGCTTCTCCCTGCTCCAGATGCCACTTTCTATTACATTTCATGGGGTTCTTCTCATCTCAAGAGTCCAGCTACAAGGGATGATTTGAACTAACAACTGATGATCATGTCAGGAAGTAAAATAGGCTGAGGTCCAACGATCCAGGATCACTGGTTTCAAGAAGGAAGACCTACTACGTGCTACAGTCTCTCCATCCATTAGCAAATCCACTGTGATGTGAAAGCATCCATGGGTATTGACGAGAGAAATTATAGCCCTAGTCATACCCAGTAAAACTCTGCTGGTTAGTTAAAAGTGGGACAAAGAGTGCTCCATCTGCTTTGGTCATCTCTTCACCACCACCTACTTGACATGACCATGGAGTAGCCACAGAAATAATAGTAAGTATCCACCCAGGTCAGTACTACATATCGATGTATAGGGTTCTCAGATACATCACAAGACTAGACAGTAAGATTGAAGAGAAAATCTTATACAGGAAAATTCAAAGAGCTAAAAAGATGAGTACAAAAGTACAAAGACAGTAGTAGTCCAATTCAGAAGAGCTTGTTTATTATTTTGGAACAGGCTTCCATATGTCCCACTGTGGCCTTGTACTCACTACAAAGTCAAGGGTGACCCTGAACTTCTCCTGTCTCTAGTGTCCTATTGATGGGATTACAGGTATTTGCCACTGTGCCCAGGTTATGCACTGCTACAAATTGAACTCAGTGTTTTGTACACAGTAAATTAGCATTGTGCAAACTGAGTTATATCTTGCTTTAACAACAGGAAATATTTAAAAAAACAAAATTCTAAATCATTCATGGATTAAAGTATAAGTAAAATGGGACTTATAAAGTATTTAGGAGAGAGCTATAACATAAAGCACTGATTCCAAAATTGTAGGAATGGGTTCTCTACTTCCTCAGTCATCAGGGGAAAACAAATCATAGCAGAATTGTAATGCAATTGCACATTCAATGGAATGTCTAAAATGAAAACCCCAGAAAACAGCAAATGCCAGTAGGAAGAAAATGAAAATCTAATAACTACTTAGAAAAAGTATCATGAGGTTCTACAAAAGAACACATATAGCCTATAATCCAGAGACTTTACTGTAATGCAATAGACAATGGAAATGCATGTACACATGCATGCATAGACACATGAACACAAGTAAAATAAAAATAAAATTTAAGTATACTACACTATTTCATTATACTTATATAAATGTTCAAAATAAGAAAATACCAATCTGTACATTGCTACAATTCAAGGTAGTGGTCACTCCGGACAAAGGGGATGAGGACAGCTGAAGGAGCAGGTGGAGGGGAAGTCTGTTCTTTGATAAGAGTGCTGGGTACACAAACATGGCAACATTGTGAAAAATTGTTGAAATTTATCCTTTTGTTTTAAACATCTTCTTATAAATTCTATGGATTAGTAAAAGTTTTAGAAAATGATATGGCATCCTCACTTGGGTCCTTTGGCTTGTTAGCCTTCTTGAGTTCTGTGGATTATATCCTGGGAATTCTGTACTTTTTCAGCTAATATCTACTTATTAATGAGTACATACCATGTGTATCCTTTTGGGCCTCCATTACCTCACTTAGGATGATATTTTCTAGTTCCATCCATTTTCCTGCAAAACTCAAGTTGTCCTAGTTTTTAATAGCTGAGTAGTATTCCAGTGTGTAAATGAACCACATTTTCTGTATCCATTCTTCTATTTTGGGACATCTAGGTTGTTCCAGCCTCTGGTTATCACAAATAAGGCTGCTATGAACATAGTGGAACATGTGCCTCTCTGGCATCGTGGGGTGTATATGCCCAAGAGTGGTATAGCTGGGTCTTCAGGTAGATCTATGTCCAATTTTCTGAGGAACCTCCATATTGATTTCCAGAGTGGTTGTACCAGTTTGCAATCCCACCAGCAATGAAAGAGTGCTCCTCTTCCTCCACATCTTTACCACCATGTGCTGTCACCTAAGATTTTGATCTTAGACATTCTGATTGTATAAGGTGAAATCTCAGAGTTATTTTGATTTGCATTCCCCTGATGGCAACGGACTTGAACATTTCTTTAAGTGCTTCTCAGACATTTGAGATTACTTTGTTGGAAATTCTCTATATAGTTCTATACCACATTTTTTGATTGGGTTGTTTGGTTTCTTGGTGGTTAGGGAAAAGAAAGCAATCACAGGAGGGGGGGGAGGGGGAGGACCTGGGTGGGAAAGGCCACAGGGAGGGGAAGAGGGGAATATGATCAGCTATCGGGGTGTGGGAGGAGAGAACAGGACTGAAGCCCTGAGGGCCAGCAGAAAGAATCAAAGCAGGAAGCCTTGGAAGGTAGGAAATGGCAGGACCCTCTAGAATGCAGAGATCTGGGAGGTGAAAGAGACTCTCAGGACTCAAAGGGAGGGACCTTAGATGAAATATCATAGTGGGGAGAGAGAACTTGTAGAGTCCACCTCCAGTAGAAAGACAAGGCATCAAGGGGAGGAATGTGTTTGCCATCCCACAGTCAAAAACTCTGACTGAGAATTATTCCTGTCTGCAAGAACTGCAGGAACAAAAATGGAGAAAAGCCTGAGGGAAAGGAGTTCCAGTGACCTGCCCAAATTGGGATCCAGCTTAGGGGGAGGCCCCAAAGTCTGATGCTATGGTGTGCTCGCAGAAAGGGGCCAAGCATGACTGCCCTCAGAAAGGCCCACCAAGCAGCTGAAAGAGTCAGGTGTAGATATTTACACCCAACCAATGGACAGAAGCAGCTGACCCCTGTGGTTGAATTAGGGGAAAGTTGGAAGAAGCTGAGGAGGAAGGCAACCCTATAAAAAGACCAACAGTCTCAATTAACCTGGATCCCTGAGATCTCTCAGACACTGAGCCACCAACCAGGCAGCACACACCAGCTGATATGAGGCTCCCAACACATATACAAGAGAGGACTGCCAGGTCTGGGTTCAGTCAGAGAAGATGCACCTAACCCTGTCTTGAGATTCCAGGGAGTGAGGAGGAGGTCTGGTGGGATGGGGGTGGAGTGGGGGATATCCTCTTAGAGAATGGGTGGGGGAAGGGAGATGTATGAGATGTGGAACAGTCAAAGGGTGAACCAAGAGGGGTATAAAGTCTGGACTGTAAAAAAAGATTATAGAACAAATTTTAAAATGGTATGGCTCAGTGATTAAGTCTGATGACCTGAAATCTTCAGAATTCACATGGTGGAAGAAGAGTGATTTTCCCAACTTCTCCTCTGGTCTGTACATATGTGTTATAGTATATGCATATATAAACACACATGGCCAAACAGTACTGTATCATAATCAGTAAAGCTGAAAGAATAGCTATCATCAACTCTAGGAGGTTAAAAAAGACAGCCAGCTGGGCGGTGGTGGCGCACGCCTTTAATCCCAGCACTTGGGAGGTAGAGGAAGGTGGATTTCTGAGTTTGAGGCCAGCCTGGTCTACAGAGTGAGTTTCAGGACAGCCAGGGCTATCCAGAGAAACCCTGACTCGAAAAAAAAAAAAAAAACACCACCAACAACAAAAACAGACAGTAAAACAAACTTAATAGAGTTAGGACTGAAAAATAAGTAGATAAACCATGTTAAAATCTAGAACATACAGCTTTGTAGATAGGAAGGTGAGGAAGCACTGGGAGGAGTTGAGGGAAGGGAAGACATACTCAAAATCTATTGTAGGAAAATTAAATTAAAAAATAATAAGCAAATCTCTGTCTCTGACTCTGTTCTCGGCCATTGGATCCCCTTCCCCTATCTGGACTGCCTGGTTGGGCCTCAGTAGGAGAGAATGTACTTAGTCCTGCTGGGACTGGATGTCCCAGGGTGGGGTGATATCCAAGGGGGGCTTCCCCTTCTCTGAGGAGATGGGAAGAGGGCAATAGACAGAGAGATTTGCAAAGGTGGGACTGGGAAGAGAGGAAGAGGGCTATGATTGGGATGTAGCGGGAATAAAAAATAAATTATGGGGAAAAATTAGGCAAATCTCAAAATGACAATTAAAAGGTTAACATTCTCGAATAATTTAAAACAATCATTGGCAAGTATGACCACTTTTATGAAAGAGAAAGCAAAATAAGTGTTATCAAGGGCACGAATAGAGCATAATAGGAGATCCAAGAAGAGTCGCTAAATACATGAGAACACCAGAGACAAAACAATGACAATCAACTTGAAAAACTAGGAAAAAAGAATGCCCCATTAAAGAAAAGTGAGAATTACCAAAATTGATCCAAGAGTAAACATGGGATCTTTAATGTACCAAAAACAGTAAAAGAAACTTTAATAATATTCAGATTGGTCAAATTCCCTGAAATAATATCACATTTGTTGGCACATGCTACCAAAGCTTCATGAAGCCAGTGTTTACAAGTGACTGATAAGAAAATGCCTGAAAATATGCCATAAAACTAATACCTTAATAATTGCTTAGAAACAGATTCTGGCTCATTCCATAAAAATTGGCACAAATTTATAATGGCTCAGTATCCCTGTGAATATATCCACATCTGAAAAAGCTGTCCATACTTTCACTGAAAGTACTGATGGGGAGGAAAGACCTTGAAATTTGAGCTGATGATGAAAATTTTTGCAATGAATAACATTATACGGAGTCCTTATTTCCAATATTTCCAAATGTGATATAATCCATAAATTAATTCTTTCTATGTATTACTGGTAAAAAAAGAAGAAGAAGAAGAAGAAGAAGAAGAAGAAGAAGAAGAAGAAGAAGAAGAAGAAGAAGAAGAAGAAGAAGAAGAAGAAGAAGAAGAAGAAGAAGAAGAAGTAGTCATACCAGAGTGGAGTTGGGTCCAGTTTCAATCTAAGAAATAAAACAAAAGGAAACATGTAAAGGGATAGACATGAACAGGAAAGTCTATAAAGTGCATACTGAAGCTGTGATAGCAACCTATACAGGAATTAGCAGAAGCAACGAGACAATCCTGGGTGAGATCCTTCCCCAGTACCTTCAGAGTGAGGATCTCCCTGTCTACGCCATGATTTCACACTTTCGTTTTCTAGAACAGAGACAGTAAATGTCTCTTGTTCGAAGCACTCAGTTGGAGATATTTTCTAATGAAAGTCCAAGGAAACCAATGCAATCGCTTAAGAAAATAGAATTGGAATATTTTAAATGGCAATGGAAGTTTAACCTAGTGTTTTCATATTCTATTTCTCTGAGTAACTAATCATTGAGAGTGTAGAACACTTGTAAGGAGAGACAGCTTAAGCAGAGACCAGAAACTAAGGTCTGTACATAATAGTATGCTAGGTTAAAGGGATGTTTATACAAGCCATACCTACTTAGGCAATTTTCCTTCCCATGAATAATTTGCTTTAGCAATCTGCTGCTTCTCTGGTTGTCACATGATGTATAGTCTCTCCCTTCTGGGATCTTTTTATGTTTACTTACGAGCTCTCTTGGGGATGGAGGATGAGTCATCAGAGAGAAGCAGCTTTTCTACTGCTAAATTCCAAGGTCTGGCATCACAAAACACCCCCATGCTGCTTTACTGCAGGTTGGCTTTTTTTTTTTAATGGCAGCAGACTACCCTGGGTATTAAGTAGGAACTTTGAAGATATGGCATCTGAAACATGTTAGGATAGTCATCCTCCTCTCCTAAAGGAGCTAGAGGCACGCCCCCTTCTCTGTCAACCACAAACCCTGTAATCTATGAACTTGTTTCAGCCAGATGCTGCTATCTTAAGAGTTAGGACTGAGGTCACAGAGCTATGACCAGAAGGCTGCCCTCTAACTCTCCTAACCTGCCTGGCAGTTAAAATTTCAGGGTTCTTTCTCCAGGGCTTGAAATTGGCTCCATTTGCTTACTTAAGATGAAAATCATGGAATTTAGGAGTTCATGGGGTTAGTATGTTAATTTGCCACCTAGATGGTTGACAATATCTCACTTTTATTCTGTGCTTTCCCGTGTCTAGTCTTCTGTCAGTATATCCAAATCACCAACAAAATAGCCTCTCTAAGCAAAAATACTCGGATGTTCATAAGTGATAAACAGCTGAGAAAGGAGAAAGTCTATGTCTGCATATGTTTTAAAACTTTGTCATCCATATGTTTTTAATTTTCTTTTGTTTTAATTTCCCCAGTGGATCTTTGCAGAAGTTAGGTAACCATAATTGCAAGCCAAAAGAAAAGCCTTCCCCACAGAATAATTGGCAAGATTTTCAGTCACAATCATCTTGACCAAATATCTAATCATCACATGGAAGCAGGCCCATGGCATTTGCAAACAATTTTCCAAGAATTCAAAGATCTTCCAAGGTCTTCTTTTAAGAAGGCTGCCAAATGAAAACAGTAAAATGGGAAAACTGGAGCAAATTTACCTTTGCCACCACATCTTCTTGGGCTCTTTGGAAAGTAATGTAAGCTTCACACATGGTCTGACCTACTCATTTCAGCATTCAGCAGATATCTTTTTAAGAGCCTGCTGCAATGATGTCAGGAAAACATAAGGTAAGAGGTCACAGCCTCCATTTCTTCAGTCACAAAGTTAAACTAGTAACTAGCCACAAACAAGAACACTTTTGTGAAAGCCTCCAAAGTTGAGAACAAAACTGGTAGAGTCACATGGACCAAAAGACTGAATAAAACCGAGATTCGAAAAGTTAAGAGAAAATGGTCTTACTTTGACTTTGACTGTCTCACCCTTCCCTTTCTATCTAGTTATCAAAGTGTCCGAAAAGATTGCCCAGACCCCACGGTAAAAGAAGACCAAAGATGGACTCTGAACATTCCTAGGACTCCAGGACACTTTCCAGAATGCCCATACCAACCTTGCCCAATCAGGAACATTGAGGGTTCAGAATGGGACGGCCAGCCTCCCTGCTGTCAACTAGTGGAGATCCCAACAAATAGTACACCAGATACTGGTAATAGTTTTATTGCCCAAATTTGATATGCCAAACCATAGTAGCACCTGATCAGACACCGAGTCATCGGCAAAGCTTACCTGAGAAGATAAGCAAGCCACTTTTAGAAAACTGCTGAGGAATGTAAAATGGTTGGAATCCTTTGGCAGACAACCATCACTTCACTATTTGATATAAGGCCCCACTCTAGCAGAGAACACCTATCTATATCTGTGGATTTCTACAGAACACAGTATAGTGTCATAAGACCTAAAAATCCAAAGAGAAATTCTTCTCCACCTCAGAGCATATTCTAAGGCTTTACTAAGACAGAAAGACACTGCCATGGAGTATTTTATCAGACCACAGGCATTAGACATAGCAGGAGTCCAAACAACAGCTGTACTCATCCTCAGGGGCCTCACCAAGGCCCCACCCAGTCAAGAAGATACGAGCCACTGAAAATTTCTTGAGGGTAGCTTCTTGTCCCATCAATATTGAGCAACAATTCTACATAATCTAGCAGCCCACCCTGCAGACATTCATTGGAGAACCCAAACAGAGGTACCATGTGACCTAGGACATCACACCATTGTAAAAATATAAAAGCAATCCAAGTGTCCATCAGTGGATGAATGTATAAAGTAAATATGGTCTTTATAGACAATGAAATAGTACTACTCTATTTCTTAACTGACACCATGCCATTTGTGGCAACACAGATGAAGCTGGAGGGCATGGCTTTAAGTGACATAAGCCAAGCACAGAAAGACAAATGTGGCCTTATATCACTATGTAGACTCTCAAACAATCAAAATCATAAAGCCATAACAAAACTGTGATTATCAGAGATGAGGAGGCAAGGAAATGGAGAAATATTTTCAAAATTACAAAGCTACAAATGAACAAAGAAAAATGTTTCTGTAAAATCTAATGAATAGCATTTTAACAATAGATGATAATACTGCATTTCATATTTCAAGATTACTGACAGTAAATTTCAGGTGATTATATATATATGTGTGTGTGTGTGTGTGTGTGTGTGTGTGTGTGTGTGTACATACACATCACCGTTTGCCCCATAACTGCTACTATGTTAGCAAAAAGTTTTTTTTTAATTTTAAAGGAAAAGAACCTACTGTATTTCAGGTATCATATTACACAGTGAGGGTATAGGTATACCCAAGATGGGCCTCAAGATAGCTAACATTAGAGAGAAACAATTACAGTAACAATAAAAATAATATGTGATGCATTCTGCATTAGAGAGTCTCTCAAGGGGCTACAGAAAATACAATGGAGGGATATTTATTCTGTATTTTGGAGATGGAATAGAATTAGGAAAGCTTCCCAGAGGCAATAAAGTGTCCAAGCAGACCAGAAGATGAGTCAGCAGACTGCAACCATTTCACACATTGGGACTGAACCAATTTGATTATAGTTGGAATGTCTGTGTAAAGTGAGAGAGAGAGAGATGATTTAGAAAAATAAGATTGGATAAGTGCTTCCTGAGACAGGTTAAGAAATTTAGGAATTATCTTTAAGCAATGGTATATCATTGAAGATTTCTGAGCATCAGAAAGGCATATGCAAGACTTATTCCTTAGACAAGGTGGGAGAGAGTGTTCCGGTAATTGCATAACTTAGGAGCAATAGGAAGGAAGTTCACAAGTCGAAGGCCAGACTGGGCTACTTAGTGGTTTAAAGGCAAGTCAGGAGTACATAGTGAAACTCTGTATCAAAAGTCTGTTTTGTCTTTTATCCTTTAAAGCCACTATGGAATACAAATCAGAAAACTATTTGGAGGTCAGTAAAATAAAAAACAAAAACAAGTTAAAAGGTTATTCCTAGTAACACAATAGAGAAATGATGGTGAATAGGGCAGCAACAGAGTAGAAAAAAATGAGTTATTAAATAGAGATTTAGAAATTACAATGAATAAGACCCACTAATTGAAGATGCAATAAAAAAATGAATGAATCTAATATATATGGCATAGAGAACTGGATGGTTGGCCATGTCATTTGCTTTCACTAAACAGGACACTCACATGAAGAGTACAATAGAAGGTGAAATCATGGAAGGGCTAGAGAGAAGAAAAGATTATTTTTGCTAATTTTCACTATGTGATAGGGATAGTGGATCCACTTGAAGATATTCAGCCATTAATAATAAAGTCAGTCATAACCTTGGGCTGGAACATAATCTTGGAGTTACCATATAGAAGGTATGCATGGATCCATAAAATAACATAGTCAAATTTCACTCTGACGCTGTGATAAAGCACTGACCAATAGCAACATGGAGGAGAAGTGAGTTTATTTTATCTTCTACTTTCAGGATGCAATCCATCATTGAGGAAGGGCAGAGCAGGGCAAGCTTAAGAAAGGAGCCTGAAAATAGGATCCATGGAATAACACTTATCACACTCTAGCTTTGCTTACAGGCCCATGCTTACTTACCTTTCTTGTATATATAGCTCAGGACCACCTGCCTATTGATGAAGATGCTCACAGTGGCTGTGGACCATCCTACATCAATTAATAATTAAGACAAGCTCTCACAAATATTTCCACAGGGTGAGCTGATATAAGCAATTTTTCAGGCACTGCTTTCCTCTCAGGTGGTTGAAAATTGTGACAACCATCACAAAGGGCAAGTAAAAATGTGTCCAACTCAAACCTGAGACATGCACTATTCAAAGTTTAACTGTAAGAAATAGAAGATATTGTGAAACCGAGAAGCCAGGAAATAAAATACCATAGTGTTGCATAATTCACAATGTAGGAAAGGAGGGTCCTGAGCAAGAAGGAACAGTGTGCAATGCAGTGTGCTGCCAAGAAGACAGTCAAAAAGTGCTAAGTAAGAGTTTGTAGGTTCAGATTTTTCAAAACTTACTTCAATAAGTGTTCTTTAACACTTTAACCTTTCTTCTAGCAGACCTACCAGACATAGGGGGAAAGAAAGGTTAATAGGAAACAGAAGTTGTGAGCCTGTTTTGGAAGATTCCAATCATTGTTTTCAGGATATCAGTAGTCCTGTCCAAAACACCAGACATGAATCAGTAGCTACAGGAGTCTAGTCCATTCAGCAAACACCAAACACTAATCAGCAATGGCCATTTGATCCAGAAGGAACCCAAAGGCCTAGCAAATCAGTTTGAGTCCATTGAAGCAGGAAGAAGCCACCAGAATATCACGAGAAGTTCTTTGGCAAGTAAGTAACTCTATGAAGTCACGACTAGCAAAGATCAGCAACGAAGTGCTAGGAAAACCAATGCAAGAGCTTCATTACACTGTCTTTGGGATTATATTTATATTATTTTTAATGATCATGCATCCTTTCACATATCTGCTTCAGCAAAACATCCTCTCTCCTGTGCCTGTTTCAGCAAAACATGACATGACATAACTGAGTCCCCAAAAGAAACCAGAAATTTCTATTTCATGAGTCACTGTTTTCTCACTGTTAAAAATGTGCATATGTATCAAAAGATGGCCTAGTCGGCCAACACTGAAAAGAGAGGCCCATTGGACACGCGAACTTTATATGCCCTAGTACAGGGGAACGCCAGGGCCAAAAAGTAGGAATGGGTGGGTAGGGGAGTGGGGGGGGGAGGGTATGGGGGACTTTTGGGATAGCATTTGAAATGTCATTGAGGAAAATACATAATAAAAAAGAAAAAAAATGTAGGAATTGAGGCCAGCTATAAAGGAAAAGGAGACAGGAACATTTTATCACTCCATCAACTGACACTCTAATCCATATGATCCACTTGATTATTGTCAAACTTCCCCTACTATGGGAACTAAACTTCTCATTGCAAATACAATCAGAGCAATGGCCACTGCCAATACATAATCTGTCAGAGTCTAGCAATTTACTTCAAACTGGGTGTCTTAGTTAGGGTTTTACTGCTGTGAACAGACACCATTACCAAGGCAACTCTTATAAGGACGACATTTAATTGGGGCTGACTTACAAATTTAGAGGTCTAGTCCATTATCATCACGGTGGGAGCAAGGGCACATACAGGTAAGCATAGTGCCGGATATTTTCTTTATTTACATTTCAAATGTTATTCCCTTTCCCGAATTCCCTCCCTCCCAGAAACACCCTATCACATCCTCCCTCCTCCTGCTTCTATGAGAGTGTTCCTCCACTCACCCACCCACTCCCTCCTCCCCACCCTCTATTCCCCTACACTGGGGCATCTATTGAGCCTTTATAGGACCAAGGACCTCTCCTTCCATTGATGCATAAAGGCCATCCTCTTCAAGGTATGCAGCTGGAGCTATGTGTACTCCTTTGTTGATGGTTTAGTCCCTGGGATTTCTGGGGGGTCTGGTTGGTTAATATTGTTGTTCTTCCTATGGGGCTGCAAACCACTTCAACTCCTTCAGCCCCTTCTCTAACTCCTCTATTAGGGACCCTGTGCTCAGTTCGATGGTTGGCTACTAACATCCACCTCTGTATTTTTAAGGCTCTGGCAGGGCCCATCAGGAGACAGTCATATCAGACTCCTTTCAGAAAGCACTTCTTGGCATCCACAATAGTGTCTGGGTTTGGTAATTCTATATGGGATGAATCCCCAGGTGGAACAGTCTCTGGGTGGCCTTTCCTTTAGTCTCTGCTCTATACTTTATCTCCATATTTGCACCTGTGAGTATTTTGTTCTCCTTCTAATAAGGACTGAAGCACCCACACTTTGGTCTTTCTTTTTTTTTTCCATTTTTTATTAGGTATTTAGCTCATTTACATTTCCAATGCTATACCAAAAGTCCCCCATACCCACCCACCCCCCACTCCCCTCTTTCCAGTGATGGCCGATTAGGCCATCTTTTGATACATATGCAGCTAGAGTCAAGAGCTCCGGGGTACTGGTTAGTTCATAATGTTGTTCCACCTATAGGGTTGCAGATCCCTTTAGCTCCTTGGGTTCTTTCTCTAGCTCCTCCTTGGTCTTTCTTCTTATTGAGCTTCATGTGGTTTGTGAATTGTATCCTGGTTATTTGGAGCTTTGGGGCTAATATCTACTTATCAGTAAGTGCATACCATGTGTTTTCTTTTGTGATTAGGTTACATCACTCAGGATGATTCTAGTTTCATCCATTTGCCTAAGGATTTAATGAATTCGTCATTTTAATAGCTGAGTAGTACTCCATTGTGCAAATGTACCACATTTTCTGTATCCATTCCTCTGTTGAAGGACATCTGGGTCCTTTCTAGCTCCTGGCTATTATAAATAAGGCTGCTATAAACATAGTAGAACATGTGTCCTTATTACATGTTGGAGCATCTTCTGGGTATATGCCCAGGAATGTTATAGCTGGGTTGTCAGGTAGTGCTATGTCCAGTTTTCTGAGGAACCACCAAACTGATTTCCAGAGGGGTTTTAACAGCTTGTATTCCCATCTGCAATGCAAGAATGTTCCTCTTTCTCCACATCCTTGCCAGCATTTGCTGTCACCTGAGTTTTTTTTTTCCATTTTTTATTAGGTATTTCGCTCATTTACATTTGCAATGCTATACCAAAAGTCACCCATAGCCACCCACCCCCTCTCCCCTACCCACCCACTCCCCTTTTATGGCCCTGGCGTTCCCCTGTACTGGGGCATATAAAGTTTGCCTGTCCAATGGGCCTCTCTTTCCAGTGATGGCCGACTAGGCCATCTTTTGATGCATATGCAGCTAGAGTCAAGAGCTCCGGGGTACTGGTTAGTTCATAATGTTGTTCCACCTATAGGGTTGCAGATCCCTTTAGCTTCTTTGGTACTTTCTCTAGCTCCTTCATTGGGGGCCATGTGATCCATCCAATAGCCGACTGTGAGCATCCACTTCTATGTTTGCTAGGCCCAGGCATACTCTGACAAGAGACAGCTATATCAGGGTCCTTTCAGCATAATCTTGCTAGTGTATGCAATGGTGTCAGCATTTGGAAGCTGATTATGGGATGGATCCCCGGATATGCTAGTGTCTACATGGTCCATCCTTTTATCTCAGCTCCAAACTTTGTCTCTGTAACTCCTTCCAAGGGTGTTTTGTTCCCACTTCTAAGGAGGGGCATAGTGTTCACACTTCAGTCTTCATTTTTCTTGAGTTTCATGTGTTTAGGAAATTGTATCTTATATCTTGGGTATCTTAGGTTTTGGGCTAATATCCACTTATCAGTGAGTACATATTGTGTGAGTTCCTTTGTGAATGTGTTACCTCACTCAGGATGATGCCCTCCAGGTCCATCCATTTGGCTAGGAATTTCATAAATTCATTCTTTTTAATAGCTGAGTAGTACTCCATTGTGTAGATGTACCACATTTTCTGTATCCATTCCTCTGTTGAGGGGCATCTGGGTTCCTTCCAGCTTCTGGCTATTATAAATAAGGCTGCTATGAACATAGTGGAGCATGTGTCCTTCTTACCAGTTGGGGCATCTTCTGGATATATGCCCAGGAGAGGTATTGCTGGATCCTCCGGTAGTACTATATCCAGTTTTCTGAGGAACCGCCAGACTGATTTCCATAGTGGTTGTACAAGCCTGCAATCCCACCAACAATGGAGGAGTGTTCCTCTTTCTCCACATCCACGCCAGCATC
This sequence comes from Mus musculus, assembly GCF_000001635.26. Classification (NCBI taxonomy): domain Eukaryota; kingdom Metazoa; phylum Chordata; class Mammalia; order Rodentia; family Muridae; genus Mus; species Mus musculus. Next base: position 47,768,459 of record NC_000086.7, read on the forward strand.
TGCTGTCACCTGAATTTTTGATCTTAGCCATTCTGACTGGTGTGAGGTGGAATCTCAGGGTTGTTTTGATTTGCATTTCCCTGATGATTAAGGATGTTGAGCATTTTTTCAGGTGCTTCTCTGCCATTCGGTATTCCTCAGGTGAGAATTCTTTGTTCAGTTCTGAGCCCCATTTTTTAATGGGGTTATTTGATTTTCTGAAGTCCACCTTCTTGAGTTCTTTATATATGTTGGATATTAGTCCCCTATCTGATTTAGGATAGGTAAAGATCCTTTCCCAATCTGTTGGTGGTCTTTTTGTCTTATTGACGGTGTCTTTTGCCTTGCAGAAACTTTGGAGTTTCATTAGGTCCCATTTGTCAATTCTCGATCTTACAGAGCAAGCCATTGCTGTTCTGTTCAGGAATTTTTCCCCTGTACCCATATCTTCAAGACTTTTCCCCACTTTCTCCTCTATAAGTTTCAGTGTCTCTGGTTTTATGTGAAGTTCCTTGATCCACTTAGATTTGACCTTAGTACAAGGAGATAAGTATGGATCGATTCGCATTCTTCTACATGATAACAACCAGTTGTGCCAGCACCAATTGTTGAAAATGCTGTCTTTCTTCCACTGGATGGTTTTAGCTCCCTTGTCGAAGATCAAGTGACCATAGGTGTGTGTCACCTGAGTTTTTGATCTTAGCTATTCTGACTGGTGTGAGGTGGAATCTCAGGGTTGTTTTGATTTGCATTTCCCTGATGACTACAGATGTTGAACATTTCTTTAGGTGCTTCTCAGCCATTCTATTTTCCTCAGTTGAAAATTCTTTGTTTAGCTTTGTACCCCATTTTTAATAGGGTTATTTGGTTCTCTGGTCTAACTTCCTGAATTCTTTGTATATATTGTATATTAGCCCTATCAGATGTGGGATTGGTAGTGAAAACTATTCTCAACAATAAAAGAGCAGGGCAGTGGTGACACACACCTTTAATCCCAGCACTTGGGAGGCAGAGGCAGGCAGATTTCTGAGTTCGAGGCCAGCCTGGTCTACAAAGTGAGTTCCAGGACAGCCAGGACTATACATAGAAACCCTGTCTCGGAAAAAAAAAAAAAAAAAGAACTTCTGGGGGAATCTCCATCCCTGACCTCTAGTTGTATTACAGAGCAATAGTGATTAAAAACTGCATGGTATTGATACTGACAGGCAGGACAATCAATGGAATAGAATTGAAGACCCAGAAATAAACCCACACACCTATGGTCACTTAATCTTTGACAAAGGAGCTAAAACCATCCAGTGGAAAACAGACAGCATTTTTAACAAATGCTGTTGGTTCAACTGGTAGTCAGCATGTAGAAGAATGCAAATTGATCCATTCTTATCTCCTTGTACAAAGCTCAGATCCAAGTGGATCAAGAAACTCCACATAAAACCAGAGACACTGAAACTTATAGAGGAGAAAGTGGGAAAGAGCCTCAAACATATGGGCACAGGGGAAAAATTCCGGAACAGAACATCAGTGGCCTGTGCTATAAGATCAAGAATCGACAAATGGAATCTCATAAAATTACAAAGCTTCTGTAAGGCAAAGGACACTGTCAGTAAGACAAAATGGCAACCAACAGAGAGTTCTACATTTTTATCTGAAGGTCACTAGAAGATTGACTTTCAGACAGTTAAGATGAGGGCTTTAAAAAGAGCCCAAGGCCACTGTGGGATACCTATTCCAACAAGGCCACACCTACTCCAACAAGGCCTTACCTCTTAATACTGTCATTCCCTGGGCCAAGCATATACAAACCATCACACTGGGCAAAAATACCTCTTCTAAGAAATCAACAAAAACTATAAAAATAGGGATCTTATTGAAGCGGCCTCCAGTGACTTCAGCCAGGACCATCATCAGTGTTCCATTGGGAAACAACAAAACTGTGGCAACTACTGATATCCTGTGGTAGTCATAGCAACTATGCCCAGGCAGAGTTTGTCTTAGCTATCCCCAGATCACAGAGCAAAGACAAACAATTTTACAAGAACAAATAAACAAAAACAGCAGTGGATTTGAGAATCCAGAAGAGACCAACAGGAATAATAATAAATCAATCAATTAGTTAATATAAATAAGCAAGGAGTATATTCCAAAGTAAGACTAGGTGGATAAAGTAACAGGAAAATGGCAAAAGAAAAGAGCCAAGTCAAATTCAAAGGCAAGCTCATCAGAACAACTGTTGAGTTTTCAATTCAAACCACAAAAGTAAACTCTAAAAGGATAAATGCCAACCTAACCTAATCTAAGTAGCAAAATTGTCTATCATAACTAGAAGTGAAAGAAAACATTTCCATGAATTAAGCAAGGTATAGGAATCTATCATCACCAAGCCAGCCCTACAGAGAATATTGATGAAAATACTTTGGCCTGAAGAGAATGATAAACATACTCAAGAGGCTACAGGAGATAAAAATAAACAATGCTAAGATCCTTGATGACCAAAAGAGGATGAAGACATAATCCTCCAACACCAAAAAAACAAACAAACAAACAAACAAACAAACAAACAAACAAAAAACCACAGTAAAATAACAGGAATCAATACACACCTTTCAATAATCACTCTAAATACTGGATTCAACTCCAACATCAAAAAATAGGTTAACAAATTGGAAAAGAATCCAGGACCTTTCCTTTTGTTGGCTTCAAAAAGAAAAAAAAATATATACATGTCACCACCAAAGATAAGACATTTCTTCAAGGAACCTTCTCAGAGCCAACATTAAGAAAACAAAGAGGTCTCAAATAAATAACCTGAAACATAGGGCATAGAAAAAAGAAGAACAAACCAATTTCAAAAGCAGAAAGTATGAAATAATAACAAAGATCATGGCAGAAATTAAATAAGAATAAAACAATATAAATAATAAATGAAACAAAATTGGTTCTTTGAAAAGATTTTTTAATTAACAAACCCAGAGCTGAAGAGATGTCTAAGAGGTTAAGAACATTTTTTCTTACAGAGGACCCAGGTTTAATTCCCAGCACCCACATGGTAGCTCACAACCATCCTTAATTCTAGTTCCAGGGGATTCAATGACCTTTTCAGACCTCAGCAGGAACCAGGCATAAACACACAGACAAATACTCATATATATAAAATTTTTAAATCTAAAAATTCTAAATGAATATAAAAGTTACCAAAGTACCAAAAATTAGAACTGAAAAGGTAATATTACCACAGACACTGAGGAGATTCAGAGAAACATAAATACTTATATTGGTTATTTTATTTTTTTACATTTCAAATGTTATCCCCTTTCCCAGTTTCCCCTCCACAAACCCCCTATCCCCTCCTCACTTCCTCCTGCCTCTATGAGTTTGCTCCCCCACCCATCCACCCCATCCTGCCTCACCACCCTAGCATTTCCCTACATCGGGGCATCAAACCTTCACAGGACCAAGGGCCTCTCCTTCCACTGATGCCTGATAAGGCAAACCTCTACTACTTATGAACCAGGAGCCATGAATCCCTCCTTGTATACTCTTTGGTTGGTGATTTAGTCCCTGGGAGCTCTGGCTCTGGGGAGTAATCCTGTTAGTTGATACTGTTGTTATTCCTATGAGGTTGCAATCTTATGGTGGGTGTGTGTGTACGTGTGTGTGTGCGTGTGCACTCACGATATGATAGCAAAATTAGGACTAAGAACACAACAGTTGCATTCCTCTGCATTGGTACCAGTTCTGAGTCTCTGTATTAGCCTTCATCCATGGCAAAGAAGCTTCTATGATGAAAGTCAAGAGCTATACTAAGGTATAAACATAAATATAAAATATAAGAGAAAATATTTATATGGGCTTTTGATGCTATATATGCAAAATGGTTTTGTAAGGAGGGGTGAAACAGGATAGTCATATACATACAAATATGCAACTATCAAAGAGTAAAAATGAATCAGTCTATAAAGGAAAATGTAGGAAGAGGGTTAATCTTGACCTTGCCTAAATTCAATTAAAGTATTGGACTTCTTGTTTCCATATTAAGAGTTTTGAATAATATTTGCATTTACTATTTGAAAGTTTTATATATGTATACAATGTATTTGGGTCACTGTGGTGACTCAATCCTGTGGTACCAAGGACCAGCTTTAGCTTGGAGAGGGGTCCCTGAGAGAAGGGGTGTTTGATGGAGGGGAAAATAACTCATAATCAATTGTGGGGTACAAGCTGATAACCTGTGTTCTTCTTGAAACAGTTTTCTCTGGAGATTTTCGGATAGTTCATCCAGATAGCTCAGCTCTCACAGACCAAAGCCATTCTGACCATGCCTGGACATAAATTTGCTCTGTCCCAGGCTGACCTTGAATTCAGGAATCTGCCTACCTTTGTATCTGTATGCCTGTGTCTTTCTGACAAGCTGGCTCATAGTGCAGCTGCCTATGTTCTTTTAGATCTGTGAAGCCCCTCATATAATTCATGCTGCATCCTTACATTTTATATAGTTGAGAAAGTATATATTCTTGAACTCGTGTTTTCAGAGTTCTTTCACACAGTGTTAAGGGCTGCCCTGAAAGTCCCAGCATTTACCATTTTTGCTAAGAACACAGGCATACCCTTGCCTCCTGCTGTCTCTGATTATCATGGAGTCATTAACCTTGGCAGAGAGAAAGTTCCCGAATAATCATAGCAGGGAGAATATTCCCCAATAACCTTGGTAGGGAGAATTTTCCTGAAGGAGAAACATGAAGTTTATATTCACACACACACACACACACACACACATATATATATATATATATATATATATACACAGAGAGAGAGACCACACCTTGCTGGCTCTGCTCCAGGGACAGAAAACCATGTCACACCATCCCTCCCATGACCATGGACGACTCAGCACTGTGGTTCTTAAATAGGCTACAAATGAATACAGGAAAGCATAAATCAAACAACAACGTGAACATAACATAATGTAATATACAGCTGAGTTACAAAACCACCTAAAACCTGCTGGGATCAGCATGGCTACCAAGATGACTGCTATCTATCCTTTGCTTCATTGTAATGTCATTTTTACTCTTACAAAAGTGTCTGCTCCCATAATGCATCTGAAATCATATCACATGAAGAAATAAAAGTGGATCATATGCTGGACAAACCACCTCATTCTTAGGATGAACTCTCTGCCTTTTCTCATCTTAACTGATGAGCAACTTTCCATTCAATTTGATATGAGAGCTATCAAAACTACCACAGTGTGACTCTGTCTTGAAAAGCATATCCTCATTCCTTAAGTGTATACCTTTGACCTATAATAAACTTTCCATTTCTTTACTTAAGTTCATCTTAGAAGGCTTTATTAAATGGGGACAAAATCCTGGAAACACTAGGTAGATGAATAATGAACTCTCCTGACCTTTGAGACTTCCCCAACCTTCACCTACAGGTAGCCAATTCTACCCATTTGTAATATACCCTATATTCATTTTAGTTTTACAACATCCTTTCCAAACAATTCTTTGTATGTATATTCAAATATCTTGTCAACTTCTTACTACTTTATTTTTCTGTGGGGAAAATAGGTGTGTAGAGGTATATGTTCATATGGTTACATGTTTGCTTAGGTATATATACACATACGTGTGTGTGTGTGTGTGTGTGTGTGTGTGTGTGTGTACAAGTGTACATGAATACCTATGGAGAAGACAGGTCAACTGTGAGTGTCATTTCTCAGGAATTAGCTACTTTGATTTTTGAGACAGGATCTTTCATTAGCCAAGTTATGTGGCTAGTGAACCCTAGGGATGCATTTGTCTCTGCCTCCCTAAGACTGAGTTTATAAGCCTATGCCACCATGCCTATCTTTTAACATAATGTCATTAATTCTTTGGGAGTTTCCTACAATGTATTTTCATCATATTAACATCCCATTCATCCCTTAACCCTCCCAGATATACCTCCACCTTCCCACCGAGTCCCATTTGTGTTCCTCCGTATACTCATGGGCTCAGGTACATCCACTATAGCAAGGTCAGTCTATCATTGACCATAGCTTTAAAGAAAACTGACTCTCCCTCTCCCCAAAAGACATCAATTGTCATTATTCTTTATTTATGGTTAAGGGCTTTTCCTCTTCTGCTAGAATGTTGACTGGCTTGGTGTTGTGCAGGCAAGCAAAGCCTTTGTGGGCAACCAAAGCCACTGTAACTTTATGAGTGCAAGAGTACTATAATTATGCCTATTTTCTTTCTTTCTTCCTTCCTTTCTTCCTTTCTTTCTTTCTTTCTTTCTTATTGGATATTGTATTTTTCCTTTTATTGGATATTTTTTTATTTACATTTCAAATGTTATCCCCTTTCAAGGTCTTCCCTCTGGAAACCCCCTATCCCATTCCCCCTCCCCCTGCTTCTATGAGGGTGCTCCCCCACCCACCCACTCCTGCCTTTCTACCCTGTCATTCCCTTACACTGGGACACTGAACTCCCTCAGGCCCAATGGCTGCTCCTCCCATCAATGTCCAACAAGGCCATCCTCTGACACATATTTGGCCAGAGCCATGGGTTCCTCTAAGTGTATTCTTTGGTTGCTGGTCCAGTCCCTGGGAGCTCTGGGGACTCTGGCCAGTTGACACTTTTGCTCCCCACATGGGGCTGCAAAACCCCTCAGTCCCTTCTCCAACTCCTCCATCGGGGACCCAGTGCTCAGTCCAATGGTTATGCCTGACTATCTTTGTTATTAGATATTTTCTTCATTTACATTTCAAATGCTATCCCAAAAGTCCCCTATACCCCCCACCCCCCACGCCCTACTCCCCAACCCACCCACTCCTGCTTCCTGGCCCTGGCATTCCCCTGTACTGGGGCGTGTAATCTTTGCAAGACCAAGGGCCTCTCCTCCCAGTGATGGCCGACTCGGCCACCTTCTGCTATATGTGCAGCTAGAGACACAAGCTCTGGGGGTACTGGTTAGTTCATATTGTTGTTCCTCCTATAGGGTTGCCTGACTACTTTTAACTGAGTATTCTGAAGATGAAATCTTTGTTTTTTGCATGTATGGACAAACACATGGCTGAGCTACACTCCCCACTCTTAACCTCCTGTTATTTTCTGAGTATCCCTTACACTGCTCTGTCCATCAAAATATTTCCAAGTAAACTGTGAGACATCATCTTCTTTCAAAGCTCATTCTGACCCTGTGTTCCTATGGCTCATTTTAGCAAATATCCATCAGCTGTAATTTAATACTTCCTATGAAGTATATTGCTTTTAGTGCCCTGCTAAAACTACAAACTCTCCTAAAGCAGCAATCATGTATTGACTTACCTATCTCCCTGTTCCTGGAACAGGCTTTCTGCTCAGCAAAAAGCATAATAAAGTCTACTTAGAATACAGCATGCCTCTTGCGCTGTTAAGGCAGCAAAAGCAAGACCTATAGTCTGTTATCTGTAACATGTGCTTTACAAAGGATTTACCTTGTGTGACATTTGCTATGGTTAGTGGGGTAGAGAAGGAAGATGTCAATATTTTACTCGCAGGACAGCACGAAAAACAAGCAAATGCCACAGAAAGCAAAGCAACATTAGGCACTGTGCTCGGTAATCTGGGACCTTTGTTACAAACCCTCAAAACCCCAGCATGGGCCTGGCCTTGAAGGTGACCATTTCACACTGAGAGGCACTCATTTTTAAAGAAGGTCATGCTTGAGGTTATATCTACTGAATTGTATTGCTTTAATGGGGACAATATAAAAATCATACATTTTCTAAACAAGGGCTATGGGAATGACTTTGCCTTGACTTGTGGTACATTAAGCCAGGAAGAAAAGCAGGTAAACATGGCTGAGAGTTTCATTAAGCTGTAAAAATTGATGAAGCCAATTATCTCCCTCCTGAAACTCAGCCAACACATGAAGAAGAAAAGGAATGCTTTGGTGGTTTACAAATAGGGATGGGGCCTGATAGAGGACTATTGTGGCATCCAGGCAGTCTCTGATGTTCACAGCAGTTCACAGAGAAGAGGAGAGCTTTCTAGAAGAACAAATTCAGATGAAGTCAGTTATACTTCATTAAGCAATTTTGTTTCTGTACAGCTTTATAAGTTGAGCTCTGTGGGAGATGAATTCCAACATGATCTTCTCCCTCCAAAGAAACTTACACTGTAGTTGGTGGAACCAAGACAACGACAAGACAAATACAATAACAAAAGAATATTTAGGAGCTGTAATGATCTAGTACAAGTCAAGGTAAAATGTCAATTAATTTCAAGTGTGTAGGAAACGGGTAAAAAGATTCACTTTCTGTTGAGTCTGTGTGTCCAGATATGGAGGTGTCCACTGTGTTTGCTAGGAAGGTAATGATGCAGTAATCTAGGAAATAGAGTTTTACCCTAAGGAAGTATGTAAGCTAAATTTCCTGTGGAAAATGGGCATTCACTTACGTTTACAATCAATGAGTACAGACACAACAGGACATGTGGTAAGAAGGGGGAAATCAGGTTAGTCAGGCCACTTAGTTTTTGTAAGCAAGTCTGGGGTTGAATTGGGCAACAGGCACACAGAGGCTGTCTGTAGGAAAAGAGATAGAGAAAAACCACTCAAACTAGTTAAAAGAGAGCCTCAAAGATCATAGTTAACATCATCCTTCCAGGAAAAGACATAAAACTTTCCTTCTCCAGTTAAGAAGACACAAGGATGCTTGCATACTTGAAGCACTTCCATTCAACACTGCAGCTCTACCCAAGACAACTAAGCAAGAAAAAACAAACAAAAAGCATCCAGGTTGGAAACAGTAGAACAATTCTCATTTCCAAAGTATTCTTAGACAAAAGTGTGGACAAAATTAAATAAATAATATGGACTTCATCAAAAATTTAAAATGTTGTAATTTAAAAGACATACAAAGGTAAAAAGAGAATAATCTTGAATATTAAAAAGCACTGAAGAATTCACCTATCCTATGTTAGGACTAATAAAGAAATCCACTAAATTTGAAGAATAAAATATTCATATGTAAAACTAACCTGATTTTGGTTTAATTGCAATGAAGAGCCTGAACACATTGCATCTGCAACGGCATCAGAAAGAACAAAATACTAATGGGTCGGTGTTATAAGAAAGGCATAATTTTACTCTACAACATCAACCATCATTGACATAACCTAAAATGCTAAGTGAGTAGAAAAGAATGTCAAGTTCAAGGTTTAGGAAACTTGGGGTCTTTAAGACGTTTTGCACATTGATGCATCAGGGATCAACATAATCCCTGTCAGAATCGAACTTTGTAAAGACTGACAAAAATGATTCTAAAATTCAAATAGAATTGCAAGGTTCCACATATAGGAAAAAAAGAGTAAAGTAGGTTGATTTGTGTTTCCTTACTCCGAGTTTTACTGAGAAGCAATGACAATTCGCATAGTTGATTACTATCAGAGGACAGACACACTGCTCAATGGAACTGAGTCCTGAGCCCTGATATAAAGCTATGTGCCGATAAGCAACTGATTTTCAAGAAGAGCTCCAATACTATTTAAGGGAGAGCAATCAGTTGAACCTTTATCTTTACCAGACACCCAACACAGAAATACTAAGAAACTACAACATTCTTAAAACAAAAAGGTATTCACCAAGTGAGAACCTTGGAGTTTTGTTTTTTTTTTTAATATATCATAGAAATATTATAAGAATATGTTCTCATTTAAACCCCAGGTGCGGGATCCCAGATTGTCCAAAGCAGCTCCATGTTTTGCCTCATGTTCTAGTAAGAGCATGATTTTGCTCACTGCAGTAGTTTCTGTGATTGTGTGCTCTTTAGAATTCTGGGGACTTTTCAGAGAGTATGTAAATACCAGCGCCTGGACAGGCAGGGTTAGTTGTTGTAGGTTGTTGTTTGGCTAATGATTGGTTGTTGGTTACTGTTGGTTTCGGATTGTTAAATAGTCAAGTCCAAGGGAAAAAAATCAACAGGAAGAAATTAGGTATCCTGAAGATGAAGATCAAACTTGCCCCCACGAAACTCAAAGCTCTTAACCAGCAGGAAGTAGTATAAAGATAATTTGACACCCCCTTTCCCCTCTATCCTTCTTTCTTTCCTATATAGTGTTATGGAAATGAAAGAGTATGAGAAAAGTGGTGGGGAAGGGTAGAAGAAGTTAAAAGAATCTACAAAGTAGACAAAGAGAGGACAGACACACTGCTCAATGGAACTGAGTCCTGAGCCCTGATACACTTTGCAGACTGAGATTGGGGTGGGGGAGGGCTGCAGAAGAGTATGAGGAGGGAATCCAGAAACTTTGGACTTCATCAAACTTTAAAACTGTTGGTATTCAAAAGACATGTAAGGCCAGGTGTAGTGGCAAACACCTATAGCTGCAGCACTCAGGAGGCAGATGCAGGAGGATCTCTGTAAGTTCAAGGCCACCTTTATCTACATAAGCAAGTTCCATACCACTCAGGGCTATGCAGTGAAAACTTAAAAAAAAAAAAGATATGAAAATACAATCAATAGAATGGAAGAAAATATTTGCAAAGCCTGAATCTGATGAAAGATAGATTCAGATTATGTAAAGAAAATCAAAAATAAAAATCAAGCAACTCAATTAAAAGTATGTTTGAATGACCTGGAGAGACACTTCTCCAAATATTTGCTACTGACCAAAAGCACATGAAAAGAGGCTCTCCGGCCCTTAGTCCTGTGAAGGCTCAATGCCCCAATATAAGAGAATGCCAAGACCAGGAATGGTAGTGGGTGGGTTGGGGAACAGGGGGAGTGGGGAGGTGATAAGGGATTTTCAGAGGGGAAACTAGGAAAGAGGATAACATTTGAAATGTAAATAAAAAATATCTAATAAACTATAAGATATTTTTAATCTTAAAATAAATGTCACACAGCATTTTAAAAAAGAGGCTCTCTGCCACTAGTTATAAGTGAAATGCAAATCAGAGTCATGATGTAATAATACCTTACACCGACTATGATGACTATAATAAAGATAAAGAATAACAAATATTCAAATGATGTAGAGAAATTTAAACTCCCAACTTATACCTGGTAGGACTGTAAAATAGTACTCACTATGAAAAATTATATGAAAGTTCTTTAAATGACTAAATATATACATACCACAACATCCAGAAATTTCTTCCTAGATATGCATCAAAGAGAAATAAAGATATATGTCCACATGAAAGTTTTCAGATAATCTTAGAGCAGTATTCATAATCAACAGCTTAAATGTCCATCAACTAATGAATGCATAAACAAAATAAAGTATTGTCCTTGTAGTTAAATATTATTTACTCCTGCAAATAAAAATGATTGCTATATGCTATAACATTTATTAACCTTAAAAACAATTTTCTAAGTGAAAGAACTATTGGAATTGATCATATACTGCATGATTATAATATATGTTGCATTATTTTATTTTTATATAATGTTCATATCAAACATATTTTTAGAGCATAAACTACATTGATAGTTGCTTAGGCTTGATTTAGGGAGAAGAAAAATTGGGAGGAAGTACTAATTGTATGGGATTTCTATCAAGAATGATAATTCTGAAACTACATTATTGTATAATACTGTGACTATACTAAAACTCACAGACAGATCCTGTCATTTTAACAAGTGAATTAGTATAAATGTTAGTTACATTTTAACAAAACTATTGTTGTGAATTGACTTATGTCTCCTCCAAAAGTATGTTCATTTGTAAATAAGGTATTTAATGCTGAACTCATGATAAGAAAATAATCAGCTTGATTTCGATTCAAATATGTCTGGGTCCCTATAGAAAGAAGACAATTTGAACAATGACACTCAAGAAAAGTGTCATTTGACAAGAGAAGGAGATGGAGTATTGTAGTGCCAACCAGGGACCAAAGATCACAACTAGAATCTAGAAAGACTTAGGAAAGGATCCTTGTATTCAGTCCCAATGGTTTGCTGCAAGCATCCGCATCTGTATTTGTCAGGCTCTGGCAGAGCCTCTCCAGAGACAGCTATATCAGGCTCCTGTCAGCATGCACATCTTGGCATCAGCAAAAGTGTCTGGTTTTAGTGTCTGCAGATGGGATGGATCCCCAGGTGGGGTAGTCTCTGGATGGCCTTTCCTTCAGTCTCTGCTCTACTCTTTGTCCCTGTATTTCCTTTAGATGGGAGCAATTCTGGGTTAATATTTTTGAGATGGCTGGGTGGTTCCCTCTCTCAACGGGGGGCCATTCCTAACCTCTGGATATGGTCTTTACAGGTTCTCTCTCCCCTTTGTTGGGTATTTCAGCTAATGTGATTCCTGTCGAATCCTGGGAGCCTCTTGCTTTCCTGACATTTGGGACTTTCTAGAGGCTACCACTAGTAGTACCTCATCCCCCACCTCAATGGATGAGTTAGGGGAAGGACTGAAGAAGCTGAAGGGGTTTGGAACCCCATAGGAAGGACAACAATATCAACCAACCAGATGCCCCAGAGCTCCCAGAGACCAAGAAGTACATGGAGGGACCCATGGCTCTAGCTGTATATGTATCAGAGGATTGCCTTATCTGGCATCAGTGGGAGGAGAGGACTTTGGTCCAGTGGAGGCTTGATGCCCCAATATTTGGGAATGTTAGGGTGGTAAGATGGGAGTGGGTGTGTGGGTGGGTGAGCCCCCTCATAGAAGCAGGGGGAGGGGAGGGCATAAGGGGTTTGTGGAGGTGAAACTAGGAAGGGGAATAACATTTGAATGTAAATATATAAAATAACCAATTAAAAAAGAAGAAAAAAGAAAACCACAAAAAGAAAGAAGAAAAAAAGGATTATCCCCATAGAAGAAAGTGTAGCTATGCTAGCACCTTGATCTTTGAGTGATAACTTCCAAAAATCAGAGGCAATTGATTGTTTTATGACACACAGTTCATGGTATTCTGGACCTCTAAAAGACTGCTAGATTTTCTATTTACATGTGGTGTTGGAATCAGAACCAAGAACTTGTATATACTAGATCAGTATCCCATCAGTGAGTCATATCTTCAGCCTTAAAACCACAATTTGGGAAAAAGAAAGTCAAACAACACAATATGTTTTAATATGTATGAACTGTCAGAAATGACACTGGGCTAAGAGTTAAGATTCTGTCCCACTTTGCCCCTTCTTAGAATTGGGAACAAAACACCCATGGAAGGAGTTACAGAGACAAAGTTTGGAGCTGTGTCAAAAGGATGGACCATATAGAGCCTGCCATATCCAGGGTTCCATCCCATAATCAGCTTCCAAATGCTGACACCATTGCATATACTAGCAAGATTTTGCTGAAAGGACCCAAATATAGCTGTCTCTTGTGAGACTACGCCGGGGCCTAGCAGACACAGAAGTGGATGCTCACAGTCAGCTATTGGATGGATCACAGGGCCCCCAATGGAAGAGCTAGAGAAAGTACCCAAGGAGCTAAAGGGATCTGCAACCATATAGGTAGAACAACATTATGAACTAACCAGTACCCCGGAGCTCTTGACTCTAGATGCATATGTATCAAAAGATGGCCTAGTCGGCCATCACTGGAAAGAGAGGCCCATTGGACACGCAAACTGTATATGCCCCAGTACAGGGGAACGCCAGGGCCAAAAAGTGGGAGTGGGTGGGTAGGGGAGTGGGTGGGAGGGTATGGGGGACTTTTGGGATAGCATTGGAAATGTAAATGAAGAAAATACCTAATAAAAAGTATTTAAAAAAAAAAGAAAAAAAAAGATTCTGTCCCAACTCTGCTCTGACCCAACTCAAGTCTTCAGTTGAGTTCAGATTCTGTTTTCCCTTTTATATAGTATATGGATGACTTTGCATGATCACTAATTCCCTTGAAGATGGTATTCTCCCTCATTGACTAGATTCATTTAAAATTCTGAAAATGTGGCAGGAAACCCCAAAGTGAAATAACTTGTCAATGAGCTCCTTCATTCTGGATACTATTTTTTTTCTCATCTTGAATTTTCACTGGGATTAAAGTTAGTCCATTTCTTCTTAGCCCCTGTAGTAGCATGATGTCACTCCATAAAGGAATATAAGCTACTTGCTTAGATTCCCGACAATTGTGAGTTAAGAGCCATTGTCCTTCCATTTCCACTCTATAAATGTGTTTTTATGAAACCTATAGAATGGCAGCAACTAAGCCTAATCCAAGGAGGAGAAAAAACACAACATTGTCTCAGTTCTTGCTTTTACATTCAAAGACGCTTTGTGTAGTTTGTAAACTACTGGTTTTGATATAAATAAAAGAAATCCCATGCTGATATCCTTTGTTATTAAAAATGTAGTGCATGTTGCTGCATGACACAGCAAGTGTTCCTGAAGTCATCCCTTCCATGGTTCGTAAGATCTGGTACATAATGCTACACTTTCTTCCTTTTGTGTTTCATTTCTTTTTAATCTTCTTTTTATTCTCCTGCAGTCTTGTGTTTGCAAGAAAAGTCACTTGACCCTATTGACACTGCATTGTAGCTGAAGGAATAGAGTATACATCAGTTCTGCAGATGCTATAAAAATGTCTTTTCTTTAACACAGCGCCATGTGAAGTTTAAATTAACTTTCCAAATCACCACAAACCAGCTGAGTGTTTTTTTTCACTGACTGAATATTCAGGAAGCAGTTTTATATTTAGCTTCAAAGTAATGAACTCTTCTCTCCTAAGTGCCAATCATTGGCTTTTTGGCAACTCATTATGCAGAACGCCAAAGATAAAACAACAAAACACAATAGTCCTACAAAGAAATGACTATTACATCGACAATGGAAGCTCAAATGAAATGGAATGATCACTTCAAAGAGATGAGGGAAAAAATCCTGCTACCCCTGAAGCTTGTTCCTGGCTAAACAATCATTAAGAAATGAGAACAAACAAAAGTCAGTTTCTGATAAACAAGACTTACGAGCATTTTCCACTCACAGGCCTTTGCTGAAAGACAATGAAAATATGTACCTCTGTAAGAAACAAGTCACGATTCCAGAAAGAACACACAGGGCATGAGAAACACTTGGTAAGCAGAGAAAATGAGAGAGATGGTTTCAAATAGAAAAGGCACCGAGTTTTAAAATAAGTAGTACAGTCAGGAATAACTTCATGATAGAATTAGTATACTAGGAAGTAACACGGAAAAGATAGTGAGATTTTTTTTTCATTATTCAGAGAAAACGGATTTTTATACCAGGCATGGTGGTAGTTCCAGCATTTGGGAGGCCTAAGCAGGAGAAGCTGGTTGATAAGCGTTTGAGGCCAGTCTTATCTCCATAGCAAGGCATTGTCTCAACAATATCTATCAGATTTCTTTAAGTCATGTCATTTCTATAATTTTCAAGAAAGAAAGAACTACTTGAAGAGAAGACATGAAATGTCTGATTTCCGAATGAGTAGACTATGGAAACAAACACAAAGGAAACAAGAACCATCAGTGGCAATTCCTCAAAAAGCCTGACAGTTACTATGTGGCCCAGCAATTCCAGGCCCAGACGCATAACCAACAGAACATGCAAATGTTCTTAGGAGCAATAGCCATAGGAACTAAAGGGGACAAACAACTGAAACACAGATCAATTGATGAACAGGTAATCAAGCCATGGTTTACCAATGTAATGGAATACAATTTGTCTGCAAAAGATATGAATATCACCCATACTATAAGAGTGAGCCACGAAAACCTGTTGCTGGTGAAAGGAACCCGGACATAAAAAGCCACACATTTGGGATTGCATTTTTAAAGCAAAAAATAATTTTTAGTCTTTAATATATGCAAAAAGTGTTTGCATACAAAATGATTGTTTTAAAATAAATTATGATTTACTACCAGTAAATGTTTAGCTTATATACCTTCTTTTTTAATTTCTGAAGGTTCCATACATGAACACACTGCCTCACTCCACCCCTCCCTTGCATTTCAATTTTTATGGCTAGTCGCAATAGGCAAATTCATAGAGACAGCAAGACAGGACAGGTCACCAGAGGTTAGCAGATTCTGTTTCTTACAGCTTGCTTCCTAAATCCCCCCCCCAAACCAAGCTTTGAACACAGTGGACAGTGCAGGTGGCAGATTAAGATCTCTGTGTGTGTGTGTGTGTGTGTGTGTGTGTGTGTGTCTGTCTGTCTGTCTGTCTGTCTGTCTGTCTCCCTCCCCTTCTCTTCTCTTGTTTCTTCTCTCCTTCCCTCATTTCTTCCTCTCTTCCTCTCCTCCTCTTCCTTCCTTTCTCCCTCTTTCTCCAATGTCTGACTTCACCTTTCTCCTGCGACCATGTACTGAACAGATTTCCTGCACTGTGCCCTCCTTCTTGATGTTATATCCAACTGCAGGCCCAGAAAACAATAGGAAATAGTAGCCAGGGCCTGCAGCATCTAAGACAGTGAGCCAGAAGCAATCTTTCCTCCTGCAGGTTTACTTTCTCAGATCAGCAAAAAGCCACTTAACATACCATTTGTGCAACAAATGGCACAAGTAGCCATTTTTAGAAATATGGGTGGATAGCAAATCAACATGTGACCTTGTCACATCCCTCTTTCCTTCCATAGAGCTGGCCATGCTAACTTGCTCAGTCTCTGATTCCCAGACCATAACTGCAATGGAAAACAACCCCACTGCTTCCCACTTGTACCTGCCAACAGTAAAGCCTCCAAGTAGGTAGAGACTTTGCGATCTGGAAAGCAACCAAAAATGGATAGCAGAAGAAGCAGGAGCACTGTGAGCAGAAATGAGAACAGGGGCAAAAGGGTATGCCCTGGCTGATTCCACTTGTATCATAATCTAGCCTTTGAGTGATAAGGAGCCATATTAAGGCCAATACATAGCTCACTGATGTCTTCTAAAATGGATCAAGGCTTCCATAGATAGCCTAGAAGCAGAGTTGCATATATATAGAAACTCAGTATGTAACAAATGGACTTTTTTGTTCTATTTGCAATAGTAAGGAGAGGGAATCTATCCAGATGTCTATCTACTAATGAACTGTGCTTCATATACACAGTGGAATTTTATTTAGCCATAAAAATGAAATTATGAAATCTGCATGAAAGCAGAGGGAACTGGAAAATACTATATCAAAGTTGTTCAGGCGCAAATGGATTTTCTTATATGCAGATCCTGCCTTCTAATCTGAGTTCATGTGCACGTGTGTGTGTGTGTGTGTGTGTGTGTGTGTGTGTGTGTGTGTGCACGTTTAGGGGCCAGGAAACTCAAACCAGAAATATGGGACTGGAAGAGGAGACTTTGGCAGAATAGAAGCAGAAGAGATGGTGGAATACAAATTATGCTGAAACGGAAGGAGACATAAAACTGGGGTGGGAAAGTTTAGTGGGGATAGGGATAATGACTAGATAGAGATGGAAAGGAAGAAGGGGGAGTCTCAATCCAAGCCAAGGTTATATGAAAAGGTCATAAGCAAGCTGCATACTTTGTAAGCTAATTTTAACAAATTAAACATGAGTTTGAACAGAATAATGTAAGTAAATAAAGCTGCCTCCAAAAGCCATAGATTATTAAATAAAAATCCCAGTGCTGGGTGTGGGATATCTTTCTGAACTGTTGTTTAAGAGATTTTAGAGGCTCTTAAAACAATGCAGGCTATCGCCATTTCTATTGGTTGCCCACTAGAACAAGACAATAAAATCCCATTTCTGAGTACAGTACATGCTTTGGTCACAAGACAAAATCAAGCTGGAACTGAACTACAAACTTCCTCCCTACTAGATTAACCCCCCTACTCCCAGAAGCTAGTATTTAGGCAGCTGGGGGAGAACTGTCATGACTCATAAGTGAGTCTTACTCACTTATGATCCTATGCTACCTCAACTGGCTAGACAAGATGTACCCACTCATGCAATAATGGTATGTCTGTTATGGGGATAACCAACCACATTCTGATTGGACATGGAGCCTGCTCCACAGAAGGGAATTTATAGCTCATCGCGTTAACCTAGTCAAAGTCTGTGTCTGGGGAAATCATAGGCACTAGTGGGTAAGCTACTGATGTTGTCTTGCTAAATAGACATGATGTACATAGCAAATAAATTTCTTAATATTTTATTATGACCATAAGTCAGTACAGCTGTTATCTTTGGTAAGACTTGTTTTTGCAGTGTATAGCAGTTATCCCAGAGATACGTAACTGGTTAAAGTGCTGAGAATAGCTGATTTCTTAAAATCAAAACGGAAATAGGACAATTATATCACTTCCTATCAAGATAGAGACAATTGTATAAAAGTATATGGAATGAATGTAGGAGATGAAGGAAAAGAGTAGAGTTGTTGCATGCTGTTTCTAGGCATGGCATGGTTATTGCACACTTGACCTTTCTGTGACAGAAAAATTTTTCCCTCAGCCTTACATCATCTATGCTCAAAACTTAATCTGCCAAAACAAGTGACATAGTGCTGGGGGTGGGAAATATAGTTATCTGATGTTCAGAACAAGAATAGGAGCTTGCTAACAGGAGCTTTGTGTGGCTATTTCCTGAGAGGCTCTGCCAGAGCCTAACAAATGCAAAAGTGTATACTCACATCATTCCATGGGACTTAGCACAGAGATCCCAATGAAGGAGTTAGGGGGAAGGACTGAAGAAGCTGAAGGGGTTTGCAACCCCCTAGGAAGAACAGCAATACCAACCAACTAGATGTCCCAGAGCTCCTAGGGTCTAAACCACCAACCAAAGAGTACACATGGAGGGACCCATGGCTCCAGCCACATATGTAGCAGAGGATGGCCTTATCTGGCATCAATGGAAGGAGAGGACCTTGGTCAGGTGGAGACTCGATGCCCCAATGTAGAGAAATGCTAGGGTAGTAAGGTGGAAGTGAGTGGGTGAATCCTCTTATATAGAAGCAGGGGCAGGAGGAGGGGATAAGGAGTTTGTGGAGAGGAAACTGGGAAGTGGAATAACATTTGAAATGTTAATAAATAAAATAACCAATTTTTTTGAAAAGGGACTTGGCTATGGAATTAGCAATATAGGAATTAATAGTTGAAATATGAACAATTGATTCCAGATGCAATTTCTTATGCAAAGATATATCAGTAATCAGATTTCTATTCCAGATGGGCAGGTTTTTCCTCTGGAGAAATTAAACTGTCCTAGAACAAAGTCTCCAACCTTCTGACCCTGCTCCCTGCAAAAATTTCCCTAAAATGAAACACAGTTGAAAAGCTTTATATAAGCACAGGTCTTCTAAGCAGCTGCATATTATTATAGAAGATGACACTCAGGCATGATCAGACATTTGAAAAAAAAAAGTAATAGAAAACTATTGTTTATAGATAATAAACATGAAAATGGTTCCAAGAGAAACAGCAATAAGAGGGGAAATAAAGAGAACTTCACTACTAGTGAGAACAAAACAGGGACCTCAAGGAGACTGAAGATGTTGTAGAACCAGGGACAAATAATATGTATTGCACCTAATCCCCAAGGCTCAAGGACCTGCAGCAGAAGCAAGGGCAGAAAGATTGTAAAAGCAAGCACTTGAAGTGAAACACCATCTTCTGAGCATGATAGGACCAAACACCTATGAACTCAAAGCAGCTTTGGTTGCCTACAAAATCCATGCACAAGATCAAGATGGCTAACATCTTAGCACAGGGTGGGAAAGGGTTCAGAGGAGCTACAGGCAGTTGATGATCTCTGAGGGAGGCAGAGTCAGTTTATCTTAAGAGTGTGGTCTTGGTAAGTCAACCATGCTCCATTGAAGGTCCCCAAGCCCAGAAACAGCACAAACAGGACTAGGTGGATTATATTTAAAAGTGGGGGACACAAAGTTAGGAGGGTAGGGAGGTGGGGTGGATCTGAAAGGAATTAAAGGAAAGGAATGGGGTAAATATGATTTTTAACAGTATTGTATGACAATTTCAAATTAATAAAAATGTTTGGATAAAAAATACTGCAGCCCCAAACCATGAACAAAATGTGAAATCAATGAGCCAATCAGAAAACAAGAAAGAGCTTGTGCAAATTTAAAAGTTTTTTTCCAAAGCAAAATTTGTGATGTTAACCATAAAATTTAGGAAATTACAAAAAAAAAAATAGAATGAAAAAGAAACTAAATAAATGAAGAAAGAAAGAAAGAAAGAAAGAAAGAAAGAAAGAAAGAAAGAAAGAAAGGAAGGACAGGAGGAAATCCATTTAAAAACAAAACAAAAAGTCAGAGAATTTAGTGGAATTTCATAAATAATAATGTCTGTATCAGATGAGAGCCTTTAGAACTCAGAACAATAATCCCCACAGCAAGCTGCATCACCCTGGATTTTAGAACATAAAAACAAAGGGAAGTGCTAAAAGCTTTTGAGAAAAATGAAAAGAAAGAAAACTGATGGCCTATAGTAATGCAAGCATTGTACCAACAATACCATGCCTCATCAGGAACACTGGATCCTAAGAGACAATTGAGCCATGCCTTCAACTTCTAAACAAAACTGACTTTCAGCTGAGAATTCTACAGTACAAGCCTATCAATCAAAAATGACAAGAGAATCAAAACAGCTTTCCTCCGAAAGTTTCTATCTCACACATTATTTATTAGGAAGTTACTGGAGGCATGGCTCCAGCTAAACAGAACAGTAAGCCAAGAAAGAAGTCACTGAGATATAATTACCAGTGGATCCATCCCAAGACTGCAGTGAAAAGAACTCACGGGATGACTGACGTATATTAGTACCAGAGAGCAATCATGTCAGACTGAAAAGAGAGGAAAGAAAACTCTAGGAGGGAACTATCATTTGAAAACAACAGGAATCAAAAAACTGTACACCATACTTTAAAAATGAAAACACCTCAGGAAACATATAAGACAGCCTATACTCTACAATTAAGAGAGACATCATGCAATCAAAAACTTAGGTAATATAGTCCCAATGGAACCTTTTGGAAAGAACTCCTTTAATGATGAAATCTACTCAAGAAAGAGATAATCAAAACTAAAAACATAATGAGATCCTTCAGAGAAATCCATAGATTTTCCAAAGTATTAAATCAATGTAAATATAAATCTAAAAACAAGAACCATGGAAATGGGAAAATACAGTTCATCAATCTACCCAAAATGAACCCAAAGTAAAAGAGGGAAGGTATTTGGGACTGCTGAAAATACTTTGTTGCCCTTCCGCTCGACTCGAGCCCCAGGCTACCTTGCCAGCAGAGTCTTGCCCAACACCCGCAAGGGCCCACACGGGACTCCCCACGGGACCCTAAGACCTCTGGTGAGTGGAACACAGCGCCTGCCCCAATCCAATCGCGCAGAACCTGAGACTGTGGTACATAGGGAAGCAGGCTACCCGGGCCTGATCTGGGGCACAAGTCCCTTCCGCTCGACTCGAGCCCCAGGCTACCTTGCCAGCAGAGTCTTGCCCAACACCAGCAAGGGCCCACACGGGACTCCCCACGGGACCCTAAGACCTCTGGTGAGTGGAACACAGCGCCTGCCCCAATCCAATCGCGCGGAACCTGAGACTGCGGTACATAGGGAAGCAGGCTACCCGGGCCTGATCTGGGGCACAAGTCCCTTCCGCTCGACTCGAGCCCCGGGCTACCTTGCCAGCTGAGTCGCCTGACACCCGCAAGGGCCCACACAGGATTCCACACGTGATCCTAAGACCTCTAGTGAGTGGAACACAACTTCTGCCAGGAGTCTGGTTCGAACACCAGATATCTGGGTACCTGCCTTGCAAGAAGAGAGCTTGCCTGCAGAGAATACTCTGCCCACTGAAACTAAGGAGAGTGCTACCCTCCAGGTCTGCTTATAGAGGCTAACAGAGTCACCTGAAGAACAAGCTCTTAACAGTGACAACTAAAACAGCTAGCTTCAGAGATTACCAGATGGCGAAAGGCAAACGTAAGAATCCTACTAACAGAAATCAAGACCACTCACCATCATCAGAACGCAGCACTCCCACCCCACCTAGTCCTGGGCACCCCAACACAACCGAAAATCCAGACCCAGATTTAAAAACATTTCTCATGATGATGATAGAGGACATCAAGAAGGACTTTCATAAGTCACTTAAAGAATTACAGGAGAGCACTGCTAAAGAGTTACAGGCCCTTAAAGAAAAGCAGGAAAACACAGCCAAACAGGTAGAAATCATTAAAGAAAAACAGGAAAACACATCCAAACAGGTGATGGAAATGAACAAAACCATACTAGAACTAAAAGGGGAAGTAGACACAATAAAGAAAACCCAAAGCGAGGCAACGCTGGAGATAGAAACCCTAGGAAAGAGATCTGGAACCATAGATGCGAGCATCAGCAACAGAATACAAGAAATGGAAGAGAGAATCTCAGGTGCAGAAGATTCCATAGAGAACATCGACACAACAGTCAAAGAAAATACAAAATGCAAAAGGATCCTAACTCAAAACATCCAGGTAATCCAGGACACAATGAGAAGACCAAACCTACGGATAATAGGAATTGATGAGAATGAAGATTTTCAACTTAAAGGGCCAGCTAATATCTTCAACAAAATAATAGAAGAAAACTTCCCAAACATAAAAAAAGAGATGCCCATGATCATACAAGAAGCCTACAGAACTCCAAATAGACTGGACCAGAAAAGAAATTCCTCCCGACACATAATAATCAGAACAACAAATGCACTAAATAAAGATAGAATATTAAAAGCAGTAAGGGAGAAAGGTCAAGTAACATATAAAGGAAGGCCTATCAGAATTACACCAGACTTTTCACCAGAGACTATGAAAGCCAGAAGAGCCTGGACAGATGTTATACAGACACTAAGAGAACACAAATGCCAGCCCAGGCTACTATACCCGGCCAAACTCTCAATTACCATAGATGGAGAAACCAAAGTATTCCACGACAAAACCAAGTTCACACAATATCTTTCCACGAATCCAGCCCTTCAAAGGATAATAACAGAAAAGAAGCAATACAAGGACGGAAATCACGCCCTAGAACAACCAAGAAAGTAATCATTCAACAAACCAAAAAGAAGACAGCCACAAGAACAGAATGCCAACTCTAACAACAAAAATAAAAGGGAGCAACAATTACTTTTCCTTAATATCTCTTAATATCAATGGACTCAATTCCCCAATAAAAAGACATAGACTAACAGACTGGCTACACAAACAGGACCCAAAATTCTGCTGCTTACAGGAAACCTATCTCAGGGAAAAAGACAGACACTACCTCAGAATGAAAGGCTGGAAAACAATTTTCCAAGCAAATGGACTGAAGAAACAAGCTGGAGTAGCCATTTTAATATCGGATAAAATCGACTTCCAACCCAAAGTTATCAAAAAAGACAAGGAGGGACACTTCATACTCATCAAAGGTAAAATCCTCCAAGAGGAACTCTCAATTCTGAATATCTACGCACCAAATGCAAGGGCAGCCACATTCATTAGAGACACTTTAGTAAAGCTCAAAGCATACATTGCACCTCACACAATAATAGTGGGAGACTTCAACACACCACTTTCTTCAAAGGACAGATCGTGGAAACAGAAACTAAACAGGGACACAGTGAAACTAACAGAAGTTATGAAACAAATGGACTTGACAGATATCTACAGAACATTTTATCCTAAAACAAAAGGATATACCTTCTTCTCAGCACCTCACGGGACCTTCTCCAAAATTGACCATATAATTGGTCACAAAACAGGCCTCAATAGATACAAAAATATTGAAATTGTCCCATGTATCCTATCAGACCACCATGGCCTAAGACTGATCTTCAATAACAACATAAATAATGGAAAGCCAACATTCACGTGGAAACTGAATAACACTCTTCTCAATGATACCTTGGTCAAGGAAGGAATAAAGAAAGAAATTAAAGACTTTTTAGAGTTTAATGAAAATGAAGCCACAACGTACCCAAACCTATGGGACACAATGAAAGCATTTCTAAGAGGGAAACTCATAGCTCTGAGTGCCTCCAAGAAGAAACGGGAGACAGCACATACTAGCAGCTTGACAACACATCTAAAAGCTCTAGAAAAAAAGGAAGCAAATTCACCCAAGAGGAGTAGATGGCAGGAAATAATCAAACTCAGGGGTGAAATCAACCAAGTGGAAACAAGAAGAACTATTCAAAGAATTAACCAAACGAGGAGTTGGTTCTTTGAGAAAATCAACAAGATAGATAAACCCTTAGCTAGACTCACTAAAGGGCACAGGGACAAAATCCTAATTAACAAAATCAGAAATGAAAAGGGAGACATAACAACAGATCCTGAAGAAATCCAAAACACCATCAGTTCCTTCTACAAAAGGCTATACTCAACAAAACTGGAAAACCTGGACGAAATGGACAAATTTCTGGACAGATACCAGGTACCAAAGTTGAATCAGGATCAAGTTGACCATCTAAACAGTCCCATATCACCTAAAGAAATAGAAGCAGTTATTAATAGTCTCCCAAACAAAAAAAGCCCAGGACCAGATGGGTTTAGTGCAGAGTTCTATCAGACCTTCAAAGAAGATCTAATTCCAATTCTGCACAAACTATTTCACAAAATAGAAGTAGAAGGTACTCTACCCAACTCATTTTATGAAGCCACTATTACTCTGATACCTAAACCACAGAAAGATCCAACAAAGATAGAGAACTTCAGACCAATTTCTCTTATGAATATCGATGCAAAAATCCTCAATAAAATTCTCGCTAACCAAATCCAAGAACACATTAAAGCAATCATCCATCCTGACCAAGTAGGTTTTATTCCAGGGATGCAGGGATGGTTTAATATACGAAAATCCATCAATGTAATCCACTATATAAACAAACTCAAAGACAAAAACCACATGATCATCTCGTTAGATGCAGAAAAAGCATTTGACAAGATCCAACACCCATTCATGATAAAAGTTTTGGAAAGATCAGGAATTCAAGGCCCATACCTAAACATGATAAAAGCAATCTACAGCAAACCAGTAGCCAACATCAAAGTAAATGGAGAGAAGCTGGAAGCAATCCCACTAAAATCAGGGACTAGACAAGGCTGCCCACTTTCTCCCTACCTTTTCAACATAGTACTTGAAGTATTAGCCAGAGCAATTCGACAACAAAAGGAGATCAAGGGGATACAAATTGGAAAAGAGGAAGTCAAAATATCACTTTTTGCAGATGATATGATAGTATATATAAGTGACCCTAAAAATTCTACCAGAGAACTCCTAAACCTGATAAACAGCTTCGGTGAAGTAGCTGGATATAAAATAAACTCAAACAAGTCAATGGCCTTTCTCTATACAAAGAATAAACAGGCTGAGAAAGAAATTAGGGAAACAACACCCTTCTCAATAGTCACAAATAATATAAAATATCTTGGCGTGACTCTAACTAAGGAAGTGAAAGATCTGTATGATAAAAACTTCAAATCTCTGAAGAAAGAAATTAAGGAAGATCTCAGAAGATGGAAAGATCTCCCATGCTCATGGATTGGCAGGATCAACATTGTAAAAATGGCTATCTTGCCAAAAGCAATCTACAGATTCAATGCAATCCCCATCAAAATTCCAACTCAATTCTTCAACGAATTGGAAGGAGCAATTTGCAAATTTGTCTGGAATAACAAAAAACCTAGGATATTAAAAAGTCTTCTCAAGGATAAAAGAACTTCTGGCAGAATCACCATGCCAGACCTAAAGCTTTACTACAGAGCAATTGTGATAAAAACTGCATGGTACTGGTATAGAGACAGACAAGTAGACCAATGGAATAGAATTGAAGACCCAGAAATGAACCCACACACCTATGGTCACTTGATCTTCGACAAGGGAGCTAAAACCATCCAGTGGAAGAAAGACAGCATTTTCAACAATTGGTGCTGGCACAACAGGTTGTTATCGTGTAGAAGAATGCGAATCGATCCATACTTATCTCCTTGTACTAAGGTCAAATCTAAGTGGATCAAGGAACTTCACATAAAACCAGAGACACTGAAACTTATAGAGGAGAAAGTGGGGAAAAGCCTTGAAGATATGGGCACAGGGGAAAAATTCCTGAACAGAACAGCAATGGCTTGTGCTGTAAGATCGAGAATTGACAAATGGGACCTAATGAAACTCCAAAGTTTCTGCAAGGCAAAAGACACCGTCAATAAGACAAAAAGACCACCAACAGATTGGGAAAGGATCTTTACCTATCCTAAGTCAGATAGGGGACTAATATCCAACATATATAAAGAACTCAAGAAGGTGGACTTCAGAAAATCAAATAACCCCATTAAAAAATGGGGCTCAGAACTGAACAAAGAATTCTCACCTGAGGAATACCGAATGGCAGAGAAGCACCTGAAAAAATGTTCAACATCCTTAATCATCAGGGAAATGCAAATCAAAACAACCCTGAGATTCCACCTCACACCAGTCAGAATGGCTAAGATCAAAAATTCAGGTGACAGCAGATGCTGGCGTGGATGTGGAGAAAGAGGAACACTCCTCCATTGTTGGTGGGAGTGCAGGCTTGTACAACCACTCTGGAAATCAGTCTGGCGGTTCCTCAGAAAACTGGACATAGTACTACCGGAGGATCCAGCAATACCTCTCCTGGGCATATATCCAGAAGATGCCCCAACTGGTAAGAAGGACACATGCTCCACTATGTTCATAGCAGCCTTATTTATAATAGCCAGAAGCTGGAAAGAACCTAGATGCCCCTCAACAGAGGAATGGATACAGAAAATGTGGTACATCTACACAATGGAGTACTACTCAGCTATTAAAAAGAATGAATTTATGAAATTCCTAGCCAAATGGATGGACCTGGAGGGCATCATCCTGAGTGAGGTAACACATTCACAAAGAAACTCACACAATATGTATTCACTGATAAGTGGATATTAGCCCCAAACCTAGGATACCCAAGATATAAGATATAATTTGCTAAACACATGAAACTCAAGAAGAATGAAGACTGAAGTGTGGACACTATGCCCCTCCTTAGATTTGGGAACAAAACACCCATGGAAGGAGTTACAGAGACAAAGTTTGGAGCTGAGATGAAAGGATGGACCATGTAGAGACTGCCATATCCAGGGATCCACCCCATAATCAGCATCCAAACGCTGACACCATTGCATACACTAGCAAGATTTTATTGAAAGGACCCAGATGTAGCTGTCTCTTGTGAGACTATGCCGGGGCCTAGCAAACACAGAAGTGGATGCTCACAGTCAGCTAATGGATGGATCATAGGGCTCCCAATGGAGGAGCTAGAGAAAGTAGCCAAGGAGCTAAAGGGATCTGCAACCCTATACGTGGAACAACATTATGAACTAACCAGTACCCCGGAGCTCTTGACTCTAGCTGCATATATATCAAAAGATGGCCTAGTCGGCCATCACTGGAAAGAGAGGCCCATTGGACTTGCAAACTTTATATGCCCCAGTACAGGGGAACACCAGGGCCAAAAAGGGGGAGTGGGTGGGCAGGGGAGTGGGGGTGGGTGGATATGGGGGACTTTTGGTATAGCATTGGAAATGTAAATGAGTTAAATACCTAATAAAAAATGGAAAAAAAAAAAGAAAATACTTTGTTTTTACCTTCTTCATCTTTGCTTCTTGTTTGAACCATAAACATCATACGTAAAACTTCAACAGTCATATTAATCTTGCCAATGAATTTCACACCCTAATTATGGCCAATCACAAAGCAGCGAGTATCTGGATCTCTAATGAGTCATGGCACCTTGAATATGATCGCTGGGCTTGCTTCACATAAGAAATAATTCTTTTTGCTTGATTTTGATTTTGTATAACATGGTCTTTCTGTGTAGCTCAGAGGAGATCTGGCTAGCCTCAAATACAAAATCATCCTGCCTCTATTCCCCAAGTGCTGGGAATTAGTGGAGTCAATCACTGAGCCTTCATCAAAACTAAATTTGTCCATGTTAAGTTTCTATAGTTTTTCTTTTACTAACTGGCAAACAAAATCCATAAATGATTCCTGAAACATAAAGCAAGTATTACAGTCCTGACAATGTAATGTATCATTTTATAAATAAAATAATATTGAAAAAGAAGAAAATACAAGGGATTTTTCTCATTTGTCATAACAGGGCATCAATCCATAATATTTACAATTGAAAAAAGTTTTGAAAAAAAAACATAAGAACAGCAACTTTTGAGTATTTTCATCACTTTTTCCTCAACTTTAAAAGGATCTGTTGGAAATTGATATTCCTAGCAGGAAATGAATGTTTGTCTCCATTTTATATTATTTTATATATTCCACTAAATCCTAGAAAATTACATTTTTATTAAAATATGTATAGTATGATCCAAATTTCATTAAAATGGTTCCTTTTACTTATCACCTGTCTTTAGGTACACAATGAAATATAAGGAACGCAGCTAACCTTGTGTTAATAGTAGTCATATCAGGATGGCAAGATTTAAGGGAGTTTTAGCTCTCAATATTTTATTTTGAATGGCTAGAATTTTTATAATGAACATCTACCATTTTTAGAAGAACAATAAAATCATTTTCAAAATGAGATTAGAGCCTATGGTTTCCAAAGATCTCAAAGCTCTGAAAGTATGATTTAATGTTCTATGAAGGAAACACAGATCCATAATTCAGTGGCAAGATGTTCAATAATCTTTTTGAATAAGCATTATTTCACTGACTCATTTATCCTCCATTGATCACTGATCTTTGTCTAAGCCCAAGGCCTTTAAAAAAAAATCACTAGCTGACCTCAAATAACCTTAAAGAACAGTGTATTCTCATCAACTGAAAGCAAAACTTTTAATACAAATGAAAATCTTTAAAATCATGAGTAAGGTAACTCAGACCCTAAAAGACATGCATGGTATGTACTCACTAATACGTGTATATTAGCCAGAAAAAGAAAGGAAGAAAAAAGAAAAAACCTATACAGAATACACAAGATACAGTCGACAAAATTCTAAAGGCTCAACAAGCTCAAGTGAGGGTGTCTCAGTCCCACTTGGGAGAGAGAAGAAAGCAATCACAAATGGGGGGGGGACTTGGGAGAGAATATGGACTGGGTTGGGGGCAGTAGGGGTGTAAAGGGGAACCTGATCTGGTATTGGGTGAGGGAAAATAACTGAAGCCCTGAGGGCCAGCAGAAAGAATAGAAACAGGCAACCTCAGGAACTAGGAGGTTGGGGGGACCCCCCAGAATGAACCAGAGACCTTGGAGGTGAGAGACTCCCAGTACCCATAGGGAGGGACCTTAGATCAAATGTCCAAGAGTAGGGAGAAGGAACTTGCAGAGTTCACCTCCAGCAGGAAGACAGAGCATCAAGTGAGGGATGGGGTTGCCATCCCACAGTCACACCTCTGACCCATAATTATTTCTGTCTGAAAGAATTACAGGGATGGAAATGGAGAGGAGCCTGAGGAAAAGAAGGTCCAGTGACAGAAACAAAGTGGGGTTCAGCTCATGTGGAGGTCTCAAGGCCTGACACTATTGATGAGGCTACGGAATGCTCACAAAAAGGGATCTATCATGACTGCCCTCCGAAAGACCCAACAAGCAGCTGAAAGGGTCAGATGCAGTTATTTGCACCCAACCAATGGACAGAAGCAGCTGACCCCTGTTGTCGAATTAGGGAAGACTGAAAGAAGCTGAGGAAGAGGGCAACCCTGTAGGAGGACCATCAGTTTCAATAATCTGGACCCCCGAGATCTCTCAAACACTGGACCACCAAACAGGCAACATACACCAGCTGATATGAGGCCCCCAACACACATACAGTAGGGAACTGCCGGGTCTGTGTTCATTCAGAAATGAAGCACCTAACCCTCAAGAGACTGGAGGCCCCAGGAAGTTTAGAGGTCAGGTGGGGTGGGGGTGGGGACATCCATGTGGAGACCAGGTGGGGTGGGGGGAGGTGTGGGATGTGGAGCAGTCAGAGGGTGGATGGGAAGGGGTGAGGAATGGAATGTGGAGTGTAAAAAATGAATTACAAATAAAATTAAATTTTAAAAGTCATGTAGCTTATATTATTTTGCATTTTTCCTAGAAAGATGAAGATATATCAATTTACAAATAGTATAATCATAGTATTTAATAGAATTTTACTCTCCTTATTGAAAGCAAGAGTCCAAATAGATTATCTGATGATTAAAACATTTCTAATTCCCCTAATCTCCAAGCCCTTTCATATTTCTCCCTTTGCACAAATTCTTACATTCTTTTCTGCATCTATATTTGGCCAAATGCCATTTTCTGCAGAACTCAAGAGTTTTACTACTACTACTACTACTACTACTACTACTACTACTACTACTACTACTACTACTACTACAAGCATATGGGAAATATCTCTGTCATAACAGTTCTCAGGACCACCACCTGGAATCGTCAATGAGTTTAAATCCATCCTGCTGTCAGCTGCCAAGATAAGCCAGGCTGTACCTGCCTAAATAAGGTCTTTATATTACATTTGCATAGAAGTATCTTATAATTTTATGTCAACTCTTCCAGCTGTTTGGGTTAAAATCAGAGACAGACTATAGATGCCTCAGTAGGCAAGATCACTTGCTAGATGAGGATGAGAATCTGATTTCAAATCCTCAAGTCCTTAGCACTAACAGAAAAATAAGCCAAGTATGGTTGTATGTACCTATTAACCCAATAACGTTGTGGTGGATATGGAGGATAAGAGGATTGCTGGGCCATCAGCCTTGTTCAGGTACAGTGAGAGCCCACCTTAAAGAAATAGGTTGGAAAATGACAAATGTGGATGCCCAACATTCTTCTCTGTCTTCTGTACAAATGACTAAACACACACACACACACACACACACACCACATTCACAATAATCACACACATGCAGAGAGAGACAGAATGAGTGAGGGGGGACCTCAAAACTATGCAGTGTTCATCCTTTTAGTCCCAGCATGCTCTCGGTTCCTGGTAATTGATAAGGACTTCATGTTTGTTTAATGGGTGCTGAATAAATATAACATGTAACAAAGGTTGCCCAACCCACACCCTCAGGGCCACACTCATGACAGCTATGAATTCAACCCAACTTGTTTGCAGATCACGACGTCACAATGTCAAATGGTTGGACACTCTCGTCAAATTCCTTAACCTATTAAGAACAAAAATAAAATTGTTAGAAATTTTTTTCTCTCCCTTCATTGAGGTTGAAAAAAAATATGCTTTCAGTTGAGGGGAGAAAAAAGGGAATATTTATTGAGTAGTGGCTATGTATCAGGAACCTCACTTATACTATCTCATTTCATGTTCTCAATAGCCCTACTTATCACGTCTTCTTAATTGCAACAGCCAAACTATTTCATTAAAAGGATATCATGGACACCAATCAATCAGAGTAGACACTGTTCCAGGAAGAACTGAGCTCAATTATGAACAAGTGTTCTATCCATGCTGCAAATATGAGCTGAATGTCAATCCTAAGCATATCACAGATAGGCAAATGAAAGTTCATAAGTAAGGTAATATATGAAGGCCACATGGCAGCCAAGAGAAAAAGTACAATTAAACTTCATAGTCATTGTATTCCCAAAAGCTGTGTTGTTATAATCCTTACTCCACACATAACATGCAAGTACACACGCTGCTTTATACCCTTGCTTTGTTATTTTAATAAGTAGGAGCTGTATGTTTTTATTACTTTCAACACCAAATGGACCAGCAAAGGATACAATTATTAAACAATGCTGTTTTCTCCTTTTGTATTTCCTAAAGTCTATGTTCTTTAAATGAGATCAACAAAATGTAGCTCTTTTCAGAAAACATATTTCATCTGCTGGAAAGTATACCCACCATGATGTTCTGTGGAAGTTCAGAGCAATAGTTTATATCCTATATACTTCACTGTTGCTGATGAATTCTACAATTTTTCAAAGAATTGTGTGTCCAAGGAACCATTATATATCCATCTGGGGACATGGTTATTTACTGAATCCTTCAATCAGCCATTGCATACCACTGTGGCCAGACATTGAGCATCATGCCGAATCCCTACTAGGAATAAAAACATTCAACAATGTTTGCTTTGCTCTGATGTTGTTTTTCTATTACAGCTCTGTAGAACATTCTAATAGATTTGCTTCTGCTATGAAATCTGTCCTACTCTGCAAAGAACAGAAGAATGTTTTCTTTTGCTCAGTTTTGCTGGTATGTCATATTGATCTACAGCTAATCAGTTCTATTTAGGACCAAATTTATTTTTCAGGCAAAACATAATGAACCTAAGCAAAGATAATCACTTAAAAACAATTTGAACACATGATTTCTCCATGCATGTATATGTGTGTGTGTTTATGTTTAACAAAACTACTGGTAAGTGCTTAATTCAGAGTAGGAAATGCTAAAATTGCTTTATTAAAAAATCAACTAAACCTCTAAATACATGGTTTGTAACTATATCAAAATAACTATATACATAGAACATACTGTATAAGTATTTTTCTTAGTAATGTAACTTTTGGATCTTCTGTCTATATAAGTCATGGAAGTGGCATCCAAAATAGTAATTGGTATGACATAGACATCAACAAATCAAAATGGAAGCTAACATTAGCACCAAGAACAAAGTCTAAAGCACAAACAGTCCATAGTTGCTGGCTAATCGGAGGTTACTGTGAGTTGCAGGACTGGATCGGGTCACTTGAGACTTAGCTCAGTTAGTTATTAAATAATTGTTAGTATTATTTTTTAATTTGAGTTATATTCTGTAATATATTATGTATGACTATTACTAAAACCATCAGTATGTTGGCAATAAATTAACCCTTTCAGTCAATTTACAGTACTCAAAATGTCCATTACTACTTTCCAAACACCAAGCCCTCAGTCCAAACACCTACTGCCTAATCAGCTATATTTATCCTGTGACTCTGGCCTCCACTAGCTAGAGCCATTACAAATCGGGATGAACTCACAATTGGAATCACTCATTAAGTGCGAGGCACATAAAGATAACGTGGTCAGCTGACCACATTTCCAGTCTTGGGAAATTTGACGTACATGGAGATTAATTCTTTCCTGGCAGGAAATGAAGTTGGAAGACGTTCTGACCATAGTATCACTGAATTCTCCACATGAAGAAATTAATTCTGCAGAGTCTGATAAACCAGCAGTGATTTTCACTGAAGAAAATGCCAGACAAGACAATAGTGATGTTCCTCAAGGCCCACCAGTAGTTTCTTCTAGACCTATAACCAAACTCAAGGCAAAGCAGACCCCTAGAGGGGAGATAGAAAGTGTAGTCCATGAGGAAATTCCACTACACAGTGTGGAATTCCACTGTGTAATGGACGACAAGAACTGGAGATTCATTCACCCAAGAGGCAACAGTTAATCATAAAAGTAGCTACAAAGATCCAATCAGGAGCACAGGGGGAAGAAGAGCCAAACCTGCTACCAGGAGGGACAGAACCCAAGGTGACCTGTTTGTGGTTTACAAAATGAAGGGTTCAGAAACTAGCAACTAGCAGACAGCCTTGAGAATTTTTTTCTGGGTGGAACTTAACCAACAATACAGCAAAAACTCACTCCTACTCAGCCACGAAAAGTCTGATTCAAGCCAACATCCAAGAATGACGGGTCTCTATAGTTCCCCAGCAAGGTGAACACCACTTAAAAACTTAGAAGGAATGCAAATCCCTACTGACTTGGAAATGCAAAGGGTGCACTTTAGCAGTCACAGGCTATCAAGGTAGTTCTGATCAAAAATCCAAACTGTAAGTGAACTAAATCTGTAAGCTGGTATTGCCCAGGGTGCAGGATTACATAGAAGCAGACCGCTTCTGCCCTTTAGGTATCTCAAAGGCAACACCCCCCTTGAGGCAGATTCTCCAGTTCTCAGAAATGCTGATGAAAGAGCTCACATCTCTGCAACACATTTATGCTTATTGCCTCCAACTAATAACCATCTCCAAGTAGCTACACAATGCAATGTGTACTCTAGGAAATGGCAGGCCAAGAAAATTGGAAGCATGAAGGCATCCCCTAAAGATTACCGTCGCTATATCTGACAGCCAGTTTTTAATGTGTTCCTTTGGAATTGCTTCCAAATGAAACTGGCTTGTCTTCATTCTGGAGAAGAGGTTTTTGTGGTTAAGGTGTAAGAGTTAAACAAGTCTAGGCAAAGACAACCCTGTTATTGCATTGTGGAGAATATTAGTGCACTAATTGACAAGAAACAGACTTTAGGGAGGTGTCAGTTGTGGCCTGATAATACACTACTTTCCTGCATCCTGTTACTTATAATTCCCAGTTTTGTATTACATGGTTTCACCCTTTAGCCATAGAACATGGTCCATGTCCCACCTATAGCCAGGTCAGCAAAGACATGTACCTATAAGTGGCCTTACATAGGAGACAATCTACCTATATGAGCCTCCCATTCAGAATTTGAAAACACTTAACAGGGAGAAATAAGGGCAAAGATTTACAAAAATGTACCCTAAGGTTAGAAGAAATATGATAAATCATAATAAAATGAAAGAAAATGTATTACACAACATGGAATTCCAAGAAACAAAATCATTGGGTCATCCCTTAAGGTGAGGGTAAAGATGGGTAATGCTTTGCCAAACGCCAAACTCGGGAAATGTACTAGGGAAGGAAGACCGACATTTCAAATATCCACTCTACTAACAATTGAGTCATACTCTTTTGCCTGGCATGTTTCTGTGTAAAGCCATTACTACCACCCTTGTTAGGATTGCCCTATTAGCTGATGTTTTCCTCAGACATTACTACCTCCACAAAGCCTTCCCTTGATCATCATCCTACGGGAGATTCAGTACCTGTGTGGCTAGAATGAGAATGGATCCATAGACCCATAGGTTTTAATGCTTGGTTCCTAGTTAGTGAGAAATTTCCTTGTTTCTGATGGATTTGGGGGTATGGTCTTTTTTGAGGAGGTATGTCATTGGAGGTGGGCTCTGGGGTTATAAAAGCCTACCACATTCCAATTCTCTTTCTCTCTCTCTCTCTCTCTCTCTCTCTCTCTCTCTCTGCCTTGTGGTTGTTGTTGTCTCAACATGTAAGCTCTGTCAGGTACTGCTTCAGCATTGTGCCTGCCTGCCTGTTGCCATGATTTCTACCATGATGGCCATGGACTCTAACCCTCTAGATCCATGAATCCCCAAAGTAAATCAATCTGAGGGGACTGAATATCATATATCCTGAAGATCAAATATCCACATTTTTATTCCTAAAAGTAGAAAATTACAATGATGAAGTAGCAACAAAATAGTTTTATGGCAGGGTCAGCACAGTATGAGGAACTGTGTTTAAGTATACAGTAACAGAGACAACTGATGAGAGACACAGACCAATGGGAAAACAAAACTGAGACAAACAGTTCATTCCGGTGGCTTCAAAGCTTGAAAGACATTCTGTGGGAAAAGGTAGTCATAGACAAAACCCCTTCTCTCAAGAGTTTTGATCTAAAGTCTAGTTGGAAATTAATGTATGAAAGAATAAATAGATGCATGAATGACAGATGTATAAGTATATTCGAATGAGTGACTAAAATAGGAACATTCATAGGGGAATGCAAAGGTGTCTCTGGACAGGGCATACAGTACAGAAAGGCTTTTAATTATCAAATATCAGTAAGTAGAAAGGAATGGAAAGCAATGAGCCAGTCCTTGCTCCAGCCCCTGTAGTCTGACAGACACAGGACTGAATCTATGAGGTAGGATACTCAACACGAATAGTGTTTCTAAAGAGCTGAAGTGTTTAATTTCTAGGATAGTTATTTTTAATACTTTTTATTACATATTTTCCTCAATTACATTTCCAATGCTATCCCAAAAGTCCCCCATACCTTCCCCCCCCACTTCCCTACCCACCCATTCCCATTTTTTTGGCCCTGGCGTTCCCCTGTACTGGGGCATATACAGTTTGTGTGTCCAATGCTACAACACTGGTACTTAATGGTGGCCTCAGTAAGGATCTCACTTAGGGGCCAATGAGATGAGAGGGATGTTTTGCCCCTGGACACATCGATTTAGTCATAACAGGTCATAATAAAGCTGCAGCACAAACAACAAGGAAATGGCAATCAAGGGATCACAGACCTTGACAGTTTGGGGAGCAGATACAGGGAGGTGTGAAAGTTTGTTCTGAAGCAGATGCCTTGGATACCTGAGGCGGATGTCTCATGCCTCAAAAGGGATTACCCGATTGCAAGCCTGGACCTCAGGGCCTTCTCAGACAAAATGAGATAACCTAGTTTGACCCTGCCGTTTGACTGCAGGAGCATTTTTGTTCTGCATTCTGCACTTTCCTCCACTCAGAATAGAGCCCACTTGAGTTGTAATCATTCACCTTTCCTCGGAGTTTCATTTAATACCCCCTTTCAACTCATAAGCATTTCTGTGGATGCATTAAAAAAAAAAAACTTAGACAACATATTGGGCTTAACCCAAATGGCCAACCTAACAAAATTACAAGTTAAATATTGTTCTGAGGCACTAGGGTTTAGGGTGATTTGCTATGCCAAAAATCTGATAGAGATTCTAACTAAAGTAAAGCCAAAGCAAACACAGTTGTTGTCAAAGTCTCAGGTTAACAATTCTAAATACAATTCACAATGTTTGCCTTCAGTATAGTGAGTCCAAACCTCCTGCAACACAACCCCAGGTTGCAGGTCCATGAGTCACACAGAGTGCAGCTTGCCAGGTCACAGCACTTACCTAACACTATTGAACATTACCGCAGGAGGAAAGTATGCCGTGCAAATTATACATGCATAGTTTAGATTGATTTTCAAAACAACAACAGTGACAACAAAACAATCTATTTCAAAGTCTAGGCATATTCAAATTGCAGCAGATGTGTGTTTGTTGTAGCCTATAAAAGGAACTTGTTTTCTGCTGGTATGGTGAACAGCAGCAGTTGCCATCTTTCAAAAGACTCAAAATACTGGCATTGATAATACAGTAACACATTGTTCTCAAGGACTTGGGCTCCATGGAAGTCTCATCAATACATTCTGCGCCCCCTACACTCACACCAGTATGTAGTAAGAAATCTCATGTAGAGGATACCATTCTCATCACAAGCTGAGAGTTTGGGACCTGGGGGCGTAATTCACTACTTACTGAGCATGTGCAAAGCCCTGGCTGGATTCAATCCTCAAAATTGTACTTTTGTATCAGCATGCTTTTTGTAATACTTCCTATTTTACTCGGTGTTCTAGCCACATAGGAGTGTATAATCAACCATGGGCTGTAGAAACTGCCCCCATTACAGAATCTGAGCAGCCGAAGTTTGGTGACCAAATTGATTTCCAAAGAAGTCCAAAGATCCTCTCTGGTCCACTATCCAGCTACCTTCCAAGTAGCAGAAGACTACTGAAATGATTAGCAATATCCTTGGGCACTGAAGAACAATTTTTAGTGTATGGAGCCTTGAAAATATATAAGCAATACCACAAAGATAGGAAGTCTCTATTCTGGTCTGGTAGCTATGATTATTTTTCTTGCTGGAAGAACACATTTAGAAAGTTGATTTTTGGCTTAAGGGGATACTCATTCTTTTTCAGTTTTGAGTTCCAAGCTATCATCCTAAGCCCCCTTAATGATCAAAACTAGATCAGTAGAGTGCTGAACTAAGGTTTGGGGCTAATGTCCTACTTAATAAAATATATGTGCTTCATGTGTCACCCTTTGGGCACATGAATCCTTTGTGGAATAAAAATGGATGATAGGGATAACGCAGGACTCAAATATTCTCTGGGCTGGTTATCACCATGATTGATCCCTTAACAGCATCTGGAACTCATCTCCATTGCTCATACACACTTGATCTAAGAAGGCAAGAGCAACTATTTGCCCCTGGCATTGATTTTGGAAAATAAGGTTACAGAGACTAGACAGCCCTCATACATGAATCACTGGTGGTGGAATACTAGGATGTAATCCTGTGTGTACCTGACAGGTGTCCATTTTCATGAAAACATGACAGTTGAGTAAGATTGGCTTGACCATGATTTGAACCTTCAAGAGCAACAAGATTCCACATCAGCTAAGTCTCTTTCATATAAATAAAATAACTGTGTCTCATACATGTGGCCTATTACATCATAAAATCCATGTACTCTGGTAGTTAACTAGATGACAAAGTCAAATTGTTCTTTTTTTTTTTTTTTTTTTTGGTTTTTCAAGACAGGGTTTCTCTGTGTAGCACTGGCTGTCCTGGAACTCACTCTGTAGACCAGGCTGGCCTCGAACTCAGAAATCCGCCTGCCTCTGCCTCCCAAGTGCTGGGATTAAAGGCATGTGCCACCACGCCTGGCTGTGTTCTTCTTTTAAACTGTGCTCAGAGATATGTAAAAACTGACAGTGCAGTAAAGTCCTAGGGTGTCACAATATAGTCTCCTAAGTCCTTTCCCCAGAAGATATTCTCATATTGGTTTTAATTTGGACAGTGTTAAAACCTACATATTTCTTAAGAGCAGATAAAGAAAGACCCAGTAGTGAACTTCAAGGACTAACCAATTGACAACAGACTCCTTATAACTGCTTCTTGATCAAGAATCTTGGCCAAGTATCTAATTATGCTTGTGGACTTCAGAGTCTAAGTGCAACCACTGAAGGCAGAGACAGAGAGTTTACTAACAAAATGGACTGAGTGCTTTTCATGAATTGATGAGGTTCGCAGTCTCTGGCATCCCACGCTGGATATGGCAGAGGAGCTGAAAACAGAATAGGGGGCCCTGGGGCGACACGCAGGCAAGAGTCCTTAGTCTGGGCCTTGATAAACAGAAACAGTCTATGGTTTTAGAGCTTTATTGTAGAAAGGCAGGGGAAAGGAGAGAAGATAAGAGAGAGAGAGAGAGAGAGAGAGAGAGAGAGAGAGAGAGAGAGCAGCCATGTCCAAGAGGAGAGAAGGGGGAAGGGAAAGAGAGAAAGAGAGTAAGAGAGTAAGAAAGGTGAAGGCTTAGAGAGAGAGGTAAAAGCTTAGAGAGAGGGAGAGAGAGAGAGAGAGAGAGCTTAGAGAGATAGTAAGAAAAGTAAAAACTTAAAGAGAGTAAGAGAGAGAGAGAGAGAGAGAGAGAGAGAGAGAGATGGGGCCAAGCAGCCCCTCTTATAGTGGGATTGTTATCTTGCTGTTGCTAGGTAAATGGGAGGAGTCTAGCCTGAAGGTCAGAAGCTTGGGACATTGTCTACATGACTACTAACCACGCTTTTCCTGTGGGGGCTATGGGAGTGGTAACTTCCACAGGAGCCAG
The DNA here is from genome assembly GCF_000001635.26 of Mus musculus. Lineage (NCBI taxonomy): Eukaryota > Metazoa > Chordata > Mammalia > Rodentia > Muridae > Mus > Mus musculus. Next base: position 47,807,597 of record NC_000086.7, read on the forward strand.
GGGTCCAGGAGACATGAGCGAATGCCTTCCTGTCCCATGTAGGTGAAAATTACCACCACCAGGTCCTACCGGAGTTCACAAACTCAGCTCAACTGGAGACCAGCTGTCTGTGCATAGCCCATTGCCCCACAGATCTCATCAGCCATTGTCTTCAGGATAGATTCTTTGAGTGAAGGAGACTCCTAAGGGTCAATGTTTCTCAACCGCCTTATTATCCCTTCACACTTTCCAAACAAAGAATTGGGTTGGCAATCAATTAGAATGCTGTTGCTAGAGAACGGAGTGCAGAGTCATTGTGCTCTTGTAGAATTCCATGGGCATATGTGGCATTCTGTTCTTCTGTCTCCTGGCCTTCAAGCAGCTGATTTGGCAAACTGTCTCTGCATCTTTCTCTCTGGAACATGGCAGCCACCTCTAGGGATATGATTCCCTAAATCTAGACCTCTTGTTTGAAATGTTATTTCTCTACTGGAATTTTAAAATTGTCTATGCCAGTTTGGTTTCTCTGTAAATTTAGTAAGTAAAAGGGGTTTTACATTGCCCTCAGTGTGACATTATTTAGATTGTGCTATCATCTGGTGATCGCTGTATATGTGGTCTTCTTAAAAGTTTAAGTCCAGTAATGCAATCACCTATCTTTAAATACAAAAGATATGCTTCACCATGTATAGTGTGTGGCTTGTGACTCTTACATAAAACCATTTCACAAGTTTCTAAGGATGGCATCTCAAGATTTCACTGACAGTCTTCGAGAGCTTGATGCCACAACTCATGTTATAGACCAAGAAAATAGCCTCATGACAAAGCTTGAAGAACTTACCTGCAAATTTTCTTCCTTACAGCAGACACAAACAGCTTATACATTAACCACTTTGAGCTAACAGAGAAAGAATAAGATGTAGAGACTTACACTTCCAACTGCCCATGTTTCTGCCCTTGATATTCACCCTCCCAGAAAACAAACAAAGGTTCCTCTAATACAAAGAACTTGGGGGCATGAAGTGAACTTCTGGGTATCGTTTTCTCCGACTCCGGTAACTGATGGAAGTTTTTCAACTCATTTGAGTGGAAAAATCCCAAAATCTGATTTGAAACTTAATAGGTCTGGATTGCAGTTTGTGGGTCATAGTATGAGTTAGTGAAAGAGTAATGTAGTCATTTTCATGTGTTCCTCTGCATTTGCTTATTCTCTTGGAAATACACAGGGCCATGTGGCTAGCTGAGGACAATGTAATCAAAGTAGGTGTGACATGTGTCACTTCTGGGCTGAAACAGTAAAGAGCCTGTATAGAATTCTCCAGTCTCTCATTCTTCCCCTACAGTGACAGATGAAAAGGCTGTGTGCACCAGATGGATAAACTACAAAGCAGCAGAACTTTAGTTCAGTGTAGACCTTTGAGTGACTGTGTGAAGCACATTCCTTCCCATCCGATTCTTCCGACCTGAATGGGATTTGCAGTGTGAACAAGAAACAAATTATTGCTTTTCAAAACCCCTGATGCTCTGATCTTCCTATGTGAACATGAATGTATCCCTAATGAAAACAGCTTCCCTTCTTCCTCAATGCACAGCACTTATGTCATCATCTTATAATTTAGTTGTAACTAGATATGTATGTTGTACCTAGAGTCCTCTGTATTAGATGTATGGGACAGACAATCACGAACCAATCAGCAAGCAAAGTTTTACCTTTTACCCAAAATACATAGCAGTGGGCAATACAATTCAGGAAACACAATTGCTTTCTACTATACAAAAAAACAGGAAATAATTATATTTCTTATAGACAGTCCTTTATTATATTTTTCCCACTTGAATATTTAGAGAATAATTTAAATGTAACGCACACTGACAGCAAACACAGTATCAAATATTAGGGTTTATTTTTAAGATTTTTTCTTTCTTACCCTTTATTTCCTTAGGAAAAAGTATGTAGATGACCTCAAAGAAACAATGATTATGCTAATCACAGTATGCAGTTACACACACACAAACCCAGACTCCATAGAAAAGAAAGCAACAAAGAAGTGAGAAAGTCTTTCTCCTCAAATCGTTTTAATTCATTTTGTCCACAGCCATATAAATGTAAAGTCTGAAACAACAATAATACAGCTATAGAATCTAGGTTCTCTTTCAAAGCAGCGGCATAGAAAACATAGAAAAGCTAAAACCTCAGCACAAGCTTCAAAAAAACAAGGACTGAGAGGAATTTGATGAAGACATGAAATGCACAAAATACAGTACAGAAAATACTAGAATGCATAAAATAGAAAGCTACACATTTCAGGTAGAAAGCATTGTAAAATATATAAAATATGCAAGAAATCAAAACCAAAGAGTATTCCTTTTTTTTTTCCTTAGAGTACCATGAATACACTGGAAGTAGTAATTAGCATTTGAAGATGGGGACAAGAAAATAGCAGTTTCCCATTTAAAACTTTATTTCTAGGCTTTAGGATTTCACCTTCTTGACATCCTTCCTTCCAGAGCTCTCAGTAGCTGACTCTGCTTTTCTTTTCTGTGACTAAAATGGAAACAGATTTAATGTTCTGCTCCAATATGCACACTTTTAAATGGCCCAACAATGTTAAATCTAGGATGTAAATGCATTAAAATTTTTAACATGAATATTCACTTCAATGTTAGACTCACAGTTAATGCTCTATATAGCCCAACAAACTATATAACCCAATGTAAAATAACTTTTAAAGGTGTTTCTTTTTATGAAAAGACATAAAATATCCATCAAAAATAGTCATCAAGTATCTACTTACACATGGCTTATAAATGTACTTTTATCTTAAAGAACTACTTAATATTTAAAGTTTCTGAGGAAATGTTTATTTGTGAGTGTTATTTAATAACGTTAAGGTAAATGTTAACACACCATATTTCATATCTTCTATGATGCACATTTCTTTTCCCCATTAGCACCTCTGAAATCAGGATGTATTTTACAACTGATAACAGATGATACTTGGCATCATATCTCTTAGTAGCACAAAAAAGTTTTGTCTTACAACAGAAAGCATCATAGATTTGATGAAATATGGTGCACTACTTAACACACTCAAACAGAATACTTTGAATCATTGATATACACAGCAACCCAACAGGATTAAAATCACATTTTTATCCAGCAGTGAACTTATTGCCAAAACAGGCTATCTTGTCTGCTCAGGGTTCTTTTGTATACACAGTTCCACAAAGATCAAACAACTTATTTGATCAACTCAGGTTTCAGTCTTCACACCATCCCATCACTACTCTAACCTTCCGCTGTCCCCACGGCGACCTAGTCTCAATTCATAGGATCTCACTTGTATTATGCCTCTGCTTAAATTTGCGAGGAATTTCTTAAATACTGAGTTTTGTAACAAGGGAATTCCTAACCACATATTCTTCAAACAAAAAGAGAAGTACGTTTGTGATGTGATTCTTCTTTGATCTAAAACAAATTAGCATTTCATAAAACCCAGAATCAAACATAGTATAAACATTTGTAATTATGTAAAAAAAATGAGATCTACCTAAAAGTTAGGAAAATGCTGAAAATTTTACCATTGGAGTTTTAGTTGCCCGTTTCTTCTTTTCTGCTCTCTCTCTTTCCTCAATTTCCATATTTTCTTTTTCAATCAATGAAATCAAAGTATTACAGCGTCTCTGAAATTCCTAAATGAAATAATAAAGAACTTAATAATTTCTAAAATGTATCCTCTTAAGATCTTTTAAGATAAGATACTTCTTTAATTTTATCATTTCTGTATAAGAGTCTTTCCAAAGTTTGTATTTTTTCTCTGTCCTCCAATCAAACCAGTATTTTTCAGAACACCATTCCTATAGGGTATTAATAGGTCCCAGTAAAACAGAGGTGGGCTAAGTGTCATTTGATGGATGACAAGTTAAACAATCTGGTCTGTTTTACCATGGAACTTTATTCAACAATATAATGGGAGGAAGTATTTACACATAAAACATCATGGAGTCCAGAGAATTACGCTGAGTGAAAAATCCAATCACAAAGGTTATGTCTAATATGTTTCCATTTATATAACATGTTTTTGAAGCATGGTGTCATTCTTTAGTCCATGCTAAACTAGAACTCACTTATGTGCAGCAAGCCTCCAGATGCTGTGATAACAGGTATGGGCCAGATGCTGTGATAACAGGTATGGGCCAGATGCTGTGATAACAGGTATGGGCCACTATGCCATTAAAGGATAGAATTGGAGAATAGAACAGAACAATGTTTGTCTGATGCTAAGAAGAGTGGAAGAATCCATGTAGCTAGAGGTAGTACAACTGACTTGTGGAAACAATGGTTTCTATATGTCTACAAATAGTACCTTTCCATAAAGATACACACACACACAAAATGATGCCTGTACAAATGATATCTCAAGTTCTGTAGATTATACTAATATGAATTTTCATATTGCAATATTACTCTATAGCTACTCAACTCCTGTCCATTGGGGCTGAGCTCCACACCTGTATATTTTGATTGGTTGTGGTTTGCTAAAACAGATTTCTTTATTATAGGGCTTTATGGAACCTTCAGAGCCTGATGATCACTATGAACCACTAGGAAGGGGATATAAGATACAGCCATTCCCAAAACTACTTAGCCAACAGAAATCTCACTATACATCTTATGGGATTTAAGTTCTGGGACTCAGGGATGAACTTGCTAATTCAGAGTAAATACTATCTGAAAAGATTTTTGCATTAACCTTGCCACTACTATATTTTACTGCCAGCAATCAATGCATCCAAACTATAAACAGACTTTATGAATGTATGGTGAGCATTAAAGATATGATTCATTAATATGGAAACTCATTTATTATTAACCCTGTATATTTTGCTGTGTTTAAGGTAAATAATGGATTAATATCAAAGGATAAATAATGTTTAAATATATGACTCCTTTTCTGTGTAAAAAGAAATGCCTGACAAAACAGAAAACAGTTAAACACTCAAAACAAAACAAAACAAAACAAAACAATAAAAAATTTGGGAAGCCAAACAACGTCATTTCTATAACATTAGTAGTGATGTGCCCATGCTTCGTGAATACTTGAGTGAAGTGTGTGTACTTGTTTGTAGTAAGATGCAAATGAGACCTTCCATTCACTGATGTTGAATGACAATGTTATTTTTTATAAACTAAACTTTCTTCCAAAAATTAAGCAGTTAAAGTGCCATATTTAGGAGTCATATTTAGGAAATCCATGAGATCTGATGCTATCTTCTGCCTATATTTAGAGAGGCATAATTTACAGAAGTATTTAAGGTTAAATGAGCTAAAAGGGGTAGGTACTAACCCTTTCATCACCTTTTCATCATGTGCAAAAGGTGGCCATCTACCCAATAGATTACCCTTGTTGGCACCTCAATCTTGGATTTTAGTCCCCAGAACAAGACAACAAATAAAGAAGTGTTGCCTACCCCATCAAGTCTGTGGTTCTTTGTTACAACATTGAGTAGAAAACTGATACACTTCCCTTCAAGAAAATGAATTAGAAATAGCAAAGAGATATTTCTAAAATTTTACATCCTGTGACTTAACAATCCCATTCTCAGACACTTACTATAATAAGGAAGTACATAAAATATTTCCAGAAAGTACTTAGAACACTGATAGCAAGAAAACTACTGAACAAAGATGCAGACACTGGAAGTAGCTGAAAGAACACTAACTAGTAGCTGACACTAGCTAGCTCTGAAAATAGCACCAGTGGTGAATTTTGCTTTAAACACTTGGGTCTGTTTATTCTGCAGAGGATGCATTTACACCGAAGTTCTAAAGACACTTTTGCCATAGCAACTCATGTCTATATTCCCAACTTTTCTAAACTGATCATTTAGGTTTTGAGAAAATTTATAAAGTTGTAAGAAATGACAAAAAAAAAATCTTTTAAAACACAATTTTATCATTCTAAGTAAGATCTAGAAAACTGCCACACAACATAGGGAATGTTGAAATTGACTATATTATCAACCAACCAAAAAATTTTATACTCTCTAACTCAAGCCCCAAAAGAAAAAAATATAGACTAACCAGAAAGATAGTTTGCATTAACAAATTTGTGTTTTCCAATTAAAAACAATAAACAATCTTATGCAACACCAGAATTTTCAAGTTTCTTAGACATCCATAATTGCCCAAGATTAGATAAACTGATAATAATAACACTGTAATTTGGATTACTTACCAAAGTAATGCTAATACATTGAATATGCAGACTAATTATTCATCATAGTTTCACTCAATAATACATATACATACAAATTAAACAGCATGTTATTCAATGTATCTATTATACAAAGGGCTAAGTTGACCCTGATGATATCTGATCCTTGGTTTCTAGGGAGACTACATAGATTCTTTATAAAAAGCTGATTTTTGAATCATTAAGCTATACCCTCTGGCTATTATTATTCTCAATAAGTAATAGTTGCCTGCAATTGCAGATATCTTTAGATACATATTCATGGTTCATATGAATGATTCAGGGACATATACTAATACTTTCAGACAGTCTTATATGCATGGAGATAGGATATTACAAAATGATTCAAAATAGTCACAAGAAAGTTCTCACCATGATTCCTTTGAACCTGTCACTAGCTACTCCAAAACAAAAACAAAAAAAAAAAACAAAAAACAAAGAACAAAGAATAAAGAATCCTCTTCAGAAAGGCAACAAAGAAAGGACGAGCACTTTTGTTTCTCTGTTTCTTGTCTTCCTATTTTTCTGAGGTTACAGGAATGGTTCATGGAATGTCAAACAACTTCTAGAATTCTGTAGTCTAATTATCTCTTTCATCAATTCCCCACTCTTGATTTAGGAATGAATTTGGAAGAAGAAAAAATAACACAGGGAAGTCAGAAAAGAGATGCCAAAGCAATTAGGGGCGACAGAAGACAATAAGAAACAACAAATTGAAAAACTGTTCTGCTGGGTTGGAAGCTGTGGGAAATGGTTTAAGAATTCTGTGTTCACACGTGTGGGAAACTCAAAGAGGCAAACAAACTTCTCAAAGCTGTTAGCATTCTAATGGAGATTGGAAGTCTCCGTGGCAAGATTCAATGTCAGCATGCCCCAAATCTATTTTTCTGGCACAAAACATGTTTCTGGTTCTGAAATAATGTTTAGTAGACGCCGACTTGGCAAATCATACACAAAATAATAGCAGTGGCTAAGGCTAAGTTATCTACAGCCCAGGAAAAAAAAGAATTGAAGGTTTATACATAATTTCACTGGCAAAGGGAGCTCTGTGACAAATTTTTAGCAGGAAGGGAGACACAATCAACATGTATTTTGTGTTCAGAAACTCCTTTATACATATTAGCACTTCATAAAAATCTCAGACTCAAAATTAGGAACAGGTTAACATTAAAAAATGTTCAAGTTAATACAGGAATCCTCAATACTAGATCCTTGCTAATAAATTATGCATCTTAGCCATCTATCTGATTCCCTCCAAGGTCAGAGTACTTGCTACCCTCTAAGCCTCACTATTTCAACTCTGAAAACCTCGAACACATTTCCTTCTGCAACACTGTTATTTGTTACCTTATGATATCTAACAACTGGTTCCATATCTAACCTGTATAGTCAAACAGAACAAGTCAATTTCCTCTCTGCCTAACAATCCCATGTTTCAAGAGAGCTTCCTCAACCAGAATCATCTTCAGAACCACAAATACTCCATGTTTAGAGTAAATATCCTCTCTTTACCCATCCTTCGTGTAAAACATTTCTTGGAAGATGCATAACACATAAATCTATTTGTGATGGTTAATCTTGACTGTCAACCTGATGGAGTTGAGAAGATCACAGATTGGTATAGCACAGCCTTCCATCTGCCTTTGAGAGTGTTTTCATAGAGGATTAAACAGGAAACCCTGACCTGAATGTGCATACAACTATCCCATATGCTGGGGGTGCAGATGGAATGAAATGGGGAAGGAGAGAGACCTGCAGGATGTTTTCTTGATTAATAACCAACATGAAAAGGCCCAGCACACTGTAGGACAGCAGTTCTCTACTTGACGGTCATGACCTCTTTGGTGGCTGCATGTCAGATATCCACTAAAGGCATTCATATTCTCTCTCTCTCTCTCTCTCTCTCTCTCTCTCTCTCTCTCTCTCTCTCTCTCTCTCTCTGCTTCCTGGCCATAATAAAGAAGATACTCTCTCTGCTCCACCACTCCCTACCTTTATGGCCTAAAACCTCTGAAAGGGTTCACAACCATATATCTTTCCTTCCTTGTTTTTCTCATGCATTTATTATCACAATGAAAAGTATAACTGAGAAATGTAATCATACTGTGACTACCTGGTAATGTGCCTCAGACACCTTTACAGACAGTTTATTGGTGGAGTTTGGAAACACTGAAAGAACTTGGGTAGAGAGGAATAAGGAGAGATTAATGAAAGATTCTGCTGGGAGGGGAGTTCCAAAGACCAGAAAGCCAGTAAAAGCCTAGAGAGAATAAAGACTGTGCTCATAGGTTTCAGAAGGGAACGAGGATTCTATTAAAAGTTGGAATAGATGCCATATATTATACAAGGTAAAGAACATACATACACTTTGTTCTTTCCCCAAAAAAACTTTCAGTAAAGGTTAATTAATGGACTAATTTATCTGTGGAGAAAATTTCAAGGCAGTATAACATATTACTGCCTTTTTTGTTTGTTTTTTGTTTGTTTGTTTGTTTTTGTTTTTTGCAAAACTTACATTGGGAACTGGGAACAAAAAGAAGAGTGGTATCCAGGTGTTTTTGTTTTGTCAATTTGACACAAACTGTAGTTATATGGGAAAACAAGCCTCAATTAAGGAAATGCCTTCATCAGATTGTCTGTAAGTATAATGGATGCGAAAAGGCCTAGCGCTCTGTAGAGCAGCAGTTCTCAACTTGAGGGTCATGACCCATTTGGTGGTTGTGATTCAGATATCCTTCATACCAGATATTTACACTAAAATTCATAATAGTAGCTAAATTAGTTATGAAATAGCAACAAAAATAGTTATATGGTTGGGAGTCACCACAAGAAGATGAACTGTATTAAACTGCATTAGGAAGATTAAGAAGCTCTGCTGTAGGGGACGCCCTGAGCAGTAGTCTTGATTTCTTTATAAAAGTATAAAGATAATTCTTAGCCTATAAGCCATATGAAACAAGTAGTGGGTTTCAGTTTGTCTGTTAGGGTTGAAAGGCAAAAGTGATGAATAAAGAAGGAACCAAAAAAAGTAAATTAAATAAAACATCTACACTTCCCGAATGTGTGTCTCTGAATTTGTACATGAAATTCTGTAAGGTTGGAATTTTGGGAACGCCAGGGCCAAGAAGTGGGAGTAGGGGGGTAGGGGAGCAGGGCGGGGGAAGGGTATAGGGAACTTTCGGGATAGCATTTGAAATGTAAATAAAGAAAATATCTAATTAAAAAAAAAAGAAAAAAAGAGGATTTTCAGTATAACAAAAAGGGCATATTTTCTCCTTTGTCATTTTGTTCTTTTATGTAATCCATATATATCACCCCAAAAAACTTATTATTTGAAATAAATATCTTCATCTGCAAATCCTGCAATATATTTCCCAAACCTGAAAACACTTTTGAACGTCTGTAATACTAACAAAAAAAACAATGGCGGCATATAATAGACAGTCATAACCCAACATTGTCGGCAGCTGAATGGAAGTTCATGTTCAAATAAAGGTAGCCTACATTATCCAAATAAGTTTTGTATGGTGGGATGTTTTATGTAAGTACTGTCAACTAAAAACTTTATTACTTTATGAAATATTTTTGTCACATCCCACCTAATGATACACTGGTGTAAATATCCAAAATGATCCCTGTTTAGCATACTAACTGTATTTCTGTTTGTCCAAATAATTGAAGATTACAAATGAAACACTATAGCTACATGTGTAGACACACATGGTATTTGCAAGTGATTCACAAACATATCAATAAATAAAAGCCACAGGACTTAAGGTCAAAAGTCTACCAGGATACAGGGTCAGAAATAAACTGTAGCATATTGGTGCAATTCCTTAGATTCCATCCAAAACTTGTTCAGTTGCAGGGGTTGAGACAAACTGAAGCCCAAACAATCTGTGTTGGCTTATTGACCTAATGCCTACTCAGGGTAAGATCCCATGTTGTTCTTCTTGAATAAAACCAGATTCAAGATTAAAACTGGTAGGAAAAAATGACTCAAGGACAGAAAGTCAGTAGTACATTGGTCAAAGGGAGCAAAATAAGATAGGAAACAGGGTAGAAATAAATCTGAGAATTTTTACTATAGCTGGTAAGTGAAGTAAACATCTACAGAGCTGTGTTTACAATACATAAATTTGATTGTCCTGCTACAATCTGTCATTGTCTCTCCTACTTCCTGTACACTAATGACCCAAATCTAGTCTTCAGTGCAACACCACAGCTTTCTCCATCATTTGACTCCTGGTTACATCTTCTACCACTTCCCCATACATACATTACTACTTTTGGAATACACTGGGATTATTTATCCCTTTTGCATAATCCTGCTCCCACAAATTGAAATGTGCCTCTTCTATGAAGCTATTTCCCTGATTCCTTTGCCACATGGCAAAGTTAATCGCTACCTTCTCTATTCTAAGACATTTTCAAAATTAAGGCAGAGAGGGAACAGTCTAGTCTTTCAAACACAGGGTAGTGAACAAGTTCCTATGAGTTAAAATGTACTTGACTTTACAACGAATTAGGTTTTTATTGTGTTTTTCTAAGCAAAATTTGTTTTTGTTGTTTCTCTCGGCCTCCACTTCTTCCCGACTGGACCCTCCTTTTTCTGCCCTCCTACTCCTAAGAGCTTTCTCTCCACTTTTAGGTCACATACAATGCCACACTCAAGAAGAACCTATCAGAACATTTATAGGCTACCGATTTTGCCAGCATATTGTTAATCTTTCTTATATTCCATTAAGAACTCAGTCTCCTAAAGTATCAACACTAGATGTTCAAGGCAGTTAAGTAATAACGTAATATATTAGAGTCATAAGCAACAAAGCGTCACTGTGAATATGGAACAACCAGGAAATGTCTGTTTCCCTTTTATTCCTCTAAAATATCTAAAAAGAAACATCCTTTCTGACTAGATTGAACAGTATTCTGTGCAGAACCAGTAACCTAATTAGCATTTACTAGCCACGGCGATAACCATATAAAGTGAGAAGCAAGTTCATAAAAAGCTATAACAATAATTTCTAGAAAGTAGTTTTTCTCCTACAGTTCTAATGAGAAATGTCACTTTATTACTTTTAAATAAGGCACAATTTCATTAATAATAAAGATGTGATTTGAAAACAAACTAATAACATGAAATTTTTATTACCCAGTATTCAACAGTGTGTGATTCTCTGAGATGCTATCGCCAAAACTCATTTAAACTACTACAAAAGACAGGGTAATTGTAATGATTAATTACTAATACTCAGCTTCAACTGTAATGTTCTTGGCCACGGGCAAAGCAACACACAGCTTCCTGAGCTGACTGACGAGAAAAAAAAGTGTTCTTCAGCAATTGAAAGGTAAAAAAATTTAACTAAAATTAAGAACCAAGGTCATCCTATAGAGGAAACTGAGAATTAAATTTTACTTTTTCTTCTTTAACTACCTAGAAGAAAACTAAGAAAGATTAAGGCATTACTGATTGAAGGCTAGGTTCCTTTCCCATGTGCACTGTCCAATGAACTGACCAATGTCTTATGGCCTTTAAAAGTCTCAGATTCTCTTCAACATGCTATGTCCCATCAGTCACTAACAAATGAACAGAGATGGCAAGAAAATTAATGAGCTAATGTTGATAAGGAGACAGGTCGGCATCCTATAAAAGACAACTTACATAATAAGTACAGCATATTAGTAGTTTTTGAACAACCAAATACTAAGGTCCTATTCTAGGATCCCCCAGCACCGAGATGAGAGTGGAAGGCAATTCCTATGCTCTGAGCTTAAAAATCCGAGTTCAGCATGTGCTTCCTTCCTACTTGTTTATGGAGTTCAATAGAGGCTGATTACTTACTTAAAGACCACACAATTTCTCTGCGAAAAATTCACGATCTTTTTAGCACAGAGAGATGGAAGTGAATCTTATTTTCTCTTTTGTACAGCCAGCAGTTTTAAATGGAGAAGAGCTTCAAAATCTTCAACCTTTAGCCAAAGCCTTTCAAAGTGTGGCATATTTGAAAGGGGGAATTCATTCCTTTCGGCACTTTGTGTGTGTTAGTTAAGTCAGATGTCATGAATTCAGTACTTTGAGATTAGCACATAAAATATAACTATTAATGTTCTTACAAAATATAACTATTAATGTTCTTGCATTTTTTTTCTAAGAAAGATTTCACATTATTTAGTGATGTGTCTGGGAAAGAAAAATCTTTTTAGTAAGCTGAGTTCAATCATTAGAAAGATTTCAATTTAAACACAACTATAGTCACAAAACGAATCAAATTGCATCCTGTATCTCAAAGATAAGATTTTTCAATGATTTTCCAGTGTTGTTTATTACAGAACTCACAGCTGTCTCTCTCAAGATGGTGGATTCTCTCCCTAGATTGTGAAAATGACTCACTAAAAAGAAAATTATTTTTAAAACAAATGGAGGTAGATGCTCTACAAATATTAATAAACCATTTTTACAACTCTATAACTATTGATATTAATGTAATGTAAAAAGATGATATAAATATATGCATATTTTAAATATATGACTTGTACTCTAATTCCAGAAATATAAGTAAAAGTTGTCCACTAGTTAGAAGAGAAATCAAATTTTAGCATAAGAGAAAATTTTACCTAAAACCCATTAAATTAACATATTGAATTATAAAATAAATGGCTATATTTTTAATGAGTCTGTAAAAATTAGAAATTCTACTTTCTAAATGGTAATAAAGGACACAGGCATTCCCAAGTTTAATAGACAAAATACAGATTTACATTTGTAACCACTCATATAGTTAATATCTGCCTTTCAGCAAATATGCTCTGAAAATTTAAATATCTAGAAAAAGAAAAGGCATGGAGGCAAATGTCTCAAAAAAAAAAAAAAAAAACAAGATGGAGGAAAACTAAAATTCTTTACAAGGGAGTTCAGAGACATCTAGTGGTTGTTAATATATTGGAGCTTTTTCCTCTCTGTGACTGAGTATGAAGGCTAAGTAGTTCTATGATCATCTTATTGCAAACAGCGTCTTTCCTTGCACCTTCAATCGCTTTCATCCTACTGCCTTAGTTTAATAACTGAAGAAATGAGACCCAACATCAATCTTTCAACCTTTTAAAAATTAGTAAAATATCACTGAAATATCACAGAATTCAATAAATGTTTCATCACATAAAAGGGCACGTATGTTTGGAAATGCGATTTCTTGAAAAATGCAGTTAAGCATTTTTCTTTTAGAAATCATTGGTGCTGCCCTAAATTATGTCATTACATAAATAAATAAATAAATAAATAAATAACCCAAGTGGCTAGAAAGCTAAATATGTGGCTTTGAAAAGAGTCATCTGTCATGCATATTCATGGATTCCCTGAATGAGATGACAAACTAACTCACAGTCAAAATAAAATCTTATTTCCAAAAGAGAATTTAAAAAAGCAATTCTACATTTGTTTCAATAATCTCCGTCAGTGATCTGAAGAACCCTGTCAAACAATTGTTCTGTCCCTAAGGCCGATCATGATCCTTTGTGCTGCAGATTAATTCCTATCTTTTTCATTCTTCCTTCAATCCTTCTGTATTGTAGTAATGTGCACACCTCTCCTTGTCCTTTCACATAAATACACCATTTGAATGCCATGCTGAAAATGTCAACTAAAACATTATTCCAACTAGCCTAAGTTCTCACGGATCCTGGGTTTAAAGGAAGTACTTGCTAACTCTCCCAAAATTATGCCATCTATATGTTTGATGGTAAAGATATATTTATTAGTGTTTGAACAAATAATATTGCAAAGCCTCTTCCAAAGTAATGCCTTCGACAGAACAACACATATTTTCCTTTTATTCATCAGTGTGAGCTGAAGGTATAAAATAAATCAGAAAAAAAAATATGAAGCACTTTTTCATACCCCAAAGAACTTTTAGAAAATAAAATATTTATGAGAACAACTTAAGAAATGGATGCCATTTTACAACTAGTCACAAAACCACTGCTGGTTTTGTTGGGTTTAGGCTCTTTTTAGTTTTAGGCAATATAACTCTAGTTTTGTTTTAATGGCCTTGGCTCGTGAAAGAACTTCAGTGACAATCTTAAAATGTTTTCACATGAGGCTGAGCATGGTGGGAAAGCCTGTAATCGCGGGATTTGGGAGGATAATGTAGAAAGAGCTTTAACTCCAGGTCAGCCTGGGCTACATAGCAAGTTCTAAGCCAGCTTCAGCTACAAAGTGAGAACCTGTCAATAAATCTGTTTGTTTGTTTGTTTGCTGGTTGGTTGGTTGGTTGGTTGGTTGGTTGGTTGGTTGGATTGTTTATAAGCTGCATGCATTTGAGTGTCATCACAAACATTGCTGTTCAGGAGCAGTAGAATTTACAATGAGCAGAATTCATGTTGGAAAGCTATAGAGGAAATTGCAGAGGCAAGAAATAAGCTAACTTTTACTTAACTATTCTTTCTTATGATGTTCTTAGGAAGACCCAGCTTGGGTTACAATCTCTTTTCACTGAAAACAAATCCTCAGGTCATCTCTACACTCTCAAATGTCACCTAATTAGTTACAAAGGGAAAATGTACCATAAAAAGTGGTGAGCCTTGGGAATTATAGCATAAACCAAGTGACCAAATTGAACATCACAGGTAGTGTGATAATCTGATGCAGTATTCCTGGTGACATGCTGCAAAAGGAGACATTTGAAGAACTGCCAGAAAAGTCTGTTTATGGGATTTTGTATTATTGAGTGAATGCTAATATTTCCATGTGATTGTAATTATTATGTAGAAAGATCTTCTTATGAGATATATATTCTTTTATTTTATTATTCACTTTAAAGGTTTATAATTGTTTGTACATATTTATCTTTCTCTCTGTGTCACATGTATGTGAATGCATGTAGAGATCAGAAGACATCATTGGAAGCCCTGGAGCTGGCATTACAGGTGGTTGTGAGCTACTGGGAACTTAATTCAGGTCTTCTGGAAGAGCAGCAATTATTCTTAACCAATGAGTCATCTTTCCAGCCCTCCTCATTTTGTTTTCCATGAGTTGGGAAGGGGAGGGCATATGTGTGTGTGCCTGTGCAAGCGTGTGTATGCATGTATGTGTGCACACGTGCGTGCATGTGTGTGTGTGTGTGTGTGTGTGTGTGTTTTAGCATATGAGTGGGCCCATTGTCTGTGCATGTGCAGTGGAGGCCTGAGGGTGATGTTAGAAATCATCCTATATGCTAAAGTATCTACATTGAAGATTCTACAATGAACAATTTTGTTGTCTGCAACTTACCTTAAAATGGTTCATAAATGTATACACTTACACAAATATATCAAATAAACAAATTGTTATTAATATAAAATGCAGGTGTTTTTCTGAAGATAGATGTTCTGATATCTCTTTTACTTTGTGCACATGTATATCTAACTCTATGTTGAAGGAGATGGGAGAGAAAGCTAATAGAATGAAATGTTATCAATCGGAGGAACAGAGTAAAAGAGAAACTATGAAATGTGTACCTTTCCAAGATAAATAAGCAAGAAAAGGAATACATACCATGGCAGTTCTCGACTTGATGAACCAGTCAAATCTAAACTGGGGAGCATTCCGTACACACTGCCTTAATTCTTCATATACATTTTCTCTGTCAAAACCCATTTTGTGTAACATACAGATCAAGAATCTGTCTTCCTCTTCAGTATAGTTCTTTCCTTTACTGGTTCCATACTGAATACGCAACTGATGAAATGGAGCCTTGTATCTTGCAATCTGTAAGTTTCAACAAAAATTGCTCTTTTAATGGAGAGTGCAATAACAAGTCAAATCTAATCGCTACTGCAAATATAATAATCTACTAATAAACTGAAATAGAATATACTACTTTGGCATCCAGTGCTTTCTTAATACTGATCCTTCGCTGAATTCTTGCTTCTCCACGTTCAATTTGAGCCATAATTTTCTCAATGTCCTGTAATTCATTGCAGCGTTCCCAAAATACAGCTGAAAGAAAGTGGTTACTTTAAATTACTACCATTTAAGCAAATGAATTTGAGGAATTACAGAATACAGAATTAACAGGCAGCTATGGTGTCATCTGTGTGTATATAGCATATTCAGTAATTAAATGTTCTTAAGTTACCATTTTACCTAAATATGGTGCAAAAGAAACAAAAAAATAAAGTGAAACAGAAATAAGATATGCATATAAATGTAAATATAGCTTTCTAGTAAGCAAAAATGAAAATATACTTGCTACCTTTTTCCTATGAAGTGACAATTCTACAGAAACTGTTGGTTAAATCTGCAATCATTCACTAATCTTATAGTTCTAGTCACCTTTTTAAAAGAAGAGATATTTTAACTGGACACACACGGAAAGATATTCAAATCCCCGAGTCACCCAACCAAATTTTACTGATGACCAAACAATCTACTGCATTCATGTCACGTCTGTTGATTTCCGTGAAAGGCCTTCTAATATCATCTTCTACATCCCAAAAGTCTTCCATTTTAGAGCATATCAAGAAAGGTATGTTAGCACTTGATGGCTTGCATAAGCACTTATGTTCACTTATGCATTCTCCCAGCTACTCATTCAACACACATATATATCTACATACACACACACTCACACACACACACACAGACACACACATGCACACACTCATGTATGCAACTTCTTACATTAAGATACAATATACTCATGAACATACAATTTTGTATAATTCTCCTATCAGTCAATCAAATAAGCCCACTCAATTCTCCCCCGCCTCTGACATGACCTCCAATCTGATGAACCACAATTAAATAGTCCTGCCATCTCTCTCCAGTCTGAAGAAAATCCTTTAGAAAGGCTGGAAGTGTGAACAGAAACAGCAAGGAACACTTGCTTGGACTTAAAGGCCCTGGGCTTGCTCCATAGAACTTGAGGATAGAAGAAAGAAAATTCTTCAGAAAATCTCACTGTACCTGCCTTTCACACTCATTTCCTGGTGCTTGGCTTAGTGACAATCTTAAGGGAACATCTACCACTGCACTAAAACCCCAGCTCAGTGTATCTTTCTTTTCCTCTCCAGCTTTCTGTCTCTCATTCCTCCTTTCTTTATTTCAGAGCAGTGAGTGGAACCTAGGACCCTTGCCATGACACCTTAGCCCTTATTTTTTAAAACATGATCTCGATATACCCAGGGTGGCCACTAACATGCTATACAGTCTAGGCTGCCATCAACCTCAGACTCCACACACTGTGATCACAGAACTGCATCTCCATGCCTAGTTATCTGATGTCTTTTAGAAACAGTTACAACTTACACTTGACCCACATCAATGCCACGTCTCTTTACATTCTTTTCATTCAACTTTCATGAAAATTTTATCTCTCCCATCTATTGTTTCCCAAAAGATCTCATAGTTTTCACCCTTCACATAAGTAGTAGTATCAGGCTACTCTTCAAGAAAAAAAAAGAGTTTCATGATTTTGATGTTATATAAAATAAAGTCCAGACAAAATTAACTTCTAAATTCTCTTTTAGGTTTCCATGAGGGAAAATAGAGTAGGTAGGTGTTCTCTAATTACAACTGATTTTCTTTATGTACTCTAAATAAACTAAAAACTATATCTAGTAACAATTAAGCTTTGATTTATTTATGAGGTTTTTTAATGTTTTGTTTGGTTGGGTTTTTATGCTAATAAACACAGAATTTCAGTAGTTATCTCAAATATCTGGCAAGGAGGGGACAAAGAAACCATACAACTACTTTTTAACATTGCATCCTTTTTATGGAAAGCTCTCTCAATTATAAATACCTGATATTCAGACTAAATTTGAAAGATCAGCCTATTTGAAATTTAACTACACACAGAAAACAGATAGATTAACCTATTTTAATAAGATTTCTTTCCAGAAGCCTGACAGTTTAGATATGCTCTGACACAGGAATTAATATTAACTCCACAGGCTTCTGTGCCGCTATTCTGACTCTGATTGAGGCTAAAGACACAGCTGAGCAGGAGAGGGAAATGATTCAAGGGCCACTGAACAGACTTAGCCAAAAAAATCTTTTTAGATCTATTCTAAATTGCCTTAAGTTAATAGGGCCCGCCACTACCTGATTGAATTCCTTGAGGGCAGTTGAGTCTCTAAATGGGCCTGATAAGAACTCTATATTTCAAAGATGACCTACAATGACTATTTCAAAGCACTAAACCAGAAGCCTTGGGATGAGACTTTAGAAAGACCAAATAAGAGAAATGAGAGAATAGAAAACCCACGCAGTAGCCACTTTTGTTTATGCTTTACTTGGCAATCTTAGTTGACTCCTAGCCAATCATATTACATCTTTACTTACATCTCGTTCACAAAAGTTTTAACATCTCTGAACAAAGACGCAACTGAATTAATGACAAAGAATCAGGAGTTGGAGAGATGGCACAGTGGTTAAGAGCACTTGCTGCTCTTCTAGAGGACCAAAATGTGGTTCCTGGCACCCACACAAGACAGCTCACAACCTGTAACTCCAGCTCCAGAGTATCTGATGCCTTCTTCTGTTCTCTGTAGGCACCTGTTCATACATAGGCTACATCCACATGGACACAAATGCACACAGAAAAATAAATGAATCTCTTTTTCAAAAGACATGCATACATTTAAATAAAAGTATCCTATTTGAAGTGACATACAAACCTGAATACTCCATGACCTCCTCAGGGGACTTGCCCTCCACCTCTCGAGCTATATTATCAATGTCATCTCTCCCATACTTCTCATTAGCTTTAATAAACTGGTTAAAATCTCGCTTAGTCCAGTTTGTGAAACCCTATGAATAAAAATTTAAACATCATCAGTAGATGGCAAATTAATAAAGTCAGTTACTATCCTACTTATATCTGCACAATGAAGCATGAAAAGCAGTTTAAAATACTTAACATGTGCCCTTTTATAAAGTTCATTTCTTTAATGTGGAATCAAAAAGATGAGTTTGAGTTGTTAGAGAAATAACTGCTTTTTTACTTTAAAGAAAATGTACTTTTCAAGTACTTTAACTTGATTTATAATCTTAAGATATTGTATGGTCTTAATTCCATATTTCCAGATGCCCACATTAAACTACAATTCTGATATAAATTCTAATGTAAATGCTTAAGTTCTGATATCCCAGTGTCTCAATGACTTTTCCCACAGATCTGTTCTCATGTAAATTAAGAGAGATAGATGTGGATGTATTGAATTGAAAGAACACTGAAAGAAAATCCAGGAAGAATGCAAGATGTTTGTTCGAGCATTCCTAACTACAATAAATAAATAATTTCTCTTCAAAATTGCATTCATAAGGACCAGCAAGTTGGAACAGAAGTTGACGGTGCTTGTCATACCAGCCCAAAAACCTGAGTGCAAGCCCCAGATCCCAGTGTGGAAGGAAAGAACTGATTCTCAAAAGTTGTCCTATGACCTTTCCGTAGATGCTAACCATGCACATGCCTCTTTTAATAATAATAAATAACATGATTTTTAAAGACTATATTCATAAATAGGACCTCTGTAAATACTATACTCAGGCATCTGAACTGTTTTTACTAAAGTATGGAACAACCAGTGTTTTAGGTCATTTTCAAATATTATTCCATCAATGGTATTCTAAGTCAGTTGGCAGAAACTTTGCCTAGCATGGGTGAAGCCCTGAGTTCAGTTCAGAGCAGCACATAAAACAGACATGGTGGCACATGCCTGTAATTCCAACAGGCATGCTATGGAGTCAGGAGGAACAGAAGTTCAAGGCCATCCTCAGCTACAGGATGAACTCAAGGCCATCGTGAGAAGCATGAATCTCTTTTTTAAAAAAATTGAGCATTAAAGTTGCAGAATCAGGAAAAGATGGCTTAAATTCAACTCTGAGGGACAAAAAAACTTGATTATGCTTCTAATTATAAACTCAATTATCTCAATTGAGATTACATATTCACATTATACTGTATATTCAGAATATATTATAAGCAGTGTAGCATTCAAAAGGCACTTTATTTTTGTGCTCAGGAAATAAGTTTTGAAATTAAAATAAAAGCAAACATTAATATATAAATATTTTATTCTGTGGTTGTTCTTAGAACTCTGCCAACTGCAATTATATTACCAGCTAAATTTTGGCGACTTCCAGGCATTTGTTCAAAAACTTATTGGAGTATTTTGTCAAAATTCATTCAATAAAATTATATGATATTAAAAGCAATAGGTCTGTATTAATATAAAAAACCTCTTATTTTACTTCTAATTAATTCATATTCCTGAGACATAGTGTGATATTGTAAAGCACATTCTACACCTTGCATATATACCACCTCAAGCATTAATCCTTCCTTTGTGTGAAAAACATTTCAAATTATCAGCTAACAGATAGAGTGGAGAAACCCCTACTACCGTGTCTTGCACATTGTTCCAAAAATAGCTCAAGAAATAAATTTAGCTGGCTAAGGCAGTGTCATAAATTCACATTTTGTTTTATCCTACCAGAACTCATTTCAGAAATGTGATACAAAATTTATTAAAGCAACAATTACTTGAAAGCTTTAAGGTGGAAACCTTCCCTATTTAATATTAGCTTTTAATTACATAATGATCACATTAAAGTGCTTCAGGAATTTCTCATTATTGCATTCATGTTCTTTCTTGAGAACTCTTAACTTCCTTCAAAAGGAATTTTTCATAAACAAAGAAAAAATTGTATAGTACAGTTTCAGGGATCAAGTCAATCAATGAAATTTAATTTTCAGGTATATGTTGGAAATTATTATTTAATAAAATTCAAATCTGGATTCACTGGCATTATTATAATTGGTAAAAGCATGTCTTATTTTTAATAGCTGACAGTTTTGTTTTACATATATATATTCACCCAATATTTCCAAGAGAGCATCTTTTACAAAGAATTTTCTAAAAAGTAAAGATATGTGGTCAAAATGTGTGTTTATATCAGACCAGAAAACTGTATATACTAAAAAGCAGATTTTTTTTCTATTAGTTGACTAAAAGTAGTTCAGCTACTTAAAATAGTTTACTTGTGTGAGAAGTTTATCCTTCTCTTCAGTCTCTTGTGGTGTAAGAGGTTCCGCTCCATCAATCTTTTTTTGCTCTTCTCTTTGAGCTATAGCTGGGTTGGGGATCTCAGGATTTCTTGGGACCTAAGATCAAAAGAAAAATGAATAAACCTATGAGAAAAATTAATCAGAAAAAGTACACATACACATATTAATCTGGAGAGTTGTCTCAACAGTAGACAGTAGAACCTCGGAAGGAGATGGCTCACAGTCTTCTCTGCATTTCTACCACTATGGTTTTATCCTAATTAAAACCATTCTTATTATGGTATAATATTTGAGGATGGTAGCCCATTGATAAATGAATGGCACAGTGTAGTTTACATCTCATTATACTGTGTAACAAAATACATCCCTATCATATGGCATTGTGGAGAATAAACACACATTTTGGTATTTAGTGTCTAAAGACTCCCAGGAGTATACAGCAGGGTATATGCAGAAGCACCACACCTAAAGATGACAGCCAGTGTTCTGGTCGTCTTAAGTCATGGAAACAATAGAATGCTTTTATTCCCTGATAGAGGTTGTAAAGACAGAGTGTTTGATATAAGAAAGGTATTTCAGAGAGAGTGGCAACATAAAGAAGGAAACAAAGCAATGACAAATTTAAGAAGTATGTGTAGAGGGAGTGTATGGTAGAGCACACCAACAGCTGTGATGGACCCATCATTCATGGGAGAGAACTTGTGCACTGGCAGTGACCAATAAAGATAATAATAGTGCTCTTTAAAGTACAGAACTTTGACAACTGAGAAGAAAGCATGAACCGGAACCACTGGGGACAAAAGCTGAGATTTCTGCAACTAATAATGGTAGCTCAGAAGGCCTCGGTACATCAGAGTTTGCACGTGGTCCACTGGAGTTCAGCAGCATTTGGACAGTACTCCTTTCATGAAAGGACAAATCTGGTTTCCAGGCTTGAAGTCTCCTATCATTATTGCAACATCTGGAAACATGACACAGCTCAATGATTTAAGACAGCAGGTACAGAACATGTGTAGTACATTTTATAGCATTCCATTAAACATGAAAAATGAAAAGCTTGGCAGTAAGTCTTCACTGTTTAGAAGGCACACGTAATATAAATGACTCATTCCCTAGAAACGTCAAATAGACATACCACAATAAAATTATGGCATATATTACAGGACATTTTTTTCTCATTGTTATACATACTTTATAGCATTTAAAATTGTATCATTATAACTTAAAGGTAAGCCCTTTAAAAGTGCTATACCCAGTAGTTCTTTGGATTAAAAACTTACCAAATAGATACTTAAAAGGAAAAACTGGATATGTTAAAAAGCCGATTCATTTGTAACCATAAGTACCAGATAATCAAATCAGTATGTATTGACTGTATATTATATGCTTAGTACTAAAATAAGTACGGATTGATTTGCTGGACACAACCCTTGCCCACAAGAAATTTCCAAACCTTCTGTGATTTTGACCTAGTTTCACCAGATGTGCTGGCACACAACTGTGGTCTTAGGACTAGAAAACCAAAGTAGGAAGACTGTAAGTTTGAGGCCAGCTTGGTCTACCTTGTGAGTTCAAGAATGGCTGGGTTACACGACAAGAGCTAGCTCATAAAAAGAGAAAGGATAGACTGTCCTAGTACACAGCCATTTCCCTTAGCAGCTGGGAGGCTGACGCAGGAGAACAGCTCATGAGTAAGATGGAGGAAGAGAGAGGAAAGATGAAAGGGGAGAGTAAAAGAGAGGGAGCAGTGGTAGGAAAAGAAGAGGAAAGAAAAGAAGAGGAAGAATAAATGGAAGAAAAAGAAATGAAAGGACAAGACAGTGACTAAAACCCTAAAGTTCTGGGGAGATGTGAAGCAAAGGCTTTTCTAGACTGGCACAATATAAGCAAAAGCATGAAAGCAGAAGGCACAGGGTTACACAGGAGTTGTATTAGGCATGGGTTAGGCTGAGGAGTGTGAAACTTTGAGTTCTATTCCAAGCACTGTAAAGAGTGTTGGGACTAATATTGAGAAAAGAACAACAACAAGAACAAAGAGTTTGGTACATGGACTCAGAGGGTCCCAAACTCCATGAGGGGCTTTTGATCATGGTAGTAAAGTACCAAGATGACATATTTCCACTATAGTCCTTCCAGTAGATGGAGCAAAGTAGAGAAGCTACCTGAAGGGCTCTCTAACCGGCCCAGCACATTGCAAAGATAGTACAGGCAGATCTCGCCCTGCCCCCTCCCTTCTCTCTCCCTTACTAAACTATTAGATTCCCTCATTCAGGCACTTCCACATTCCAAACCTAGCCACCAAGGTCCACTCCTTTATCTGGCTTACTTCCTTGTGCCTGACACATTCCTGAGGCTGGTCACCAAGGTCCAGCTATCAAGACACAAAGGTCCAGTTATCGAAATGCATTATTTGGCTACACTGACTAACATGTCCAATCAGGACTTATGAACTCGTCCTAGCTCAGACTTTCCTCCTTTTCTCCTTAAAAACCATTCCAATCAAAGAAAACACATGGTGGAACTTGTGGCTCTAGCTGTATATGTAGCAGAGGATGGCCTAGTCGGGCATCAATGGGAGGAGAGGTGAAGGTTCTATGCCTCAGTATAGGAGAATGCCAGGACCAGGAATGGGAGTTGGGTGGGTTGGTGAGCAAGGGGAGGGGGAAAGGGATAGGGGGATTTTTGGAGGGGAAACTAGGAAAGGGGATAACATTTGAAATGTAAATAAAGATAACACCTAATAAAAAATGAAAAAAATTAAAAAAAAAAAAACATTCCAGCAGAGACACCCGCTGCTGTCTTTGCCAGATCCAGAGTTATTTTACCTCAGAGGATTCAACCACCCAAGTTGAATACTCTGAGGTAAAATAAACCTCTTTTGTGCTGAGATTTTGGTATCTGGGTTCTGTTCCGGCTCCCAGGCCAGAGGCAGAGAACTGCTGAGACATTATAACTTGGAAATGAAGTACGGTGACAAAAGAAATAGAAAAAGCATTAACCAAACATGAAATGTAGAGGCTGAAGAAAGGGCAGTGTCATTCCGAATAGCTCAGCAGATAAAGGCAATCCCTGTAACCCAGATGGTGGTGGAAGGACAAACCTGACTCCCACAAGTTGTCCTTTGACCTCCAGGGCCACACAGTGGTGTGGACTCTATCTCCTCAAATAAATAAATGAATAAAAAGGAGCTAGATTCCACAAGAGAGTAAAAAAAAAGCTTATTGCTTAGGAGTCCAGCAAGATTTTATAGAAATATGGATTGCTAAATTAAACGTGGCAGCACAGAAAATGAGAGCAGTCGCCTGAAATCAGCTCTCCATAGCTTAACAGGCAGCCCACAATGACACATTACCAAAGCTCACAAAGTGCACGGAACCTCATCCATTTGTCAAATGTTTATATCTGTCCCTAAAGAAATCTTTTTGGAGATAGATACAGGAATCTCTTGAAGCTTTGTGCAGCTTTAAATGTGGTAAAACACTTTTCATTCAAGCTCTTAGATCGACTACAAGTTAAAATTTCAGTTGTCACCCTCTTCCAATGATAAGACTTTAGTGAACACATAAGTATATTAATTATCAACTCCTTTAATTGTAGAGAGTAAGAAAGCCTCTGAAGATGTCCCGCTTACAACAAGGTCAAAGCTTGGGTGGGGGAGAATTGACCCCGCCAGCCACAAAGTGATTACACTAAAGCAAATAACCACTCCTCCCAGCCCCCAATGAAACCTTTTAACTGAAAATCTTACTAGGCACAGTACTGATGTGGCCTCGGTGTACCAAATGTATAAGGAGAGAAAACAAAAAAATTTAATAGCTAATAAGCAGGCTCTCGAGAACATGTATCAACAACTTCAGAACTAGTGAGCCCACAGCAGGTATATGCCTTTAATCCCAGGACTGGAGGCAGAGGCAGGCAGAATTCTGGGAGTTTGAGTTTACTGTGATTTACATAGAGAGTTCCAGGCCAGCCAGCACTGCATAGTGAGACCCTGTCTCAGAACAAAAACATAAGCAAGCGATTGAGCCTCTTACTAGCCCTTTCTTCAATCACTGTAGGGTAACACTTTGAAGTTTCAAAACAGGCAAATCAGCATTAGTTACAATGTACCCAACTATGGACCATTCCGATTTCCTCTTACCCCATATTTTAACCTGACGTTACGTACCAAGGGAAGCTATGAATGCAGTCCAATACAAAACCATAAACTTACTTAAAACACAAGATTCTTTGTTTATTTTTTATAATTATGTTGTATGGGTCTTGAGGGTGAACATTAGAGATGACAGAGTCATGCTGAGATAACAAAAGATTGGACAGCCCTGAATGATTACTACTACAAACATCAAAAGGGGACAGAGCTCAAGTTTTTGAGAACATGTACATAGAAAACATCAAGTAACTCCACTACAGCAGCTTTGCTCACATAAAAATAAATTATTGCTTCATGTATTTTGTAACTTCAATGAGTTTTCTAGATGCATAAGGTATCAGACAATATTAAGTAAATATTTATCTTCGACTTTTTTGTTTACATTTATGTTGTGTGTGTTTATGTGCAGGTGAGCACATGGTACAGCATGTGTGTGGGGGCCAGAGAACAACTTGAGAGAGTCACTTCCCTCCTCCCACCATATGAGTTCCAGAGCTTAAACTCGGGTCCTTGGGCTTAGCAACAAACGATCTTTACTGGCAGAGCCATCTCTCCAGCCCAATCCTAAGAATTTCTTAAGATACATAGAATGTTATCTTTGAAACTCTGTAGATGATTAACAAGCCATGCTGATCTGTCTGTACTCTGAACTTAATCATGAGACCCTTCTAATTAGATAACCCACCTGAGCTCAGACCCATAGTTCTTAGGAAAGAATGGGAGAGACAAAGTTCAGAAAGTTTTAAGCAACTGGAATGTGGTATTTATCTTCTAAATCCTCCCCTAGGTATTCCTAAATGAGACTCCCATCGAATCTTTAGATGCACCGTGGGAGTCCAAGGTGGAACCAAAGAGAGCACAAAGCTAGGAAGAGAACAGCAGAGCAATGGCTCTCCTGTCATTGCCAATACCGTGCCTGTCACAACTGCAGCCCAAGGTTTCACCCCTGTCTCTCGTTTTCATATTTCAACAGTCTCCTGGGTGGTTTTCCTAATAAATGTACTGTTCCTCATGTTACATCCAGGATGATAATTTGAAAATATAAGTCAAGTGTCAATGAGATGGCTTAGCATGTAAGGGCTCTTGCCATAAAAGTCTGACAACATGAGTTCAGTTCCTGGATTCCCATATGGTAAGAAGGGAGAATCAACTCTCGAATGATGTCATGCTCTGACTTCCTGTGCATAGCATGCACAGGAACATGCACACATGCACACACACAGTTTAAATAATTGTGAAAATGTAAATCTGATCAGCCTTTACCACCTATACATCCTATAACTCTGAGAAAAAGTTAACTATGCCTCAGATCCTCATTTGTAAAATAAAGATGTAGTTCTTATAATGAGGATGCCAGGCTAATATTTATACAGAACTTGGAATTTTAGAAAACACTAGGAAAGCTTAGATCAGTATCATTTTGCCACCCACGTCTCTGCTTTAAAGGAATCTGAGTAGTTTCCTTTACTCTGAAGTTAAATTTCAGCCTTGTTGTGACCTATACATATCTCCACCTCTGATCTCACTCTACCTCTGGAAAACTGCCTCCTCTTCCCCACCTCAGAGCTCTGCTTAGCACAAAGAATATGGTGACCTGATGTCTGCTCTCCTACACTTAACAGACTCAATCCCATCATCTTATAAATCTTGGCTTAAGTGACTCTTCTTCCCTAGAGAGCATTGTCTCCATCTTCTGCACCACTTTGTATATCTACCAAACTGCCTGACAGTCACCCTTCATAAGCACCACTATGAAGTGATAACACCACCTCATTGTAATGTCTGTTTATGTCTGTCTCTGGCATTATATTCTAAATTCTCAGAATCTGTCATTTCTTTATTATCATTATTACTAGTAGTACTACTGTTACTACTACTGTCAGGACTTTATTGCTTAAGTACATATGTGTGCTTATGCCACCAGGGTAGAGGCTGTGACTATATTTCTAATGGATGATCTTGATAGTATTGTGTTAATCGGTAATTTTTTCTTTCAGAATCAGATGGAATTTAGTATGTTTATCCTTTAATTTCCCCTGAAGATGCCTACAAACAGCAACTACTTCCTTAGTTAAATAGTAATGATCTTCAGGAAGGCTGGGAGTCCTTTAGACTTATGAATTCCCATGATTACATTACCCAACACAACAGATACTAAAGAGCAGACTGAGTTGATGGAGTCTGGCCCTCCTCCGTCAGTTTGTAAATATGCTGCCTCACACAGGCAGATGTCAACTCCCTTCAAGCAGCAATACTACACAGCAAAGGGGATTGTCAACAAGAACAGGTCGTTTCCAGGAATGTGTCTGTGTCCCATCATGGCAGTTATCCAGCAGTCAAGTTTGTTTATCAATTTCTCCCAAGTGCCTATTCCAGCACCTAACACAAACCAGTGCTCAGTGAACCTGTATTAAACGGAGCCAGGCCCCCTTTCACCCTTTGCTGTTCTCTACCACTTTCTGTGAGCTGAGGGAAATGAAACAGCAGAGTGCAAGAATCTGAACTACATAGCATCTTGCACCTCCGCACTCAAGGTTTTCCTCTCGTCTTCTACCCCTTCCCTCTTCCTTTCTCTTAGCCCTTGCAGCTGTCTGTTCATTGCCCTGTCTTATAAGGTTTCTTCCCTCCTCCGTGTTCTTCCAGCTGGCCACCACCCAAATAATCATTCTGAGACCTCACTCCTAACCACAAACTGTGTGTACTAAAGGCACTGTTTACATTCTAACTGAATCTGTGGCATTGGAATTCTCACAGGGAACAAAATCACACTATCTCCAAAGAAGGTGCATGAATAGTTCCATCATTCTGTGATGAAGTGTTTTGTTTTGTTTTGTTTTGTTTTGTTTTGTTTTGTTTTGTTTTATTGCTGCTACTTGACTGCCACTTGGCCCACCTCCCAAATAACATGTCATTACCACTAATAAACACAATCCTTATTTAGGACTACAGAAAAGAATGGCGTTATAGCACATGCAGAAGTAGCTGAGAATGTCTGGATAGAAAGAACACAGTATTTAAAGTGTAGTAAGAGGGTTTGAGACAGCAGGGCAACCTCATTAGCTCTGTGACCTTGTACAAAACTGAACCTTGCTGAACTTCAGTTTCCTCACCAATTACAAGCAGACAATCAAACCCATATAATGAGGCTGTTAGGATCAAGTGAAATATATGTTAAAGCGCTGGGTAAATTAGACAATGTTCTGCACAAATATTTCATTTGGTAGTCAAGATCTAGTATTCCAATTAATTCTCCTTTCAAGTCTTACTGATAACAGCTGATAAAAGAAACTGAAAATAATGTTTATGTCAAGGATAACTACAAACAAAGGTGAATTTCTATATTCCTGTTTATACTGGGAAATTAACTATTTAATAACTAAGAGTTTGCATTTTGCATTTTGTCTCTATATTACACTTACTTTCTTTTTTAATTTTTTTTAATTAGGTATTTTCCTCGTTTACATTTTCAATGCTATCCTGAAGGTCCCCCATACCCACCCCCCCAATCCCCTACCCACCCACTCCCCCTTTTTGGCCCTGGCATTCCCCTGTACTGGGGCATATAAAGTTTGCAAGCCCAATGGGCCTCTCTTTCCAGTGATGGCTGAATAGGCCATCTTTTGATACATATGCAGCTAAAGACAAGAGCTCCCGGGTACTGGTTAGTTCATAATGTTGTTCCACCTATAGGGTTGCAGTTCCCTTTAGCTACTTGGGTACTTTCTCTAGCTCCTCCATTGGGGGCCGTGTGACCCATCCAATAGCTGACTGTGATCATCCACTTCTGTGTTTGCTAGGCCCCGGCATAGTCTCACAAGAGAGAGCTATATCTGGGTCCTTTCAGCAAAATCTTGCTAGTGTATGCAATGGTGTCAGCACTTGGAAGCTGATTATGGGATGGATCCCTGCATATGGCAATCACTAGATGGTCCATCCTTTCGTCACAGCTCCAAATTTTGTCTCTGTAACTCCTTCCATGGGTGTTTTGTTCCCATTTCTAAGAAAGGGTAAAGTGTCCACACTTTGAAAGTGGTCGTATGTATACCTTGAGCAATCAAACATGGTTGCTTTACTCTGCTACAGTCCTAAAATGATTCCTTTCAATTTAACCACATTTCTCTAACAATATCATAACTAACTCATGTATATTCTCTTTAAGTTCATCAGTTTTCTGAAACAAGATCTCATTGTCCTTGAAGTCACTGTGTTAGTTTGAATACACTTGGCCCAGGGAGTGGCACTATTATGAGTTGTGGTCTTGTTGGAGTGGGGTGTGGTCTTGTTGGAGGAAGTGTGTCACTGTGAGCATAGGCTTTGAGACTCTTCTCCTAGTTTCCTGGAAGTCAGTCTTCCCCTAACAGCTTTCAGATAAAGATGTAGAACTCTCAGTTCGTCCTAAACCACTGCCTGGACACTGCCGCGTTCCTGCCATGATGATAATGGACTGATCCTCTGACCTTGTTAGCCAGTCCCAATTAAATGTCCTTATAAGAGTTGCCTTGGTCATGGTCTCTGCTCACAGCAGTAAAACCCTAAGACAATCACTATGCAGTCTAAACTGCACTCAAACTTGCAATCTTCCTGTCTCAACTTCCCAAGTGCCAGAATTACATAAAGAAATACCACTAGAACTAGGGTATGTATATGTTTTTTTTAAACCTTCACACATACAGAGTGAGGAAGACTGTTTTGCTCTGATTCAAATACAATACTCCCAGTATACAAAAATACTGTAAATATTCTAGAGGCCCACTCTAGTTCGGAAATAAAATTAATTTTCAAAATATATAGAGTTTTTCTAGGTACATTCAAGCTACTAATCAAAATAATTTATCATAGTTCCAACTCTAAGGTGGAACAAAATAAATGTTAAAACATAAGTTCCAATTCATAAAACAGAAATTTTCTTAAGATTACAATTCTGCCCATACCTAAACATGATAAAAGCAATCTACAGCAAACCAGTAGCCAACATCAAAGTAAATGGAGAGAAGCTGGAAGCAATCCCACTAAAATCAGGGACTAGACAAGGCTGCCCACTTTCTCCCTACCTTTTCAACATAGTACTTGAAGTATTAGCCAGAGCAATTCGACAACAAAAGGAGATCAAGGGGATACAAATTGGAAAAGAGGAAGTCAAAATATCACTTTTTGCAGATGATATGATAGTATATATAAGTGACCCTAAAAATTCTACCAGAGAACTCCTAAACCTGATAAACAGCTTCGGTGAAGTAGCTGGATATAAAATAAACTCAAACAAGTCAATGGCCTTTCTCTATACAAAGAATAAACAGGCTGAGAAAGAAATTAGGGAAACAACACCCTTCTCAATAGTCACAAATAATATAAAATATCTTGGCGTGACTCTAACTAAGGAAGTGAAAGATCTGTATGATAAAAACTTCAAATCTCTGAAGAAAGAAATTAAGGAAGATCTCAGAAGATGGAAAGATCTCCCATGCTCATGGATTGGCAGGATCAACATTGTAAAAATGGCTATCTTGCCAAAAGCAATCTACAGATTCAATGCAATCCCCATCAAAATTCCAACTCAATTCTTCAACGAATTGGAAGGAGCAATTTGCAAATTTGTCTGGAATAACAAAAAACCTAGGATAGCAAAAAGTCTTCTCAAGGATAAAAGAACTTCTGGCGGAATCACCATGCCAGACCTAAAGCTTTACTACAGAGCAATTGTGATAAAAACTGCATGGTACTGGTATAGAGACAGACAAGTAGACCAATGGAATAGAATTGAAGACCCAGAAATGAACCCACACACCTATGGTTACTTGATCTTCGACAAGGGAGCTAAAACCATCCAGTGGAAGAAAGACAGCATTTTCAACAATTGGTGCTGGCACAACTGGTTGTTATCGTGTAGAAGAATGCGAATCGATCCATACGTATCTCCTTGTACTAAGGTCAAATCTAAGTGGATCAAGGAACTTCACATAACCAGAGACACTGAAACTTATAGAGGAGAAAGTGGGGAAAAGCCTTGAAGATATGGGCACAGGGGAAAAATTCCTGAACAGAACAGCAATGGCTTGTGCTGTAAGATCGAGAATTGACAAATGGGACCTAATGAAACTCCAAAGTTTCTGCAAGGCAAAAGACACCGTCAATAAGACAAAAAGACCACCAACAGATTGGGAAAGGATCTTTACCTATCCTAAATCAGATAGGGGACTAATATCCAACATATATAAAGAACTCAAGAAGGTGGACTTCAGAAAATCAAATAACCCCATTAAAAAATGGGGCTCAGAACTGAACAAAGAATTCTCACCTGAGGAATACCAAATGGCAGAGAAGCACTTGAAAAAATGTTCAACATCCTTAATCATCAGGGAAATGCAAATCAAAACAACCCTGAGATTCCACCTCACACCAGTCAGAATGGCTAAGATCAAAAATTCAGGTGACAGCAGATGCTGGCATGGATGTGGAGAAAGAGGAACACTCCTCCATTGTTGGTGGGAGTGCAGGCTTGTACAACCACTCTGGAAATCAGTCTGGCGGTTCCTCAGAAAACTGGACATAGTACTACCGGAGGATCCAGCAATACCTCTCCTGGGCATATATCCAGAAGATGCCCCAACAGGTAAGAAGGACACATGCTCCACTATGTTCATAGCAGCCTTATTTATAATAGCCAGAAGCTGGAAAGAACCTAGATGCCCCTCAACAGAGGAATGGATACAGAAAATGTGGTACATCTACACAATGGAGTACTACTCAGCTATTAAAAAGAATGAATTTATGAAGTTCCTAGCCAAATGGATGGACCTGGAGGGCATCATCCTGAGTGAGGTAACACATTCACAAAGAAACTCACACAATATGTATTCACTGATAAGTGGATATTAGCCCCAAACCTAGGATACCCAAGATATAAGATATAATTTGTTAAACACATGAAACTCAAGAAGAATGAAGACTGAAGTGTGGACACTATGCCCCTCCTTAGATTTGGGAACAAAACACCCATGGAAGGAGTTACAGAGACAAAGTTTGGAGCTGAGATGAAAGGATGGACCATGTAGAGACTGCCATATCCAGGGATCCACCCCATAATCAGCATCCAAACGCTGACACCATTGCATACACTAGCAAGATTTTATTGAAAGGACCCAGATGTAGCTGTCTCTTGTGAGACTATGCCGGGGCCTAGCAAACACAGAAGTGGATGCTCACAGTCAGCTAATGGATGGATCATAGGGCTCCCAATGGAGGAGCTAGAGAAAGTAGCCAAGGAGCTAAAGGGAACTGCAACCCTATAGGTGGAACAACATTATGAACTAACCAGTACCCCGGAGCTCTTGACTCTAGCTGCATATATATCAAAAGATGGCCTAGTCGGCCATCACTGGAAAGAGAGGCCCATTGGACTTGCAAACTTTATATGCCCCAGTACAGGGGAACACCAGGGCCAAAAAGGGGGAGTGGGTGGGCAGGGGAGTGGGGGTGGGTGGATATGGGGGACTTTTGGTATAGCATTGGAAATGTAAATGAGTTAAATACCTAATAAAAAATGGAAAAAAAAAAGATTACAATTCTGCTGATACTTTAAAATTTTTCCTGTGCTCATTGACTAGGAAGCCAACTTTCACATACAGAAACAACCTTGTTTTCTTAATCTTTCAAGGATATAGATATACTATTACAACCCCTAAATTTTATTCATTAAAATTTGCCTCTGTATATGCAAAAAGGAATTTTAAATTCTAAAGATCATTTTATTTTAAAATTATATGAATCATTCTCATATGATTTGTTATCTTTGGCATCTAAGTGACCACTAATTACCAACAGAGCTTTTATTAACTTATGAGCAATAAACATAAAAATACTCTTTCTTAGTTCTATTAAAGAAATCATTTAAAAATTAATCATATATCAAAATTCATTTCCAATCACATGCAAGTTCTTTCTACATATTCTTTGACAATCCAAATACTAAATCTATTAAAATAACATTACAGATGTTACTGTTGAAATACTGGGAGACCAATTACTTTCATTGCTGTCCCTTTTGAGTGATTTGAAAGTTGAATCATTACTTCTAGTTCAAAATGTTCTGTGCTCTTATATTGTTTAATAGTAAATAGAATAGAGTCCATTGTCTATTTTAACCAGTGCTTGCTGTGTTGTTATATTTTAGGACCTATGATTTAGCAATAATATAAGAAAATCAGAATAACAACCATGTTATAAGAGAATTCTACAACACCAGTATGCTAAAGATTATTGAGACTAGAAGAAATGATTCAGCAGTTGAGGGTACGTTGATGCTTTTCCAGTTTCATTCCCCAGCACCCACACAGTGGCTCACTGCGACCTGTAACTTTTGTTCTAGGGAACCTAATACCCTCTTCTGGCCTGTATGGACACCATGCACATGTATGGTGCACAGAAAAACATGCAAGCAAAACACTCATAACAAACAAAATAATTTTAAAGTATTATAACACATGAATTTGAAAAATTACCTTGTAACCTATAGTCTTCCGATAATAAAGAATTTCCTTTTCCAGGAGCTCAAATAAGCGCGGTGGAAAAAATTGAAAATCTTGAACATTTGGCTGTTTTGGAGGCCGAGGAGCCTGAGAGAGAAAAATATATTACATACTATTACATACATAGGAATTTGTTCTCATGAAGTACAGCTAATATAAGTCATGCTGGTGATTTTTTTTACATTTGGAAAATTAAATACAATAGAATCCATTCATATAGCTGCTTCCCATTAAGTTTTTGCTATGTTGTTATATTTTAGGAAGTAATAAGAAAATCTGAATCACAAACCATGTTATCAGAAAATTCTACAACAGCACATAAGAAGTGGCCTTAGACAGTTTTACCTTTGGGATCTTTGGCTCGCTGACACGTAAAGCCTCTCTAAAGTAGGCATCCACTGCATAGTTGGCTTTGCGTTCTCGTTTAGGAGGTTCAATCCATTCCACTGTACCCAGCTACACACAACAAGCAAGAACAAGGGGTTTAATTACTGCAGACTATTTCCTCAGCACCACATGCAATAAGGCAGTAACTAGAAGCAATTAAAACCTGCTTCATAAATCCTACTTCTACCTGCAAAGTTCCACAACACTGTTGAAGATCAAGTTTAAGAGCGAAGACATTTTTGTTATTGTTGTTTTGCATTTTTGAAGATAATTTTTAAATCCTTCCCTCCTTAATTGAGAATGATCTGTACAACCCATTTAGCATCTAATGCCAATTTAAGTAAATAAGGAGTAACTCTCATAAAAAAGAAAAGTAATATTGATTCTGGTAACTCTAAACACACAGTAGGTCAGACTAGAAAATGACGAGAAGCAGCATGTCAGTCACCTCTTCAAAGCAAGAAAAAAAGCTCAAAGGGAACTTTCAAGAAAGGTAAGCTGTAGTGCAGTGGAGGAAAGTCACTGGAATCAGAAAGATTCAGATCTGAATCGGAATCCTAGCATTTCGCTGGTCATATTCCGTTGAGGATTCTGTTTGCTTTTCATGAAATGAGAATACTTAAGACTTACCTGGAGGATTAAATATAACCACAAAGGATCTGGGAATCTAGCTCAGTAGTACAGTATATGATTAACTTGTACAAGGCCTTGGGTTGGAGCCACAACACCAAACACAGTAACTTCAACAGTTAAATAGAAGGTATTATTACACATGAAAATTAATATTACCATTGGCTTGCAGCATTATAAAAACATACCCCATTGTCAGCTAGAAAGTGCATTTTAATAGTCAACAAACAAAACTGACAACACACAGTTCTGGAGTCCAAGGAAAATTTTTCTCATTCCTGTTTTTCTCAATTTCATAGTTTGTAGCCTAGTGACTTTAAATATAATGAACCATGAGACCTTTAAAAGGCCACTCATGTATCATGAATTGTCCTATCTCTTACCTTAAGGTTGGCTTCAATATGGCACCATAGGCAAAAAGTGGATGGCAAGGCTGCCTATGACTCAGTGGTAGAACAATTGCTTATCATGCACAAGGCCCTTGGTTCAATCCCCAAAACCAGTTAAGAAAACTGTGGATAATAAACTATGGATAATGAGGGTGGTTAGGGATCTACATGCTTTCACATGGTCCCAAGAAGATAATCCCAAAGTTAGGGTGGATAAGTCAAAGTCTGGGCAATAACAAAGATTAGGGATTATTATTATTATTATTATTATTATTATTATTATTATTATTATCATCATCATTATTATTATTATTGATTTCTAAGATTCAAAGCAATGTGCAAAGTTACAAGAAACAACACCATTGTGCAATATAATTTAACACAGCTAGGGGTGTAGCTCAATGGTAGACTGTTTGCCTAGAATACACAAAGACAAGATGACAAACAGTGAAAGGAACTACCCTGAGAGAGGGAGGAATCCCAGCACTTCAGTATTGAAACACAAGCTGTCATCAATTGGAGAAGCTGTAAATGAGATTTTTGTTTTTAATCATATCTGTTTACTTATTTGTGGGTGCACGTGTGTGTATGTGTGCATGCATGTTCATGCCATGTCGCACCTGCGAAGATCAGAGAACAACTTTTAGGAGTCGGTTCTCTCCACCATACGGATTCCAAGGACTGAACTCAGGTTGTCAGGCTTTCACTGAGCCATCTTGCTCACCCTATAAAGTGAGATTTCTTAATTACAAGAAAGGTTAGAGTAAATGGCCTTTAATGTCTCTAAAAGATTATAAGAACTTATAATGTGGTGACTAAATCAAATAATATCCACATCTAGGGCTAGAGATGTATGTCAGTAGTAGAGAACGTGGCTAGCATGTAAGAAGCCCAGGGTTCAACACCAAACAAAGGAAGGAAAGAACAGTGGAAGAGAGGGAGGGAAGGACTAAGGTAAAGGAGGGGATGAATTATGCTTTTGTACCAAATAAGTTCACGTATTAGGTGACAGTAATGGGGACAAAAAGATTTTATAAATAGCTCAGGAGATGGCAACAGAGGATTCCCCGGAGGAAGCTGGCAATCTAGCAAACCTGATCAGTGAACTATGGTTTCAAGAGAGAAACACTACCTCCATATATAAGGCATCAGATACCAACCTCTGGTCTCCACACATGTGTGAACATACATGTACACCAACATTAATGTGTACATACATACACACATATACATGCTTGTAAAAAAAGGTTTTATAAATAGCATACGATTTAACCTTTCAAAAGTAAAACTTTATACTTGAAACTAACTTTTTAAAAAGTAATATATTTGGCCGTCTAATCAGTGTTTGTTTGAAAGTCTGGATGTTGAATTTTGAAATAAATGTTAAAGGCCACTTCTTGAACCTTCAAAACAGAATAAATTATACTGAATTGGCTTGTTTTAGATGAAAGAAAGTATATTAATACTAACATATTCAAGTCGATTTATAGGGGGATTAATGTCAGCTACCATGATTTAACTTACTAGGCATGCTAGTAAAATAATGTAACTGATTCAACAAATCATAAATGGAAGTCTACCTTAACATATAATTTCTAAGATTTATAAACAATACCTTCAGATTCTTAATTCTCTTTAGAAACAAGGTCAACTTAATTTATGATCCTATCTAGAAAACATGAATGTACAGAAATAATATGTAACCTCAAATGAGAATATTCAAAAATCCTTATTTTTGGCTACTACTGTTAATGTTAGATATTCAATTATAAAAGTCATCAAAATCATTAAAATATATCTTATCTGGGACTGGAGAGGTGGCACAGCTGTTAAGAACACTGGCTGTTCTTCCAAGGGACTCGGGTTCAATTCCCAGCAACCACATGGCAGCTCACAATTGTCTGAGACTCCAGTTCCATAGGATCTGACACCCTCACACAGACATACATGTCAGCAGAACACCAATATACATAAAATAAAAATAAATAAATTATATATCTTATCTGTAAATTATGACGTTTGTTAGACATCAAAGCATGGAAATGCCTATTATATTACACATGCACAATTATTTTACTAACACTAATCTTATTCTAAAACTGTGAATGAAGCTATGGATGCAGTTCAGTAGTATAGGATGTGCTGAGCATAAAGGGGTCCCAGGACTGAAAAAAAAAAAGAAGTTGTTCCAGTGATATTTAGGTTCTACAGATATTTTTTTCTACTTTATAAAACAGTCTTAGTACTACTAACCCATAGGAATAATTGAAGAATAAATAAAAGTCATATCATATAATTAGATCTAAAAAACATATTAGGCAGGCAATTTCCACCCTGTGCAGAAAGGCCATCACCTCCATCTAAGCAGGATAAAGCACAAAGCAGTCTGAGTTAAAATTGCAAATAAAACAGACAAATATAAGTCAAAAAACAAAACCTATCAGAGGCAGACCACAGTAAGAAAGCTTTGTCAGTATAGTGAGTGTTATGCCACGTAAAAGGGCTTAGCTCTCACTTTTCAGTAAAATCAAGATCTAAAAAGGAGTTCTTCTTTAATAAAACATTATTTCTATCTGTTCAAAACTGTGTTTTATAGACCAATTTTTAGCTACAACAACAATAAAAACTATTGTACATCAGAAATACACAGACATGAATCTATAGTGATATAAGTAAACAAGGACAGAAATAATTGACAGAGAAGGGGTAGCTTCTTCTTACAGAAATTCCCAAGTAGGAAATAGAGATGGAATAAGGAAATTTCCCTCAGGCAAACACCAAGACAGTAATTCTCCCAACAGATGCTAAGATCATTGCACACAAGCTTGAAAACATCCTTAACAAGATAGTTACCAATCACAAACGTACAAATACTAAATTTGTAGGAAAGAAACTCATCAGATGCCTTCCCATCCACAGTAACAGTAAGGATGTCTGGAAAAGTCACAAGGAAATCATACAGTAACTATCTAAAAATACCTATAAGACATACTACACCTGTGTATAAATAGACATAGACAGCTTAAGTGAAATCTTCCCATCTCAGCTGGCAATGTTCTCCTAAAGAGGCACAGACTTATCCAATAAAAGCCCCAATATCAGGCATGAGGATTCCTCTTTTGAGTTGTTGGTCAGAGGGGCCCAAGACACTCCCAAAATACTTCAGGGTATTGCTATTAACCTTCGTTGCCCCTAGAAGTGAAAGGAACGTCCCTATTGCTGACGATACCATGCATTTCAGACACAGTTCCTTATCCAGATGTCTCCTCCTTGAAGACTAGCCTCCTTGAGGACTAGCTATCATGGTGCCATGCAAATTTCCAAAAGAGGAAGACAAGAAGGTGCCATGCAAATTTCCAAAAGAGGAAGACAACCAACAGTCCTACATAGTGATGATACTTATAAACCACAATGATGACCAGCATGGCACAATAGCCCTGAGGGTGTTGGAAGCAACCAACAGCTTTTTAATTGGACTTAAAACACATGCAAGAGGAGGGAAATCATGCCTGGTTAGACTAGAAACCTAGCCAACTACCCAGGGCTAGTGAGGCCATTATTATTTGCAGAGAACCTACAACCACCACTTTACTAAACCAACATAAGTTCTAACTGGATTCTGAGTATTAATCCTTATATTCGCAGATACAATGTAGCTATCACCCTATATTGGGGAGATTTCTCTTTACAACAGAGATCATCATAGAAAACTATAACCAATCAAACTGCACAGTTGTAGGTCCCAGTCCCAACTGATACATCTATAACACAACTACTACACCTGAGGCTCCAGGATCATTTCAGAAGAGGAGTGTGGTGGTTTGAATATTCTTGGCCCATGAGAAGTGGCACTATTAGGAGATAATGGCCTTGTTTGAATAGGTGTGGCCCAGTTGGAGGAAGTGTGTCACTGTATAGGAGGGCTTTGAGGGATCCTAGTGCTCAAGCTCCACCCACTGCTGAAGAGAGAGCCTGCTCCTGGCCTCCTGAAGAAGCAAGTCTTGCAATTATGATGTAGAAGCCTTAGGATCATGTTATAGAACTCTAAGCTTCTCCTCCAGTGCCATGCCTACCTGGATGCTGCCATGCTTCCTGCCTTGATGATAATGAACTAAACCTCTGCACCTGTAAGCTAGCACCAATTGTCCTTTATAAGAATTGCCTTGGTCATGGTGTCTCTTCATAGCAAGGGAAACCCCAACTAAGGCAGAAAGATAAAAATTTCTAACAGCAAGAAGAAGAGAAAGTTTGCTGTGAGGTGGTGTCTCCTAGAAATGTCTAAAAAACTACGCTAATGAAGTTTCACTCACATAAATGCCTAAATACAAGCTGAAGAAGAACAACACCAATAGGCATGCTAGTGTAAGCAGGAGGGAAGCTCATATGTCCTAAACCCTACACAAAGAACTACAGGTAACAAAGGACTGCTGACAGCAGGAGAAATAGTCTTCCTCAGGCAAGAGCAAATGGGTTAGTTATACAGTACCAAATAGTCCGCCCTGAAAGCATACATACAAGTAACATCATACAGACTGAGCAGGTTGTATTTATATATTTAAGAAATTGATTTTAAAGAGAATAGGATACAGCTTACTGAGAGATAAAAGGGGAAGGGCGAATGATGTAATTATATTACAATCTCAAAAATTAAAATTGAGGAAAAAATTAGGAAAAACCCCTATATACCTATTATAAAGGTGAAACCCAATATTTTGACAGCACCAAAATGCTGGCAAAGAGGTGTACTGAGTTTTCTTTTGGTACTGGGAAAATGTGAAATCCCATAGCCACTTTGGAAAAATTAGATTTAATTAGATTTATAAATCTAAACCTACTTTTGTCATAGGACTCAACAAGCATATTCTCTGATATTCCCAAAGGAATCAAACTCTTGTATTTTTAAGACATCCTACATACAGATGTGTACAGTAGATTTATTCATAACCACCTAAACTTGGAAACAACAAAAATGTTCCTTAGTAGGTGGATGAATAAATAAACAGCAACGCATTCAGAATGTGGAATCTCTCTTGGTGCTAAAAAGAAATCGGGCTATTGACCCATGAAGAAAGACAAAGGAAACTGAAACATGTATTGCTAAATGAAGAAAGTCAACCTAAAAAGGCTTCATTTAATGGTATGACATTCTGAAGAATGCGAAACTAAGGAAACAATAAATAAAATAGATGAGCACTTGTCATGACCCAAGAGAAAAACAGGCAGAGACGAGTAAAGCTCAAAGTATTTTTAATGCAGTGAAAATACTTGATGATATTAAGTAGTAGATGCCTATGCATTTGTTAAAAGCCATAGAATACACCACCCTGAAAGAGAGAACCCCGTTGTAAATGAAGTGGTGGCAATGTGTTAATGTATGTTCATGATTGTAACGCATGTACCACTTTAGCATAGGATGTTGATTGTAGAGTGGGTGGTGTATGTCAGAGACAAGGGGTATATGTTCTTCCCATTTGATTTTGTTGGGAGCTTAAAATAAAGTCTAGTTTGTTTTTGGTTCCATTTTGGTTTGGTTTGGTTTGGTTTTAGTTTTTTGAGACAGGGTCTCTCTATTATGTAGCCTTGGCTGTCTTAGAACTTACTCTGTAGTCCTGGCTAGCCTCACAGAAATTGCCTCTGCCCCTCTGCTCCTCTGCCTCTGCCTCTGCCTCTGCCTCTGCCTCTGCCTCTGCCTCTGCCTCTGCCTCTGCCTCTGCCTCTGCCTCTGCCTCTGCCTCTGCCTCTGCCTCTGCCTCTGCCTCTGCCTCTGCCTCATGCTGAGATTAAAGTAGAATACCACTACACAGTGCTAAAGTCGTATTTGTTTGTTTGTTGAATGATGCAATGTGGAATCCTAAAATGAAGACACTGGAACAGCAAAAAAACATTAAGGGGAAATCTGATGGTAATTTGTTAACATTTCAATAATTAAAGTAACACATATATTAACATTAAACTCTGTAGTATTTTTTGAGAGCTGACAAAGGCATTTATTGTTTTCTTCCTGATAATGGATGCAATGTGATCAACTGCTTTAAGCTCCTTCTGCCTTGATACCCCTGCCATGATGTAATTTTTGAACCTTTCACTGTACACCAATAAACAACCACCCCTTCTTCAAGTTCTTTAACAGACATTTTTGTATTCAAATTAGGGGTGTGTGTGTGTGTGTGTGAGAGAGAGAGAGAGAGAGAGAGAGAGAGAGAGAGAGAGAGAGAGAGAGAGGCAACAGATTTTCTGGAGCTAAGAGATTATAGGTCACCTGGCATGGATGCTGTGAATTGAACTCAGGTTCTTTGAAAGAGCAGTGCATGTTCTTAACCATTGAACCATCTCTCCAGCCCCATGTAAGTTTTTTTTTTAATCACAGCAACAGGAAAAGTAACTAAGACACTCACTTGTAGGCATATTGCTAATTACTTTACAAATATTAACCCATTCCCTATGAAAGTCACTCTGTATAACTACTAGAATCTACCTTTGGTACATGAAAAAGCTGAGTACCCAAAGGTATTACCTAGTGATAGAGATGAGATCTCCTGTACTCCCTTTCACTAA
This sequence comes from Mus musculus, assembly GCF_000001635.26. Lineage (NCBI taxonomy): Eukaryota > Metazoa > Chordata > Mammalia > Rodentia > Muridae > Mus > Mus musculus. Next base: position 47,849,525 of record NC_000086.7, read on the forward strand.
CAAAGGTAGTGGTGCAGCTTGAGGATCCCCATCTAAACAAAACCATCTGACCTCCAAAATGCACCCAAATTCCAAGTTTTGAGGAAATTTGTGGAATACTTCAGGCTTCAAATTGTCAGACCAGTAATGTCTCTGCAAATATGCCAAAAACAAGACCAAAGAAACAAACCAAACCAAACAAAGAAAACAACAACAAAAACCCTCCAAAACATGAAATGCTTTTGATCCAAAACTTGGGACAAGACTATTCCACTGGCAATGACAAAAGCAAATATGACTATCATATTAAATCAAATTATATTAAAGCACTACATAAATGTCTATGTTATTTTAATAAATTTTACAAGGAAAAACGAAAACTTGACAGACTAATGGCTGAAAGTATTGTTACCTTTTGTTTTTCTCTGTAATCTTCTCCTTCAAACTTGTACAAACTTTGTTCAAGGTCCATTCTAAAATTTCTTAGAGATGACTCTCCCATTTTCTGCATGCGTTCATTCATCTCTGCAGTCTAACGTTGAATGTATTGAAATGAGAAAATTATCAATGAATCAACTTACAAAATGTGAACTTTCTATTTATCTGGAATCCAGGTTTGTCATGAAATATCTGTTCTGCTAAGTTACACGAGAAGAATGAAATACTAGAGCTGGAGACATATCCCAGCAGTTTAAGCACTTGTTGTTCTTGTAGAGGCTCAAGTTCAATTCCCAGCACCTACATGGCAGCTAACTCATAACTCCAATCCAAGTTTATTTGAAATCCTCTTCTGTCCTCCAGGGACACCAGGCATGCACATCATGTGCATACATGCAGGAAAATATCCATACACGTAAAATAAAATAAAATAAAATAAAATAAAATAAAATAAAATAATAAGATAAAAATAATGCAGTGCTGAGAGAGAAGAGGGGGCAAGAATATATTTTTTCTTGACATGATGGTAAAATCATGATGGTAGAGTACAACATGCAAGGCCCTACATGCTATCTCCAGTCATACACACACACACACACACACACACACACACCTAAAATTTTAACTTCTCTCAAGTGTTTGAAAAAAATCAAATGTTTCATTCCCAAATATTTTCACTCAGGGTTTCTTTATAGGACATTTATCACTAAAAATGTTGTCATATTATAATTTCCATTGTATAATTTTAATGAGAGAAATCACTAGTACTATCATAAAGGTAAAGTTAAACTAAAATATTTTTGCATATTGATATAAAATGTAGTAACACAAGATTGTTCTATGACCTTTAAAACAAAAGCATTTTGAGAATCAAATTGAACCTTTGCAAGATATACATTTACTACATTTTTGATAATTTTATTTTTGTTTTCCAAAGGTTATAAACTGCAAGTTTGGTCCCCACCATAATGGTATTGAATTGGTGGAACATCAAAGAAATGTTGATTATGTCTTTAAGAGATATTAAGGGTTTTCCCTCAAAAGTGAGTTAGATCTCAGAGGCCTGCTCTCTAGCTCTTGTGTGACTGGGTTAATTACTATGACAATGGGTTGTTATAAAGCCAGGAAATCGTCTTCCAAAGTTCTCTTACTTCCTCTCTCTTGTGCACTCACTCCCACCAAACAATGCTATCCTCCACGAGGCCCCACTGGAAGCCAAAGCTAGCACCAGGCTCTTGCACTTTCAAACACCTTCTTTCCCTACAAAGTAGTCAGCCTCAGGTATTTTGTTATAGAAAGAGCAAAAGAACCAAGACAATCCTGAACATGTTTAAAAGAGCCATTGATGTCCAATCCACAAAACCTATACAATGATTAAGGCAAAAGGCAAACAACCCTGGTTGTTTACCAAGTAGATTGGAGGAAAATACACAAAGAGAGGGTGAGCTTATGGGCAACATATTACCCATTGCACTGTACGTGCTTTACCTGCACTTTTGTAAAGGGGGAAATATTTCTTTAAGTACAACTAACTAGCTACGAAACACTTAAAAGTTTGAGTCATTACTGGATATTAAATATCTGATGTCATTAAAAATGCCAAGGAAGTTCCAGGTGAAACAAAGCTGTGTGGTTTTTGGGGGGTGTTTTGTTTTGTTGTAAATAACCTACATTATGGAAATACAGTGCTATTTTCAACTGACCTTCTTTTCTCCTCTTTCCAGAATAGTTACAATGTCCTCATCTGTCAGCTCACTTTCTTTACAGGCAAAAACATGTGTAGCTCCATGACGGATCATTTGTAGCATTTCCTCTTTTGCCAGCTTGTTAGATTGTTGGTCAATGAGTCTTCCTAAAAACGATCAAAATGGAATATGTTAAATTATATTTCAAAGAAAGTACAGTATAACGGTTCTGATCAGGCACATTGGACTAAATCATACTTAAAGAAGCTTTATGAGAAAACTGGTAAGCTTAATATTATCTGCTTAATAAGTAACTAGAAGTTTTTCTTCTACTGCATTTCCTATTCACTATTTTGTTAATACTTTTTTGTGTTCCAGTTTCATTTTTCAGATAAATTTTCTGTATGGAAAAGATGCTCTGATGTATGTATATTTGTTTAAATTTTTCAGAAGCAAATATTTTTCTGCTAAATAATAGTATACGATACTACAAAAGTCATGTCATTGACATTCAAGTATAACACAGTGAATTTATTTCATGTACTGAGGGCATAGGCCTAAATTACAAAAAATTGCAAACATCTTTTCAAAGATTATTTACAGACATGTAACATTATATAGACTGAGCATATTATATTTAGGAATATGCATATATATGCATGTAATAATAATCAGTTAAAAGAGGCCATTAATTTGAAAGAGATAGGAGAAATATATGTGTGTGCATATATACACATATCCATGTATATATATATACATATATATATACATATATATATATGGGTTTGGAGGGAAGAAGGGAAAGAAATGACTGAATTATAATAATATGAGCTAAAAATAAAAGGAAAAAAGTTTATTTTCACTGTTTGTAACTTTCAGTCAACCTTTCTTGAAAAGCAGTATCTTTTGAAGGAAACTAAATGTTTTTTGCACCTCTTCAAATTAAAGAAGCTTCTACATAGAAATACCTTGCTGTATAACAATTGAATCAAGTCTCAGTTTTATCTCAGCTCTTTCTACAATCCTCTCTTCCACTGTGTTGTCTGTAATGAGACGGAAGACTCGTACTGGCTTCTTCTGACCAATGCGATGTGCCCGATCCTAACAGAAAAAGTCCAACTGTAATATGCTAGAGACTGTAGACAAGAATTAGACATATAACTACAATGCTATAAATATCTGAAAATAAAATTCAGACTTCAATCTCTCTAAACCTATCACTTCTGAAAGGAGGATGATAAATGTTAAGGATTTCCAAAGATTTCTGGGAACAAAGAAATCTTGAAGCGTGCTGTGCTGCTACTGGGAAACTTCCAGAATGTCATAAGGCAAAGCCTCTTTGAGATGAGGACAAACAGCAGCTAAGGCTTCTGCACTGAGTTACTGGGCAACGTTAATTCACTAAATGCAAACATCTCCAGATGAGCAAGGAGTTTCTAAAGGAACAAAGAAGTTAGCAAGGGCTGCTATGCTACCAAAGTCTGCTTTATCTCACCATCAAGCAGTTCTTTCTGCTTACCAAGGCAATTCTGAGATACATAGTAAAAGCTCATAAATATTAATGAGATCTTCATAATTTTAAGATTCTAGAATTGCTCCAATGGTTTACAATTAGCAAAGGTGGCAACTTCTGGCAAAATATAAGCATGTGGAGAGTGTGTTTAAAATGCAAAAACTGACAGAGCAAATGAGAACAGAGAGGAGGTGGGGAGAATCAAAGAAACAGGCTTGAAAACAGTCCCTATAGTAAATGGGAAAACAATCCAATCCAATAACCAAGTGGCAATAATCTTTCAGAGAGGATTCAATACTGTACAAATATGTAAAACTTTAAACTCCAACCAGTAATCTCTGAGTGACCAGATTGTGATAAAAGGTAAAATAAAACATTCTTTTAAATACACACACACACACACACACACACACACACACACACATACACACACAACTCGATGGTTCTGTGGGTAAAGTGCTTACTGTTCAAGTATTAGGACCTAAGTTGAGGTCTCTAACACCCACATCAAAGCTAGGCATGGTGCCCTTCATTTACAACTCCAGCACTGAGGCTGGGAGTTGGGGCAGGGCTGGGGGCACTCACCAACCTGTCAAGCCAAAGTGGCAAACTCCAGCTTCAGGAAAAGAATCTGTCTCAAGCATAAGAGAGAGACGCAGTTGGGGAACACATCCTCATGTCAATCTCGGGCTTCCACATGTGCTCTCTCAGGAATACACGCCCACACAAATGTACGCAACATGCACATTCACACACAGACAGCAAACTTTCTCTTCTTCCATTTTTACCTATTCATCGCAATTATTTTATTACAGACGTTAAAATCTAACGTTTTCGAATTTCAGTACTAAAGTTTGTTTGTTTGTTTGTTTGTTTGTTTTTTAAACAGGATCCAGCCATACAGCCCCAGCTGACTTGGAACTCATTAGTAGACCTCAAACTCACAGAGAGCCCCCTGCCTCTGTTTCTGAGTGCTAGGACTAAAAGCCATCATGCCTGACCTAAAGATTTTAATAGGCACTTGTTAAGCAAAATAATGAGATTGTTTATCCTTCTCATTAAAATAAACTCAGAAAGCCTCCTCAATACTCAAGATAGGAAAAAGTTGACATACATATAGATTAGATATAAATTAGATATAGATATAGCTGATATAGATATAGGTTATATACAAATTAGATATACATATAGATATAGGTATAGATTAGATATAGATAGGTAAGTTTTACACTTTTATTTGAAGCATATCTGTTAGCGTTTATTTTTTTATTTGTTTTCACAATTAATTCAGCAACTTTAACTCTATCTAACCTTTACAAAAATCACTCCAAAACTGTTATACTGTAATAACGCATTATCTTTGTTCTATGTAAACAATAACATTCTGTGGTTCAATGATTTCCTGATAGCATTAAATGTTACTAACCATAGCTTGTAAATCAACCTGTGGATTCCAGTCTGAATCATATAGGATGACCACATCAGCACTTGCCAAGTTAATTCCGAGTCCTCCAGCCCTAGTACTCAGCATAAAGATGAATTTGCTGCTATTTGGAGCATTGAAGGCATCTATCGCTTCCTTTTTTTAATTAATAAAGAAATATAAAAAGAGAAAAATTGAATTAAATTCCAAATTTTAAGAAAGAGAAAAGTTAGCATGCTCACAGAAAATACTTTTATACTTGTATATAAAATTCTTCATAACCTAACAGTTTATAATATTCTTCCATCTTCCACACTGTTTATCTATACTTACTGTGTAAGTTGCTGGAGAAAATATGTCTTTATACATGAAATTTGCAAGGGTTAACCAATAGAGACAAACATAAAACAATCATACAAATAAATTTAATTAAGCAAATCATTCGTTTGCATCCTTTGAAAATAATAGTAAAACTATTCCAATTAATTAAAAGCTGAAATGTATATTTGGGAAACATATCAGAATGTCAATATCATTCTGAGGACTGATAAACAAGACAGAAAAGTTGAGAAATACAAATGAGAGTAAGATAATCTGTATCAGTGTAATGACAAAGGAAAAATAATTGAGAAAATCGGAATGACATGTCCAGGAATATTTAGTAATGAATCTTTAAAATTAATACATTGTCAATATCCTCTATACAAAGTTCATGTAGAAATTAATTAGGAAAATGCTGTCTCCAATAAAACAATGAACCTGAAAGGAGAAGAATTTCTACTCACAGAATAAATACAAATATACAAAAACTGCTACAAGAATAATGTTAAATTCTCACTAGTTATCAAACAGATGCAAACAGACAATATAATGACATGTTAAAGCTAAATCAAAATATTAATGCTCAAAGCTGATGAGGGAGCAGAGGGACATTGCTTCTGAGAGTGTACATTGAAACAACCTTGCTAGAAAGCAACTTGACAACATGCACTGAGAGCCTTAATACTGTTCATACCCTTTGACCCAATAATTCCACTTCCAGGAACTTATCCTAAGGAAAAATATCAGAGATGTGCACAAGATATATGTATAATGACTTTCACTGTACTATTATTTATAACAGTGAAAAATTGGAAGCAACCTAAATCATCAGCAATAACGGGACATATTATGTACAGTACATCATTAAGGCTAAATATTTTCCTAAAACTATAGTGATAAAAAGCAATATAATCCTGACTAAAAGTACTAATATTCTGAACTTTATATATAGCACATATATAAAGTTTGGTACCAACTTGTTACATATTATTTCTCATAAAGATTTTCCAGAGATAATTGATTTTGTAAATCTCTCAGTACTCGTATATTAAATATATAGTCACAAAATGCTCAGTTATTTTTTAATGCAATAGAAAAAGATGGTCTAAGTTCTAGTGAGACTTGGTGCCTAGCATTACTATAGTCAGTAGAACATGATACCGTGGAGTACAGAACACAAAAAGGTTTGATGACAGGCACCCTGGTGTAAAGAAAATTGCAAAAACCTGGAAGTGAAGTACAACTCAGCCATATATCCACATCTGAAACACAAGCCTTTGACTCCTCTGAGACACAATTTAATGTGGCACAAGTTTATCAGTACCTTGACTCAGATTATTGGGAGAATCATTGAGAACCACTGGGTGCCTAGCCTATATTAGCTTCTTGCTAACTGTTAAGTCCTTTCCCTATAAAAGTGAAACCAATTAAGTCCAATGATGGTCAGAGGCAGAACTAGCTGAGTTAGTTTCCCATAGGGAAAGGTTAAATGTCTGAACTATAGAGGAGAGGAAAAATCTCCACTGCTTATACACAGAGCAAAGAATCAAATGTAAAAAAGACATGAAATGATTATATGAATAGCAATATAAACAAGACATCTCCCAGAGGAAAGAATGGGTCTGACATCTCTGTACTCAAATGTGATGCCTGTAATTCAAAATCTTTGAACGAAGAATAATACTTGAAGATTAAAAAAGAAAAACACACATGCACAAAGAGGAGGATTCAAGAACTCTGTGAGGGGGGGTGGGGCAACATTTGGGATATAAATAAATGAAATAAAATAAATAATTAATTAATAAAAGAAACAACAGAAAAATTTAAAAATTAAAAAAAATTAAAAACACAAGAATTTCCATATAGCTAGGTAATGAATAGGGAAATAGGTCAGGAGTGACAACAGGCATTTTGAGGCCAGATAATACCTACTAAATATTGCCTTGGTATCCTTTTCATAATAGCAAAAAAGGGCATTCATCTTGAACAGTAATAAGTGTTATGCTTTATGAAGAAATGGGTTCTCAGTACTAAGTCAACAAAAATTTCAAGAAAGAACTGTCTCAGAGAACTTCTAGCTATAAGGTGGGAAATAATTGAAGTTTTTAAGCATTCGGTTATGTACAAAAGTTACCATAACTGTTTCCTTTAATAGGTAGCAGAAAAGCCTTAACATAAAAGTCTGTGTGCTGTTGGCAAAGCTGAAGAATGCGATAGCCAGGCTTCAATAAGGGTGTTCATAAGAGACAGAAAGTCTTGTCAATGGAAGGAACTGTGGAAGTAGAGGAACATAAGCTGAGATTCCTGTGGCCTGAGAACGTGTCCTGAAACAAACAGAAAGACCTGTGTGCAATGTCCTGTCACACAGAACTCAGTGCACTGCATGGATATAAACTGTTTGTACCTATTATAGCCACCAACCCTCACACTGTCATCAGGAAGAAGTATTAGTACCAATTTTATCTTTGTGATACTATCAAAGATACTGAGGTTTATAGAATTAAATGGCCACTAGAAAGTGGTGGTGTTAGTGCTAAAAATCAGGTCTTCAAACCAAGTTCTGGGTACTTCCACTATACTGTAAAATCTTCTTCATTTGCCTATAATGTGAGGAGAGAGAGAGAGAGAGAGAGAGAGAGAGAGAGAGAGAGAGAGAGAGAGAGAGAGAGAGAGAGAGAGAGAAAGAGAGCTAAAGGATCATAGAAAAGAGAGAAAGAAATAGCAAAGCCATCCACAAAGTGATTTAATGGGTTTAAAGTGCCTTTCAATCATGACTTTTGTGATAGATACCCTAAAGACTTACAAGAATTTCAAAATATGAAGAACACACTGGGTGCTAGGTAGGTGTACTTATTCATACTTACAAACCAACATTTTACCACCTAAAATCCCAAACTCATAAGTATCTACACTTATTTTGTCATACTTCATTTTTACAAAAGCCCTCCACAGTCAAGACTGTTCCTTCAATACTAGAGTTGGTTAATCATAAATCATCCAAATGACCACTACTAAACTCCACAAATGGCCAGGGTCTACCATGGTACACAAATTCAGAAAGAAAAGAAACATATAATCAGAAGTCGGGGTGTCAGTTTGAGAGACAGTAATCAACTGGGGTAGTGGCCAATAGAGATAATATTCTTAGAAAAGCATATCTCTGAAGAGTCTAGGATGATTTGGGGGGAAAAATCAGTGGAATGGAAACTAAGTATGGAAGAGTGATGATAGAAGAAAGATCATGGTGGCAGTGAGGAAGTCAGTATCACTGAGCAGTAGAGCAGACCAAAATTGAAAACAACAGTAAAGAAACATTGTGCAACTGAGTGCTAATTTTTGACGTCTTGCTTCACTTTCTTGTCCTGTCCTCACCTCTCTTTCTTCATGTGGGGTTTGTCCATCCAGTCGAGAATACTCATAACCACGCCACATACAATAATCCTCCAAAATGTCTAACAGTCGAGTCATCTGGCTAAAGATGAGAACTCTTGATCCTAAAATAGTTCACCAGAAAATAGTTACACAACATGTGTAAAGTATGAAAATTATATAATGAAATACATTATCTGTGTGCAGTTAAGATAGGCAAATGATTTCAGGTACCTTGAAAGCCAAAAAGAAAATAAAGCATCATAAACAATCTAAATAATATGGCATATAAACATGCCAACACAAACAAAGAATGTTACGCAAAATTATCATTTGTTAAACTAAAAGGTTTTCTTTAGGTCTTAAAAAAAATCTTGCAGACATCATGAATCTTGCAGGCAAATAGATGGAACTAGAAAATGTTATCCTGAGTGATATAACCCAGACCCAAAAAGAAATGCATGGAATGTATACACTTATAAGTGGACATTAACCATAAAGTGCAGGATTCCCACAGTACACTCCCACAGACCCAAAGAAGCTAAACAAGAAGGAAGACCCAAGTGAGGATACTTAAATCACACTTCAGAGAAACAAAATGGTCATGGGAGGAAAGGGAGGAAGGGAACTGGGTGGGAGAGTGGAGAGGTTGGGAAATGGGGGGTCAAGATTAGTTATGGGGAGAGGCCCAGGAGAATTAATGGAAATCTACAGCTGACTGGGGTGAGGGAAAATGGAGAATCGCTAGGAAGGCCCAGAGACCAGGGATGGGGGAGTTTCCCAGGAGTCATTGCCAAGAAGACTAACATTACGGATGTGAAACCTGTAGAGGCCATTTCCTGTAGTCAGGCTGGGCCCCTGGGGCCAACTAATATACAGCCCAACTCAAAACCCATCCCATGGGCAATCCCTGACATTTTTAGTGATACTCTGTTATGCTTGCAGACAGAACCCTAGCATAACTGTCCTCTGAGGGGCTCTACCCAGCGTCTGACTGAAACAGATATAGAGACCCTCAGCCAAACATTAGACAGAGGTTGTGGACACCTATGGAAGAGTTGGGGGAAGGATTGAAGCCCCTGAAGTAGAGGGAAACTCCACAGGAAGACCAACTAAGACAACAAACCTGAACTCCCGGGAGCTCTCAGAATCTGAACTCTGTTGGTAGAACATACACTGGCTGGAAATGAGGCCCCCTGGCACATAGGTAGCAGACAGGTAGCTCAGTCTTCATGGCTGCCCTGTCTAGCTTCAGTGGGAAAGGATGCACCTAATCTGGCAGAGACGTGATGTACCAGGGTGAGAGGATACCCAGGGGGGAACCTAATGCTCAGAGAAGGGAAGGAGGGATCAGGGGAGGGGACTTGGTGAGGGAGGGACCTGGAAGAGGAGCAGCGTTTGGGATATAAACAAATAAATAATGTTTTTTTTAAATCTTATACATATACTACCATGACTTATATTCTGCCTTTTCTTTGTCCCAAGGATCTACAATGGTCCATATGATCTCTCTCTGGATTATTACTGCAACTATCTTCACCTTGGCTTCTGGTTTTACTCTCTCATTCCCACAGAGTGCTTCCAGCGTTATCCTCCTGACATCTAATAATGTTACTTCCTATCATCAAGTCTTCTTTAACTCCTCTATATCCAAAATAAAAGTCTTTGAAGTATGGTTTTAAAGACCTTCCATAATTTGGTGCATAATGGTGCATAATATGGCAGTATCTATCCTTACCAAATTCACGAAATGCCACACTACATTACATCCCATAAATGCCTGCGCTGTGGTCCCTGTTTCACTGCCCTAGACAAGCACACCTGTTGCATTTTTGATGGCTCACTCCTGCTTTCAAACTCCAGTCTTCACTTCCAATATCATCACTGTAAAGACGATCCCAATTCCCATTTTCTCAACAGCATGATGAAGTGCACTTAGCACATCGAACTGCAACTCTTCTTCCTCACTACACTGTGAGCTTCTCCAAAGCAAAGCCATCATTGTAATCTTTGCATTCCTAGACTAGAGGAGAATTCCTGGCAAAGAGTAAGTAAGTACTCAACAATGTCTTCTAACCTAGTGGTTGAATGAATCTAAGACATTTTATTCACATACAAATCATTATGAGTTTATTCCATGCTAACTAAGAAAAAAATTCCTCACTCACCCTGTTCTTTAATTCTCGCCAATAGCTTATCCAGAGCGACCATTTTACCACTATTGCCGACAATGTGCTCATCTGTCGTATAAGGTGGACCAGGCTCTGCTCCATCAAACAGATAAGGATGATTACAACACTTTCGGAGCTGCATCAGAATATTCAAGAGTCGCATCTTGTCCATCTTGCCAGAAGAGTTTAAGACATCAATATCTTTCATCAGAATTTTTGTATACCTAAAATGTTAAACTATAATTAATCACTTTTAAGAACGAAATGCCATAAAGAAAGGTTCCACTAGCAACATGGCTGGATTCCTAGTAAGTACAAATAAAGTAGATAAAGGCAGATTTGAGTTGAGTGCTAGAAGTATCAGTCAGTAGTAGATTGCATGCTTAATATTCACAAGTACCCTGGGTTCAATCACAAAAAGAAAAAATCTTTTTGATTTGAAAGAAAATATGATCTGAAAAAAACAAGGAATTAAAGATTTGAACATTTTGTTTTGTATGTTACTTACTTCCATGTTGCTTATGGACCTGTGTCCCTATACTATTGCCATTACTAGAAACTGTCATCAGCTAACGATTTTTCCAGAACCTACATCTGAGAATTACCTACTAACTACAATACTTGCCAAAAGTTTACAGCCAACTTTTACTTATTTGAGCTATATTCACATTTGAGCTAATAGCAATCTAATTTTTCCCTTCTAAATGGAACACATTGATTTTCTAATAGAATACTTGAACAACATAACTTGCCACTTAAGTAAATTATCATAGCTGAACAATCAACAAACGTGATTTTTATATATGAATAAACTCCTATATATGAATAAACGTTGCCAGATGTAAAATTGCTCACCATTCTCGTTGCATTTTACTCAGGCCCAAGTAAATCTTTATTTCCTTCTTAGGAGGCAGACTCTTCTCTACATCGGTTTTTATCCGGCGTAACAAAAATGGTTTTAAAACCTAAAAAAGCAATGTTTCTTATAAAAGCATATAAAGCACGTAGGATTCCAGATGGTATGTTTTACTAATATTACAGTTTTTAACAGTTAAAACTTTCATCCTGATGTATAATCTAACAAACACCAAGAGTAACCAGAAGCAAGAGCTTCCTAATCTCTCAGTAAATAACCACCAAATCATGACCCCTTAAAGAGTGAGAATGGAGGCCGTGGTGATGTTCACAAGAGAGAGTGACTGTTCATCATTCACGGGACTCCAGGTTCAATTCCCGGGTCCTCTAGAAGTGAGGGAGGAAAGTAAACACTCATGACTTACAGGACAAAATATGCTAAAATATAAGACAAGGCTATTGGCTACTGACTAATCGTGGAAGAAGTCTTGTTTTACGTACTACTCTTAATACAAGGTTTTATAACATGGGGAAAATATGACATGAGAGATTCAGTTTAAATTCTCTCAAAATAAATTTAAAATTCAGTCATTTAAAATAATACAATAAATGAATGAGGAGAAAAATTCAATTTAAAAAAAATTAGTTTAGCCGGGCGTGGTGGCGCATGCCTTTAATCCCAGCACTTGGGAGGCAGAGGCAGGCGGATTTCTGAGTTCGAGGCCAGCCTGGTCTACAGAGTGAGTTCCAGGACAGCCAGGGCTACAGAGAAACCCTGTCTCGAAAAACCAAAAAAAAAAAAAAAAAAAAAAAAAAACCCAAAAAAAGTTTAGACATTGTTTAGACACAATGGAATACTACTCAGCTATTAAAAAGAATGAATTTATGAAATTCCTAGCCAAATGGATGGACCTGGAGGGCATCATCCTGAGTGAGGTAACACATTCACAAAGAAACTCACACAATATGTACTCACTCATAAGTGGATATTAGCCCCAAACCTAGGATACCCAAGATATAAGATACAATTTGCTAAACATATGAAACTCAAGAAGAATGAAGACTGAAGAGTGGACACTATGCCCCTCCTTAGAATTGGGAACAAAACACCCATGGAAGGAGTTACAGAGACAAAGTTTGGAGCTGAGATGAAAGGATGGACCATGTAGAGACTGCCATATCCAGGGATCCACCCCATAATCAGCATCCAAATGCTGACACCATTGCATACACTAGCAAGATTTTATTAAAAGGACCCAGATGTAGCTGTCTCTTGTGAGACTATGCCGGGGCCTAGCAAACACAGAAGTGGATGCTCACAGTCAGCTAATGGATGGATCACAGGGCTCCCAATGGAGGAGCTAGAGAAAGTAGCCAAGGAGCTAAAGGGATCTGCAACCCTATAGGTGGAACAACATTATGAACTAACCAGTACCCAGGAGCTCTTGACTCTAGCTGCATATATATCAAAAGATGGCCTAGTCAGCCATCACTGGAAAGAGAGGCCCATTGGACTTGCAAACTTTATATGCCCCAGTACAGGGGAACGCCAGGGCCAAAAAGGGGGAGTGGGTGGGCAGGGGAGTGGGGGTGGGTGGGTATGGGGGACTTTTGGTATAGCATTGGAAATGTAAATGAGCTAAATACCTAATAAAAATGGGGGAAAAATGGGAAAAAAAAACAATGAATAGAGAAACAATGAATGGTTATTACTATGTACCTGAAAGAGAGATTTTGTGTTCCTCATTGAGTACCCACCAGCAGTATGCCACATACTGCTCCATTAGCATTATAGGTAGGAGTTAGTCCTCAGAATAAATCATCAAAATAAATGTAATTATTACTTTTTTCATTTTTTCTGACTTATTTTACTTACTAGTTCAGAGTTTGTTTGTTTGTTTGTTTGTTTGTTTATTACAGTTTTTCCTGTGTGTATGTTTGTGCTACATGTGTACCTGGTACCCCTGAAGGCCTGAATAGAGTGTTATATCCCCTGGAACTAGAGTTATGAATGCTGTGAGCTACTATATAGGTGCCAGGAATCAAGCCTGAATCTTCTCTATACAGGAGCAACAACCCTCTTAAACTGCTGAATTGTCTATCCAGCTCTGAATATGAGTATTTCTTTTTTTGTTGTGCTTTTGAGTAGTAGTTGGTTGGGTGGTTGGTTGGTTTGGTTTTGGTTTGGGTATTTTTTGAAACAGTGTTTCTCTATGTAGCCCTAGCTGTCATGAACTTCACTTTGTAGACCAGGCTAGCCTCAAACTCACAGATCCATGAGTGATTAGATTAAAGGTATGTGCCACCACACCTAGCTAAACATGATTATTTCAACTTCAGTAAATTCACTGGCCACTATACTAATAAGTAGAAGGAGATTTAAAGACTCAGACTTTAATTTTTTTAATTTGCTTCTTCATTCTTCTAAAAATATTTCATTCAGCATATTTAACATATTTTGCATTGAAAATAATACCTATTTTCAAGGCTGCTAGAGAAATTTGTAGTAGTTCATACAGAGGTTATTCATGATAGATATACAATTAACTGTAGCCATTATTATTAGAGATCTGTAAGAGATAATAAGACTGTTGGTTTCTGGCGTGAGCATCTTAAACTTATCGAAAAGTTTATTAAGCAAGCTGTCTTTAAGACTTAGAGGCAACTGGGCAGTGGTGGTGCACGCCTTTAATCCCAGCACTCAGGAGACAGAGGTAGGCGGATTTCTGAGTTTGAGGCCAGCCTGGTCTACAAAGTGAGTTCCAGGACAGCCAGGGCTATACATAGAAACCCAATCTGAAAAAGAAAAAAAAAGACATAAAGGCAAAAATGCTCTGAAGGCAGTAGAAAGTTAACGATTAGTCATTGAAAACAGAGTCCAAGATCTCTATAAGATGCTCAAAATAGCAAAATATTTACAATCCTACATATAATATGATGTCTCATAGTATATACCTATGATAAATTTAATTTATAAACCCAGCACAGAAATATAGTCAATGATAATAATAAAATAGAACAAACATGTTATAATACAACATAATTATAAATTATATGAATGTATTTTCTTTCAACAGCAGGAAGTATTTTATACTAAGGATAATGACTGGTATGGAAATTGATGGTATTTAATGCATAGAGATTAATCATTGTTTTTAGTTCTTTGATTTTCTATATTTGGGGGCTATAATTAATCATGAGTAACTGGAATGATAGAAAGCAAAATTGTAGAAAAAGGAGAGGTACTATATAGATTTATAAGATGCTTATGAGACGTGAACTTAAGTTAGAAATACATAGGCAAATGTAGGGGAAACCATAAGAGTGGCTCTCCAGTGAAACCAAGAAATAGTTTCTAATAATGATTAACACATATATTACTGCTAGTATACTCTGATTTTAGCAACTGGAAAGTCATTGAAAACTATGTGCGTAGGTTTCACTCATATGAAATGGAGAACCATCAGCCATTAGTGGGTTTATGAGTAAATAGGAGGTTAGATAGTGAAAATGTAGAGAAAAACTACTTTCAAGAAGGTTAGCTGTCATGAAGAGAAAATCACAGTTAAGGATCCAAAGTTGAAGAAGCAATGATAGATAGGTAGAAGGATGGATGAATGGATGGATGGATGGATGGATGGATGGATGGATGGATGGATGGATGGGTGGATGGATGGGTGGATGGATGGATGGATCAATCGATCAGTCGATCAATAGGGGAGAAAGTGCTTGTGCATACAGTTAAGCACTGGAGAACCCAGGAAAGTTAAATTCACAGGCATCCTTCAAAGGAAAGGGATGTTTAGCATACCATCCTCGAGGAATGCTGGGAATGGACATAGTTTACAACCCGTTAATCCTTTGCTGTCTGATAAGCCAGGATCTGCTCCCATATCTTGCAGAGTTTATGTTTTACTATCTCAGCCCCTTTCCCCCTAAAACATTGAGCATTACTTCTAGGCCATAAAATGCATCCTTGTGAGAGATAGCATTTGTAGTTTGTAAAAGCCTATGTGACTTCTGTTTTAGCTTCGGGGAAGGCCAAATCCTGATTCCCACGGGATTATGTTTACCTCAGTCATTTCCCACAGACCCTCATCTTAAGCATAGTTTCTAAGTCCAGAGAACCCGTCTTAGACATGAAGCCACATGGACTTTATAAAGAGCTTCAATGTAAACATGTCTTAAGCATTGTTGTATTCACAGGGTTGAGTAAATCGTTAACAGAAGATCTGTTTTTCCAAAATTGTGCTATGCTTAAATATGCCAAAAAAAAAAATAAAATAAAATAAACAAGCTAATGTCAGAGTCCAACTTATAACTCAGATACTTCTCAAGGACCCCAGAGAAGCTACTTGAGCATGCTTATGTATTGAGGGAAATGAGACAATAGAGAAGGATGAGTAAAAATTGTTGTTAGTTGTAGGACTAAACCATGGAATAAAGTCCCTAAGGAAACCAGAAATGATGAAATTCAGAGTTTGTGTGGAAGAATTCGCCATTGAGCAAAGAAAAAATAATGCTTTCACTCAGGCAACTGACTAACCAAAATGTACAATGCTTTGGAAGACAGGACCACATGAAGGAATTTATACCTAGTGAGTTCTGTTTGGTCATTCAGAAGAGAGTAGTGCTATATACTGAGCATGGTGGGGAGCAAGAAATGCCTGACATAGAAGTCTTGAGCAATACCTAAATCAGCTGTTAGAATAAAAAAGAAAGAAGACTATAGAAGATCATGTTGAAGGAGTCAATACTATGAAATTCCAGCTTATCCTAGAGAACATGAAACCATAGTGGTTCCCATGTGGAGAGTTGTAGAATTGTCTTAGTATTGAGCAGTCTCAGTACAAAGAAGATCTCTATACTCATACAAGGAAATACCATTACATTTTTCCAATTTGGAGTTGTCAGGGCAGGTGTAACAGAAGAACACGGGTGCAAAAAGTTTCAACAGTAGGAGCAAAGTGTGATCTAAGTATGGAAAATATTGTTTCAGATTGAAGCAGGGCTCTAGGTATTGGAGGTCTCTTCCATGTTACAAAAGAAATAGGAGTATATATAGATGTAAATATTTATCAAAGGATGAAAAATGTTAGCAGCGGTCGCCATCTTGGTCCGGGACCCGCCGAACTTAGGAAATTAGTCTGAACAGGTGAGAGGGTGCGCCAGAGAACCTGACAGCTTCTGGAACAGGCGGAAGCACAGAGGCGCTGAGGCAGCACCCTGTGTGGGCCGGGGACAGCCGGCCACCTTCTGGACCAGAGGACAGGTGCCCGCCCGGCTGGGGAGGCGACCTAAGCCACAGCAGCAGCGGTCGCCATCTTGGTCCGGGACCCGCCGAACTTAGGAAATTAGTCTGAACAGGTGAGAGGGTGCGCCAGAGAACCTGACAGCTTCTGGAACAGGCAGAAGCACAGAGGCGCTGAGGCAGCACCCTGTGTGGGCCGGGGACAGCCGGCCACCTTCCGGACCGTAGGACAGGTGCCCGCCCGGCTGGGGAGGCGACCTAAGCCACAGCAGCAGCGGTCGCCATCTTGGTCCGGGACCCGCCGAACTTAGGAAATTAGTCTGAACAGGTGAGAGGGTGCGCCAGAGAACCTGACAGCTTCTGGAACAGGCGGAAGCACAGAGGCGCTGAGGCAGCACCCTTTGTGGGCCGGGGACAGCCAGCCACCGTCCGGACCGGAGGACAGGTGCCCGCCCGGCTGGGGAGGCGGCCTAAGCCACAGCAGCAGCGGTCGCCATCTTGGTCCGAGACCCGCCGAACTTAGGAAATTAGTCTGAACAGGTGAGAGGGTGCGCCAGAGAACCTGACAGCTTCTGGAACAGGCAGAAGCACAGAGGCGCTGAGGCAGCACCCTGTGTGGGCCGGGGACAGCCGGCCACCTTCCGGACCAGAGGACAGGTGCCCGCCCGGCTGGGGAGGCGACCTAAGCCACAGCAGCAGCGGTCGCCATCTTGGTCCGGGACCCGCCGAACTTAGGAAATTAGTCTGAACAGGTGAGAGGGTGCGCCAGAGAACCTGACAGCTTCTGGAACAGGCAGAAGCACAGAGGCGCTGAGGCAGCACCCTGTGTGGGCCGGGGACAGCCGGCCACCTTCCGGACCGGAGGACAGGTGCCCGCCCGGCTGGGGAGGCGACCTAAGCCACAGCAGCAGCGGTCGCCATCTTGGTCCGGGACCCGCCGAACTTAGGAAATTAGTCTGAACAGGTGAGAGGGTGCGCCAGAGAACCTGACAGCTTCTGGAACAGGCGGAAGCACAGAGGCGCTGAGGCAGCACCCTGTGTGGGCCGGGGACAGCCGGCCACCTTCCGGACCGGAGGACAGGTGCCCACCCGGCAGGGGAGGCGGCCTAAGCCACAGCAGCAGCGGTCGCCATCTTGGTCCCGGGACTCCAAGGAACTTAGGAATTTAGTCTGCTTAGGTGAGAGTCTGTACCACCTGGGAACTGCCAAAGCAACACAGTGTCTGAGAAAGGTCCTGTTTTGGGCCTTCTTCTTCGGCCAGGAGGAGGTCCAAATACAAGATATCTGCGCACCTTCCCTGTAAGAGAGCTTGCCAGCAGAGAGTGCTCTGAGCACTGAAACTCAGAGGAGAGAATCTGTCTCCCAGGTCTGCTGATAGACGGTAACAGAATCACCAGAAGAACAATCTCTAAACAGAGTCAACTATAACTACTAACTCCAGAGATTACCAGATGGCGAAAGGTAAACGGAGGAATCTTACTAACAGGAACCAAGACCACTCACCATCACCAGAACCCAGCACACCCACTTCGCCCAGTCCAGGGAACCCCAACACACCTGAGAACCTAGACCTAGATTTAAAAGCATATCTCATGATGATGGTAGAGGACATCAAGAAGGACTTTAATAAATCACTTAAAGAAATACAGGAGAACACTGCTAAAGAGTTACAAGTCCTTAAAGAAAAACAGGAAAACACAATCAAACAGGTAGAAGTCCTTACAGAAAAAGAGGAAAAAACATACAAACAGGTGATGGAAATGAACAAAACCATACTAGACCTAAAAAGGGAAGTAGACACAATAAAGAAAACTCAAAGCGAGGCAACACTAGAGATAGAAACCCTAGGAAAGAAATCTGGAACCATAGATTTGAGCATCAGCAACAGAATACAAGAGATGGAAGAGAGAATCTCAGGTGCAGAAGATTCCATAGAGAACATCGGCACAACAATCAAAGAAAATGGAAAATGCAAAAAGATCCTAACTCAAAATATCCAGGAAATCCAGGACACAATAAGAAGACCAAACGTACGGATAATAGGAGTGGATGAGAATGAAGATTTTCAACTCAAAGGTCCAGCAAACATCTTCAACAAAATTATTGAAGAAAACTTCCCAAATCTAAAGAATGAGATGCATATGAACATACAAGAAGCCTACAGAACTCCAAATAGACTGGACCAGAAAAGAAATTCCTCCCGACACATAATAATCAGAACATCAAATGCACTAAATAAAGATAGAATACTAAAAGCAGTAAGGGAAAAAGGTCAAGTAACATATAAAGGCAAGCCTATCAGAATTACACCAGATTTTTCACCAGAGACTATGAAAGCCAGAAGAGCCTGGACAGATGTTATACAGACACTAAGAGAACACAAACTGCAGCCCAGGCTACTATACCCAGCCAAACTCTCAATTATCATAGAGGGAGAAACCAAAGTATTCCACGACAAAACCAAATTCACGCATTATCTCTCCACGAATCCAGCCCTTCAAAGGATAATAACAGAAAAAAACCAATACAAGAACGGGAACAACGCCCTAGAAAAAACAAGAAGGTAATCCCTCAACAAACCTAAAAGAAGACAGCCACAAGAACAGAATGCCACCTTTAACAACTAAAATAACAGGAAGCAACAATTACTTTTCCTTAATATCTCTTAACATCAATGGTCTCAACTCGCCAATAAAAAGACATAGACTAACAAACTGGCTACACAAACAAGACCCAACATTTTGCTGCTTACAGGAAACTCATCTCAGAGAAAAAGATAGACACTACCTCAGAATGAAAGACTGGAAAACAATTTTCCAAGCAAATGGTATGAAGAAACAAGCAGGAGTAGCCATCCTAATATCTGATAAGATTGACTTCCAACCCAAAGTCATCAAAAAAGACAAGGAGGGACACTTCATTCTCATCAAAGGTAAAATCCTCCAAGAGGAACTCTCAATTCTGAATATCTATGCTCCAAATACAAGAGCAGCCACATTCACTAAAGAAACTTTAGTAAAGCTCAAAGCACACATTGCGCCTCACACAATAATAGTGGGAGACTTCAACACACCACTTTCACCAATGGACAGATCATGGAAACAGAAACTAAACAGGGACACACTGAAACTAACAGAAGTGATGAAACAAATGGATCTGACAGATATCTACAGAACATTTTACCCTAAAACAAAAGGATATACCTTCTTCTCAGCACCTCATGGTACCTTCTCCAAAATTGACCACATAATAGGTCACAAATCAGGTCTCAACAGATTCAAAAATATTGAAATTGTCCCATGTATCCTATCAGATCACCATGCACTAAGGCTGATCTTCAATAACAAAATAAATAACAGAAAGCCAACATTCACATGGAAACTGAACAACACTCTTCTCAATGATACCTTGGTCAAGGAAGGAATAAAGAAAGAAATTAAAGACTTTTTAGAGTTTAATGAAAATGAAGCCACAACGTACCCAAACCTTTGGGACACAATGAAAGCATTTCTAAGAGGGAAACTCATAGCTATGAGTGCCTTCAAGAAAAAACGGGAGAGAGCACATACTAGCAGCTTGACAACACATCTAAAAGCTCTAGAAAAAAAGGAAGCAAATTCACCCAAGAGGAGTAGACGGCAGGAAATAATCAAACTCAGGGGTGAAATCAACCAAGTGGAAACAAGAAGAACTATTCAAAGAATTAACCAAACGAGGAGTTGGTTCTTTGAGAAAATCAACAAGATAGATAAACCCTTAGCTAGACTCACTAAAGGGCACAGGGACAAAATCCTAATTAACAAAATCAGAAATGAAAAGGGAGACATAACAACAGATCCTGAAGAAATCCAAAACACCATCAGATCCTTCTACAAAAGGCTATACTCAACAAAACTGGAAAACCTGGACGAAATGGACAAATTTCTGGACAGATACCAGGTACCAAAGTTGAATCAGGATCAAGTTGACCTTCTAAACAGTCCCATATCCCCTAAAGAAATAGAAGCAGTTATTAATAGTCTCCCAGCCAAAAAAAGCCCAGGACCAGACGGGTTTAGTGCAGAGTTCTATCAGACCTTCAAAGAAGATCTAACTCCAGTTCTGCACAAACTTTTTCACAAGATAGAAGTAGAAGGTATTCTACCCAACTCATTTTATGAAGCCACTATTACTCTGATACCTAAACCACAGAAAGATCCAACAAAGATAGAGAACTTCAGACCAATTTCTCTTATGAACATCGATGCAAAAATCCTTAATAAAATTCTCGCTAACCGAATCCAAGAACACATTAAAGCAATCATCCATCCTGACCAAGTAGGTTTTATTCCAGGGATGCAGGGATGGTTTAATATACGAAAATCCATCAATGTAATCCATTATATAAACAAACTCAAAGACAAAAACCACATGATCATCTCGTTAGATGCAGAAAAAGCATTTGACAAGATCCAACACCCATTCATGATAAAAGTTCTGGAAAGATCAGGAATTCAAGGCCAATACCTAAACATGATAAAAGCAATCTACAGCAAACCAGTAGCCAACATCAAAGTAAATGGAGAGAAGCTGGAAGCAATCCCACTAAAATCAGGGACTAGACAAGGCTGCCCACTTTCTCCCTACCTTTTCAACATAGTACTTGAAGTATTAGCCAGAGCAATTCGACAACAAAAGGAGATCAAGGGGATACAAATTGGAAAAGAGGAAGTCAAAATATCACTTTTTGCAGATGATATGATAGTATATATAAGTGACCCTAAAAATTCCAACAGAGAACTCCTAAACCTGATAAACAGCTTCGGTGAAGTAGCTGGATATAAAATTAACTCAAACAAGTCAATGGCCTTTCTCTACACAAAGAATAAACAGGCTGAGAAAGAAATTAGGGAAACAACACCCTTCTCAATAGCCACAAATAATATAAAATATCTCGGCGTGAC
Organism: Mus musculus; assembly: GCF_000001635.26. Taxonomy (NCBI): domain Eukaryota; kingdom Metazoa; phylum Chordata; class Mammalia; order Rodentia; family Muridae; genus Mus; species Mus musculus. Next base: position 47,871,473 of record NC_000086.7, read on the forward strand.
TCTAACGAAGGAAGTGAAAGATCTGTATGATAAAAACTTCAAGTCCCTGAAGAAAGAAATTAAAGAAGATCTCAGAAGATGGAAAGATCTCCCATGCTCATGGATTGGCAGGACCAACATTGTAAAAATGGCTATCTTGCCAAAAGCAATCTACAGATTCAATGCAATCCCCATTAAAATTCCAACTCAATTCTTCAACGAATTAGAAGGAGCAATTTGCAAATTCATCTGGAATAACAAAAAACCGAGGATAGCAAAAACTCTTCTCAAGGATAAAAGAACCTCTGGTGGAATCACCATGCCTGACCTAAAGCTTTACTACAGAGCAATTGTGATAAAAACTGCATGGTACTGGTATAGAGACAGACAAGTGGACCAATGGAATAGAATTGAAGACCCAGAAATGAACCCACACACCTATGGTCACTTGATCTTCGACAAGGGAGCCAAAACCATCCAGTGGAAGAAAGACAGCATTTTCAACAATTGGTGCTGGCACAACTGGTTGTTATCATGTAGAAGAATGCGAATCGATCCATACTTATCTCCTTGTACTAAGGTCAAATCTAAGTGGATCAAGGAACTTCACATAAAACCAGAGACACTGAAACTTATAGAGGAGAAAGTGGGGAAAAGCCTTGAAGATATGGGCACAGGGGAAAAATTCCTGAACAGAACAGCAATGGCTTGTGCTGTAAGATCGAGAATTGACAAATGGGACCTAATGAAACTCCAAAGTTTCTGCAAGGCAAAAGACACTGTCTATAAGACAAAAAGACCACCAACAGACTGGGAAAGGATCTTTACCTATCCTAAATCAGATAGGGGACTAATATCCAACATATATAAAGAACTCAAGAAGGTGGACCTCAGAAAATCAAATAACCCCCTTAAAAAATGGGGCTCAGAACTGAACAAAGAATTCTCACCTGAGGAATACCGAATGGCAGAGAAGCACCTGAAAAAATGTTCAACATCCTTAATCATCAGGGAAATGCAAATCAAAACAACCCTGAGATTCCACCTCACACCAGTGAGAATGGCTAAGATCAAAAATTCAGGTGACAGCAGATGCTGGCGAGGATGTGGAGAAAGAGGAACACTCCTCCATTGTTGGTGGGATTGCAGGCTTGTACAACCACTCTGGAAATCAGTCTGGCGGTTCCTCAGAAAATTGGACATAGTACTACCGGAGGATCCAGCAATACCTCTCCTGGGCATATATCCAGAAGAAGCCCCAACTGGTAAGAAGGACACATGCTCCACTATGTTCATAGCAGCCTTATTTATAATAGCCAGAAACTGGAAAGAACCCAGATGCCCCTCAACAGAGGAATGGATACAGAAAATGTGGTACATCTACACAATGGAGTACTACTCAGCTATTAAAAAGAATGAATTTATGAAATTCCTAGCCAAATGGATGGACCTGGAGAGCATCATCCTGAGTGAGGTAACACAATCACAAAGGAACTCACACAATATGTACTCACTGATAAGTGGATACTAGCCCAAAACCTAGGATACCCACGATATAAGATACAATTTCCTAAACACATGAAACTCAAGAAAAATGAAGACTGAAGTGTGGACACTATGCCCCTCCTTAGAAGTGGGAACAAAACACCCATGGAAGGAGTTACAGAAACAAAGTTTGGAGCTGAGATGAAAGGATGGACCATGTAGAGACTGCCATATCTAGGGATCCACCCCATAATCAGCATCCAAACGCTGACACCATTGCATATACTAGCAAGATTTTATCGAAAGGACCCAGATGTAGCTGTCTCTTGTGAGACTATGCCGGGGCCTAGCAAACACAGAAGTGGATGCTCACAGTCAGCTAATGGATGGATCACAGGGCTCCCAATGGAGGAGCTAGAGAAAGTACCCAAGGAGCTAAAGGGATCTGCAACCCTATAGGTGGAACAACATTATGAACTAACCAGTACCCCTGAGCTCTTGACTCTAGCTGCATATGTATCAAAAGATGGCCTAGTCGGCCATCACTGGAAAGAGAGGCCCATTGGACACGCAGACTTTGTGTGCCCCGGTACAGGGGAACGCCAGGGCCAAAGGGGGGGAGTGGGTGGGTAGGGGAGTGGGGGTGGGTGGGTAAGGGGGACTTTTGGTATAGCATTGGAAATGTAAATGAGCTAAATACCTAATAAAAAATGGAAAAAAAAAATAAAAAAAAATAAAAAAAAATAAAATAAAAAAAAAAAAAAAAAAAAAAAAAAAAAAAAAAAAGAAAAATGTTGACCAGTAAATGTGAGGGCATTACCTGTTCATTACCAGATGATACAGAAGACAGTGGGTGGGAGATGGAACCAAAAGAGGTCTCTTGGTTCTAAAACAGAGGCTTAAACATACCGTGGAAGAGCAGTAGCTCCGAAAGGTTACTTAGCAACAAGGAGAACACTGATACTATCTAAAGAATTTGTAGGATATGAGAGTGAAGAGCCTTCACAAGGAAGGACCACAGAATTATTGAGACCTCTGGAGAGGTCAAGGATATAATAGCTTTGTTCAACATAGAGTTATTACTAAGGCTACTTGGGAGAAACAATGAGTCTGAGACAAGGAGGAAGCCCAAAATTTCAAATTCTATGTATGTTTGTTTTCTTGCTCAATTATATTCCATTAAATTGATTATTGATGCTTATGACCACTATTACTTACTGCATGGAGTCTTTCCACAAGCTTTTGATCACCAAGGCAATTTTTAGTGTCAAACCAAGAATCAAAGTCCTATGGAGGGGTAAAAATTCTACAGTAAGTGCACAAGATTTTTAAAATAAACTCGATATTCTATACATTCATATACAACTAGTATACAAATAATCCACTTTAAATGTACTTTTAAAACACTTTATTGTGATAGTCATAATGTTTTACTTTTATAATATGTGAAAATACTGCAACCATTGACAAAATTTTAATGGCAATGTAAAGTAACACCATCACCTTAGAAAATATTAGGTTTTCCTATATCACATAATGTATATCACATAATGTTATAGCTAGTTAAGAAGAATAGGATATAAAAATCAAGCCTTAAAACCCCTAAATCATTCCATGTGATTTTTCTAATCTCACAAAACTGTGCTGGTAATGAAGAAAAATAATTAGTCTCTCAAATTTAATGAAAAGGTTGGATACACCACTATGAACTGAGTCTCTCTTATCAGTGTGGTAACAATGTGCTATATACAAAATAACAGACAGAATTATCACAAGAGGAGAAACATACAATTTCCCAAAATATGCTTGAGAAAACTAAAATAAGCAAATGAAAGAATCACAAATGGAAAATGTGTAAAATTTAACCTATTTTCTATACTTTGAAAACAGATGTCTCAGGCCAGCAAGATGGCTCTCAGGGTCAGCATAATAACATGAGTTCGATTCCCCAAAACCCACATAAAGATGCTACAAGAGAATTGACTAGATCGAGTTTTCCTCTGATCTCCACACATTCACATATGTATAAATAATAATAATAACAATAAAGGAGAGGGGGAAAGGTGGAAGGAGGGAGAGCATAGATGATTCTGAACATTAGGAATATATATTAAGATGGATGGCTTTAGGCTGGGATGGGAGATCAATAGTAAAGCATTAGCTAAGCACCCTGGCTTCAACCCTGAGCACCACTCCCTCTCACACAAATACTTTGTTTTAAACTTACATCTGCAGAATTAAAGACATCCGGCAATAAAAAATTAAGTAATGCCCAGAGCTCATGCAAGTTATTCTGCAAAGGTGTCCCAGTTAGAAGTAAGCGATTAGTTGACTTGAACTCACGAACAATCTCTGAAAGCTAAAATAAAAATAAAATTTATATAAGCATTGTTCTGGCTCTTGAAATTCAGTTATATACGTCATTAAAATTAATTTTCTATGGAAAGAATAACCGATTTCAGTAGGCATTGCCACAACAAAGCACAACCGAACACTACTATCCTAGACATGTCCACACCTGAAAGAATTCAAATCATATTTACATCTGAGATCCCTCCCCCATCGTGAAAATTTTTAGTTTCTCCATTTTGGGGTTTCAGAAAATCAAATTTCTTCCATTAGATCCAAGCTATCACTTTCTATAACAGCATCTTCTCCCCAACAGCCATCTTCATCTACATGCATAGTTAAGCTCCAACTCTGGCCTTTTCACAATTACTTAGCACCAGAATTGATCTCATTTTCCTTGATCCTATGTATTAAGATTTCAAGTTTTAAGACCACCAAAAAAAATGACAAAAACATAAAATCAGTAATTTTACAAAAAAAATCCTATTTTCATAATGTTCTTAATGAAGCGAATCTTTAACATGCGTCCTTTTATCAAGTATTAGTTCCAATGTGAAATTAGTATGCTCCACCTGGTGGTTTTGCTCCAGTTCTGTCCCTGTTTCTCCCAAAAGTAGCCCAGTGATCCAAAGAGAGGTTCATCATTACAAGTGAAGTTTTTCCTACTGTTGATGAAGTTGAATGGCAACAAATAATTTATAATTTTCAATATTAATACCAGACTCTAATTCACATAAATCAGAAAACTCCCTTTTCTAATCCATAGGAATACATACACATAAGGGAAGTAGCTCCTTGATAAAAAAATAAGTCAATGCAAATGATATTTGTACATCAAATATTCTCAGTGATGTTAAAATAATGTAGCATGACAGAGTTAGGCTGCCAACAGGACAAACTGCAAATAATATCTAATTTGCATTAAAGCTAGTACTTAACTTTTATTGGTTCTGTATTGAATAATTTAGCCTTTATGGGCACTTTCAAAACTAATTATCATTCGCATTCTGTGAATAAAAGCCCAATCTCTGCTACTTAATTTTTATTTTAAACACAGAAAAGTGAACAAGCAAGCAAGATAATGGGACTGAGAACTTACCTTAGATTTTTCATTTTTTATTCTGTGAGCTTCATCGATGACTAAGTATCGCCAGTGAAACTTTTTAAACACAGATTTTTCTTTAATTACCATCTCATAAGAAGTCACGCAAACATCCCACTCTCCTGGCATCATTTCATCACGAATAAAAGCTGCCTAATGCAAAATAAATTGTGTATATTAGATTATGTTGACAAGGGAATTACTGAAAAGAAACTGTCGGAAAAATATTAAGAGCTATATGGAACATCATAGACCACTCTGTCTCATCCATTTGAGAGATAGGAAAATCTCAGGAAAAGGCTCAAAGATAACTTTGTGGCCAATGGTCTAGCTGTGTTGAGAATATACTTATCAACAAAACAAAATCTCACCTTACATGAACTAGAAGAACACTTCATGTCATGAGAGGCCCAAAAGAACATGGGATGACATAGGATCTTAGTGTCACAAAGATCCAAGCACTATCATAGTCTCATTTAACAAGCATATAATATTTAACACATAGTGACATTTCCTGCCTTTGGAGACATCTTATATTTTCCTTCATTTGCCAACAGATAATAATTATGTATTTTGGTAAGGAGTCCCAGAAGCTCCTTAATATTTTTGTGAGGTTCTTAATGTTATTATAAGGCTATGGATGTGGCTTCTTCTCTGTGTAGTAAAGGAAGCTATTAAAAACAGAGATATGCTGGTGAGATCACCCAGTGGTAAAGAGCACTGACTGCTCTTCCGGAGGTCCTGAGTTCAATTCCCAGCAACCACATGGTGGCTCACAACCATCTGTAATGGGATCAAATGCCCTCTTCTGGGGTATCTGAAGACAGCAACAGTATGCTCACATTAAATAAATAAATCTCATTTTTAAAAAGAGACATAATATTTACAACTACTTTTTAATCTTCACAGGCAGTAGCCAACATGGTAGCCAACTTGACTGAAAACATCTGTAGCTGGTATGAATTTCATTCCAGATATTATGGGCCAAAGTAAAACCACAAAATTTTAAAGGAAGCAGAAAAATTTGTATAAAAAGGAACTACTTGGTATTATAATTTCAGAGTTATGGCAAATAAACAAAACCAATGGGTTGTTACAAAGCCTCTACTTTATAATTCACAAACATGCACCAAATGCATTGTTGATTCATTCAACAATATTTATAAGTATCCGGTATGTATTAAAGGATTTCCTAGACTGACACAGTGGACAGAAAAATACCTCTGTAGCCACCTTAGTTATATGCTGAGAAATTGTCACATTTAAAAGGCAATTAAAATTGTAGAGGACTGTTACAGTGGTGGGAAGGATTGGGTACCAGATCTCATTGACCCCTAGTACCACCTTATCCTTGTTTCACTCATTGAAAGGTTCAGCATCATGCTTCCTTGAGAACTTCATGGAATTGAGACTTGTTTTATATTTAATTTAACTCTCTTTTAGAATTTTGAAACTATTGACAAGATTTAGGGTTAAGTATCTTGATAAAATATTGAAGACCACATGACCCAAAGGCTCTTAAAATTGTACACATTGAAACTAATTCATTACACAAACAGTAATTATATGGGAAATTAAACCATATCTGTTTCCGTGTCCACTGGATATGGATTTCTCTGTGATAGATAAAGAAAAACAATACTGCAAGAAATTGCAAGATGACTTTATTCCAACTAGGATCAAGAGAATCTCTTTTTATAGAGACAGGATCAAGAATATCTCTAATGTCACAACTAAAATGTCTTTTATAGTATCGAATTTTTCATTAATAAATACTAGCCTCCTAAAATATTTACTAAAAGCCAGAAAAAATGGGAGGATAAACATATCTACCCCAAATGATACCAAAGTCAAATGGGTTTGCCAATGATCATCTTGAATTTTAGATACATCAACATCAATCTCTAAGAAGTGAATATTAAATAGTAGCAATGACCAGAACAGAATTTTAAGTGACCAATTTGCTATGGAAAAATAGTAGCCTTCAGGAGGAATCAACCTTATGATTCTAAATTTATGAACTCAGTATTTCAATACTTAAATTATTTATAAGTTAAATTTAAATAAATTTAAGTAATTTTTCTTCAAGCAAAAGGATAATGATAAAATTACATAATTCATTATGGGACTATTCCACTGAGAGTATCTCTTGATAATTCATCTATCTAAATATGTAAAATAATACAAACTTTTATTTTAAACTCTGTTCTCTGGGGGCAAAATAAAGACAATTTTCAATAATACTCTTTCTAAGCAAATTATTTTTGTGATTTTTGCATAATTTATTACTTTTTGATTGACTCTACAATCCTAAAATAATTATAGCCTACTAACTGGACAAATAGTTAATATAAATACCTCTTCCTCCATGGCCAAAATCCAAGTTTCTAGTATTATCTGCGAATATATACAGGCATGTTACAAGCCTTGCATATACAAAATGGTGAGGCTCTTTGCAGTCACAGAAGATTTCTATGTATGGACAAGTGTGTGAAGATTTCTATGTATGGACAAGTGTGTGAAGATTTCTATGTATGGACAAGTGTGTGAAGATTTCTATGTATGGACAAGTGTGTGAAGCCAAAACTTTAAATAGCAAAACTTAAGTCATTCCGATTTCCACATTTCTGTCTCCTAAGTACACAAATGATAAAGTGACTAACAGTACATACTAAAAAGTAAACACGCCGGGTGTGGTAGTACATGCCTTTAATCCCAGCAATTGGGAGGCAGAGGCAGGCGAATTTCTGAGTTCGAGGCCAGCCTGGTCTACAAAGTGAGTTCCAGGACAGCCAGGGCTACACAGAAACCCTGTCTCGAAAAAAAAAAAAAAAAAACCCAAACAAACAAAAAAAGTAAACAGAATTCATAAATGTGGTAAGTAAATGAGTTAGTATATGGACAGTACAACAGAGCCTAGCTAGGAGTCAGTCCATCTGAAGGGTCATTTAGTGGTAGTAGTCATAGCTGATGTAAATGTGTTTAACAGGATCGTTATGCAACTGCAGTCTAGAAATAATATTCTTGACCGTCTTTTTAAAAGTAGTTTCTCACTTACTCTCACATCTTTGTCTCCAACGAAACAAATAACACGGAGAGATGGAACCCATCGTTTAAATTCATTCATCCAGTTATGTAAAGTAGACTTGGGAACTAAAACCATGTGGGGTCCAGGAATGTTTCTGTAGTGCTTCAGGTAACCAAGCAAGGCAATGGTTTGTAAAGTCTTCCCAAGACCCTGTATTTATCATCACAAGGGGGGAAAAACATGTAAATACGCTTTTTTAATGAAACACTTTTTTAGAAACAACATTACAAAAAAGTTCTTGCCAATTATCTCACATTAGTGATTAGGTTTCCAGCAATGAAAAGGAAGAGGGACTTTTTAAAAAGAAGAAAAACACAAAACCATTTCAATTCATTATTTGTTGTGAGAGGAGAAGAAAAGAACCAAAAACCTGCAGCCAAGATATTGCTTAATAAATCACTTTTCCATTTAGGGAATGCTGATTCTGTTGAGGAACAAGCAAAATGATCTGTAATCTTTTCTAGTAGATACAAACCTAGGAATTTGGGGGTGCATGTTTCACAAAAATAGACGTCTTTCTAGAGCCTTTTGAGATAGTGACCTTTCTTTCCTATTGTTCTGATCATGGTTCCAGCCCAGGCATTAAATATTCACACTATGCCTTTCAAGAGGCTCATAGCTGTCTATTGATACCCCACACTCTTAAAGACCTTAGGAATCAGAAAGTCACAGAGCACAGCAGTGTGAAGAGACCTTAGAGACCACTAGCTCAGTGTGCTTTTTTTAAAGTAGTATATCAAACACCCATGAGCCTGGCACCTAGCCAGCGGGAACGGGAACTATGCAGTATGCTGTTCAGCCTTTAAAAATAAGAGTCAGCACTTTAAAATAAGAGTTAGGGTGTGGCTCAGTGGGGAGCACATGTTTAGTATGAAGCCCTGGGTTTGATCCCAGCCTCCAGAGTAAAAGTAAACACTAAATAATTAAGCAGCTTTTGCTTAATCTCTAAGCAGAGCACAAAACTTCACTCCATGAATCTAGGCTAAGTGCCACTTTTATGGGCTACATCTTATCTGATAAGTCACTTAGGGTGGATTGTTGTGGACAAGATCCACCAAAACCTTAAAATGCTTAAGAAACTGATTCTACTTCCAGGAATTTTATGATTGCAACGTGAGAAGCACAGAGAAACTAGCAATAAAATTGTCATAGTAGCACTATTATACTGCACTGCTAGCAATCCAAATGGGCAATGTCAGGAGAGAAGTGGAAGGAATCAGTGGGGCCTCCTGAGGACTAGGCGATGGTAAAAGCTTACTTTGACAAAATGTTAGAGATATGAAAAATACATATGAATGTGAAAAGGTCACAATGCCAAATTACACATACCACATGATCTCAATTATACATCTAAAAACAAAACAAAACAAAAAACAAAACCAGTTGTTCCTGTCTGAAAGAACTGCAGGGACAAAAATGGAGAAGAGCCTGAGGAAAAGGACGTCCACTGACAGGCCCAAAGTGGGATCCAGCTCAAGGGGAGGTCCCAAGGCCTGACACTATTACTGAGGCTAAGGAAGGCTCACAAAAAGGGACTTATCATGACTGCCCTCCAAAAGACCCAACAAGCAGCTGAAAGAGTCAGATGCAGTTATTTGCACCCAACCAATGGACATAAGCAGCTGACCCCTGTGGTTAAATTAGGAAAGCCTGGAAGAAGCTGAGGAGAAGGGCAATCCTGTAGGAGGACCAGCAGCCTCAATCTGGACCCCCGAGATCTCTCAGATACTGGAACACCAACCAAGCAGCATACACCAGCTGATATGAGGCCCCCAACACATATATAGCAGAGGACTCAGTCGGAGAAGATGCACCTAACCCTCAAGAGACTGGAGACCCCAAGGAGTGGGGAGGTCTGGTAAGGGAGTGGAGACTCAGAGAGGAGGTGTGGTATGTGGAACAGTCAGAGGGTGGACAAGGAAGGGGGATAAAATCTGGACTGTAAAAAAAGATTAAATAAAATTTTTTAAAGATTAAAAAAGAGAAAAATGTCAAAGAAACATAGCAAAATGTCAACTGTAGTTATTTCTCAATGGCAGAATTGCTATTAATTACTATTACTTAATTTCTTTTTTTTTCTAAATTACATATATTCTCTAAAATGCCTTCCTCTCTTTTAGTACTTAAAACAAGTTAAACATGATGGCATACATATGCAATCTCAGCTTAAGGGGAGGCTGAAGCAAGAGAATGACAAGTTTAAAACTTGAGCAACATACTGGGACCTTATCTCAAGACAAAACATATAAAAGGGACTGGTGTGTAGCCTGGTAATCAAGCACTCGCCTAGCACACACAAGGCCTTAGTTTTAAGCTCCAGTTCTGGAAAGGAAAAGGAAAGGAAAGGGGGAAAGATACTAAAAGATAAGATAGAACTAAAACTTATACGGCATCAGCAGATTCTTGAAGGATCTTTAGATCATTTGTCTTAGACAAGAAGTTCTTGGGGTAAATAATCCTTGTCCTTCTCTTGACAGATAAACCAAGGCCCTCCTACTATGAGCAGAAAATTGCCCTCAACAAAATAATGAGAGTATAAGGGGCTACAAATCCTAGCTTTCAAAAAAAAATGCTCAGCCATATACCAAACAGCTGCTCAGCCATAGATGAGTGTCTATGGAATAGACTATACTAGATGTCATAATATGTATTTCATGGCTTGGCCTTCTGGATAATAGTAATTGAAAATATGCCTCCCAAGTCTCATAGATATTATATTATTGGATTAAATAGATATATAAGTCCCTCTATCCTCTCTTAAGTCAAATTTTAGGAATTTTATCTTAATATACAACTCTGGGCCTTATACAATCCCCTCATGTACTCAATTAGCATCTTATATGACCTTAGTTTTTCTTCAGTTATTTTACAAGCCCATGATTCATTAGCTTATCAAAAGACTGAGACTTGGCACTCTATTGTTATGGAAGCTCAACGCTGAAGCTGAACATTGTGTCTATGCCTATAATCTGAACACTCAGAAGGCTAAGGCAAGAGGATTGAAACCCAGTAGTCTGTGGACATATAATAATGGCAAGTTACAGAACAACTGGGTCTACATTCATTTATGTATGAATTTGTTCATTTATTTACTTATTGTTTGGTTTATATAACCCACTTCATTCCCAAGAAGATGCCAGTTTGCCCGTTATAAAAACATGGGACAAAAATTAATGGTAAAACAGAAATGAAAACTTATCAGGGAAAATTAGACTAGAAGATAAAGCATAAGAAAAGAGAAAAGAAAAAGAAGAGAAGAGAAGAAAAGAAAAGAGAGGAGAGGAGAGGAGAGGAGAGGAGAGGAGAGCCATCAAGGGCAGACTTAGAGGATGAAGAGATGCTCCCTTTTGCCATTGTACTTTTCTCTGGGCTTCTTGGAAGCCAAAGTTCAAACAAAAACGAGAGCAAAGTGAGGTATTGTACCACTTCAGGAAATCTCCATACGATCTTTGAGCCATGCAAAAGGTTATATTCTACAGGTTATTTGAACAGTTGTAGGCGACAAACATTCTTTTGCAGGCTGGAGACATAGTTCAGAGGTTAAGAGCACTTGTTACTCTCACGGAGGACCTGGGTTCAATTAGTGGCACTCATGCGGTGACTCACAACCACCCATAAATCCAGATCCAGGGGATCCTATGCACTCTTCTCTCCTCCCCGGGCACTGCAAACACATGGCACTCATATAGGCAGGCAAGCCTATATGAGTGCCACACATAAAGTAAAATATATAAACCTTAGAAAGTACATTATTTTGCCACTAAATAAAGCTTTTTGGGCATCGGGCTTGAGGAAAATTCAACACATGTAGTTCAAATTTACATGAAAAACTTGTAGTAACTCAGGACATCCTTTGAATACCAGTGCCTTACCATTTCATCAGCTAAAATACCATTGACTCCATTTTCATACAAAGAAATCAACCAGTTTAGTCCTCGGATCTGATAATCTCTCAGCGGTCCTCCTTTCACATCTGAAAACAAAACAAAACAAAAAAAAAAAACGAAGAACCTCTCAGACTTTTATTAGTATACTAAAGGAAATTTGGTTTTCTCCCACTGAACTGCAAAGGCAAACCATGAGTGTGATGAAGTACTCACAGGAAGGGGAGACCTCGAATCTGACACACACATTCGATGTTTTCCTACTCTCTGAGAGAAGCTCCTCATCCTCTTCTTGTTCTGTACGCCTGTGGCGATAGCTAGGTGAAAAGACAAACCCAAGAGATTTCACAGTCACAGCCAAGGCTGAGACACCAAGTCTTTATTTAAAAAGGAATGTGATATCTAGTGTCTGGCATAGAATGTGGTAGAAGCAGTCTACATGGTTTTTTTGTTTGTTTGGTTGGTTGGTTGGGTTTTTTTGTTTGTTTGTTTGGTCGGTTGGTTTTTTAACTAATTAAGTTCTGGTAAGGAAAAATCAATAACAAAGATCATTATCTCCAAAACATATTTACATTGTCAATAACCATGTTATTCATAGAAAGTTATACTGAGCAAATGGAATGGCGAAGGGGGAGAGAAAAAGGGAAAGGGAAGAAAGTGGAAAGAAGACTGCATACTCTCCAACGGAAATCAAGCTCTGCTTGTCATCTTTCTTTACTCGAGGACGAGCCAGTTTCATGTTGAGAGGAGATGTTGGAGACTTCTGTGCTGAAGGCTGAATGAAATGTGCAAAAAGTTCCGTCTGCTTCAGTAAAAACTCAAATCTCTTTGCGCGGTCTGCTTTCTAATTTACAAAGGAGAGGGAAAGGGAAAGAGTTGCTTTTTATGTTCATTCAAAGTTAGTTATTAAACATTTATATTCTGCTTCATTATGCAACATCCTTGGCACTTTTAACATATTAATCTACTGAATTCCCTTTGAAATCCATGAGGTGATCGCTCTGGTCATACCCATTTTACAGATGATAAATTGGAGATACAGGAACATTTCCAAGCTTCCCCAGATTGTAAGTAATCAAATTTTAAAATGCTATGTCAAGTAGTTTGAACAGAAGAAAAATGACCTGACAGATTTAGTAAATGCTCCCAAAAGAAGTATACCCTTGGGATTGGAAGTATAGCGCAGTATTTCCAAGGCCGACAGTTCAATTCTCAGTGCCCAATATGACAGAAAGATCCGAAAGTCAAAATTAGAAAATTAATTCTCTTTCTAAAACATGATCTTTCTTTTTCTCTAACTAAAAAATTGCATCAATTATGTATGTTCTAAAGATAGAAACACATATATATTGGAACCAGGCATGGTGGTACACAACTTTAATCCTAGCATTGCTCTGCAGAGGCAGAAAAATCTCTACGAGTTCAAAGCCAACCTGGTTCACAGAGCAAGTTACAGTACAGCTAGGACTACAAAGAGAGACCTTATCTCAAAAATAATTATAAATGAATGAATAAAATACATATGTTATAATCCATACATACTACAAAGTTTGCAAATTACCAAGCTGCATTTAGAAATAACTGAAATCTAGGCAAAGACTACCAGCTGCTCTCAAAAATATTTTCAATGTCATGGTACAATAATGTAATAACACTTCTTTGAATTACATCAATCTGAAAATTTATATTTTATGCTATTAGTATGTAAGATTTCTACACGAAGAAACAGAACTTAGAGAAAAATATATTCACACATATATGTGAAGTAGTTCATATATATATATATTAAGTATTTCCAACACTTAATGCTGATGTGTAGTCATAATTTCAATAAGTACCTAAGCATTACATATAATCTACACCATCAAAATAAATAGGTTGTTTTATTTTATTTTTATTCTTAGATGCCTATTTGTTTTCTAATAAAAGGAAAAAAGGTGTGGATTTAGATGGGAGGCGAGGTAGGGAGAATCTGAGGTATTAGAGGAAGGAAAAACATAATCAGAATATAGTAAAATAACTATTTTCTATATAAGAAAAATAGAAAAATAAAAATAAACTGGTTCACAACAAAACGTTAAAAGATCAAGAGTTTACTTCATCCTAAACAAAGGAAGAAATAAAGATATTTTTTTCCTTTTACTTAATAGTCACTCTCTGACTATTCAGCAAAGAATACTTGATTACCGGTGAAAAATTAATAACACCAGAAACTTACAGACTTCATTAGCATAGATACAAGACTTAGAAAAGTACATGCAGATCACACGCTGGAAGGAGGCCAAAGCTTCCCCAATTCATGTTATCCTCTCTGGAATGTTGTTCTTAGAATTGTTAAAACATTAACTGTCTCCTTAGATGTGGTCTTAAACATTAAGGCACAGACTCCTGTAAAAATAGCTATCAGCAACTAAAACACATATTTCCTCTCTATTTAGTTTCAAAACTGCAAAAGTAGTCCTTCTGGGGGTGGGGAATCAGTTTCAACTAGCTATTTGGTCCTTGGTGTCTGAAAATTAAACAAGTCACAAAAGCAATATATGGGGCTCAACTAAGATTACACTAGTTAACTATGTAATACATAGTATGTAATGCATTGGGTTAATAAGTCTGAATATGCCTCTAATGTTGTATTACCATACTATATATTTCGGTAATGAATAGCATTTGCTTATATATAATTTAAAAAGGAAAAGTGCTGATCTGGTATTGTGACTGCATTTCCCTCAGGGTACAATGCCACACTGATACTGCCATCCACCGATCCCTTCACCACTGAGTACACAAAATGTCTTTGCCTTACAGCACCTTAGTATTGGATAAAGAACATCAAGAAAAAGTGAGACATGAGTTCTCATCCCAACTATTCCACATAGTTTCTGATATCTTTAATTTTCTCCTTTGAAAATGAGATTATTTTATTCAATAAAATGTAATGGTTGGCTGGGGAGAAGGTTCCATGAGTAAAGTGCTTGTCACAAAGGTATAACACCCTGAGTTCAAATCCCTAACACCCACATAAAAAGCTAGGTATAGTGGCATACACCTGTATTCCCAGCATCAACAAAGGAAATGCATGGATCTCTAGACTTCAGTGGCCATCTAGCCTTATCAAATCTGTAAACTCTTAGTTAAGTCAGTGAAAAAAAAAATTAGTTAAGGTGAAGTGTAATTAAGAAGGACCTTATCCAGCCGGGCAGTGGTGGCGCACGCCTGTAATCCCAGCACTCGGGAGGCAGAGGCAGGCGGATTTCTGAGTTCGAGGCCAGCCTGGTCTACAGAGTGAGGTCCAGGACAGCCAGGGCTACACAGAGAAACCCTGTCTCAGAAAAAAAAAAAAAAGGACCTTATCCAAACCCTTCCTCAAGATAAGTCAGAGGGATCCAAGATCAAAAACTAAGGTGAGCAGTGACTGAGAAATATACCTGACAGGCATTTCTGGCCTACACACACACATACACACACATACACACACGCACACATGCACTCACACATATAGGCATGCACAGACACACACATGCACAGAGAAAATGGTTGCGACAATTTAATAAGTAAATTGCATTTGTACTCTGAGATCGAATTATGCATCATAAACAGACAAGTCTTTTCATCTCTGATATTTCTGTAAAAGTTATCAAAAAGCTGTGTATGGTAGGGTACATCAATAATCACAGAAATTAGAACTATTTCACAAACAAACAAACAAACGAAGAGAAACATGCTGTTTACCACCTTACCAAGGGCATATTTACCATTTTCTCTTCATATTCTGGATCCATTTCCTTTTCAGATTTGGAAGCTTTAGCAGCAAGTTTGAGTTGAAATGGAGAAGTGATTTTCTAGAATTTCAAAGGAAATAAATATCAGCCAGTTGGAAAGCAAGGTCTTTAAGCTGGTAGATATTCTCCCTTGAAGGAAGACAAAAATAATTAAATAACTTGATAAATAAATCACTGAGGGACACACATTGTAGCAACGATGAAAGTTATGAAGCAAGTCTTATGATTAATCCAGTTCTGTGTACCTGAGATCCAATTAAAAAAAAACTAAAATATCAGAGAGATGGCATTAATTAGAATAAAAACCAAAAATAAAACACTGGGCCTTTACATCTATTTTTTTTAATTAAAGCAAAAGAAATGTATAACCATAATATAAGAGACTTAGAAATCCGGAACAGGCTAATGTTCAACCACAAACCAAAGAATTCAAGAAATGTAAATGATAACTCTCCCAAACAGTTCTTTATGTACTGGAAACAAGCCAGGCTTTCAAAATAAAAGACTCTGGCTTCTGTTCCTGAAATGACACTTTTAAAATTTGTTTTCCTAGACTAATTAAAGCATGTATATTTTTATACAGTGCAACACGATCTCATACTCTTAAAATAACCCAATAGTACAGCTTCAAACTGGTCACTTTATTTCCTCTGTAAAGAAAACAATTCTGCATATTCGTGTTACAAGAATATTTTATAGGAGGGATTCATCAGAGCTATCCTCTATTAACTGTTGATACTTTTAAAGTTGTAATTTAGTGAACACTAGCATCAATTAGTAACTTGAAAAGTCTAAAACAACCTAGAAGTTCAGGGTTAATATCCTATGTATCCTATGTATGTTAATATCCTATGTATTTTTACATTTTGTAAAAAAAAAAAAAAAAACAAACCTATTGATTTAAATATCAGGACAGACAGAGTAAATAGCCTTCTCTAGGAGAAATCAAAAGATAACGTAACAAAAGCAAGAACCTATCCATCCAGATCAATACCAAGAATATTTGAGTTTAAACACACACTTTTCAGAAATTAAAGGAAAAACAAAAGAAGTGAGTTCACATTCGTCACAACTTTTGTCAACGTGCTGTTAAAATCTTACAGAATAATTCAGCATCGGAATAGGGCCTTAAGCAAGAAAAAGAATGCTTCCAATAATTAATGACTGTCTTCCAACATTTGTTAGACGTTTTATTTTGACGAAATTCAAACAAAAATTATGGACCTTGACCTTGGTCAGAGCCCTACTTTGGAGCACTAATCACATACCAACCATTATGATTTACAGCGTCTCATGTGTTATGATCAACTTCATGAGATGACTTAAATGTAATTCTTGGTGTATTGGAATAGAAACTGAGAAAGACACTTTCAAGACCATACTTTCCACATGTCACATATGCTGTGAATCGTGGTACATGCCTTTAATATCAGCACTTGGGAAACAGAGGCAAGTAGATCTATGTGAATTAGAGGACAGCCTGGTCTGCATAGAGAGTTCCAGAACAGCAAAAGCTATGTAGAGAAACCCTGTCTTAAGCAAATGTAAAATGCCACATATAGTACAAGTCTCATTTTCAAAGCAACTGACTCTTAGATATCAAAATTAACATCTTTATCTTAAAAGATCAATGAGGTGGAGTTTTCAAGTTTTAAAATAGTAACAGTTACTTCACCTTTGTGTGTGTGTGTGTGTGTGTGTGTGTGTGTGTGTGTGTGTGTGTGTGTGTGTGTGGTGTGAGGAAAACTTCACTTTCAGAGAATTACATCTCAGGAAAATATGTATTCATTACTTCTGTGCTTAAAAATCTAATCACACACTAATTGAATCCCTCATCTTGAGGAGTACTATTAAAAGCAATAGGTAACCACTTCATTGACACGACTCTCCACAACAAATTCCTTAATTTTTTCAAAAACCTACCTTTTCAACCTTCTTATTTCTATTTGAGTATGTGTCCCAAAATAAATTTCTCATACAAGAAAAGATAAAGGGTAAATAAGATTTGGCTAATGGAATACTTGTAGATTTTACCATCTTGCAGTCTTTAATATATTTTTTGACCATTTCATAAATGTGTATAATACATTTGGTCATTTTCACACCTCTTCTCCTTATCCCCTCCAACTTCTGGTGAACTCTTCTTTGTCCCAGTTAATGCACCCCTATGTTCCTGCCTTTTTTTTTATGTGTAGATCATATAGTATTGATTCCAAGAGAATGTAGCACAAGCTTACCAAAAACGTTTGCCTTAAAGACCATGACTTTGGTGTTTTAACTCCTGCAAAATACTATCTATTTCTACATTCCTAAGTAATCCAACTGTCACTTAGCCAAGTAAGTTCAAGAACTGGAAGGTAAGAAGAAAATACCCCTGTGTGGGCTAACCATCACAATCAGTTCACTGATAGCTCATCTACTTGATTCAGCATGAAAGCACTCTTCATTCAAAAGTGTATTTACACTTATTTCTATCCAGTTCTACCGCATTTGATAATCTAACTTTGCATGCCCCAAGAAATGAAAGCAGTAGCAAACAACATAGTAAAGACCACCAAAAAAAGGTTTATCATGGACACCAGGAATAGATGGCAGAACTCCAAAACTAAAATGCTTCTTCTTGTATAGTAGCATCCTTTATCCTTGGGGTTGGGCTTCACTGGTATTTTCATGATTTTATGGTAGATAAATTTCTTCTGATGAAAGTAGATGAGGTCTTTAAAAGTTGTAAGTGAATAGCTGGCTAGCGAGGAGACAGAAAGAATTATTAGAAACAAATAATTAGAAGTTATTATTACTAAAAAAAAAGAGTCTGAGAAATGGTTATTTAGTTGAGGGAAATCAGCATGCTTAATGTCAACTGGCTTTGTAACATTGTCAAAGTACACTAACCTAAGGTTATAGACAGGATAAATGTGAACTCCTTACAGATTCAGGTAGTACAAAATATACTTAATATTTTAAAGGATTCATTATGTGCATTTCTATGTATCTGTGTGGGTGTACGCACATGTGGGTGTGATGACCCCATGTACAGTGTGGAGGGACAGAAGAGAGCACCAGGTATCTTCTATCATTTCCACTTATTCCTTGAGTCAGAGTCTGTCCCTCAACCAAGAACTGCCTTTTCTTCACTAGGCTTGCAGCAACCAAGCCCCAGAAATTGCCCTATCCTATCTCTGTCACTCTCAAAGATGAGGTCTTCAGATGTGTGCTGCTGCGTTATGTGGTTGGTAGAATCCAAACTCTACTTTTCATGATTATATATCAAGAGCTCTTAACCTTTTCTCCCATCCCATCCCAAACTTAGCTTTTAAGGACAATTAAAAATTAAATTAAAAAAAAAAAAAGATTGACCAAAATAAGAATGTTTAGAGATCCAGGAAATGCAGCTTCTATTCTGAGCGGATAAATGAAGTTCCTTCATAATAGCATACAGAGTTCATGAACATACAGCAATACACTCCATGCTTATTACATGTATTTTTATTGATCTTTTCAAAATGGAAATCCAAAAACTTATACAATTTCAAAATTCAACATTGAGTCCCATGTGAAGAAGAAGAAATAATTAACACTTATATTTGCCTAGTCCAGAGAATAAAAGACACTAGATGCATTTTAAATTTCTTAACCAAATACTTGGTATCTGGCCCAGCTTTAATGATCTGTGCCGTCTTAATGATCTAAGTACCACACACATCTTACACCCAGTGTTTCCCATGATTTTCACTTAGCACTTTCTGTTTAATCAACTTAACTAACTAATGGATTTAGCATCATTCTTCTAATTCAAGGCAAAATGTGTTAATTTCCCCCAAAAAGCTATTCATTTAGTCATATGCCATTGTATAATGATTTATACAAAGTCACTTGAGATTCTTAAAGCATAATTTCAATTACCCACCATTTTTAAATCATCGTGTATATTGTTAAATGGGGGGAAATCCACCTATAAACGATCTGTTCTGCAATTTTATTATATATCAAAACTTCTTATGTTCCACCCTATTCTTTAACATCGATTTTTCAAAGCATTGTATAATTTTACTTGTATATTCATGGGAGATAATACCTACTTCCTGGATTTGTCTGTAATAGGTGTGACAGTGGTCTTCTCTCCTGTGTTCATCCTACAGAGTAGGACTTTACAACGTTTAAAATAAACGTGTCCAGGAGTGAATGGTTCCCCACTAGGCAAGGGAAGCAAAAGGCTGGAAGGCCAAAGGCCAGATAAGGGGAATCATCTGGGTGTCCCAGAGTGAAACACTATACCATCAGGGGCGGGGCAGGAGAGGGAGAGGGTGCAAAGGTTGGACATTTTCCTAAGACAGCATGGTTCCTCAGTGTGAGGGTTGTAAGATAAAGCGCAGAGAGGATGTTTTCTTGACATAACACCCCCTCCTCACCATGAGGCAAGGATCAAAGGAACATGAGAGATTATTATTTTTTTTTATTTCTGTAATCCCAAAGACAGACACTGCCAATCACAGCAAGCATTATCTTCCAACCATTCTCCCTCTTCCCCCTCCTGCCCGCCGCCACCACCACCACCAGTAGCACCTTGAAATTTAAATTACAAAAATAAGCCCGAGCCAAATCCCCATCAGCCTGATGGTGGGACTGAAGGGCCCAGATTTCCCAGGCAGAGGCCGACGGGAAGAGGGGGGTAGAAGAGCGAGCAACGAGAGAGAGAGAGAGAGAGAGAGAGAGAGAGAGAGAGAGAGAGAGAGAGAGAGAGAGAGGCGGAGGCATTTTCCTGCACAGTCCCATCCCCCACAAGGTTCCCCCAGTTCCGGGAAGGTAGAGGGAGGCCCGAGTCTAGGAGAGACTCGGGGCTCAGGATCGGGATACCCCGCTACCCGGCCGCGCCCCCGCCCTGCCCCGCCCCCGCTCAGCAGGCGGCCAGCAGGAAAGGGGGAGGGGAGGGAATGCTAGATGGTTCTGCCGCCCCGCTGCCCCCATCCCTGCAGTGATTTTGGTACCTGTCGGCGCCAAAAGGTCAGGGTTTGGGCCCCTGTGAGGGGCCAGGCACGGGATGTGTCCAGCACACACAGAGCGCGCGCACACACCCCTTTCCTATTTACCTCCTTCTTCTCGCCCTTCTCAGTGGCCGTGGTGCCTTCGGTGGCGGCAGCAGCCGCTCCCTCCTCTTTAAAGGTGGACGGCCCGGGCTGCTCATCCTCTACAACCACGACTGTGGCTCTGGCATCCGAAACTGCCACGGTGGCTGCCTCTGTGGCCGTGTCCGGCTCCATGGCGTTGGAGCGGGAAAGACGAGGTGGGACGAGGAAGGGGAGAAGGGAGGTTCCTGTGCGACAGCGGTGGCTGCGCTGGAAAGAGCTTGCTAGAGCAGGGGTGGAGAATACTAGCTTCCAACCCCTTCGCTCGCCCCCCACCTTCTTTAAATAACCCTCAACCCTGCCCCACTTCCGTCCACCCACCCTACGTCATGGCCTCCCCCCATCGCCCTCCCCTCCGCCCCCCCTCACCAATCGCGAGACTCCCCCTCCCCATCCAGAGCCCAGGCTGGTCCCACAGGACCAACTGTTGCCTGACTGTGGGGTGCACTCGGGGGTGGAGAACGAAACCCACAGCTCGTGGCCCCTTAAATTTTCTACTTCTCCATATGCCCCCAACAGTGAGCCTGAGTTCCCCTGACAGATGTGTGCAGAAGAAATTCTCTTTCCCTTCAATCTGTTCTACCTATTCTGCACCTCTGTACCTTGGGGCGCTCTCCCCTTCTTGCACAAAGAACTCCTCTGCTTATGAGTGCTATTGGTCTTTCTCTGCATAGTGTTTCCTTGGAAAGCCCACAGTCCCTCTAAGGACTGCCCTTTCCCGGGTTTCTGAAAGGATTAGATTGGTGGTTAACAGTCACCTTCGGAGACTCTGCTGAAAGAGAACTTGAATCACTTGATGTTAAATATTCTGGTAGAAGGTGAAACTTGACTCACATTTTATGAGTAAGTGTTCTGCTTTTCTTTCTGGTTTTCTCAAATGGCCAATATGCAGGAGTCCCTCTTTTGACAGCACCCCTGAATTTTAAAACTCAAGGGGGACAATGTCTAAGTCTTCCACAAAACCTAGGGCAACTTGTGATAGGTTACCTAATATGGATCATTGAATTGAACGGCTATGGTTTTTTTTTTCATTTCTGTTCTGTTCACATCTTTCTATTAATCAATGATCACTGAATGTATTTTGTAAACAGTGCAAGTATGGATAAACAAGTCTATTAACTGTTGCTTCTTTGTCTCCTCATCATTTATCAACAATAGAAAGACTGATATCTTAGCCTTTAAAGTTCTGTCATTAGAGATAACAGACAATATAACATGTAAGAAACAGTATAACAAAACAATCACAAAGCATACTGTTTCCAAAATGAAGCAAATACTTTCCAGAGTAGCTGTGGTTTGGTTAACTTCCATCAACACACCTTCCTAAACAACCCATCTAAAATAAGGTGTGACTTGTGCAAATAGTACCATAGCAGTCAGATGAACCCAAATATTATCTATTACTGGGTCATCCATACCTTAGTGTAGTGAATGGCTGAGAGATTCTGTCTCTAAACTAGTTTCTCCTTCTCTCTCTCTCTCTCTCTCTCTCTCTCTCTCCCTCTCTCTCCCTCTCTCTCTCTCTCTCTCTTCCTTCTCCCCCTACCCTTCCTCCTCTCTTTCCCCTCTCTTTTTTTCCCTACTTCTTTCCCTCTCTTCCATTTCTTTCTTTGAAGGTAGGGTCTTGCCCTATAAGCCAAGGTGACCTTTACTTTGCAGCATCTCTGCTTCTGCTTTTCAAGCTCTAGGATTACAGGCATATGCAACCATCCTTCATTCATGGTCAAATTTTAAACACAGAGAAAGAGGCAAGGATTGTGCCAAAGGGAGAGAAGAACTTGATGATAATATCTGCTCATTTTACCTTCATTATTTGTGGATCCCTCCACCCCAGTCCACCGTTCATGTTTCTTTACTGAAGTACAATCATTGGGTGCCTTAGTACAAGAAGAGCTGGTATTCTTGAAGCATCAGATTCCATGAAAAAGAGGTGGAGGAGGAGGGAATTAAGTCAAATAACTCACCATTTGAATATGAATTTTCTATTATATATGAAAATATATTAAGTAGTACAAATTCTTACCCCTCCCCCCACTGCTTGTACAATCTCCTCAATCATTAAGGTCCTTTGCTAAACAAGTTACAGGAGACCTGAAGGGACACAGTAAAATACACATACCTACCAAACAGAGGAAATAGAAGGATTTTTTTTTCTGTTTTTTATCCAAACTTCAACTGAGAGAAAATAGAATTCCCTTTTTTATCACCTGCAGCTTGTAGAAAAGGTATAAAAGCACAAGAAATATTTGTTACCTGTTGCTGTGTTCCTGCTAACAAAGTACTATGTGACACTCATTGCTACTGTACCTGTTTATGGTATACCATGAATTAAATGCACTTTCATCAGGAAAACTTTTTCTGTGTGAACATGTGTTCCACATTTCAAGAGAAGAATGTGGGAATTGATTTGGGTGGGAATAGAACATATTTGTACTTTGGCAATTTCCCCACATATATATTACGTGATTCTTCCTTTTTGAGACAGTGCTGAAAGTGCATTCAAGTATACACATTTGGCTGTAAAGGTTGATGCTTAGTCAATAGACTTTGCCACAGGATTCATGTAAATATTAGCCTTTGGCTTAGAGCAACAGCTGCTATGTACCCTCCTATTGTGAATCTGCCTAGAATTCATAATTTGTAGACTTTGTTCAAGTCAGCTTGCTTATGATTCTCAACACCCTGGTCTAGCTGCGGCTGCTCTACCCTAATATGAACTTGTGTTTTGAAATGGTCTTTAGCTTCACAATTCCATTGGGGTTGGAGAACAAGGCAAGTGATTATAAGAACAAGAGCCATGTGAATGTAGGAATCTCAAATTTAATCTTGCCTCCAATACTAGATGCCTATTTTAACGAATATGAACATCATAGAAGTTACACAATTCAGTAACTACCAGAATGCACTCATTATTTCACAAAATTCATGAAGGCCACTTCAAGGACTTGGTGTTCCTTCTCTTAGCCTATATCTGAAATTTCTCGTGGGAACCACATGATGGCTTCAAACCACATTATTATCTTTCAAGGCTAGAACACAGGGTTCCGGTCAAAGTATCTTTGTTGCTGCTATGATACCAGTCTGACTGAGCCAACAATCTTTCTCATTTTTTTTCTTTTGTTCTATTTTAAATTATGGTAGTGGTGATTTTTAAAGCCGTATGTTCTTGGTACTGATGGTGTTAAGAAAAAACTAATGGTCATATTTAACAGACATGTTTTATCCTCTTAATCCTGTAACACATAGTGTACTATATTCTTTCCTCATACTATTTACTTTTTAATCATTTGGCAATGTCATACATTGATTTAAATAATTGGAGCCCCTGCCTTATACCCCTCTTCTCGCTGGAACATGCCTTCTCAGCAAGTCACATTATACTTTTGCATCTTCCCTTTGTGTGTGACCCACTGAGTTGAGTTAGAGATTTTGCCCACACGTGGGTAAGAGGTTATTTTCTAAAGCAAGAGTGTGACTTATCAGTGGCTACCACTACCAAAGAAAATTACACTCCTTCCCTGACAACATTTAACAGCCTATACTCCCTCATGGAGAGATGGGACCTTGGTCTCACCTTTCATCCATGATGAAAAGATAATGGGCCCATTCTTGTGCTTGTCTTCTGCTTGTAGCCACAGCCTCAGTGCAATAGCTACATCACATACTGAAGACATCTTTCTGCTGCATGTCTCCACATCCTTTGTCTCTTCCAGCCTTTTCCTCCTCTTCTACAATGTTCCTTGACCCTTGGTATACTACATTCTTACTATCTGACATTTCTGATCCTCCCAATAATTTTGTCAGATAAAAATAAACACATTTGTTTTGCAGATGACAAAAATAGAAATTTAAGGAGGTTAAATTCTAAAGGCCCATAGCTAGTAAGTATTATAAGCCAGATTCAAATCCCAAAGTCATGCGACCTCTCATTCTTTCTTTCATTTCATCTTTATCAAGTTCCCTCTTCTTCATGGGGCTTCCTCCTTAATCATGGAAACTATGGAGAAATTGACTGAAAAGTATCTATAACCTATCTCCCTGGTGTTTCCAATAAATTATCCAAACAGTAATGATTCTCAGGACAGTTACTACTAAGAAGGGGAAACCCTAATGGAAACAACTTAGCTATTCAAGAAGAGATTAGAAAACAACTCTAAGGCACAGTCACAAATACAGTATTACACAAGCATTAAGAATGATTAGCTGGGGGCCAAAGAGATGGTTCACCAGTTAAAAACACTGCTGTTCTTCTAGAGGACACAGTTCAACTCGCAGCACCCATAGAGTGGTTCACAACCATCTGGCTCACAACTCCAGGTCTAAGAAATCTGGGCATATATCCAGAAGATGCCCCAACCGGTAAGAAGGACACATGCTCCACTATGTTCATAGCAGCCTTATTTATAATAGCCAGAAGCTGGAAAGAACCCAGGTGCCCCTCAACAGAGGAATGGATACAGAAAATGTGGTACATTTACACAATGGAGTACTACTCAGCTATTAAAAAGAATGAATTTATGAAATTCCTAGGCAAATGGATGGACCTGGAGGACATCATCCTGAGTGAGGTAACCCAATCACAAAGGAACTCGCACAATATGTACTCACTGATAAGTGGATATTAGCCCAGAAACTTAGGATACCCAAGATATAAGATACAATTTGCTAAACACATTAAACTCAAGAGAACGAAGACCAAAGTGTGGACACTTTGCCCCTTCTTAGAATAGGAAACGAAACACCCATGGAAGGAGTTACAGAGACAAAATTTGGAAGTGTGACGAAAGGATGGACCATCTAGTGATTGCCATATCCAGAGATCCATCCCATGATCAGCTTCCAAACGCTGACACCATTGCATACACTAGCAAGATTTTGCTGAAAGGACCCAGATATAGCTGTCTCTTGTGAGACTATGCCAGGGCCTAGCAAACACAGAAGTGGATGCTCACAGTCAGCTATTGAATGGACCACAGGGCCCCCAATGGAGGAACTAGAGAAAGCACCCAAGGAACTAAAGGGAACTGCAACCCTATAGGTGGAACAACAATATGAACTAAGCAGTACCCCAGAGCTCTTGTCTCTAGCTGAATATGTATCAAAAGATGGCCTAGTCGGCCATCACTGCAAAGAGAGGCCCATTGGACTTGCAAACCTTATATGCCCCAGTACAGGGGAACGCCAGGGCCAAAAAGGGGGATTGGGTGGGTAGGGGAGTGGGGGTGGGTATGGGGGACTTTTGGTATAGCATTGGAAATGTAAATGAGCTAAATACCTAATAAAAAATGGAAAAAAAAGAAATCTGATGCCCTCTCCTGGCCTCCTAGGGCACTGCATGCATACAGTGTACAGGCTTACATGTAGGCAAGACATAAAATAAAAATCTAGAAGAATTTTTAAAGAGTGATTATATAAATAGGTATTTATTGACACAGAAATATTCTCTTAATATAAAGTTAATGAAAGGGAAAGTCAAGAACATAATGTTCTCATTTTAGACAAAAAGGAAAGAAAGAATTTATGTGAATCGTGAAAATTCCTGCTCCAAATGTTACCAGTAGTCACAGCAATGTGGGAGGACTACGGGAGACATTTTTTTTCTTTTCTATTATGTCTAGTTGTCTGTGAGGAAGCTGCTTCTTTATGTAAGGAATAAAGAAAATGGTAAAGGGTGAAAATTAAAACATTGCTTAAAGCAAGAAGTGTGAACTAGTAGAGTGAGCCAAACACGGGAAAGGAAAACGTGAGTGTGGTAACATACACCACTAATCACAAGAGAGTGAAAAGTTCAAGGGATTAGGACCAGCCTGGGCTACAGAGTGAGAAAACAACACCATTTTATCCTAAAGAAACAATGTGGCTACAGTGATGTGTGACGTAGTAGAAGCAATCTGGATTGTTTTACTGAGTACAGTAATGTGAGCTGAGGAGTAAGGAACTGCTTTTAACTAGTGAGCTGAGGAGTAAGGAACTGCTTTTAACTATAACCATTTTAAACTGCATGAATATAAAGATTTTTCTACTTTTAGAAATTATCATGTAAAACCTAGATGAGAAAAAAAGATACATAAAATTGATATGAGCTTTCCAATCCTGGAATTTGATTGGATTGATACCCTAAGATATAAAACATGATAAATGATATAAATTGTGTTTGTTAAATGCATAATATCATTCATGGTAAAAATTATTTCTGGCGGAGTAGCAGATCCAAAAGCTTGGAGTTCAAATTCTACTCACTTGTTTAATCTCTCTAGCCTCAAACTTGCATCTGCAAAACATGATAATATATAACAACGTGGTTAATAAAGATACAATATAAAAATGGATGAAAAGAATTTTAAATGAATGAAAAACATATTGGAAGGTATTAGTGTATAAAGTTGTCAGTGAATGTTAATTAACAAAAAGATAAAACTCAAGGTAACATTATAATATTCAGATTGAGCCAAGTGTATTTAAAAAAAAAAAAAAAACCTGACTGGAAGTCATCCCTAAACAGTTGCCAAGTTAGCTGAGTCTATTCTCATTTGTAAGGGTTAGCAATGTAATGCGCATTAATGTAATATACTTTTCTAAAGGCAAGTTCCCTAGAAAGGCAGTAAATTGGGCAAAAGAGTCAAGAAGACACTTCCCAACTTAGATTGACACCTACCTGAAGGAGAGAACATACCTAATTCGTCTTTAAAAATTACTTTGTATTCGACAGAGCAGGTTACATGTCAGATTCTATAATAGAATGATTCCCTTTTTGAAAATAATGAAGGAGTGTTCAGTCTAAGGCCTGACAGTATGGCGACATTTAGCTCTTCACCCTCCATACAATACCATTGGACTTCTACGTCAGTTTTTCCTGTTTCTTTCGTTTCCCTTCTTTTATCTTGTCCTGGCTTCCCAGTCTTAACAGATGTCACACATACAACAATACAAGGTTCACTTATTCAGGCATCATTCTTAGTTTCTATTACTTATAACCCACTGAAATACAGTTTCCGTTCAAATTATATCTTTACCTTGAATGAATGTTCTATGTGGTGGATATGTTGCTATCTGCACTGACGAGTTACAGCAACTGTTTGTCTCAGGGTTTATGGTGCCTTTTAATGTGGGCCATTCATTTTCTAGACGGCTGGGACACTATGGTTTGGAATATCTTCAATCATCCATCAGTATGATTCTTGCTCATTTGAAGATCACTTCAGATCTGGTACGGCATTCCCTAAATACCATGTGCCATAGATCTCTCTCTGGCATCATGGCTCTGTACAGAGTCTGAGTATTATCCAGGCCATGCCATTTGTCTCATGAAATATTCACATTCACATCCTCAAATGACACAGATGTATTCATCCTCTTCACTTTTGGAAAAAAAAAATACAGGACATGGGAACTACAGCTTCTGTGACACAGAATCCAAACTCAGCCTAGAGACAGCAAAGAGAAAGAGCCATGCATAAAACATCTTCAAGTCTCCTTTACAGTAGTATCAGTGACTTTTCTGCTGTTGTGATAAAATACAAAGAACAGCGTAACTTTCTTTTTTTTCATAATTTTTTAATTAATTATTTTATTTATTTACATTCCAGCCATTACTCCCCTAATCCCCTCCCCCCACACACACACACATACACAGCTCCTCACCCCATTCCCTTGCCTCTGAGAGGGTGTCCCCCCATCCCCCTTCACTGGGGTCTCAAGACTCTACAGGATTTGGCACATCTTTTCTCCCTCAGACCAGACCAGGCAGTCCTCTGCTATATATGTTCTAGGAATGTCAGACCAGCCTGGGTATGCTGCCTGGTTTGTGGTTCCATCACTGGTATCTGCCAGGGGTGGGAGGGTCTAAGTTAGTTGAGACTGTTGGTCTTCCTACTGGGTCACCCTCCACTTCAGCTTCTTCAATTCTTCCCCTAATTCAAACATAGGGGTCCCAGACTTCAGTTCAATGGTTGAGTGTAAGAATCTGTATCTGTCTGTCAGCTGCCGATAGGGCCTTTCAGAAGGAAAAGTTTAATTCAGCTTACAATGTAAGAGTGATAAGAGTCCATCCTGGGCCGCAGTCATCTTCCAGTAACTCGCCAAAATGACGAACACAAAGGGAAAGAGGAGAGGCACCCGGTACATGTTCTCTAGGCCTTTTAGGAAACATGGCGTTGTTCCTTTGGCCACATACATGCGAATCTACAAGAAGGGTGATATTGTAGACATCAAGGGAATGGGCACTGTTCAAAAAGGAATGCCCCATAAGTGCTACCACGGCAAAACCGGAAGAGTCTACAATGTCACCCAGCATGCCGTGGGCATCATTGTCAACAAGCAGGTTAAGGGCAAAATTCTGGCCAAGAGGATCAATGTGCGGATTGAGCACATCAAGCACTCAAAGAGCAGAGACAGCTTCCTGAAGCGGGTGAAAGAGAATGACCAGAAGAAAAAGGAAGCCAAAGAGAAGGGCACCTGGGTACAGCTGAAGCGCCAGCCTGCGCCACCCAGAGAAGCACACTTTGTGAGGACTAACGGAAAAGAGCCTGAGCTGTTGGAGCCCATTCCATACGAATTCATGGCCTAATGTACACAAAGAAATAAAATACCAGCACCAGGAAAAAAAAAAAAAAAGAGTCCATCCTGGTGGGAGGCATGGCAACAAGATAAGAGTCCATCCTGGTTGGAGGCATGGCAACAAGATAAGAGTCCATCCTGGTGGGAGGCATGGCAGCAAGCATCAGACCTAATAGCTGGAAACAAAGGGAAGCTGAGAGCTCACATCTTTCAACACAAGCAGAGAGCATAGAAAGTAAATTGGAAGTGCTATGAGAACGTCAACACCCAAAGGTTCCCACACCCCCCCCCCAGGACATACTTTCTCCAGCAAGGCCTTCCTAAACAAGCCCAAGAAGTGCCTCAATCTGCGAACCAAATTTTTCAAATACCTGAGCCGAGGTGGACCATTTCTCATTCAAACCACCACATTCCGCTCCCTAGCCCCCATGGACCCATCATGGCCCTGGAGAGGGGATGAGAGGTCTACATCTGGATTATTAAATAAAAGAAAGAGAGACTGGGCCTGGTTTGAGCATTTGAAATCCCAAAGTGCACCCCCAATGACACAGTTCTGCTTACAGGGCCATACCTCCTCATAGTGCCATTCTTTGGTGACAGCCATTTAAATCTATGATCCTATGGGGGTGGCAATTCTATTCAAACCACCACACAACATATAATTGCACAGAATGTATGTTAGCATTCCAAAGAGAAAGAAGATGAGCATAGTGAAGAAAACCTAGACCAAAGCAAGACCAGAGGGCAAACAGCAATACCTGTAGACTTATCCACTGTCAAATGGCTTGGATGATACCACCCCGCCTACACTTCTCTCTTAGAATAGTTTCACTCCCTGTATGTAGACATTATTGGCAGATTCCCCCATGGCTCTGACATTATGGAGCTACTTTGGAAGCCAATCTGGAATTACACTACATTACATTACATTACTAGAATTGAAAACATATATTGTGGTAGAGACAGAGATGTGCCACATAAATGCTACTTCAAGGAAGTGCATTCTGTTCATATTTGGAGAGCAAAATAAAGAGAGAACTTGAACTGCTAGCTTCCAGAGTCTGCCCCAGATGCAGAGAGATGCTTGAGCCAAGGTCTTGCAGATCTAAGGTGAATAAATAAGGCAGGGATGAAAGGGACCATTTCAGCCACACAGTAAACTCACCAGTAGATGTTACTTGTTCCAAGGATTCAGTGAAAATGTACTGCATCTATATACAACCACTTTTGTGAGAGACTATTAGGTGAAATTAATAAAATATGAAGTATATACTATATATCCTTAAACATGCAAATATATGTATATATCTCTTGCTTATATGTTATAACATAAAAATAAGAACAAGGAGGAAACACTTAACACAAAAGTCAAGATTTTTGTTTATGGCCAGAGGGGATAATAAATTTTTTGTGGTGCTGGGTATCAAATCTACAGCCCTGACTCTGCTAAGAAAACCTGTTCTCACTAAGCTGCCCCCATAGCCCAATCTTCAGGTTTTTTTTTTTTTAAAACAGACAGTATGGCCCAGATCTTAGCAAATGAAAATAACACAGTAATTTCTGTACTTCAGAGAATTCTGGCTCAACAACTGGCCCGGGTTTAATCCTGAGCTGGGGGAAGAATGATGAGAGAGGTAATGTGTTTGATTTCCTGTCTCTATTCAGACAGAATTTACATGGGCATTTGCTTTACAGTTATTGTTAAAATGTGAATATCTCTTTTATGCACATTAAAGGAAGGGGAAATAGCAGATACATCATAGGAAATATAAACAGATTTTTTAATAAGCATTTACTTCAGAAAGGGTGAGTATATAGTGCTGAGAAACTGGTGGGAGAGTAGAGATAAGAATGAGCAGAGGCCATCATGTGCTCCTTCGTTCTGCAACAATGTGATACAGGACAGACCTTGAAGTGTTCCAAGAAGTTCTCTAAAAGGTACAAAGAGGCACTGTTGCACAGAAGCGGGAGCATTCCTTTCCAGCAGAGCAGTAATGGGAGAAGAACTTCAAAGCGGA
The DNA here is from genome assembly GCF_000001635.26 of Mus musculus. NCBI lineage: Eukaryota > Metazoa > Chordata > Mammalia > Rodentia > Muridae > Mus > Mus musculus. The sequence goes on from NC_000086.7 coordinate 47,902,836, forward strand.
CGGCCCTGGTAAGGTGAGCACTGAAGAACTGAGGGTTCCATCAGGTAAAATAATAGCAGATAGGGGAGCTAGATAGAGCTAAATTAATACCGACATTGGAGGAAGGAACATGTGTCCAGGAAATGAGACTGCATTTCTAGATTGACTTTGCTCTTTAACACCTCTTGGAAAATTCCAGGCCTTTCATCTTTTTCTGTAAGGCATGTTTAACAGATTCCTATAAAAGTACTACCTGCTTCACAGATGCCTATGGAAATGCTATTGTGTGGGGTACTTACTGCTGAGTATACTACAGCCTCTACCTGGACATTATTTGTTTCCAGAGAACAGTGATGAGGTTATCCGCATAAAACTCAGTCAATTCATTGGGAATTCTTTCAGTCACTTCCTACTTAGACTCAATGAAACTAGGATCTATCTTCTCCCTTCTTCAGGATCACCATATTGGATTTTGAACTTCAGAGTTTAAAAAGAAAAAAAAAAAAAGAAGACTGAAATATCAGTTGGAGGGGAGGGGAGGAGCCCATTCCTTGATCTCTGACTGTAGTTTTCTTGCCGGAAGTGTCCGGTTATCCACACATGCTGCCATCCACTAAGGAAGTCATCTGTCTATCAGACCTCTAAGGCCTAGGCCCCTACTGCTCCCCAACACAGCTTTATCTCATCATTCCCACGAGGCCCTCACTTCTAACTTCTCTTCTCTTCCTACTTGAGTTCTTCTCACTTCTTTGGCTTTTGTTTGTTGAAGCTAGAGAGATAAAAGTGAGGGTATGCCATGTATCTATCAACAGTAATATCATCTATGAAGATTGCCTGAGTATATGTTTCTTATACTCTGCACTGAGACTTAAAATGAAAACCAAGACTAGGCTCTTCTCTCCCTCTATGGTACCTGCATTGGGGTAAGATCAGTCTGGGGCCACACTGTCTTCATCAATCAGAGTCCCAAGGTAGATGCACTCAGGCAATCTTCATAAATCATCTTATTGTATCTATACCAGTGTTGACTAAGTATTACTTGCACCTTGCAGCATTCACATGCAGAAGCTGTATTCAAAGTCTTGATGTTTTGTAGTAACAAAACAGAAGGGAAGAGTGACCTGGGAAAAGAAGAGAACTAGCTAGTGGAGACACAAGACAGGGTGGTGAGAAAGGAGAATAATGAGAACAAAGTATAATAATCATACATATGTATGAAAATGTCACGATGGGATGCATTATTTTGTATGCTAACTTTAAAACCTCACAATAAAACCTGTTTATAACTCATAACTAATGCCGCCTAGTGGTGACCTTAGTTTTGCAAGTCACTGGGTTAAATTCCTGGCTCAAGCATCTGACACGCATTGCTAAAGGATAAAAATTATAAGGATAATAAAAGTCTGTCCCCTCCTCTCGAATTTTATGGTTTTAAAAAGTATTGTCTTGCTTACTTTAATTTTTATTTTGTTTAAACATGAAGTTAGAGATTTTTACTTGATTTTGCAAACATGGCTGATTTTATTCCCAATAAATGTCACCGATTTGCAATGCAGGCATAATTCTGTCCTTTTCCTTAGGCTTTCTAAAGTTCCAATTCAAGAAAATTTTATATTAATTCTCAGGATTTTTTGATCAGCTTATGGGTTTGATGAGTATCATCTTGACACTTTGTAGATGTTTTATCAATTTTACACTCTGTATTTCAACATTCCCATCTCTGATTCTTTGGAAAGATGATGAATATTTTATGAGCATTTTTTTGTAATTTTATATACTATAAAGGTCAAAACCAAGATGGCACGCTAGCGGTGTTCAAGTGGATAAACAATTGAACACTGGGATTTGTGATCAAACCAATCTTGTTGCCTCTAACTATGGCACATGTTCAATTCCAAAGTCATGATGGCTAAATTGCATTGAATTCAAGTCTGCAAAGAATAGTCTTGCACAGTGTCTGTAAAAAGACATATCCAAGGACTTATGGATGAAACTCAGTAATAGAACACTGGTCTAGCACGTGCAAGTCCCAGGGATCTTCCTTATATAATTGAACAAAAGTACATTCAAAACCAGGTGTGGTGATTCCTATCTGTAATCCCAGCAGGTATTGTCTTGTGAGATTGAGGCAGGAGGATTGTTTTGATTTTGAGAGTTGCCTGCTCTATCTAATGAGTTCCATGACAGCCTGAGCTATAGAATGAGAGATCCTGTCTCAAAAATAGAACCGAACAAAAGAAAAGTCAGAGCTGATAAGATGGCTCAGAATGTAAAGGCATTGCTGTCAGACTTGACAACCTAAATTTCAAGGGACACACATGCTGGTAGGAAATAACTGACTCCTTCAAATTGTCCTTTGAGCACCACAAATGTCAGACACACACACACACACACACACACACACACACACACACACACGTGCACACACTCAAATATAACTTAAAAATTAAAAGAAAGAATTCAACCAACTAACAAACAAAAATGCAACAAAGACAGATTCATGGATCCAAGCAAGACAGGTTGATTCTGTATTGTTTCCGTTGGTTCTCTTTAGCTTCTGAGATGTGAAGACAAGTAGGTCCGGGTAATGCCTGTGGGATTCAATACGTGGAAAGACAAGCCGAAGACATGGTCCAAAGAGAAGAACAATGTATGCAAGAAATGGAAAGAAAACTTAGCCAGGAAAAGGGGAAACACCAAATGGGAGGTGAGGTGTAGGGGAAAAGGAGGGCCTGGAGGGCATCACGTGCCAAAGGAGGCTAGTTGTTTCTGCTTGCTGGGCCTCTCATCATTTCTCTAGAGTATACATGACCCCCAGTAATAAACCTTTCTTAGTGTCAGTTCTACATGGAAGGAAAATATATGTAAACAAAATAGAAATGCCTAACTAGAAATACATCGCAAAAATGTGAAAAAGGAATATGTAAATAAGAATGAGCTTTGCATGCAGCTCTGTATGGGAAGCAGTTCCAATAGTTGGATCTCTGTGTGGGAAAAGCAAGGCTTTTTAACTAGTGGTAATTTAAAAATCAATGAATCATTTATGTCTCGTTCCGCCTGCCTTCCAGCCTCTGGCTGCTGACTCACCTCCATGTAGTCTTCCCTCCTGGCTTCATCTGTGCCAGGCAGGCCTGGTTTTGCCTGCACAGACCCTAAGCACTATCACTTGTGGAAGCTCCAGCCAGTAACAAATTAAACATATTAAAATGCATCCCTTCCTGCATTAAACATTTATATTTTGCTATAAATTTTTGAAAGGGCTTTTGTAATTTTGCTTTTGAAATTGTCTGTGCATAACTAATTTAACTTATGATGGCTGTGATTTTCTCCCATCATAATTATGCCGACTTGGGAAGTGGGAGATCAGACCTCAAAACAATTTTCAGATTATCATGGCCTTTAGGGCTAGAAGGATACCAAGCACGGTTGAACACTCTGTGGTAGAGCATTCAACTAGCATGAGCAAGCCACAAATAAAACAAAATAGAATTAGGTTTTGGATAAAATTAGCAATTGATATGCTTGATAGAACATACTATTTTGTAGCTACTTATTTAGAAATTATTTTATTTTTGTTTACTAGTTTCCTTTATCCAACGAAGAATTACCTCAAAAACCACTATCTGGTAGGCACTATTTTAAGGTACAGACGTTACTATAAACTTGGAGGAAAGAGAATCTTGCCTGCTCTCCAAAGTTGTTTCTGCTATAGCCAGCTTGGACCCTTGTCCTTCCCAATGACCGAGGGACTTTGCTTGGGGTCTTGCAGTCTATTCAATCTAGTTTCTTTCCCTTTGCTTTAAAGTGCCTTCGGGGTCTGTCAAAATCTGGCTTTACACTTCTAGCTAAGTTCATTACTTTTCTCATTTTTGTTTTCAAAGCTCCTCAATATTGTGGGCTCTTGTCTCCACTTTTTCACGACAGAGCTCCTTCTTTGCATGCTCCATACTCTTGTTTCTATCCACACCTCTAATTGAAACCACACCTTTAGGGTTCGCTAGTGGACTCTCTGCAACAGCCAAAGAAATGCTCTTGGCTTTCATTTTCCTTGACCTAATTTTAGCATCTGACATTGCTCACCCTCTCCTAGCGTGTTCCCTTTTTAAATCTCCATTGATTGAAAATGATTGCTAATGCAGGGAAACATGGAAACAACAGAACAAGTATACATACCCATCACCCAGTTCTTGTTAAGCTTGCAACAACTTTCATTTTGTTTGTAACATTTCTTTTTTTTTTTTTTTTAAAGATTTATTTATTACATGTAAGTACACTGTAGCTGTCTTCAGACACACCAGAAGAGGGCATCAGATCTCGTTACAGATGGTTGTGAGCCACCATGTGGTTGCTGGGTTTTGAACTCTGGACCTTCAGAAGAGCAGTCGGGTGCTCTTACCCACTGAGCTATCTCACCAGCCCCTCTTTTTTTTTTAATTAGGTATTTTCCTCGTTTACATTTTCAATGCTATCCCAAAGGTCCCCCATACCCACCCCCCCACCCCCGTTTGTAACATTTCTTAAGAAAGAAATATTACAGGGACACAGCATGAGAACACAGCCCAGAGAATCAACTGACTGGGACTCATTCGGAGATCAGGGAACCTGCATGGGACTCACCTAGTCACTCTGAACATATGTCACAGTTGTGTAGCTAGGTCTTCTTGTGGGACTCCTAACAGTGGGAGCAGGGGCTATCCCTGACTCTTTTCCCTGCCTTTGGGACCCCTTGCCTCCAACTGGGTTGCCTTGATATGTGGGCTTGTGCCTGGTCTTATTGTACTTTCTTAGGCTGTGTTTGGTTGATATCCCTAAGAGACCTGCTCTATTTCTGAGGGGAGGGGTGGATCTAGGGGAAAAAGAAGGTAAGAGGGAGAAGCAGGGGGAGGAGAGAGAGAGAGAGGGAATTGTGGTCAGGATGCAATATATAAGAAAAGAATATAAATTTTTCAAAAAGAAAAAAGAAAAAAAATATTAAAAACCAGGTGTGAGGACACATACCTGTGATTCTTATACTTGAGTGGCTACAAGAAGAACATCATCACAAGTTCAAGAACAGCGTGGTTTGTATTGTCTTTTCCAAACCATCCAGAGCTACAGCCCCTATCTGATGAGGAGGTGGGAAGAAAGAAAAAGAAAAGGTAATGATGCCTCTGACATTTACCTTATGTTAGTCCTCAGTTCCTTATGTTCCTCCCTTATAATTTTGCAATCTTTTGTGACTTTTGTGACTTATATATTAAACTTTTGCTATATATGGCATCTATATATACTCACAAGTAACAATTTTCAGACTCTGCATAAATATATGAGACATGCTTTGCAATTTGTTTTTTGCACAACTCCATAGTTCTAATATTTAATTCTGTTACTAATTAAAAGTCAAAATCATTCATTTTGACTTCAAGAAATCATAATTTAACCATTTACCTTCCAACAGGCATTTGATTTGCTTCTATCTGTTACAAAGAATGCAGATAATGTTGTTTTCCCAGGATCTCTGCCTAGAAATGAATTTCTGGGCGTGAGGGTGTGTTTTTATCTCTCTAGACATTGTCAATTGCGCTTTACCAACTTAAAATTGTAGTACAAATTCAACCAAAGTCGTCTGTGTTCTACATCCTCACAAAATCGGTGCTGTATATGAGAGGGATACAGTAAAGAAACTGCCAACTGACTACTCTGCTGGGGCGGGAGGGGGGAGTTTTTATTATGGATAAAAGAGAGAAAATATCCCGAAGCATCTAGAAGAGTCTGGAACAGAAAGAAAGGAGACTGGTGGAGAGAGCATAGCAAGAGATAGAGCATACATAGTGAGAATAAGAGAGAACAGAGACTAGAGAGTAGCAAGAGAGCATGGGGTAGGCAAGCCATGAGGATTATAGGAGGGACAAGTAGCTGGAGGGAGGGATTCATTATGAGGGTGGGAAACTTGTTTTCCAAATTCCGAGGAACTTGCTGGCTTTTATCTAACCACCAGAGGGCCTTTCATAGTCCATCTTGAGCTCATTTCTAGCTAGCTATATGGAGGGCCTGAAACCTAACAGATGATGCCCAACATTTTAATTTTTTTGCCAAATAAAGGATTGTGAAATATTTCATGGGGGTTTTTGTTTTGTTTTGGTTTTGTTTGTTTGTTTGTTTGTTTGTTTTTTAGTTTCCCTGAATAGAAATAAAGTAGGGCGTGCGTGTGTGTGTGTGTGTGTGTGTGTGTGTGTGTGTGTGTGTTGCTAGTTATTAAACCCAGAGCCTGGCACATGGTAGACAAGTACACTAAGATGAGCTGCATCTTCTTGTTTCCCATGGAGTAAGATCTAGTCTTGAACGTTCTGTGTTACCTAGGCTACCTTCAAACTCAGAATTCATCTACTTCTGCCACTGAGTACTGAATTTAAGGTACGTGTCATGCCTCATTAGATTGTCTTAAAGTATATAAGTTATGAAAAATAGTGTAACTAAAGTTATCATTCTTGTTCTATTTTAAGACAATAATTTTGTTGCTAGGAGTTTGCAGTGACTAGTGGATGCTAAATGTATGTGCTGTCCCATATAGCCTGCCACCCCTTATTGTCCCATTTTCTTCTGAAAGTTGCAACCTTTTGTTTTTCACCGTCTGATTTTTCATCCACCTTTCCTAGTTTGTTCTCTGTTGCTGTGATAAAATACTAACCAAAACCAGCTTGGAGAGGAAAGGTGCTTATTCATCTTACAGGTTAGAATCCATCATCAACAGAAGCCAGGGCATGAACTGAAGCAGGTATCATGGAGGAATACTGCCTACTGGGTCATTGTCCTTGACTTGCTTAGCTGTCTGTCAGCATAGGCATACCTGCTCAGTGGGCTGGGCTCTGCCACACCAATCAGTAATCAGAAAAATGCTTCCACAGGCCAATCTGATAGAGGCAATTCCCCAGTTGGAATTCCTTCCTCCCAGGTATGGCTTTGCTTGTATCAAGTTTACAAAAACCATGACCTTCCACTCTTTGTCAATGTTGACACAGAAACACACCCTTTTACACCTTCCCTTTTTCATTTATTTTTCCTGAGATATCACCTTAATATCAATACAACTCTTAAAAGTTTCAGTGTTTTTAAAAATCCACAATTTTAAAGTTTAAGTTCTCTTTCAAAATCCAAAATCTAACTACAGGTTCTTATAAAAATCCAAAATAGGGCTGGTGAGATGGCTCAGCGGGTAAGAGCACCCGACTGCTCTTCCGAAGGTCCGGAGTTCAAATCCCAGCAACCACATGGTGGCTCACAACCACCCGTAACGAGATCTGACGCCCTCTTCTGGAGTGTCTGAAGACAGCTACAGTGTACTTACATATAATAAATAAATTAATCTTTAAAAAATTAACAAATTAAAAAAATCCAAAACATCCTAGCCAAATGGATGGACCTGGAGGGCATCATCCTGAGTGAGGTAACACATTCACAAAGAAACTCACACAATATGTACTCACTGATAAGTGGATATTAGCCCCAAACCTAGGATACCCAAGATATAAGATATAATTTGCTAAACACATGAAACTCAAGAAGAATGAAGACTGAAGTGTGGACACTATGCCCCTCCTTAGATTTGGGAACAAAACACCCATGGAAGGAGTTACAGAGACAAAGTTTGGAGCTGAGAGGAAAGGATGGACCATGTAGAGACTGCCATATCCAGGGATCCACCCCATAAGCAGCATCCAAACGCTGACACCATTGCATACACTAGCAAGATTTTATTGAAAGGACCCAGATGTAGCTGTCTCTTGTGAGACGATGCCGGGGCCCAGCAAACACAGAAGTGGATGCTCACAGTCAGCTAATGGATGGATCATAGGGCTCCAATGGAGGAGCTAGAGAAAGTAGCCAAGGAGCTAAAGGGATCTGCAACCCTATAGGTGGAACAACATTATGAACTAACCAGTACCCCGGAGCTCTTGACTCTAGCTGCATATATATCAAAAGATGGCCTAGTCGGCCATCACTGGAAAGAGAGGCCCATTGGACTTGCAAACTTTATATGCCCCAGTACAGGGGAACACCAGGGCCAAAAAGGGGGAGTGGGTGGGCAGGGGAGTGGGGGTGGGTGGATATGGGGGACTTTTGGTATAGCATTGGAAATGTAAATGAGCTAAATACCTAATAAAAAATGGAAAAAAAATCCAAAACAAGTTCCATGCCTTCTTATTCCAGAGAGAAGAACCAGAACATGATTACAATCAGGTGAAAGCAAAACAAAACAAATCCAAAAGTATAAAAAGCTTACTGTCAAATATCTGGGACTCATTTGTGATCTTTTGGGCTCTAAAGTGCTTGGTTAATCTTACCTCTCCATAGCACACACAGCTTGTCTGGTAAGCTCAGGTTGTCTACCAACTATAAGATATCCTGAAATTAATTTCCCTTTTCATGGTGTGAGATGAAAATCAAATTTTACAATTTTACATGTGGAAAAATCAATATCCCAAGTGTTATTTAGTGAAGAATAGATTCTTCCCTCACTGATAGGAAATGACATATATACTGAGTATTAATCTTCTATAAGCCTGTGGGTGTATTTGAGCGCTATATTCTCCATTCCACTGGTCTGTATTCAAACAACTGAAATAGTAGCACTTTTGGTGGCTTTCAACAGAGAAGAAAAGTTAAAGGAGGGGCTGGAGAGATGTGTCAGCCCTTAAGAGCACTGACTGCTCTTCTGAAGCTCCTGAGTTCAAATCCCAGAACCACATGGTGGCTCACAACCATCTGTAATGAGATCTGATGCCCTCTTCTTGGGTGTCTGAACAAAGCAGCAAGAGGGCTGGGCGAGTGGGGCCGGAGCAGTCTGAAAACAGCTACAGTGTATTTACATATAATAAATAAATAGATCTTAAGAAAGAGAAAAAGAAAGAAAGAAAGAAAGAAAGAAAGAAAGAAAGAAAGAAAGAAAGGAAGGAAGAAAGAAAGAAAGAAGCTAGCTTAAAGGAGAAGTGCAACTAACAGGATTTCTTTGGAGGGAAATTCAGTAACCCAGATGGGATATCATAGTAGAGTGATGGCGGGGGGGGGGGGGTGGGGGGTGGGGAGGAGGAGAGAAGATAAGAGGAAGATAGCTTGTAGCTTTAAATTTCCGGGCTGGTGGCAGAGTGAAAAGGTGAGTTAGTTTTGTCAATGAGAAGTATTTTCACAATGGGCTACACTAAGAGGCCTAGACTCACCCTGTGTGCTTGAACTTTATACACTTGGAAGTCACCTGGAGAGGATGAAAAATGGGAAATAGAAGAACAGAAGGCTGAGCTATGAGTCATTTTCCAATTTAGGGGATAGAAGAAAGAAATGGAAAGAGAAAACACCTTAAACGATGATCAATAGAAGGCTTCATAACCTTCAAAACCTTAAGGATTTGGGGGTGGGAGAATAGTATGCTTGTGGGTCCTATAGGCCCAGTTCAACTGGTGTAGCAGTTTCTTTTCTCTGAGCATCTTCAAAGTCCTCAGATCCCTTCTAGGATGTTGCAGATAGCAATTTGAAGAGGGACCTGCTATGGAGTCCCCAAGTCCTTCGGGTGCCTAGCTGCAGTTCCCCAGGTTGGCCGCAGGGGGCGAAATCTGCGGCGGCCTGGCAGGCGGGCGGGGGCGGGAGGCGCCGCTCTCTCTCTCTGGTCAGTCTCTCTCCTCCCGGCTCTAAAGCTCCCCGGCTGGCTCCCGGGCTCCCGGGTTCCCGGGCTCCCGGGCTTCCAGGCTCCCAGCGCTGGAGCCCTTCCTCTCCGCCTAGGCGAGGCAGGCCGGCGGCAGGCCGCAGGAGGTGGTGTCGTGGAATCCGCTGGCAGTCCGCAGCCCCGCAGAGCCTGGAGGCCGCCCTGATGGAGCCGCGGCTCCCGATTGGAGCTCAGCCCCTGGCAGTATCCGTCTGAGAGAAGGGGGGAAGGGGAAGGGAGGCCGTAAGGGCGTGGGGTGCGGGTTGGGGTGCAGCATGTCCTAGGGCGAGCAGAGTAGGGAAAGGGGACCTGCTCAGGAGTGGACGCTGGGATAGCTGAGGAGAGCTGACGATATGAGTCTGGCCCCGCGTCACCCCAATTTGGCTGCGTTTGCAAAAAAAAAAAAAAAAAAAAAAAAAAAAGAAAAAGAAAAGAAAAGAAAGAAAAAGAAAAATTAGAGATCCTTGACCAGTGCCTGCATATGGTGGCGGGTTTGGAGATGAAGGGTCCCCTCCGGGAACCCTGCGTCCTGACCCTAGCCCGGAGGAATGGGCAGTATGAGTAAGTAATCTGACTCCCACCGAGGAGAGCGCCTTCTTCTATAAACCTCCTTGAGCCTGAAACCGCAGGGAGCCACCCACCTTGGCCAAGAGGGCAACAGGTTCACAGCTAGGTGTGTAGAGTGAGCTGCCTGAGCCAGGGCCTCCCACCCCCAACTTCTAAGCTACTAGATAACTCCTGGGCCCTGTGGCTCAGTGGATGGACTCAATGGACAGGAAAGCAGGAAGCCTGGGTTCTTAGTTCCTTCACCCTGTCTGTAACTGACATGCGTTGTGTAACCCAAGTTAATCAAGCTTTCTGAGCCTTGGTTTCCTCTTGAGTTGAATAAAACCATAAACTGTCTTATGGCTATTGGAGATAAAACTGGGGGACCACCCAGGCAAAAGTGGCTTACAAGTAAAAGTGCAATGGAAATGCTATGTTGCTAATGTTACAGACATGTCTTTTTTCCCATTCAACTGGTTCTTCCTGTCCCCAGATCCTCTTTTTTTTTTCCGTTTGCTTGAAGGCAAATGCATTAATTCACTAATGTGTTGGCGCAGGGCAGCCACTGTCGCACTGGACCGGACTATTTGGAAAGCAAAGTTAATGAAATGTGTAGAAACAGAATGGCATTTGACATTTTTCTCAGTGCATGTCACCTCCAACTCTTCCTGGGATGATGGCAGCTCAGTAAATACAGATGACTGATTGAGCAGATGATTATTTTCATAAGCAGTCACCACAGCTGCTAACCTTGCCCCCTTGCCACTAATACTTCATCTTTAAAGTTTCCACGGTGACCGTTTCATATCACAGTGCCCTATCGCTGTATATGTGCAAGCTACTTCCCTTGGTTCACTGGTTTCTGGGAATAGATTTTTCCCCCCAGTTTAACAGGTATTGATCACTTAGTTCCTACCATCTCTTAACACTGGATTCTGCATGAAAAAGTGTCTTGGACTCTACTTTTAAATCCTTGGTCCCAGGCTGTCTAATTCACAAAGAAGGAAAGTCCCACTAGCCTGGCCTGAACGTAGCTGCAGCTATGGGTGCTATTATAACTGATTATCATCTAGGTCCATGAAGTAGCTCGTCCCTAGATCCTGCTTGGTTGGTCCTGTTGATGTAAGAAATTCATGTTATTTTCCGTAGACTTGATAAAATCCAGGAAGACTAGTTTAGTAAGAGTACATTCAATAGAATAGTGAATTAAAAGGTGCAATTCCACGTGGGAAAGGTAGAAATGGTGTGTAGAAGTGTAACCTGCACAAACAGGTAGATTCTGTGTATCTTGGTTTCCTCTTCTATAAAACCCAAAGTTTTAAGAATTGACTGGGACAGCTACACTGTTGGAATAACCACAACACAGATATTTGTCCCCTGGGTCAGTGGGTTTAGAACTCTACTAAGAGAGCCAGCAGCCGGTTATGAAAAGTAACTCGTTCTGTCTAAGTTCTTGAACTAGAACTTTTAAACTTGGCAAGGGGAGGGCTCTTTTCTAGTTCCCCACAGAGAAATTAAATCCCTGTGTTTTGAGTCCATATAACTAATAAAAGGATAGCCCACAATTAACGAGATGGCTTGAAGACTGTTAAGCACTTATCATGCTCCTTTACAGGTACAGACATAGATGTGAAGTGGCTTACTCAGAGTTACAAAGCTGCATAGCTGAGATCCAAATCCATGAGGCATAGTTAAGAATTCCACAGCGAAAATTTCTACTTTTTGCTTTTGAGACAGTGTATTTTTTTGGAGGTAGCCATAGCTGTCCAGGAACTGACATTGTAACCAGGCTGGCCTCAAAGTCAGACATCTGTCTGCCTCTGCCTCCAGAGCACTGGGATTAAAGGTGTGCACTAGCATGCCCAGTAGAGAACATTCTTTTGAACTGAAAACACCTAATATATAGTACCACTTATAAGCCCTAAAGATTTTTTTCATCTCTGACCTAGATCCCCAAAACTTTTTACATTTGGCCTTTTTGTCATTAGAACTTGAAGCCATCACCGTGTTTGGCTCTGTGCTTCTGAATATAGAGCAGCTTTTGCTTGAAAGACCAAAATGAAAAGGGGGTGGGGGGGTTGTTTTTGGAAACAATCAAATCCTTAAAAGAACTTCATTATTTCTCCAAGGACTTTCATTTCAAAATCCACCTCTGTTTATAGTGTAATGAAAGTTGTTCACTTATTCAACTAGTAACCATTGAGTATCTGTTAAACTGTAGACAAAACTGAAGAGGGTCTTTGCTCTCACGGGGCTCCCATATAATAAATATAACTGCTCTTTAAGTGTTCTATTGGAGGGCCAGTCTAAGGGGATAAGACTACTGGTCTTCTTGGGAATATGTGGAGAAGGCTTTACAGAGGAGGTGGTATTTGAACTGGGTCTCGGGAAGAAAAGATGTATTCTTGTTAAAAAATAAAAAAATAAAAAAATAAAAAACAAAAGGAAATAAAGACACCTGACGAGTACCCAATGTGGAGAAGCCAGTTGGTGTTTAGAATGTCTGTTTACCAATTAGGAAATACCTTGATTCTTCCCCACTAGGAAGTAAAAAAAAAAAAAAAAAATTAAGCTCAGCATGGTAGTGTGCATCTGTAATCTGTGCAATTTGGAGTCTGGGCAGGAAGATGATGTATTTAAGATCAGCGTAAACTATATAGTGAGTTATAAGCCAGCCTGATCTGCAATACTGAAAGCCTATCTCAAACATTAATGTTTAAGGAATGAATAGAAGGGAATTTTAGAGTCTTGCATTTCATACTTGGGAGCCAAATTCATTCGTGTCTGCATAAAAATACCAGTCTAAAATGAGAAAGCAGAGGACATGCACACAAAGGGTATCAAGGGAACCCATGCAGGAATTGTGCTATCTCTTCAGCTGCTAGTATTCTTTTGGCTGGCCCAGGAATGAGTCTTTTTACTCATTTAGTAACTTACATGTATGTGTGAAAGTAGCAGCACCCTTCTTTGGTCAAAGACATGAAACTGTACATGAAAAGCTAATGAATGAGTTGTCTGATTCATTGATTCAATGCACAGGAATGTCTGAGATATGCCAAGCTCTACACTAAGCACTAGAAATACTGTAACAGAAAGATAGCCACAGTCCCAGCCAACAACAAGTTCCCTTCGGCTGTAAGTTCTTCAGTCTGGTGTTCATACAGGGAAGGTATGTAACTTGCAGTACATGCTCTTAAAACTGTGTTTAGGATATAGACTATTGTACATTCTTTACGTGTGTGAGGCAGTTTGGGTGTTCAGGTACTGATCACCTTTCAGCCCTTGAGCAACATCTAGCAATCATGATGCTAAGATCGGGTGGACTCGATGCAGCAAGTCTGATAAACACAGATTATATTTGTGTAGCAAGACAGCAATGTTTTGTTGCTAGAGATTAGGCATTTTGGTAGCTGTTCGTTGATACATTCTTCTGTGTTCTAGGTTAATAATCCAGTTGCATGGAAAGGAACAACATGTTCAAGATATCATTCCTATAAATAGCCACTTCAGATGTGTTCAAGGTACTTGCTTTAATGACTTAGCTAGTTTTATAAGGCTTCTCCTTAGCCGTTAATGCAGTGTATAATGTCACACATACTCACATTTGTCACTGCATGTAAAGTGAAATATATTACTCTTCACAGAAAAGTTAACACTTCTAACCTGCCATTGAAAAGTGTTGTGTTTAAAAGTGCCGAAGAATTATATTTTAAAATACAGATGTATATATCACCTGTTTCCCTGAGTAGAGCTGGAGATTTGTGTAAGTAATCTTCTATGCTGATTTGACATATATGTGGATTTAAAGTACTGTCTTGGGCTTAACCAACATTATGTCTGTTATGAAGGATTTATACACATTTGGCACCTTTTTTTCCAAAGTACTGGACTTAAGATACCTTGGCAGCATGAAGTATCAGATTGCAATGGCTCAGAGTCAGCTCTGTTGGGTCATAAGCCTTGACATTTGTGAATCAGAGCTCTGGGAAAGAAACACTTGGCTTTCTGTCCTTACACAACATAGAGCAATCTTGTTTCATTTGCTACACTGGAATTCAAACGCTGGGAGAGCTAGGTGGGAGGCATTGCCTCTGCAACCTCCCTTTTTCCTAAAAAGGAAGCCAATTACTAGAAAGAAATGTGTTATGTCTCCCAAAGATCTAGTGCTTCTAGCAGTCAGAAGCCTTCCTCAGCCAGTGGAGAACATTGGGAACTAGAGGCCCAACTGGCACAAGTGCTTTCTACTTTGAACTTTATTTTTTCACAACAGTAACATACATGCTGTAAAAGGGTTGGAAAGAGCAGCAGTGCACAGAGAAAACAAGTCACCTACATTCTCATGCTTAAGAGGCACCCACCATCTATTTTCTTCTCTGTGCACAAGCTACCTCGTTGAAGCAGGACTCATCCTATATAACATTTCTCTCCCGCCCACTTGCTACCGTGTTATGTGTGTTTTCTGTGCTGCCAGTGGCTTTACGCTGTTCCATTTTATGAATGGCTCATAATCTAATTATTCCCTCTGGTTGACATTTGGGGTGCTGTTCACTGGTATAAATAGTAATGGGATGAGCATCTCTGTACATAAACCTTCCCACATATCTGTTATTTGCTCAAGCTATAGCCCTGTGAGTGAATAGAGTCAGTGTGTATGAGTTTTAAGGCAGCGTGCTGAAAAGAAAGCACAGTATGCATTAAGAACTAAAATGACTGCGCTGGCCGTAGTGACTCACACCTCTTATCCCAGACGGAAGCTGAAGCAGGATTGCAGAGTCTGGGCCAAGCATGAGTTCCAGGCTAGATTTAGTTGTGTAGTGAGACCCTGCCTCCAACAACAAAAGCAGAAGGAACAAGAAGAGGAGAAGAAAGGGGGAAGGAGGAGAAAGAGGAGGGGCACATTGAAATGCCTATGAGGAATAGTATCTACAGGCAGTCGGAACGCAAGTCAGCTATTGAGTCTGCCCTGTGTGAGAGAGAGAGTGAACAGGGCACAGGTGCCACAGTCGGTTACTGCACTCACCTACTTTGCAAGTGGCAGCCTTATGCAGAAGAGCCAAAGGCTTTGGTGTTCTAGCATGTATTTCCCCTTTCCTACTACCTCTGGGATCTCGCTTCTATTGTTTTTAATCAGGAGATGGTCGGTTGCTAGACTGCAGTGGAAAACACATATGCCATCGTTTCCCCATGACAAATTGAAATGTTATGCCCTTGAGTTTTCACTTCCTTTCCATTTCCCGACTTGCGTCATCTATTTGGAACACTAATCACTCAGAGTTTTGTGGAACTAAAGGGTACTACGGAACAGTGGTGAGTATAGACTGTATATTCATAGCCTACTTACTTCACCCTGCAGCAGATAGTAGTGAGACTCCATTCTGCTAGTAGACAACGTAGTACCTTACTCTCTGCTAGTAGACAACAGAGTGCCTTACTTCTTGCTTCTTTTGCATCTGTCGCATAGAACCTGCAGTAGAATCTTGTGTGCTGAGAGAGCAAGACAAGTGCGCGACTTCCCATTTGAGCAACAGAGATCCTGGTTGATTCCAGCTCAGAATCATCCAAATCTAGGGAAGTCAGAGAGGAAAAGATAGGTTGAGTTCAGATACTCAGGGGGGAAAAAAGGAAGTCCAGGAAGACCAATGTGGAAAAAGAGAGCGAGAACTCTAAACTTGCAAACTGCTTTGTGCTGTCTTCTATTTTTCCCATTGATGCATAACATTTGTACTTATTAAGAAGTACAGTGTAAAAAAAAGTACAGTGTACCAATTTGAAACATGTGATGATCCATTTGAGATGCTAATATTTCTTTATATTGGGTACCATCAAACTCATCTAGTTAAGATCTGTAAATGTGTGATATACCTTAGTTACCCTGCTATGCTGGAAAACACTAGAACATAGTCCTCCTAGCTAACTGTACTTAACTTTCCGTTCCTCCCTCTCTTGCCCTCTCCCTCTCCCTCTCCCTCTCCCTCTCCCTCTCCCTCTCCCTCTCCCTCTCCCTCTCCCTCTCCCTCTCCCTCTCCCTCTCCCTCTCCCTCTCCCTCTCCATCTCCCCCGTCTCTCTTTCTCTCTCTTTCAATCCCTTTACCTAATACTTTCTCCTAGTCTCTGGTACTTGTTTCTACACAATACTTCTCTGGGATCATGTTTTTTCTCACCTTCCGCACATTAAGTGAGAACATGCAATATTTGTCCCTCCATGACTGATTTTTATTTCACTTAGCATAATGTCCTCCAGTTCCATGCATATGGCCAGCAGGACAGGATTCCATTCTCCTTGTCCTTAAATAGTACTCCACTGTGTATTCTATTCTCTATCTTCTTTATTCATCTATCTGTCATAACTTCAGTTGATGACTCTCATGAATCAATTAAGGTGGTACAGCAAGTGGCCAAAACTTCTTGTTGGGCATTCACTGAAGCCGAAGAGCAAAGCACTTTTTGCCTTTGGGCAAAAGTGCAGATCCTGAGGTCACTGATAGCCTCTCAGAGCTTATATCTAAATTGAAAGATAATTCGGTGAGAATAAGTCGGTTTGGAGTCTGTCAGTGCCTTCCCTGGCTTTCTCTAAGATCTAAAGCACACAGAGCTAAGCTTTCCTTCACTTGCATGAGCACGTTGTTATGGTCCCTACTCTAAGGCCACTGTCCCTTGCTTTGCTTTGAGGAGCTCCAGTTGGATCCTTGATCAGTTTCTTTCTCTTCCTGGTTTTTTGGTTTGGTTTGGTTTGGTTTTGGTTTGTTTTTTTTTTTTTTTAAGTTGAGTTGCACATACTCTTTTTAACCTGAGGCTATTAAAATCCCTTTTTAAAAAGGTGTGCCAAGCCAGGCGTGGTGGCGCATGCCTTTAATCCCAACACTCGGGAGACAGAGGCAGGCGGATTTCTGAGTTCCAGGCTAGCCAGGTCTACAAAGTGAGTTCCAGGACAGCCAGGGCTACACAGAGAAACCCTGTCTCGAAAAACCAAAACCAAACAAACAAAAAACAACAACAACAAAGGTGTGCCAAACAAAAACAATCAAAGGATTCTTTAATGTGTTCTAAGACACGGGGGAACTGAGTACTGCTGGTATTTAGGTCTGAAATACTGCTCTGGTGGTAATGAGTGTTTTTCCTCCTTTCAGAAGCAGAAGAAACTCTTTTGATTGATATTGCTTCAAACAGTGAGTATCTTTCGGAATGGAATTGGTTTTCATTCTTACAAATATTGACTTTAATACTTTACATTTAAGAAACTTTCGGGGGTACATCTTGTGTTTTGTCTTCTCATCCCGAAGTCACCATTTTCTTAACGCAGCCCTAAAAATTATCCTCATCTCTCAAAACTATTCCAGCTGAGCCTAAGAAAAACATAGGTGGCTGCTAAGACTCTTCCCCCAAACCTGAAGTGTGATACAAGCTTTGCTGCTGTGGAGCTATAAGCTACTTGAAGCTGCAGACATTGTCTATAGCAATCGTTTCATTGCTGTGGAACTGATTATTAATAGGAAGAGCTTTGGAAATGCTGAAAGTGCTTGAGGTTTATGGGTCATTTTTTTCTTTATTAGTTTGTGTGTTCATGCATACATGTACATGTGTGTACTGCAATAGGTAATATTTTTATGTGTAGTGCACTTTTGCTTTGAGACAGCGATTCACCAGCTTGAACCTCACCAACTTGGCTACACTGGCTCGCCAGGAAACACCAGGACTCTATCTGCCTTTTTCTGCTTCCTCAGCTCAGATTACAAGTGTGCGTCGTTTCCGATTTTTTTACATAAGTTCTGAAGATCAAACTCAAATGCCAAGTGCTTTACTGACTAAACTATCTACCCACCCATATTAGGTTTTTTTAAAATTGTATGCATAATGTATATGGATATATATTTAAAATTAAGATATAATTACATTCTTTTCCTCCTTCCTATCCTGCCACCTCAGCCCCTCTAAAGGTCCCTCCTTCCCAGCTTCCTCCATGTCCCCCACTCTCAAATTGATAGCCTGTTTTTCATTATTATTGTTATATATTAGTGTGCATACATGGATGCATAAATATGTAGAGACAGTCTACTGAATGTTTCACTTCGTGTGTATCTGGTTTCAGAGCTGACCACTTTCTATTGGATAATGTATTAGAGGTTCATTCCCCCCAGAGGCAGATTCTCCGTCTCTCAAGTTGTCACTAGTTGTCTATTCTGTTGTTGTTGTTGTTGTTGTTGTTGTTGTTGTTGTTGTTGTTGTTGTCGTTAGCATACAAAGTAATAGGTTTCATCATGGCCTTTTCAAGCATATTTTTTTATTGAATCTGGTCCCACACAAGCCTACTTCCTTCCTTCTGACCTGCCCCCTTCTTCTCACTGCTCCGCCTTCTGCCTGCATGGCACACAGTTCTTTTACCTGTTTTCCCTCTCCCCAGTTTTCCCTTAAGCCATCTTTTCGTCTCTCGTGGTCCCTTTTCCACTCTCATGACCTGTACCCCTACACACACATCACACACATGCACACACATGCACACACATGCACTCGTATACACATTAAAATGTAGGCTCTGCATATGAGAAGAAAACATGCAGCATTTGCCTTTCTGTAGCTGAGATACTTTACTAACAGTGTGACAGTTACATTGGTACGCCCATTTCCTCGGAAATGTCACGATTCTGTTTATCAATGTGGCTGAATAAATGTTATCTTTTGACTATTATATTCTAGAGCCTACTCCCACCTTGTTTTTATGTTTTTGTGTGAATTCACAATGTTTTCATCTATTCTTTACATTATTTTGAAAGGCACAGAGTCCATTAAATGGCTTATTCTTTTTTTCTTTCTTTTTTTTTTTTGAAATAATTTGTGCCCTACTTAAGCCCTGTTCCCTCAAGGCCTCCATTCATCAGAGGGAACATGGTCTTCTTTTCGCTGTTTCTGTCCTTTCAGGTTTTTTTAAATCAGTTTAATGCAAATCACTGACTTTCTGTGTGAGATGTTCTTTGTTTATCATCTAATTGTACTGTGCTCTGGAGAGGAGAAAATGGGCACTTGATTGCTACTGCAGCTACTGTGTGGTTGCTATGGAAAGTGTATCTGACCATACAAATCTAAATCAAATGGTTTACCTTATCTCTTGTTTGAGTCCACGGATGAGCAGAACTTGCCATTTAGCTTGGGGCTACAGGTTGCACATAATTTTGTTTGGAGAAGGTCTCTGCCCTTGGCACTCTTAATGTGTATTAAATAGTTTTCCAGTTTGGGTTTATTATTCCTTTCTTTAATCATAGTCTTAATGGCTATTCCTAAACTGTTATATAAACCTAGCTGCTAACTTCTGTTACAGGTATCTAAGAGAGAAAATAACTTAGAATCTGTGTTGTTTTGTACTTAGACAAAAGAAGAAACACAGCAGCAGGCTGGAGATATGGTTCGGTTGATAGAGTAGTTATATGCCTAGCGTGCAAAAAGCCCTGGTTCCATCCCTTGTACTCCATAAACAGGGTGTGGCAGCACACCTCTGTGACCTCAGCGCAGTGCAGGCAGGACGATCAGGAATTCAGGTCTATCCTTCAGTTACATAGTTCTAAGCTAGCCTGTGCTCCATGTCTCCAAATCATGTTTTTGTTTTAAGGAACACGGCGGGGTCAGGGAGAAATCTCAGTGAGTAAAAGTACTTGTTGCACAAGATTGACAACAATCTGAGTTCACCTCCTAGAAAACAGTACTCTTTATTACTGTGCAAGACTGATTTTGATATAAATATATATTGTCTAGATCCTAGCAGTAAACATCTTGAAAGTCATTTTCCTAGTTCTAAAGTTCATGCATCTTAATTATGTAAAATTGTGACAATCAAAAAGTTTTGAAGTATCAAATTAAAATTATTATGTAGAATGGGAGAGATAGCTCAGCAATTAAGAGCAAGTATTGCACTGGCAGAGGAGCCAAGTTCAGTTCCCAGCACCCATTTCGGGTGCCTCACAACTGCCTGTAACTCCAGCTCCAGGGGATCCAATACCCTCTTCTGGACTCTGCAAACACCTGCACTCTTTTGCATGCCTGTTCATGCATGCACATGCATGAGCAAACACACAAAGGCTTTGAAAGTTAACATATAATCTTGAGGTTATACTGTAGCCAACATTTCTGTGTATTTCCTATAGTTTCTAGTCCATATAATTGGAATCCTTCTACATACTTTTTGTGGGAGGGTTGTAAGGCTGAGAATTGAACCCAGAGGCCTAGTGCCTGTCAAACATATGTTCTACAGCTGGGCTATATCCCTACTACTTTATTTATAGTTTTTATCATGGATTTTCACTTAGCACTTTACCATGACATTTCCCCTATGTCATTTAAAATCATTTTAAACATAATTTTGTTGTTGTTGTTTGAGGCAGGGTTCTCTCTATCATAGGCTAGCTTCAAACTCTCTATGTAGCCAAACATGACATTGAAATCTTGATCCTCTCTATACCTCCCTAGTGCTGGGATGAATGTTTTGTTCCACCATACATGGTTGTTTAAACATTATTTTTGATAACCAGTATTTCACCATAGACATTTTGTCAGACTGTTATTTAGCTAGTTTCTTTCTAAAATTAAGTCATCTTGAAGGAACATAACTCTTTATTTGGGTCCTATTTTACAGTTCTCAGTAAAACTTTGTAGTTTCTTTTTATACATGAAAATTTTAGGGTGAGAATTTCATAGTGGATTTGATTTGCTGATGGATTGCTTACTATTATCATATAAAACAATTAGTGAGTCTTGGATATTTTGTCCAGTTACTTCACTTAATTTATTTTTAATATTTTTGCTATTTTTTCCATTTTGGCAGATTGATAGTTTTAATTATCTTCAAATTCTGCCTTATTTCTCATAGCTACAGCCATTGACTTTGTCTCATGTCTCACTGTACCAATGAGAATTTGAGGACCAATTTTAAATGATGGTGTTAACTCTTCTGTAGCTCTGAGTTTCAGTGGGGATGCTTCAACTGGCATTTCCCAGTTAAAGACTTTTCCCTGATGATTTTCTGTTTCTTAAAAAAAATAATAAATTATATTTAAACCAGACATGGCATGTGCCAGTATTAGTCTGAATATCTAAGCAAGATGATTGTGAATTCAAGGCCAGGGCTATATAGCAAGTTCAAGACCAGTCTGAGCCACATAGCAAGACTGTGTCACACAGAAAAAGAACAAAACCAACAACATAAACTAAGATTTTGCCGTTCCTTAAAATTGTGCATATGTACTGAATTTTATTAAATGTTCTCCCTGTTTTTCATGGAGATGAATTTATTTTCCCTTTTTCTTTCCTTTATCTCTTTATGACTTTTAGATGAACTCTGTTATGCTAATTTTTAAACAGTACCCTACCTAGTTTATTTATTATTCTACAAATATTTGTTGAGTGCCTTCTGTTTGTCAGACCTGGTGGCAAATCGTACCAAATCATCAGAGCACAGCAGAGATAAGAGTCCTTCTTCCGCTTTCCTTTTTCCTTCTGTGCTTTTTGTTGCTAGAGCCACAGAGATGCCTCTAATTCATAAATGTAGTCCCTAAACATCTGAATACATTCTGGCCACTATGCACTGTGCTAAGCTCTAAAACGCACGAGAAAGCAACACACTCTTGGTGGTTCATGTGTTTTAACGTACAAAAGTGACTTTAGCAGGACTGGATGCTTACATGAATGTGGATTTAATAAATACTAATAAGAAAAAGTGCCAGGAGTTTACAAGAGGGATCACTAAATTAGGCAGTGTACTCAGGCAAGGCATTTACAAAGAAGAGACATTTATATTGGGAACAGAGGGCCTGAGAGACAGGCAACAACTGGAGAAAAAAAAAGAATTTTCCAGATAAAGGGGGTTGTGAGACTCCAAACTTAGAAGTACCCTGACAGTTTCTGGGAAATAAAATGCAAGGGTGCCTGAAATAGGGCTTGCACACCAAGACAAGAGCGACTATGAAGTCTTGTAAGCCACAGTGTTGAATCTGCAGTTTTAGACTTAAAAATGAGAAGTTAAGGATTTTTATGCTGATATAGCATCATTTGCCTGGAAGCAGAAAGACCAGTTACTAGGCTGCTTTGGTTGTATATGCTAGAGAGTATGGTTGTGATAGAAATGGAGAAAAAAGCCGGGCGTGGTGGTGCACGCCTTTAATCCCAGCACTCAGGAGGCAGAGACAGAAGCAGGTGGATTTCTGAGTTCGAGGCCAGCCTGGTCTACAGAGTGAGTTCCAGGACAGCCAGGGCTATACAGAGAAACCCTGTCTCAAAAAAGAAAGAAAGAGAGAGAGAGAGAGAGAGAGAGAGAGAGAGAGAGAGAGAGAGAAAGAGAAAGAGAGAAATGGAGAAAAGGGGGCAGATTTGATAGATGAATTTGGAGGTAAGGTCAAGAAGAATCGGCTTGGGTGTGAGGGATGGGAGGAAGAGAAGTGTCAAGGGTGAATACAAGGTTTCCAACAGGAACTTAGAGGATGTTGCCCATTTGCATAAAAATTTTGAGGATGGAATGATTTTTTTTCTTTTGAGGGGACCATCAAGATGTCATTTTTAAAATACTTTTTATTTTTTTGAGCAAAAAAAAAATTTTTTTTTGGTTTTTTCGAGACAGGGTTTCTCTGTGTAGCCCTGGCTGTCCTGGAACTCACTCTGTAGACCAGGCTGGCCTTGAACTCAGAAATCCGCCTGCCTCTGCCTCCCGAGTGCTGGGACTAAAGGCGTGTGCCACCACGCCCGGCTGTGAGTACATTTTTATCATTTTACTTGCTCCTGAGTATGGAGTCATCCAGTGCAGAAAGGTTGACCTATCAGGAGCTCCACCCTTAGGGAAAGCTCTCCCTCCCCTTGAAGCCACCAGTTGCCCGTAGCTCCTCAGTTAGGAATAGAGGCTCATGAAGCCCTGTACACTTGAGGCTACAATGTTGACTGGCTGATTTTACAGGCCCTGAGCACATAGCTACAGTCGCCATGAGCTTGAGTACACTGTGGTCCCATCATGCCAAGGAGACAGTTTTGTTTCAGTCCTCCTAAGCCTCTTTCTCTTGCTGTTCTTCCACCCCCTCTTTTAGAAGGTCCCTGAGCATTGGGAAAGGAGTGTGATATAGATGGCCCTTTTGTGGCCAGGCATGCCACCGATACTCTCTCTTTACTTGTTGACCACTTGTGAGTTTCTTTCTTAACCACCATTCACCTCACAGACTTTTTAGATAAATCGGAGAGCTCTGAGGGCAGTTTGCTACTGTGTCCATTTAGCAGAGTAATAGTAGACTTATTCCTGGGCTTTTGAGTACCAGTACTCTAAACTCAGGTTGGTCCACTCCATTGCTGCTACTGTTCTTGGTGATCATCCCATGGTACTGGCATCTCCAAAACAGAATGTCCAATGGCTGGGATCCACTCACCATCTTCTGGGCTACTCCAAAGGGCTTGGGCCACTTCTCCAGTACCAGTACAGTTTTGGCCATGTTTGAGATTTCTTTGAGACACTTCTATGTGGATTTGGCTGCCACTCAGAAGCCAAACCTAACTAGCACGTGAATGACATCCAAACCTTGAGAGATGTGATTGTGTTGAGAGCTCCGCTGTTTCACACAGTGCTGTCTAATGCACATACCTGTTTACATGAATTAGAAGTAAAATTCACAATTCAGTGGCTTCATTTCAATAATCACACTTCAAGTGCTCACTAGCTAGATGCATCCATACTGGTTGTACAGTTATAGAGTAGGCTCAGCATCACAGAAAACTCAAGACAGTTCTATATAGAATGAGAAAACAATTTTGGGATCCACTTACCCTCTTCTGGACTACTCCAAAGGGCTTGGGCCACTTCTCCAGCTCTGCCCTCTGTAGCATACACAGCTTGTCTTCTCAACTAGGGTAGGCTCCACTCCCACCACTGCTGACATTCTTAATAGTCATCCCAGGTACTTGCACATCCAAAATTCTACAGTCTTCTGCTGCATCTGGGCTGCATTTCAACCAATAGCCTCTCCTAGGCTCTCTTCATGGTCCAAGCCTCAGATTCTCTGGATGACTCTTTCAGTCTTACTCCTTCAACTGCCACTGAGGCTACACCTTCACCAATAGCATTGCCTGGCTTCTCACAGTGCCAAGCCTTCAGCTGCTTTCCATGATCCCTTCACATGCCTTCAAAACCAGTTCCTGGGTAACTCTTACACTGCCAAGTTCAGCTGCCAGCACAAGGTACAACCTTGGCTGCCTCTGGAACACAGCTTCTGTATGTTGACTCAGGAGGCACTTCCCAAGAGATTGAACCTCAGTAATGCTTGTCTTAATCACTGCTGATTTCCCAGCTCCTGCTGACCAGCATTGAATATCTCAGCAAAGTAAAGGTCTCAGTTTTGTAGTTTTGGTTATCTTTCTAATCATAGCCGAACTCTTCAGCCTCAGCTAATCAGAACCACAGAAATGTAATTCAAAATAACAAATGGCCTCTAGAGTTTTTAAGTTGCCCTCTGAAACTTGATAAGCCAGGCCTCCATCTTCTGCTCTCTTGGCTCTCAACACTCAATGGCTTTCCTAGCTCAAAGTTCCAAAATCCTTTCAAAATCCTCCCCCAAACATGGACAGGTCTGTCACAGCAATACCCTACTACCCTGATACCAACTTGCCTTAGTTAGGGTTACTATTGCCACAGTGAAACACAATAACCAAAAAAATGACTCGGGGAGGAAAGGGTTTATTGGGCTTACACTTCCATATCGCAGTCCAGCAGGAAGTCAGGACAGGAACTCCAACAGAGCAGGAACCTGGAGGCAGGAGCTGATACAGAGGCCATGGAGGGGTACTGCTTACTGGATCGCTCCCCATGGCTTGCTCAGTCTGGTTATAGAACCCAGGACCAGCAGCCCAAGTGGCACCTCCTACAGTGGGCTGAGCCCTCCTACATTAATCACTAGTTAAGAAAATGCTCTACAGGTTTGTCTGCAGCCTGACCTTTTGGAAGCATTGTCTCAATTGAGGTTTCCTCTTCTCAGATTACTATAGTTTTTTGTCAAGTTAACATCTCATACCATAAAACCAGCGCAATGTGTATGTTGTACTTTGTGCTGATTTCCTCTGGTTGCTCTGGTGGAAGCACGGAGAGGGCAATTAGTTGGACTATTGTGGGTTGGAATTTAGCCAAATCGGTGCTGTGGGAGCCCAGAGGTAAGGCAGCAGACAATAATGATGACATCTGTTTGAGAAAGGGGGAAGTGAAAGCAAGAAGGGTTCCAGGGATGGCAAAAGAAGGGATTAATGGGGCCAAGGTTCCTCAAAGTCAAAAACAATTACAGAAAAGATAAGGAGCAAGTATATTGGGAGGACTACTAGTCACAGTGAAATGTTTGATTTATGTTGCATGTTAGGGGATGGTACTTCTGTGATGGAAAAATCTAGGATATTCTTGAAGGAGTCACTGCAGAGGGTGAGGCAATGGAGGCTGAAGTGGAGTGGGAAGGCCACTGGGTGAAGAAGGTGAAGGTGGTAACTGGATTCTCTGTGCCAATTTTTAAGCGAGAATGACTAATGGCAGGCATTTGAGTGGAAGTAGAGTCTTATGTAGTAGGCATTGGATTCTGAACTCTGAGGTTTGTAGAGAGTGATGGTCCTGTAGAGGAAGAAAGAGAAGATGGTATAGCCCAGTGAATGAGCCTCAGAAGAAAGCAGTTTCCTGACAGAGATGGAGAGGGAGTACTCTATAGGAGGTATTGAACTGCATCATATTTAAGCCAAGCATGATAGTACTTGTCTATAGTCTCAAATACTTGAGAAACTGAGGCAGGGGGATCACTTGAGACCAGGAATTAAAATCCAGTCTGCGGAAGAAGTAACCTGCTTGGAAACTAGTCAGTTTGCATTTGCCTCTGATTTATAATGTAGTTATGTTAGAATCCCTAACAAGTATTTTTCTTAAATTACCAGTGAAGTCAGGTGTAGTGGCAGCTGCCTATAATTCTATCCTTTAGGAGCCTGAGGCAGGAACAAAGGTTTGAAATGAGCCTGGGCTACATAGTGAGACATTTCTGGGCTTCCTCTCCAGATAGTCTTTTTATTGTCGTGAGGTGGGGCACACATATTAGTATGCCCTAAAAAGCACCTCTAGGGCTGGGGAGATAGCTCAGTTGGTAAACTGCTTTTTTGTCCAAGCATGAGGACAGATTTGATCCCCAGAACCCGTATTTGAAAGACCAAAAAAGGGGTGGTGCCAGAAGCAACTAGATCCCTGGGGCTCACTAGTCAGCTACCCTATACTACCCTACAAGTCCCAGGTCAATGAAAGACCCTATGTATTTTTCAATTCCTAGACCCCTCAAAGTAGCTCCAGTTCTAGAGGGACCCAATGCCTCTTCTGTCCTCCGACGGTACATGTGGTGCACAGACGTACATGCAGGCAAAAACACCTATACATATAAAATAAAAATGCTATTTTAATAATTAATGAGAGCTAAACCCTTGGTAAGTTTGCTTTTTAAAAAGGCATTTCTATGTTTAAATGTATATAGGTGTTTGCATGCATTATGTATAGGCACCATGTACACCCTTAGTGCCTACAGAGGCTAGAAGTGGGCATTGGATGCCCTAGAAGTGGAGTTACAGAAGGTTGTGGTTTAACATGTGGGTGTTGGGAATCACATTTCAGTCATCTGCATCAAGTGCCCTCAACTGCTGAGCCATCTCTCCAGCCTCAGTAACCAGCCCCAGTACATTTGCTTCTAATTCTATTCTTTCTCAATTGACTGTTTTTAAACCACCCAACTCTAGGATAGATTTGCAAGATTATTCAAGATACCTGTGGTATTTTTCACTTGTGTCAATGAGGAATAGGTATGTCTTCTCAGAACACATGAAGCCAGTCCCCACATTTTTAAAGTTCACTTGTAAATTTAATTTACTCTGAACCTGACCAAGTGACTTCCTATGTTACCTTCATACCTTAAAGTATTATGCAATCTGAACTTAAATGGTAGGAATTTCCAGTGTGGGGATAGAAGGAGGGTGACTTGTGAATTTATCTTTTGCTAGAACTTAGAAATCCCTACATTGACAGCTGAGAGATAGGGACATAGGCAGCTAGCTATGATTCAGTGTGCCTATTGCTAGTCTGCCCGCTGACACAGTTCATCAGCACTGAGTACTCTACTGTCGGGTTTCTTCTCTGCTTCATCCCCTCCACCACTACAATACCGGAGCCCTTGTTCTTCTACATGTTCTCCTTCTTAAGGGTATGGACTATGTGTAATCTGGACCTCCCTCTGACCAGAAAGTTTGAGACTATTATCCCAATAAGGTATTGATAAAGTGTTGTATCCCATAGCTAGGGCTCTGTGGATTTCATTCTTTTTAAAGGTGGCTGCAAAATTCGGGTACAGGGAGACTGGACCAGAGAGCGCCACTTTGAAATTCCTGATGAAGAACGCTGTTTGAAGTTCCTCTCAGAGGTCCTCGAAGCTCAGGAAGGTAAACTCAAAACTCAACAATTTCCTTTCGACACTTTCAATGGGAGTAAAATGCTGATATGCTGATTCAGAGGCAGGTCACTGTTAGCGAAGCTCCACCCCCACACCCCTGCCCCTTGAGCTCAGATAGCTCTTTATTTTTCCCTTCAGGAAAGAACCTGGGGGTAGATTAAGGAACAAGTCTATCCAGCTTTAAAAAGAGAGTCAGTGGCATGGCATATAGTTTACTGCAGCCTGCAGTCCCCTCCTTCTGCCCCAGAATGACTCAGAGCTGTTGGTATTTCCTTACTTAGTCTCTTCTAGTCCTTTTGGGAATTCTGCTGACTGTGCATTCAAGGACTCTGAAGAAATGAATAGCTTTGGCTTGTAATTTAATGATGGTCTTCCCAGTTTCTGACCCAAGTCTTGTCTTTCCAGCTCAGTCACAGCTTCTTGTTCCAGAACAAAAAGACTCATCTAGCTGGTACCAGAAATTAGACACTATGGATAAACCTGCTTATTCAGGTATTGGAAAGACTCTTTCATCTCTGGCTGCTATGAAGGTTTTCGAGCCGGTAGATAGATAGTATTAGTTCAGATGAATTGGTTGGGTGGTGTAACCATTGACTCTGTGGCCCTGGACTTCACTCCTGATTCGCTCTGTGGTAGGGTAGCTCTTTCCGAGCCTACTTGGAAAAAGAAGTTACGTGTAGACTTCACATCCAGACAACATAGGTGTGAATGGCAAGTCTGAAACTTACTAATGATGTCATCTTGTTTGAGTGACTTATCTCTGAGCTTCTGTTTCCTTCAATACAATGTAGAAAAATATGTTAATGGTACCTACCTTATGAAAGTTATTGAAATGTGAGGAAGGCAAATGATATATAATCCCCTCTATAAATGTTGGCTTGTATTATTCAGGTTCCAGACTGGTATAACTGTCTGTCATCACAGTCAGTGTGTCAGTGCTTCTGGAATGAATGTGAGTCTTACCCTAATGTAAATGATTACTCTACCTGTGGTACCTAGATCCAGTCGTAAGTAAATAAAAGCCTCACCTATGTTGGAAGGTCTCTTTATCTCCACTTTGTCTTTGGATCTTGTATCCTTCAGGGCTGCTTGGATTTGAGGATAATTTTTCATCTCTGGATTTAGATAAGAAAATGAATACACAAAATCCCCGATCAGGGAGTCATCGGGAACCACCCCCTCCACCTTCTTCATCGACTAGAATGTAAGTGCTCTGTTGCAGCGCACTGCCCGCTCTAAGCAGCTCACATTTTAGCCAGTTTTCCTTTGGAATCCATGGTTGATTTTCTAGGCTTTCGCGTGAAAAGGAAGCTTCAAACAAAGAACAGCCCAAAGTGACCAATACCATGCGGAAGCTATTTGTCCCGAACACCCAAACCGGGCAGCGAGAGGGTCTCATTAAACATATCCTCACAAAGCGAGAGAAAGAATATGTCAACATCCAGTCTTTCAGGTGTGTCTGTTTTCTACTCACCGAGTCTAAGCATTTAGGCACAACAATCTTGCCTTGTAAAAATGTTAGCTTCATTAAGAATGGAAGCACAGTATAAGGGAAGATTATCTGACTCGGGCACTATGCTTGCTTAAAAACATATATATCATAAATCATGCATACGCTATAGCTTCCCTTCAGTTTTCTAACTGCTCATGATACCATGTCTACTAATATTTCTATCCATGCTTAGAGGATAGATCAAACTCACATAGAATAGAAAATTGGCCTGTAATGCCATCAGTAAATAAGTATGTGTCTCATTGGGCCAGCTGAACCTTGGTCCAGCCAGTATTGAAAAATTAAAGTCTACCATTACTACCACATATAAATTTACTGCTTTGATAAATCAACTAAAATTTCACCCAGTCCTCTGGGCAGTCTGTCCTCAATTCTTTCCTTTTAGTTTTCACGTCACCTTTGCTCATTATTATATCCCCTTTTCTGGACCCTGATATATCTGGTAGAAAGGGGAGATGATGAGGTGTGGCACATATCCCCAGTGTGTTATTCATGAACAGAATATCCCATCTAATCCAAGATACCCGTATGGTATCCCACCATGCATCATTTCCCCATGTTCAAACACGTCTGCACTTCCTCATATATATGTCATCCCTTCTGCTTTCCCGCTTCATATATTATCTGCCTCTTCAATATTTCCCAGAGTTGTCCTCGTGATCCTCGAGAAGTGAGGGCTTTTGCTTTTGTTTTTGTTTGTATTTTTTTTGTTTTAGTTTAGCTGTAGTTCCTTACAGAAGAGTTATCCATATTGGGCTGTGTCTAGCACCAAGCTAGCTCTTTCCCATCCTAACCTAAAGCTCTCCCTTAATGAATTTGGATGGAATGTAATTGAAAGAAAATTTGGCCAAAACAGTTGTGTTTGTTTAAAATATAGACCTAGGTCCTTTTGTTGATCCGTTGATGTAAATGAAGAGAAAATAAACCCATGCCTTTATGTTATACATGCAAGAGTTCTTTTTTATTAATCATTTTATTCATTTACGTTTCAAATGATATCCCCCTTCCCAGTTACCCCTCCGCCAATGCCCCCCTTCCCATTCCCCCCTCCCCCTGCCTCTATGAGGGTGCTCCTTCACCTACCAACCCACTCCCACCTCACCGCTCTACCATCCCCCCTACACTGGGACATCAAACCTCTACAGAACCAAGGGCCTCTCCTCCCATTGATGTCAGATCAGCCCATCCTCTGCTACATATGTATCTGGAGTCCTGGCTCCCAAGAATTCTTTTCTTAGGTGTCTAGCAAAACACTTTGAAGATTTATGTTAATCAAAATACCCGTTCATAGGAGTGATAAAAGCAGTATTGTGTTTGTTTATCCTTGATCTTTGTTTTTAAATTATTTTTTTGCTGTAACGTTATTAGGTTTTTTGTTGGAACTTGGAATGTGAACGGCCAGTCTCCAGACAGCAGCTTAGAACCTTGGCTCGACTGTGATCCAAATCCTCCTGATATTTACTGCATTGGGTAAACTTCTGGACCTTCCTTCTCCTATATTTGGTGTTAGTGTAACATGACTTGAGCCTCCCTCTTATCTGTGTGTATGTGTTTGTGTGTGAACGTGTTGGTGTGTGCATGTGAGCCCCAGAGGTTACCAGGTGTCTTGGTCAATCACTCTCCATCTTATTTCCTTTCCTCTTTTTATTAAACATTTTGCTTACATATATAATGAATTTTAGTTGTTTACACCCCCATCATCTTCTTCCCCCAAAACTCCCCCACTGCACTCATGCCTTCTTCATATGTATGAGCCGCTGAGTTTAGTTGGAGTTTCTTGTGTGAACATGGATGGGAGACTATTTACTAGAGCAACTCAACAGTGGCTTTCCCACCAAAGAAAGTGACACCCCTTCCACCAGCAATCTTTAACTGCCCCTTGTCCCTTAGGGAGGGGTAGAGCCTCATGGGCTCCTCCTGTGCCCATGATGAAATGTTTACGGGCCCAATCTGTGCAGCTGTACCGAGTTCAGGGGAACAGTGGCGATGTCATCCACAAGTTTCTTTTTGCTGAACATGTCCCCATCTTCTGGCTCTTACATTCTTTTCATACCCTCTTAAAGGTATTCCCTGAGTGTGATGTAAATGGCCCATAGTGGCAGAGTGCTCTGCCATCACTAAATCTCAGCACTTTGGCCAGTTATGAATTCCTACCTTAGCTGCCACCCACTTCTATGGGAAAGGCCTTATCTACCTTTTTTTTTTTTTTTTTTTTGGTTTTTCGAGACAGGGTTTCTCTGTGTAGCCCTGGCTGTCCTGGCACCTACCTTATTTTTTTAGATGGGCTCTCTCACTGAACCCCTAGAGATGGATCCTCCCATCCCTTGTTCCCCGGTGCTGGCATTGCAGACACATGCCCGCACAGACAGCTTTTTTGCACGGATGCTGAGGTTTGAACTCGGGTCCTCACACTTGATCTAGCAAGCACTTTACTGACTGGGACATTTCCCCCGCCTTGATCTGCATATTTGTTCTTACATACTTGTTTGGTAAACACTTGCTGTGCACTCTGTGTGCGGGTTAATTTTGTGGGTCAAAAGGAACCGTTAATGAAGCTCCTAATAGGGAACTGCTCATCGCAGGAACAGATAAGCTCAGTGCTCAAAGTGATTAGTCAACGGTTGGGAAAGACAGGTCTCACCACTGGCCCTAGGAGCGTTTGTTATTGTTTCCTTTTCTATAACCTATGGAGAGTCTTTAGAAAACCGACATGTCTTTTATAAAATTTATCTCGTACTCTTTTTTTTTTTCTTTACTCTAATGTCTCAGCAAATGGGAAAGGATGTAGCCAAAGAAAATTGTGGCTGTGTATAGTGCCTGCATCTATTTGTTCCCTCAGATTCCAAGAGCTGGACTTGAGCACCGAAGCCTTTTTCTACTTCGAGTCTGTGAAAGAGCAAGAGTGGTCCTTGGCTGTGGAAAGGGGGCTGCCTTCGAAGGCCAAGTATAGAAAAGTAAGCTGCGCTCGCTCGCTCGCTTCTCTCTTCAGTATAGAATGAAGT
Organism: Mus musculus; assembly: GCF_000001635.26. Taxonomy (NCBI): domain Eukaryota; kingdom Metazoa; phylum Chordata; class Mammalia; order Rodentia; family Muridae; genus Mus; species Mus musculus. The sequence continues at coordinate 47,935,008 of NC_000086.7, forward strand.
AGGCCTCACTGGGAGTTACTCCATCAACTGAACCTCTTCCAAAAGGTTTAAATAATTGACTTCTCCATATGAAATACTGTGCTGTATGAGACTAATCTGCTGTAGTTACTTCTGAGAAAAAAAATTCATAAGCTTTCTGGTCATGCATTTTCATCCTTTAGATGGTTTGGGGAAGAAATCAACTTATTGTTTTTGCATTAGTAATCCAAATAATTAAATATAAGCTAACCGATCTGTCTGTGTAATAAAAATATAAGACTGTCCTCTGGCATGGCCAGAATGAAATGCCTACAAGAAAAGCAGTATGGAGTATGTGGGGCGCAGAGAGTGTGCTTTCGATTCAGAGCAAGAATAGCAGTACTGTGGGAATTCAGCACATCCTGAACTGCTTTGTAGGTCAAGTATAAACTTGGCTTTAGCAAGGTGGTCCAATTGGTGGTCTTTAGAAGATATCTGCTAGGGGCATTTAGCTACTAGGAGAGTTATTTTCATCTTAAGACTATTATCCCAAGCTCAAAGTAATCTATGGTTTTGAACAGTTTATGTAGGTAGCATAACTCTTGAGGATGTTACAGCTCTCTCGCTCAACTTTAGGTTAAAAAGAATCAAAATTCAAAGGGTTGCTCTTTAGGACGGAAGGGGAACAAGCTGGGATAATGGCTTATACACTACTATTTGGGCTTTTAATATACTCTCGATAGGCTACAATGTGATTTAGAGGTCTAAGACTGGGGATGTGGCTCAGTGGTAGATAGCTGTATTACATGCTCAAGGCTCTCTATTTGATCCTCAGCACTGATAAATAGAAGCAGAGAGATACAGAGACAGAGAGAAAAGTGGGGAGAGAGAAAAACTGAGACTTATACACTATCCCTCAAGACTTTTAACTCTTATTAATCAAAACCAGACTAGAGCTTCCACAGAGAATCGTCGTTTCCAATTTATGAGGTCTTATTGGAAATTAGAGGGTGCAGATGTAGGTTTGGACATCAGTAATCACCTTGTTGGTCATCCTAGGAAGTTAGTTATGTAGCAGAAAGGGACGCTTATGTTAGCTGTTAGTAACTTCCTGGAATTCATAGGTTCAACTGGTCCGCCTTGTGGGGATGATGCTTCTTATATTTGCCAGAAAAGATCAGTGTCAATACATCCGAGATGTTGCTACAGAAACAACTGGAACTGGAATCATGGGGAAAATGGTGAGTTCCTTTGGCAATTAATTTGATTATCATTTATAGCTATGCAAAATTCACTTGCTCCTTGTGCTAAGTAACATTATACTTTGTCTAACAGGGAAACAAAGGTGGGGTAGCTGTAAGATTTGTATTCCACAACACCACTTTCTGCATTGTCAATTCGCACCTGGCCGCCCACGTGGAAGAGTTCGAACGAAGGAATCAGGATTATAAAGACATCTGTGCAAGAATGACTTTTTCAGTCCCCAATCAGACTGTCCCGCAAGTGAACATCATGAAGCATGAGTAAGCAGCTACCTCTCTGTGGCCTTTGGATAAGGATAGAACAGTGATTAAATAGGGTAAAATACTATAGAGCTGTGAGGAGTGAGAGATTACCATTTAAGGATTTGGGTCACAAAGAAGAGAGTGTTAGTTAGAAATAACAGATTCATTGAGACCAAGAAATTAGGTTGGGCATTAGGAGAAAAAAAATTTCTATTAGTGTAGCTTCTAAAATAACACTGAAGGAATCTGCAAATTAGAGTCTTTTTTGGGGGTTTTGTTTGGTTGGTTGGTTGGTTTGGTTTGGTTTGGTTTTTGGTTTTTTCGAGACAAGGTTTCTCTGTGTAGCCCTGGCTGTCCTGGAACTCACTCTGTAGACCAGGCTGGCTTTGAACTCAAAAATCCACCTGCCTCTGCCTCCCAAGTGCTGGGATTCAAGGCGTGCACCACCACGCCTTTAAAGGCCTAGAGTCCTTTTTTAATTCAAACAAAAAACGGTCACTGTAAGTATAATAACAAAAGATAAAATGAATAAACATGCTTTAGAGTCCTTTATTTGTCTTCCATTCTCCCCAGCCAGTCCTGCTCTCCATAGAAGACTGTCTTTGGCTGTCGTTTGGGGGTGGGCCTTTCCAGAGCTGTGCTGTCTGATGTGATAGCCAGCATCTGCTGTTGGGTATTTGAAAGTCATTAGTCAAACTGAGAGATCTGTAAGCAAAAGCTGGATTGGATTTTGAAGTTTGCACGGAGAAAATGTGGAACACCCTAATTTGCAAAATATTAATCATACATTAATGATTTGAATGCATTGAGCTAAATAAAAGTTATTTTTATTTGCATATTCTAAGTGCATCTATTAAAAAATTAAAAGGCTATGGAGACATGTATCATCTCACTGAACAGTCTCTTCTAGATTTTTTCCATACATATGTAGCCACGCATACTTATATGAGAGCATACTGCCCTATTTATCTCTGTGTCCAACTCTGTGTCCACAGATCTACATTATTCGTTTTAATGGTTGTGGTGATTTAATGGAGGGGTGGCAATGGTGGGTCTGTAAAAACGAGCCTTGAGAAGGACAGAAGTAGAGGGTCATTGAAGGAATGGTGTGGGTGGGGACAGAATGAAGAATGGGTACAATAGTGGTATTTGAGTGTGCCCATATTGTCACAAAAACTGGGATCCTAGAGAATTCTGCTTCACGGGGACAAAGTCAAGGTCTTGAAATTTTTGACCCATGAAGACCCCAGCAATTCATAAATTTATTTCTCAAGAATCCAAAACTTTGCTGTTGCCTTTGAGAACTTACAGTGACTGGTGCTGAGAGTGAGGATTTAGGTGCCAGGTTGGCTACAGTAGAGATCTAGAATTTCATTTTCCTAGTGGCCTCGGTCAGTCATTCCCATCCTACAAAGAGGCTACAAAACCTCAGGGCTCTGGGAAGCAAACGCATTAAGATTCTCTTTGCCCAGAGGTCTGGCAGGCAGCCAGACAAAAGCTAATCCTGCAAACAAGCTGCATGCCTCTGTCTTTTAACTCCTTGGCTTCCAGAGCCTGGATGGAGACTATGTAACCCCATTTTCATTTGCTTTTATGTTGTTGTGCTTATTTTCCCAGGTATTTTAGAATCTCTTGTCTTTCCTAGGTATTGGCAGTACTTGCCCCTAAAGAATTAATTATAGTTTAAGCCTCTTGTTAGTGATAAATAGATCCTTAAAAGTAATCTACCCACTTTCTTCTCTCAGTTCCCCCTCTGATTGACTTTAATCTTAATTACTGTTAGTCTAATCTATTGCTAGTCTGTACTAATCTATTTCTTGGTCCTCAGTGTTGTCATTTGGCTGGGAGACTTGAACTACAGACTTTGCATGCCTGATGCCAGTGAGGTGAAAAGTCTTATTAATAAAAATGAGCTTCATAAGCTGTTGAAATTTGACCAGGTAAGTGATGTTTCAGTGGCCGATATTGTTAGGATTACAAGATAGACACATGGTAGGCATGGTTTATACTAGAAAGAGATGACAAGTCATACTGTCTTGAAAGATATGGTGTCTGGGGATATAGAGATTTGGAGCGCCTTGATTGGATGCTAAGATTCAATGGAGATAATGTTGGTGACAAAAAGCAAATGTAAGATTCCTTTAGTAAGTCATTATCAGGCAGAGATTTCAGAGATTTGTATCCATGGGCTGGAGAATGGGTGATGTTAACTGGAGAATACTTCCTCGAGGAAACTGGCCTTCTGCTGTGTTGATGTAGTTTAGCAAATCGAATGGAGAAAATTGTTCTATGATTGCTTGGCAGGCTGGGCAACAGCTTGGAGATGAAAGAGGGAAGGAGGCCCTATAAAAGAGACTGGAAAACTGAGGAAAAAAAAGTTGATTTGGAATGAATGGCACAAGCTATAATCTAATAGGAACTGAGTGATAAGTCGGTGTCAACTGGTAGTTAGCAGTTGATGTTAACAGCAGTGTAAAGGGCTGAGAAGGTGGCTCCTTGGATAGAGTCTTTGCTGCACATGCATCAGAACTTGAGTTCGGCTCCTCAGCACCCACATAAAAGCCAGGCTTGGTAGCATATGTCCTTGGCCTGAGCTCTGGGGCATGAAGACAGGTGTATCTCAAAGGCTTACTGGCCAACCGCCCTAATCCAATCAGTGAGCGCCTTGTTCAATGAGAGGACCTGTCTCTAAAGATCAGGTAGAGATGTGACTGAAGAAAGCATCCTGGTGTCACCCTCTGATGTCTGCACATTCCCACGTGGACACCTACCCACATATAAACAAAGAAGAACAACAAAACCTCCTGTGGGAAAACAACTGGTTTTGTAGTGCTCAGACAAAGGCTGATAGCCAAGAAGCTAGTATCTATGTCTATAAGCCACTATGTTGGTGTGTAAACCTGGTAAATGAATTGAATTGCAATGTTCATACATTTATCTTTTCTTTTTGAGCCAGGGTATCACTATAAAGCCTATCCTAGATTAGAACCAGCTGTCTAGTGTAGAGCTGGCCTTGAAATTATGGGCCTCCTTCCATTTCTCCTAATGCTGGCACTGCAAGTAGGTGTCAACACACCTTGATCATAAAAATAATTTGTTATGGAATATAGGTACTGGCCATAAAAATAAATGTTTCTTCATGTCCTCTCATATTCGGTTAATACATATTAATTGCACACAGTTATTGTGTTTGTTGTGATATATCAGCAAGTATATTGAGAATACAATAATGAAATCCAGCTTTTTGGAGCTGGGGGATGTTGCTCAGTGGTGGAACATTTGCATAATCCATGTACTGCTGTGGGGAGATCTCCAGTGCCATTGAAATCATCCAGCCTGCTTTTATGCAACTTCCCCTCATATCCCGCTTTCTGATGATCAGTGTTCTCTATTCAGGTTGATTTCTTTTAGTTTTCATGCCTGAGAGCTAAAATGTACCATTTGTCTTTCTATGTCTGATTTATTTCATTTAGCATTAATTTTGTCTAGCCCATCCATTTTGCAGCAAATGACAGTAATTCATTCATTGTGATTGAATACTGTGTTTGTGTATGTCACATTTTCTTTATCTAGTCACTATTAGCAGGCACTTCTCTTGGTTCCTTATATTTGGCTGTTATGATAGTGCCACAGTAAACGTGTATACATATCTCTTTGGTATGCTGACTTCACTTCCTTTGATTATGGACCCAGAACTTCATGGTGCTGGGATGAATGTAGACGCTTCTTAATAAGGAAAGACGATGTCTTGACTTGATTTAAATGGCTTTAAATCCTCACGAGAGCTTTTTTGCCCTTTAAAGACAGTAAAAGTTCAGGAGTTTTGCAGTACAGTAGTTTTTATAGTGAGCCTTTCTCGGCTATCTACCTTTATATTGAAGTTGAACAGCTAATTTGTTTGTATTTCTCCCTTTTTCTTGTATGCAGAAAGGGTACAGTTGGGATAAATAAATTCTGAGTCTCGTATATAACATTGGTAAAAATATCTGAGTTAAAAAAAAAAAAAACAAGCATGGCCATGTGCACCCATAGCCCCAGCCCTGACAGGGAAAGGTGGAGACTGGAGCTTCACTGTGTATGTGCATGTGTGAGTATGGGGCAGTACTCGAGTGCAGTACCCACAGAGGCCAGAAGGCAGGGGGGCTCCACCGGAGCTCAAGTTACAGGTAGCTGGGAGCCATCTAACAAATCCAGGTCCTCTGAAAGAGCAGTATGCTCTCTTAACCACTGAGCCATCTCTGTAGCCCCAACTCACCCATTAAGAACAGAACCATTAATTATTTGCTGAAATTGCTCTCAAAATTATCCTTTCAAGGTTTGTGTGCTTTTTGTTATAATTATAATTATGCAAGACCATTCCTGCTCAGGTCTACGTAATGTGGGATTATTCTGAATTCTTGTTTCCATAATTTTATCCTGGCCACACTGGGAATAAATGTCAGTATGCTAATAAGTGTTATTAGAAGGCGAGTTCAGATGCTATGGCAATGTTGACATTGAATTCAAAAGATAAGAAATCTTATCTGTGTTTTTCCACGGTTGAAAGGCTGTAGAACTGAATACTTAGGACGGAAACAGTGGCCAGTCAACCTATCACTTACGTTGATCTGTTTATGTGGTGTTTCTTTCTGTCTGTAGTTAAACATTCAGCGCACACAGAAAAAAGCTTTTGCGGATTTCAATGAAGGGGAAATTAATTTCGTTCCCACGTACAAATATGATTCGAAAACTGACAGATGGGATTCCAGGTAAAGTGATGAGAATGTTCTCACAGAAAGCTGAAAGCTTCATCCCTTCTCTATGTCCTTCCATGTCTCTCCTGACAGGCTAGGATCTGTGTTTTTATCACTCCATATGCAGAGAAGGAAATCGAATGGCTTAGTGTTATTACTGAAGAGTATTTCAAACTGAGCTTATATTGGGAGAGTATTAATTAGATGCCAGGGCTGGTGACACTTTGTGAGCTGCCTCCAGCACCCTGGTTCCATCACTCTGCACACTAGCTTGGAGTTTTGCCTCCCTAATCTTACCCTTCCTTCTTAGCTGATGCTCTTAGCTCCTTCTCCTACACTCCTCCTCTGCTACTTAACTTTGGATACCAGAAGGTGAGAACTAAGAGTCACAAGCAGTTCTTCTAGCACAGTTACTCTTGGTCCTGAGAACACACCAGAATCCATTGGTTAGGGCCTGGAGAGATTACTCAGTGGCTGGAATATTTAGTGCTCTGGCAGAGGACCCAAGTTCAATAACTCCAGTTCCAAGGGATCTGACACCCTCTCCTGGCTTTTGATAGTACCTGCTTATATGTATACATAAATGAATTTTTTTAAAAAAATCTTTAAAAATAATTCATTGGTGACCTCTTAGAAATCCTAATGTCTGGACTTACAGCTGCTGTTGTTGGGGGGAAAAGGAAACTACGCCTTGGAGTCCCTTTGATTTCCTCATTTCCCCCAGAAAAGTAGTGAGGGACCCTATCAGGAAATCCTGCTTACCTGCCTGTCCACCACATATGTTTCTTTCTTTTTCCTAGTTTCCTAGGTGACTCAGGAACTTGAAAGACAAAAGAGTCCATGGTCATACTCAGCTCCTGCAAACCCTGAGGTTAGGGTTTCATTAGATAGGGTAGGGGTGGGGAGTAGGGGAATTGGCAGCAGCGGACAGAAGGTTGTCCCATGTACCCAGGGAGCCAGTCCACAATTGAAAAGGGACAATGAGGGATCTTGTTTACTTTGCTTGGTTTCTGCCACTTAAGATGGAGCTCCAGAGCTACTGATAAAGAATATTTGAGTCACCTATGAGATCAAATGTACAAGGCCTTTCTAATTTGAATGAATCATGAATACATTTTCCTTGCCCTCAGTATTCTGTGGACTATTCTTTTTTTTTCCAATTTTTTTATTAGGTATTTTCTTCATTTACATTTCAAATGCTTTCCCGAAAGTCCCCTATACCCTTCCCCCTCCCTGTTCCCCTACCCCCTACACCCACTTCTTGGCCCTGGTGTTCCCCTGTACTGGGGCATATAGTTTTCAAGACCAAGGGGCCTCTCTTCCCATTGATAGCCAACTAGGCCATCTTCTGCTACATATGCAGCTAGAGAAGAGCTCTGGGGGTACTGGTTAGTTCATATTGTTGTTCCAACTATAGGATTGCAGATCCCTTCAGCTCCTTGGGTACTTTCTCTAGCTCCTCCATTGGGGACCCTGTGTTCCATCCAATAGCTTACTGTGAGCATCTGTGGACTATTCTATGTTCATGCTTATATGTGTACATGTTAGTTCATCTCTATCAAAAAAAAATCGATGTGTCCATGAAAGTCCAGTTTTAGAAGAAAAAGCTTTATTCTTCTCCAGAGATTAAGCCCACTCTAGGAACAGAGGATTGCAGTTTTCTTTTTTCTTTTTCTTTTTTTTAAAATTTATTTATTTATTATATGTAAGTACACTGTAGCTGTCTTCAGACACACCAGAAGAAGGCATCAGATCTCATTACAGATGGTTGTGAGCCATCATGTGGTTGCTGGGATTTGAACTCATGACCTTCAGAAGAGCAGTCGGTGCTCTTTCCCACTGAGCCATCTCTCCAGCCCCGGATTGCAGTTTTCTACTGGATTAGCTGTCTATTATGAAGTACCATTGCAGTCAAGTGGAGCCAAGAAAGAGGAAATGTTCAGAATGGAACCCTGACCTTACTTATAAGGCTATTTTAGGAAGGTGTTGTTCCACCTTCCCCCATGGTGACATTGTCTAAGATACAGACCTAAATTTAGGGAAACCCATCTATTCAATCTTTAGATGATATTAGGCACATACTTTGTACTGGGCAGCAGTGCTGGGAGTTCAGTGGCTGGCAAGCTGGCACAGGCCATTCATTGTTAGTGCTTGCAGTGTAGGAAAGAAGATGTTAGGGGTCCTCTGGGAAGAAGTGTGGTTCACTGGGGGCACATAAAAAGAGGCTTAATGTGATTCAAAACCAATGTGTGCTGTTACTCTTGTGTGGTATGTTGTTTGTGACTCATTCCTTTATTTACAGTGGGAAATGCCGAGTTCCCGCCTGGTGTGACCGAATTCTTTGGAGAGGAATAAATGTTAATCAACTTCATTACCGGAGTCACATGGAACTCAAAACTAGTGACCACAAACCTGTTAGCGCCCTGTTCCATATTGGGGTAAATAGTTGACTGCTCATTCATTTGCTTACGTGTTAAGTAGCTACTTCCAGAACACTGTGTAGACATAGAGTGGATTCAGAATCCAGCATGTCACAAATAATCTCTAGCCAAATCATCATTTAGAGTTGAGTGGTTGCACTCCCTCACCCATCTCAAATACTATCCTTAGATCTTTGCACAGTCCAGTCTTTTTACTGATGTATAGGTATTTTATGCTATGGAGGCACAGAATGATCACAATAGGACCAGATCTACTCCTTAATTTAGGAGATACAGCCCCATCTTCTACAGTGACGTCTTCCTCTCAAACAGCATAGGTTTGATGTTGCTTTGAACTTGGTTGGATCTTGAGCTGAATTTATAGCCAGTTATGTTTTGCCTCTATTGTAAATGCATTTTTTCTCATTTTTAGCTATATTATGAGTGTGTAAATTATAAGCTTGCTGACTTATACTTGCATTCTTCCTAGTGAATTTTCTACACATGTGGTCTTGTAACCTATCAGGATATGGCTAGTGTGGTTCTTACTAGGATGACTTGATAGTCTACTACCTGGTTTTGCGTTCAAGGTCAACTACTTTGTAATTGTAGGACTATAGACAATTTATTCAGCATCCTCCTGTCATGTATCAGTCTCCTCCATTACAAAGTATGCCGGTGATGAGACCAACTCGTAAGGATTCATGTATGCAAAGGGCAAAATAGGACAGATTTTTTTACGTCAGTTTCAAGGACTGCTGACATAAGTATCACCCATGTATCTTTTTTTAAAAGATTTATTTATTTTATGTGTATATATGAGTTCACTGTAGCTGTCTTCAGACACACCAGAAGAGGCCGTCGGATCCCATTACAGATGGTTGTGAGCCACCATGTGGTTGCTGGGAATTGAACTCAGGACCTCTGGAAGAGCAGTCAGTGCTCTTAACCGCTGAGCCATCTCTCCAGCCCTCACCCATGTATCTTATGGTAACTCTTATTTTATATGCACTAGTGTTTTGCCTACAAGTATGTCCGTGAGAGCATATTGGATTCCCTAGAATCGGAGTCACAGACAGCTGGGAGCTGCCATGTGGGTGCTAGGAATTGAACCCAGATCTTCTGAAAGAGCAACCAGTGCTCCTAACTACTGAGCCATCCCTCCAGCACACAGCACACACACACACACACACACACACACACACACACACACACACACCTTTAGGGCATTTCCTTGGGAAACAAAATTAGTTCTTGGTTGTTTTAGACTCTATTTAAAAATGTTTAAGATAGTGCTGGGCGTGGTGGTACACGCCTTTAATCCTAACAACAAAGGAGGCAGAGGTAGGTGGGTCTATAAGTTTAAATCCAGCCTGGTCTACAGAATGAGTTCCAGGAGAGCCAGGGCTACACAGAGAAACCCTGTCTCAAAAAAAAAAAAAAAAAAGTTCAAAACAACCAATAACAGTTTTTGTCCACTTTTGGATTGTAGTTATTGGTTTTTGTTTATTATATGTTTACTGAAGGGCTCGTGCTATGGGATGTATGAAGGTCAGATGACAAATCGGCAAGAATTGGTTCTCTCCCTCTATTCTCTGCAGTTGGTTTTGATGTGGTGCTAGGAATCCAACACAGGGCTTTGTGCCTTCTAACCACTGAGTTCTACTCACCCCTACCCCCTTCTCACCCCACTTTGAAGTCTTAACACAAGAATGACACTAGCCTTGGGTTTAATCCCACATTCTAGTTGTGTACTAGAAATGGTGCTAGACCGGGCAGTGGTGACTCATGCCTTTAATGCCAGCACTTGGGAGGCAGAGGCAGGCGGATTTCTGAGTTCGAGGCCAGCCTGGTCTACAAAGTCTCAAAAAACCAAAAAAAAAAAAAAAAAAAAAAAAGAAAGAAAGAAAGAAAGAAAAAGAAAAAAGAAATGGTGCTGGGCTCTTGGTGCACCACGCTTACTTCCCACAACAGTGCTCACTTAAAGACTTGCCACTTCACAGAGGAACGGATAAGAACCCAAGGACTTAGAAATCACTTCCTTGAGAGTGTTCAACTAGGAAGATAGCTAAGATTCAAACCTTTAGTCTGTTTAACTCCAATATCTGTGTTCTTTTCACCTCTGCGTAGTGGCTTCATAATTCTAAAATCCTGATGAAACATGCCTCCAGAAGCCACATTTAAGCCATCAAAGTCCCGTCTATATGTCCAGGATGTCCTCTTTTTCCTCACGTGAACCCCCTAATCCATTTAAGGAAAATATCTCTTCCCAAACACTGGCCTCCTTGGATTTTTGTTGTGTTTCCTTGGAATATTTTTCATATTACACCTCCATCCTAAGTCCCACTTAGATATTTTAAATTTTTCAAGGGTTCTTTATATTTTTTTATATCTTTAATTGAATTCTGTGTTTCTTCTTTTAAATGACACAGCAATTTTAAAAAGTTCTTTGTGGGGCTTTCAAGACAGCATCTATCTTTAATCCCAGCACTTGAGTGTGAGGCCAGCCTGGTCTACAGAGTGAGGTCCAGGACAGCCAGAGCTAAACAGAAAAACCCTGTCTCAAAAAACCAAAAAAAAAAAAAAACAGTTATATCAGGTCATTGGAAGTCCTGTGTGATCTGAAAACTTTCTTAACCCATTCTTTAGTCCAAATCACTTGTCTGTTGCCATGGTTTTACTCTAGGACATCTTGTGGTGTCCTTTGTCTAAAGTGCTCGTTGCTTGCACTTACTAGCGCCATGCAGCCCCTTTTCTGTAGTCTGAGCAATTATCTGATTCCTGCAAATGGCTGTGGCCACGGATGGACTTAAATGCTTTAATCACACTTTTCTGCACTTTTACTATTTTATGCCTGTTAAAAAAATAAAAGAAAATAGCAGTGAATGTATTTTAGCTGTCATTTTAGACACTGCAAGAAATCATTTTTACTGCAATTATCCCATTTTCTCCACAGTCAGATAATTAACAATGGAACAAAGAAAAATCCTTGCCAAATATGTACTATTATCAAGCTTCTTACAGATTGGACTTTTCCAGAAATTTAGCTAATTAACCTTACCTTTCCCCTAAAGTGTTTTTTATAATGCCTATTATCTATATAATGCCTATTAATTTAGGTCTTTTTAGTGACTTTTAAAATTTGCTAGAGACTGCTAGGTGGTGGTGGTCCATGCCTTTAATCCCCCCACTCCGGAGCTTTGAGTGAAAGCTAGAGTTATGGATGAAGCAGGTTAGTAAAGTTTTTGAGGGCGTTGAACATACTATAGTTTATTTTCAAGCTGCTCCCATAATGCCCAGTTTTAGATTATTAGATAATCTCTGATGGAGATGAGCTGTGTACATATGAAGCTAAAAATGGTGCCTTCATCCCCATTAGGTGAAGGTTGTGGATGAGCGGAGGTATCGGAAGGTCTTTGAAGATATCGTCCGCATTATGGACAGAATGGAAAACGACTTCCTTCCTTCATTAGAACTTAGCAGGAGAGAGGTGAGCCGAACTGCACAGCTTCCTGTCTCCTGTCCGTTCTAGTCAGCACTAAGAAAACCGTGTTACTTCAAAGGGCATCAAGGTTAAAATCATCGTCATCAGTGTCAGACTGTCTGCGTCCTAGTCTCATTTGCAGTTTGGTAGATGCAAGAGCACATGAAGTGCTGCACCTTCTCAGAGATTCAGCTCCCCTTTCTGGATCACATGAGTTAAATAATACATGATAAGCTCTTACAGTAGCACCTAGCAGCTTGGAGGCCATCTTATTTGGTGCTTAGTTCATATGTCTGGGGGAACAGAGCTCAGTCAAAGAATGAGCACCCTGGACATGATCATGTTCCTCTCAGGATCCCTGGAACAATCAGAGTAGCCTTGAACAGGGTCAAAAGTTGCCTAACGCCTTCTCTGCTGGCATGAGCTAAATCATGTATGAGAGTCAATGCTAGGAAGTTGTCTCGGTCTATGAGTACATGTGGTAGTTATATATCTGATTAATGATTACCTTATTCTTGATTCATATTGTCTACAAATAATCCAACTTACTTCCCCTACTCCGCATGCATGGTTGTGTCTGTCTGTTTGTTATTCCCCAGTTTTTTTTTGAGAATGTGAAGTTTCGGCAGCTGCAAAAGGAGAAGTTCCAGATCAGCAACAATGGACAGGTTCCCTGCCATTTTTCTTTCATCCCTAAGCTTAATGACAGCCAATACTGCAAGCCATGGCTTCGAGCTGAACCTTTTGAGGGCTACTTGGAGCCAAGTGAGTTTCCCCTTTACCACTGTCTTCTTGCCACACACAACTCCTCAAGCCTCCCACAACCCTGGCTTAAATTAACTTCTTGTTCTCTAATCACTTGTCTCTCACCTGCACTGTCCTGATATTGGTGATACCTCTGTTGTGTGTCCCATCTCTTCCCTGTTGTTGCCTGGTAGTTCTGTTTTTTGCTTTGGAGCAGAATTGCTTTTCCACAGGAAAGATCTGTGCTACGATGCACCATCTCTTTCATTTCAGACGAGACCTTAGACATCTCCCTTGATGTATACGTCAGCAAAGACTCTGTAACCATCCTGAACTCCGGTGAAGATAAGATTGAAGATATTCTTGTCCTCCATTTGGATCGAGGCAAAGATTACTTCTTGACCATCGGTGGGAATTACCTCCCAAGTTGCTTTGGAACCTCATTGGAGGCTTTGTGCCGAATGAAAAGACCAATTCGAGAAGTTCCTGTCACCAAACTCATAGACCTGGTGAGACACATCCTCAGACAGCAACCTTCTTTACATTTAATTTGCATGTTTTGCCCCATTATTTCTGTGCCTTCTCTCTTCTTCTGGGGTCATGGGAACTGACAAATGATAGAGGAGAATGTCACTTTATCTAAGCACTACTTTGATTAAATTAAGCCTAGGAGGGAAAAGGAAAGTCTACTCTGTAGTTAAGTCTTGTTGGGACCATAATAGATAATATATTGTACTTCCAAAATGAGCTCAAAGGCCCCCTCTCCAAGCTGTGCTCACTAAGCTCATCACACTTACATAAATTGGCATGTATGCTAGGTGTGGTAGGTGCACCATGCATTATTCTTCTCATTGTGCTTACAGGAAGACTGAGGCCCAAGGGATTCACTTGCCCATAGTCAGATGAGTTAGTGACAGACCCAGATTTTCTGACTCCAGTATTCCTCCCTACAGTATATCAAACTCCAGTATTCCTCCCTACAGTATATCAAACTCCAGTATTCCTCTCTACAGTATATCAAACTCCAGTATTCCTCCCTACAGTATATCAAACTCCAGTATTCCTCCCTACAGTATATCAAACTCCAGTATTCCTCTCTACAGTATATCAAACTCCAGTATTCCTCCCTACAGTATATCAAACTCCAGTATTCCTCCCTACAGTATATCAAACTCCAGTATTCCTCCCTACAGTATATCAAACTCCAGTATTCCTCTCTACAGTATATCAAACTCCAGTATTCCTCTCTACAGTATATCAAACTCCAGTATTCCTCTCTACAGTATATCAAACTCCAGTATTCCTCGCTACAGTATATCAAACTCGGCTGCTGATGAGAGCAGAGGCTGTTATGGATGCTTACAGAGCTTACATCATAGTCCCTAGGGGTGCTTACTGCAAGTAGAGGCTCTCCCCTGCCCCATTCACCACTGGTAATAGAATCTTAAGACATGGAACCTAGGAGTCGGCATTTTTTACCCCTTTGGTAACCCTGGCTGGACTTGAATTTCCTCTTCAACTGAGAATTAATTTAAACTTCTGATCTTCCTGCCTCCACCTCCCCAGTGTGGGATCACAGGTATAGCCCACCATATCTGGTTTATGGAGTATTGGGGACTAAATCTAGGGCTACTTGCATGTGAGGCAGGGCCTCTACCAACTGAGCTATAAATTCAGTCTATAGATGGGTATAACATGTACTGACGCTTCTTCACTTAATGTGTGTGACTCAAGAAAGAAAAAAAAAAGAATTATATCCACCCCCTTTCACAAGCCAAGCTACTAGATAATGTCTCTATTCTTATGTGGGAAAAGCATATTATTTTCAGTTTAAAAAAAAAAGATTGAATAGCAAGCCATCCTATTAAAAATTTTTCTGCTAAATGAAACTATTGTTAGATTTGTGTACAGATTGGCACTTAGCTTTTTTTTTCCTCCAGATATAATGAAGGGAAGAGCCAAGGGTTACCATTTGTATATAAAATCACAATGGTGCTCAGGCCTGGGAATAGCCAGTGATTGTATGGTCCATCAGGAAGGGTTAGAGCTGCCGCAGCCTGCTGGCTTGTCTGAATGTAATCTGTGCGGTTGCCATGGAACCCTTGCACCTGTGACTCAGAGAGCACATTCCAGCGCTGGAATGTCATTTGTTTCCATAGAGCTCTCATGATGGAAGGTTTTACCTGTGTTTGAAAGAAAGCCCTTTTCTGCAGAAATTCATATCCTGTCATTCTGCTATTTCTTGAAATTGTTTTTCTTCTACCACCAATTTTTTTATGGAAAACAATTATACAGTAGTGTCTGATCGTGCTTCCCCTCCCCCAGCTCCTCCGGAATCCTTTCCACCCCACCCAGTCACCTAACTCCACACCCTTTCTTTCTCTCTGTCTTTAGAAAACAAACAAGTAGGCAGACAAAACAGACTATAATTTTTTAAAGAAAAAAAAACAAGAAACACATACAAACAAAAGCCATAAGCACACAGACATCATAATATACAGGTAAAAGACCAGTAGAACAAAAAAAAATTGCTCAAAGCAGTATGAGACAAAAGGCTTATTTTTATCAAAGTCAGCAGCAGCATTATAGTGCCCTGGCCATAATTTTTCCATGTTCTGGGAATGACTGGGAGGCTCAACCAGCTTTAAAAGCTCTTACTATCTATTAAATATATTATCAGGCAATTCAATCACATTTCCCCATAAATAGAAAGTATATAAAACTATTAGAAGAATCTTGGCTCTGTATAGAGCCATCTTCCCTCTTCTAAGACATAATTGGTTCAAGGTTAAAGAAATAGAATCTTGGTTATCTATAATTACAGAATGGCGTTTTTGGCTTTTGTTTTTTGTTTGTTTGTTTGTTTGTTTGTTTGTTTGTTTGTTTTGGTTTTTTTGAGACAGGGTTTCTCTGTATAGTCCTGGCTGTCCTGGAACTCACTCTGTAGACCGGGCTGGCCTCGAACTCAGAAATTCGCCTGCCTCTGCCTTCCGTGTGCTGGGATTAAAGGTGTGTGCCACCACACCTGGCTGGCATTTTTTTAATTAAATTATGTATTCATGATCATTTGCTTATTTTGAAAGTTTGTATTTTGGAGGCCTTAGGGTTCTCATTCTTACCACGGCTTATTGCGTTTCAGTATTATTAAGTTATTGAATCTCATCAATGAGGAAATTAGCCATATTGTTAAGAGGCAGTAAACAGGAATCTAAAATAGTCACACCCCTTTTCTGAACACCTTTCCTCTTGCTTCAAGTCCAGAATACTTCCTTAGGTCTTATGGTTTTTCCAGGACTTGACAGGATATTTCAAAGCCCATGAGACGATGGTTCTAATACTAGTACATGTCCTCTATTGTATTGTGTGCTATAAATTCATGGTGGAGCCGGAAGTGGGTTCAGTACATGTGCTCTGTCTCCCTGTACTGTTTCGGAATGATTCCAATGTTCCACTTACTTCCTACAGAACTACCGAATTCAAAATGAGATCATTGGCTTGAATCTTTTTGTTCTTCCAACCATTCTTAATAAGAAAGATCCTACAATGCCTAGGATAGTAGGAATTAGCTTAAGAGGGAATGGATAAGAATTACTTGCTGTTGTGACTTTTTTGGGGGGGTGGGGGTTCAAGACAGGGTTTCTCTGTATAGCCCTGGCTGTCCTGGAACTCACTCTGTAAACCAGGCTGGCCTCGAACTCAGAAATCCGCCTGCCTCTGCCTCCCAAGTGCTGGGATTACAGGCGTGCGTCACCACTGCCCGGCTTGTTGTGACTATTTTTATTCTTTTTCAGAACAAAGGTCTATTTTTCTGATTAACTAACATGTTAACTAGAGAATAATCATCAATATTTATTACATACTGGATATAAAGTAGTGTGGAGATGATGTGAGTTTCTGTAATTTAGTGGCCATGAAGGTATCCTTGCATGCACAGTCTAGCTAAATCCTAAATCATGGTTAAAAGAAAGTTTCATTCAAGATCATTTGGCTAATGTTCACTATATTTGGTTGTCAATATTTTGGGAAATGACTTAAACTGAATGTTGTGGAGATTATAATTTGTATTCACAATAGTTGCCTTTTTGTAGGTTCTGTAGGGTAGAGGCAGGCAGTGGTCTGGAGATCAAGAGATGCACTTCTGCTTGAGCCAGAGATTACCTAGAACCTTCAGGAGACTTTGAGGACTAATACAAAGTTGTAAGTTGGCATATTAGAAGGGACCTTCTGATGTTGCACATAGAATGAGCTAATAGAAAAAGAGACCAGGCTTGAAGTGCCAGAGCTGGTTAAGGATTTTGGCTGCAAGTACAAACATGAAAAAAGAGGAAAGCTGGGTGGAGACCATGCCAATGAGGAGAGGGATAGGTATAAAGTCTGAGAGAAGAACGTGCTGACTCAGCTGATGCCAGTGATTGTTTCTCTCTCTTTATCTTACTGATCTAATGACGCCTTTCTTATCCTCTTGCATGTATGATTTCTTTCTTCTCTATGTCAAATGAACTATTTCTTCTGAGAGCTTTGATTTCCATTTAGTTATTCTTAAATGTGAACCTTCTGGTGGAGCTTGGTGGCACACACTTTTTATCCAGCTTCTTGAAAGATGAAAGGCGGGAGGATCCCAGGACCAAGGCTAGCTAGGGAAATTTGACAAGCTTTGTCTACTCTAAAAAGTGGGCAGAGGGGCTGGGGGTGCAGCTCAGTGGTAGAACACTTTCCTCACATACCCCAGGCCCTGGGTTTAATCCTTGCCACTATCAACTGGATCTTCTACTTACAGAGAACTCTTTTATATTGTTTTATCTACATTCACTACTGGGAACGTTCTTCGTAGAGTAACTATTAGGCTAAGGAATGATTTGCAATATGCTGCTTAGATGTCAGGTCACTCAGGGAAGAAGTAACCTTTTCTACTTCTAATTCAATCTAGCATTGGACTAAGTGTAATTTACATTTGTTTTCTTTATGCCTACATCCAGAGAAGTAAGATCACTGTATTTTTTTTCCTTTTTACACTTCGAAATGTGTGTGATGTACATGTATACTTGTGTGTGCGCGCATATGCATGCATGCGTGTGAAGCCCTGTTCCTTGATGCTGAGAATCATTTTCCATTTGTCGCCCACCACCTTATACATTGGGGAAGTTTCTCAGATAAACCCAGACCTCAGTGATATGGCTAGTCTTCATACACAGCTTACTCTGAGGGCCTCTTATCCCCCAAGGCTAGAAGTACAGGCGGGCTACCACATCCACTCGGCATTTTCTTGGTTCTGGGGATCGAGAGTCCATCACACTTGTGTGGCAAGTGAATGAACCATGGAGCCGTCATCACAGCCACAAAGAAATAAACTCCGCATGTCCGTTTGCTGCCTCTCCACTAGCATCTTCGCAGTCCTTTGGATTCCTCTTTAAGAGTTTCTTCTTTTCCATTCCTCAGGTTTGTGGCATTGGGGGTGGAACTCAGCGCCTCATTCATGCCAGACAAGCATTCTATTAATAAAAGATACTGTCTGTCCACTAAGTTAAAATATATATTGTGTGTTGGTCAGGCCAACTCTTGGGAGTTGCTTCTCTCCGTCCACCTTGTGGGCTCTAGGGATTGAAGTAGGTCTGCATACATATACTTCTATCAAGTGAGCCAGCTTCCAGGCCCCATATTAGTACATCAATTGTTCCATTGACTGATTTAGCTTGTGCTTGCACAGCCAGGCTCACTTATAGAAGTCGGAGGACAGTGTTGTGGGGTTGATTCTTTAACTCCACTATGTGAGTTCCAGAAATTTACCTTGCGTCATCAAGCTTGGAAGCAAACAGCTCAGCTGTTTCCTGGGCCACCATCTTAGTTTTAAGGTGTTTCTTTTCGCCTGCTTGGCCTATGTTGATATCCATTTCATGGTTCCCTCTGTTTCTGCACTTCATTTTCTCCCATTTAGATCTGCCAGATTAAACATTCTGTAATAGTGCTGGGGGAGGGGATTTTGTCCTTGCTCCCCAATGCCTGCTGCAGACAACGCAGACATATTAAGTTGTCACTCGGTGTGACATTTTGTTTCTCACTGTTCTTTCAACATTCTCTAGTTAGTTCTGTTTCTCACAACAAGGTGAGTACGTGTTTCTTATTCACCGTATCATTTAACATTTCTGTGCATTTGTTTTATTCGGCCTCTCCCACCTTTTCTTAGAGCATGGGTCTTGCTGTTTTTTCTAGACTGGCTCTGACCTCAGCATTTATGAGAACTCTGCTCCTGGCTTACTTCCACAATCCTGTCCTCAAAATCCTGCGGCTTAAGGGCTTACATGTGGCTCAGTAGTAGACCGTTTGCCCAGCATGCATATAGCTCTGGGTCCTAATGCCAGCTTTTAAAAAATCCTGTGTTGTTTTTAAGGACTAATAAGTAGCCAAGTAGTGGGACCGTTTACATACGAATTATAAGAATATCAGGTTGTAAATGCTAAGACTAAGGAGGACTCAGATTCAGTTGGAAACCAGGGTTAGGGACCAAGCGCATCTTTCTCCTTTATTTGTTCTTAACTGTCCCTGCCCTCCTCAGCAGGTGCCAGTCCATGCTCACCGCTCAAAGGAAACTTCTTTCAGGGCCTAGACAGACACAATAGCACCCCAACTCCCTGCGTTGTTTTGCTTGTTATATCATGGGCATGTACTCATCAGAGGACAAAGGCAGAGTCTATCAAATTTATTAACAAGTGTTTCTAAATTTAATAAAATGTTATAGCACAGGCTTTTGTTAAATTAGATTGTTGGCACTCAGAACTAACTTCACATTTAGAAGTATCATAAGGATAGAACGATGCATACCTAGGATTCTGACATCTTCATTCCCCGTGGTATTTAAATGTAGGTAAACTCAGAAAATCAGGTTTAATTCATGATATATCTAACAATACTAAAAGCCCTAATTGCCATATGTAAGAACAGCTTGGGACAATAGGTTCAGAATAGTCCCTTAGAATGTCAGGGAATACACATTCACTCACAGCCCAGGCGCTCTTGCATCTCTGACAGGGAGACTTGGATTTCTCCTTAGACCTACCAGGCCTGAGATGTGATTTCTACTTGATTTCTCAGTGCTCTGTAATGGGATCAGGAAGAACCCAGTTGAGAGTCTCTGGGGCAGAGATTCCTGGCTTTAGATGGCTTCACTGTCGCTACGAGGAACATGTTTTACCTGCTTCAGAGATGAAGAGACTGGGACGGTACAAAATTGGGTAAATTGCCTGGGCTCTCAACCAAGGCAGAAGGAAGACTTATACGCAGGCATCAATACCTCTACTCTGCATAAACCATGCTGCCTTGTGAATAACATGTCTCACTCTCCTTAGCCCATCATAGGAGTACTCTCATAGCTTTCCCCTGCCTATCTTGGAAGCACCAATGTTGTCCTCTCAGAGTTGTAGTCAGACCTGGGTTCCAATCCTGATTCTGTCACTTATTACCTACCTATGCATGAACTTGGGCAAATAATTTAACCTCCTAAGCCTCAGTTTCTTCATCTGTAAAATGGAAATAATACTTCACATTGATGTGCAGATAAAGTGGCATTGTGTATACACCCTTTGCATGGGTTACGTGGTAGAGATTCCTCTGGTGATGGTGATCATGGCTGCTGCTCTCTCTCTTAACTGGGTTGTGATGAGTGCAAAAATAGCAAGGACAATGAAACTATTGCCCCTGCTTCTCCTTTGTCTTTCATATCCACCAGGAAATTAGAGGAACTGATGGAGACCCTGATCCACAAAGCTCTGAGATCAAATTCATTTACATTTCAGTCAGTCTTCAAATCTGGGGAGTCTAATCACTTTTGAGGAGGTGGGTGGGTACAAGGTGAGAGAAGAAGCTCAAGGAGGCTCTTGGAGACTCGGGAGGCTAGCTGGGATGAGAATAGTGAGAGCAAGGAGTATATGGGAGTAAAAGTAGAACTAGGCAAGAAGTATACCCCACTTCTGAGTCTCCATTCTCAGACCCACAGCTGAGTTCTTCCACGGAAGCAATATTAGGACGAGGTAAGAGCTGCATCTGACAGTAGATGAGCAGGGACATGCAGCACCAGGCTTGGCTGGGGCCTGAGGCAGCTTCCAGAGGACACTGCCTATAGTTAAGGCCTAGAGAAGGATGGCTCCTTAGTGATGATCTCAGGGAACTACTAAGTGCACTAGGTGTGACCAAGAACTTTGCATGTGGGAAATGGGTTTCATTTTCAGTGTACATCCTTTGAAGGACTCGGGACTGTTCAGAGCCTATGTGTCTAGCAAGCATGCAAGACTGAGCTGTTTCTAATACTGTGAATTAACTCTGACCATTGTTTGTCTGCCAATGACTTTTCTCCTGCTCTGCTCTCAGGAAGAAGACAGCTACCTAGAAAAGGTAATTCAATCCATTGGTGGTAATGAAGGTTTCCTTGTGCTTGATTAACACTTAACTGTGGTCCCTGGAAATTGTCCCTAAGCATTCTCATATCAGAGGCCTCTGACTCGGTGAGAATTTCCTAATAACCACTGATGTCCTGCAAGGTATCTTGAAGTATGCTCAAAATATAGGAACAACATCGACACATCTGAGACGTTATTGATACTCTGTATGTAGAAGAAATAAAACTCAAGGGTCTATTTTCTTTTTCTTTTTGAGACAGGATCTCATGTACTATAGGCTAGCCTCACTAGGTAGCAAAGAGTGACCTTAATTTTTTTCATCCTCCTGTCTCTACCTCCCCAGTGCTGAGATTACAGCACCCCTGGTTTTACTCAGTCCTGAGAATCAAACTTGGTCCTTGTGATAGATGATAGATAAGCATTCTTACAACTGCTATATCCCTAGCTACTAGTATGTGTGCATGCATGTTTGCATGCTTTTGCACACTAAATTATGCTGCAAGGGATAAAACACAGGGCCTTACACATGCTAGACAAACACACTACCCACACCACTTTGTATTTTTTAATTTGCAGACAAGTGCTGCACTATGAAACTACATCTCTAGCCCAGATTTGTCTTGATAAATCTTATCTGAAAACTCATGAGTTGGTAGTAAAACCAAAAAATAATTTTTTTGGTTATTCCTGTTACATTAAAAGTAATTTGGAGCTCCTAGCGTCCATGAATTCGTGGTGCCACTTGCATGTTCAGGTTCCACTGGATATTACCACCACCTCTCCCACAAGAATGGCAGGGTTTGTGTGTCCTCTTTTCTCAAATAAAATGATTTAACTAAAAAACAAAACAAAACAAAACAAAACAAAAAAAAAACAGTGATTTGGAAGCTGGGAAGATGGCCCAGGCAATAAAGTACTTGCCCATGTAACCATGAGGGCCTAAGTTCAGATTTCCAACAGTAGTGTAAACAAAAAAGCTAGGTGCAATAACACACGTCTATAATCCCAGTGCTGAAGAACAGGCCCCTGGTACTCCCTGGCCAGCCAAACAGAATCAGTTACTTCCATGTTCAATTAGAAAGCCTGTCGAGAGAGTGAAAGGGAGGGAGGGAGAGAGAGAGAGAAAGAGAGTTGGAGACAGATTGAGGGAGACAAGTGGTATCAACCCCTAGCCAGCATGCACACATATATACATACATACACATGGACCACACACACAACAAGTGATTTTGGGGTCCTTGATAATAGTGGCTAATTACCCGGAGAATGCCCAGATACGGTCAAGAAATAGAGCAAAGGGTAGAATTGTGGAACTAAATAAAATCATAAATCATCTAATCTAGCTGTCTGTTTTTTAACAGCAAAAGATATTTTCTGTGTTCTAACAGACAAGGCTCAAAGCCCAGAAAGGTAGAAAATGCTGTAAAAAGTCCCACTGCTCCTGAGCACCAGAATGTAGGGTGGGTACTGTTTCCTGAGTGTCCAGTGCTATGACCCTTCTGTAGTACCTCATGACATTTTCCCCCTCAGCTGAAGAGGCCAGGTTCCCCTCAGGGTTGCCAAATGCAGAGAAAGGAGTTGGACAGACATTCCACAGCCCTTTCATATTGTTTGAGGGGCCTCTCCATTGGATGGAGTTGAATACACTTTGAAAGTGAAGCTGCAGCCGGGCAGTACTACAGAGTAAGTTCCAGGATAGCCAGGGCTACACAGAGAAACCCTGTCTCGACAAAGAAAGAGAGAGAGAGAGAGAGAGAGAGAGAAAGCTGCTCTAACCATTAGCATTAAGATTACAAAGTGAAAGCTTATAAGGCAGAGTGTCCTGTTGAAAAAAGGCAGAGAGAGGGTCTTGGTTACCCTTTGAACATTAGGAGTTCACAATAATGTGCACAACATTTTTTGTAAATATTCTTTCTCCATTTTCTTATTGTTTCTTTTTCTAGACTTCAGAGCCACAAGTGTGACATTTCTGATTATCACACATGAATTTGGAAGTGGATAATAGATGCTGTATATAACCTACTGACATTTTATTAACCTTTTAAACTACTAAGGCTTAAGACATCTTTGCTTCTTAGCTCTTTTCTGTTAAGGGCACTCCATGTTCTGTCTATTCAGCTTAAACAGTGCCTTGTGTTGTCTTAATGCCTTAGTACAGGAAAAACCTTCAGTTGGATGTCAGATTTTTTGAAAGTATATGAGTCAGTGATGAATAATGTTATATATATGGTGAGTTTGGAGGCATCTGCTAAAGAATCTGTACATGTGTTCTGTTTGGTCCAGCAAGTTAGTAGAATTCATTATGAAGTGTTTGGGCTCAGATATCAGGTGGCTGTCTTGAGGTAATACATATAGCCAGAATGAAACCAGTGGGTGAGACAGCAATAGAGGTTACAGCAACTATACAGAATATGAATATCAAGACATAGCATCGCAGAGAAAGAAAGCAAGGAAATGTGAAAAGAGATATGTAGAGAGATTTAAAATGGCAAAGAATGATCACTACCCCCTTCTCCTTATTCCCTGAGAAGAGTGCAGCAGCTTAGACGGAGCATCAGTACTTATTAAAGAATACCGTGTTAGGAAGATCCCTGGGTGCCGCTGGAGTATGTGTGGTCTCTGTGAGAATAGTGATACGGGCTTTATTTTTTTCTCCCTTAAAGCTACGTGGCTGGAGGTTATAGATAGAACAATGTCAGGCAAGAATTTCTGAAAGTTAACAATATATAAAGTATAAATTAGAGGTAGCAAATGGAAGAGGATGCTAAAAAATGAGTGTGGCTTTCTCCACTGGGGTTCTTCTGAAGACTGCCTTCAGATGCCATACAGCCTATTTTAGATGTGCGGGTTTGTTTGTTTTTTTCATATTCTTTACATTTGAAACTATAAACCTAAGGTAAATTAACATATTTCTTTTTGAGTGTTGGGAGATAATTGAGTTTATTTTACACTTTGAATTTAGTTATTTGTCTGGTATGTGTCACTTCTGGATTTTTGTCTTATATTCTTTCAGAAGACTTGTAACAATAGAAAGGTATGTAAGACAAATAGTAGCCCCTAAAAGTCTTTGCTGAGCTTTTAATATAAACAATAACTTCTAAAAGCAGACCCTTGAGTATTTATGGTATTCTAGTTCTTCGGTTGCTACATTCCTCGTTATTACTTTTAGATCTTGGGGCTTATGATTAGAAACTTGGATCAAGCCTAAAGTATCCATATATATGCATCTAATGTGCAGAGTTGTCTTTAATTCCTGAGAGCCAAAGCAATTCAGTTAAAGAAGCAATGAGAAATCCCAGTAGTCCTTGTGATGAGACCTGAAATGGAATTAGTGTCGAATCAACTGAAACCTAAGTGTAAATACAGTCCCTCATGGTACTCTATTAGCAATTGTGACATCATGGTCCAGCTACTGGTCATGCGCAGACTGTACTATGACTGTATTGTATTCTCACGTCAGAATATGGAATGCGGGCTGGTGAGATGGCTCAGTGGGTAAGAGCACCCGACTGCTCTTCCAAAGGTCCAGAGTTCAAATCCCAGCAACCACATGGTGGCTCACAACCATCCGTAACCAGATCTGACTCCCTCTTCTGGAGTGTCTGAAGACAGCTACAGTGTACTTACATATGATGAATAAATAAAAAAAATCTTTAAAAAAAAAAAAAAAAGAATATGGAATGCACCCAGAGGATGCGCACCATAAACACAGATGAAACGCTTACTAATTGAATAAAGCATTTTGGGAAGGAGATTGTTTTAACTGCTGCAATCATTACTGAGTGCCTTCTAAGCATGCATGTCTCCTATGAGGAAAAAAAAGGCAAAAGCTTAAGAGACAAAGATCACGGGTGTGTCAGGAGTGGTCCAAGGCGCCAGACTCAAGCTGGAGCTCTTGACTCTAGCTGCATATGTATCAAAAGATGGCCTAGTCGGCCATCACTGCAAAGAGAGGCCCATTAGACACGCAAATTTTATATGCCCCAGTACAGGGGAACGCCAGGGCCAAAATGTGGGAATGGGTGGGTAGGGGAGTGGGGGTAGGGTATGGGGGACTTTTAGGATAGCATTGGAAATGTAGATGAGGAAAATACCTAATAAAAAAATTTAAAAAAAGAGACAAAGATCACATTGTATCCACTCGAGAAGGTTTTGAAGGAGATGTAATGCTTTCTTCTGAGGCCCTTTGATTCTAATCCCTTTTCATCTGTTAGGAGAAATCCCTTCTGCAGATGGTACCCTTGGATGAAGGTACCAGTGAGCGACCCCTTCAAGTCCCCAAAGAGATCTGGCTTCTAGTAGATCACTTGTTCAAATATGCATGTCACCAGGTAAGTGAGGGAAAACCTTCCCTGCAACTGCAGCGTGTATATGAATCATATAGGAAATTAAGCTTCATATCCACATAGTGCGTTTAACCATGCCAGGAAGCCTCCATGTGGCTATAATGTCCGAGCACTAAAGCATACAAGCTAAGCTAACTCTGAGTCTGAGGGCAGAGGCAGGAACAGAACTGAGAATGTCCATGCCTTGCTTATACGCTTTGCTCTGAACAACTGAGTACTCTGACTATTATAGTGACTTCAAGCCCATTTCTTTAACAGAACACTGGGTTTTCTTTTAAACCCTATGCTAAAACCCTAGCTACTCCCAACTCATTCCTCTTTTTAAAAATAGAACTTTCTTTGACCAAATTGAAGGGTGATGTTCTCAGATCTACTAAGAGCACTATAACTCAGAAGCCAAGTTGTATCATGAATGTGCCATTCACACTTTTCCCTTCATCCAATTCTGTCCACATTTGTCAATGGCTGCACTTGTGCAGGGTACACTGTGTTTCCTAGAGGCTCCTTGGTGCACTACTGGGCTTCCTGATCTGGCCATCTAGTCTCTTGCCTTATCAAGTAGAGAGTGAAATGTCATTTTTCTGACAGGTCATTTTCTTGCTTGAAATAACATTTCACATGGATTATAGAAATACTAAAGGAAAGCAATACTATGAGCAAACTTCCTTCCCTAAGTGTTAATACATGTGCCACCCTTCACTTTTTGGCCTGTTGCTCTCCTAGTTTCTGGACCAGCTCAGAACTGGGGCTGGCTATCTTGTCTTGTCCCCTTCATTCATCCTTCTTTGCTAGGAGGACTTGTTCCAAACCCCTGGAATGCAGGAGGAGTTACAGCAGATCATTGATTGCCTGGATACCAGCATTCCTGAGACAATTCGTATCCTTTCTGCCCAGGGCTTGAGAATATGGACAGATACTTGGGCAAAGTTTTTTCTCCCCTGTACTTGATGCTTGTCTTTCTACCCGGATGTTTTCCATTGCCTTATTTTAAGATAGTCAGTGACTATCCATTTGTTTTCTCAAGACATTTCAGGAACGTTTAGTCTCCCTTTGTGTCAAAACAGACTAAGAGGGATCAAGGGGAACCTAACAACAAATTCTAATGAGCACTGGACATAGGAGCCCTAGCACCAGGAGTGTTCTTCTGCCAGTTGGTCGTTCCTGCTAACCTTCCCAGCCATGTGCTTTCAGAGGGCAGGAAGAAGAATGAGAGGAAACACTGGCAGCTAGTTTATAACCCATCCAGTGGACCCTGTCATGGTGCAGGCTATGTTTTCCAAGTCTCTAGTTATAGTGAAACCTCCCAAGGGACTGGGAAATTCTGTACCGACTCAGCTGCAGAGCACCTGGACCACTATAAAACCACAATCAGGGATAGTGTGTGCCGAAAGAGAAGAGAAAAACCATCCCTGTAGAGGCTTGAGGAAGGGAGCCAGACAGGTGTCTGTGTGGCTTTTTTTCTGGGTTCCTCTTCCTTTAACTCAAGGTAATTCAGCTGGCAATAACCATTCTGTGGCTGAAGCACTGCTCATTTTCCTGGAAGCTCTGCCAGAGCCAGTCATCTGTTATGAGCTGTATCAGCGATGTCTTGACTCTGCTCATGATCCTCGGATCTGCAAACAGGTGAGTTTTGGTGCTCTGAGGATATGCTCAGTGCAGATTCTCCCATAGAGAAACGGTCAGTTTTACAAAGCTCTATGATAGAATGGGCCTGGGTCGGTTATTTATGATAGGACACCATAGCTAAAAATTAAGATCCTTGAGGGAGCCAGTGAGATGGTTCAATGGGTAAAGGTACTTGCCACTAAGCCTATTGACCTAAGTTTGATCCAGAGAACACAAGTGATGGAAGAAAAACAATCAACCCCTACTAGTTGTTCTCTGATCTCCACATGGCCCCTCCCCAGCCCCACCCCCCCTAAATGAGTAAAGTTGAATTTAGGTAGTATTATTTTCGAATATTTTCTAGCTTGCCTATTTCTGTTAACAGAAAAACATAGTGAGGTGGATACTTCTCACCCTGGAGTGAGATTGCAAAATGAATTGTAAGTGCAGTTCTAGTTGTCATTAGCTGAAAGGGTAGATGACAGTTGGGAGCCACCGCCACCTCCTCCTTCTCTCCTTCTTGATGTGTTTTGGATCTTGCAAAGATTGTGGTCCACAATGGCTGAGCCTAGCTATGAATCACATCAGTGAGTGTTGGTAGGAGGTACCCATCATCGCCAAGTGGCATTTTAGAGAAAAACAAGTTGACTGATGCCTTTGCTGTGAGGGGAAAAGGAAAAATAACAGATGGACACTTTCCTTCTGGTGAGGCACTGTGTGAACGTGACTCTGTGCTGACTACATGGCCTGGTCTTTGAATAGAGAGAAACCAAACCATACTTACTCCAGAGTCATAATCTGGCACGTAAAATACTGCTTATGATAATAGAGGGTAGTGACAGACAAATGGGGCTTCTAACAGTTGGGTTACAAATTGTTCTTATGGCAGCTTTGGAGTCTCATTCCCTATGAGCCATTTAACCTTCTTACACACTCGTCTCTAAAAAACAGGTCATTTCCCAGCTTCCAAGGTGCCATAGAAATGTTTTCCGCTACTTGATGGCATTCCTTCGTGAACTCTTAAAATTCTCTGACTACAACAATATCAACACCAACATGATTGGTAAGGGGGCTTCATGAGAGAGTCTGTGCAGAGTGCTTGTTGGACAGAATCTGGATGCATTGTGCATAATGTGTACCATATTTGATTTTTGGGAACATGGCAGTCCCTTCCCTCCTGCTGTTCTTGTTCCCTGCACCCCGAGCCTTGAGGTTTTGCTTAGGTAATGTCTGACAGTGGGCTTCCCCTTTTCTTTCTTCCACCCTCTAGCTACCCTGTTCAGTAGCCTTCTCCTAAGACCTCCACCAAACCTCATGACAAGACAGACTCCAAATGACCGCCAGCATGCCATCCAGTTCCTCTTGGTCTTCCTGCTTGGGAACGAGGAAGACTAAGTCTTTTCCTATCCGAGATTCTAGAGGAGGAAGACCTTGGGCTCCGACTACTTCAAAATGATCTGAAAAGTTATCACACAAAAAGGGTCTACTGTAGGATCTTACATTCTGTTAGTAGTACAAAGGGAAGAGTTTTCCTAATCCTTCCTTACCATATCCTACACAGCAAAATCCTTTTAGACATATATTGCCAAGCCAAAGTTACCATATTTCGGTGTTTTTGTGTTTACTCTTTGTAAAGCAAAGAGGTCTGTATTTACACACCTTTACCTAGGGGTATGTTTTCTGCCCTGCTTCCCAGTCCTCATGATTATCTTTAATACCCTAGGCCTGGATTGAGAGGCCTTCCTGTTCTAAGCCTACAAGTACTACTTGCTATAGCTCAGACTTGTCTACAGTTCTTTGTATGATGCACTTTGGACCCACCCTCTCCTCATGTCACTACTTTGCACACTTCCTCCATGCTCTCACTTTGAAGGAAGCCTGGATGAGGCTAGTGACTCTGTGGGTGTCCTGAACAGTGAAGTTCACTGTCTCCATGTGATTGTTACAAGCGTTTGTGCAGTTCTACTACAATGATATCTGTATGTCACTGTAATGTTGGCCTTCGTGGGGAACCACACTTGGTGGAGCCCGATTCCCTTGTCTCAGACCATGGTTAGTTACATAATTTTATGGACTATAGAGATGGCGTCCCACTGATGTGAGAAACATCACAACAGCGAGGAAAGCACTGTGAGTATATCAGAATGAAAACATCCCTGCTTCCCAGTCCCCGTGCCCGGCTACTATCCACACTTGACATGCGGAGCAATCCTGCATGTTGGTCCCCATCTCCCCCACTAGAAACCCACTTCCAGAGTCATGTTTGCATCACAGTCAAAAGAGAAGTCTGTGCACCTCAAGTGAGGTCCCAGGAGCTTTCCTCGCCCTCCAAACCAAGCATTGAGGGTAACCCTCAGAACCCATTCTCCTATCTCCTAAAGTGTCGGGGAAAGTTACTGGCCTCTCTCAACAGGGCTCACTCTGAGCTCCACATCCGCCTCCTTCAAGCAAAGACTTAAAAAGACTGCCCTTGACTCCTTGACACTATATCAAGTGCTGTGTAAGAGAGACTGGTCCGTGGGACCAGCCACACACATTACCTCTTCCACTTGAAATGACTCTAAGGTTTTCATTTTATTCAAGCTTTGTGGGACAGACAAACTTTTTAAAAATTACTTTGTTGACTGACAAACCAGCTGCCAGCTTCTGGCTGCAAAACTGCCTGGTGAAATTGACTTGCTTGGTTTCATTCACCAAACCAACCCAAGTCGTGTCATTCTTGCCTATTAACATCTGATGTAAGGCGCTCATATAGGCTGTGTGTACAATCTTGGGCACTGATTCCATCAGTAGTATCTTGTACCATCCAAGGAGAGGGCCAGGAAAACATCCACCATCAAATGGTTTTCCAGCTCCCTCATCTCTTCAAAATTGAGTTCTTGGGAGAACAAAAGGTATGTATCCTGCAGTAGTTAAGCCCTTAAATAATTGGGAGTTGGGAAATCGGAATCAAAGTATTGGTGCCAGCTCACTGAAGATCTGATTGGGTCAACAGTTGATTAGTGGAAGACGGAGAGCAGAAGAATTTTGTCATATCTATTAGGCCAGAAAGTAATCACTGAAGAAGCAGATGGTAGGAGCTGGAGCAAGGTGGTCCACAGGGGAATGCCTCTCCTGTGCCCATTTTATAATACCTCGCCAAGCTTGGGTCTTTAGATGAGCAAGATTATGGTTAGTGGGGGCTCTGTGGAGCATGCACGTAGTGCCCTTCCTTCATCAGGCCAAAGCACCAAGTTGCTTCACTGCCTCGGCCTTTTGTCCAGCTCAGCCTGGGATGTCTATAGGGTTGAGGGTTTTAGACAATCTCTAGGAAAGGGATACAAAACAGATCCGATGGAAGAAACCTACTTCCCTATCCTGCCTATCCTGCCCCTCAACCTCTTCATTCCTAATTCCTCCAAGGTACTATTTCATAGTTGCTCTGAATTAAGGATTTCAGGTTTAACTGGTAGTGAAAGACTGCACCTAGCATCTTCGGGAAGAAATGATTCCAGTCTATTGGCTGATACTACATTAGTTTCCCTTTCTGATTCTTAATCTGTAGTTCTTTGTTATATTTCACAAAAAAAAAAAATGTCTCGGTCACTACGCAAAGCTGCTAGTGGGGTTCTGTATTTTGTGTCATCTTTTTTATTATAATTTATTGCAATTTTATGAATAAATATATGTTGTGTGAAAACTCATTGTGATCTGACTGAGAACTGAAGAGGGGAGATTTAATATCACTTGGACTCACTTGACATTTTTGTAGGCCCCACCCAACCATACCTGTACCTGTCACTACTGAGCCTACAGAGAAATACCATTTAAAATTGTTGTGCTGGGGCTGTAGCTCCATTCTAGAGCGCTTACTTAGCATGCACAAAGCCTTGGATTTGATTCTCAGCACCAGGACCAAAAAAAAAAGAGTGTTTTCCTGGGCTGGTAAGATGATTCCATGGGCTAGTGTCCTGAGTTCAATTCCCAGAAGCCACATGGTAGGAGGGAACCGACTCCAGAAAGTTGTCATCTAATCTACACATGTGTTGTGACATGGCCACATAAATAAAATGGGGACTAGAGTGATGGCTCAGCAGTTAGGAGCACATATTGATTAGTTTTGGTTCTCAGCACCCACATCTGGCAGATCACAACTGCTATAACTCTATGTCCAGGGGAGCCAAGAGCCCACACACATATGGTGCATGTATAAGAAGCCATGTATTTTATGAGACTAATAAAGAAGTTGTGTACTTTCAAGCCAGCAAAATCATTTCAGGCAACAGTGAGTTCATCAAAAGAAAGTCTTGCTTTTGGGGGTGGGTGGGTGGAATGGGATTTGTAATGGAATCTTACTTTGTTGCTGAGGCTGGTTTTGAACTCAATCAATGATCCTGGCCCAGCCTCCCTTGTAGCTAGGGCTATAGCCACACACCATCTTGCCTGGTTGAATACTGGTTCTTTTTTTTTAATTTTTTATTAGATATTTTCTTAATTTACTTCAAATGTTATGCCCTTTCCTCAATTCCCCTCCAAAACTCCCTATCCCATCCTCCCTCCCCCTGTTCACCAACCCACCCACTCCCTCCTCCCTGCCCTCAAATTCCCCTACACTGGGGCATTGAGCCGTCACAGGACCAAGAGCCTCTTCTCCCATTGATGCCAGATAAGACTGTCCTCTGCTACATATTATGCAGCTGAAGCCATGAGTCCCACCATGTGTTTTCTTTGGTTGGTGGTTTAGTCACTGGGAGCTCTGGGGGTACTGGTTGATTCCTATTGTTGTTCCTCCTATGGGGCTGCAAACCCCTTCAGCTCCTTGGGTCCTTTCTCTAGCTCCTCCATTGGGGACCCTGTGCTCAGTCCAAAGGTTGGCTGCAAGCATCTGCATCTGTATTTGTCAGGCTCTGGCAGAGACTCTCAGGAGACAGTTATATCAGGCTCCTGTCAGCAAGCTCTTGTTGGTATCTACAATAGTGTCTAGGTTTGGTGGCTGCAGATGGGATGGATCCCCAGGTGAGGCAGTCTCTGAATGGCCTTTCCTTCAGTTTCTACTCCACACTTTGAAACTCCTCTGTGATGGTTTATATATCCTTGGACCAGGGAGTGGTACCATCTGAAGGTGTGGCCTTGTTGGAATAGGTGTGACCTGGTTGGAATGGGTGTGTCACTGTGTGTGTGTGGGTATAAGATCCTCACCCTAGTTGCCTGGAAGTCAGTCTTCCACTAACAGCCTCTGGATGAAGACAGAACTCTCAGCTCCTCCTGCACCATGCAAGCCTGGATACTGCCATGCTCCCACCTTGATGATAATGGACTGAACCTCTGAACCTGTAAGCCAGCCCCAATTAAATGTTGTTTTTTATAAGACTTGCCTTGGTCATGGTGTCTGTTCACAGCAGTAAAACCCTAACTAAGACATCCTCCCATGGGTATTTTGTTCCCCCTCCTAAGAAGGACCAAAGATAGTTTGGTTGTCCTTCTTCTTGAGCTTCATGTGGTCTATGAATTGTATTTGGGTATTCTGAGCTTCTGGGCTAATATCCACTTATCAGCGAGTACATACCATGTGTGTTCTTTAGTGACTGGGTTACCTCACTCAGAAGATATTTTCTAGTTCCATCCATTTGCCTAAGAATTTCATGAAGTCGTTGTGTTTAATAGCTGAGTAGTATGGATACTGGTTCGTAATCCAATAAATACCACAGCAAGGTCACATCCATGATCCTGTCAGCTCCAGAAACATGACAAGTCCTAACATACACATTTCAGAGGAACCCGGTTGCCCCTGCAGTCAGCCTAGGGGGGTTAGATCTGACTCCCAAAGAGCCTGTTTTTCCTCTTCTCAAGGATAAAAGAACCTCTGGTGGAATCACCATGCCGGACCTAAAGCTGTACTACAGAGCAATTGTGATAAAAACTGCATGGTATTGGTATAGTGACAGACAAGTAGACCAATGGAATAGAATTGAAGACCCAGAGATGAACCCACACACCTATGGTCACTTGATCTTTGACAAGGGAGCTAAAACCATCCATTGGAAAAAAGACAGCATTTTCAACAAATGGTGCTGGCACAACTGGTGGTTATCATGTAGAAAAATGAGAATTGATCCATTCCTATCTCCTTGTACTAAGGTCAAATCTAAGTGGATTAAGGAACTCCACATAAAACCAGAGACACTGAAACTTATAGAGGAGAAAGTAAGGAAAAGCCTGAAGATATGGGCACAGGGGAAAAATTCCTGAATAGAACAGCAATGGCTTGTGCTGTAAGATGGAGAATTGACAAATGGGACCTCATAAAATTGCAAAGCTTCTGCAAGGCAAAAGACACCGTCAATAAGACAAAAAGGCCACCAACAGATTGGGAAAGGATATTTACCTATCCCAAATCGGATAGGGGACTAATATCCAATATATATAAAGAACTCAAGAAGGTGGACTCCAGAAAATCAAATAACCCCATTAAAAAATGGGGCTCAGAGCTGAACAAAGAATTCTCACCTGAGGAATACCGAATGGCTGAGAAGCACCTGAAAAAATGTTCAACATCCTTAATCATCAGGGAAATGCAAATCAAAACAACCCTGAGATTCCACTTCACTCTAGTCAGAATGGCTAAGATCAAAAATTCAGGTGACAGCAGATGCTGGCGAGGATGTGGAGAAAGAGGAACACTCCTCCATTGCTGGTGGGATTGCAAACTTGTACAACCACTCCGGAAATCAGTCTGGCGGTTCCTCAGAAAATTGGACATAGTACTACCGGAAGATCCATCAATACCTCTCCTGGGCATATATCCAGAAGATGTCCCAACCGGTAAGAAGGACACATGCTCCACTATGTTCATAGCAGCCTTATTTATAATAGCCAGATGCTGGAAAGAACCCAGATGCCCCTCAACAGAGGAATGGATACAGAAAATGTGGTACATTTACACAATGGAATACTACTCAGCTATTAAAAAAATGAATTTATGAAATTCCTAGGCAAATGGATGGACCTGGAGGGCATCATCCTGAGTGAGGTAACCCAAACACAAAGGAACTCGCACAATATGTACTCACTGATAAGTGGATATTAGCCCAGAAACTTAGGATACCCAAGATATAAGATACAATTTGCTAAACACATGAAATTCAAGAAGAACGAAGACCAAAGTGTGGACACTTTGCCCCTTCTTAGAAATGGGAACAAAACACCCATTGAAGGAGTTACAGAGACAAAATTTGGAGCTGTGACGAAAGGATGGACCATCTAGTGATTGCCATATGCAGGGATCCATCCCATAATCAGCTCCCAAACGCTGACACCATTGCATACACTAGCAAGATTTTGCTGAAAGGACCCAGATATAGCTGTCTCTTGTGAGACTATGCCGGGGCCTAGCAAACACAGAAGTGGATGATCACAGTCAGCTATTGGATGGGTCACACGGGCCCCCAATGGAGGAGCTAGAGAAATTACCCAAGGAGCTAAAGGGAACTGCAACCCTATAGGTGGAACAACATTATGAACTAACCAATACCCCGGAGCTCTTGACTCTAGCTGCATATGTATCAAAAGATGGCCTAGTCGGCCATCACAGGAAAGAGAGGCCCATTGGACTTGCAAACTGTATATGCCCCAGTACAGGGGAACCCCAGGGCCAAAACGGGGGAGTGGGTGGGTAGTGGATTGGGGGGTGGGTATGGCGGACTTTTGGGATAGCATTGAAAATGTAAACGAGGAGGGCTCCCAATGGAGGAGCTAGAGAAAGTAGCCAAGGAGCTAAAGGGATCTGCAACCCTATAGGTGGAACAACATTATGAGCTAACCAGTACCCCGGAGCTCTTGACTCTAGCTGCATATATATCAAAAGATGGCCTAGTCGGCCATCACTGGAAAGAGAGGCCCATTGGACTTGCAAACTTTATATGCCCCAGTACAGGGGAATACCAGGGCCAAAAAGGGGGAGTGGGTGGGCAGGGGAGTGGGGGTGGGTGGATATGGGGGACTTTTGGTATAGCATTGGAAATGTAAATGAGTTAAATACCTAATAAAAAATGGAAAAAAAAAAAAAGAAAATGTAAACGAGGAAAATGCCTAATAAAAATAAAATAAAATTTAAAAAAAAAAGAGCCTGTTTTTCACATAATCCATTTTAGAGCTTTTGAAAACCAGTCTATTACTTGGGGTGATAACGTACATACATTTACAAATAGCGTACAGAAGGCTGTGGGATGAGCTCTCTGGCACTTGGAGATGATGGCCCTCAGTTGATCAGGGTACCACTCTTGGCTGGCCCATTTACAGCATGAAGTTGTGGATTCTGACTTCATCACCCTGGAGACTGCAGCTGCTCTGCTGGAGATTGCTTCCTAACCAGGCCTTCTTCCAGTTCCCTCCCACGGAGAACCTGCCTGATGCATGTGCTGACTCAGTGTTGTTAGGAATGGGTTTTTATTCTAGCTCCACCCAAAGGCTTGGCAGAATGTGTTTCCCTTCAAAAGTGATGTTCCCTTCTGTGAATGGAGACTAACAGTTTCTGTGTAGCAGTGGGCAATGTAGCTGTCCTTGCCTGAAGTTAGAACCTGCATCTGTACCTGCGCCGATGCTCTTGTGTTAGAGAGGCCCCACTAGAGCCTTCTTGATGCAAGGCAAGTTGAACAGGCTCTGGGTGACTTAATAATCCATAGCCACATAGTGTAACTATAAAACCACAGAATATTGTGGAGAGAGCCTTAGTTAATGATCTAATCCATTGTCGTTGTTCAAATAGGGAGTTAAGAACGGACAATGATTGACCCATTCTGTAGTTCAGTGGGAAGAAAAGGCATAAACTTTATAGTCTAACATGGGTCAATGAACACCCTACAGAACATTAGCCTATACTTGCCAGGTCCAGCATGACCTTGGAGGGGGGGTGTGGTTCTTGCCCCTGGGGATGGGGCCAGTGGGCGTGGGCCTCCTTGAGAATGGTCTGTGTAGGCCTAAGGCTTGTTTGTATAATACACATATTTTACATTTCTCCTTTAAGGAACTTTTTCCTCATTAATGTTAATGATTCCATGATAATAGAGATAGCAGGAATCAAAGGTGTGGCTAATTTCTCAGCAAAACAGTACTTGATGACTTGATGGGACCTTCAGGATAGCCCTTCAGGCTGTGGAAAAGAACTCTAAAAACATGAGTTCCAAAATATATAATTTCCCAACTCTGCAAGAAATAAGGATGCACTGTGAATTAAATGAGGGGTTCCATGATTCTAAAAGAACAGAGGCAGCTGCGTTAATGACCTGGCTTATCAGAAAGATACAAAGGCAGGCAGATTCCTGAGTTCAAGGTCAGCCTGGGAGTCAAGGCCCAGGTGTGGTAGAAACAGTAATTTCAGGACAGGGTCCCACCCAGCTAACTTGTCGCCTGTGTAGTACCGAGGCAAGCAGATCTCTGTATTCTTTAGAATGTTAAAAGAAAATGTGCGCCAGCTGCCTCCTAAGAATGAAGGGGCTGGGGTCAA
The DNA here is from genome assembly GCF_000001635.26 of Mus musculus. Taxonomy (NCBI): domain Eukaryota; kingdom Metazoa; phylum Chordata; class Mammalia; order Rodentia; family Muridae; genus Mus; species Mus musculus. The sequence continues at coordinate 47,971,671 of NC_000086.7, forward strand.
GGGATGCCAATTCACAGGAGACTAGCAAGAGAGAACTGCTTGGAGAGCTGCCTCAAACAGAACAGAGACAGAGAAAGAAAGAGAAAGCAGATCAAAGAGACAAGGCCGATCAGAGGGAAAGAAAGCAGAAGAGAGAGCAAGCAGGCCTGGAAGCTGGGCTCTCTCCAGCAGAGCACAGGCAGCCGGCTTGCACCCACAATCGGACTTTGAGTAGTTTGTTTTCGCTGCTCCCAGACACCCCTTCTCTCAGAACCCTTCTCCAAGATGAGACTTGTCCCTGGCGTATGCTCACCAGTTAACATTTAACCAGAATGCCCTTACCTTGGCTCTGCTATTTAATCCAGTTCCTGCCATTTCTTTATTGTGAGGGACTTTTGACTAGTTAGCCTGTAGTTTTCTTGCCTGTAAAATGAAGTGAGTATAATATTGACTTTATGTAGTGTAGTTACGTGAGTCTCATCACTTCCTTGTTGAAAATGCTAAAGCCTTACCTGGTATGTCTAGAACAATATCCCAACCTTCTCATAGCCTTTGAGGTATGAAATTGTTAAATGAAAGATACCTTAAGCTGCCAGCAATAGTACGTGGCATGTAGAAGTTGCTATCTAGTTTTCCCACTCCCAGCTGTAAGTGTACCTAAGGCTTTAAATTTCTTATTGCTAATAACCTTGTCAGATAGGTAAGTATCAGCTGGTACTCAACCTGTTCAACTCTTAACATCTCCATGCCAGCACCTATGCCTCTGTATTTCAGACCTTATCTGTAACTCATTTTCAAATTATTATTATCGTGTGTGTGTGTGTGTGTGTGTGTGTGTGTGTGTGTGTGTGTGTGTGTGTGTGTGAATAAGTTGTAGAAGTCAGTTCTCTCCTTACACTGGGTTCAGGGATTGAATTCAGGTTGTTGGCTTGTGTGCTAAGTTCTTGTTACTCACTGATCCATACAGGTGACCACCCAGAAGCCTGTTTGAAAATGGGATTGGGATATAACTTAAAGCCATGTATGGCAATATACATCTATAAAATAAGTGTTTGCTTGGGAGGCCAAACTTATTTAGAGGCCAGCCTGGGTTATGTACTGAGTTCAAGGTTAGACTTGTGTAAATAACAATGCCCAGTCTTGATTATTTGTTTTCTCATTTGTGTGTGTGTGTGTGTGGCAAGTATGTGGAGGTGCCCACAGGAGTAGAAGCATTGGGTCCCCTAGAGCTGCAGTTACAGGTAGTCCTGAGTTACTTGGTATAGATCCCAAGAATAGAACTCAGATTTTCCTCAAGCAAAACTTGCTTTTAGTTTGTGAGACATCTCTCTTTGGCCAGAGCTGCTCAAATTAGAAGAGGAATGAATGGCAAGCACGCTGATGTGCTACATCTGGCTGCTGCCCAACCTTGGGAGCCACGCTGGCTGCTCTGCCCATTCCTCCCTGCTAGCCCCTTGCTCTTTTTAGGGAGCTTTGCCTTATCCTATGGGCCTGACTTCTAGCCCTCCCTGCTTCATGAGTAAATGCCTCGTTTTGGCCTTGGCTACCTGGACCACCTCTAACTCTTTCCCCACAGTGCTACTTTCTCTCTCCTCTGTCCTGAGGAAGCCATTCCTACCCTTCTAGCTCCCTTAGTAAAGAAAAGGAGCTTGCCTGCTTCTGGGTCATGCTTTGTAGCTGAGGTTCTGGACTGTTTGTTCCAGTCCTCATCTGCAATTTAGGTGAATGGTTCACAGCCCTGGACTTCATCACAGTCATCTACAGCCATTGTTCTCAAACTGTGGTCCCCAAGGACAGCAGCAGCAACATCTGGAAGCTTCTTTAATGAATGCAGCATGTAAAAAGTACCAGTATCAAGGCCCTACTTAAGATCCTTTGCTTGCTTGCTTGCTTGCTTGCTTGCTTGCTTGTTTGTTTGTTTGTTTGTTTGTTTGTTTGTTTTTCGAGACAAGGTTTCTCTGTGTAGCCCTGGCTGTCCTGAAACTCACTCTGTAGACCAGGATGGCCTTGAACTCAGAAATCTGCCTGCCTCTGCCTCTGCCTCCCAAGTGCTGGGATCAAAGGCGTGTGCCACCGCTGCCTGGCTCTACTTACGATCCTTAAATAAGAGTTACCTGTCAGGACTTGGGCATAAAAAATATCTTTAAAGTTTCCTAGGGCATTAGTTCTCAAACTGCACAGAATCACCTGAGGGGTAAGAACTACCAGGCAGACTAGAACTCACCTCCTGGGTTTCAGAGTAGGTCTAGGGGTGGGTATCTTATTCCAGGTCCTGTTGCTATAACAGAATAGTTGAGGACTTGGTAATGTAAGTGAGATCAGGAATGTTCAGGGTGGTATGGTCAGAGACAAGACTAGGTAACTTAAGAGGCATAGATATTTATTTTGATTGACATTTGTGGATGTTGAAGAGCCCAGGAGCATGGTACTGGCATCTGTTTGGATTCTAGTGTGGGCCTCCTGGTTCTTCAACTCCTAGCAGGAAGGAGAAGGGCAGGACGAGACATTTATAAGTGAGAAATCGGGATTGAACTCACTATAGGTGACCCATTCCCACAAGCAAAGCAGTAATCTCGATTAATGAGAGCTCTGTTCTTGTGGCTCTAACCCCGCCTCTTAGTTCCTACCATCAGACACTGCTATGACAGGGGACTGAGCCTCAATGTTAATTTTTCAGAAGACACAGATATTTAAAGCCTAGCAGGGGAATAGTGAGCATTTGTATTTCTGACAAGTTTTCGGGTGTTCTAGTTTCATTTCTGTTGCTAAGATAAACTATCCTAGCCAAAAGTAAATTAAGGGAGAAAGGGTTTATTTTAGCCCACAGTTCTGGCTTACATCGCTAACAGGGAAGTCACAATGGTAGGAGCCTGAGACAGTTGGTCACATTACATCCAGAGTCAAGAGCAGAGAGAATCAAATGCATCCGTGCTTGCACATTTGCTTGTACTCAGCTTGATTTCTCTACTTTCATATAGTTCAAGACCGCCTTGCCTAGTAAATAGTGCTGCCCACAGAGAACACTCGATGTCCTCTTCTCATCACTTAATACACTCACCCAAGACATGTCCACAGTCCACCCCAGTGTATACAAACACTTATTGAGCCCCTCTTCCCAAGTGATTCTGGGTTGTATGAAGTTGACAATCAAAGCCATCCATCATACAAGGTAAGGCTGCCACTGATGGACCAGAAACCACACTGGTTGCCTAGTGACCTCTACAATAGAGTTACCATTACCTAGATCCCACTTGGCCTGTCTACTTCACCCCTGCTGTCATTCTCTGCCAGTGTGGATGTCTACATTAATAACACTTATTTCATAAACCCTGGTACCTTCACCTCTCCTTTTATTTAAAAAAAAAAAAAACAAGGTGTCATTATGAAACCTATACTAGTCTCAAAACTAGCAACAATCCTTTATCTTGGCCTTCTCGGTGATGGTATTGCACACTGCCCCATGTCTGACTCATTGCAGCCTTCCTACAAACGAACTGGTGTTCCACTCTTTGGAACCAGATCTCCTGATCAGTCATTTATGCTTTCTCATGGCAAGATGTTCCTTGCTAAGGCCAACTCTTCTACCTATGCCATTGAAGCTTTCTCCGTCCACCCTTGCCAGACTTCCCCATCATCAACCATGACACTTCCTCTTGCATCTTCAATAACAGTATTTTTGATAAATATTTCTGAGGTACATCCTATATGGACTGTTGCTCTTCAACTTGCTAGAGTCACAAAAGTAAACAAGACAAAGTCCCCATTCTGATGGTAGACTCTCATTAGGAGGTAGATAGATACGCAAACAGTACACAAAGCCACTTCAGATCATCACAAACACAGTGGAGAGAGTACAGCAGGGTCAGTACCAGAGGGTACAGCAAGAGGTCTTGGTCAGGGAAGGTGCCTTCAAGGATGTAGTGGTTAATCTTCCTAAATCCCTAAATCTTTTGGAAGCCAAAAGATATCTTATCTTTGTTTCAAAGGTGGTTGGTTACACAATACATACAATAGACTCCAAACATTCAGGCTCCATCCAAGATTACATCTCAACAAAAGAAGAGAGTAAAGTTCCCAAGACAGAAAAGCAGTTTGCCATATTCTGAGGATAGCCAGGCAGAGCACAGGGATGGTGTTTGTGCTTGACAAGAGTCAGGGACTGGATCATGGGGAGCCTGAGATGCTGAGGACAGGGGCTCCATTTAATTTCACATGCAACAGGATGCTATGGGTGTTTCTTGTCAGAAAAGTGACATGATCAGTGTGTGCGCGCTCTCTCTCTCTCTTCTGTCTCTCGTGTGTGTATGTGTGTGTGCATGCACACGTGTATGTATGCTCCTTTCTTTCATGAGAACAATAATGCAATTATGCTGTTATAATGTATTTTTCATCACTTTTAGTTAGCCCCGACAGTGCTTATAAATTACTGCTTTATCCCCATTTCCACAGTCAAGTAAACCAAGGCTCAAAGAAACTATGTAACTTATTATTCTGCTAATGACTGAGTAGACAACGACTCCAGAGTCCATTGAGCTGTTAGAAGGAATTGTTATCTCCCCCACTTTAATGCAAGTGAAGGTAGGCATGTGTGCTTCCCCATCTGTAATAAAATACCTGAAAATAATTAACTTGAAGGAGAAAGGGCTCATTTAACTATTAATTTGGGAGGTTTCTTCCATAATCAAGTGGCCACATTTCTTTTGCCTTCTAGCAGGGGTGCCAGGTGGCAATTGTGGAAAGTTCATGTTGGAACAAAGTCCCTAAACCAGGACAAAAAGAGGGGCTAGGGGTCTCACAAGTCCTTTGAAGTGCATGTTCCTCACTGACCTAAGGGTCTCCTGAATAGGCCTTACCTCCTCTGAGTTCCAATCCGCTCTATTGTGTTACTTTTCCTGGGAATTCTCTTTACCCCAATACAGACAGGACACCGACAGACCAAAAGAGCCAGTTCTGTCCAAGTCTAGCTTGGTGGACGAGTGAGTTTATTCCAGTTACTTGGAGGAGCATGGGTGACTCACAGGCAGCTGCATCACCAGAAAGCCCCACCCTAGCATGAATGATGACTCAGAAAAGCTGCCTCTCTGGAGTCTCCTACCCAAGTCAGTCTTCCACCTCCTCCTATATACACTCCACCACTTCCCTAAACCTTGTGCAGCTGGGACAAGATGACGTGTGACTAGGGAGGGCCAAGAGGAAGTGAGTGGCTGCAGTCACAGAGGAAGGTCTAATTACCCACCTCCCCACCCCTCCACACACACAATTTTTATGCAGAAATGATAGTAGACAATCGCATGGCAGTCTCATGCAAGTAATCACAGCTACTCTGACCCCAAGATGGCAGTGGCCATGCCATGCCTTGAAGACAGTTTCACAACACCTTCCTTGCATCACCACCCTGAGGACCCAAGCTTTTTACCCGTGGGTCTTTTGAGAATATTCAACATCCTAACCAGAGTAGCGGAGAGGCCTCCTCTAATCTCTTTTAGCTTCATCCCAACACATAGCATCCGCTTAATATCCAGCTGGTAGCTGATAATCAACTTAGCTTATCCTTTAACTGGCTTCTGTTACCTTGCTCTCTCAAAGCCCAGCCTAAGCCTTTGCCTACTTCAGGGCCCTGGGCCGCACTTGTAATCATGTAGCAATTGAATTCAGCAAGTACTTATCACACACTCACTAACTGCAGGCCATTGTGTAACAAAGATTCTGAAGGAAAGCAAAATGGATAAGATGGGAGATAAGACAAATATGTGAACTCTTTTGTTTTTTTAAGGAAAAGATAAGATACTGGGGGGGCGGGGAAGGCAGGGGCCAAGAATGCGAAAGAAGAGGGTTGGGGGGGGGGAGGATGGATGAGATAAGGGGAAGAGTGGGAAGTGAGAGGTGAGAGGAAGAAAGGAGAAAGGAGGAAAAGAAAGAGTGGGGGAGTGAATATAAGCATATGAAGAGGCATCCTAAGAAGTGGAGCCAAGGTTGGGACATTCAAAGTTGCCCACATCTGGACTCCCTTTGCCCTTGCCCACTTCCTGGGCCCCACAGAATTCAAGCCCTCATTACTTCAGATCTGAGAAGCAAAGCTTCAGATAGCCTACTTTCCAGCCACCAACTTAGCTCCCTTTCAGTTTACCTTGCACATGACTGCATTTTGTGGATGCCCTTCCTCTCTGTGCCTGCTCACTTGAACACCACAGTTCTAGTTCTTCAACCTCCTCAGTCTCTTCTGCCCACTTCTGTGGATGAACCTCCTACTCTCAACTTTCTCATGACTCCCCTTGCATACAACTACCTATATTCTACTCCATCCCAGTCCAGGGCAATCATCTGGGTCTCTCTAGGCCAGTGCTTCTCAGCCTTCCTAATGCTGTGACCCTTTGATACAGTTCCTCATGGTGTGGTGACCCGAACCATGAAATTATTTTCATGGCTACTTCATAACTATAATTTTTTACTCTTATGAATTGCAGTGTAAATATATGATATGCAGGATATCTGATATGTGACCCCTGCGAAAGGGTCATTTGGTACCCAAAGGAGTCACGACACAGGTTGAGATCCACTGCTCTCGCTCCTATCTCTACATATACTCAAGCAAAGGTATTGTCATCTCCTCCTTCCCTCCCTTCTCCTGCCTTCCTTGAACTTTCCCTCTGGGCCACTATTTCAAAACACCACCGGTCAAAGAGTATTTTTACCCTCAGGACTGGAAGCACCAAGAGAGTTGGAACCAAGCTAAGCATATTGGGAGTTTTCCCACAGTTCCCTGCAAAGGACAAGTACTTTTGGTTAACAAATAAAAATATTCCTGAAAATACATGAAGACGTAAGTCTGTTTAATACGTGTTCCTAAAATGTGTATACAATTAATTATTCATTCTGAGCCCTGTCAACTTCAGAGATATTTGTGTGTATTTGTGTGAGCAGGTGGGACATTAGTGGATTGCATTAATGTTGTCTGAGAAGATAATAGTTTTTAACAGCCACAAAGTCCTATCATCTCTCTTGGTTCTGTAGGCAACAAACTCAATTTTGTTGCTTTTTTTTTCTTTTTTTAATGTGCATGGAGGGGGGTTGTCTGCATGTATGTACAAGCATAATAAGTGTGCCTGGTGCCCATACAGCCCAGAAGAGGGAGTCAGGTCTCCTGCAAGTTACAAACAGTTGTGAGCCACCATGTGGGTGCTAGGCATCAAACCAGGTCCTCTGAAAGAGCAGGGTGTTCTTAACCACTGAGCCATCTTTCCAGCTCTAAATTTGCTTTTTAATATTTTTATTTCATGTATTTATTCATTCATTCATTCATTCATTCCTTTGCATGTAAGTTTGTGTGAGAATCATATACATGGTATACACATACATGCATACTATGGCAAACTGTGAAGTTCAAAGAACAGTTTGGAGGAGTTGCTTCTCTCCTTTCACTACTTAGGTTCCAAGCATCAAACTCAGGTTGTTAGACTTGGTAGGAAGCACTTTTACCTACAAAGTCATCTTATCGGTCCTTGAATTCCCTTGTCTTCGGATAATTCTCAAAAGCCCTCAAAAAATTAAAAATGGAACTTCCATATAATCCAGAAAACATACTTCTGGCTATTTATCTAAAATAATTTAAAGAAAGTTCTTGAAAACACTCATGTTCATAACATTATTCACAATAGGCAGGAGGCAGAAGCAACCATATCCATCCACAAAGGGAAGGCTAAGTAGAATGTGGTATGGAGAATTAATGAATAGTATTTATTCTTTTTTTTAAAAGATTTATTTATTTATTATATGTAAGTACACTGTAGCTGTCTTCAGACACACCAGAAGAGGGCGTCAGATCTCCTTATGGATGGTTGTGAGCCACCATGTGGTTGCTGGGATTTGAACTCCGAACCTTTGGAAGAGCAGTCGGGTGCTCTTACCCACTGAGCCATCTCACCAGCCCCCATAGTATTTATTCTTTAAAAGGAAGGCTCTGCTGATATTATTACACAGATCAACCCTGATGATCAAAAGCAATACTGAATGATTCCACTAAGGGGAGACATACAGGGTAGTCAGTCAGACAGACAGGCAAACGGACGCTACCAGGGACTGTGGACAAGGGAAATAGTTCTTTTCTGGATATGGGTCTTCACTGTTGCAAGATGAAAAATTTGGGGAGATCTAATACACCACTGTGTGACTATACTTGAAACTATTGAACTCTGTACATTAAATGGCTAAGATGGTACAGTCTACATTATGAATCCCCACAACCCTCAGAAGGCTAGTCTGATCACATCACCTCTCTGTTTCCAACCATCCTGGATGCTTTGGGTGCAAATTTCTCTTGTGCATTGCTACGCCATACCTTCTTGGATTCAACCAACTGCACTTCTCTTCTGGAATACTCTGGTCCCTCTTACCATTAACAACAACTCCCCTGAGTCTCAACAGAAATACTTATTCTTTGAGAGGCTTTCCTTGGCCACCGCCCAGCCAGGACTGCTCTTCTAATACCCTCCTATTTGGTCTGTAATTGCACACTCACTATCTGATCACCAAACCAGAAAGTCTGTGGAGACAGAAGTTCTGTCTTTTTCTTTCTCACTAGCATATTCCCAACATCTTCTCTCATGCCTAGCACTCCATAATCTCTATCATGGATTATTCGAGCACTGGGATGGGTGAGGAAAACAAGCCTGCTGAGGAGTTTGAAATCCTGAGTGCCAACTATCTAAACACTTTATCGAGATATGTAGGATGACCCTGGGAAACTTAACAGTAGTAATTCTGTTTCTAGGAAATCTTACTGAGGGGGCACAAAGGCAGAAATACTTCTGTGGATGTTTAGCCCAGCATCATGCATTCAGGTCAAAAACTAGAAAGCACATATGAAGTGGAATCTTCTAGTTCTTTGGAAAGTTAGTTATGTCAAATGATGATTTGCTGGGGCACACAGGATGTCTTGCTAAAGCAGACACAGGTGAAAGAATGCTTTTCTGAAGCAGACACAGGTGAAAAGATGTTTTTGATATAGGAGATACATGAAAGGGTGCCGATGAAAGAGTGTGAATATGATCCCAGGGACAGTGAGCTTTGGTTTGGTTTGCTCAGTCTCACTATTCTTCTTTAACAACACGCATGGATTAGTTCACCTTACATAACCTTGTTGAGCTCAACTTGTGGTAATGCCGCCATTGAGAGAAACTCACCCAAGAACTGCTTGTGGGATTCCTGAGGCAGCTTGCCCCTTTTTGAGGCCTTGCCTCGGGTCCGTTGGTGAGTTTGGAGGTTTCTTCAAGATTGAACTATGACTGCCTGGTGTCTGCCTGCAGAAAGGACTACACTGTAGCTGCTGGTTCATGCCTGGTGTCTGCTGCCTAGAGGACTGCTCTGCAGCTGCTAAGTTGTATTTGATGTTTGCTACAGGACTGAACTGCTGCCCAAGAAGACCAAGCTCGCCTCCAAAGAACTGTTGCTGAACAGGTCCACTTCCCCCATAACCTAATAACTTTTCTGATATCTCTGCTGGGAGGTGGGCTAGAGGAGAGGCTGAGCCCTTATTAAAAGTAGGTTGCAAAAAATGTATGCCTACACACTTTCATAGTAACCCTCATTAACAGACTGTTTTAAATGTCGAAGATTTTATAGATATGATACTATAGAAGTTTCCCAAATACTTTTTCTTACAGTGCTGGGACACAAGGGCTTGCACATGCTAGCCATGTGCCCTCCCACTGAGCTAGACTTTCAACCCAAAACACTTTTAATGTTTTGTCTACGTATTTATCATCGTATGTGGTGTGTGTGTGTGTGTGTGTGTGTGTGTGTGTGTGTGTGTGTTCATGTGTGCATGTACATGTGTGGAGGTCAGAAGCTAACTTGTCGGAGTTGATACTCTCTGTCCACCTTGTGGATCCCAGTGATCAAACACAGGTGGTTAAATTTGGTGGCAAGCACCTCATCTGTTGAGCCATCTCACTGGCCCCCAACAAATAATATTTTTACTTTTTATTTTTGAAATTAAATTATGATCACATAGTTTCCCCCTTCCCTTTTTACACTTCAACCCTCACCATGTACCCACCCAACTTACTGTCTCTCAAATTTATGACCTCTTTTTCTTGATGTATTGATACATACATACACACTTAAATATATAAATACAACCTGATCAGTCCATATAATGTTACTTACATGTATATGATTTCAGGGTTAAGCACTTGGTATTGGATAGCCAATGAGCAGGGCTCATCCCTTTGGCATGACTACTTTTCCCATTCTTAGCATTCTTTGGTTGCCTATAGTTTTTTGTCTGTGGTTCAGGCTCCAAGGGATTCCCCACTTCTAAGATATCAGGTATATTGGTGTTGTCTTTGCCAAGTCTTTTCTAGACAGCCACATTGGTGGGACTTATGGTTGTAGCTTTCCTGATATTTGTAGGAGACACAATCTCATTGTATACTTCATGTTCTTCTGGGTCTTCCAGTCATCTTCCACTGCTTTTGAGATGTTTCCCGAGCCTGAGGTACATGTGTTTTATTGTACCGGTATCAGCTGAGGCTGAGTACCATATGACCACTGGTTCTCACGATTTTGATCAGTTGTGGCTTTCAATGATGGGCTCCGTTAGTTTCAAAAAACAAACCAATCAATAATAGGCATAAGAACCCTTCTAAGTTGTTGGTCAAGAAAGTCCAGGAAACTCCCAAAACATTATAGGCTATTGCTGTTGCTTATGGTTGCCTGCCAGAGTCTGAAGGTAAGTCCCTACTGTTAGAGGAACCATGCACTTTGAACATGGACCCAAAGGATCAGAGCTGGGTCTGACCTGAAAACCTTCTCCTTGAAGATTAGTCTTCAAAAGATGCCATGCAAGCATCCAAAGGAGGGACGCTGAATAGTACTATTCAGCTGTCACACCTATAAACTACACCAACAACCAGAATGGCACAATAGTCCCAAGGGTACACTAGTGGCACAAATAATAAGGAACTAACCAACAGCTCTCTAATTGGATTTAAAGCCCGCTCAACAAGAGGGAAATCACGCCTGATACTGAAAACCTAGCCAACTATCCAGGGGAGGTGAAGTCAGGAATATTAGAGAAAAGCTTACAACTGTCACCTTACTAAGCCAGAATAACTCTTGCATTGTCAATATTTAGACTTATACCCACAGATAAATATGGCTCTAACCCTTCATTAAATAATATTTTCAAAGAATAGTGTCACGGGAAAATTGGTAATATGTAACATCAAATAGAAAAGGCAGGCTATGTGTAATTATATCAATGTTCCCAATTTAAAAAAAACAAATTAAAAATAATATATATATACATGCAGCAAGTGAAACAGCAGAATGAAGAGAATGATGGAAAAAATCTTTACCACATATTCCTCTGACAAAGAAAGTGTAAAGTACTCAAAAATTAAGCATCAAAGAAGAAATACCAAGGCAGGTGCAATTCAGGAGGCAGAGACAGGCAGATTCCTGTGAGTTTGAGGCCAATCTGGTCTACAGAGCATGTTCTAGGACAGCCAAGGTTATATAGAGAGACCTTGTCTCAAAAAGAATAAAAGAAAATTGTGAAACAGTAAGTAAGTAAAATATTTTTCTTTCTTTCTTCTTTCCTTTCTTTCTTCTTTCCTTTCTTCCTTCCTTCCTTCCTTCCTTCCTCCCTCCCTCCCTCCCTCCCTCCTTCTCTCCTTCCTTCCTTCCTTCCTTCCTTCCTTCCTTCCTTCTTTCTTTCTTTCTTGCTTGCTTGCTTTCTTGCTTTCTTGCTTTCTTGCTTTCTTTCTCTCTCTTTGTCTTTCCAATCACTATGTATTTTATTTCCCTTTCTTGGTGTATCAAAGTGGTTAGGGCCTTGCAGTACTATGTTGAGTGAAAGTGCAGAGAGTGGATAGCTTGAACTGTTCCTGATCAATTGTAGGGGACAGTAGTAAATCTTTCACAACTAAGTAGTCATAGCTTATTGTAGGTATGCAGATGGTAATACAGTTCCTTTCTTTCTTTCTTTCTTTTTTCCGGTCCCACTCCCTCAGGCCCCCGATCTCTCCGGCCATATTTATTTCATATATGTGGATATACTGTCACTGTCTTCAGACACAGCAGAAGACACATTGGATGCCCATTACAGATGGTTGTGAGCCACCATGTGGTTGCTGGGAATTGAACTCAGAGCCTCTGGAAGAGCAGTCAGTGCTCTTAACCACTGAGCCATCTCTCCAGCCCCGTAAAATGTTTTTCAAAGAACAAATGATCCAATCCAAAAATTGTGCAAGTTAATTAACAGACAATTCTCAGAGGAAGTACAAATGTCCAATAAGCATATGAAAATGTTCAGTGTCTTAGCCATCAGTGAGAGTAACATAAAGGAACCCTTCCCAGTCTCTGTAGTTCTTTCTCACCTTTCCTTAATAAATCTACATGTGCTATGCTAATGAAACAAACACACAAATAGAAAACTATTTGGAGATTCCATCTAACCGAATCAGAGTGGCTTTTACGAAAGAAAGCAAATGTTGGTGCATATTCAGAGAGAGTGGTGTGGAATCCTCATCCCCAGCCGGTGAGAATTCAAACTGGTACAGTGACTATGGAAATCAATCAGAGTTTCTCAAAAAGCTGAGAAGACCACTGACTGTCCTGAAGGATTCTAAGTCACCATACCTCAGAGCTACCTGAGCAGCCATATTTACTGCTACAGTATTCACAATAGCTTTTAAATGGAGCCAGCCTAAATGACCATCAACGGATGGATGGCTAAAGAAAATGAGATGTGTATGCCCAACAGATGTTTTTTCAGCCATCAAGAAAACAGAAATCCTAGGATTCATAGGCAGATCAGATAGCACTGAGGATTGTCATGTTAAACCAAATAACCAGTCTCACAAAGCAAAGTGTCACCTGCTTTAATGTACGTGGAAACAGTGCTCTAAACTCTTGACAACAGTCCTTTGGGATCATAACATGGTTGTCCATGATAACTTCAGAATGTGCATGGAGGGAACTTTAGAAGCCATTAAGTGCATGAAAGATTTGTCCTGATGCTGTACATTACCTTTATATGGAAAGCAGAATGTTGCTTAAAATTACAGGAGCATCCATAGTGACTTTGGGAGTATTGCTGGAAATTATGGTAAAGTGCATACGCATGCATGGAGGGAACTTTAGAAGCCATTAAGTGCATGAAAGATTTGTCCTGGTGCTGTACATTGCCTTTATATGGAAAGCAGAATGTTGCTTAAAATTACAGGAGCATCCATAGTGACTTTGGGAGTATTGCTGGAAATTATGGTAAAGTGCATACGCTTTGATTGATGATCAACCTCAATGATTTTAGTGACCTTGGATATTTCACAGCTGGTTTACTAGATGTTTTACAATGAGTGAATATTACTTTTTTATACTCAGAAAAAGATTAAGGAAAACAGTATTTTGTGAAAAAAGAAATGTCTCTGTGTTGGAGTGAATGAATACAGTTTCTCCCTCAAGAATAGAGGTGACTGGAGGCGTCCTTGCCAGTGCTATGCCCTCACCCTCATATTGAAGGGTTTTGACAGAGGATCACTGACATCTCATCTTATATGTACCCCATAGGAATAGCTCTATGGAGTATAGATCTCCAAGATAACGCCCTAACACAAGCACACACACACACACACACACACACACACACACACACGCACGCACGCACGCACGCACGCACGCGCGCGCGCGCGCGCGCACAAAATAAGGATCACGTGCAGGTTGCAGCTATGGCCAGTAGATGGCAGCAGAGAATGACGGTTCTCTCTTGTTAAAAGCATTTAACTGGAGTTATTTTTCTTATTTTGGCATTGTTTCTTTTCTACTGTTGCTCAAAAAGCCAACAAAAACAAAGCCTTTAAAAAAAAAGACTGAATTGGAAATGTGTAAAGGCAGTGGATATTTCAGCCCATAGTTCATAGAACACCATGCCAAATCAAATAATATTTTCCTTTCTCAGTTATTTTGAAAGCACCAACCACAGTTGGGAAGTAATCTTGCTGCCTAGAGCTAATGACTTACATCTTCTGTGGAGAGGGGAAAGGAAGTGACTGGACCATCTGGAGGAGAGGGCTGGGGAGAGACGTATGAGAACTGGGAAGAAACCAAATGAGCCCTGACCAGGTAGCTGGAGAAGGAATGAGATTGAAGGTAGACAAGGTTGTTGTGAGTTGCAGTAGAGCCCTCCAAATGCATATGTTCACGTTTTAATCCCCAGCACCCATGAATGTGACCTAATTTGGAAAACACTTTTCCTAGCTTTCTCCCAATGGCTTGGAGATGCAGTTACCGGCTCCTTTTGCTTCTTGGCCCCACCACTAACTGGTGGCATGTACTGGGATTTGGTCACATCTCCTCTCCTACTGCATTTCTCCATTAACCTAGCTCATTCTTTTGCCTGCAGTTCCCACCTGTGGGCTAACAAGTCCCAAACCATTGGATCTGAAGCGGTATCCATCCCTGCCACCTTCCACTTCAGAACCATTTTTACATTGGTGTTATCACCTACTTGGTTGGTGTTCTGAAGTCTGCTATTTTTTAAAAATAATGGAGTGATCACAGGGGCTAGAGTCCCCTAACTATTCCCAATGCAAGGTAATGTTCCAGAATGTGTGAGTGCCCCCCTCTGTCTTCTTCCCTTCCTTCCTCTCTCTCTCTCCTTCCCTCCCTCCCTCTCCCTCCCCCTCCTCCCCACCTCCAATCTCCATCCCTACCTCTGTCACTGTTTCTGTCTTTGACTGTCTCTGTGGAGTGTGTGTGTGTGTGTGTGTGTGTGTGTGTGTGTGTGTTTTCAAGATAGGGTTTCTCTGTATAGCCCTGGCTGTCCTGGAACTCAGTCCATAGACAAGGCTGGTTTTGAACTCAGAGATCCACCTTCCTCTGCCTTCACGAGTGCTGGGATTCAAGGTGTTATGCCACCCCCACCTGGCACCCACTGATCTCTTTAAATATAGGAATCATGCTCACTCCAGGGAGATAATCATACCACAAGACATAAGTTAGAACTGACAGCTGCTAAAGGGATGGCAGAGCGACATCTCACATTGATTCCCTGAACACAATTGCTTGGCCCGAGCGTGAGTGGCATTCAGAATACTTCCCACCAGTATTTTCTCTTTCTATGAAAGCATAAAACGGGTTGAGTTGACATTAAGTGAATACTTATATGTCACTACAGACTAGAGAGCTCCGCCCAGATGCCCCACATTTATCTTGGACTGAACCCATCATTTAAAAAAAAAAAACCAAAGCAGCCAAACCTTTCCTGAGTTTTCTGTGTCCTCAATGAATGCCACTACAGTCCTACCAACAGAAATAGTCTGCTGTAAGTGGTGAGGGGGACTGGAGTGAACACCTCTGTGTAGTGCCCTAGCTGATGAGATTTATACTAAATTCAAGGACACCCTGGGAAACCCAGAATGCCAAAATAACCTGTTTGGAGAAAGTAGACACAGGGTATACTTTCTGAGGGACCTTACCCAGAAGCCTCGCCCACCTGCCTAGCCACAAGGACTCTTGGTGATAATGTTTAGTATTATACTATACAATATGACTAATGTATGATTTTCCTGTGAACAAATTCTGTAGAATTCTGTTCTAGAGGCTCTCAGGGGTTGGCAAACCATGGTCCAAATCCAACATACCATCTAATTTTGTAAGCAAAGTTTGATTGGAGCACAGCAATGCTATTTTTTCCAGGTTATCTATAACTGTGTTTTACTACAATGAGAGAATTGCATGGTTGCGGCAGTGACTCACAAACAAAACCATTTACTACCTGGCCCTTCAGAGAAACATTGTAATCTAGACTGTTCTGCTCTGAGCCCTACCAAGTGGCGGCAGGGCCCTTTAGCACAATCTTTGGTAGCAAGTCTATGCTATCCATCATTTAACTCAAAAGAATTCATACATGAATGCTCAGAAGACCAACGAAACGGCAGTTAACAAATATGGTTCTGAGCAGCCATTTCGCCCCTCATC
The DNA here is from genome assembly GCF_000001635.26 of Mus musculus. NCBI lineage: Eukaryota > Metazoa > Chordata > Mammalia > Rodentia > Muridae > Mus > Mus musculus. Next base: position 47,987,631 of record NC_000086.7, read on the forward strand.
ACTCACAGCTGGAGTGAGCATGGAGCGACTGTGAACTGGTGCACCTGCCGTTCCCACACTCCTCCTCAGTCCCTGTGAGCCTCTCATTGTACTGAACTGGTTCTCCTGTCTGCACTCAATCAACAGGGCTGGGACAACTGGATCGCCATCTGGAAGAATCCATCCAGAGTTGGATCCATCCCATACCCTGAGAACAAGATAAAATTCCCACCGCTGCAGACTGAAGAGTTTCCTCTGCCTGATGAGGTCCCTGGATGGATGATCAGTTTAGAGGTACAGAAGATAAGCAAATGCCTTGTGGGAACTGGGGGGTTAGGGTTTGATGGAGCTAGTATACAGCAAGCAGACTCCTCGGCTGGAAAGAAGAGGAGCCAACAATGTGTATATACAACATGTACATTTTGGAGCTGGCCAGGAAGCAGGGCTGAAGCTGATGGTCTCAGAGGGAGCAGAGCATGCCAGAGGCTCATACAAGAAGTGGGTCTTACTAACACGGGAAGAGCACAGGCTCCTTAGCTGGGGGGGGAGGGGAGGGCGCTGGGCAAACATCGTTCATTAGTTCCTAGACTATAGCTAGGGTGTTGCATAACTCATGGGTCATGACTATGGTGCCGCCCACCCCTGATTCATCAATCCCCTGGAGGATCACATTCTGGAAAACTTGCAGGCCGTGGAGCTGCTCCAGGAACTGAGGTAATCCCAGAAAAGATGAAGTGATCCCTGCTTCATTTTTCAAGTTAGACAACTAGAGACCCTGTGGACAAAGGAGAGAGACGGGAACGTGAGAGCGAAGCCAGCAGGATGATCCTTGTAGACACTCAAATCTTACAATCTGAAAAGAATTAGAAGTAATTTTTTAAAAAGCAATTCCTTACATGCTTGACGTCCTTTAGTTTGTCCCGGCTGTTATTACTCACGGTTTAAAGTTACACCACATAATGAACTTTGTGTTTAATCCAGATCTTGGCTCTGGAAAATAGAAGACCAACCCAAACCTGAGCCATGATGGAAAGCAGAGGGGTGTGCTGGTCCCCTCAGTTGGGTGACACCTGAAACAGGGGGAGGGACAGGGGAGAGACAGGAGTGCACTGATTAGCTCAGCCTCTGCCTCAAAGCCTGGCTGCCCCCTGAAATCTGAAAGCAAGGGAAGATGCTGAAGTTCCTGAGTTGGGCTCCTTTTGAAGTTTTTCGCAGCCCCTTTGGGATGTAGCCATCCTGATAAGAATGAAGATACGCTAAAGAGAAGCTTGGGACCCTCCCAACTTGGCTATAAGTTGATTGAAACAATGCACCCATAAAGTCGTTTCCCATAGGAGATACATGCTCCTAAAAGGAAAGGCAGAGGTCATGGTGGCAACCAAAGGAGGAACTTAGCTCCCAAGATTCCACACAGTTTGGACAACCTGTCAGACCACCTTACAGGAGAGACAGGGTAGAGCTCATGCGGACAATGAAGGGTCAGTGATGGGGGAGACCATGGCATTGCTTAGTTATCCATATCTCTAGTCCTCTATTTAAATCTACTTGACAGTACCCAGAAGATGAACATGGGGAGGCATAGGCACCAGGCCTTTCTGTCCTTTTCTGGTTTTATTATTTTGCAGGGGTTGGGGGAGGTTTCATGACACGGGTTCTCTGTGTAGCCCTGGCTGTCCTGGAACTCACTCTGTAGACCAGGCTGGCCTTGAACTCAGAAATCTGCCTGCCTCTGCCTCCCCGGTGCTGGGATTAAAGGCGTGCACCACCACTGCCTGGCTCAGACTTTTTTTTTTTTTTTTAAGGACTTGTGCATTGAATACATATGTAAAACCCTTTTCTCTTGCAAATTTTCACTATTCCTTATTTGTTCAGTTGGCCTATTGAAGACAAATTGCTAAACCTGGCTTATTCCTAACAACCCTGGTAATGAGACCAGTCAAAAGTGCCAGCCCACAAGGTCCCCTGATGCCACCTGGTTTTCTCTCACTTCCCATTCTTTGAGTCTCAAGAATTGCTTCTTGGTACATTCTCCCAATCTCCTCTGTGGAGGAGATCCATGGTTCTTTTTGACTTCTTGTGACTCTAGAAGGGACAGGAATGTATTGGAGAACTGGGCAGTCATCTGTTGTGGTGGCCAGCCTAGACACCTGGAGGGACTGCATGTCCATCCTGAGGAACCACACTGTGACAGTCCCATGTCAGTTCTCTGAGTGGAAGGGGTTTGGTCACAAGTAGCTTTGTTTGTAAGGTGAGCCGTGGAAGAAGGCTAGTGATTTGGAAGGGTTTGAGCAATTCAGCCTGGAGCACCTTCCCCAGGCATGGCTGAGTCAAAGGATCTCACCTTAGGCTCTTTACCAGCAGGCTGCCAAGGGACAAAAGTGGACACTGTCATGTTTGACACCTCCTTCTCTTTCATGATCCCACATCCTTGTCATTCCAAGTTCTTTCCCACTTCTATTCAACTCTCTCTCTCCATCATAGCCCAAGCCACTAACCATCATCTCTCTGTGATAAATCTAAGACTGGGATGACAGACAGAGTACAAGCCACCTAGTTGAATTTGAATCTCAGGTACATAGAATCAGTTTCTACCTTGTACTACATTTGGGTCACACACTTAAAGCATTCTCTCTGTAAAGTTCAAATGTAACTGGACCATCTGTGTTTCATTTTGTTTGTTTCTCTTTTTTTCCCATTTGTTTTGTTTCTAAACCTAGCAACCAGACCAGCTTCACAGCCCAGCATCCCTTACAAAGCAGCCAAAAGGAACTTACAGACATTCAGACATGGCCATTGTCACTACTACTCAACACCATGAAATCCCTGCTCACCCAGGAATCAAGTCCAAGCTTCTCACGGGACACACAAGACCTATCTCTGCCTTAATGCCTCCTGGCCCTCGTCTTCATCTCATTCTGTTACCCTGAATCCACATTATGCCCCCAACAGACCAAATGCCCTATACTCCTCCAAATGTGCTTCTTTGCTTTTACATATACCAGTAACTGGAAGAACTCAAACTCATCCATCCAGCAACCACCACCACTGGCACACAACAAAAGACATATAGACCAAAGGATTAGAACAGAAGACTGGCCCCGAAATAAACCAAAGCACCTATAAGCTACCAGATTTTTGACAAGGGTGTCAAAACCATACACTAGGAAAAAAAAAGTCAACTTCTTCAACAAATGGTCCTGGGGAAACTAGGTCACACATGTAAAAGAATGAAATTAGATTCTCATCCTTCACCCTAATACAAACAAAAGTTCAAAGTGGATAAAAGGCCTTAACGTAAGACCTGGAACTTTGAAACTGCTATAGGAAAGCATAGGTAAAAGACAGGGACTTGGGCATCGACTTTCGTTAAGGGGCACTAATAGTCCAGGACTCAATACGGAGAACTGACAAACTGGGTTGCATAAAATTAAGAAACAATCACCAGAGTCAGGATTGGAGAAAGTCTTTGCCAACTATCCATTAGACAACAGGGGATGGCTATCTAGCATGTATAAAGTAAACACCAACCCCCTCAAATTCACCTCAATTAATATGCGCACTAATGAACTAATGAATAGCCAATTCTCAAAACAAGAAATACAAATGACCAATAAATATGTTTTACAAGTATCCCGCATCCTTAGCTATCAGGAACGTGCAAATTAAAACTGGTTTTGAGATTCCATCTCAACCCAGTTAGAGGGGCTATTACAAAACAAATCTTGGGGCTAGCAACATGGCTCAGTGGTGAGAGCACTCTCTGTTCTTACCGAAAACCAGGTACCAATGTGGCAGTTCACAGCCACCTATGTAACCCCAGCTACAAGGGATCCAACACCTTCCTCTAGACTCCACGGGTACTAGGAATGCATACGGTACACATGCAGAAAGGCAGGTAAATACCCATACATACAAAATAAAAACTAAGGGTTTTTTTTTAATCCTAGATAGAATATGGGGAGAGAAGCCTTAAATAGTGTGTGGGGTGTGAACTGGTATGGAGGTTCCTCCATGCACTGAAAATAAGACAACAAAATAATCCAGCCCGCTCCTGAGTATGTGCCCAAAGGACTCTCAGTGATCATCCTTTAGATTCTTGCACAACCATATTTATTGCCGTATCATTCACAATATCCAGAAGATGGAACCAGTCTAAATTCCCAACAACATGTAAATGGGAAAAATAGTACAGTAGACATAGTAGAATTCTATTCAGAATAGAATAGAATTCTACTATGAAGAAGCTTGAGATCATGATCTGAGAGAGTGGAGAGGACCTGGAGAATATTACATTGAGTAGAACAAGCCAGACTCAGAAAGACAAACCCTTTCTGTTTTATCTCATATGTGGAGTACAGGTGTAAATGTCCCATGTGTGTGAGGACGGGCATAGGAGACTTGAGAGATGAGGTATTAAGGGAGGGGAGGAAGGTAGAAAGAGTAGTGGGGTACAGGTGACCCAAAAACTGAAGAGGCAACAACTACCCAGGGGAAAGAGGGTATCAGAAAGAGGAGGGCAGGTGGAAAGGAGTGGGGTATTTGGGAGAGAGAAAAATAACAACAGATAATGACTGTGTGTGTGTGTGTGTGTGTGTGTGTGTGTGTGTGTGTGTGTGAAAATTCCATAATGAAATCCATCAACTAGTATGATAGCTTTTAATTTAATTTTAAAATAATTTACCTTGAGTGAATAACAAGGTAACAACAGTGTAATCTTTAAAATGAAGCTTGAAAAGCATTCCTTTTTCTCCTCCATATCCCTGCCTCCCTGAAGCCAAGCACAACCTGACCCAGCATTAAATGGCCCTTTACATTCATTTTCCTATTAAAGCAACCTATGTGGGTCAACGAGATGTATCAGCATATAAATGCACGCGCAACTAACTACATACACACACACACACACACACACACACACACACACACACACACACACACGCACGCACAAATAAACATCAATGAAATTATCATTTTAAAATCTATTTCTCCTACAGAAGAGTAGCCCTTAAAGGAAGTATCTAAGTCTTGTTCATCTTTGTTGTCACGGTGCACACAGCACTGCTGCTGGCCAGCGTGGAGCAATCAATAAAACTGTGAGGCGTGAATGAACCAAGAGGTGCGAATGAATGAAGTATTGATTCTGAAGCCGAAGCCTCCACAGGCCAGTAGAAGTGGGTGCAGTAACAGTAGTGGGCACCAGAGGGCAGTATAAGCTTAGTTTTGTCTGGTGGGCGGGGCTGAAGGGGAAATGGTGCCGAAACCTGACTTGGCTCTAGGCTTCAGTTTCAAAGAGATTTTCTGCTGTTTTGTTTTGCTTTGTTTTTAAATCATGGAAACAGGAAACAGGAAGGAACCTTAAGAAAGCAGTTGGTTCAATCGCCTCTGCTCACACAGTGGAGAGAAATCTCCCTATTTCTATTTAACTCCTTGTTTCCAGGAAATGCAATGCATCCTCTGGCTTGTGAGGACCAAATCGCAGGTTAGGAGATTTTCTTCAAGTCAGAGAACCAGTGAGTGGTAGCAGTAAGTCTGGAGTCCAGAGTTCTGCAGGCAAGACCCTGTGTCCTCACTGCTGCTCTAAGAGGGAGGTACTGTCCCTAAACTGCAGATGGAGGGAAGGCATCAAGGTGCTTTGGTAGAGCGGGACTCAAGCTCTCCAGATCTCCTTTGTCATGGCCCGGCCTTCCTCTCACTCAGAAAATTGCCTGACGTTGGGATACAGATTGGAGGCTTCTCTTTCTGGGTGCCTTTGCAAGAGTCGCCCGTCTGATGCAAGACTGCCTGCAGATCCCTACATCCTCAGCACCGAAGGACTCCAAAGGTTCTTTTATACTGGGAATCCCAATGGAGCCTCTGAGAGTTCTGGCAAGTGAGGCCCTGGGGTAGGAAACTAACGGGGGGGGGGGGTCCCTGCTCACTCAAAAGTGCAACCTGAGCAGGTGCAGGGCCAAGCTCCGAGTGTGCACATCAGAGCACTCAGTGCCCCGAAGCCTTACCTGCCTCCCTTGTAGGCCTGACGCTGGGAAGGACCTGGCAACCCATATCCTAGTCTTCTTTCCCTCCAGTGCTAGGCCAGCCTGGCCTTGGAGGAACTTCGAGGAGGCAGGGGTCTGTAGAGATTCTTAGAAGAAGGTAAGATGGATCCAGGGGAATCAGAAGAACACACACGCACATGCACACGCACACGCACACGCACGCACACAAGCATCCATCTCTACTATACATTTTCATCCTTCCTTCCAGAGGATCCCCAGAGATCTTTGTCCCTAGGGCCGCTCTTCGTGGATGGAACAACTCAGACATGCTATCTTCTGAGGTGGCTCCTTAATGGCAGGAAAACAATATGCCGTCCACGGGCCCCACCACAGTGCTCAGTGCCCAGCCCTGGCCAGTTTCCCCTCGCCTTGTTCTCATATATACACTGAGGCAGGAGGAGCTGCAGACCTGCAAACCAAGCAGATGTCTAGCCAGCCAGGATGTCCCCAACTTTCCACTTGTATCAAGGGGAGGAGCCAATGAAAGCTCTGAGACCTGTTTGCCAGTTCCAGGGCATCCAGAAGCCCTGCTCACACACTGTCTGGGAAATACCCACTGAGCACCGTGCTGAGCCTTAACTGCAGTACTGGAGACTGGCGATTAAGGAGCAAGCACCATTATTAGCCTCAGCTATTGTAGATCACAAGGCCTAGCATACCAAATTGCCAGGGGAGAAGCGAAAGGATTAGTAGGGACCCGTTAGTGAGTAAGAAGCGTCCTGGGATGAAGAAAGCAGGTTGCATTAGTTCACCAAATGCATTTTCCTTGCATGTCAAAACAAAAACAAAAACCTCCGAGCTTCAGTTACCTTGTCTGTACACTACACACACATCTCAGGGATGTAGTAATGATTAGATGAGATTATATATGCACTGCATATGTATACAATTAATACTAACTCTAGAGTCCTGTCTAAAGAAGAAGAGGTAAGGTTTTTCGTTGTTGTTGTTGTTGTTGTTTGACTTTGTTATGAGACAGGGGTTTCTCTGTGTAGCCCTGGCTGTCCTGGAACTCACTTTGTAGATCAGGCTGACCTCGAACTCATGTAGATCCACCTGCCTGTGCCTCCTGGGTGCTAGGACTAAAGGCATTCACCACCAGACCTGGTAAAGTTTTGATTAGTTAAAAACGACCATCCCTCCCCATCAAAGCCCTTGCAGAAAATACAACACTTAAATTGAAAGTCCCTTTCAAGTCTTATCTTGGTTTTGTTTCAGAGCGATTGAAGAAAGGTTATGATGGGGCGTGTGTGTGTGTGTGTGTGTGTGTGTGTGTGTGTGAAGCTTCTGGGAATAGGAGAGAGCAGTGAGTAGCAGCAAGGCCTGGGAATCAGAAGCGCTTGCTCTCCAGCTAGGCCATATGCTCCCGGTGCAAGTCTAGATACGTCACTTCCCTTCTCTGAGCATGTTTCCCTGGGTGCAGAGTGGGGATGACCACCCCTCCCTCTAAGACTAAGAGGATCGGATTAGACAGAGTAGAAGAAAATGAGCCAGTACCATGTACTAATAGTACATAGTAACATCAGTAGACATCAGCTATACCTTGTGTTATCACCAGCTCAGTAAGCAGTACAGAAAGATTTCCTTACGGGAGGTTAGCCTTGAATGGAGAAAAGATTTTGGAAAGCCTCTTCTGATAGGAGAAGATTCTTTAGTAAGTCTTCACAAAAATGAACTTGAACAAGATCCCCATATTCAATCCCCGCCCTTCCCCATGAATGATCTAAAGAGAGGGTCATGCAGGAGACATGGCAAGAGATTCGCAGCAAGGACAGAGAAGTCATAGGGAAGCCCCGGTAGCAGCATAGGCCTTCTACTCTTGATGGACATTCCGACCTCCTCAAGGGGCAGCAGAGGCCTAACTGTGAGCCAAGCTGTGTAGTCAGTCAGCTTCCTGCTTTGTGACCAGGGCAGCTCCAAAGCCCTGGGCCTGTCCTTTCAGCCTCCCCACCCTCCTGAAAAAAAAAATTAGCCCTGAGGAAGGGGCTTTTGGGGTCCCAGAAGATGAAGGCAGGGAGCCTGCTAAGGGAGTCGTATGCATCTGAATGGGGCTTTTCTAGAAACACTGCTCTGCCTCCCACTATGGCTTCCCTTGTTTCCGTATTTGAAATGTTGATGAATTCCTTGAGAGGTTTAAACAGTCACTGTTTGCTGCATCCAGGGAGTCAAGATGCCAAGTTTACAGGTCTTAATTCCCAGGACTTGTGAGTCCTTACACCACCACCACCACCACCCCCCCCCAGCTCAGTGATGGAGGCCTGCCGGCCTAGGGAGAGTTGTGGATACCACTTAACCTTGTTTGGATAGAAGTGATGTGGTAGGTTCCCCCCCCCCCCCGCCATCTGTATACAGTTGGTCAAGGGCATAACAAGCATCCTGAATTCAAAGCGTACCAAAAAGGCTTCTTTATTCCTCACACCGTGTAGCAAAGGTTAGACAACGGCTAGGGAAGCTGCCTGAAACCAGTGGCCTCCATGAACTCCAAACCATGGCTAAAAAGACCTGGGAAAGCAGGGAGTCCTGCCTCAGGCTGCCATAACAAAGAGCCAAAAAAAAAAAAAAACGGGGGCTTAACCACTTAACCAGGTGGCATCTATTCCTTGGTTCTGAAACCTGGGAAGTCAGTCTCCCATCAATGCACGGGAAGGTTTTGTGTCTAAGTAGGGCCAGCTTCCTCTCATGCAAATGGTGTCTTTTTGTTGCATCCTCACCCAGGAAAGAGAAAGATACCCTATGATAGTGGTGCTCATGGTAACTGCATCAGGACCCCACCTTGCGTTCTTTGCTCCAGATCCAGACAGTCTAAGAAAGCTCCTTTGGAGGATACAATCCAGCCCACAACAGCACAGTAAGTCTTGCTGCTGCTGCTGCCTACTTGTAAGTCCACGGGCTTGCTCTCAGAGACCTAGCACTTGCTTATGTCATCTTCTGCCACCTGCCACCCACCTCCAGGTGCACCATCTATGCCCAGTAACTAAAGGGACCTGAGCACCACCCCATCTCCCTCTCCCTCTCCCTCCCCCACCCCTCCCCCTCCCCCTCTCCCTGGCCCATCCATGCCCCCATTTTCTCTGCCCCCATGACTCTGGCCCCACCTGTCTGCCTATCTACATGGCTCTCTTGCTGCCTCTACCCCTTCCCTAGGACCTACTCCTCTCCTCTCCTCCAATAAACCCCCTTTACACCAGATCTGTTGCATGGCATAATTTCTTAGGGGTGCACCTTGACTCAGGCTACCAAAGGTACCCCGTCACCACATTATATTTCATAACACCAGGAATATCCCACAGTAGTTCCATTGATTCTTTCTCAGTCAGAGCTAATATGTTGCCGAAACTTAACTGCAAGGGGTGGTGGGATATAGAGGATAACAAAAGAATAACAAAGAATATTTGCTGCATATAATCTTTACCATACACTGTGCTCTTAGGCCTGATCCTTGTAGAGAGTTTTTGAAGGTCAAAGGACAATTCTAAAATGTCAGGTAGGAATGCACCAGAGAGAGACAGACAGAGACAGACAGAGACAGACAGAGAGGGACAGAGAGAGACAGACGCGCGCGCGCACACACACACACACACACACAGAGTAACATGCTTGCCTATATTCCCTGTAATTCCAGCACTTGGGAGGGTGAGTCAGAAGGATTGTAAATTCAAGGCCAGTCTGAACTACATAGTAAGTAAGACTGGTTCCAAAATAAACAAACAAACAAACAAATAAATAAAGCAGCCAGGGTGTCCAACATGGCTTGGCATTATTCACCCCTGCATATCCATTGTAGACACTTGTGCCATGGGGACTCCTGGGGAACCTGCCTACCATGGGAGCTGCCCAGCTTGTCCAGCTGCCCAGTGTGGTTTCAGACAGACTGGAAAGCTTGTTCTCTTCAACTCGGGAGCTTGGCTTTCTGAGGGGCCTTCGGAGGCAGCATAGCAAGCTTACTGTCCGTCGCAAAGCCCAGCCCCAGCCAGACAGGAAGGCACACACTGTAATCCCAGCACTCAGGAGGTGGGGACAAAAGGATCAGGAGTTCAAATTCATCCTCTCCTCTCCCACATATCAATCAAGTTCAAGGCTGGCCTAGGCTACCAGAAATCGGAACTTTAGGAGGGAAAAAAGAATGAGCAAACAAAAACCGGAAGCTCAGCTTTTGTGTGAATGAGTGCAAAGTCTAAAGTGACAAAATCTAAGATGGACACTCTTTGCTGCTCTGAGATGTCTAAAACTCAGGGAAATGGATGATGGGGGGGGCGGGGTCACATCTTTCTCCTGACAAGATATGGATCGTGGATGATTGTGCAGTGTGATATGACAAGTTGCTATAGGGAATGGTCTCAGTACGATGAGGCCACCCTTGTGCTCATGGCCCCTGTACATTCTCCCTTCTGTGGGATCAGTTCATACCTGCTGCTCCCAGAGGATGGCCCTTCAGCCACCCAGGAGCAATGGCCTCTGTTCCATTCCAGGAAAGCCCCAAGCCCTTTGATGCCTCTGGGCTTCTGCACTTGATGTTTCTTGTGCCTGGAAAGTTCTTCCCTCAGGACTTTGCAGGCTGGATCATTTCATCTTTCAGGTTTCCTCATAGTGAGAAGAGTCTCAGGCCATCTCATTGTGATCTGACTGTCTACAATAACATCGCGGTCTCCTCCCTCAGCTTACGTATTTTGTGCTAGCCATATGGGATTATAGATCATCTCTTGAGACACTTATGATCTACAAAGAACAACACAAACAGTAATCTTTATATACTGCTTGCCATGTACTATGCCTTGTTCCAGACACCTTCCTTCTATCAATTCATCTTAGTCTCAGAAGCCTACTTTTTACATATGAGACTACTGAAGCTCAGAGAGGTCAGAGAACTTGCCCGAGGTCACACAGCTGGCTAGTGCGAAGTGAGCTATTATTAGTCACTAACCTGGGGAATTCCCCTGTTTCTGTTGTGGTTATTGTTGAGCCAGGTTGCTTAGGAAGTGCTACATCAACTCCTCCTGCAGTTTAGATCCTGTCTGCTGACAGTTGTGGTAAACAAACAATGGCCCCGATACTGCTGCGTTTTGGCATCCGTTTCGTACGTGATGAAAACTTTTGAACCCCAGCCCTTCTCCACACACATAGATCTCAGCAGGGAAGTCATGTATGCAGGACTTTGTCTCGACTTGAAGCTAGGATCTCATATTCGCCAGCCTAGTGGACTCTATAGAGGCTGCTCCTACACCCCACGCCTCTCCCTGAAGAATAGCCAAGGAATGCTACAGTGTGAAACAGCATTATGCACAGCTCACAAACAGCTGAAGCCATGACCTCACCCACGCAGCAACTCCTTCCTGAGGGCCAGCTGTGGGCCAGGTAAAGTTCTTGGTCCCGAGATTCTAGCCATGAATCCAACAGCCTAGAGTCCTATGCTCCTGTGGTGTGCGTGGTGCAGCAGAGAGGGGCAGAAGACTAAGAAATGCCTCTTGGTGATAAACATCACTGGAGAAAAGTTAAACATGGAAGGAGACTTGGAAGGGGAGCCGTTTTAAATATGGTGGTCAGAAAAGATGTTACCAAGAAAGTGACTTCCTGAACAAAGATGAGAAGGGGTAGGGCAGCCACCAGGAGCCAGGCTCCATACTTTTGTATACACACGGCCTTCTACAGTGGCCTGGCATGGCCTAGGTGGATCTTTTTCCTTTGTGGACTTTTGGATGAGGGCTTGGCATAAGAGGCTGTGCCCAAAGGCAAACTTCACCCCTGAGCTTTAGAAGTCACCAAGCTGAAGGACCCCATTCCCTATATATGGAAGGGACAGGCAGAGAGCTGCAAAGACAAGCACCTTGCTCTCTGCCTGCCTTCTCAGTTTACTAGTCTGTGTATATTCACTGGGAAAACAGCGGTGGCACACATGTCCCCCATGAGCCTCTAAGCTGTAGTCACTTCTTCATTAGGAGCTGTAGCATTTAAAGGGGTATCTGCAATGCTCAGTGTATGTGTGTGCATGTATAAGGGGGTATATATCTCAGACTCTTTCAACGATTATAATAATGTCTTTTGCTTTCAGGACAATGCTAATGAGGTCACTGTCAGGGTATCACCTTGTTTCACTAGTCAGCAGGATACCTTGATTCTAAGCCTGACTCTAGCATCAGAACTAAAACATCAACCTAACCATATACTTGGAGTCTGACCTTTTATGTAAGTACATTTTGCCCTCTGAACAGTACTTATTTTCATTATTACTTACTTACTTATTTCTAAATGGAAAGTCTCCTGTAGTCCAAGGTGACCTTGAACTCACCGTGTAGAAGGATGGCCTTAAACTCCAGATCTTATTTTCTGAGTGCTGGGGTTACAGGCATATACTGCCATACCCAGTTAATAAAGTGATAGATGGCACCCATGTAACCTGGAGCCACCACGGAGCAGACAGTGGTGGTCTCCCCCACTCCTACCCCACCCCCACCCTGCCGAGTCAGGAATCACCATGCTATGGGCCTCTTGGCATGCGCTGAGCTCCGTCAGTACCCATGCGGTGACACAGGCCCCAGTCCCTGCACTGAGAGGTGGAAGTAGCTGTCAGTCTGCTCTCCGCACACTGCGGCCTGCAGTCTACTGCATGCCGCGCATGCCTACACTGTCCAGAAACCAGTCCAACCCAAGCAAGACGATGAACCACCCTCTTCCACATTCACCAAAGATTACGAGAAAATCACCCCCAACATGGAGAAGATTGATGACGTTGTGAAAAGAATCTTGTCTTTGGAAATGGCCAACAGGAAAGAGAAGTTAAAAAATCAAGAACAATTGATGAACAAGTTTGCGGAAAACCCTGAGGATTCCAGAACCTTGGAGGCTCGAATCGTTGCCTTGATGGTCAGGAAGAAGAAGACAAATTTAGCTGTATCAGATGGTAGCAGGAGCCTGTTGTTGATGAAGAGTAAAAGAGTGGTTAGTTTGGCCCCGGGCCAGAAGTCAAGTTCCCAAGACAAAAAGGCCTGAGGAGACAGAGGAAAGGCATTGAGGGACTTTTGGCAAAATGGCTGCCAAGGCCTTGTATGTAGTCCTTGTTCCCCGATTCTCAATCTGGTGTTTTTCTAGCCTTGAACTTTAGCATCACTCCCACCACCGTTATTTCATCTGCAAAATGAAGATGCTACTACGGGAAGCAAGTGGTGTTGCCTCTCTGGTCTTGCAGTCCAGTTCTGCTATCCAACTTAATGCTGTCCCAGGTTACCTTCCAAGGCCTGGCCCTATCCTCCTGTGAATGGATGCATCCTGGGAGAGGCCTGAGGGGGAAATCCTGGCATTCTATGTTGCTGCTTGCTGGGCGTCGTGGGCAAGACTGTTCTGTCTCTCATTCAGGACAGAGTCAGGCAGGGACGTCAAGCCTAATGTTAGTTACCTTGCTTCAAGAATCAAATGGCTTCCTCTCAGCACTACAGTCCCTTGAAGATGAGAGAAAGGCTAGAAGAGAAGATCTTTGATGTTGTTCAATTGAGAAATTCATCAGGAGGGAGCAAGCCGGAAATGCCAGAGAGAAGGGCTCCACAGTGGGCTTTAGTGGCCCGACCCTGGCCTGGACTTTGTTTTCTGATGGTAAACATTCCCTGACATAAACACAGGCTGCAAAGCAGGGAATAACAACATCCAGTCCTCAAACAAACAAAACAGGAACGGACCTGTCTTGCACGGGGGATGGCCCCTGCTGCAGGGATGACGCTTAAGGGCCTTCACGGTGGAATTTCCTGCCTGGAGCATGATGGATTTTCCATTCTTGTCCTCAAATGAACATTGGCCTCAGAGCTTAGTGGATAGACGGTGGGGCTTAGGGATGCCCTTTGGAAAATAAGCATATCTGGGTAAGGTGTGGGAGGGGGGTGGTACTCCTTGTTTGAATCAAGCCAAGGTGAATGAATTGTTGCTAGTGAGTCCTCCACATCTCTATGACACTCTTTGCCCTTGGGGATCTGACGATGTAGCTTGAAACTACTTTTTTTCTACCTGCTCTTAGATGACTTCCCCTTCAGGTACCACCCAATGCCTAAAGCCACCCAGATAATCTCTGCTTTCCATGAGATGTCAGGTGTTCTTGGATCCCGCCCTGACTCTGCTTGCTCAAGTCATAGCTTGCACCTCCCACCGTCATCCTATTTCTGCCCATCCCAGAGGTAGTCTGAGTAGTAGCTATGGCATGAGATCTGCTGTTTGCTTCTGGGCTCCATTCCTAACCAGCTATGCAGCACTGAGTGACTCAGGAGCCTCCATAAGCTTTTATTTCTATACCTGCTCAATGGGGACCAAAGGGGCACTTACTTCCTAGGATTGTGCTAAGCCTAGATTGCTCATCATTCGAAATGCACATAGAAAAAGACAGCATGGGGCTGGAGAGATGGCTCAGCGATTAAGAGCACGTGTGGCTCTTGCAGAGGTCCCGCGTTTAGTTTCCAGCACCCATTCGGCAGTTTACCACCATCTACAGTCTCTTTGTTCTTTGCCTTTGCCTTTCTAATCCACCCAACTGGATTCCTGAGGTTTTCCTCAGGCCCCCATACTCCCTGGGACCTAAATGGTTTTACCTCTAGCCTTCTTCACCTCTGTGCCAGGTCAGTGCCAAGACAACCCTACCCATGATATTTGTCAATTCCATGGGGTGGGAAAATATATCTTGTGGTCAGGCCTCTTTGCCCTCCCCCTTTCCCAGTCCCTGTGGTTTGGGGCCATGTTCTCTGTCCCTACCAGATTGATGAAGGTTTGAAACCTCAGCTTTTCCTCAGTTCTTCACAAGAACACGATAAGAAAATAAGACCTTCGTGAAAATCTTTGGTAGGAGTCCCTAGACTTCTTCCATCTGTCTGGGACTTCTGACTCTCTTTCTTCACTGCTCCTTGCTGTTTTCCTCCAAGTTATCTAACATAGTTCCAAAGTTTTCCCTTGCTTCCCGAAGCCTTGGTATGGATTACAGGAGTGATGGACCTAAAGGACAGACATCCCTGTTCCACCCTTAAAAGAATACTTCAAGGTTTCGGCAGCATATTTCTGCTTCTGTGGATGCTGGTGCTGGCTGTTAGGGAAAAATATTTTGTAAAATGAACCAGAACCTCTAGGTTGGCCTTGCTTAATAGAAATGCAACGCAAGTCACGCGTGTAATTCAAAATGTCCTAGTAGCCTCACTGGAAAAAAACAAAAGAGGTGAAATTTGTCCTTTCATTTTCTAGTGCCATACAGTTGCCATAGAATGAAGTGCACATATTGAAAGTGTTCAGTTTGATATATATGCTAGCATCTGTGGAAACATCATCACAATCAGAAAGTGAATGCTTTCCTCCACTTCAAAGGGCTCCTCCTGTCTCTTTGCGAATGTTTTAAAATGTATTTTATTTTTCATTAGTGTGTGTGTGTATGTGTGTGAGAGAGAGAGAGACAGAGACAGAGAGACAGAGACAGAAACAGAAACATACTCGCATGTGTGCGTGTGCTGTGGAATCCAGAACAGGGAGTTGAATCCTCTGGACTGGAGTTATAGACAGTCATTAGCTACCAGATATGGATGCTGGGAACTGAATTCATGTTCTCTGGAAGGGCAGCAAGTATCCTTAACCACTAAGCCATCTCTCCAGCTCCCACCCCTTGTAATTTTATATACTTGGCAGTTTATTTTATGTAATTGATTATTTATAAAATATTAAGATGCCATAATATTAACATATAATCAATACAAAGAGTATTAATGAAATGTCAATTTCGTGTGATTTTCCCCAGGCAAATTCTTCTGATTCTGGTGTATATTTTACTCTTAGAGAACATCTTTTGCAATTGCCCCATTTCAAATTCTCTGTAGCCAGATGTGGCTGATAGTACTTGTTCTATACAGCACAAGTTTAATTGGTTTCTAAGCACCTTTTCTGCAGCTTTGGTTTGAAATTCCAAGTGTTGGAACATTAATTCCCAGTACAGCGGCGTCGAGAAGCGAGGCAGGTACAGTGTGCATGAATGGATTAAAGGAGTGGGTTTGTTCTGACAGGAATATGTTCATTCTTATTAGTGTTGTCATTTTGTTTTGTTTTTTTAAACAGTGTGGTTATTTTGCACATTGTCACTTGCTCTCATGTGAAGTCATCCACACAGCACTGAAGCCAGATGCTGTCAACATGCCTTGGAACATCCCAGCCTCCAGAACAATGAGAAAAAAGGGGGGAGGGGTGTTTCTCTCCCTCTTTTAATTACCATGTCCGTGGTATTTTGTTACAGTAACAAAATAGACTATGGTACCAGGTCTTGTGCTGAAGGACTCCAAGATGTCTATTTCTCCAGAAGTGTGTCCTTAATCTGGGTCCTCTAGTGTTATAGTTACTATACAGCTGACCCTAAGTTAACACCAGCTGATTGACATATACCTACAGGATGATGATCAGGCTACTCCCTAACGCTCTGTGGAGGTCCAGCCAAGCATAACTGTTGTTGCACCTATTGCCTGGCACACCTGTGTTCATTACTATGCCAACTGGGCTCAACCATCTGTGGGAGGGCCTTCTGCTGTATGGTCATTCTTATGTGTTCCTTAAAGGTCCGTGTCTTAAAGACTTGGTATCCAATATGGCATTGTTGTGAAGCAGTGAAACCTTTAAAAGGTAGGACCCAGCAGAAGGAAGTTGGGTTGCCAGGAGCTGTGTTAAGCAGACTTCCTGTCACTAGGACAAAATTCGGGACCAGATAACTTACAGGAGAAAAGCTTTTGGGAGTCTCCTGGTTTCTTGGCCCCGCCCACTCAGACAGAACACCCCAGTAGAAGGAGCACGTTTTGGAAGAGCTTCTTGGCTTCGTGGCCGTCAAGAAGCAGGTAGAACACAAGCGTTCTGCAGGCTCTCTCCTCTTCTCTCCTATCCTGGCCTCGAGCCGATGGTGCTGCCAACAGTCAGAAGAAGACTTCTTACTGCACTGGTTAGCTTCCATTGTCAACTTGACACAACTTAGAGTCATCCAAGAAGAGGGATCCTTAATTGACAGATTGCACAGTTTCTATTGGCATGTAATCATGTCTGTGGGGGCCATTGTTTTGATTGCTAATTGACACAGGAAGGGCCAGCCTAATTGATACATGGTCGCACCATCCACGGGCAACTGGTCCCAGGCTGTGTAAGAATGCTAGCCGTGCAAGCCAGGGAGCAAGAATTACTCCATGAGATCTGCTTTAGTTCCTACTTGAGTTCCTGCCCAGATTTCCTTCAATAATGCACTGTGACCTGGAAATGTAAGTCAAATAAGCCCTTTCCTCCCTTAAGTTGGTTTTGGCCAGACTGCTTTATCACAACAACAGAATGAAACAAGAATATCCCCTGAGTTAATCCTCTCTGGAAAGAACCTAAGGAACACACCCAAAGGTGTGTTTTGCTAAGAATTACTTAGGTGCTTCCCACTTCAATCAAGGTCACAGTTGCTACTGTGCCAACTGGCACATGGATGCTACTCTTGAAGGAGCTTCTGGGAACCCAGTGTCGTCATCCTGCCTTCTCTTACTTTTGAGAGATGAGGTGAACAATTTTCTCTACCTCTTGCTCCCTCTCTAATGTGCTACCTTGCCACAGGCTCATGATAATGGGGCCAATTGGTTATGAACTGAAAGCACTAGAATGGAGCAGACCTCTTCTCTTTACAAGTTGATTATCTCGGGCATTTGTTCTAATAATGAAAAGTTGATGACAGGTAGGAAGCCCTTTCAGACAGCAGAGTCAAGACAATGGTAAATGATGCCATAATAAAGTATTGAAATTTGCAAAGAAATGATTTGGCATTGCATGTAATGTTGCATCATGATGATCTTCATTGCAAGGGTGCAGTTGGAATTATTCCAAGAATGAAGTTATTATCCCTCCAACGAACCTTCTTTAGTAGGACAGGAGAAGGGTATATAGCTGCTATGCTGGGAATTGCTTTGACCCCAGCTTATCCTCTCCAAGCTGTTACCTCGAATACCCATTAAGGGTGGCTGAAAGATGTAGCCCCGGTGATTGCAAATTGATGGGGGTGAATTATCATACCCCAAAGTATGCCAAAGGAGTATGCTTAGTATGTGTTAGAATACAAAAAAAAAAAAGATTGTAGAGTCCTGAAATGGGATACCAAGGTGAGACATAAAAAGAGGGCCTTTAAAGAGAAAGGCTTTGATCTGCCTGTGACTAAACCTTGTTGAATAAAGCTTCCATAGAAAAGATGGAGGCTGAGCAATGAATAGCATCACTTGGGGGTAGATACACCTCAGTGAGAGAGCAAGAAGGCAAGCATACCTTCTAGGCCCAAATGCCCTTCTATCCACTTTTGGCAAAGGTGAAGAAGGACTACATAAACAATTTCCTTTAGGCCAAGAAGGCACTCTGCTGTGGGGTGAGCAATTTGTCTGCTTTCCTCTGGGATTGGGTGGGGTGGCAAGAGTGGAAGTGGCTGATGGGGGCCTACAACTCACTGCCTCTAGAATGGACTTGGGGGGCCGGATGGAAGTTGCACCTTTTGCTTTTGCAGCTGCGGTGGAAGTGAGGAAAGCGGGAGGGCATCCTGAGGCGGGAAATGCCTATCGGTGTCATCCCAGCTGCTTCCGCCTTCCTCCTTCAAGGATTCCTCAGCCTCTCTGTATCCCTGCCAACCCCTCTCCCCTCCCCTGAGTTCTGGCCAGCAGCTGTGCATTCCCCCTTTAGGGCCCACTTCACAGATCCTCTGAGAGGCTGTCAGTTCCCCATTGTTCTCGGGGCTTCTCCGGCATTCCTTAGGCTCATGAGGGGAAATGCCAGAGGCTTGGCCCCCACCTCCTCAGAGATGCTTGGCCTACTAGTCACCAGTACTCCTGGCTCCTCCAGGGACACCAGGAGGATATCAGTAGATCCTTGTGCCAGCCATACTAAGGACATGTGCTGGATGCAAAGATGGGGTCTACAGCGCTAACTAGGCCTCTGTGCCTTGGGCTTACTCTTCCCCAGCCAAGCATATCTTAACCTTTGCCCCCAGAACATGAGCTCACAGTTAGCCCCACAGTCACGCCCTGCCTTCCATTCCAGATCCTATTCGCATCCTCAGAGGTCTTCACACACTCTCCTATAGACACTCTTGTCTGGCCTACTGTTCAGGGGCGCCTTCAGATGATACCTTTGCTGTAGACGTGCAACTAAGCCACATCTAGGAAAAATTTCATGACCAAAAAGCAATATGTCCTGGATGGAGGCTGTCCAGACCCCTACCTGCTGCATAGGCCCCTTCAGGAAGCATAACAGACAAAAATCCAATCATCTTAGAGCATTGATTTTCAACCTGTAAGTCATGACCCTTTCATAAGGGTCATATATCAGATATCCTGTACATCATATATTTAAATTACAATTCATAAGGGTGGCACAATTACAGTTACAAAGTAGCAATGAAATAATTTTATGGTTGGGAGGTCACCACAACATGAGGAACTGTATTGAAAGGTCGTAGCATTAGGAAGGCTGAGAACCACTGTCTTAGAGTTTACAGCTTCGTATGATGAAGAAGACAATCAACAAAGAATTAAATTATACATGGTGTGATAGTGATATGGATGAAAAAAATAGAGGAAGAAAGAGAACTGGTTTGAGGAGCATGTGTAATTTTAAAAATCAGGGTGCTTTATGGAAATAACATTTAGTGTACATATTGAAGGATATAAAGAAGGAGAGCCAAGCCATTATCTGAGAGAAGAGCATTCTGGACCAAGGGAGTAGCAAGTACAAAGGCTATGAGGTGGGACTGTGCTGAGTGGACAGGGATTAACCAGCAAGCTAGTGAGTTTGGAGTGGAGGACCTAGGGAACGGCAGCAGAAGGTCTGGCTAAGAAGCACCGAGACTAAATCTGGAAGGGTCATTTGTCATCACACTGAGGAAGATGGGAGGTAACAAGGGATTCTGGGTAAAGGCCTGGCCATAACCAGTCAATGATCATTTCAGGGAATAAACAGAAGGGCTGAAGACAGGGAGACTGATCTCAAGCGTTTTATAATACTCTGGATAAAAGTTGGTGTTCTCTTAGTCAACAACAGGGGTGGTGGGTGTCTAGCTACTTTTCAGCTACTGCGATAAAACACCATGGCAAAGACAACAAACATATAGGAGAAAAATGTTTATTTGTGCTTACAGTTTCAGAGAGTTGGAGTCCATGATTGAGCTACACATATGGTAAAATTTGAACTATAAAAGGAGTAGCATGGCCTCTGCAAAAATTTTTGAAGTATTCCATGAAAAAAAAATATATATATACATATATATGTATGATTTTATATGGAGAATCTTTTTTTTTGTTTTTGCTTTTTTTCGAGACAGGGTTTCTCTGTGTAGCCCTGGCTGTCCTGGGACTCACTTTGTAGACCAGGCTGGCCGTGAACTCAGAAATCCTCCTGCCTCAGCCTCCTGAGTGGTAGGATTATAGGTATGTATCAAACGATGCCTAATAGGGGCTGGAGAGACAACTCAGTGGTTAAGAGCACTGATTGATTTTTCCAGAGGACCCAGGTTCAATTCCCAGCACCCCCATGGAAGCTCACAACTGTTCAAAGCTCCAGTTCCAGGGTATTCAAAGCCCTCTTCTGGTCTTTAGTGTCACCAAGTAACCACACGGTGCACAAACACATGCCGGCAAAATGCCAATAAACATAAAATAATAACAAACCATGCCTGGCACCAATTATGTGCTGTCTCTATGACTAGTACCACAAAGCCTTGTATTACAATCTGTAGTTTGTATTACAAGCACAGCATTCAGAAAGTCAGACAGCTGCAATTATCTCAATAGGGAGATAGGTATACAAATTGGGGCACATTTATACTATGGGCTGCTATAAAGTTAAGTTGAAATAGATGTTTCAACATGCTAAATCTTAAAAACATAATTTTGAGTAAAAAGAGCACGTTGAAAAATGATATGGACAGGATATATAAAGTTCAAATACTCATAAAATCATGTTTTACATGGTTTATAGAAGCAATGCATTGTAAAAGTGTTAAAATACATGCTCGTTTCAGCTACACATATGGTAAAATTTGAACAATAAAAACAATAGCATGGCCTCTGTGTGTGTGTGTGTGTGTGTGTGTGTGTGATTTTATATGGAGAATCTTGCCCATGTCTCACCATATTATCTGTGGTGGTTTGAATGAGAATGGCTCCTGTAGGCTCATATTTTGGAATACTTGGTCCCTGTTTGGGACTGATTAGGTGATGTGGCTTTGTTGGAAGGGATATATCACTGGGAAGGTAGGCTTTGATGTTTTAAAAAAGACTTGTGTCATTCCCAGTGTCCTCTCTGCCTCTTGCTTGTGGATCACAATTGTTCAATTGTTCCTGCTGCCATGCCTTTGTTCTACCATACTGGACTCTAACTCTCTGAAGCCATGTGTTGAATTAAACCATTTCTTTTATAAGTTGTCTTGGTCCTGTGTTTTATAGGAACAAAAGAAAAGTAATTAAAGTGGAAGTTAGTTCCAGAGAGAGACCTGTTGCTGTGAAAAACCTGACCATGTTTTTGTTGTTATTGCTGTTTTGTTTTGTTTTGTTTTGAGGAATTTGGAGGACTTTGGACTAGAAACATGGTTGAATGATGAGCCATCTTAGTAGGAGCTTGGAAGACAGTAGTAGTTCTGGGAGTTATGTATAATGTGAAGGCCTCGCTCAAGAGGTTTCAGAAGCAAACAATCTTAGCAACTGGAAAAGAGATAATTCTTGTGCTTTTTTGGCAAAGATTGAGACTGCTTTCTGCCCTTTTCCTAAGAATTTGTCTGGAGCTAAATTAAAAGGTGACTTTATTATATGGGTCTACAATGAGAAGGAGCAAGTGGGGCAAAAATAAGTTAAAAATGTACAGTTTGAGAAAGAAAAGCGCCAGGAGATTCAATGCTGGCACCAAGGTTTGTGCTGAGAAGATGAGGAGACTAAAGTGAGGTGTGATCTTCACCGGAGTAAAGGGAGGGATGACCTTGGAGTATGACCTCATCCAGGTAAGCTTCCAACTTATAAAAGGAAAAGGCCTAAGAAATGTTCTCCTCCTGGAAAGGAAAAACAAGTCAAAGCTGCTGCAAACGTGAATAAAGGAGGCCAAATCAGCAGCCAAACTTGACAGTGTTCTTCACGCGGGGCTAGTTAGCTTCAGAGGCATGAAGGATACATGAATAGAATGGCTGTGGAAGCTTTCTTCATGGTTAAGGAGAGCCACTGAGGCCAGACCTGTGTCAGGGAAGTCTCTGCATGGAAGCCCTGAGAGGCCGTTCCATCAAATTGTAAAGGTGAAGCCTGGATTGGCTTGGAGATCTCAAGATTCTCCATGTAAGAGTCTGAGCGGAGCGAGCAAGTTGAGCGGTTGTCTGGTCGCATCTCAGAAACCCATAACCCTTGCAGCATGGCTGACCAACTGACTGAAGAGCAGATTGCAGAGTTCAAAGACGCTTTCTCACTATTTGACAAGGACGGGGATGGGAAAATAACAACAAAGGAGCTGGGGACAGTGATGAGGTCCCTGGGGCAGAACCCCACAGAAGCAGAGCTGCAGGACATGATCAATGAAGTAGATGCAGCTAGTAATGGCACAATTGATTTCCCTGAATTTATGACAATGATGGCAAGAACAATGAAAGACAGACAGTGAAGAAGAAATTAGAGAAGCATTCCGTGTGTTTGATAAGGATGAAAATGGCTATATTAGTGCAGCAGAGCTTCGCCATGTGATGACAAACCTTGGAGAGAAGTTAACAGATGAAGAGGTCGATGAGATGATCAGGGAAGCAGACATTGATGGGGATGGTCAGGTAAACTACGAAGAGTTTGTACAAATGATGACAGTAAAGTGAAGACAGTGTACAGAATGTGTTAAATTTCTTGTACAAAATTGTTTATTTGTCTTTTCTTTGTTTGTAACTTATCTGTAAAAGCCACCCCCCCCCGTCAAAAGATATGCATGTATAGTAATTAGGACTTCATTCCTCCATGTTTTCTTCCCTTATTTTACTGTCATTGTCCTTAAACCTTATTTTAGAAAATTGATCAAGTAACATGTTGCATGTGGCTTACTCTGCCTATATCTAAGCCCGTCTGCACATCTAAACTTAGATGGAGTTGGTCCAATGAGGGAACATCTGGGTTATGCCTTTTTTAAAGTAGCTTTTAGGAACTGTCAGCATGCTGTTGTTGAAGTGTGGAGCTGTAACTCTGCGAGGGCTGTGGACAGTCAACAACATGTACTTAAAAGTTGCACTATTGCAAAACGGGTGTTTTATCCAGGTACTCGGACACTATTTTTCTGTACTGCTGGTATTGTACCAGGAACATTTTCTTTTATTGTTACTTGCTTTTTAAACTTTGTTTAGCCACTTAAAGAAAACCTGCTCATGGCACAACTTGCCTCAGATCCATTCCAAGTTGTATATTTGTTTTCCAATAAAAAATTACAATTAAAAAAAAAGATTCTCAAGCCGAGCGTGGTGGCACACACCTTTAATCTCAGCACTCGGGAGGCAGAGGCAGGCAGATTTCTATAGGAGAGTTCAAGACCAACCTTGTTAATTTAGAATGACCATGTCTCAAAATAAAAAGTATGATAGAGGGACATTGGACAGATGGCTTAGTGGTTCAGAGTACTTACTGCTCTTTCAGAAGACCCAAGTTTGGTTCCTTAGCTCCCATGTTGGTGGCTCACAGCCACTGTGACCCTAACTCCAGGTGCTCCAGCAGAGGTCACTGCACTCATGTACACATATACACACAATTAAAATAAAATATTTAGAGGTGAAAGGAGAGCTGTGCATGATGGTAAATGCCTTTAATCCCAGCACTCTGGAGAAAGAGGCAGGTAGATCTCTGTGAGTTCAAAACCAGCTTGATCTACATAGGGAGTTCCAGGCCAGCTAGGGCTACACCATGAAACTCTGTCTCCAAAAAGGAGAATGTGGGTGTAGTTCAGTGGTGGAGTGCTTGCCTAGTATATACAAGGCTCTGGGTTCAATTCCTACTAAATCAAGATCAAAACAAAGTTTATTGCATAATCGCTGAGTCAAAAATCTGGGTGTGGTTTAACTGGACCCTCTGTTTTAATTTCTCTTTCAAGTTGGGGTCAAATTGTCAACCAGGCTGCAGTCAATGCAGGGCTCAACTGAGAGACTTCACTTCCAAGCTCTGTCATGTAGCTGCTGGCAGGAGTGTCCTGATGCCTGCTGGTTATTGGATCTCCAGTCTCAGTACGCTGCTGGTTTTTGGCAGCCCTCGGTGCCTTGCCATGTGGAACTCTCCAGAGGGTGGCTCACAATATGACAACAAGCTTCCTCTGAGCAAGCAAGAGAGAGACTATGAGAGAGATGAGCATCACTGTCTTACAGTGTAAACTTAGAAATATCTGCCAATCCATCTTACCATTAGTTAACCTGTGCAGATTCAGCCCACAGTCAAGGGGGATTAGATTGGACAAGGACAGGAATATCAGGAGGTTGTGCTCTCTGAAAATATTAGACCAAAAGGATGGCACACTTGCTGAGACCATAAAGGAAGATGACAGGAGAAAAGTGGCACCAAGAGCCAACAGATAAGAACGTAGGGATGAAAACAATGAAGGCATATGGTTGAACACCACTTGTATGAGGAGGTTAGCTGTGGAAGAGTGTTGGAGACGGACAGGGAAGCTCTGAGCACATTTAAGGGCCAGGGAAGAAGGGTGAGGAGCTGGTAAAAGCTGGTACTTCAGAGCGTGGAGGAGAATGGTGGAAGCCGGACACCTAGGAGAAGTAGAACGGTATCTTGTCATCGGATGGGTATTTATATAGCACAGTGCAACTTGAAAGTGTTATCACAAATCCATTGGTATGTGAGCCTCATATATCCCCAGTGAGGCTGATAGACTATCACCTCCTATTTCCCCAGAGGAGGAAGCAGATGCGGAGAAGAGAAATGATCTTCCCTAAGCCGTATACACAAAGCAGAGATGAACCAGAATAGAAAATTCGGGTATTCTACCTCCAAGTGGTTCAAGTCCAGTGCTGGTTCCTGTCCCAAAGCAATCTTGGTTGGCTTCCTTGTTTCTATGAGGCTGACGAACTGTCATAGCAGCACAAGAAATTGAGTGAAGAACCACAGTCTAGGTCCAAGCAGGGAAATGAGTAAGAATTTCTTCACTATTAATAGGTTGTGACTCGAACTGCAGGGCTTTGGGGTATGAAGGTGGCATGTTGGGAAAATCCTTATGGACTGGCCTATTGAGCCACAAGCCACAGGAGTTAGTTGGACTTGGGTGACCTAATGAGATTCTGTGGGAGATCAATGGCTGCCAACAATGCCCTGCAGGGAGAACAGGCAGACAGATAGCCCTGCTTGAGAGCCACCTGCTATGTCCCCCTCTCCAAACTGCCCAGCCCCTCTTGCCCTTCAGGAAGCTGAGAAAGCCCAGTACAAGAGTTTTGGTTAAGCATAGTAGATGCTAACCAAACCAAAAAGGTTGTTTTCATCCAGCTTTGGACTGGGCTGGACCCTTCCTGGTGAGATTGAGGTCTCCTGTTGGAACATCTATTTTAGGTCCCATGCTAGCCCCAACCCTTCCCCAGGAGACAGAGAGCTAGAACCATTCCAGAAGCCAGGGAACCTTAGGATAAGCCAGTAGAAATATTCTCACTGTAAGCATCTGTGCTATCAGGGGGCCCCAAAGAGCACCCAGGCTCTCATGTTTTAGAAAAGAAAATAGGGGTACAAAGCAATGAGCACCACGGTTCAGTATCACAGCCACTGGGGCAGGGCAGAAGGGGAGGTCCGCAGTTTGAAGGAAGGACCATTGGGCAGCTAAAGTAGGAATTCTGAGCAGAGTTACAGAGTTGCTCCAAACACTGACGGGAGCAGGAGCGGCAGGCAGAGTATTTGTGCTCAACAAATGCATCATAATTAAATATAAAACTTTGCTCTGCTCTGAGTCCTAAGCAGTGAGACTAGAATAACCATCTGGGCTTTCTTCCTATGGGAAAATAGGTCAACTCTGACCAGAAACTGCAGTGGTGGCAATGGGTGGGACATTAGTGGGAGTGAAGAATTTCTCACCCTTGATGGGGGTAAAGAGCTTCTTGACTCCCCTCTCTGTTTTTGTGGTGCCGAGATGTGAGCATTACACACACACCCTGCATGAATGCTTGGCTACCGAGCGGCAGCTACAATCCTTCTAGCCCTTCTGTTTTTGTTGAGTGCTTTCTTGGTTCCAAGCATCATCTCCCGAGAATTAGCATATGGGAGCTTCATGAGAAGGAACTGCTCAGCTCCATACCTTAGCACAGATGCTAAGTGGCAGAACTGGGACTGGAATCCAGGCCATCTGGCTTTACTGTCCCCACCCTGGAGAAAGAAGGCTTGTAGGAGGAGGGCTGCTGCCTCTGCTGGTCAAGGGGCCACTCCCCTTCATGGCTACTCTACTTGGAAGTGTCACAATGGAGACCCACACTTCTCCACTCGACCTGCACATACCATGGTGCTTTAAGTGCCTTCCCCCTGGCCTCCTGTCAAAGGGGAAAGACCTACTCAATCTTGAGCCCTAAGTGAAAACTTTTCATGAGCCTCTTTGGCCTTTGTAGAAATAGCAGAGCTTTAAAGACACAAAACCAGGGTAGAAGAAATACAAAGAAACAGAGGAAGGCTGTTTATAGCAATCTGTCCTCATCTCTGTTCAGTTGACACTTATTAAGCACCAACTATGCATCTATAAGAGGCAGTCAAGGAGAAGCAGAAAAGTGACCCTGTGGCAGATAGAATTCAAAGGAGAACTGTGAACTAAATAAATCCTCTAAGTTCAATGGAATTAAGAGGTGGCATTTTAGGCTGGAGAAGTAGCTCAGCAGTTGAGAGTACTCACTATTCCTCAATAAGACCCAAGTTTCATTCCCAATACCCATGCTGAGTGGTTCACAACTGTTTATAACAGCAGGTCCAGGGCACATGATGCCTGTGGCTTCTATAGGCACCTGCATTCACATACCCATATGCAGACATTCTTCTATATAAATAAAAATAAAATAAAATCTTTTTGAAAACAGTTAAGGTCTTTATGAGGTAAGTCATGGGGTAGAACCCTTAAGAAGAAATTAGGAAAGTTATAAGATGGCTTGAGAACGGGGTTAGGCATCCAATTCTATTCTTCTGCCAACTGAGAACACAATGCCCTTCCACTCTGGAAGACAACAACAAGGTGCTATCCTGAAGCAGACAGCAGGCCTCACTGGGCACCTAACCCACCAGTACCTTCTCCTTGGAGTCCCAGCTTCCAAAATTACGAGAAACAATTTTTTGCGGTTGATGAATTATACAGTGTTTAATATCTTGCCAGAAATAACTATAGGGTTCAAGGCTGGAAGAATGTTCAGAAAGGGGCTGGAGAGCTGGCTCAGTGATCAAGAGCACTGGCTGCTCTTCCAGCGGACAGGGTTCAGTTCTCAGCACTCACATAGTGGCTCACAGCTGTCTGTAACTCCAGCTCCAGGGAATCAAATGCCCTCTTCTGGTTTCTTTTGGCATCAGGCACATATGTGGTCTACAGACACAACTGCAGATAAAACACTCATATACATAAAAATAAATAAATGAAAACAATTTTAATGGAAAAAAAAAAGAAAGACCGTTGAGGTGGAGGGAGGGGTGCATCCTGAGAAAGATCCGCGCGGATGGAGTCCAGGTGAAGTGCTGGGGGGAGCCCTTGGCAAGCAGTTCACACACTTGGAGCCATAAGTCCATACATTCAAAACGTGTGAAAGGGATTGTGCTGCTGAAGGGATAATTACAGACCTTTTACAGCAATTTTATTTGTTATTATTGTGGCTGTGGCGTGCATGCAAGCGCACAGTTGCCACAGCACATGTGGGAGTCAGAGGACAACTTGGCAGCATTCTCTCTCTCCTCCCACTTTTACATGGCTCCAGAAACTGCACGCAGGTCACAAGGCCTGCACAGCAAATGATTTGCTTGCTGATCTATCCTCCTAACCCTACCAAACTTTTTTTCTTTTTTGGTCATTGCTAATTTAGTTGAGTTCGAGCTAAGACAAGGTCTTGCTCTGTAGACCCCCTGCCTCAGCTTTCCATGTCCTCGGATTTTAGGTGTGTCCCACCACACCAAATAAGGACAGACCTTTGGTGCAGCTGATGGCCATACACCTTCCTAAGTTTCCATGGTAACTGGGAATCACCATAGCTATCCACGTTCTAACAAGATCATATGCCTTTTACAGCTTGCAGCTGTGCAACATTGTGGAGAGATAATACTTCCCCTGACAAGGCAATGTGTTGCATGTGGATAATGACAGGCGCCTTGGGGGGGGGGGCTGTAAGGGGTCTCTAATGACTTGGATGGATCCACCTGTTTCAGCTCATTGTCACCAGAGAGAGGTCATAGGTCATCATTGCTCACAGAATTCTCTGCTGGAACTCATAAGTAGCACCCCTTGTGAAGAGATGTTCACCCAGGTTGGTGCGCCGGGATTCCCTTTTCCCTGCCTTGAGCTTCCTTTGTCCTTCATTAAATGGAGTCAGTCATGCCTGCCTTGATGGCTTGTTCTGAAGAAGACATGATGGCTAACACAGAAAGCATGTCCTAAACTACTGGCTAGCACGTAACAAGTGTGGAAGCCAATTCTGGAAAGTCTGCCCTAAATGCTTTTGCCTGGCCACACAATAGAAGCTTCTCTCCCCTCCCCCCACACACCTTTTTTTTTTTTTTTAACCAACTCCACAAACAGGTAGAAAACCTAGAAGCCCGAGTAGTCTCTGGGATCAAAGAATCCAAGTTAGAAATGATCCAAAGTTGAGACTTTTCAAATTGTGTTCCACAGAATTGTGGGTGCCTGGGGTGGGAGGACACTGGTAGGAAGAAGAGTGAGACTCAATTGGTGATGCCGAGAGCTTTGATACAATTTATCTGGGCTATGGCTTTGCAAAGAGTTTGAAAAGTCTGGCCCAGCATTCCTGGCTTTGCTCCTGGACTACATGAACCCAAGTAGCCTGAAAACAGCCGCAGTGAGAGGCACTGGGCCCAGAAGGTAGCCAAAGCTCTATTTGCTCCCACGTCTATCGGGCCAAGCCCTGTTCCTGTCCCAGACCTTCTTGTAGACCCAGGCTCTTTTAACCTGGCAGTCTGAGAATCAGTAAGGTAAGCAAAATGAGTCTCGTTTCCTTAGGGAAGGAAACAATTCTGGGCCTTCCCTTCCCTTCCCTCTGGAAAGGAAGAGCAGGGGCACAATCCAAAGCACACTGGGCTAGGGGGCCCACCTTTCAGGGCATTCTTTGCTGAGGGTGAAGGGTAGGGGTCTAATCTGCATTCAGGACAAAGCTGACAGGGTGTTTGAGTGTTGTTGTCATAGAGACTCAGAAAGGTGTTATTAGCATCTTTTCAACTCAGTGGCCCTGTGTGGTCCAGTCCCGTGCAATCTTAGCAGTAGCGCGCTGTCACCCTGGCAACCCATTAGCCTAGTGTTGTTACCATGGAAACTCCAGCGCTGTTGATGGGCCCAAGAACTTCCCTGAGGAGATATGCTCTGGGGGATCTGCCCTTGGCAGTGCCTATTCCTCAGGTCTCCCAACTAACAGTTGCCTGCTACTCAGACACTGGAGGCATTTAGGGCTTTTTTTTTTTTTTCTGGAGTAAGCTCAGATTCTGTGTGACAGAAAAAAATTTGGCCCTTCAAAGTGGCAAGTCTATGCTTTGTTACCATGGAAATGCTGCTTTTAAGGCTCTCAATGCAGGATGCAAAACTAACTCTTGCAGGAAATTGAGGCCAGCCAGAAAGGAGGCTGTGGGCTTGCACTTCACACTCTTGGAGCTCGTTCATTCATTTGGCATTAGTGAGCATCTATTAATACACTCGGTGCTGTGGATGCTCAGGGTTAGAACTAGAGACAAGGCCTGATCATCCACTGTCCTCAACTGAAAAGAAGGTCAAGGTGGATAGAACCATTTTTACTTCCCGCTTCAACCCTATCTGGTTCTCAGTCACTGTATCAGGACCATGGGGTAACAAAGAAGCCTAGGTCCCTTGGGGGAATTCTGTGATAAGAGGAGAGGTATCACTAAACGTCAGCCCCTCCCCCAAAATGACATCAAGATTTCTCTGAGCTCAAAGAAATCCTCAGATTTGCTGTGTGAGGATGAACAAGAGGAATATCTGCTATAACCTCTCCCTTACTTGTATCTTTAGGAAACTTAGATCATTGTGACGTCTGAGTAACTAAAACCTGGGTAGACTTGCCAGAAGAGTCCACTGGCAAAGCAGGCTGCCTTTCGAGGTAATGAACTCCTCATTACTGGAGGTAAGCAAGCAGAGACAAAGCAACTGCTCAGCAAGGATTGTATAGATGGTTCAGTCATAGTCCTGGAGGTAGACTGCAGTCTTTAAATCTTGGCACAGCTTACTAACTGTGTGACTATAGGCAATTTGCTTAAGCACATTGAGCTTTGCTTTTCACGTCCACAAAAATGGAGGTGAGAGTTTCTGCCTAGTGTCGTTGTCTTGGGGATTCAATCAGTATGGTAGAAGGAAAGCACACAGAATAGCACCTAGCACGTCAGTACTCAATAAACACTGGCTTGCCTTGTGACATGATGGTTTGGCTGAAGTTCCCACCAAGTGCCTGTTAGCTCTGCATCCTCCTGTACCATCTGGAGAGAGAGAGAAGGCGTCCCACCAAGGGCAGGGCCCTGTACTGACCCCAAGAGCTTTGAACTCCCCAGGAGCATGCTTGTAGTAGCGGTTTTCTTTTCAGGTTGCTTTTAGTTTCAATCTCTTCACTGAGCCTAAAGACCCAAGGGTACAAGGATCATCTCCACAGGGTAGTAAGGGAAGTGAAGGATGAGCAGGGACCCAGTTATCAAGTTCCAGAGCTGGCATGGCAGCTTCCTTTCTGTTACAACCCTTCTCAGAACTTAGGGGCGCCCTATCGAGAGGGGGGCAGATGGAAAGGGCAGTGCCTCCCTTCTTGGACTTGTGCACGAAAGAGTTACAGCCACAGTTAGAGGAGCCATAGAGGGTACATCTTAGAAAGGCTGGGGCTGTGACTGGTGCGTTGTACCTCTGGAAGAAGGACAAAGCGACTCTTTGCAATGAGCTCTTACTTGAAGCTCATTTCTAGAAACTGAATGGGCTTTTCCTGAGCTCCCGTCATTCTGGTCACATCCAGTTTCCCTTTGAGTCAGGTTCGGGGATTCATTAGACTCTGATCTGACATTTCAGTCCCAATGTAGTGGCTCAGATACTCAACTCAGCTAATGACCTCACCAGGGGATTTTGCTTGCTGAGATTGGGCAAGGTGGGCTAGTATTTTTATGTAGGATATGTGGGACCTTGTAGCCAGACAGGCAGAAGAACGATAAGGTTAAATGAGCTCAAATCCCTGGACTCTCAGAAATGAGAACAGCGGGAGTGGAGCCATTCCCTACCTGCCTCTACCTGCTCTAGAACACCCCACAACACCCCACTGAGGACCACAGATCAAGTAGCATAAACACCAGGAGTTCTCTATGCTATTGGGGTATCTAGGTAGCCCCCCAACGTTCAGCCAATGAGCTCTTCCTGGACATTCCTTTCCGCAAAAGGTATTTAACCCCTGGTTCACCCTAAATAAAGTGTATGCATTCACATCCATCATCAAATAAACCAGTATGAACAAGCAAGGAGCGGCTCTTCATTAAGGATCGCAGCAGGGAAAGCCATGCGCCTAATCTCTGGAGGAAGTTCTCTCCTCCAGACCCTCTGGACCCTCGCCACTCACTTCGAACCAAACAGGTTCCCCCAACCTGGGCTCTGCCTTCCCCTTCCTGCCCTATGCGTGGATGCCCTGAGGGTAAGCGTGACTCCCAGCCGTAGGTCAGCGGCACCCTGGTACACGAAAGAGAGGGAACCACAGCATTTGGTCCTGGTTCCACTGTTTCCCCTTCCCGTTATGGACTTTGACTTGACTTCTCCAGGTGGCGCTGCGGACACCCCAGCGGAGAATCCGGAATTGGGACGACATTTTTAGCCACTTAGAAGAGGCTTGGAAACAGGAGTGATGCCCGTGGCCTCCTAAAGCTCTGGGTTTAGATGAACATCTGTAGCTGGGAGTGTGGAGTATCCGGAGTAACACCTTGAAAATACTGGATAACCGTCACGGCACAGCAATGTCCATTAATCAGAGTGTTCTCTGGGCAGAAACACCCTATACAACTTCACCAGTGCAGACAGGGGCAAAGAGGAGACCAGAGACTAGACACACTCGGAGAGATCTTCCAGGAACACATACAATAATGTTATGTTACTGCTATTGCCTGCAGAAGTGATGAAACTTCCCTCTGGCACTTGAGGGTAACAGAAAACTGATAGGGGAGAGACCAGTGGGAACACAGAGTTCACTGGAAGAAGCATCCCATCTGAAGCAAACAGCAGAGTAGCCATGCAAAAGCTCACTAGCAGGTGCGGAGCTCCGAGAAGGGGAAAAACTCTCTGCAGTTCCCACACGTCGCCAGCAGGGGGAAGCCTCTCATGCTACATTTCTCCCCCCAAAACTGAGCAAGCGTACTGGAGATAGAAGAGCTGAACCTTTGGCTAGGATTGCAGAATTTAGAAGCTTGCAGAGTATCCTGCCAGCCTGAAAGTTGGCCCAGGTGCACTCAACCACCCACTTCTGTAAGGGGAGGGGCACTACCTTTCCTAAGCAATTGGTAAAATTGATAAGAGCATTTGAGCAGATTGCCAGAAGACAATGTCTTAGCTATCATCAAGTACTCTACCTTCCCAGTCTAGGGCAGGAGTCCCTATAGGAGTTCAATGGAATCTCTCATTGGGCAAGTCACACAGCCTCTCACAACCTCTCCTCTTTGTAAAATGGCTTTAAGAAGAAGTCATGTCTTCCCCTTCCTGCCTCAGTGTTTCTACAGGAGCTCTGGGCTTCTTCTACAAAGGCCTCCCTCCTTCTTGTTCCAGACTCATTCCTGAGGTCCCATCTCCCAAGCCTCCTCCAACATCCCCATGGTCCCCAGAAAAACTGCCTAGAAGCCCTGAGCATTTATATCCCTCTAACTCATAAGGAATGTGGTACATCATAGGCACTCAATATACATTTGAAAAATGTTAAGATTCCCAGTTTTGGCCCGGCAATGGTAGCGCACGCCTTTAATCCCAGCACTTGGGAGGCAGAGGCAGGTGGATTTCTGAGTTCGAGGCCAGCCTGGTCTACAGAGTGAGTTTCAGGACAGCTAGGACTACACAGAGAAACCCTGTCTCAACCCCCCCCCAAAAAGATTCCCAGTTTTGAGGGGCGTGGAATCCTGGACCTAATATATGCTAAGCATATACTCCACCACTGAGGTATACTCCCGGCCTGCAAAGGACTATGATTTTCATTTCAGAAAGGATAAAACTGAGGCCCAGAAAGATTCCAATACCACCTCGATCCTCTGAGTTCTCTTGCACATACCATGCGAGACCCTCAAACGAGTGGGTGACTTAGCTTTTCAATGCCTCTGTCTTCTCTGCTACAGGATGGGACTGTGATGGAGACTAAGTCAAAGCAGGTGGCGCTCTGTGCATGGCTCATGAGACGCGCTCTAATGCCACCTAGTCATGCCCCTTTTAAAAGTGTCACTTTCTGGGCCTGAGTCTCAATTTTGTCATCTGTAAAACTGAAGGAGTGTGCCTCACAGAATGGCCTCCCAGGCTCATCAGCTCTGATCTTGGGATTCTCTACGGCTGAGAACGGGAGACCACTGGTAGATTGTCCTATGAGAAGAGATGAGGGCAAAGTGGAACCCTAAAAGATGACCTGGGATTCACCCAGTCAGCTACTGGCCAAGCTGGGGTAGGATCTAGCGCTCTGAGCTTGGGAGCTTTCTGCTACTGGGCCCCCTTGATTTGGCCCTACCAATTCTTCAATGCTGCTGACAGAAGAAGGAAAAGCAATTTACACAGTGGGAGAAAGGTGACCAAGAGGTAGCAGCCTCTCTGGAGTAACGGGGAGTAGTGTAAACCCACATAACCCAGCAGTGGCCTTCCTTCCCAGCTGAGGGTAATGCCCCACCCTATGTGTATTTCTTCTCCTAGACCTGAGCTGCCTCCACAGCACAACCCAAAGTACCTGAAGCACTTTCATTGTTTGCTGGGATCCCCTGCTATAAGCATTGTTCCCAAACGTGCTTCAACGCTGTCTACCCATTCAAGCTGGTCTAGCAGGGAAGGTGGTTGAACAGTCAAAGAAAGGCATGGCCAAGCTGCCCAGAAAACCAAGGCAGAAGCAGATTCTAGGTTTACAGGCCTCTGATCCCTCAAGTAAGGATCCATAAATACTAAGTCTCCTGGAACAGGTGTCTAGCTCCATAATTGGAACTCCGGGTCCCCAGATGAGGTGCTGATAGTGTAGATTTGGTGTCTTTGGAGAAGCCTTCCAGGCTGTAGCCCAAGTGAGAATGCCGTGGGCCAAATATGTCCCTGGGGAAGGCCTTGGGTGTTATCTAGGAGAGCTGAAGTTTCCAGTGACCGAGGCGCAGGACCGTGACCCCCATGCTGAGGCTAGACCTAGCTTTGAAGCATGGCTTGCCAAGTAGAGCTACTTCAGGCAATTGAGCAAGTGATTTCACCTCCTCAAGTATTTTTTTTTCTCTCTGTATAAAGCAGAGATCATTAATGGCTTCTCTGTCCACATCTCAGGGCCTGTGTGAAACTGAGGAGAGATAATAACTGTGCCTATTTAGTGAGCCAGTCAGGGGCACTGAGGTCTGTATTGAGCACTCCACCCGTGTGATGCTACACAATCCTGATCAGAGAGCACTGGGAAGCAAACAGCAGCATCCTGGGCAAGGAGGAAAAGCAGGCTTATGTGAGATTATTGTTGCACCCTGGTGCAGGGGTCATATGACAGGCAGTTGATGACATTCCCTCAACTGTAAATGTCCCCTGCCCCACATATCCCTTCGCTGGGTCTGCATGGTAAGTCAAAGAACTGGCCAATGCTTCATGAGAAGGGGGTTGGCCAAACTATAGCCTGCTACCTGTTTTTAAAAGTGGAGCTTAGTTGGAACACAGTCCCACCGTTGATTTATGTGCTGTCTGTCTATGGCTGCTTCTGTAGGACAAGGCAGATATAATTCATAGGTGGGGGCAGATTTGAAAAGAATGGACAGAAAAAGTGCTCTGGTCCCTGCCACAAACTGTCTTCAGTTGACCTTTCGGCTGTACTCCAAAGCACCAGCAGGGGAGTTCCTTGCTAGGCTATCTCTCCAAGCACTTCCCACTGGGAAGGGGAAAGTAGGTTTTCAAAGGAGACCTCCAGAGGCCTTCCTTTTGGGTGTTCCAGAGAAATGCTGGCAGGGTGAACAGCCTTTGCCAGCCAGGACAGGAAGGTATTGACTAAGTCTTCTCTACCATTTTCTTTGGAAGTTAGCTGGCATTGGTTCAATCTGGGCAGAGAGAAACCTTGGATTGAGAAATTTAGCTGAATAGCCTTTAGATCCAAGAAACAGGATTATATAAGCATCCTGGAATGGCCACTTACTCTAGGCCTTGAGCTCTTTGGTTGTAGAAGAGCCCAGCCCCAATTAGGGGTCTCAAGTCAATCAAAGAGTCTGAAGAGAAAGGGCTTCATAGCCCGTAGCCATGGCTCATTTGACAGCAACACCTGGGACCTGAAAAGCCATGCATGTCCCAAATCTGGTTTCCCAATCTTTGTCATTTCAGAGGCTGCCCAGTTTCTAGGTGGCTTTGGAAGCAGTGTTGTTTCTCAGGTCCTTTGCCTGCCTTCCTTGCCTCCTCAGGCTGGGGCCTCTTGTTCAGAAATCATCAGGTGAATTGTTGATTTGTCTAGCAGGCATCTAACCTCAACTTGCAGGTTATGAGAGTATGGATGCATTTATTTTGTGTGACACTGATAGCTACAACTGTCACACCCAAGGACTGTAAAAACCAGCCGGTAAGATGGCTCAGTGGTTAAGAGATCTTTCAGCCAAATCTGATAACCTGAGTCCCATAACCACAACCTGCACTGTGAAAGGAGAGAGACAACTCCAGCCAGTGGTTCTCTGACTTCCATGTGTGCACTAAGGTAAGCAAGCTCACACGCAGGTGCCCACATACACAAATGCATGCATAAATAAGAAAAAGAAAAAGCCACATAATCAAGTTACAAAGAAAGCTCATAATGTCTGAAGTGTGCATATGCTTTTGTGTTGGTCCACATTCATAGCGATCCTGGGCCAAGTGTTGTCTCAAGGCTCAGCATTTTGACAACCGACACTGCTCTGATTCTCTTGCATTTGTTTGGTCAAGACAAGGTATCTGCAAAGGATATAACCTTCATGCCCCTGCTCTAGTTAGGTCTCAAGTCCAGTTACCTTAACAGAGAGACACTAGTTTTTCTTCCCCTTGTCCTCTGTGCCAAGGGAAGTCAAGCTCACACCTACTTGATGCACACTTCACCACACTTGCTCTCTGCACCCTAGTGTCTGCTGTTTCTTTCTTAGTCCCAGCCTTCCCTGCTCAGCATCCTCTACCCAGACTCTGTTGGGTCTTGATGGGCCAGTTTTAATCGCTTAGCCTCTCTTCACTCTCCCCGATCCCACCAGACCATGGTGCCTCCTACTCTAAAATTCTGTTTCACTGACTGGAAAACAAACAAACAAACACATTTTATACTTCATTTTTTCTCATGACTAGGAAACCTTCTGTTCTACTGTACAGACTTTGCATTCTGGAATTCATGTTGTAAATTCTATAGTCACTTACAAGCTATGAAACTTTGGACCAAGATCATCTCCTCTCCTAGACATGTTTTCTCATCTGTAAGATGCGAATGGCAGTCTTTTGTCCAAGATGTCCTAATGATAAAATGAGCTAGTAATTTTTAAAGAGCACTGTTAAATTGCTAGAAAGCCTGGATGCTTATGGGTCAGAATTCAATTGTTGCCTGGCACCTTGCCTTTGTCCTTGCTTTCCTGTGAAAGTAGAGCTGGGGTTGGGGGGTTGTGATTAGGGGATATAACAAACCAATCAGCTTAAAGCTAGCCCATCCACAATCCAAACTCGGCCTACACGAGCTAAGTTCCTCTTAAACAGCAAACTAGCAATTTTAAAACTACATGTTTTCCTAAGAGGCACTTGCAACAAAATGTCATATTTTTAAAATTGCTATGGCACAATATGCAATATTCCATTAATGATGAGATACTTACGCATGCTTGTGGGTGACTTTTTCTATGTTGTCACCTACTGAGCAGTTTGATGACTGTTTAGCAAGTTTGTCTGAAGGCATTTTCTTTCACATTAAATCTTTTCAGCACTAAATACGTGTCAAATCTACGGAATTTCTCACAAGATTTATCCAACGCATCTATTCTGATGATTCTGTCTCCTCACTGGGTTTTGTTCTGCATTGTGTATTCTTGTGCGTACCTAATGGGTTTATTAACCAAATTAGCATGTACCCAATGTTCCTGTCTGTTCGGCAAGATATTGACATTTTGACAACAAGCATGAAAAAAATAAGACAGATGGGGCAGAATCCTATCGAACTCCTCGAAGTTTATTTTCCAGGTTATCTCATTCATCAAGCAACTCCACTTTGTGAAACAATAAAACGATACATACAAAGTCATTACCAAATGTATTTATGGCTGAGGACAACATTTGTCAAGAAAGGCAAACTGGCTAAAAAGTCCCGAAAGTATTCAAAAGCAGATAAAACAGAAGGCACCCACCAGGGCTACAAAACAGCGTTTAGTACAAATCCCACCTTTGATCAGCGTGTCCTTAAATGAATTGCTTCTGGAAAAAAAATCCTTTAAGTGACACTGCCAGAAAAATGAGGACATTCGAACAGATGCCAAAGGACTTAAAAGGGGCTCAAATTTATGTGAACTGGCCCTTAAGCATAGCGAGTCTTTTTGTGAGCTTGTGGCAAATCAGTTTGAGGCCAGTTGACC
Organism: Mus musculus; assembly: GCF_000001635.26. NCBI lineage: Eukaryota > Metazoa > Chordata > Mammalia > Rodentia > Muridae > Mus > Mus musculus. The sequence continues at coordinate 48,025,567 of NC_000086.7, forward strand.
TAGAACCAATTTGGGATACAAGCACTCACCTCCCTACACGTGCAATCTGTGGGCACAGGGACAAGATTGGCCCTAGGAGAAAAAGAATGCCCTCCTGAATATGACCTCAAAGAGTAAGGGCAAACTGTCAACTTTTAACTCTTTATTATAAAGACATATTTACATGGAACAATTTTTACAAACATAGCGAACACACTTATGGGAAGGGGACAGTTTCTCTAACTCAAAGGGCCTTAATATCTCTATATAAATTAGTATAAGAAATACACATAACCACTTTAAATAAGACAGCCCACTGGGCCCGTTTACTCCCCTCTTGTGCTTCTATCTCTCCTCTTTCTCAGCCAATATTCCCCCCTCCCTTTCCCTGTGGGGCTGGCCATGGCAGGCTGATAAGGCAGGAGGTGCAGAAACGACAAAGACGGAGAAGGCCCGGTCCCTGGTAGGGGTACCAGCAGTAGAAGAGGCGCCAGCCAGCTCCCACTTCTAGCCCAAGAGGTGAGGACGCTATGCCTGGCCCTGCTCCCCAGGGTGGGCCTTGAAACGGCAGCAGAGGCAGCAGCAGCAGCATTAGCAGCAGCAGATAGGAAGGCTTTGGGAAAGGATGAATAGGCAATCAGGTTATTATGGGGCTTGGGGGTCCTGACTCCCCCTACCCTACACATATATAAGTGAATATCGAGCTTCTGTCTTCTCTTTTCTCCCTCCTGAGAGGCCTCTGAGAAGAACATGTGCTCAGGCAGAGAAGATGAGGGTCTCCCTTCAGGGAAGGGCTACAAAAGGCTCCTGGTGAGAGATGAGACCCCCTTGGTGGAGTGATAGATCCCACCTACACATCCTCCCATCTCTCCTTCCTTCTTCCACCTCTCCTTCCTTTCTTTGCCTTTCTCCATCCCCCAAAAGCCCCAAGATCAAGGGCGCAGTCAACACAGGGGTTCATGACAACCAGTGTCAGGGGCTAAATGGTAGTTTCAGTGCCTGAGAACCCCAATTAAAATGGCATGAGCCTGGGAATAGGCCTGTGTGGGGTACATTTCACCACTTAGGGACTATTCCGGGCCACGTTGGGAGGGAGATGCTCCATTCTCACACAAAGCAGTTCACAGCTGGCTTGTCTCTCCCTGCTCTTCCTTCCTAGCCACCCGCTTCACTAAACCCAGCAAAAGGCACTTCATTTGCTTTGAAAGGACATCATCAAGAGGAAAAAGGGCATCATAAAGTGGGAGTTGAGGGCCCTGGTGCCCTGTGGGGCTCTGCAGTGGCTCTAAGCAGGTTACTTCCCTCTCCAGGGCCTATTTGTGCAAGCTTTTGCATAAGGGAGCTAAGTGATCTTCAAGGGTCCTTTGGGCTCTGACTTTCTGTGGGTTATTTGGTTGGTTGGTTGATTGGTTGGGATTATTTTTTTGGCAAAATTACCCCCAGAAGAGTATAGAACCATGTCAGGATCCACACTCTCCCCTTCTGACCTGGGGACTGAACAAGCTGCAATAGAACAGAGAGAGCGAAGACATTAGAAGGCACGGTGACATAGAACTTCATGGGCTCCTTTCCTTTGCGTCTTCCTTTAACAGGGCCAGAGAGAGCTAAGGAAGAGGCTGTGGCAGCTATTTCGCCACACCCCTTCCTCACGCCCACCATTCAGTTTCCCCAGTGCACCTTATCTGGACCCCAACACCCAACCCCTCTCAACCGAAGTCTCATTGCACATCTCGGCGCTCCCTTCCAGGCAAGAGGTCCAATTGATAAGAAAGCATGGATGTGCTGGAATCCACTGGAGAAGGGAGTGTTCTTGTCCAGTGCCCAAGGCAAATGAAAAGAGGGAAGAGCCAAGAGAAGGCTACGGCTGAAAGATAGGGACTACCGCATGGAACAGGTCAAGGAGAAGCTGGGTCTCCAAGGGCAGTCCAAAGAGTGGCCAGGAGGATGGGCCAAAGGGATCCTTGTGAGAGGAATGAAATCATCCAAGTGAGGGGCGAGACCACGCCATTAGAGGAACTTGGTGGGTGAGAAGAGCCGGGACCATCAGCAGCTAGAACAGGTGCAAGATGAAAGCCAAATAGATGTGAGGGTTCCAGAGAAGAGAATTCATCTGTGGAGTAGAGAGACCGGCACCGGGAGGGCACTTGGCGAGCCCTTCAATCCTAAAGGGACAAAACAACCAGAGAGAAATCAAAGACAATATCCTAGGTCAAAGGAATCCCTTAGGAAACGAGGAGACAGAAGGCATTCCCACTCCACCCATAATCCCAAGGCACCAAGTTGATCCCCCCTTTTTGGAAGCAGGTAAGGCCTCAGAGGCAAGCATAGACCCTGCTCTCTGCATCAACCTTTTGGTCTTCTCTGCTTGTCACAGCTCTGGACACCTACCATTCAAGCTCTCCTGCTCCCTACCCAACTGTCCCAAGGCTCTCTGCTGCCCTCCCATTTTCCCCGTAAGAGTGCACACTGGCTATCTGTAGCACCCTCCCTCGGCACACCTCTCCAGCCTGCTAGAACTTCCAGAACACTCCAATGACAACAGCTTGTCCAATCCCACTTAGCTCCTGGGAGGGAGTCAGGAGACTGGTCCCAACACTAAGCCTTTCTCTGGGCCACAGTAACCTCTTCTATAATGGGATGAGTACTTTTACTAGCTCTCAAGAAGCCCTAAGACCCTGGTTTGTCTAGCTGTTGATAGTGGGCTGCCCATCCCCTTTAGAGCTACCAACTGACAAGGGGCTCTAATACCTGCTTTAGAAAGGCATGGGGCCCTTATGGGAGAGCCGGGGGCGCTGTCTGCGAAATTTCCTCCTGCCTCCCTGCCAGGCTCCTGGTCCAGTCCTCGAAGTTCTGGGCTTCACCAGGTAGCGCATGCTTCCTTCTTCTAGTCCTGTTCCATCTGGAGGCAACATCAGTGGCACTGCAGAGACAAGAAAAGTCTGTTAGCCAGGAAGATGGATTGAGAGAGACCGTAGGGGAGGCCACAGTCCAAGGGACAGTACTTCTCCACAAGGTGGCGTCCCTCATAATTTTCTTTTCTGCCCTGATGAATAGATGTCCCATTCAAACACTGTTCTGGGACAAGTCGACCACTCACTTTACCATTGAGGACTTTACAATGTTCAGACAGTTGTATCATGTATCACCAAGCACAAACAAGCTTTTCCTTTGGAAATGTCATGATTGGGGGTGCACCCTGCAACATCAAGCCTATACTCGATTAGGGTGCAGGGACAATTCCTTGTGACACATTTATAGTTAGGGTACTTCAACCATTTTAGATGTACAACCTCACACTGATGTCCCTTTATGGACCTACACCCAGACATCACAGTTATTGAATAGAATCCTGTATGTTTCACTTTATCTATCTATCTATCTATCTATCTATCTATCTATCTATCTATCTATCTATCTATCTTTTCTTGGCTGCAATATTTTAAAGCAAATAACAAATGCATGTCACGCCATGCTTACATCTTTTGATAGCTGACCCACTTCTGTGTGCTAGAGACCTCCTCTGCCCCATCTTGAGCACCTTACCAGCAGGTAGGTATCTTTGAGGCTTTTCCTTGTTCCCAAGGCTTCCTTGAGAGTGTGGCTGGGACTTAACAAACTCCTTCTGCTTTGTTCTGGGTTCTACTCAGCCTGGGACCAAATTTAGAAGCTAAGAAATACAGGAGTGGGGGAACTGTGACCCGTGGCACTGTGCTACACCAAGAGAGGGCTGGGTTGTTGGGGTTACCATTCTGGATCACACCTCCTATCCAAAATTTGATATACACTCTTTCCATTCTAAGGCCACCTGGCTTCTAATATGCTCGCCCAGGCTCCTGTCTCCATCTGCCTACATCTGGCTTAGTGCAGAAGTCATGATGCCACTGAGCCCTAACAATGGAATCCAAGTTGTGCAGAATGTTCTTGGGAAAGATGAGGGAGAAGGTACATTTGCCAACTCTCATAGAGCCAGCAGTGCAGCCAGGAAAGCTGAGCTAGTACCCAGAGACACTCTTGGACACAAGAAGCAGACAGTGTGCAGAGACTAAACGGTTCTGGGGAAGAGGCAGAGGAGTAGGATGCTTATGCAATGCCTGAGTATGAGAGTGGCCTTCAGAAACACAGAAGTGCCTGTTCTTCTCAGTGATAATGAATACCAGCCTCTGTTCCCTAGACACTATCTGATTTGCCTTCAGCTGGATCCATGTTCCTCAAATCTCATTGGTATCCATGAAGGAATTCCCATCACTGGTTCACAGTTCATATAGCATCCAGTCGATTACTCCTCCTTCCCCCAATCCTCCCTGCTTCCAACACCCCCATACTCTAGCTCATTCCTTGACCCCTTGGTCCTTGACCTTCTTCAGCTTGCACACAATTTCTAGGCACTTAGCATCCTCTTGGATGAAAATTGGGCACGGTCTGTCCTTGGAGCCATCTTTGCACAGACTTTAGGGCCAGACAAGTACACTACACATACTGCCCTCTGTACGTCTCCATGCACATACTCTGTATCCATACAACACCCTTCCATTCTTGTCCAAGGAAAACCCAGGGGTTTATAAGGGTTGACTTGCCACACTTCCGCACTCATGGTTAAAGTGTGTTATGTTAGTGCGTCAACTGAACCTCTAAACCTATAACCCATAAGAATTAAGGGTTAGGGACTGCTTCTGTCTGACCTAGAGCTGCTCTCCTGCTACCGTCTGTGAAGGGGCTGGGGGAGCACCATTATACTTTCCTACCAGTTGATCTTGCTGATGTCTGTCCTCAGTTTTAAGATCTCATCAACACTTACCCTGAGCCTTGAGGGTTGCTCTGAGTGATGCTGATGCTAAGTCAGAAGCAGAGACACATTTCAGGTATGAGGTGGTAAGCACTGTGTCCAGCATGTGGCCATGCATAAGAGAAGGACCCTATGGGCCTTTTAAAACAGTGAGACTTTGGTTCTCATGCCCCTGCCTTCAACTACTGGATTTGGAACAATGGTCCAGGCCATTGTATCCTAGAGGTACAGAAAGTATGAATGGATGGTGCCAGGAGGGATTAAGTATCACCCCACTCCATGTCCTCATGGTCTGAGACTGTCAGTGTCTATGGGAGTCAGGGAGGCCTTGAGGGAAGGGCACTAGAGGAAGGGAGGTCAAGAGCCAGGATGAGCAGCATGCTACCAGTGGCTCAGACTCAGGCCAGGAAAATGTCTAGACTCTAGACCTACAGAGAAGATCTACCCTGAGCTGTCTGAGGCTCTGCCAGGCCTGGGAAAGCAGCCACCCCAGAAGCCGTATGGCCTCTGCCATCCCATCGGGCTGGAGCTCATTGTCTTCCCCATCACAGGAAGTCTGTGCGCTCCTCCTGCACTCTGATCCCATCACCCCCTTGTTTCCTACTTTTACTGCTGAGTCTAGTTAGATAAGCTGATACCTGAAACCCTGGCTTTGTCCAGTCTGAAAGAACAAATTAGAGGCCATTGATTCTCATCACTGTTGAGGTCCTGGCTGTACAAAAGGCTTTCCCCTTTAGAAATGGGGGAATACCCCCCAGTACACTTCAATATGCCATTCCAGCTCATTTTCTGCTTAAAAGGAAGCAAGAGCTGTTTCCCAGAGAATCTCAAGCCAAGAGGTTTGGAGCCCTTGTCCACGAGAGTAAGACAATAGCATTTTCAAGCTGAGAACTGCAGCCAGGGGAAGAAGCAGATTTGATTTTCATGCAACCTGAACTCTAACCCTGCTGAGACGGAAAAAAAAAGGAGGAGGAGGAGGAGGAGGAGGAGGAGGAGGAGGAGGAGGAGGAGGAGGAGGAGAAGGAGAAGGAGAAGGAGAAGGAGAAGGAGAAGGAGAAGGAGAAGGAGAAGGAGAAGGAGAAGGAGAAGGAGAAGGAGAAGGAGAAGGAGAAGGAGAAGGAGAAGGAGAAGGAGAAGGAGAAGGAGAAGGAGAAGGAGAAGAAGAAGAAGAAGAAGAAGAAGAAGAAGAAGAAGAAGAAGAAGAAGAAGAAGAAGAAGAAGAAGAAAGAAGAAAGAAGAAGAAAGTCTGTGCAACTTTTCAGGAACATGCCAACCTCAGCAGGAATGGTGCACTTGTCTTCTTGTTTAGGTTCTAGCCTGTATAGTGATTGCTTTAAAAGTCTACCCACAGCTCTGACAGAGGTCCCACTTGTGATGACGCTACTCCATCTACTACTCTGTACTAATGCATGTGACTCTGGGATATGAAGCACTCTTGGTTGCCTCCACATTGACCTTCTCTAAGACACTGTGCTGTCTTCTACTGCCAGCTTTGCTTCTCTGGATCAGGCTCTGGAAAGCCTGACCTCCGCTTGTCTAGCCTTTCCTGTCGACAGGCCTGGCTCAGGTTCCAAGGGTGCCTAGAGTTTAAAACTGGGGACAGAGTGATGTCCTCCACAGTGGGAGGGGTACAGTAAGCTGTCCTTACACTGCATACTGGAGCAGACGCTGGCAAGAGGGAGTAGAAGGAGAGAAAGTGGTGCTCAGAGACCAAGGGACACTTGGCGAGGCCCCAGAAACTCTCAGTCTCTGCAGAGCAAAGTGTCTCCCAGGTCAGGAGGCAGTGAGGAGTCTTTGTGGTTGGAGGAGGGGCAAAGAAGGAGGTAGGGTGAACATTCCAAGTCAGAACAGAGAGCGGGAGGGGAGGAAGCAGCACCATTTTAGAACCTGGAACTTTGGGAACTCTGGCAATGGAGAGTTCATGCAAGTCTGTTCGAGGGACAAGGCAAGTGATTCTAGGGCTCCTTTTACTAGACAAGGATACAGGAGTAGCGCGTGTGTGTATCTGAACCTCTGGCTGGTGGCCAACTCCAAGGAAGGGTCGTTCTTGGTTTCAGGAGTGATCAGGAGGTGGAAAAATAGTAGGAGCTTTGGAAGCAGCCAACGCTAGTCTTTAATAAAATGTAAGTGTGATACTTATGCCTACATGGTTAGAGTATGCAAAAAAAAATTAATGTAAAAGGAGAAGACAGGACAAGAAGTTTCAGGGTCTAGACCAGAAACCCAGTGTATTCTGGCAGCCGGTTTAACTTCCTTGAAATCATCTCATGAATTTAGTAGTAACACCCCAACAGCTGCACCCCAAAGGGTTCACAGAGTATCTTCTAGTCAAAGTCTCCCTTATACCCTCTGGGGAAATATGCAGCTTCAGGTGGTCCAGCCTCCTCTGGGGTACCCTTTCTGTATCCAACCATTTTCTTCTTTAAAGGCACCACCTTGGGCTATTGGCCTGAAATTAAATGATGAAGATGTCTTGTCTTGCCAACCACACTGGCTGTGTAGGTTCTCCCATGGAGGGGCAGGCTGCTGTGGTAGCTTTATTCATAGTTTTTGCTCCCTTCCGGCCATTGCCTGGCTGGCAGGAATTTCTGAGGAGAAAGTCTTTACCGCTCTTCCTCAAAAGGAGACTGTCTTGCCTCGGTGCTAGGGTCTTGCAGGAAATCACCTGGAGGCAGGAGGCATCAACCAGGCCAATGTACTTTCCTGAGAAGCCCGACAGTGTTCTGAGTTCGGGGCAATGCCAAAGAACAAAAGAGCAGAAAGGAGGTGGCTACACAGAGGCAGGCAGAGTTGGCCAGAACCCCAGAGGCTTCTGGGCAGTGTGCCATCCTCCTGTTCTTGGGTTGGGGAGAGGGGGTGTTCAAACTAAGAAAGTTCCTGGGCCCTTCCTCTAGGAAACTCGCTGTCCTGTTCACTCCCTCTCTCCACTCTCACCTCCCTGTGACTCCAGCCCTGGCACTAGTAACTGTCCACCTGGTCTTGGCCTTCCCTTTCTGCTGTGCCAGGCAGGCTACTGTGACAGCCAGATCACAGGACTGGGGCAGCTGAAGGTGGGAGCTGGCAGCCCCAGGAGGCTCTGACCCACAGAGGACAGGCAGACCGGGCAGGGGCTGTTGGGACACTGAGGACCCGGGGACTGAAGTAGACAAGGGATTATCTATTGGTGTGGAGAATTTCCAGGTAGGGGGTTAATACAGGTAGAGGTGAAGGGATTCCGTTTCCCAGAGCTGCACCGAGGTTATCAGATCAAGTTCCTGTGTTTCCTGGGTTTTGGTACCGGGAGACTGGGGACCGAAGTTATACCTGAGACAAGAGTGGAAGGGGAAGCCAGAATAAAGAAGAAGCAAGTCTCCGGAGAGATGAACGCTGTGGGGCCAGGTGTCCCACAATGGAGCAGAGAACAAAATCATCCAGGACCTTGGAGTACAGAAGATAAGCCTGGCTCTGTCCAGTCCAGATCTGCCTTAAGGACGCTGCCTCTGCTTACACATAGGCTAAAGGAGCAACAGCTGGGATCCACTAGCCACTGCGGTCGCCCCCGCCCCCGCTCCCGCAGCGTGCTCCTGACTATGCAACAAGTGTCACGTCTACATGTTGGCACATCATCTCCAGTAGCTTGAGCCCCTGGACTGGCCAGCGGCCCCTAAACTCTAAGACCCAGAGACCTTCAACATGGAGTCCTGACCCCACTCAGCTCAGGTCAGCCACCTCCACTGATTCACGAGGTGAGCTGGACATACCGCCATCCTCTCCCCCCACCCCCACTTGGGGTGCAGGGTGCAGGACATAAGGTGTAAGTTTGTGGTCCTAAGTACTTTAAACTACGAGGGGCATGGGGCTGGGGGCTAAGTGGTGATATGCAAGGTAATCATGAAACACCCCCCCCTCCCGCGCGCGCTGTCCTAGGAAGCAAAGCCTACATGGCATGTCGCCCCGTGGCCCCAGATGCCCTGTCAATAGGCCTCCCGGTGTGGCTGGCGCGTGGCTGCTCCTGCAAGGCTCGCACCATGTTTCCCTGGAGGCGGGAAGAGCGCGCGTGGGGCGGAAAGAGAGGACCGCGCAGGCTGCACCTCGGGAGAGCCCCAAGCGAGCAGGAGGGCACGCACTCACCTCCACAAACTGCAGTCAAGGAGAGCCAGAGCAGCAGCAGCGCCTGCACGCAGAGCCTCAGATTCATGCTGCAACTCGGTCCGCGGCAGCCCAGAGGAGCCGGCGAGTGGGCGGAGAGGCAGGGCACCCGGACGCAAAGAAAGGCGCGAGCCGGGGCTGGCGCGTGCGGGCACGGAGCTCGCGTGGCTCCCGGACCGCGGGAGGGTGAGCGCCCCAGCCGCACCGCTGGCTGCCTGCCCCACTCCTGCTCGCTGCCTCTGCTCTTGGTGCAGCCTTCTCTGCCGCCGCGGGGCAGCGCCGCGAAGCTGGCCTTGGTGGCTTCGGGTCGGCGGCAAAAACTCTCTAAGTGGCTGACGCTGCTCTGCCCGCGACTCCCAACTACCCGTTGGTCCAGGCTGTTAGAGAGAATGCTTCCCTGCTCACTTCGGGGTCTGCATTTTGTAGCTTGTGGTTTGGCCGCGAGCCCACTTGGTCATGTGGTCATTAGGAGGCGGGGGGGTTGGGGGGGGGGGGAAGAGAGGCAGGAAGAGGGAGAGGGAGTGAGCCTCCCGCACCGCCCCCCTCCCGGGAAGCATGCTGCAGCCCTATCCAGGGCGCGAGAGAGAACCCAGAGGTGGCCCCACAACAAAGGCCGAGCGGCTGCTCGGACAACCCACAACTGCTCCCCGGACAATGCCTGCCTGGCCGGGGTCCAGAGGGTTTGTAGAGACCTGAAGGATTTCAAACACGTAAACCATTTGAAACAGTGAGGGGCACTCTTAACCCTTTCTCACCTGGGTTTCCTTAACAGCTGTCAGGATACCTGGGCGTTTGCAGAAGGACCCTATTTGGGCTGCCCACAACACCCTCCCTCCATTTCCGAATCTAACTATGTTTTTTTTTCTTTCCTTGACACTGCATTCGCAAGTATGGGTTTGCTCAAGACCTCCCCTACTCCGCCTTTTTCCTCTGCATCTTCAACTGAATTAGAATTGGGGGTGATTGCCTAGGTTGTGCATAAAACTTAGGTAACCACCATTCATATCTCCTGCTGTCCCCTAGCGAGTACCTTCTACCTGGACTGGTGGGCTCGGTGACCAAGCTCTTTATGCATACAGCAAAACCTCAATATCCCACCCAATCTAAAGGCCACCGTTCTGTCCCTGCCCAACCTGAGATGCTACCCCCTGGTTCCTCTTTACTGTGGGGAGGCATTCTGCAGGTTCTACCATGTTCCCCTTCTTGCTGCTTGGAGCTGACCCCAACTTAGTTTTGTCTCGTTGTAGGGAGGATCCTCCCAGCTCCTTCCAAACTCAGCTGGATTTCTTTTACACTCAACTGGGATTCCCTATTATAAGAGGGCCTGGAGTCATTTGCCTTTCTACTCTAGATGCTTAGCTCCTTTTACAGCCTGGGATTCCCCCAAAGAAATGCACCAGATTGGGAACTCTTTAAGACAGGACCCTAACGGTCCCAATCTTCCAGGTCTCTCCAAAGTCCCCAATATCATTCTCTGCACATAGGTGGCACTCAACACATATTAAAAGACTAAATCAAAAGGTGTTCCCACCTTGCAGCAAGCCAGGCAGTTTGCTCCATGTGTACATCCAAATGTACACAAAAGGTACATTGGACAGGGTTTCTCTGTACCGCAGAAGATGTGAAATGGTATGCTATATTAGTATGAAATATCTTTGAAATGTTACAACGTTCCAATACATACATTTATCAGTCTCTCTGCCAAAACTGTCCACAAGAAAGTGACCTTTTATATATATATATATGCAGCTCCAGGCCCAGAACACAGCCTCAGAGCTAACGGGCTTCAGAATATATGATTCTGAATATAAGAGTAACTATTCAAATAAGTCAAGGGAGTCAGATGGGAATAAGGTGGGGTTCTTGATGGTCGTCTGCGGTCCAACTGGCCATATTGAATAGAAGAGGAACCAGGAAGAATCTCTCTTCACCTGAGGGACCCTGAATATGAACAGCCAGCATGGGTAGAATGTCACTCTTTTTTCCCCTCTCCTACAGGAAAGAACAGTTCAGTGAGAACGAGAAACATTGTCTTCTAGATGTAGCTGCTGTAGGCCATCACTGCCCTTACCTACACTTACTGGATCTTAGGCAAGGATAATCTCTGCTCTTCCCACTCCATGGTGCTATAGGGACAAATGAGATCATGTGTCTGAAGGCACTGTACAAAGTGAGAAGCCCTCACAGAGTCACTATTAGGAAACACATAGCTCCCGTTCCTGACGGAGCAAGCCTGTGCACATGTAAATAAGTGCCTCTCAAAACTTAATAGAAACTTTCATATTTTATTGCATGTTTACTGGGATGTGCATGACTTTCGCTGAGTGGCTAGAATACTGCTTTCTAATATGATAGATAATAACCACATTCTAAACAAAGTTAAAATTTCAGTCCCTTGGTCATACTGGCCATATTTCACTTGCTTGAGCCATATATGCATTGCTGGTGGCTACGGTACTAAGCAGCATAGAACATGGCCCATTGACAAGAGTTAGCATCCATGTGAGGCAGGGGACACAGCCTGGTGTATGTATTGTTGGGAACAGAGATGAGATGGCTGTCCTCCGTGAGAGCAGTGTGTCATTAGTCCCCCCACATCAGCAATGTACTATACAGTTCCATGGTCTCTTACATCATTACCATCGGCTCTTTAGCTGCTCAGTTAACTTACTTACCTCTGTGTACTGTGGATTTGTATGCGCAGTGTGTCTTTTTATTTTCCTAACCTGAGATTTTGGTTAACAATTTTAAATTCTGCTCCTCAATTCCTTACCTATGCAGTGTGGCTCCAGATGCCCCTTTGAGGCTTCCAGGCTTCTTCTGCACAGTACAGGTATATATCCCTCTAAACTCTTGTTGGAACTAAACCCCCAGGTGATAGTTTTCAAAGGAGCTTTTTGGAAGGTAACTAATTTATGAAGACTCTATCCTCATGAGTGAGTTGGAGCTCTTATAAAAGAGGTTGAAGAAACAGTCCAATGTTCTTTTCTTCTATTTCTGAGAAAAGGTTTCTCTGTGTAGCCCTGGCTGTCCTGGAACTAATTCTATAGATCAGGCTGGCCTCAAACTCAGAGATATGCCTGCCTCTGCCTCCCAAGTGCTGGAGTTGAGAGCCTGTACCACCACACCCAGCTCCCATGTTCTTTTCTTACCTTTCGGTCTTGTGATAGATTGTCAACTTGATGGAGTACCGAGTCACCTAAGAAGGAAACCTCTAGGTGTGTCTATAAGGCATTTCTAGCGAGATTTATCTGACATTGGAAGAGCCACTCTGAATGTGGGTGGCACAAATCCTGAGTAGGAAGTGTCTTAGACTGAATAAAAAGGAGAAAATGAGTCTGGGCCTTGTCTCACATGCAGGAGATCCTAGATTCAACACCCAGTACTTGCTAGTAGTCGGGGGTGGGGAGGAAATGAGTGGACAAAAGCAGAACACACTCATTTTCATCTCTCTGCTTCCTAACTATGGGTGTAATGCAACCAGCCACCTCCCACTCCTGGTACCATGAATTCTCTACTATGATGGAATATACCTGCTCAAACCATGCATCACAAATAAATCTTTTTCTCCCTGAAGTTAGCTTTTTTAAAAGTTATTTGGTCACAACAACCCCCAAACTAATACATGTCTCTTCTGCCATGTGAGAACACAGCAGTGAAAGGCTCCCCTCCTACACCTCATCCCTACCCCACCCCCACCTCATAAGAAGCAACCCTCAAGGTGCCATACTGGAAGTGAAGAGAGTTTGGAAGCTGTCACCAGACATGAAAACCTGTTGGTGCTTTGATCTTGGACTGTCCAGCCTCTTCAAGGGTGAGAAATATATTTGTACTGTACATGAACTACCCTGTCTCTGACATTTTGGTACAGCAGCAGGAACAGAGAGCTATAGTTGAGCAGTTCAATGAGATAATGCATGGAAAGTACTTAGCAAGTCTCCCTCCAGAGTGGGTGCACATTCAATGTAAGTTTTCTCCGCTGCCGAAGCTCCCCCTCCCCCTATCTGGCAGTCTGCCCTCTGGCCTCCAGGACCCGATCAGGTGGGAAGGCCTTTGCCTTTGCCCTGCTTCCTCCGCATCTGTCTTCTTAATAGCCAGCAAAACTGATCATTATCTTATTGTCCCCGAAGGGTCAATACCTTTGGAGGCTAATCTAATGAGTCCAGGATCTAGGGACTTCAAGTGTGATAGTGACTTAAAGTTAACTTCCAGGTATGAAGTTCCCTCTAACAGCATTAAACTCTACCCTGTCAAGCAAGGAGACTCTTTGGTGACTTTCATTTTGCATTTTTCTAAATAGAGCTAGCTTGCTTTCAAAAATCAACTCCCAAGTCAAAGTTCCATCCACTGAGTCCTCAGAGTGCGATCCTGCTGCAGTCCTCTCTACCTGTCCCCGTAGATGATACTAATAGCAATGATGAGAGCCAAATAGTTATTGTACAAGTACTATGTGTTAAACAGCATCCCAAGTGTTTTAAATGTATTAACTAATTTACTCCTCATAGTGAGGCACGGCTGATTCTTTATCACCTCCACTCATTTCCTCAGGTCTGCCTAACCTCAAAGCTCATACTCTCCTGTTACTACTAGGCATCACCAACCAAAGAACATACAGGGCCGGAGCTAGGCCTCCCTGTACATATGCACCAGATGTGCAGTTTGGTACGTGGGATCTTTTTCTACCTGGGCTGCTTTGTCTGGCCTTAGTGGAAGAGGAAGTACCTAGCCTCCCAGAGACTTGAAGTGCCAAGGTGGGGAAATACCCAAGAGGGCCCCCACCTGCTCAGAGGAGAAGGGGAGGGGGGAGGATTGTGGGAGGGAATGACTGAGAAGGGGTCAGTTATCGGAACGTCAAGTGAATAAGTAAAAAATAATTTAAAGAAATAAAAATTAGATTTTAAAAATTTTAGGGAAAAAGAAAAAAAGGAGAAGAAGAAGGAGAAGGAAAAGGAGAAAGAGGAGGAGGAGAAGAAAGAGAAGGAGGAGGAGAAGGAAGAGGAGAGGAGGAAGAGGAGGAGGAGGGAGAGGAGGAGGAGAAGAGGAGGAAGAGGAAGAGGAGGAGGAAGAGGAGAAGAGGAGGAGGAAGAGGAAGAGGAGGAGGAAGAGGAGTAAGAGGAGGAGGAGAAGAGGAGGAAGAGGAAGAGGAGGAGGAAGAGGAGAAGAGGAGGAAGAGGAGGAGGAGAAGAGGAGGAAGAGGAGGAGGAAGAGGAGGAGGAGGGAGAGGAGGAGAAGAGGAGGAAGAGGAGGAGGAAGAGGAAGAGGAGGAGGAAGAGGAGTAAGAGGAGGAGGAGAAGAGGAGGAAGAGGAAGAGGAGGAGGAAGAAGAGAAGAGGAGGAAGAGGAGGAAGAGAAGAGGAGGAAGAGGAAGAGGAGGAGGAAGAGGAGGAGGAGGGAGAGGAGGAGGAGAAGAGGAGGAAGAGGAAGAGGAGGAGGAAGAGGAGAAGAGGAGGAAGAGGAGGAGGAAGAGAAGGAGGAAGAGGAGGAGGAGGGAGAGGAGGAAGAGGAGGAAGAGGAGGAGGAGAAGAAGAAGAGGAGGAGGAGGAGGCGGCAGCAGCTACTGCTGCAACTTCTTACTTCTTGGGTCCATAGCATACCATACATTTCTTTATTTGAGCCTCTAACATCTAAGTCATACTCTCTTAAATTGGGAAACAATGAAGCATAGTGGGAAGAGACATGGGGATACTATAGCAGTGCTGTCACTTACTAAATGAGTAACTTTAGATAAAGCATTAACCTTTTCTGGGTCTTTGCTGCCTTATGTGAAAAACAGGCTATCTTAGCACTGGCTCCCTGGAGTTGGGGAAGGTTTAAACGAATCAGAATCTATACAATACTTGGAGCAGGGCTTGGTGATTTTCATGGTGAGGTGAGCATTGTACAGCTGTTATGTACTCTTATAGATATCTGTTTCTATGTCTTACAAATACAAGACAGTAAGCTTGTGTTTTATTTTTGTCTTCTCTCCGGGTATTACTGTTGCCCAAAGCCAATTCTTGGAGACTGTTCATTGAATGAAAGAAAGAATTGTACTAATCATCATTCTAGGTTTGAGACACGCCAAGAATCCTTATTTTGGGAAAAATCATCACAACTTGCCCACAGGATTGTAGATGAGTCAACACCAACAGTTAGCAGAAATACTCAAAAGACGTGACCAACCTCAACCCCAATTGAACAAGGATTACTTTTTACTGGAGCAGTACAAATAATGGAATGAGTAAGAAGAAAGGTCATCTGGGTAATGATGGGCCTGCCCAGCAACCAGAGAACCTCCATAGTAACAATTCTAACTCCTCTCATTATGCAGATAGAGAAACTGAAGCCAAGGAAGGAAAAGAGGCTTGCCCAAGTCTGGTGGCAAACTCACAACTGGGGTACATTCACTCCCATATCTTGCTTTTTCTCTATGCTTTTCCAGCATTATCTAAAGGATCACTAGAAGAACCCAAGCTGGCTGGGCAGAGCTGGTACTCACTGTGGCTGTGGTTAGACACAGGATTCACTCCATGGTCCAGCACTTCTAGAGTCTGTGTTCCACATCCAACCTGTTCCCTAATATACAGTAAAATTTGCAAGCATAGGTCAGCAGCACTCGGCACTGCTTTTGTTTTATTTGATTGTTTTGCTTTGTTTTTTTTTAAGTCCTTTAAGAAGAGCCTCAAATCTTATGCTTTCTGTAGAGCTGCTTAACAGAAACCTGGTGGGAGAACCTAAGAGGTCAGCTTGTTAGTTGACGCCTTGCTAACTGGATCCATGACCAACGACCTTCGCTTGCTTAACCACAAATATAAACTATGACTTTTTCCTTATCTCCCGTCCAAATACCTGGGTGGTTTTTGTTTTTGGTTTTTGTTTTGTTTTGTTTGGATTCTATGGATGACAGCTGTGCTCTTTTCCACCAGAATGACAACCACAATGCTTCCCAGGCCCTGGCGCATGCCTAACAGTAAGCTTCCCCATGTAAGGTGTAAGAGCGCAGAATAACGAAGCGAATGTTAAGTACATAGAACATGACTTGAAATGTTGTGAATCAAAAGGCCCTAATTACCACTCAGACAAACTAACCATATTGTTGAGGTCTGGTAGATGTTTCAAGTGTTTCCTCTTCAATTAGCTATATGATTTTCCCTCTACTCTTGTGTCCAATACCTTCTTATCCTCATCACCTAACCCTGACCACAGAATATGATCCCGTCTTTCACATGAACCCCTTTCCCAAGCTCACAGAGCCAAATACTAACCTTTTGTTGTGGTTAAGCTTGATTGGCAACTGCATGCAAATTACAATTACCATGGAAACGAACTTCTGAATATTGACTAGAAAAAAATGCTAGTAAATGAGAAGACCTACCCTAAATTTGGGTGGCTGGGATTAAACATAAAGGAGAAAGGAAGCTGAGTTGGAGAGATGCCTCAACAGTTAAGAGTGCTTGCTACACAGTCACTAGGACTGGAGTTCAGATCTGAAAACCCATGTAAGAAGCCAGGCATCCTATTTCCTCAGCTATAAAGGGGGCAGCAACTGGAGGATCACTGAAGCATGCTAGCTTCCAGAATGGCAGAGAGAACTCAAGACCCAGGTTCAGGGAGAAACCCTGCCTCATGGTAACAACTAGAGGAGGATGCTCAGTGCTCTCTTCTGGCCTCTAAGCATACACATAGACATGTGCACCCATACTACACGCACGCGCGCGCGCACACACACATAAATACATTTAGATATGCGTGCTCACCCATGCACGCACACACACACACACACACAAATATATAAATCTTTTCTTAATAAATCACTTCTGTACCCTGCTGAACTACCCTTTCAAACCTAGCACTACTAACCCTTTCTCTTCACGTTTCTTTTGTCAGACATTTTGTCATAGCAACAAGACAAATAACCAATACAACATCCGTACAGCATCCCACTTTCCAGAACAATGTCATGGCTTCTAGTCACATCCTTGGCATTTATGAGTGTTGTTCCATGCCAATTCCTTTTACGGGTGCCTTTTTGGTCACTTTCAAACTGGCTCATTGTGCCCTGGAAACATTTGATCCACTTCCACTACATGTTTCTTCCAAATTCCTCACAAACTACGTTCTCCACTTGTTTAATATATTTAGGAGGCACCATAAGTTCCCACAGATAAATCTTACTTGACTAAGAACCATGTTTCTGAAAAACCTTGTATTCGAGGGATTCAGATAACCTGCCATATCTCAGTTGTCTCTGGAGGATTCATTCTCCACAGTTCAATAAGCGCTAAGAAGGATCCAAGAAGAGCCACACCTCTCCCCTCAACCCCATGAGCCCCAGTCTAAGCCACACAAAGGTGTGTTTTTCCCTCTGCATCCTGTCTTCTGATCCTGCCTCTCCCGGAGCTACATAGATCCTTGCTCCTTCTGTTTGTCTTTCAGAACAGTTTCATTTCCTCTGAACATCCTCTATGACGTCTCCCAGGAGCTCCGTCCTTCCTCTCCCCTAGGGTCTATAAATACTCTGGTACCCAGGGTTAAGCATGGGAATTCTTTCCTCACCAAGCAAGGCCCACTGAGCTAGAAGAGCCACACCCAGAACAGCAGGTTTATCTTTAAGGTCCCATGTGGCAGCAAACATTTTTTTTTCCTCTTGCATTACTGGCTAACATTATCGAGACTTGCATTAGACAGGGTATTATATGATCTTAAATCTGGAAACATGTTGTGTTGAGTCAGGGAAATGACTGTTGAGGACTGGTCTATGTTATGGATTTTATAATAAGATCAAAGGCAAAGAGATGATGAGGTCATCTTTGAGCTCCACAGGGGCACAATCTAGGACTGTCCTGTTTTATGACTGCCCTCAGCATCTAGTCAGCATTTGACACATACTAAGTATTCAATTGCTTTCTAAATAAATATGTAATGAACAATGAACGGATGAGTCAGAGCACCTGTGTCTTGGTACCTCAACGTTTTCAAAAAAGTGAGGAAACAATGCCTATCTTACTAGACTCTGTAAGAAGTCAAATGAAAAATGGGAGATAGCCTGGAGATATAGGTCAATGGGATAGTATTTCTCTAGAAATGGAGGGGAAGGGACTTTGCAAACCATGAGTTACTTTTCCAAATCAAGGAGTCATGACACCAGCTAACGTAACCAGCATTCCCATGAGTGAGACATGCACTGTCCAGGTCTTAGAGGCTGCAGGAGAAACAGACATGAAACTAGGAAAGGACACTTGAAGTCTACATCCTTCTGGATAGGAAGAGTTTATAAAGGTCTGCTACTGAAGAAGACAAATTACAAGAACACTCCCTGTGCTTTCAGGCTTAATGCTCATAATTTAGCATCCTCTAAATCAAGAAGGAAAGGGCATTCTCAGATGTAAATATACCCTGGAGCCATCTGCGGTATTTAGGGTTCTCAGTGTCTTCTTTTAAAACATCTGATCGGGTCAGGTTAAGGATAGTGTGACAGCTTTCTGGACTAAGTCTGTCTTTGTGGTGCATCCCATTAAGTGATCCATCAGCCATGGCACTGGCTTAAGGCATTGCCCAGTTGACAAATGACTGTGAAGTATGCCTCTTGGTTTTGCATTCTTCTACTTCCATGCCTTCTTGGCTTTCACTGTGAACAAGCAAAGGGGTATCCCTCCTACCCCCTGTTCCCGAGGCACATCCATCTATAAAGCATCCCTAGAGGCTCAACATTCCAGGTCTTTGGTTTCTTACATTTGATTTCCCCAGATCCTATCAAGTCATAATCTCCTTTCCTGCAGGGAAGGGACACTTCCACCTCTTCCACCATATCCTCTTAGCTGCTTGCATTTGGGTCCAGAGACCTTAAAGGGCCATTTCTCATTTCCATCTTGTCTTTCATTGTTTTCTCCCCTGGGATATCTATATATTCACAGCTCTGAGATGCCTCACTGGTCTGGAATGTCCACAGCAAGCTGATCCTCTGAATCATATACTTAAAGAAATTGCAAAGAGCAGCACTCATTAGGCTGTCATTTCCCCAGTTTCCGCCTTCAACCTGGATGTCTTCCCACTTGCCTGATGGTGTGCTTTCCTGTTCTGTCCCCTGCTCTTTGAAGCTGTCTATGCAACCCCAGGGAGGTGGGCAGAGGCATGTCTGCATAATCCAAGCCAAATTCCTAGCTTTGTCTCACTGACTTAGATATCCCAAGAAAACACCATTTCAGTAGAAGAGTCCAGGATAACTCCCTCCAATAGGTACAGAATCAGAGCTTGAAAGGACCTGCCAGTTCATCTGACCAAAGACTTCCTCCTTTTTATATATAGTATTATAGAGATTTTATTGACATAATAATTTATACAATTTACAGTATACAAAGTGAACAATTTACTAATTCTTCACATGCCTATATACATGCATGTATATGCATGCATGCATGTATGTATGTATGTATGTATGTATATGTACATATGTGTGTGCATGTGTGCCTGTGTGGTGGTTTTTTGTCAAATTGACACAAGCTAAAGGCATCTAGGAAAAGGAAGCATCAGCTGAGGAGTTGCCTCCATCAGACTGGACTATGAGCAAGTCGTTGGGGGCATTTTCTTGACTGATAATCAAGAAATTGATATGGGAGGGCCCAGAGTAGGTGGGCCTGTGGTCTGGGGTCATATAAGGAAGCAAACTGAACAAGACATTAGAGAACAAGCCAGTAAGCAGAATTCTTACATAGTGTCTGCTTTAGTTCCTGTGTGAGGTTCCGACTTTGGATTCTTGCCCTGACATCCCTCAGTGATGAACTGGGACTATGTAATTAATTGTAAGATCAAATAACTCTTCTCCTCCGCCAGTTGCTTTTGGTCATGATGTTTATCCCGGCAATAGAAAGCAAACTAGAACACCATATAAAACCATCACCACCATCACGTTTCCATCCTTCCCTAAACTTTTCTTTTGTCTCTTTAAATTCTTCCTTTAAGACAAAACATATTATTTTCCCTTTTGTTGATGTCTTTCATGCAATAAAATTGTTTTAAAATTCATTCATGCTACTGTATATATTAATGCAGGGTAATTTCTTTTCACTTCATATCTTCCACCATGTTTTGTTCATTCATATGCCTCTTTATGGACATTTATTGTTTTTCACTATTTACAAATAAAACTTCCATGGATATTCATGTACTAGTCTCTGGGTGAACAGATTCTTCAAGTGAATTTATACTTACATCTTGGAACCTGCCATGACCGTGGTCTTTCCTTTAGGTCACCTTTCCTAGCATTTCAGTGCAAGATGTGAGGTCTGTCCTCAATTGCACAAACCTCTTCAATAATTACAGAAGCTTAGTCTGAACCTGCCTTGTATTTGCAACTTTACCTGTGGTTAGGCACCTTTCCTCACCAACTGGCGTACTTTAGGTGTTTTTCTGTTTTGCTTTCTGCCCCCTTTCATCACAAGCCTAACTAAGTACAAAAAGGAGGAGTTTTCATGCTATAGTGTTAATGCATGCTGTCTTGAAACTTATCCCACCGAGGAAATCAGCCCATTGCTTTTAAGTTTTTTAGGATATGTGGAGAACACAGCTGGATTCTCTGCCAGAATATAGTATAAGTGGCCCCTAGCCCCTTTCCCAATAAACCCCTCAAACCTTCTAAGACCTCATGAACAGTCTTCACTCTCCACATTTTTATTGGCATTCTTTCTTCTGCACTCCCATCAGAATGGCCCATTAAGTTCTGCTTAGAATATTTTAAGGCTTCGTCTACCCCGCAATCACAAATTCTACCACATTTCTCCCACAAACCATCCCAAGGTCTATGACTCACCCAGGTTATTCACAGAAACTACCCTACTTCGGAGGTCCAATTTTATGTTAGTTACTTTTCTTGGTATGACCAAATACCTGGTAACAGCAACTTGAGGGAAGAAGTCTTCATGTTGGTTCCTGGTTCTAAGGGATATAGCTCAACACAATGGGGAAGGCATCAAAGCAGGTGGGCTGCATAGCAGTGGAAATGTGAGCTCTGAACTCCTCACATGTGAGACAGGATACAGAGATTAAACAGGAAGTGAGACAGGCTATATTATACCTCAAGGTTTGAGCCCCACCATGACTCACTTCTTCCAAAACCCTACCTCCTAAAAGGCCCATAAACTCCCAAAACAGTACCACCAGTTGGAGATCAAGTGTTCATATGAGTCTATAGAATAAATTGCACATTTACTTCATAATATTTGTTCAACCGTATGTTCAAATATTTAGCACGTTTTATTGGCTAGTTTTCTTATAACTGGTTATGTTAATAATACTGAGATATAATTCATATGCATAAAGCTTACTAATTGAAAGTATAAGAATTAGTGGTTTTTAATGTACTTACAAAGTTGTGGAAGCATCATCATAATCTAATATTACAATATTTTCATCATCCTTAATGGAATCTTTATACCCATTACCAGTCACTCTTTATTTGCTCTCCCTTCAGCCTCTAGAAACCACCAATTTACTGTCTCTGTAGATTTATCACTTCTGAACATCTCGTATGAATAGTCATACAATAAAGATGTAGTTTTGTACATAGCCTTCTTCACTAATACATTGTCTTCAAACTTCATCTATATTATACCATGAATCTATATTTCATTCCTTGTATTGCCAGATGATATTGCACTGTTTGTATATATCACATTTTATGTATTCATTCACCATCATTTACATCTCAAACGTGAGGAGTCCTGAGCTTATGTCCCACAGCCTTGAAGCCACTCACTGTGATTCCTTCTCTGTCATGATAGGCTATAGCTCCTTGAACCTGAAGCCAAACTAAAACCTTCTTCCTCCAGGTTATTGGTGTCAGGATAACTCAATGATAATAGATAGACGATTGACTTATTTTTAACATGAGCTATTATGAATAATGCTTTTAGAAGAACGTATGTACATGCTTATATAGATACGCTTTCAGTTCTATCACTACTACATGGGAGTATTTACCTGTCTCACATTGATTATTCTGTTTAATCATCTCAGCAACCATTAGAATTATTTTTAACTTCAAGCATTGTTCTTCAGGAGCAACCCTCCTTGTTTATTTGATTGTTTGTTGAGACAAGGTCTTTCTCTAGCCTGGAGCTTACCAAGTACCCTAGATGGACTGGCTGGTGAGCCATGGGACTCCACTTTTCTCTGCTTCCCCAGTACAAGGATTACAAACATGCTACCCTATGCCTAGACATTTTCTAAACATGGGTTCCAGAAATCAAACTTGAGTCCACTGTTTGCATGGCAAGCACTTTACCAGCCCAGTGATGGGTTCTTTATACAGAGTTGGTGGAAAGGATAGTAGACCTTTATCTGATATTTAATTTCCAAATAATTTCCTTCTATTGGTAAGTTGTCTCCTCACTTTTTCATGCCCCAAACTTTTTAATTTTGATAAAGTTTAGTTTGTCTCCATTTTCCTTGGTGACATGTACTTTTGGTATCATATCTAAGAAACAGATACCTAATATAAAGACAGACCGATTTATAATCATAGTTCCTTCTAACAGTTGTACAGATTTTTCTATTGTGTTTATTTAGATTTATGATCTATTTTGAGTTGATTTTTATGTATAAAGTCAGAAATTAATCATTTGGATATCCATTCTTCTAACATGATTTATTGAAAAGCATAGTCTCCCCCCCATTAAATAATTGTACGTAGTATTGTTTTAAATGTTCACATTTCATTGTTTGATGCTTGTAAATAGAAATAAAATTGATCTATGTATCCAGAAGCCTTGCTAAAACAGTCTAATAGTTCCGGTAGATTTCTAACAGATATTATTAGGGTTGGCAGAGATAAAGACAACTATGTCTTCATTTCCTATATGAATGCTTTTCATTTTACTTTTCTTGCTTTATTATGCTACCAAGAATTTACAGTAAAATACTGAATAAGGGCAGACATTGCTATTTCTCACCTCACATTAGGAGAAAAGAATCCAGCAGCTGATTGTTAACTGTTAAGTATAGTTTTGTCCACAGTAGCATTCAAATTGAGAATGTTCCTTCCATTTCTACCTTGCTAGTTTTTTGTAGCTACAGATGTTGGATTGTATTAAATGTTTTTCTGTATCTTCTAAGAAAATCATTTGGCTTTTCTGTATTTTTTATTAATATGGCCAATTATATCACTTGACTCCCAAGTGTTAAAACATGTCTTGATGAAATAAATACCAATGAATTATGAACGTATTCTTCTTTTTTATTTATTGTTAGATTTGATTTACAGAAAGTTGTGCATGTTTGTAAAAGGTGCTGATCTATGCTTTTAAAATATTTTTCTGCTTGTATTATCAGAGTAATAAAAAAGTAATAGGCCTTTCTTTACATCTTTATAGAAAAGTTATAAGAGCTGATTTTATTTCTTTAAATGTTTTGTAGAGTTTACCAATAAAGTCACTTGGCTCTGAAACTGTCTTTGTGGGCTGATTACCTAAACTGCAAATTTGAGTGTCTGTAATAAAGGGCTATTCATAGTATCTATTTCTGAATGAAGTTTTGTTTTGTTTTGTTTTGTTTTGTTTTGTTGTTTTTTGAGCCTCTGAAGAAATATATCTGCTTCATCTAAGTTGTCAAACTTGCAGGCCAAAGTTGTTCGTAACATTCCCTTAGTACCACTTTAACATCCATAGAATCTGTAGTTAGCAACCCTGTCATTCTTCAAACTGTTTATCTGTGTCCCCTTCTTGCCCTGGTCAGCCTAAAGATTTATCAGTTTTATTGATCTTCTCTAAGAACCAGCTTTTGGGTTCATTTATTTTTGCACTGTTTGTTTGTTTTCTGTCTCCTTGATTTCTGCTCCGATCTTTATTTCCTTCTACTTGGGATTTAATTTGCTCATCTTCTGCTCGTGGCTCACGGTAGAAACTGAGGACATTGATTTAAGACCTGCATGATTAATTTTATGTGTCAGCTTGCCTGGACTACAGAATATTTCCAGATAGTGTGTGACAATTTTTTCAGAAGGCACAAGGATTTGAAAAAGGGATCAGCCTCATCAACATGAGCAGAAATCGTCTAGCCTGTTGAGAGCCTGAATGTAACAAAAAGTTGCAAGTGATCTCTCTCTACTTGAACTAGCCCTCCTACCCTTGGGTATTATTGTAATACATTTTATATGTACACATATTATAAGTCATACTCCATTGTTATCACTTTTCCTTAAGTGTTTTGACTTTTAGAGCCATTTAGGCACTATTTTTGCTGTTCTTCCATCCTTCCTGGGTCCACATCTCGTGTTATTTTCTTTTCTGCTAGTGAGCCTGCTAGTGATTAGTTCTTCAAGCTTCTGTAAACCTAAATGGCCTTCAGTTTTGAAAGATGATCGTTTTCATCAGCTTTGTGATAACAGAATAGCAAAGACTGGCTGATTTACAGTAAACAGAAATACATTGGCATATGATTCTGAAAGCTATGAAGACTGTGATTATGGTACCAGGAAAAGCTCTTTTTTGTATTAGTCCATGACAGATGAGTGAAGGAAGGGTGAGAGAAAGCAAGAAGTTAAACTTGAATTCAAATAAGCTCAAATAAGCCTCCCACTTGTTTATAACTGGCATTAATCCATTCATCAAACTGTCTTTTTTTCACTAGTGGGAACTTACACAAGTCTTCTACAACTGAGCTATTACCCTCCAACGTCAAAGCACCTCATGGGGCTGGAGAGATGCCTCAGCTGTTCAGAGTACTTGCTGAACTTACAGCGCACCCAGGTTCAGTTCTCAGCTCCCACCTGGTGGCTCCTAATTATCTATAACTCTTGTTACGGGGGGATCTGGTGCCGTCTTCTACCTTGCATGTGCACCAGGCACACACAGTGCACCTACATACATGCAGGCAAAACACTCAAAGGTGTGAAATATTAGCAAGCAATCTCTTTAAAAGCTCCTTTTATTACTTCTACCATGTCAATTAAGTAACAGGGGGAGTTGGGGAGGGGGTCACCCAATCCATAGCAATATGTTTGCCTGTAATAAAATCTGTGATATTTTTCTTAATCTTGGTACTTTAAAGATTTTGCTTAGGCTAGGCATAGTGTCACAGGCCTTTAATCCCAACATTCAGGAAGAAGAGACAGGAGAATCTCTGTGAGTTGAAGGTCAGCCTGATCTACAGAGCTAGTTCCAGGATAACCAAGGCTGTTACACAAAGAAACTATGTCTGGAAAAAAGAAAAGATTTTGCTCAATTTTCTCTCTATATAAATTTGCCCCTTCCCTCTGAGAGTGTATAGTAGGTTCTGTTTTGAGCAATTTGGTTATTGTCTTAGGGTTTCTATGGCTGCAACAGAACACAAGACCAAAAAGTAAGTAGCGAAAGAAAGGGTATATTCAGCTTATACTTCCACATTACTATTCAATACCAAAGAAAGTCATGGCAGGTACTCAAACAGGGCAGTAACCTGGAAGTTGGAGTTAATGTAGAGGCCATGAAGGGGTGCTGCTTGCTCTCCCAGGCTTGCTCAGCATGGTTTCTTATAGAACCCAGAACGCCCCACCCCAGGTATGACACCACCCACAATGTGCTTGGCCCTCTCCCATTGATCACTCATTGAGAAAATGCCTTACAGCTGGATCTAATGGAGGCATTTCCGCAACTAAAGCTTCATTCTCTCTTCTCAAGTTGACACACAAAAACAGGCAGTACAATATGCCTCAGTATAATGTTCTTTATGTCTCTTATACATAGAGTTTGATATGATTTCCCTAATGTCCAGCAACACTCCGCCCATCTTTTACACTCACTCCTCTGTGCACTTCACTTTGAACTGTCTCTGTTCCTTTGAATTCAAGTTCACTAGTCATTTCTTCTTCAATGTCCAATTCTGCTGCGAATCGAACTCATTGTATTTTCGTTTACTTTGTATGTGTAATTTTTAATTCTATAAATTTTACTAAGGCATTTTCATAAATGCTTTCTATGTCTCTAATGATTACAGCCTGCAGAATACAAATTTTGTAACTGTTTTAATGCCTTTATTTGATGATTCTATCATCTTTATTAGTTCTGATTTTATTTCAATAATTTGACTTACTTTTGGTCAGTTTCCTTTTTTGGCCATGCCAGGTCATTTTTAACTAGGTCCCAGACACTGTGGCTTCTATGTTATTGAGTTTTTATCACCAGATCTCGATAATTAGCAGTTCTCAATGAGGGATGATTTTGTTTGTCTAGAGACATGCTTGGTTGTTACAATTGGAAGGTAGTACTGGTATTTACTATGTAGAAGTTGAATGTGTTGGTAAGCGTCCTACAACTCACAGGATAGCCTCCACAAGAAAGAATTCTCAGGCCCCATTGCACTGAAGTTGAAGAACCCTGCTAAAAACCTTTTGAAGTTCATTCTGAGACTTGGCTAAGATTCTTCTAAAGTGTTTGGTAATTAGGGATCTTGCTGTTCACCCTTGTTAAATAAAACCAGAGTAATGTTAAGTCAAAGGCTAATTATTCTTGGCTGCTTTGAGAAGGCCATCTTTTATTATATCTTCACATGGGCAGAGGAAGGAGGGATGGAGAAAAAGGATGGAAAGGAAGACAGAAATAGAGAAGAGAGGGATGAAGGAAGGAGAAATAGAAGAGGGAGAAGAAATGGAGGAGAGAGAGAATGAAAGAGGGAGAAAGATCTTATCTCTTCATGTAAAGGCAAAAAGCCCACTTGTGAGGTCCCCACTCTCATCACCCAATCACTTTCCAAAGTCCCCACCTCCTAATACCATCATGCCAGTTGTTAGGAATATAAAAAGTGGCTTTGGCAATGACATTAACATTAAAGCTATAGAAACACCCCAAACTTAAACCTGAGCTAGTTAGGAACAGGTGCTATTTCCAGTTCTGAGTTCTGAGTTCTGAGCACAGTTCCTCTAACCATTAGTAGCGGTGTCTCCCCAGCTATCAGATCACTCCCTTCATGTGCTCTTGACTCTACGTAGCCTTTTTACCTCCACTTCATCCCCAGCACCCAGCCCTGCCTTATCTGTAGAGTCTAGAGATGCTTCAGACTGGTAACTTCTGCTCTCACACCAACCCTTCTCTTCTTGTGTTTTAATGAATGGGGACAGTCTACTAAATTCATCGTCTAGTCTGCCTTCCTGGTCACTTCACCATTCAATCAGCCAGCAAACACTGTTTAATTTAGTCTTACCTATGTCTCCCCAATACTATCTTATTTTTCATTTCCACTGGCATTATCCTAGGTTAGAGTTTTCATAAAATGACAAGTTCCATCATCAACATTCCCTGCCTCTTGCTTTATAGGACCCTTACCTATAGACCCTTACCTATAGACCCTCACCCATAGACCCTCACCTGTATACCTTTACCTATAGATCCTTACCTATAGACCCTTACCTATAGATCCTTACCTATAGACCCTCACCTGTAGACCCTTACCTGTAGACCCTTACCTATAGACCCTCACCTATAGACCCTTACCTCCAGCACCACAAAATCCATCACTGCTTATCAAGTGAAAAGATATAACTCTATCCCTTTGTACATGTTAAAATTTGCTTTGCCTGAAAGTTTGTTCTTGCATCTGTCAAATTATTTCTCTTGCCTAAAGGGCCAGATCAATTAGCACCTCGTGTAGCAAGTCCATCTTGACATCTTTAGACACCTCTTACACCCTGACCCTTCTATATACTGTGCTCTGCTCACAGTTTGGTAACAACACTGGCTACATCTCTTTATACCATTGTCTTGCCCCTATTTTAGCCTTTAATGGTCCAATAGTCCCTATAAGAGCTTGCTATGGCCCCAATCCTACCCCGCTATATGCTGAAGTTCTAATTTCGCAAATGTGTTTTTGTCTGGAAGTGGGCCTTCAGGAAGTAATTGAGATTAAAGAGACCATAAGGATGGGACCCTAATCAGACAGAAGTGTGGCCTTGTAGAAACAAGAAGCTAACCCCCACACATACTCCATATCTTCCCTAGACTCTCACCTGGCCATGCTGGCATCTTGGCTTGAACTTCCTAACCTCCAGAATCGTGAGAATGGTGATTTATGAAGTTTAAGTCAACCGGTCTACAATATTGCGTTACACAGCCAAGCTACCACTTAACATAAGGGCGGTGCGTTTTTTACGGAATAAGAAAAGAGGAAAGACTACAAGAGCAGAACAGGTAGAACAAACAGGAAGGGGAAAAAACGAGAGAGATGGTGTGGCGACAGCAAAAGCCAGAGATGAGAAAAGTAGATGGAAGTGAAGACCTGAAGGAGCCAACATCGATGGAGATCATGCCTGCACTACTGCTGAGGAGGAAGCAGACCCCTGCTTTCACGTGTGTGTGTTCTCCATCCTTTGAGAGATTGGCTTTTGCTTTCTGCAGAATCTATGTGCCCTTCAGCAAAAGGACCAAAGGAGGCAGATTGGCTCAATGGCTAGGCAACAGCTGGGTGCTCTTGCCTCCCAGCCAAAGGCAACTGCCACCATTCAAAACCAGCTGCCTGAGAGACAGAGGAAAGTGTTTACCCAATGGCCTGAGTGTCCTTAGAGGACTCGGCTCTCAGTTACACAGCAAACAGCTGGCTCTGGAGAAGCTAGGTTCTGGGCACTGCCACCAAATGGCCCCAGTGGTGTTTAAATGTTTCCTCTACTTTCATGGCCCCCAGGGGGGGTTGTTCGGCTGACAGGTGACTTTGTTTAAAAACAAACAACAACAACAAAAATCCAGAATTGTCATTCCGAGGCCAGATTCTTTAAAAAGAACACAAGGCTTTCTGTCGCCCAAGGCTTGTGCAAATTGGTTTCACACGTTTGCCACACTCTGGAGCAGACAGCAGGGTCTTTCCAGTACAAAGACATTTCCTGGCGTGGTACTTAGACAGACCGGCGGTGGCGCAGGGCTGTGCCAGACAGGCCCAGGAAGAGGATTAGTTTGGTCTGCAGAGACGCTCGTCGCCCGCCCTGACCAGGGCAGTGAACTGCCAGCACGCACGCATGCCTTTGAGAGTCAATGGCCACTCCTGTCCCAGCTTCAGGAGTCGTGCCCAGGCACTGCTGCTCTGGCTGAGGACTGGAGGAGGTGTAGGCACTGTGGTGGTGACAGGACCGAGGACCCTGCCAGGTCTTGAGTTCCCATGCTTGCTGCTTTGAAAACCCTGGAACTAAATGGCTCTAAGAATCAAAAAAAAAAAAAAAAATTCAAAGAGCAGAGAAACGGAATGACATTCAGAAACCAGTCCAGAAGCAGAACCGGAACATCCTGATCGCTTTTACTTTCCTTTTGGGAAGAGCGATAAGCCTTGGGGTGGAGCTGATGGAGAGAATCACAGAGAGCGGTGGCTTTGTGAGCTGGTCCCCGGAACGAGCATTGCTTTGCAGTGCTGGCTGGCAATTACGACCAAGCCAGGCCTGTGGTTAGCTGGGTACAGGGACGTGACAGCACCGTGAGTGCGGTCTTTATTCTATTGTTTCCACTCATTAGAGAGGACTCCGAACTAGCACAGTCTGCCAGTCCCAGTTTTCTTGGTTTCAGGACAGGGTGCCTACTTTTGCGTTGTTCTCGCTACTCAGACCGAGGATTTTGTCCACGCGAAGACCTCTTTCACACTGGCATGCAAATCCAGCAGCCTGCCAAAAGCTTCAGCAAGCCCTTAAGCTCCGGACCTGAGAAGGAGTGGAGATTTGTTCCCATTTCAAGCAGCTATACCCCTCCCTGGAAGCTAGGAAGAGCACCACTAACTCGGTACCCTCTTGCTTGGCTCCCTGACAGCATTTCCAAACACTAACTATGTCCTCGTTAAAATACAGATTCTGACTTAAAAGAGCTGAGGCCCCAGACTGCATTTCTTTTTTATTATTATTACGTATTTTCTTCAATTACATTTCCAATGCTATCCCAAAAGCCCCCCACCCTCTCCCCCCCCCACTCCCCTACCCACCCATTCCCATTTTTTGGCCCTGGCATTCCCCTGTACTGGGGCATATAAAGTTTGCCTGACCAATGGGCCTCTCTTTGCAGTGATGGCCGACTAGGCCATCTTTTGATACATATGCAGCTAGAGTCAAGAGCTCCGGGGTACTGGTTAGTTCATAATGTTGCACCTACAGGGTTGCAGATCTCTTATAACCTCTCAGTGGTTAAAAGCATGCACTGCTCTTGAAGGCAACCGGAGTTCCATCCAGAGCATCCACCACCTTACCTGCCTACAATCATGTACAAGGTTCCCTCTCTCACATATACCCAATTAAAAGCAACACAAATATTCAATAACCTCCTAGTAATGCTACTGCCCCCACACTATGAGGAACAAGAATAACACTGGTCCAAACTGAAGCTGCACATTAAAACCACCCGATTCTTCAAAACCTAATTAAATTGGCTCCCACCCCAGACACTATACTGACTTAACTGTCAGTATGGAAGGTAGGCTTTTTGTATGTGAGACAGATCTTGCTCCATAGCCTGGACAAAGCCTACAAAGTAGTACTCGGATTACAGGCATGTGTCACCACACCAGGCAGGGATCACTGTGTAAATCAATTATTGTAATAGGCAGCCAGGATTGAGAGCTCCTGTATAAATGGGCAGCTACGAGAAAGCCCGTCCCCTTAGGCTGTAGTCTGCCATTCTTCTCTCATGATGTGCCTAACTGTAGGATTAAGTTTATGAGCAAGATGAAGAATTCAGTTTGTGACCAAGGAACACAGTTAACCCACCTGGTTTCAAACACTCGGTCTCACATCCACCCCTTTGCTTATCAAATATTTATTGAGCTATTCTATTGCACTGAGCACAATGCTTTTTATGGTGAATGAGACAGACTTGGTCAAGCAGACAGGTGGTGGGACCAAATTTGCAGCTTTAAAAGATCGCTTTGGGGCTGGAAAGATGGCTTAACAGGGACCAAATCTTGCCACACAAGCTCCCTAGAATCCAGGGTGGAAGGTAGAACTGGCTCCTGAAACTTATCCTCCAGCCTCTATAGCTGTACAGTGGCATACACACTTGTTGTTGCTGCTATTATTATTATTATTATTATTATTATTATTATTGAAATAAATTAAAGGATCATTTTAGGTGGTTGAACAGATTAGACATGGGCCAAGTAGATGGGCGAGGGTAGTGCATTAGACCAGATGAGAGGTGATGGCAGTGCCAGTCAGGATGGTGGACAGGAGTGGGCAAATTCAAAAGTTACTTAAAACGGGAAATCAACAAGGCTTGATAACAAATTGGACACGAAAATAAATATAAGGACTCTGTCTAGGATAGCTTAGGTGATTGAATAGTTGGCAGGACCGTGGAGATGAAAAAGATCGAGGGAAGTACTTAAAGCCAAACAATGTAAAGATTACCTGGGTAAAGACTACTGAACGTCAAGGGGAAACTAACGTAGGTCTTGAAGAAGAATGCTAATGTTTAATGTCTGGCTCTTTCAACATCCAGACAATTGCCCCTACCTCCATTGCTTTTGTTTTTTTCGTTTTCATTCACTAAAGACTTTTGATAAAATACCTCATGGTGGGGCTGGAGAAATGGCACTACAGTTAAGAACACTGACGACAAGCCGGGCATGGTGGGGCACACCTTTAATCCCAGCACTCGGGAGGCAGAGGCAGGCGGATTTCTGAGTTGAGGCCAGCCTGGTCTACAAAGTACGTTCCAGGACAGCCAGGGCTATACAGAGAAACCCTGTCTCAAACCCCCTCCCCCGCAAAAAAAAAAAAAAAAAGAACACTGACGACTTTTCCAGAGGACCTGGGTTCAATTCCCAGCACCCACATGGCGGCTCACAACTGTCAGTAACTCCAGTTCCAGAGGATCCAATACCCTCACACAGATATACATGCAGACAACACACCAATGCACAGAAAATTTAATATTAATATTAGTAGTAGTAGTAGTAACCTCATGGTTTCTTCCTCTCCCAGGAAGCTCCCCCACCCTCATTATCACAGATGACATTAACATTAATATGGCTATGTCTTCTCTGATGGCTGACTAGATTTAGAATTACCATAGAAACATACCTCTAGGTATATGTATGAAGGCAATTCTAGAAAAGTTTCGATGACAGAGAAGACCCACCCTGAATATGGGTGACCACATTCCTTGGGCTGGGGTTCAGGACTGACTATAAAGGAGAAAGGAAGCTGAGTACCATCATTCTCCCCTCTCTGCTTCCCAACTGCAGATGCGATGGGACCAGGTGTCGCAAACCCCTACACCATGCATGCCTTCCCTGCCAGTATGGAAAAACCCAGCCTTGCTTAAACTGCTTTCATCGTGGATTTGGTCACAGAAACAAGAAAGGTAGCCCAATCTTCTCTCTAACACCTCCATGTCTCTGTTCTTTGACTTCCTCCTCTCACTCCTCCCTCCGCACCGTTCTGGCAGTTATATCTTGGGCCTTGACATGGCTTTGGACTGTACCACTTCAAAAAACTTCTTTATGAAGAATCAGGGGAGGGATCCGATTAACAAAGTGCCTGCCATTCAGGGATGAGGAGCTGCGTCTGAACCCCCAGTGCTCCTGTAAAAGCCGGGCATTCTGAACACATCTGTCTTAGTGAGGGTTTTTATTGCTGTGAAGAGACAGCATGACCAGGGCCACTCTTATAAAGGCAAACATTTCATTGAGGCTGGCTTACAGGTTCAGAGCTTCAATCCAATATCAGCAAGGCAGGAAACATGCTGGCATGCAGGCAGACATGGTGCTGGAGAGGTAGCTGAGAGTTCTACATCTGGATCCACAGGCAGCAGGAAAACAGAGACACTAGGCCTGGCTTGAGCATTTGAAACCCCAAAGCCCACCCCTAAAGACACACTTCCTTCAACAAGGTCACCACCTACTCCAAAAAGGACATACCTCCCTTGGGACTATGGGAATTATTTTCACTCAAACTATCACACCATCTATAACCTCAGCACTGAACACAGAGACAGGGAGATCTCTGGAGCTTGCTGGCCAACTAGTCCAGCCAGTAGACCTTGTCTCAAAAAATAAGGTGGGGAGAGACAAGAAGATACCCAATAACAACAGCCAACTTATACACATTTACACAAACACACAAGTATACCATATGTGAAACACTACTTCAAGCATCTCCCTGGTATATCTTTCCTTTAAAGATTTATTTATTTATATGAGTACACTGTAGCTGTCTTCAGACACACCAGAGGGCATCAGATGGTTGTGAGCCACCATGTGGTTCCTGGGAACTGAACTCAGGACCTCTGGAAGAGCAGTCAGTGCTCTTAACCCCTGAGCCATCTCTCCAGCCCTCCCTGTTAAATCTTTATCTTCCATATTGCTAACTTATTCTGTTTATTGTCATTAAACTGTACTTCAATTTCATTGGCGTGCCCAGCCCACAGAACTTTCTCATTCATCTACTTTATCATCTCTCTATTTTCTTCACATCTTCATTCTCCAGCTTAAAATCTGACCTGTCACTTCAATACCAAAGACTGGCAATGTCTCTTGTACCAGTCCCTGAACAAGAAGGGCCAAGGCTGGGCTCTAGAAGTAACTGAACAAAGGGTGGGTTTCTAGGATGCAAATGAGGACTCAAAGGTCAGTTCTCTGGGTAACAGGAATTGAAGCATAGGTAGAAGAGTTACTATTTGTTCTAATAATAAGCATTCAATTATTTTAAAAGAATTTAGATTATTTTATTTTATGTGTTGGAGTGTTTTGTCAGCAGTGCATGTAGATGTCACATGCCTGGTGCCCACTAAAATCAAGGAGAGCACTGGGTCTCCTGAACTGTAGTTGTAAGTTGTGAGACACCATGCTAGTGCTGGAAACCAAACTGTAAGAGCAACAAGTGCTCTTACCAGCTGAGCTATCTCTCTAGCCCCTCGACATATGTTCTTACCTAGACAAAGCACTGACCACCTTAATATATGAAAATCCTTGGGCGTGGGGCAACATGTGCCTTAAAGTAGTTACAGATTAGCACAACTATGTAGACAAGGGTGCATGCAGATGTAGATCTGGAGGACTGACTCATGGGGAATGAGAACATTTTTGCCTGGGCTGCTGGAAAGAGGTGTATCATTGTTTATCCTCCATCAGTTGATCTGATCCTTGAGTAGCCTGGACTTGAAACTTTGGCTAGGTTTACTTCCTAGCCAGAGGGAAAGGCAAAGGTAAAGAGAAGGGATGTGTGCTGGAGTTAGGCTGATAATGGGGTGTCTGGGAAAGGAGATGAAGAAACCACTTCCAGTTGACAAACGAAGGCATAGACATTCATAGTGGTTGGTATAAGAGAAGACTGGTAGGGAGAAACTCTGCACACAGAACTGACTGCAAAGGATCTGTGTTAGCTGGTTTAGGTCCCACTGGGAAGAACTTACCTGCCTAGGAAAGCCAGGGCAAATTTCAATCATTTATAGTCTAACCTGGGCATGGGGGGTGAGTGTCTTGGCCTTTTCTTTTTATTATAAACTCTGAAGAGTTGGTTAATGTTTATGGTTTTCTTCACTGAATAGTTTTAACTGAATTAAATAGAACACAAAGAATTATAACAGAAACTAATCATGCTGAATGCACCTGTCAACATATTTTTTAAA
Source organism: Mus musculus (assembly GCF_000001635.26). Lineage (NCBI taxonomy): Eukaryota > Metazoa > Chordata > Mammalia > Rodentia > Muridae > Mus > Mus musculus. The sequence goes on from NC_000086.7 coordinate 48,059,988, forward strand.
TGAATGATATCTGTGTGTCATTGTTAGCACATTAAGTAATAAGATCAATCAACAAGTCTCTCAACTAATGTAATTTCAAACTAATGATGAACATATTGTTACTATAAGAAATCTGCTTTACCCTAAAGTGATATGAAAATATGTATCATTTCTGTTGAAGCCAAGAAACATAACCTCTAATATTATATTGCTTTGTTGCTTATAGTCATGGTTGAAAAGAATGTGGGAAATATAGTTTAAAAATGATAGCAGAAATATGGGCTGGAGAAACAGCATAGAGGACCCAGTTCTTAGCATCCACATCAGGTGGCTCACGACCTTCAATGACTCCAGTTCCAGGTAATCTGATACCCCCTGTCTTCCACTGGCACCAGCATGCATGTCATACCCACAAATTGCCCTGTGTATTAGGCTATTTGGGCTGCTAATGTAAGATGCTATAATAAGATGGTCTTTATTTATGGCCAAAATTTATTTCTCCCATTTCTGGAGTCTAGAAACACAAAGCTCAAGGTGGCCATGCTCTGGCTAACACAGCTTGCTTCCTCGAATATGGCACCTTCAATCTGTGCTCTCACATGGTATAAGGGGCGAAGGATCTCTGTTAAGTCTTTCATCAGGTACTAAAGTCTTTTTTTTTTAAGATTTGTTTACTTATTACATGTGTGTACACTGTAGCTGTATTCAGACACTCCAGAAGAGGGCATCAGATTTTTGTTACAGATGGTTGTAAGCCACCATGTGGTTGCTGGGATTTGAACTCAGGACCTTCGGAAGAACAGTCGGTGCTCTTAACCGCTGAGCCATCTCACCAGCCCTAGCAACTCTATCCTTATAATCTAATTACCCCCAAAGTCCCTACCTCTGAATATCATTCTCTTAAGCATTACAATTTCAGAATGTGAATTTTTATGGTGCTATAGTCTGAATGTTAAATGTTCCCCAAAGGTTCATGTGTAGCAAGGTAACACTATTCAGGGTGCCTTGTGGCAAGAACTCTGGATTGTCGGAACACATCCCTGAAGCAGAGTGTAAGGTCTAGGGCTTTTCCTTTCTATTTGTTCTCTGGATCTTGATGGGAGAAACCTTGTTCCACTACAAAATTGCACCACGATGAGCCTTGTCCCATGTCCAAAAGCAATATGGGAAGTTGATCAATGACTGGAATCTCCAAAATTGTGAAACAAAATAAATCTTTTTTCTTTGTAACTTAATTATCACAAGCATTCCATCATAGTGACAGAAAACTATTATTGGGGATATAGACACATAGACCATAACATTCTTGTTTCAAGTCTCTTCTCCAGACCAAGGGTGGGGTTGGAGATCCAATATACAGAAATAGACTGATCATGTCAACTGATCAGTTGCTGTATGCACCGCCCTATGAGAGCCCTGGCCACAGGGAGAAGGGATCATAAGGAGATTGTTACCCATAGTAATAAGTCCTGTTGATATGAATACTTCGTGCATGCTGACACTTCATTCATTGTCTCATTCATTCAGCAATGATCTACTAAATAACTGCCAATACCAGATACTGTTACAGTAGGACAATAACAAATGAATGAATGAAACATTCTCTCTCTGTCTCTCTCTCTGTCTCTGTCTCTGTCTCTGTCTCTCTCTCTCTCTCTCTCTCTCTCTCTCTCTCTCTCTCTCTCTCTCTCTCTCTCTCAGACAGGGTTCCTTTGTGTGTAGTCCTGGCTGTCTTGGAACTCACTCTGTAGACCACAGTGGCCTCACACTCACAGAGTTGCCTGCCTCTGCCTTCCAAGTGCTGGAATTTAAAGGCATGTGGAGGCATTTCCTCAGTTGAGGCTCCCTCCTATCAGAGGACTTTAAATCATGTCAAGTTGCCACAAAACTAGCCAACACGAGGCCCTACATTCCAATGGATGTACACATAGCTCCCAAGACTAAGTCACCAATAATTCACTTTCTTCAATGAAGCCTGTCTTAGTTAGGATCATCATTGCTGTGGTGAAACACCATGATCAAAAGCAACTTGGGGAGGAAAGGGTCTATTTCACTCACAGCTCCATATAACAGTTCATCATCAAAAGCAGTGAGGGCAGGAGAGACTGTCAGATGACTTTAGCTTTTGTCAAGTTAACGTAAAACTAACCAGCACAAGGTCCTACATCCCAGTTTGTAGAACCTTCTCCAAAGAGTACCATTTAGCTAGAGAATAAACTTTCAACAAGAAACATGAACCTTCTTGGGAGAGGGTGCAATTCATGACCAAACCCTAATATCTAGTGGTTAGGATTGTTTCATTGAGCCAAATTCTCTGCATATGTAATCCTGGCTCAGCCTCTTTCTAGCTTACTTAACCTTTATGTACTTTGGAGAGAGTTTAAATTATTCTTATTTAATCTCTAGAACAGGGATAATAATGGCTCATACCATAGTGCTGCTGAGAAGGATTAAATTAGAAAAGCCATGTTAAAAAGACAGATTGGTACCAGGTTCATCCTAATGACTCGATATATGTAAGGAGCTGTTATCAAAGGGATGTCCGATAAAGAAGACTGGAAAGAACTTCAGCTGTGGCCTTGACCAGCCTCCAGAAATAAATCCAGTCTCAATCCAGTCTTCTACAGCAGCAGAGCCTTTTCAAACAACCTTTCTCTCCCAGCACTCTCCCTCCTACTCCTCCCTGCCTGCCTGTGGCCTCCCAGTTTTTACAACTCTCTGAAAAGTCTGTGAGCCTCTGCCAGGGCTGGTGGGGAAAAGGCCAACACACCCAGCCGGAGGCTGCAGAAACTCAGCCTCCTCTCCCGCAGTGGGGGAAGTGTTAGCCACAGGCCTGGAGCGAGGGACTCCAGATCCCTGAAGCATCCTAGAAGCAGAGAGAAACAAGCATAGAGTCCCAGGCAGCTCTTCCATTCAAATGTGCCCTTTGTTACTAAAAACCTACTCTGTTCCCACTGGCACAAGCCTACCCATTGTTTTCCTCAGAGAACATCTCAAGCCAACAGCTGGGGCTACCTCTCTCTTCTCTCTTCCAGGAATGGCAGGCCTGCAGGTTCCTCTGTAGTGATATTGTCATGTAATCAAAGTCTGCACTGTGAAAGGCCCTAGAACAGAGACCGGAGATGGGTGCTATAAGCAGGTCCATAAAGGGACCAAAAGAGGACACAGAATGTGTTTGACATTGTGCTTCCTGTGGGTGGGTAGTGATGGCAGCCCTAGTGTTGAAGCACCGAGGATAAGACTAAAGTCTAACCCCAGCGAAATCTGAGCTAGTGGGTAGGTAGGCCTGAGAATCATTCCAGAGGTTAGAAAGGCTAACGCAGATTTCACTGGAAAGAGAGGAAGACAAAGAGAAGACGGCTTAAGTAGATGGCCCCTCTGGCCCAGAGAAGTGGATGGGTCTGAGACTGGAAAGGCCTGGAAGAGTCTTCTCTTCCAACAGGACAGGCCCCTCTGGTACCCTTGCTGTGTTGACTGATCTGGCCTCTGACCTCCTTAACCTCCTATCCTTATCCCTCCTGTTATACATCACCTTCTACTCACCTGAGAGAAAGGAAAGATTTCCTAACCCTATCTTCTCTTGCCAGTCCTTATCTCTGGAACCTTCTCTCAGCAGGGTTAGCTTTTGTTCAGTAGTTCCTGTTGCTTAAGGGCAAAGTTGAATGGTCTCCAAGGCTTGTCACGAGAAAGGCCATTTTTAATACCAGAAAGGTATTTCTTTTTTTTTTTATCATACTTTTTTTAATTACGTATTTTCCTCAATTACATTTCCAATGCTATCCCAAAAGTCCCCCATACCCCCCCCCCCCCACTTCCCTACCCACCCATTCCCATTTTGTTGGCCCTGGCATTCCCCTGTACTGGGGCATATAAAGTTTGCGTGTCCAATGGGCCTCTCTTTCCAGTGATGGCCGACTAGGCCATCTTTTGATACATATGCAGCTAGAGTCAAGAGCTCCGGGGTACTGGTTAGTTCATAATGTTGTTCCACCTTTCTAGTCTTTTGGTTTTTTGTTTTTATGGGGTTTTTGTTGGTGGTGGTTGTTTTGGTTTTGTGTTTTTTATAAGTAATGAAACTAAGGCCAGGAGGGAAGTAACTTGCTTGAGTCCACATAGTAGGGCTAGCCCAAGGACAGGCCTCTTGACTTCTAAATTAATGCCCTTTCTCCTTCTCTCTTTCCCTTTCTCCTTCTCTCTCCCCTTCTTTCTCCCACTCTCCCCCTCTGTCTCTCTCACTCAGAGGAGATTTATTCATTGTGAAGCAGAACAAAGAAGTCCATTGACCCTTCAAGTTCATCTCTGGGGTCCCGACATGAGGTTTACATTTGAACAGAGGGGCAAGAGGCATGCATAACTAAGCAGCCTGCTCAAGGTGTGGTCACACCCATCACCCCTCTTTGTACCAGTCTCTCCTGCAAGGTTAGCTGACAAGTTGTCAGAACTGTGTGAAACCTCTCTGGCTGAGACAGGTTCCCAACCTGGCTGACGCTGGGGCCCCAGCTATTTCCTTCTCCCAGCGTGAGATTCCTGAGAAAATTCCAATTTCTTAGGCTCCATTCATTGTCTCAGAAGAGTGATAGTTAATGGGAGAGCGACAAGTGTCTCTCTAGAATGTCTCCATTCCTGCCAGGTTAGTCAGGAACTGAGTTTGGAAGACTCCCAGTTGGTAACACATTAAGAACTCCTGATAAATTATCCACTAAATCCTTGTAACTGGGCCAAGGCAGGGCTCTTTCCACACGAGTCCTCTGCTCACTTGTCTCTCATCTCAAACCTCAGTGGCTTCAGATCTCAGAAGTAAGGGCTGGGGAGTGGGCTCACTGGGTAAAGTGCTGCCTATAATTCAGATCCCTAGCAGCTAGCAGCCACATTAAAAAGCCAGGCAGAAGCCTCACAGTTCCAAGAATTGTTAACTACCTAGTAGGGGCCAGCGTGACCAATAGGTCTCGGGGTAAATGGTTATGGGACTGGGATTGACCCATGGCCTTTCCGGATACATATATATATATATAGTAGGATTCAAGTAATCAGTGCTTGGCCAAATGAGCCTTTCCTAGTCGATAAGGACCTTATCCCGGGCAGGAGCTAAGGCTCAGCAAGGGATAAGACACTCAGCTGACAATTCCACACCGCCCTGCTCCAAGACCCCTGTGCCTCCAGTTTGAATGTTTTTTGTTTTTTTTTTAATGAGGCAGCTGCTAGCTGTGTGGCCTTGGGTAAATTCCTTCCCGTCTCTGACCTTGGTTTTCTTTGAACAATGAATTATTACTTGTGAGCACCACTACGACTTGTATGAGGCTTCAGTACTTCTTGGCCTCATTATTGTGCCAGGATAGTATGTGGGTTTTCCAAGGCTAGGAAGTGGTAAGTCAGAATGAGCATCATGCAAACAATACATGATTTCCCCCAAAATACAAGGCACTCTCTTCGGCCCCTCTGCCATTAGAGTGGGCTAAGGCAGAGTGGGGAATGGAACAGACTAATCTGGACATGTGCGGACCTATGAACTGAGCCTGGCAATCCCAAGTTCCAAACTGGCAAAGCCTACAAGTCTGTCGATGTCAGCCTCCATCAGGAATGTGTCCCTGATGTTCACATAGGGGCCTGTCTCATGGCATCTATGGTTTGTGTCACTTGGCTGTCAGGTCTCTGAAGCTTCATGTCTCTTTGTCATGCTGTGGAAAGCTTCATGTCTCTTTGTCATGCTTTAGAGAAGCCTGTGTACATGTGCACAGAGTTCTCACAGAAGTGTATAATAAGGACAAAGAAAGAAAACCTGGACAAGTCAGCATTGGTTTGATCTAGTTAAATAAATTATAGGACTGACAAATTTTAATATGCTATGAACATTTTTATTTTTAATGCATTATGAGTCAAGGTATGGCTATAAAAAGCTATCCAAGATATTTTTCTTGATGTGGTACCAAAGAACTAATTCAGATCTCTGGTATATATTCTACCACTGAGATACAATCCCAGTCTCTGATTTATGTTTAACTGACAAATAATTATTATATATATTTATGGAATACAATGTACATGGTTTAAAATATGTATATGTATGCATACATATATACATATACACACATAATATATATATATATATATACATACATACACACACATATATATCAATGACTAACTCAGGCCAATACATATATCTAGTAACTTACCTATTTATTTTTTAGACAGGATCTTACTTAATGGCCTGGAACTCTCTATTTAGACCAGCTCAGCTTCAAACTCACAGAGATCTGCTTGCCTCTGCCTCTTGAATGTTAAGAGTTCTGTTTTGGGGGTTTTTAAAAATATGTGTATGACTAGTCACTTGCCTGCATAATTTGTCTGTGTGTCCCATGCATGTCTGGTGTCTGTAGAAGCCAGAAGATGGTGCTTGATCCTCTAGAACTGAAGATATAATTGTAAGCCACCATGTGTGAGTACTAGAAACTGAACCTAGGTCCTCTGCAAGAGCAGCAAGTGTTTGTAACCATTCAGTAATCTCTCCAGCTCCCTGAATGCTAGGATTAAATGTCTATACTACCAAGTTCACTTTATTAATTTTTGTAGTACTTAGGTTATGTTTAAAAAAAACCAGTGCTCACAGAATGTGTTAAAACACACACACAACTATACTTTTCTCTAGTTACCATCCCTTCACAGGTATATAATAAATGTCCATATGTAACTGTGTGAGCCAATGCTTGGAATACCCCCCAAAACTCTAGCTAGAACTAACTGTATGAAATATAATGCAGCGGTAGTGGGAGTAAGGAGGTACCTGGCAGGCCCAAGCCAAGGTGTCCCCTAAAATAATCATGCCACGAGACAGAGACAGACCTGAATTAAGAGAATTTTATTGTGGGGAAGGAAAGGGAGCCAAGACCCAGAGAAGGGGTAGAGGCAGACACCTACACGGGCAGAGAAAACGAGGATGAAGAAGGATAGAAAGAAAGAGAGGCTGGCCGGGACATGTGGAAAGATAGAAAGAAAGAGACAGAGAAGGGAGAGAGAGAGAGAGGAAACAGAAGAGGGTAGAGAGAAAAAGAGAAGAGAGACAGCTGGGGTAGAGAGTAGTACTCTTATAAGCTGCTGCGCCTGGCAGGCAGTGGTGGCAGATGATGATGTAAGCTGTTGCTAGGTCATTGTTGGGAGGAGCCTAGCAGAATTGTCTGTAAGCCCACACTAACTCCTGTAAAAGGCCTGGAATGAGAAGGAGGTTTTGGGTGGGTTTTCAAAAGACCTGAATAGTTTGGTATTTTGTTTTGTTTGTTTTCCAATGTGAAAGTATCCTTTTGTATATTTTATAACTAAAAATGTACTTTCACAATAATGGGGCACAGAAAATGTGGTGGTTGCCAAGGACAAGGGCTAGCTAGAACGAGTAGGTGATGTGGTTGTTAAGGGATGGCATGTGAACGTTTGTTTACTCTGTTGGTTACACAATACCATACATGTAATAAAGTTACAAAGAACCATTCACACAAATATTCATCCACAAACGAGAGTATGGAAAATCCACAAATCCCATACAAGGTCTATAATCCAGTTAGTGACATTGTGACAATGTAGGTTCCCTGGTCTTGATGCTCCACTGTAGCTATGTAAGTTATGACTGGTAGATATAGCTGCATGAAAAGGACATAGAGCCTCTCTGCATTGTAATTTTTTGCAACTTCTTCCATGTCTATAGCTATTTGAAAATACAGAGTTTGTAAAAGGAGAGCAAATAGATCCTCTTGAATTTTTTCTGTTATTTATTAGGTATTTTCTTCATTTACATTTCAAATGCTATCCCAAAAGTCCCCATACCCTCCCCACCACTCCCCTACCCACCCACTCCCACTTCTTGGTCCTGGCATTCCCCTGTACTGAGGCATATAAAGTTTGCAAGACCAAAGGGCCTCTCTTCCCAATGATGGCCGACTAGGCCATCTTCTGATACATATGCAGCTAGAGACACGAGCTCCGGGGGTACTGGTTAGTTCATATTGTTGTTCCACCTATAGGGTTGCAGACCCCTTTAGCTCCTTGGGTACTTTCTCTAGCTCCTCCATTGGGGGCCCTGTGTCCACTTCTGTGTTTGCCAGGCACCGGCATAGCCTCACAAGAGACAGCTATATCAGGATCCTTTCAGCAAAATCTTGCTGGCTTATGCAATGGTGTCAGCGTTTGGAGGCTGATTATGGGATGGATCCCTGGGTGTGGCAGTCTCTAGATGGTCCATCCTTTCGCCTCAGCTCCAAACTTTGTCTCTGTAACTCCTTCCATGGGTGTTTTGTTCCCAATTCTAAGAAGGGGCAAAGTGCCCACACTTTGGTCTTCGTTCTTCTTGAGTTTCATGTGTTTTGCAAATTGTATCTTGTATCTTGAGTATTCTAAGTTTCTGAGCTAATATCCACTTATCAGTGAGTACATATCATGTGAGTTCTTTTGTGATTGGGTCACCTCACTCAGGATGATCCATCCATTTGCCTAGGAATTTCATAAATTCATTGTTTTTAATAGCTGAGTTGTACTCCATTGTGTAAATGTACCACATTTTCTGTATCCATTCCTCTGTTGAGGGACATCTGGGTTCTTTCCAGCTTCTGGCTATTATAAATAAGGCTGCTATGAACATAGTGGAGCATGTGTCCTTCTTACCAGTTGGAACATCTTCTGGATATATGCACAGGAGAGGTATTGCGGGATCCTCCGGTAGTACTATGTCCAATTTTCTGAGGAACCGCCAGACTGATTTCCAGAGTGGTTGTACAAGCTTGCAATCCCACCAACATTGAATTTTTGAAAATGATCAAATGTTTCCAAAATGTAAGGTGGTGTCATATAAGTACATACTTTTGTTCAACCTTATTGAACTTGTACACCTAGAATTGTGAATTTTAACATCTATAAATTATGCCTTAATAAACTCTGCTGATCTGGAATCAGAGTCAGGCAGCCTGAAGACTGACTTTTGGATCTATCATTCTCTAATTATGTGTGACCTTAAGCAGGTTACCTCTGTGTGCCTCAAGGTCTTATCTAGAAAATAGACTAAAATCAACCTCTCTGAAAAGAGGATCTGAGGATTGTATAAGTATATATGCAAATTAGGAGGGAAGGTAGGCGGAATAATGGTTCTCTGAAGATGTACACATCCAAATCCCCAGAACCTGTGCAAATGTTCCATGGGATGAGGTGCCATTCTGACTGTCAATCAGCCGTCTTTAGAACACAAGAGATTTAGGAGCCTGAGTTGGCCATGTGGGCCCAACATAATCTTAGTGGGTCTTTATAAATGAAAATGGGAGGCAAGAGAATAAGGTTCAGAATGGCATCATAGGTTGTTGTGTTGACCATTGCCAGTTCTAACAGGCATGAAAAGCCAGAGCATGCCATAGCATCCAGAGGCAGGGAAGGGAAAAGAACCAGGTCCACCCCCCTGGAGCCTTCAGATGGGATGCAGCCCTGCTGACATTGGAATCCTGGCTTTAGTTTAGTGAGTGAGGTCCATTTTGAAATCTGTCCTTTAGAACGGTAAGAAAACACATCTGTGCTGCCTGGGATTGGAGATGTAGCTCACTAACAGAGTACCTGGTATGTCTAAAGCCTCAGGTGAAAGTCCCAGTCCTACAAAAAAAAAGGAAAATAGAGAAATGCAACTTTCAGATGTGTAAATTTTGGACTATTCCATTCATGCAACTCTATAGTTATAAAAAGTTCCACCTATAGTAACTCAAAAAAAAAATACTTGTCTGGGGTCAGATATAGAAGAAGGTGGATTGGTATAGACCATGGTGAACTTTTGGGCAATGGAAATGTACATCTTGATGATGGTGGAGGCTACTTGGGCACATAAATTGTCAAACTCATCAAAATGCATTCAATAATGCAAACTATAAACTGATTAAGAACTGATAGAATAAACTATTTGTGTTGTTTTAACACCAGAAAGTGGTGATTTGTTATAGCAACAATGAAAAACTATCCCAGGACAACACAAGCCCTTCCTGACTGGTTTCCTTGCTTACTTCCCTTAGTCCAGTGACTAGGACACACAAAACACTCAGGGTGGGTGGGTGGTGGAGCACCCTCACAGAAGCAGGGGGAAGGGGGTGGGGTAGGGGGCTTTTGGAGGGGAAACCGGGAAGGAGGATAACATTTGAAATGTAAATAAAGAAATATCCAATAAAAAATTTCTAAAAAAGAAAAAAGAAATGGGAGCTGTAGGGGAGTTCAGGACATGACTAATAACTCAAAGAACCAGTTGTAGCATGGATCTGCTTTAAAATGTATCATTCCTAGGAGCTTCCTGAAGGGCAGGAACAATGTCTTGCTTACCTCCTTTAGGCCAGTAACTAGCACACAGGAAACACTCAAGAAATGGGCGCTCCGGCCATTTTTTTTTTTTTATCTCTGAGTCTTCATTCTGGTCCCTCTTCACATACCCTAGTTGCAGTATCCTCTTTGGGAAGTGATGCCCTCACATTGGTTTACTCCTCTAAGGGTGAAAAAGGAGGCACAATGTACAAGTTGACAGTGCTAAAGCCATTCGGACTGATTGAGACCTATGCCATTTCCACTAGTGTAGTGGAAAGCTTTCCTCTAGCATCGGCTGGACCATTCCCTCAACTCCAGGAAAGCTGGTGGTTATGAAAACCTACCCACGCATCTGCTGCAATGTCCTTCCACCAAACATCCACCAAGGACACTCTCATCACATTTCTGTGTGGTTGCTTTCTGCAACCCTTGTGGATCTTTATTCTCACCCCTGTGGGGTTCCATCATTGTCTTAGGCCACTGTTTTAGCCTGCCCAAATCTTCCAGGGTCCCTATACCTCACCCAGGAGGTTAAACAGCATCTACCTCTAACCCCATGCCATCTACATGCTCTATGCCCCAACGCCTGCCTCCAAATCCTCGATAACAATGTGGACCAGGTTAGAACTGAGAAAATGCTGCTGAAGACCCCCTGAGGCTCCGCATCCATTGTGGGGTGATGATTCAATCCTAATTGTGCCTATGCTAAATCCTGGCTGCCACATACTTGAGTGTGAAATTGGGAATAATCATTGACTAGTTTCCTAGGGCTGCCACAACAAAGTGCCACTGTTTAAGTGGCTTCAAACACACAAGTAAGTTAGGCATGGTGATGCACGCCTGCAATTCCACCATTGGGAGGGTGGAAAGAGAAGGATGGAGAGTTTAAGGCCACCCGGGCAGGCTTCAGAACAAGATTATGAATAAATAAATAAATAAATAAGCAAACAAACTATATATACATATATATGTGTATATATGTATACACACACACACATATATAGATATAGATATAGATAGATATAGATATAGATATAGATAGATAGATATCCACCCTAAGGATAGAAAATACAGCTCAGTGACACAGCAGTTGCTTAGAAGGTGAAGGCCCTGGGTTTGAACCTACCGAGAGAAAGAGAATGATGAAGTCAAAGCAGAAGAGAAAAAAGAAATTCTCTCCGTTCTGGAGGCTAAAAGTCCAAAACCAAGGTATCAGTCAGGCCATATTCCCTGAAAAAGCTCAAGTGAATATCTTTTCTTACTCCTTCCAGGTAGCCAAAGTCTAGTCCCCGTCACAGTGACTCTCTGTCTCTCTCTGTTTCTCTCCATCTGGCTCACTCTGGCTCACTCTGGCTCTCTCTCTCGCTCTCTCTCTCTCTCTCTCTCTCTCTCTCTCTCTCTCTGTGTGTGTGTGTGTGTGTGTGTGTGTGTGTGTGTGTGTATGGCTCTGTCTCTCTGTCTCCCCTCTGTGTCTCTCTCTCTCTCTCTCTTTCTCTCAGATGGAGCCCATGACCTTGGGCACATGCTAGAGAAGCACTCTACTGCTGACCCACATCCCGAGACATCCTCACTCTCACCTCCCCACCCGCAACGCATAAGTCCCTCTTATGAGAATGGCGGTCATTGGATGAGAGCCCATTCTTACTGTGACATCAGCCAACAGGCCACATCCTAAATTCTGGGTGGCATGAATTCAAAGAAACACTATTCAACACACTACAAACAGTGATATGGTCTTCAGGGATCCTGTGGGGGCCAGGAAGATAGCAAGGTAAGGCAGAGCAAGCAGCCCAACAGCAGTGTGCGCACAGAGCCCCTGCAGAGTTCCAACACAGAGCACCTGCTGAGCTCCTACACATGCAGATTCGGATCCAGCCTGCTGGGGTGGCTCTGAATTTCTCACCAGCTCCCAGGTGATGGCCCTGCTGCTCCTCCTGCTTTGAATAACAAGGAGGTTCGGCAAGAAAAGAGCTTTGAAAGCAGATGTCCAACAGGGTTATTACATTTCTTTTGTAACAAGCTTTTCCCAGGCTCTTGTTTCCCCACACCTGGATCTTGTGAGAACTGTAGAAGAAATAAAGTGTTTTTATTTGGAGATTCCTTCCTTTCCCCTTCCCTCAGAAAAGCAGACTTGTGCACAGACACTTGAGTTTGGGTAGTTTCCTGCCTGGTGTATCATCTAAAAGCACGAGGAATGAATGAATGTGAAGAAGGAGAACAATCAGTGAAGAGATTGTTTGGGCAGGACTGAGGATGTAGTTCAGTTGCTGGATTGCTTACCCTGGATCTAATGGACGTTGGATGGTGCTGGATTTAATCTCCTGCACAGCATGTGGTGGTTCAAGCATGTAATCCCAGCAGTCCCTGAAAGCGGAGGCAGGAGGATCAGGAATTCAAGGTTATCCTGGGCTATATAGCAAGTTCAAGCCTGCCTGAGCAACGTACAAACCTATCTTTTAAAAAGAGAGAGCGTATAAATGCTTAGGTTGCTGCCAGGGCATGCAGCATCCCACTTGGGAGCCCACCAAGAAATTGAGCACATGCCTAAGACTCATCCTACTAGAGTATTGTTCACTGGTTCCTATCCAGGATCAATTAAAGGTTACCCTCAGGGGCTACAGGGGTTAGGGGTGGGAAAGCAAAGGAGGAAGGCAGTCACATGCTGGAAGTAGGCTCCTGCAGTTGCTGGCAGCCTGGACTAGGATGGAATGAGGGCCCGAGGAAGAGAATTACTCTTAGTGTAATGTAATGTGTGCTTCTAGGTCACCATAGGAAGTAGCAACTTCAATGCCTCCCAGTGCCTACCTTCATCAACCTCAATCTGTCTTCACTCTTTGACACGGAAAGTGGCTTTTTATTGACATAACAATCCTTTAAGATAAGGGTCAGGAGACTCTTTCCATTTTATAGCCAGGGAAACCAGAGGGCCAGAAAAGCCAACTCATTTACCCAAGGTCACTCAGGAAGTGGCAGAAGAGATAACACAATTCACAAGAACTGCAATAGAGGATCCTTTACTGTTGGCAAATTAAAGGGACCCTGATGTCACCGTAGTTGTCAAAACTGATTCGCTTTCACTCCTCAACCATGTGCATTCGAGTTACTTCTCCTCCCCGGCTTATCTCAAACTCCGGGAAAGCTTAGCCCTAAGGGTAGTTAGTCATCTAGAATTGCCCCCTCAGGTAGTTGGGAAACCTCCCGGAGCTCCCTCTCAATGGTACTCCCCAGAACCATAGCTGAGATAAGGATGAAGGGAGACCAGTTTGTCCAAGACTGTTTACCACCCATACTTCTGGCTCCCCGACCCAATTCCTACCCCTCTACAGACCTAGACCTCTGGCCAGAACACCAGAGAAAGACTGGTAGTCCCCTTGTTTCTTCTTATGACCACACTTCAATAAATCCCTTTTCTGCTTTATCAGTCTTGTTTACACACAGCTTCTTGCCCTATTAAAACACAGTAGGGCCATCAGACACTGTTTCTTCCCTTTACAAAACAATTGACTGCAAGCAGGAACCAGGTATTCCCTCAAGTTCATATGGATTTTACTCACTGTCGGTATTTGCTAGGCTGGACAGGTACATTTGATATGAATGGATTTTTTTCCCTTGGGTAATTGGTTTGTGAATAAATCTCAGCTCTATAAAGCAAAAGATGAATTGACGGATGAAATCGAGTAATTCAGTGATTTGATATCATTAGTTTAAAAATGTCACCATAAGATTTCTTCAAGGAGTGATTTTCCCAAGCACATCAAATGTAGGACTCTTACACACATTTCGGGAAAAACAAGTTATTCTCAAAATAAGAGAGATCTATTCTTCTGCTGTAATAGAGAGCTGTTCATGTTCCATTTCCAATCAGAAAGCTCCCTGAGAGAAGGGGTGGTGTCCATTCTTTGCCATTTGGTGTCAATATATACAGAGAGAGCTGGCACTTCCAAGTTCAAGGCAGCTAGCCCTTAATAATTAGCATAGAGCAGTTTGGTGAGGATTTTCTTTTGTTAAGATTTATTTATTATTATATGTAAGTACACTGTAGCTATCTTCAGACACACCAGAAGAGGGTGTCAGATTTCATTACAGATGGTTGTAGATCTCATTACAGATGGTTGTGAGCCACCATGTGGTTGCTGGGATTTGAACTCAGGACCTTCGGAAGAGCAGTCAGTGCTTTTAACCCCTGAGCAGAGAATGCAGAATTGCAAATGGCTGCCTCAAAGAAGCTGCCAGTACTCTTGGAGAGACCAGCAGAGCACAGTAAAACAACCCGTGAGCTAGAGAATGAGATCGAATGCTTGTGTCCATCTCCGACCCTGGGTATTGAAGTTGCTTTAGGGAGAGAAAGAAGGGAGGGAGGACAAGTAAGAAAATAGATGACGTGGAAAGAGCACTGGGCTGGGAACCACGAGAAGTGGCTTCTAGATGAACCTCTTTCCAACCCTCTGTGGCGCCTTACATGTTCAGTTCTCTCTCACAGACCTTAGTCTCATCCAGTTGGCAGCTGAGCAGGGTACACAGGAGATCTGCACTCTACTGATGCACATGATACCTAGAGTCTAAGGAGCTGTGTTTGCTCCGACAGCTTCTCCTGAGCACCAGCTACTTACCGGGCACCATGCCAGGCACTGGGAGGCAGAAGTCCAATGACAATGCTGAAGTAGCTGCAGTCCCCCAACCCACCTGGCTCTTCTGGCTTCTCCACCTCTGCTTATAGTGTGACACTTAGCTCACTGTGTCACCATCCTCATTCTCTTAGCCATCTGGAAGATACAGACTCTTCAAACTCCTCTAAAGGAATCATCTCTTTTAGGAAGATTTGAGACCTTGTCTGCTCCAGCTTGTACAACGGAACACCGCAGACTGGAAGTTTTCATCATATCGTTCAAAATTCCAGAGCCTGGAAGTCTGCAACCTGGGCACTGTTATGATGTAGTTCTTGGTCTTTTCTATGGTTTGTCTATGGCCATCTTATATTTCCCAGGGCAAAGAGGGAGGAGGAGTGGGAAAGATGGGAAGGAGAGAGAAAGAGAGAGAGAACCCTGATTATTCATAGGACCACAACTTGCTATAATGAGGGCCCTACCCTGATAACTCTATCACCCCAGAAGCTCAACCTCCCATACTCCTATACTATAACTTTCTTTATATGATTTGAACCCATGAGTCTTGGAAGAGTGTGAACATTATGTGTGTGTGTGTGTGTGTGTGTGTGTGTATTTCATATAAGTAGAAGTGACTTTTTATTGTCTTTAGGAATGAAAGAAGGGGAGGAATATGGTCAAAGCACATGATACACTTGTGTGAAAGTGATTCTATGAAATCTATCATTATATATGACAAAGTAAGCCAATAAATTATATAGAAACTTCCCTTCTGGAAAATATTGTAACACTAGGCCTGAGCCAGAGTATGAGACAAGGGTGGGGGGAGGGCAGAACAGTTTCCTTCTGTACACCATTATTACCTCATCTGTCTCTGTCTAGTTTCTGCTGCTACAACTTAATGCTACAATCTGGGTAACTTATAAAGCACAGAGGTCTATTTAATTCATGGTTATAGAAACTGGGAAGTCGCAGAATACTGGTTTACATTGTTACAGGTAGCCCACCAGAGAAGACCACTCAGACGTGGTTTACAGGCAAATGAAAGTCTTTATTCTAGCTGGCTGGGACCATACCCAGGTATTTGGGGGATCTAGATAACAAGCAGTTAGCTGAAGTGGGTTGTATAGGAGCAGGCACTCTAACAGAAGCTAAGTTAGCTAGGACATCTTGACCTCAGGTTCCTAGAATAAATAGAGTTGGGTAATTTTCCATGGCATTCTGCACCAAGGAGATCAAATTCTAGTTAAACCTGAAATGGATTTTGCAAGAATACAAGATGGAGGAACATTTGCATTGCTTTGCCCCATCACAGTATCTGTTCAGCATCTGGCAACAGCATCTGGCGAGGGCTTTGTTTTGCTTCATATTTTTATTTATTTATTTTTAAAGACTTTATTTATTCTATATGGGTACACTGTAGCTGTCTTCAGACACAACAGAAGAGGGCCTCAGATCTCATTACAGATGGTTGTGAGCCACCATGTAGTTGCTGGGAATTGAAGTCAGGACCTTTGGAAGAGCAGTCAGTGCTCTTAACCTTTGAGCCATCTCTCCAGCCCCTCGTCCTGCATCATAACAGAGCAGAGGGTTTTACATAGCAAGCTAGTGCAAGGGTTCTAGCTAGGGTCTCTCTCATAAAGTTGAGACTACAATCATGGGGCCCAGCCTTCATGGCATCATATAAGCCTAATTACATCCCCAAATGCCCTCCTCGAAAACTGAATGTGACTTGGGGGTTACTCTTCTAAGATATACACTTTAAGGGATACATTCAAGCAACAGGACTATCTTTCAAATGAAAGAAAGCCACTGTCCAAATCACAGCCTGTGATGAGATCAATACCAAGTTAAATGAGGGATGGATAGATATCTAGAACAACTTTCTATGAGAGCATCTTGACAAGTTTCTTGCTTTTATTATTTATTTATTTATTTATTTATTTATTTATTTATTTATACATACTATATTTCATGTTCACTGCTGTTCCAGAGTTAAGGCACCAGTCAGTCTATGCGTAAGACTCAGGTTCAATGTGAAACAAGATCTGACCTCAGTCTCTGACTGTAGCTGCTCTAGCCTGAGTCACTGGACCCAAAGCAATGCCAGGCCCATATGCTCAGTTTCATTAACACCAATTTCTGACCAGCCCAAATAACCAACTCCAGGCTTCAGCTCCAGGAACAGCTTCATTTAAAACTTTTTAAGATGCCAGTAAATAGCAAGCTGATGAAATCCACAGATGAGCTAAAACTGAACTATTCACAATCGGCAAAGGCTGAGACAGAGTCTCTAGGGGGCCCAGGAGGCTAGAAGTATGGTTAAAAAAATAACCATGTGAAATTCAGCCTGGATGAAGGCCAGTAAGCCTCATGTGTGTACTGCCAAATTCTTCCCACAGTTAACAGAAGGCGGGAGAGCTGTGGATAGCAGCAGGACTTAGGGAGACAGTAGGGCGGGATGTGGTAAGGGCTTGAGTGTAAAGTCCCAACCCAGTCATTTGAGGCTGAGACTGTAGAGATGGCACATAGACTAGGGAACTGGCTCTTGCCTAAATGGACCCAGAGAAATTCCAGGGGGGTCCAGCAAGAACCCAGAAATGTAAAGGGAAGCGAACTTTCAAGGACATTGTAGAGAAAGGGCATTCTGGATGAGTCATGTTTGACAGTTTGGTGTGCAGGGACATAGGAAATCTACAGTGCCCACGTGTCCCCTGTGGGCTTCTATAAACAAGCCCCAACCCCAGAAATAATAGTCAATAAAACTGGCAATGGAGACTGGAGACATGGCTCAGAGATTGTGTTTACTGCTCCTGCAGAGAACCTGAGTTTAGTTCCCAGCACCAAAAGTGGACAGCCCAGAACCATTTACAACTCTAGCTGCAAGGGGCACCAATGCCTATATCCAATGTGGATACCTACACCTACATCCATAGTCACACACAACACTAAAAATGATTTAAAGATAATTAAAACAATAATAGTTATCAAAAATCTCCTGAATCCTATCCTGTTCAAAGTATTTAGAGCAGTTCAGCTCCTGTTGCCTCATCTGAAAATGGTATGTTAGATCTTTCTTAGAGAGATGCAACAAGAAGCATAGTTCTTACATAGTAGCAGCAACCAAGGTGTGCATGGGAGTGGCAGCAGGGAATCCACTGTTGGATCCCTCATCTTGTATCTAGCTTTCCACATCCCATTCCCTCAGAGCCCACCTTCCATGAGACAGTATGTTGTCTCTTCCACTAGAAAAGACATGACCCACCAAATTCTTTTCTTAGCCAAGCCTCAACTTCTTCTTTTATTTTTTTTTAGATTTATTTATTTATTATATGTAAGTACACTGTAGTTGTCTTCAGATACACCAGAAGAGGGTATCAGATCTCATTACGGGTGGTTGTGAGCCACCATGTGCTTGCTGGGATTTGAACTTCGGACCTTCAGAAGAGCAGTCGGGTGCCCTTACCCACTGAGCCATCTCACCAGCCCAAGCCTCAACTTCTAAAAAAAAAAAAAAAAAAAACCTGCCACATTATGGCTGCTCAAGTTGAGTTTGTTGCTGCATCCATCATGCCTACATGAATGAGAATGGATGAGGACAGCCATACCTTTAGCTAGAATGAAAGTCCTTAATTCTGAGGTTTTCCTCAGCATCACGTAAAACAAGTCCTTTTATATCAACTTGGATACCCTAGTTAAATCTCTACTCTGGTTAACTTAAGTGGTTACAGCCAAGTGAGGACCAATACTAGGAATTCCATCTAGCTGTGAACTACTGTCCTTCAGTCTTGCTCTGGCCAAGGCCTCAACCGTGATGAGTCTGAACCCTAACTGTAGCCAGAGCCTTCGACCTAATCTGTTTGCTTAGATGAGATGTGAAGGGTACTAGCCAAATTCCCTTCTATAGCTTCAAGACATCTCATGGAAGCCATGCTGATTCATTGGTTCCTAGCCCTTCAGTTCTGAGCCCTCAATGAATTTGATGTTACATACAATCATCACCTCCAGGGAAGGCAAGCCCTCAGAGTTAATCCTCTGGGTACTTGTTATCTCTATCGGGGGTGAGCAGCTAGGACCAAAGGCAATCCATGTAACTATATTATGTTCTCTCTGGTTGTACTTGATCTCAGCCCAAAGACAGAGAAGCAATTGTGTTATTACAAGTGGCAGATGCCAGGGTGTGGATGTGCCTATGGTGGTGGCCAGGCTGAGCTGGGCTGCAGTCAGGTGTTTTATCTCTTAGGTCCAATGAGTCAGAGAGCAGTAAGTCTTTTCCTTCCTTGGAACACATGGGTCGTGCCAACCTCCACCCAGCAAGAGGTTGGTCTACTGGTAAGAACCGCTGCCTCAGAAGTTGGCTCCAAGAACAGAAGAAAGACTGGCCTCCATCTGGATGTCCCTTGTGGTGAGCAGTTCCAGCCCCAAACCAGGAAGTATTCTGTCAGCTTTCTCGGGCCAGCCCCACTTTCTCACATTTAGTCCCTCGTGTCCAGAATTTTGGTTTAGAACATGTGTTCCCTATAAACAGAGAACTTAGAAAGGAAACATTCAGGCAGCTCTTGTCACCTCCATCATTCTTATGTCCTCCACGACGCCAAGGCCTTTTCCAACCAGCTGCAGACCAGGTAGGTTCTTGTTCACAGCTTTCTTTAAGTGGGTCCTTATGTGTCTAGCGTCTTTGCAGAGTCAGCCTAAGCTCTTTATCTATTGCCCAAGGAGCTGTGTCTGTCTCTCCATCAGGCTAGAAGCTCTCATCAGCAAAGTCTGCTTGTGTGTGAACAGAGCTTTTGCATCAAATGGACACTTATTTGCTCATAGATCTAACAAATATTTATTGAGTACATAGTATCTGCTAGACTCTGGACTAAGACATTGCAATGAAAAGAACTAAGTTTCAAGGCATGTGGTTATGCACACCCATAATCCTAGTACTGAGTCAGGAGGATTGGTGCAAGTTCAAGGCAAGCCTGAATTATGTAGTGAGTTAAGACCCGATGGAGTTACATAGAAAGAATATGCTTCAAAAAGATGGAAGGAAGGAAGGAAGGGAGGGAAGGAGGGAGGGAGGGAGGGAGGGAGGGAGGGAGGAAGGAAGGAAGGAAGGAAGGAAGGAAGGAAGGAAGGAAGGAAGGAAGGAAGGAAGGAAAGAAGCCTGCTCTATTCCTCATGATTCTGTCATTTTAGTGGAGGTCAAAGGGAAGCTCTAGGAGCTTCAACCATCAAGAGTCAGGCAGCCACATTAGACCAGGTTCTGTATTTGGCCAGGGCCCTGAATTATATTGTGGACATCTTTCCAGAGGAAAATATTTCATCTAAGACTCTTGCCTGGAGGTAATTCCATGGTGCCTAGTCATCTACCAACTGACCTCCTACCCCAGGCAGGACAGGTTGGATGAGCACTCACAGAGAGTCATTCATCATCCACACAGCTACAGGGAAACATACCAAGTTTCCTTGAAAAGAAAGGAGGGAGTTTCCAGGTCAGTCTCAGAGCAGAAGGGGTCAACCAGGAAGGGAAACTACAGCACCCTTCCTTAGGGAGCTGTTGTTAACATGTCTGTCACCTGTATTGATCAACTGACCAGTGTTAGACTCCAAGACCACATCCCCACCCTTGCTGCCTGCATATTCTACCTATTCCAAGGAGGGATTCCAACAAGGCAGATCTCTAGGAGCTAGGGTCAGGCTATGGAGCCTAAAGAAGCAGAGCTGGGAACATTACCTACACTGGGTTTGTCTAGCATGGGAGTAATGTCTGACTTGAAGAAAAATCAAAAGACCAAGGTAGCAAGGTAAAGCTCTCAGGGAACTGTAGGGGTGGTAGTAATGATGGGAAGGGCACTCTTGCTTCAAGAGAACTTTCTACTGGGAGCAGAGTTAACTGCTGCTCCTCTTTTAATCTATGGTCATGTTCACATGAGGCTGTGCTTCCTTTAGGCTGTTCCTGGCATACTCAGAAGTCTGACAGGGATACTTGATCTAGCCCGTTCCTGCTCAACATAGGACTCCTCCAACAGACACACTTTGTTCTGGAATCTCCCATTAATTTGACCAAGGGTTTCTCAGAATGTTACTGGGTTTTTGAACATTTCCTACCAGAGTCTCTTTTCCTTTGATCTTTTCTTCTCTCTCGAGTGTGAGTTCTGTGCCATAGCCTAAAGGCTCTCTCTTATGGTTTGAATTGCAAACATCCCCTAAGGTATCAGGTGGTAGAGAGAGGCTTTAGTCCTCCTTTAGGCTTGGCCCTCTGCTGGTTGCTCAACCAATGAGAGGTACCAAGACTGGATGCTGAGGGTTCTGACCCAGTCAATGGGTTGGTCTTCAGTGGATTCTTAATCTGATGGCTTTATTGAGATGTGACGGAGACTTTCAGAAGTGGGACCTAGGTTGGAGAAAGTAGGTCACTGAGAGCATGTACTTGGGATCTGTGTCTTGTTCTGGGTCTTTCTTTTTCTTTTTTTTTTTTTTAATTTTTTATTTTATTTATTTATTTATTATATGTAAGTACACTGTAGCTGTTTTCAGACACTCCAGAAGAGGGAGTCAGATCTCATTACGGATGGTTGTGAGCCACCATGCGGTTGCTGGGATTTGAACTTAGGACCTTTGGAAGAGCAGTCGGGTGCTCTTACCCACTGAGCCATCTCACCAGCCCGTTCTGGGTCTTTCTATTCCTTGTCATCAACAATAGATGAGCGACTCTGCTCCACTGTGCTCACTCTGCCATGATGCAGTCCCTCAATGCAGGCCCATGGAATTAGGACCAAGTAAGCCTGAACTAAAACTTCTGAAACTATGAGCTAATAGTAATGTTTCCTCAATTTAATTGAATTATTATTGTTGTTGTTGTTATTATTATTAATTATTATTATTATTATCAGTGTGAAACCCAGCCTATGGGATGGTACCACCTACACTGAATCCTCTCTCTTCAATCAAACTATTCTGGAAACACTTTCATAGACACACCAAGATGTATAGTGATTCTAACTCCAACCAAACTGACAGACTAAACAGCACACCTTTCAAGTATTGTCTCTTTGTACTATTTTCACCTAGGAACTCCAGACATCTTGTAATCATCCCCAACATATACAACTGTTTGTTCACTTCAATTGAAGATCGAAAATATATCCCATGTACCCCACTTTACCCAAGAGCTGTGTCCTGAAGAACGTAAATAGAAATTGGATTTGGGAAAAGTCAATCCTATTCCTCACGTTCCGAGGGAACTGACAAAGAACAGCCAAAGTCAGCAATGTTGACCATGAAACAAATGACTGGGAGTAGACCGTAGAGAAGTCAAGCGCACAGCAGTTGTAGTGAGTCTCTGGCCCTGAGGGGAACACCCTGCCCCCTGGAAAGAGGCAGGATTCACTTGGACAATGATAAGATACAGAGGCTGTGTGTGGTGATCACATGAGTAATTCATTGAGAAGCAGGAGAGAGTTTAAAGAATTATCAGGGAGAAGACAGAATGGATACCTAGGCCTGGGCTCTAGGCTAAACTATCTCTGCTACACGATATTATCCTTTTTCTGTCTTTCCCTGACTGTCTTAGTTGCTCTAGGGGCCTCCTACTCTGTTCCTTGGGCCTGGCCACATGCTTGGCCGCCTAAGGAAGATCTGGCATGGTTCCCAAAGCCAGAGGTGGGATACAATTTCGTGGGCTGGTTGGAGTATGGCCAGCCCTCAGGGCCAGCTGCAGGGCACAAGGCCAAGTTGACAATGCCAACCACTGGAGACAGAGTGGCAACTTCTTCTCTAGCTTCCAAAATACCAGTGGAGGTTTTCTTCTACTTCGGTATTTGGAAACTATTTGTATTCCTATTGTGCTTCTGTTTTGTCCTGTTTTCCCTTTTTATGGCCGTGGTTATGCCTGTAGATGAGACAAGACCAGGGGAGCAGGAAAGTTAGCAGAGCATGCCCTGGTTTTGCCTGCCAGCTTCTCCACTAGCCTTGCCTTCCTTCTCCTGTTCCTGGGCACTATGCCTTCTGCGACTTATTCTCCAAAGACAAGGACCAGCAAGGATCCTGTTCTGCCCCATTTTCTCTCCCTCATCACAAATTGCCTTTAGCATGGCTCATCTTCTCTGGGACATTCACTCTTCCTGGACTTCCTTCTGTCTCTGCACATCAAACCTCAGAACCTATTTATAGAGCACAAATCCCACATTAGTTTCATCAGTCCCCATCTCTCCTCTGAGCTCCAGACCTACATACCCAACAGCTTTATTCAGCCGTGTGGCTCATGGGTACATCAAATGCTACATGTCCATCATTTTCAGTCTACCTGTGTACCAAATAACATACTTCTCCAAGAAAGGGCCAACATCCTCTACTCCACTCTTCTCTATCTTAGTGAATGTCACCACCACTCTCTTAGCTGTTTAAGCTAGAAAGATGAGGGCCATCATGAACTCTGTCCTGTATTTCACACACCACACACACACATTCAATGTCAACAAATCTTGCCACTATTATCTCCTAGGTAGACCTCAAATGTTTCCATATCTCTCCAGTCCCACACTACAACTTTAATTAAAATTAGCATCAGCACACTCATAGACATTTAAATAACCTCTAAATTTGTTTTTCTATTTCTTTTACTTTCTCTTACCCCTCTAGGAAGTACCAGTTTCTCCTTAAAATCAAATCTGCTTGTGTCTTTCCCCTCTACTGTGACTTCATGTAAGCATGCTGGAGTAAATTATGTCAGAACACCCTCTTGCCATTAGAAAATCCTAGGGCTGGAGAGATGGCTTAGTGGGTAAGAGCACTGACTGCTCTTCTGAAGGTCCTGAGTTCAAATCCCAGCAACCACATGGTGGCTCACAACCATCTGTAATGAGATCTGATGCCCTCTTTTAGGGTGTCTGAAGATAGCTACAGTGTATTTACATATAATAAATAAATAAATCTTTAAAAAAAGAAAAAAGAAAATCCTAGAAACACAAATACACGTGCGCACGCGCGCGCGCACACACACACACACACACACACACACACACACACACACAGAGGAAACAACTGTTTTCAGATGTTATATAACAGATAGGCAAGGACTGTGATCCAGTGAGAGAAGGGGAATTGCTGAGGTATAGTCTACTGTAGCCTTTGGGTTTTGCCTGGGAAGGGGCCACCCAAGAACAGCATGTAGTCTCTCAGAGTTAATCAGAAAGATGAGAGATGGAGGTAGCTAGAATTTGTCAAGTAGTGCTCTGGAAAGGAAAGAGTAATACAGAAAAGGAGCTCTAGTTATCTTCACAGGGGTCCTTTTTGATTAACGTAGCTGAGCTACACATGTAACACCATGAGACTAGGAGAAGCATGACCAAGAAGCTTCAAGCCCAAATTCCAAGAACACTCCTAGACATCAAAAACATGTACTTCACCACTTTGACTGGTTCAGGGTGATAGATGGTTACTATAATGGCCTTCCAGAAAGAAGCAAGGTTCAACTCCTTAAAGAAAGACCCAAAATGCAAAGACTCAACAATGAATCATTCATAATATTTAGTATCCAACGATTGATTCCTAAATATAGCCAGGTAAAAACATCAGTCAACAGAGAGAGAATCAGAATGGCCAAGATGAAAGAGTGAATAAGTGAAGAGTTTTGTAAGTATGCTCAAGAATTTAAAGGACAACAGGCTATAGTGGGGAAAATCTTTTGAAATATAAAAATAGCCAAATAAAGTTTTGTGTCAAGGTCTTACTATGCAGCCAGCCTAGGTTCAAACATAATTTTTCTACCTGATCTTCCTGGATGCTGGGATTATTTATAGCTATGTGCCACCAACTCCTGATCGAAATGGAAATTTTAAAGAAGAAATACATGATTTGAAATAAAACTTCACTAAAAAGGCATAACCATGGATTAGATCACGCAGAAGAAGAAAAAAAAATCAATGACTAGAGGTGATAAGACTAGAAATTGAAGTTGAGAGACTGGAGAGATGGTCAGCAGTTAAAAGCATGCATTCCTCTTCCAGAAGCCCCCAGCTCTGTTCCCAGCACTCAGTTCAGGTGGCTCATAACCACCTGTAACGCAAGAGGATACCATGACCTTTTCTGGCCTTTGTGGGCACTCCCCTTCACACACACAGCTTACACACAAAGAGATATGTGCACACACACACACACACACACACACACACACACACACACACACATATATATGTGTGTGTGTGTGTGTGTGTGTGTATGTATTTATGTATGTCACTAAAAGGATAATGAACTATAGAGATCAAGGGATTTAGGGCTGCTTAGAGGCTGGTAAAAATATCCTGAAATAGACCGTAGCAAGGATTGCACATTCTCATGAATATGCTGAGAGTCATTAAATTATTCTTTCTTTCTTTCTTTCTTTCTTTCTTTCTTTCTTTCTTATATTGAATGAAAATCTATTTTCAAAAAAAAAACTTTGTGGATCTCTTGACATATATCTCTGGTTAGTCCTTTGCAAACAGCATTCTACGGGCTTAAAAAGGAATTTATGAATTCTTCCTTTTCAATGGGTGAACTGGTGGCATGCAAATTATCTCTCAATAAATTATATTGTTTTGAAAGTGTTAACAGGGATCAGTGCCCCGTGCTCATCCATGTCATAGCCTGACAGCTGTGTAAATAGAACTGAAGGAGCCATAGGCAAAAATTCCAATAAGTAGTCACTGACATTTTAGAAAACTTGAACACTATAAACTATAGATTTAAGAGGCTCAGAAAACCTCAAGGATACAAATAAAGAAACTAAAACCAAGGCATCACATATGCAAATTTCTCAAGATCACAGACTGAGAAAATATGACCAAAATGGCCCTAGAAAAGAAGACATTATATACAGGACAACCAAGCTCAGGATCCCCAAAGACTTCTCAGGCAATATGTAGCAAGCCAGAAGGCAATAAAAATGAAGCAGCATTTCTAAACTACTCACACATCTATGGTACTGGAGATACTAAATGGAAATTCTTCAGGCTGAAGAATAATGATGTCAGAGAAACATACAGGTTTACAATAAGCAGTAAGTGTTAGAAATGATAAACACATGGGCAAATATATTTTCTATAAAATATTTGATTTACTGAAATTTCACACTTTATTCCATAAATTGCATAGTTAATGTGTAAAGCAAAAAAAAAAATTTTTTTAGCCAGACACGGTTGCACACATCTGCAGTCACAGTACTTAAAAATCAAGAGAACGATGATCAAAGAGTTCAAAGCCAGGGGCTGGTGAGATGGCTCAGCAGGTAAGAGCACTGAGTGCTCTTCTGAAGGTCCCGAGTTCAAATTCCAGCAACCCCATGGTGGCTCACAACCACCCATAATGAGATCTGATGCCCTCTTCTGGTGCTATCTGAAGACAGCTACAGTGTACTTATTTATAATAATTAATCTTTAGGCCTAAGCTATCGGGGTCGATTGGAGCAAGCAGAGTTCCTAAATTCAATTCCCAGCAACCACATGAAGGCTCACAACCATCTGTACAGCTACAGTGTACTCATATACATAAAAGAAAAAGGAAAAAAAAAGTTCAAGGCCATTCTTGGCTATATTGAGCGTTCAAGGCTAGCCTGGGTTACATGGGACCTTTTCTCAACCCCCCCCCCAAAATCAATGTATAAGCCAGATATGGTAACACATATCTTTATTCCCAGCACTCAAGAAGCAGAAGCCAGCAGATCTCTGAGTCTGAGGCCACTCTGGTCTGCAGAGCAAGTTCCAGGACAACTAGGGCTACACAGAGAAACTCTGTCTCAAAAAATGGGTGTGTGTGGGGGAGGGGAGGGGGCTGAAGAGATGGCTCAGTGGTTAAGAACATTGGCAGTGCTCTCAGAGGACCCATGTTCAATTCCCAATACCCACATGGCAGCTCACAGCCCCAGGGGATCTGACCCCCTCACACAGACATATATGCAGGCACAACATTAATAAACATAAAATAAATTAACAAAAAGACCCCTCCTCATATTAAAATATAAGGCTAGTAAGATAGGTAGCTCAGCAGGGAAAGGTGCTTGCTACATAAACCTGGTGACTTTGATGTGTATGGACCTCATAACAAGCTTCAAAAGACATGAAGCCAGCTATGACAGAGCTGAAACAAGCAAGGACAAATTTGCAACTAGAGTTGGAAAGTCTGACGTTTCTCTCTCAATAACTGATAAAGCAAACGAACAGAGAATCGGTAAGAATGTAGAAGAGCTGAACAACATCATCCATCAACTTGACCTAGCTGACAGGACTAGAACCCTACAGCCGACATCTGCAAAATACACACTCTTCCCAAGCACACATGGAACTTGCTCTAAAATAGACCATATGCTGGGTCAGGAGACAAATCGTAGTAAATATAAAAGGACCAAAATCATGCATGGTATGCCCTCTGACTTTAATGGAATTAATTATCCAAGAAAAATGAAAACACATGTCCACAAGCAGCCTTCTACAAAAATACCAATAGTAACTTTGTGAAGGCCCCCAACCTGTAACCACCTAGGTGTTCAGCAAGTGTCTATATGTCTAGATGAGTATGTAAACCAAGTGTGGTATCAGTGGTATGCCAGCATCCATCATGATGTACATCAATATGCAGCATATACTATGGCTTATACATATAAAACATACTAAGTAATCACAGGAAACAAATTACATAGAGGATCTCAAAAAATATTACACTAACTGAAAGAAACCAGATACAAAAGTTATATACGGTATTAGTCCCATTTATTCAAGAAACTAGAATAGGTAGCACTAACCTATAGTGAAAGAAAGCAGAATGTTGGTGGTCAGCAATGGGAAACAGAGATAAGATTAACCACAAAGCTCTTCATGCAAACTCTTTGCTATGATGATAATAGTATGACTGTTGTGATTTTCCACACTAGGGCAGTTCTACAGTACCCAGAGCCTTACCAAATACAATTGTGTAGTTCCCTGTTTAGACACGCAGTTTATATCACCCAAAGTCAGTGTGTCTATACCATTCTGGTCACCCAATCTTGTGGAATTCTGTCAAAGACATGTTGTTTTAGCTGGTGAAGCAATCCCTTGCCCCACCAACATCCTGGAATCAAAAAGCCAACCAAAATGATCCATAAATGATCTCATGAGTAAGAATCCTTAGTTTCCTTGGTATATTCACTGGGAACCAAGCACATGGTGAGGGAAGGTCTAGAACCTCAAAGACAGAGAGGAAGAAAGGCATATATACAGGCTACAGTCATCTGAAAGGAAGGAACCTCAATTGAGACAATGCCTCCATAAGATCCAACTGTAGGATATTTTCTTAATTAGTGACTGATGGAGGAGGACCCAGTGAACTGTGGGTGATATCCTCCTTGGAATGATGTTCCTGAGTTCTATAAGAAAGCAGGCTGAGCAAACCATGGGAAGCAAGCCAGTAAGCAGCATCCCTCCATGGCCTCTGTATCAGCTCCTGCCTCCAGGTTCCAGCCCTGTTTGAGTGTTACTTCAAACTCAGAGATCCACCTGCCTCTGCTTCCCAACTGCTGGGATTAAAGGTGTGCGCCACCAACGTCCAGCATACTTTTCTGGCTTACAATTGGCTATAGAATCACATCCAGGAAGCACCTCTAGCCTCACCAGGACCTTTGAGCTCAGCTGAAACTCTCTTCTTTGATCAGTGCTCCAGACACACTGAACTTCGAAGCAGTCTCTAATGGTGCACGCATCTCTTTGCAAAACTAATATTGCACCTCTGCACGTTAGGTTTCCCCCTCTTGAGCCAGCACAGTGTCCACACATGGACTTCTTACCAGTCTTTAAAATCAATCTGAAGAGCCACCTTTTCTGTGTAGCCTTTCACAGCCATCAAACAGAAATGGGATAGAGGGATGCTTCTTCTTAGCAAACCTACAAATCTGGAGACAGACTCCTTATGATTCCGGCCATTTGTCAAAAGTGGAGTGATGTGGAGCTGGGGAGAAGGTCCAGTCAGTAAAGGACTTGCCTCACAGCATGAAGACATGGGTTTGATGCTCAGAACGCACATAAAAAGGCCTGATGGCACAGGCTTGTAATCCCAGAGCTGGGGAAAGCAGAGACAGAAGGATGCCTGGAGCCACAACCAATCGAGACTAATTGGTGAGGTCCCTGTCTCAGAGGAGGAGAGGACAGTGCTTCTAAGGATGACATCCAAGTCCATCTTCTAGTTTGGATTCGTGTGCACATGTAGGCATATATACATGTGTGCCCACATGCACATATGCACCCATATGTACTAAATACGATCTGGGCCCAGTATGGTGATGCACACAAATTTTTGTGAGTTTGAGGCTAGTCTTGTGTGTGTCTACATATGGGATTCCAGGCCATTCAGGTCTACACAATTAGATCATGTCACACACACACACACAGACACATACCGCACAGACTGGTATCTGGGGGTTTTCTCCCATATTGAATTGTAGACTCCTCTAGGACAGATCTTAGGCTCTCAATATAAACTGCTAAATGGTGCATAATGAATCAATAAGTGAAACTATGCTCCCTTTGGGACATTTTAATGGGAGCCCTTGGTTTAGAATGGTTTTGCCACAAATAGTAACCTATAAGAAAACATCTGAAGGGTGAGCCAGCTCACAAAGTAAGAGTTCTTGGTCCATTTTAACTCCATAGATTAGGCTGCTGATATTTTAGCCAGGCTTGGATTAGCCTTTGTGAAATGGCCAGAGCTGGAGCTCAGTTTGTGATTGGCATTAGGTGTCATCTACACTGCCAGCACTATCACCATCACTATCCTTTATTGGACAGTCGGTGGCTGGAGCAAACAATCTGTCATCTTGTTTACTCTTCACAATAACCCTAGGAAGAAAGTGTTTGGGGAATGAATCATAGTAAACTGACAATATTCAACCTGTCTTGTTTTGTTTTGCTGAGATGGGGGTCTCACACTTTGCCTGAGCTGGCCTGGAACTCATTATGATGTATCTCAGGCTGGCCTTAAACTTGCTGTAATTCTCTCCCCTCAGCCTCTCAGCTACTGAATTAGAGGTGTCGGCCACCATACTAGACTCAATCTGGTTCGACCTACAAAGCATCATTCTCATACGGTTCAGCCTAATATTACTTGCTTTTAGAGCCAGGGAGATTGAAGTTTTAGATGAGCCTATTGCCCAAGTTTGAACACACATCTGATCCCATAGCTCTTTTGTTATTTCTTCCCCATAAGGCTCCCATTAGCTGAGAAATCCCTGCTAAAAGCCAGTCCACAGAAGCTAATAGGTAGGCCAGTTGGAACTCACTAGGGTTTCAAATGCTCTTTTGCTGATGGATCTGGCATGTCCTGCAAGTATTGTTAGTCATTTAGTGGTCATGTTTCTAATTCTTTCAGTCTCTTATTTCTCCAGAATCCATGCTCCTCAACACACACACACACACACACACACACACACACACACACACACACGGTGGGGGTCAGAGAAAGAGAGTAATGCAGGGGGAGGTGCAGACTCACACACTACACTATAGCACAGTTGCTTTGATTTTGTTCATGTAGCCTCAGTAACTGAGTGGCTGGAGACTCCTACCCTAGCCTTCGTGGTGTCCACAGCTGGCATCCACAAGAGGCACCATGGGCTACCCTCACTGTGGACATGGCTAGGTCAACTTCTTTTGACCTAGAATAAGAAAACCATCAGAAGTTGGCAGATGTCCACATGTAAAGTCAGTGAGGATTTCTGACATCTGAGAGGGCAGCGAGGAAGTCTGGTCATCTGGATGCTTGAGAGAACCAGCAGCTACTGGGGCGAATCCCAATCCTATAATCTCTACCTTACTTACCAGGTCCCGTGAACTGCCTGCTAGGGGCAACAGACCTGGCAGTGTTATAGGCTGGGAAGAAAGACACAACACATGTTACAGTGACCCTTAAAAGACATCCACTGTGATGCCAAACCGGAGTGTGAGGGTAATGAGAGAATTGCCAGGGTGAGGATGTGTGCAGTAGAAGGCAGGAAAATCTGATTGGCCTGAGAAAGGTTAAAGTCCAGAGAGAGGCCCCATGAATTTCTACCTTAAGATGGGTTCCGGGGAAGGGTCGGGATGACTGGGATGTTAATCTATGGCAACAAAGCCCTGAGACACAGACACAAATGGGAAAGGAACCGGAAGGGCTTCCTACAAGAACCCAGGAAGTCTCTGGCCTTTCCTGGCATAACAAGAAAGAGACACTGACAGCCCCAGGATCCTAATAAAGGACAGCTCAAAGGCTTGTCTTCCTGTTTCTGTTCATGAGAGGACAGCCTCAGATGCTTCAAGACAATGAGCTGGTAGTTAAGAGGATGGGTGGCAATCTGACTCTTGGAGACTTACCCTCTGTGGTCCCAATGCTCCCCCTCTGTACAAATCAAGGTACAGTGGAAAAGGGGATCCATTATTCATGGTTTTTAAATGTTTCTATTTGGAAAATATATTGGGGGGAGGACAGGGCTTTATACCTCTGGCTGGCCTGGAGCTCTCTATAGACCAAGGTGGCCTTGAATGCACAGAGATCCACCTGCCTTTGCATCCCGTTATATGGCTTTGCTTATTTTGTAAATATGTGTTTTTATTTTTATTTACATGGATATATACATATATATATATACCTATATATATGAGTATATGTATATATACACATATATATTTCACATATTGAAAGCATGGAAGAGTCCCTAGCATTGTACACAGCACACAGTAGGCACTCACAGTTGTTAGAATGTAACTGTAAATGCTCTACATGTAAGTCTCTTTTGATGTGTAAAGCTACTGGTCAAGGGGTTCATAGAGGCTGAGTGTTCCCTATAATGACTTTAAAGTCTGCCCCAGCCCCACCACCCACAGGAAATAACACCCCCGCTAATTCTACCATTAGAGGTTATTTCATGTTCAGCATTATCTTTTCCAGACATTCTCTTTCTGCCAGATGACCCCCTTGGGAAGAGGGCAGTTGTTCAGTCCCTGTCCCCCCGCAGTGTTTCTCAGATGTTTTCCCAATTTTTACGGAACATGACCTCGATCATCTGTGAGTTCTCGCAAAGCACCTTACCTGTATCGTTTGACCCAAGATTCCCCCATGGTTCCTAGCACAGTACCTGGCATAGTAGCCAATATAGGAGAATAGAAATACGTGAGCCTGAATTGACTCAGTCCACGTAGGTTACTGGCCCCCACCATCATGGTTAAGGCTGCTTACTCGGGAAGTTTGGAAGAGCACGTGGAGCGCAGGGCTGCCGCCACATTCACCTAGGACTGCTGCCCAGAAGGCCTTTCGAGCCGGTTCCGGGAATGCTCAGAGCCTCTCATTCTCCATCTCCCCTCTTTCAGCCTCACCACTTTCTTAAACAAATTGGCATTGACCCTGGTGACAGACGCGATCATTTCCCTTTGCTTCGTGATTGTGTTAAGTGGCTGCCAAAGTCCTGTTCCTGAACAGTCAGCACATTCCTCAGGGCTGCGAGGGGGAGCCCATCTGCTCCCCCAAGCACTTCCTCTCCTTTATTGTGCTATTTTGGCTTCTACTTCCCATTTGGACAGGAGCATCTTCCAGACGGTCAGTCGGGAAGGGGAGAGGGTGGAGAGGATTGCCACAGCCTTCCTTCATTGCTCATTCATCTCCTTGGTTTCTCGGGGTGGGGGAATATCAACAAATATGACACTACTTGCCAGGCACGTACCACCTTTTGCTTTCTATACATGTCTATGAAGTTCATGCTTATAAAACCCGTGTAAGGAAGGTATAAATATGATTCCCATTTCCAATGGGAAAACTGAGGCAGAGAGAGAGAGAGAGAGAGAGAGAGAGAGAGAGAGAGAGAGAGAGAGAGAGAGAAGGAAATGCCCAGAGTAACACAATGTGACACAGCCGAGAGTTATACCCAGGTATGCTTGGCTGTTCTTACCGATAGGCTATGCCATCTTGAAAGCCTTCAACTGAGAACCTAGAACTAGGCCCAGTGGTATCTGAGGCCATAGCCCTTTCCCTTGTTGCTTTCTGTCCACTGAACCAAAACTCACTTACATCAAAAGCATAATGCTTTGCAGAACAAAAAGGATTCTCCGAGCACTGGGGATGTAGCTCATTAGTAGAATGTTTTCTTAGTGTGCATGAAGCCCTGGATTTGGTCCTCAGTACTACAGAAACTAAGTGTAGCGGTACAGTTATGCAAAAGTAGGTAGTAGAGGAGAATAGGCCCAAAGCAGCCCAAAGTGGCCACAGATCCAGCTGCTGTGCTCCGCTTTTGATGTCAGACAGTGGGGAGCCTTCCCTAGGTGTTAGACATTACCTAAACCCAGTTTTGCATGGACTTAATCCTACAATAAGTCCTGAAGTAGGTATGACTATTACCCCTGCATCCCATTTTACAGATAAAGGAGCTGAGGAGTGATGAGATAAGTAACTTGCCTAAAATAACACAGCCAGGAAGTAGCAGACCTGGGATTAGGATCCAGGTCCCTGGCTTAGACTGTGGAAGACCCAGTATATACTCTTAGCCATTACACTCTACAAGCTTTTGGCATCATGACCACTTCCAGAGGCTACATTTACCCTGCTACCACAACCACCCCCACCACCTCCTCTCCTTGACTTTCTACTGCTCCAGACAAACTTGGTCTTTACAATAGCACTAACTCTTCAAGACAATGAAATGGAAGCCCCAGCTCAGCAGCCCACTAGCAGGGTGGGCTCTGCATTTCTCTCTTGTCACATTCCTGATTTTCAAAGCAAAGACGCTAATAGTAATGAGCTCATAGAGTCCTTGGAGTATTTAGGTCAAGTAGGGTGGATTTCCTCATCACCAGCACCATCTCCTGCTGCATCTTCTCCAGCCCAGCCCAGCTCCAGCATCCTGCAGCATCCTGCAGCATCCTGCAGGGGGAAATGGTGCTTCACGCCCTTTCACTTATCAGTCTCACCCTTCGTGGCTGTCCCTTCCTGTCCCAAATGAAAAGCAGCCCTCAGTTACATGTTCCTAGGGCTTTTCAAAACTTGGTAATTGCAATTCCTCCCAAGAGATCAGAGAAATCCATTTCCCTAGCATTTGAAGCAGTAATTCTATTGTCATTTCATAACTCATGTGTGGCCCAAGGGGGCCCAGCCCATTACCTTTCTTCTCTGCCCTCAGTAGAGATGGAAGATAGAAATAGACAACTTGTCTTGAACAAACCCCACGAGCACCCTATGGCTAGAGTCCCTGAGATCAAAATCCATAGCAAAGAAAGTCTCGTATTTCAAAGATTTATTTGGAGTCTGATCATTATTATTATTTGCTCCAACAACTGCTACAAAAATGAGCCTTTTCCTTCTCCAGCCCCTCCTAGTTGCTGTAGATATCTTAGGTTTTAAATTCAGGTAAACTATAGAGCTACCTGCAAGCAGGCAGTCAAGATTACAAAAGGAAGACCCCTTGCTCAGTTCTGCAGCTACAGGGTCTCACCCTAGCTTTTAGCCGAGCCCTACCATTAATTCAGCCTGGTTTTGGTCTATCTCCTCCTCCTCCTCTTGCTTATTGAAAAAGTCTTAATGTTATCACTATATATTCTTTGTACAAAACAACGGGTTTCCTCATGACATTTTCATACAGGCATATTCTGTATTTTGATGATGTATACACCTTTCTCTCTCTTTAAAAACATTTGTTGTTGTTGTTGTTGTTGTTGTTGTTGCTGCTGCTGTTTTCTTTGAAACAGGGTTTTTCTTTGTAGCTCTAGCTGTCCTGAAACTAGGTCTGTAGACAGCGCTGGCCTCGAACTCTTAAAGACTTGTCTACTTCTGCCTCCTGAGTGCTGAAGTTAAAGGTATGCGCCACCACCACCTGGCTCTTTAAAAGCATTATAAGTGGTTTTTACAGTTAGGATGATAATAGTAGACTCTGTTTGTTTGTTTGTTTGTTTGTTTGTTGTGTGTATGAAGTATTTCACCTGCATGTATGTCCGTGCATGCAGTGCCTCTAGGGGCCAGAAGAGGGCACCAGATCCCCTGGGACTGGAGTTACACAGCTGACTGTAAACCGCCATATCAGTGCTGGAGATTGAATCTGGGTCCTCTGGAAGAGCACTCAGTGTTCTTAACCTCTGAGCCATTCTTCCCAGTCCTAGTAGACTCTCTTAGGTTTTTCATTTATTTAATTTTCATGTGCGTATATGGATGTGATTCTACATGTGTGAGTACTTACATATGAGCAGAGTCGCCCTTGGAGGCTAAAAGAGTTGGACTCCCCTTAACCTGGTTACAGACAGTTGTGAGCTGTTTAACATGAGTGCTGAGAACGCAGCTCTGGTCTTCTGCAAGAAGCAATATGCAGTCCTAACCACTGTGCCATCTTTCCAGCCCCCTTAGTAGACTCTTTAAAGAGACCTTGAACTTCCAGAGACATGGCTCAGCAGATAAGAGAACTTGCTGTTCTTCCAGAGGACCCAGGTTCAGCTTGATGCATCCATATGGTGATTTGCAACCATCTGAAACTTCAGTTTCAGGGGACCTAACATCCTCTTCTGACCTATGCAGGCATCAACCACACATATGGTGTATAGACAATACATGAAGGTGAAACACCCATACACATAAAATAAGTAAATAACAAATAAATTAATTTTTAAAAAAGAAAATCTCTGAAAAAAATAAAAATATTTATTTATTTTAGGGGTGTGTGTGTGTGTGTGTGTGTGTGCACACGCACGCGTGTGTGCTCATGGATGTTCTGATACATGTGCCCTATGTGTGCATGGATGCAAGAAGAGAAGTTGAATCACTCAAAGCTGTAACTATAGGGGTTTGCAGGACACATGGCTTGTTGCATGGATACCAGAATCCAAACTCAGGCTCTCATGATTGTGCAGCAAGTGCTCCTAACCACTGAGCCATCTCTCCATTCTCCTACCTCCCATTCACCCTCTCTTCTATCCCTTATACTGGTCCTCTCTATCCTCCCAAATCCCAATTGATATGTGTATACATATGTACACACACACACACACACACACACACACACACACAAAACACACACAACCTACATTCCATATATGAGAGAGAACATGTGATATTTGTCTTTTACATTCCAGGCCATTTCACTTAGTATGATGCTCTCCAGTTCCATTCTTTTTTTTCTATACGTGACATGATTTATTTGTTCCTATGGCTGAATTTTTAAAAAAAAAATGTTTTCATCTAGCATTGTCTTTCCCCATTCATCAGTTGATGAGATGGGTCCATATCTTGGCTATTGTGAATAGTGTAGCAGTATTATCTCAGAACGTTTCCTGACCTTGTTCACAGAATGGGCCCTGGTAACTGGCTGCCCTTCTTTTCATCCAAAGGTTTAGCACGCAATCAATCACCAGACAAGGGGCTCCAAACCAAGAGGCAAAGCAATTTAGCAGGCACCACACACAACTTGCCGTATACGCAATCCTAGCCGTATATTATCTCTGAACTTTAGCCCGTAGTTTTAACCACACAAGGCAAAGCCACAAAAATGTGTCTGTCTGTATCAATGAGCGGGGATGTCCACTGCTAAAGTTCCAACTCAGACAGGTGGATGCACACTACATCTGTGTTTCTGAGGACAGCTCACTAATCTGGTCTTTCTGGAATTTTTGCCTACAAAGAGTGATTTGTCTGATGAAAGAAATCAATAAATTGCTATTGAATGCAGTCCAACCTCATTTACTGAAACTAATTGGAGATAGCCTTTCAAATTTGTGGACCATCTGTATTGTAGGTTATAAATGAATAAAGCTAGGGGCCAGCAAGATGTCTCAGCAGGTAAAGGTGCTTGTTGCAAAACCTGATGACCCAAGTTCAATGCCCAGGACCCACAAGACAGAAAAACGGAACTGACTTCTGTAAATTGACCCCTGAGCTCAATATGTGGGTGGTGGCACATGCCCATCACTCCCCGTAAATAAATGGGTGCAATAAAAGAGGAAATGAAGCTTTACAGCTGCAAATCATCCCCAGTAACTGTAGGAAGGCTGACAAATTGTGCCTATTCGAAGCCTTAAGAGATTGCCTTAATGAAATGAGAAAACTCTCCGGCATCAATCACTTGAGCGAAAGCGGGCGTGCCCAAGCAACGACCTTTGTTTCCTAGAAGTTTGGAGGCCCGAGGTTCACAGCTTACTTATGCGATCCATTTCTTTACTGGTAGTAGAAGTAAGGCCGGGTAGAGCCCAAGCCATCCGCAGGTGGTACTCAGGGAGTTCTTTTCATGGGGTTTTACTGTAAAAGGATATGACTGGGAGGTGGTCTTAGTAACAGGTGCAATCCAGCCAGTAATGGAATAAAAGATGGTTTTAGAATACTGTCACTTCCTTTCCATTCTCCCCCCCCCCCCGAGGAGATATGGGAGGGGAAAAAAAAAGCTACCGACACAAGTCATGTACCTTCGTGCTTTGTCAAAACCCGGAACAAACAGTAAGCTGAAAACAATCTGAAGGTCGAGGAAAGGAAATAAACAAGAAACATAAGTAAAGCATGAGTCATCCCTTACCACCTGATGGCTCCCCCAAAATACAAATTAAAGCCATGGAAGGAAAGAGAGTCCATGTCACGCTTTGGCATTTTGATAGAGGACCTGACAGAGACTCTGTGCCCTTTTATTTTTACAGAAGGGACTGACCTTTGGCTTCTGGTTTGTATTGCCTTTCCTTCAAGGCCTGATGCGGCATTAGGATGACAAGACTCACCCCGCCTGGGCATCCACCTCCCTGCTGAGCACTGGGAATGGAGACAGGAGAAGGAGATTGTATTGGCTTAGGTTTACTAGCCCTTATCCTGTCTCCCTTAAATTTTTGAGGTTGTTTATAACAATGACAAAATAGAAACAGAGATTCAGAACCAGGATAAATAACAATACATTTTTTAAAAACCAGCTGTTAAAGAGCTTAACAAGCATGTAGAGTTGGCCCTTAGGTTGCCAAAAAGAGGAAAAGCTGGTGGCATGGTCCACTTGTGGGATAATGGCCTCTCTCTTGAGATAACACTTGTTTCTTAGGCAGGCCTCTCTGGAAATGCAACCTTACTCTAAATACCCAACTTTCCCAAGCCTGTCTCATTAGAAAGGTAGGCCTAATAGAGATAAACTTCAGAGAGTATTATGGCAATTTTGTGACATGATATTTTGTAACACACCGAGCCACACTCTCTGGTACCAGATACGCGTCTCTGAAAATGGCATCTGAAAGGATGGATGAGCAATAGAAAGCATTCGCCCTGGAAAGTATCTCTATCTGGCCCTGACATCAGCTAGAGCTTGGACTAAAGGTCACAGAGAAGGGAGATCAAAAGAGAGGAAAATCCTGTAAGACATAGCACCCAGCCTGGAGCTTCTCATGGCCAGAGATGTGCTGTCATTCCAGAATGCCAGAAGATGGCAAGCTGGAGGCCACTCCAAGCCATATAGCAAAACCCTGTTAGATAGAAATAGAAGACAAGAGATAGATAGATAGATAGATAGATAGATAGATAGATAGACAGACAGATGGACATACAGACAGACAGATAAGTAGAGATAAATAAGAGGAATGTTCTGGCAGCCCATGGGGATAGTGAGAAGACGGCCTGTGCTGGAGCAGAGGGATGCATAGGAGATAGGTGCACAGCAAGGAGGGCAGAATCAGCTCCTACAGCTGCTTGAATTTGGCCAAGTGGTGAAGGCATGTGTAGCCCATTTGACAGGAAGTGGGGAGTCACTGAAGGATTCTGAGCAGGTTGAGCAGGGGAAGGATGTGACATGCTGAAAGGGATGTTTTCAAAAGCAGAGTCTGTCCTCCGTCATCGAAGTGGTGTGCGTGCAGCTGGGTCGGAAAGGGAGGAGGAAGCTGGCAGACCAGCTGCAGCTTTCCAAGACAGAGGCAAATGATGAGCTCACAAGCTAAGGCAATGGGGATGGAGAAGATGGGAGATGCCAAGTTCTACCTGAGGGGTAGTAATTTAAGTGGCAGTTTCCTCAGGGCATAGACCATTCATGCTTTTTTTTTTTCCTGTATCCCTGCAATTTAGCATCCTGCTTGGCACACAGCAGGCACTCGGTCATGACTGACTGAATGAGTGGGCGAACACCTCCCTTGAAGACTGACGATGAATCAGAACAACTGTTTAATCAACAAAAGGCAACAGTATAGTACAAAACAATTGGATAGAGGATTATTCAATGACTCGGATTACATTCACTTTCTCTCACTGTCCTTGGACACACACTGGCAATGTGGTATAGGAAGGCAACCTAGAAGAGGCTGGACCGGCTGGGAAAGAAGCCACCTAAAACAAAACACATGTCAGCAGGAATTCTCTGTAGGAGAATACCAACCATCCATCCACTGGACACTTCACACATGAAGAAATGTCACACAGCAGGTAAGCTATAGATGGGAGAAGAAAAATTACAGCATTTACCTCACACAAGGACTAACTAAAAAAATCCACTTCACTTAGCAGGATTTGAGTTCCTAAAATTGAATTCCCATCCAAGACAATGGAGAAGAATGGGGGAAAAATACGAGAGTCTCCTAACCCTTGCCTTAATCCTCAGCTTTGTTTTGTTGTTTTCAATTCTTTAAACATATATTTACTTGTGTGTGTGACAGTGAGTGCCACAGCATGCACGTGAACACCAGAGGACAACTTGAATTTCCACCATATGGGTTCTAGACTTCAAACTCAGTTCATCAGATTTATGCCACAAGTGCCTTTAGCCATTGAGCCAACTCAAGACAAATTCGATTATATTAAAGGCAGGTTTATTGGGAAGTTGCTCTAGGTTGAGTTCCCTTGCCTCAAGGACCAAGAACAGGGAAGTTGCCATGGGGAGAAAAAGAGCGCAGAAGGGGAAAAGAAAGAGCACATGCAGAGAGAGAGAGAGAGAGAGAGAGAGAGAGAGAGAGAGAGACCTTGAGGAGACAAAAATGTCTGGATTATATAGGGAAGAGCCTCTGGGTTAGAAAGTTCAGGGTTAAGGGCAAGTAGGGACTGAGGGATTCTCAGAGGACCTGGAGGCCAAGTCTGCTGTGATAAGTAAATATATACCTCAGTCCCTTGTCCTGGGGTCTGACCAAAACAAACTGCTATCCCTGGACAGCTCTAGCCAAACTCTAATGTGGGATTAAGACTCCCCAGATTCTTCCTTTAGGTTTCTCATCCAAGCCAGAGGGCTGCAATCGCACCAAACTCTGCTGCCCTCTGCTGTGTGGCTCCAGATGTGCTGGCCCCAGTTGGGCCAGTAAAAGCAGCTCCTGGAGAATGGTCAGTTTCTTTCAGCCCTTGCTGCACTCAGACCTCTCCAACAGTGTGCATGTCATGCCTGTCCCTAATCTACACACATGAAACCTTTCCTATTTAGACCAGGCATAGCCCTGCTACAGCTGATGGGGTCCATGAGACCAGAATTGTCTTCAGCAAAGAAGGTGAGTTACTATGAACACACATATTCTCATCTAAATCCCATTTTAAAAACATTCCTTTATCATGTATTGAGCATTTGCTGTGTGCCTAATGCTGTAACACACACACACACATTACTTTAATGAATGCTGGCACCAATTTTGCAAATAAGTAATATCATTGTTCCCATTTTACCGCTGAAGAAACTAAGACTTGGAAAATTAAATGGCATGCCTAAAGCCACAGTGAAGGGCAGAGATGAGCCACAAATGCAGATCTATTTAGTTCTAAAGCTCTAGATTATTAGCCACCAACTGTGTCGTGGAGGGTAGCTTGGAGGGGAAGAGATAAAGGCAGACATGCTTGTCAGGGTCTGTGGCAACAGTTAGTGAGAACACCGGGAACCTGACAACCTTTAGATGCATTTAAGAGATGGACTAGGTTAGACAGGGTATTTCCCTGAACCTGGAGATGGAGGAGAGGAAGGGATCTGAAATGGCCCTCGGGATGATGGCTTGGACATCTGGGCCCACAGGGACATGTTGGTAGTGTGAGGGCAATGAAGGAACAAACACATATGGTTTTGCTGACTATGACATACGTAGGCAATTTGTTCCCTGAGTTCAGAGCTCATGAAAGAAGTCTGAGTTGGTGTTGGCTTATAGATGAGTGAGATTATCTCGAAGCAAGTGTTAGTCATCAGGAGAGAACCCTGAGGCTCAGACATGATCACGAAAAGAGCAAACTGTGTAGAAAGAGGACAGGAAGAAGCAACCATGAATGGAGTCAGCTTTGTCTTGATTTATTTCGTTTTGTTTTGTGACAGGGTGTTGCAACGCAGCCCGAGAAGGCCTTGAGCTCACACTCCGCCTACCTGGACCTCCAGAGTGCTGGCATTATGGGCCCTTGTCGACATGCCTGGCCAGAATCAGCCATGGCCACAAGGAGAAAACTAAAAATAACTCTCAAGGATAAAAAAGGAGGGGAGAGCTCTCTTAGGTGAGCTGCCACAGTGAAATCAATACTCTAAAAGTGGTCCTTTATTTTAAGAAGGCTATTGCTAAGTAAGAAAAACATACTGACTTTAAGCAACAGACACCATGGCATTAACCTGATCTCTCTCAAGGTGTCTGTGGCTTGGGAATCATCTAACTTGGGGGTCTCGCATGTGGTACAGAAAGTGGCCAGAACCAGGGCATTGGGGGAGGGGGAATGAGGTGGGGTAGAGGATAGCTAATGTAGTTGGGTGCTGGTGGAGCATCTATGTCTCTCCTGTGGTGGTCTCACCATCTCTCCAAGCCATCTTGCTCATAAGCTGCTTTGAGCTCCCCGGAAGCTTAGACATTCCCAGGGTAGTTGGAGTGCTTGCATAGCCTCTTGAAGATTGATTCAGTGTGCTAAGCACTCAGTGCTGTGTCCCCTAAAACTCTCATGTGGAGATTCTTGTCTCCAGTGGGTTGGGATTTGGAGAAGGAATCTTTAGGAGTAATTAGTCAGATGAAGAAGTTCTGAAGATACTGAAGACACCCTCAGGGGAGCCGTGCTTGTGTTAGTTACTTTCCTCCGTGCTGTGACAGAATATCTAACAAAAGGAGCTTAAGGAAGGAA
This sequence comes from Mus musculus, assembly GCF_000001635.26. Lineage (NCBI taxonomy): Eukaryota > Metazoa > Chordata > Mammalia > Rodentia > Muridae > Mus > Mus musculus. The sequence goes on from NC_000086.7 coordinate 48,101,870, forward strand.
AAGTGTGTTTGGGCCCCCAGGTTTGAAGGTACAGACCATGATGGCCCAGATGGCCTGGTGGCAGGAACGTGAGGCAGCTGCTCACATTGCATCTGCAGCTGAGAATCGGAGAAATGGGGGCTAGCGCTCTGCTTGCCTTCTCTATCCTCAGTCCAGGCCTCGGTGGGATGAGGCTGTTGACATTTAGAGCGATTCCCCCCCCCCCCACATCAATTAACCCAATTGAAAAGTCCCACACGGGGGTGGGGAAAGTGGAAAATCACTTCACCATCTGCTCATTTTCAAACAAGTCACAAAACCTGCCTCATTTCAAGGTGAGCCCCATTATCAATTAGGGAGCACCATGAAAGCCATTGGTACTTCTGCACGAGTACCTTCAGTAGAGTGGCCAGGGAAACTTTACATGGAAAGTCATAAAACAGAAAAACAAAACAAAACAAAACTAGATGTGTTCCAATGAGGTTCTTTTGTCTCTGAGATTAATCGAAACATCTAAAGCCATCTTGACTCCAACAATAATAGGGGTTTTTATAGCACTTGATGAGCTGATTATGTAGACAATAAAATATGTAACATGACAAAAAGTATTTGAAAAACATAGAGTAAAGCTTTTACTACCAGCTATCAAAACACAACACAGACTGCAGTCAACAAACCTGTGGGATACTGGCACAGGACACCGATCAGTGGAACAAGCCAGAGCTTAGTGTAGTCTCGTGTGTATGCTAACTTGCAATGCATGCTGAGCAAGGCATTACAAATCACAGAGCAGAAGATGTACCCGTCAATAAATGGTGTGGGAACAGTTGTCAAAATTGAGGAAAAGCCCAAAATATTGTTGGATCTATATTTCTTTTCAAATCTAAAGATAAAGTCCACTTGGATTAATGATCTAAGCATGCATACACATACATACACACACACACACACACACACACACACCTAAAATTCTGTAAGAAAATGTAGTATACCATTTCACTTGGAAGTAAGTCACAAACCATAGAAGTTATAAATGACTATTTTTAGATAACTATGTGTATGCACATGCATACAGAAAATTGATAAAAATTTAAAGCATTAATAATATCCATCATTGATGACTTTATGGAAAGAGTTATTTTCATACTCTGCTGGTCAGATGTGAACTGGCCCAGACAATTTGGCAGAATCCATTAAAGTGAAAATGTACTTTTTCTATTTCTAGGTATGGATCCTAGATAAATCCTTCTACATGTCCACAGATTTTCCCCATACCTGTTTCTAACAATTCTAAGTCGCAGGCAGTCCAAATGGCCATTAGTCATGGGAAGCAAGCTGACTCAAGGTTGGAGGATAGGTTAAGTGCCAGGAATTGCTAACGAAGATCATGGGAAATGGAGCTGACCCAGGATTAAGTTAAAAAAAAAAGAGGAAGAAGAAGAAGGAGAAGGAGAAGGAGAAGGAAGAAGAAAAGAAAAGAAAAGAAAAGAAAAGAAAAGAAAAGAAAAGAAAAGAAAAAGAAAAGGGTTGTCAAGCAGTATCAGGAGGCCCACCAAGGTTGGGCACTGCGAGTCTGAAGTGACCTCAATCCCACAGAGAAGACAGATGGTTCAAATGCCTTGGGAGTCACACACTCACTCCCTCAATTCGTACTTATTATTTCACTGCCTATTAAATGACAACAGTAGTCTAGGCCTTGGGATATAGGACTGAACAAAAGCAAACATAACCTACAGAACATAATGCCAAGTCAATGCTCCGAAGAGTAATTAAAACAGGATAGATGATGACAAGTACTGTTGAAGCACGGAGACCAGGGAAGGCCTCTCTGTAGAGGTAACATGCAAACAGAAGTCCATATGAAATAAAAAAGAAATGTCTGGAAAAGGAGATGGCTCATTTAGGGAAGTTCTGGACATGCAAACATAACAATCTGCGTTCAGATCACCAGCATCCAAGTAGGAAAACTCAGGTATAACCTCTATAGTCTCAGCACAGGGAGGCGGTACAGACAGATCCCTGAAACTCATTCACTAGCCGGTCTACCCAAATAGATGAACTGAAGAGTCAGTGAGAGAGCCTGTTTAAAAAATCAAACTGAGGGATTAACAAGAGGACTCAGAGGACTGAAGCAGTTGGTGAGCCTGATAGCTTGATTTTGAGCCCTACAACTCACACGGTGGAAGGACAGAACCAATCCTAGAAAGTTGTCTCTGACCTCTACGTGTGAACCATGGAGCACAGGTGACTCTACTCTCACACACATACTACACAAAATAATAATAATAAAATTGGAAATGATCAAAGAGGACATCTGATGTCTACCTGTATTCTCTATACTCATATGCGCGTGCGCGCGCGCGCGCACACACACACACACACACACACACACACACACACACACACACAGGGGAGCACCTTTTTTGTAGGGATGTCATGTACAAAGGTCTTGGGGGCAGGAGCACTGAGAGGATAGATGGAAAAGGAGCAGAAGAGTTATATGTAGTGGAATTACCTGAACTGAGGGAAAATGTAGTTTGGATCAAATAAGAAGGAAATTGGGACAAGGAGATGCTAATAAGTGGACAAGAAAAACAGGAAGATTTGGGATGGTAGAATAAAGGATAAAAGTCTATTATGGATGGGAGGATGTATTCAGAGGATAAGAGACTGGAGTTAAGAGAGTGAGGGAATAAAAATTCTAGGCAATACCAAGGCCCGAAATGCTGCTGTGGGTGAAAGGTTAAGGATGTGTGTCAAAGAAAGGGCTGAGAACGGAGGGACTGTGGACTGGAAGGATGTGCCAAATATGGTTAGAGGCATGACAGGAAGGGACAACCTACCTTCCAGAGCAAGCAGCCGAGGAAAGACTAGGAGGGTGTGGCAAGGCCAAGTCAAGAAGAAAGAAACCTGAGAGAAGGACAAAAGTGGTGTGGCAAGAGTGGAGATGGAAAAAAGGCGGCACAAGATGGCTGAGAAGTAAAAAAGATCTGGCTACCAAAGAGGACAGATGGTGAGGAAAGTTCCCAAAGAGCCTTGCCAAGTCCCAGGGGTGCAGCCGAGGATCCTTATGTAATGAATGCACACAAGGTTTGTGAGAAGCCCAGCAAAGCACAGAACTCAGCTGGGCCTCCAGATCTGAGTCCGTCTGTGAGTACAGAATGAAAGGAAACACGCTGGGGGACAGAGCATGAGTTCCTAGCCCATGACCACTAATTTAGTGCAGGGGATAGAAGAGGAGGAAGTGAGGAAGAAGACAGGTGAAGGAACAGGACATGGGAAAGAGACCAAGCAGGAGAAGTGGAGGTGGAGGAGGGAGAGGAGGAAAAGGAAGAAGAGGAGGAAGAGCCAAGAGCTTTGGCAGGCAGCTTGGAAGAGCCACAAGCAGTTAGGAGCCACTAGAAAAGAGTTGCTCACCAAATCTACCAGGCACGGCAAAGGGCCAGCCAACATGCTCTCTGGAAAGGATGAAAGACCATCTGCTGCCCTACTGTGAGCAGACGAGGAGACCACGGGCTACATAACTCTGAAGATCAAGTTCCATGAAATAAACTCTGCCCCTCCCTTTTGACCACTCCCTACCCATGCTCCCCAGCACGAACATACACACTTATGTACAAGGAAGCATTTTCCATGCTTGCTTTTCCGCTCTTAATATAGAAGATGAAACCAGGAAGTCTCACATGCTAGGCAGGTATTCTATCACTGAGCTCTATTACACACACACACATGCACTCAAGCACACACACACATACACCTTTTTTTTTTTTTTTTTTACCATTTTGACACTGATCTGAATATATGATCTGAAGGTCACATTCTTTTGAGGAGAGATGCAGAGGCTGGTCTATGCATTGCTGGGGTTTAGTGCCAACAACCTCATGTTAATCCTATTCTGCTAGTCTCTGTCCTGGATGCTTTGATGAGGCCAAAATTCTGTAACAGCAAGCTCCTATCTTCAGGGATAGGTGACACAGAAAGGAAAAAGGAATAAAGTAAAGCTAGTAAGGCAAAGTTGTGGGGTTTTTTGTTGTTGTTGATGTTTTTGGGTTTTTGAGACAGGGTTTCTCTGGATAGCCCTGGCTGTCCTGGAACTCACTCTGTAGACCAGGCTGGCCTTGAACTCAGAAATTTGCCTGCCTCTGCCTCCCAAGTGCTGGGATTAAAGGCGTGCACCATCACGCCTGGCAGTTGTGGGTTTTTTAATGCCCAAATTGTTATTTGTTTGTCTGTCTGTCTGTCTGTTTGTTTGTTTGTTTGTTTGTTTGAATTCTTTTTTTTGTCATTTGTTTGTTCTGAGGCAGAAAGGACAGATCCTGATCAGAAGTCGGGATGGTGAGGAAAAAAGCAATGGAGGCATGGTGGAAAGAGACTCTCTCTGCAAAGCAACTTCTCCAATGTCAGGACTTAGCCTTTAGTGTTGAGGCCTTAGGTCCAGCAAAAGCAGAAGTAAACTGTCTACGCAGCCACGGGGGTACTGCAGAGTGTGACTCATGGGTTTCCAAACAGCTTTGATACAAAGGACCCTTGGCCAGTCACCCTGCCTATCTTCAATCAGTGCTTTCCACTTCAGGACTGTTGCCAACATTTGAGGTCAAGTCCCCAAAAGGATGAGAGCAAAGACAGTAGTTTCTCGATAAGGAGATAAGGAAGGAACTGAGGGTACAGGCATGTGAGGTCATTGTTACCACCAAGGCCAAGTCAAGGTCCCAGGGGATGGAAGTGGAAGGCTTAAGTACTAAGCAGAGACATCCCAGGACAGAGTTCAGAAGGTGAAGGCAGGATGCCTGGGTTGTTGGATTGCTTTTGAAACATAGGTCTCACTGAGGTTTACTGTTGTAGCAATAACTGCCATTTCAGCAATGTTGGTGCCAGGGACAGAAAGGACAAAGTGTAGTTGAGACTTGCTTTGCTGCTGGTGAAGCATGCCCATGAACAAGCACAAAGCCTTTGGGCTTTGCTCTGTCAGGCAGCTGCTTTATAAGGACAGATTACCCCACTGATGCTCTGCTCCTTGTCGAACCAGGCTGTCATGTTTCAGTAACAGCATGTTACAGGTAAAGAAACTGAGGGCTCAGAGAGGTGAAATCAACGCCCAAGGCCACACAGATGACCGTAGACAGTAACTGTCCCCGAAAGGCTATCTCTGCATGAACCCGTGCTTGTCCTGTGAGGTATTTGCTCCAGCCTAAACAGGAGGTGAGTGCCTTTGAGTGGCCATTTCCTCTATCCTCCGATTTCTGGGAATTACGTCTTCACCAGTCATGGAAAGGGTGGGAAAGAGGGGACAGGATGGAGGGGAAGACAAGAGCTTTGGCAGTCATGGAATGACACAGAGTTCTCTCCCAGTTCTTGGCCCTGAGGCTGGGGTCTTCTGCCCTTTGCTTTCCCCTGAAGACAGAGGTCAAGGAGTATCCTCACTTAGCTTGACTCTGCCTTGTCAGGGGGTCCCAGAAAGACCCCCCTTCCCTCTACAGAAGGCTCTACCTCATCGTTCTTTTCTATTGCTTGATAATTTCATACACACATAAAATGTATTTTGATCAAAGCACCCCTATTCTTTCCACTCCAACTCCTCTACTATCCCATGTACCTTTTTCCCCTCCCAACATACTGCACCTTTTTTTTTTTTAAATACTCTGAGTCCAGTTAGTGGGTGTGGGAATACCCACTGGAGCACGGAAAGCCTCTTAGGAGCACATATCTGAAAACAGACTCTCCCTCTCTTAAAGGCAATCAGTTACCTCAGAGAAGGGTGGGACTTCACGAACCCCCCCCCCCAAATCTCCCGTAGGAATGAATGCTTCATCATTCTTAAATGGATTGTTGAAAGCCACCAACAATTTATTATGGTTACATTAGAAATAAAGTCAAAGCTAGACATGATGGTCAATGCCTGTAACCCTAGTAGCCAGGAGGCTGAGGCAGGAGGATTATAAAATCAAGACTAGACTGGGCTGGTTTTTTTGTTTTGTTTTGTTTTGGTTTGGTTTGTTTTGGTTTGGTTTTTTTGAGACAGGGTTTCTCTTTGTAGTCCTGGCTATCCTGGAACTCACTTTGTAGAGCAGGCTGACCTTGAACTCAGAAATCTGCCTGCCTCTGACTCCCAAATGCTGGGATTAAAGGTGTGTGCCACCACCACATGGCTGGGCTGATCTTTTGCTACAAAACCCCTTATTGAAATGAATCATTGTTACTTGGAAGAATTTCTTTCTGGGCTCACAGGACCCCAGAGGTTCTAGAGAGCCTTTCCTTGGAGCTGTCTTAGAATCAGTGTGGCGTGACACTCCCTGATGGGACAGAGTACAGGGGGTGAGTGCATGTGCCTGCCAGCACACACACACACACACACACACACACACACACACACACACACATGATTTCTGCTTTTCAGCTTTCTGCTTCCCTCCCAGTGAGTTCTGTTCGGGAAGCTATGTCAAGAGTATTTCCAGTTTGCTGTCTTCTCAGACCCCTCAGACTCCTCCTTTGGGGTATTCTAACTTCAGCTGCATCCCCTGGTCCCTGCAGATATTTGGGCCTTCAAAGGCATTCCAGATATCAAGGCCCCTAAGCAGCTTAGGCTTTGCAAAGCCCAGAACATGCAGCTGAATGGCACTGGGGGATCCCCAGGGAAGGTCTGCTGGTATATTTTAGGATGGACTAGTGGGGAAAGTCATGCCACCAATTGTAACTCAGTTACCAGTTGTAAGACAGTAACCCCTCTCCCCAGTTGCAATCAACATTCCTGATCTGGGTGTGGGAGTGGGAGAACACTCATACACTCATTCACTGGCTTTTTTTTTTTTGACACAGGAGGGCTTAGAGGAGGAATAGAAGTAGGAGCAAATATCTATCCCAAAGCAAAAGCAGGGCTGCACCAGTGCCTGATGTGAGCTAATAGGAAACAGCTTGCTGGAGGGTGGGGAACAGAATTCAGAAACTGCTAGGGTAGAGCTGCTGAAGAGGGGGGCTGGGAGAGGCTGGGTGATTGAGACCAGCTGTTGCTCGTCCATCTCAGAGATCTTTGGACTCTGCCCAGGGGCAGGCTCACACCCTACCTACCCTAAGCCACAAGAAACCAGCACAGGTTGCTTGGGCAGCCCGAGGCACACTCTCCACGGTGGCTTCCCAGACTTCCTGAAACAAAAGATTACAGAAGGATCCTCATCTAACATCGAGACACAGCCATCAACCTTATTTGCTTCTGCCCAGGAAAGGCCTGGAAGAAGAGGCCACCAAACAACCCAACCCTCTCTCCAGTCCCTTGATCTACTCGTCGCCTGCATCTGGAGACCCAATGGCCCAAGCCTACTGGCAGTGCTACCCCTGGCTTGTTCTCCTCTGTGGTATGTGCACCCCAGCCACTCCCAGCAGGCAGCTCTGATCTCTCTCTCTCTCTCCAGGCTCAGAAAAGTTTGGAGTAAGGGCTAGGACCCAGGTTATCTTTTTTTCTCTTTGTCACTTTATCTTGCAGAAAAGGCCCCTGGTGGGGCCTTCATGACTTGGATCAAATCTAGTTTGGCCCCTTTCCATGCCCAGACAAAGTGATTGCGTCACTTGTGAGGTTGATGGCTTTTTAAAAATGACTGCACGAAAGGCCTTGCAGAAGGGAGCCAGGTGGAACACACACACAACACAGTCTGTTAGGGATGTAGAACTAGTGAGTACTGGAGGGCTTGCTGCCAGAAAGTTACTAAGAGGAATCCTTGAGGTCCAAGGATGGCGTATTCTTGCTAAACTGACTTAACAGGATTCTTACTGAAGGCTGGCCAAGGTGATGAGGTACTAAGGGGTGGGGAATAAAGACTCTGATCTGATCTTGAAGGTGATCAGATATTGAAGGGTGGAAGTTTTCTCTAAACTGACTTAGCAGAATTCTTGCTAGGACAATAAAGACCTGGCAGGACAGGGCAGGTACAATAGGTCAATGTTGAGGTTTTGTCAAGAAAAGAGATCAAGGGGAGATGTGACATAACCTGTGGCCTGTTTGTTTCCAAATAAGTACCCAGTTCAGCTTCCCATCACTATCCCTGGTCCTAGGAAAATATTTCTCTTTGTCCTCTGACAGCAGGACCTGTTGATTAATTCAGCATCCAGTTATCTCGTTGGTACCACCCTGTACCAAAGAAAACAGAGAGAATGATAGACCCTGGCTGGTATTCAGATGAACGTGGATTGGCTAGGTCTCACTTCCTATGTTGGCATGTTAGCACTGCTATTTTGCTGGAGAGCTGCTCCGCCAGAATTGGGAGTGCATTTTCTTAGATGAACAGTATGGGTATCATCGCTTCTTTGAATTTATGAGACCAAGTCATTCAAGCAGAGCTTTCATGATGTTCCAGCCCAGCTCCTTTCCTTCTATCTGCTTCTCAAGCCACTTATAAGGTATGGCAACTCCATCCTTCCATGGCCCCAGGGAAGTATGTCCCTTTATAAGTGTCAAGAGGTAGAAAGAAGGGCTGTAAGAGATCACTGGACTTTCAGGTTAGGAAGGATCTCTTTTAAACAGTTCTGGTGCCTGGCACACAGTAGGCACTTAAAATAACATTTTTTTCAGTGAATATTGGGTTGCTTTCTCAGGTTCATACCAAATTTGGTACAGAGCCCAAACAGGAAAATAAACCTCCATAGACTGTGCAGCGTTTGCAGCATCCCTCTATTTCCAGGACCACTTCCTGTGCTTGGCCTCGAAAAAGATGGAAAGGGAACCCCTGTTTTCTTTCATGGTCCTGAGAACTAAAACTGGGGACTTTTACCTTTTTTTTTTTTTGAAGTATGCAAACACTTTACCACTGGGCCTTACAGCCAGCACCATCCTCTGTACCTTCCTTAGGTGGCCTAGGCTCAAACTTCCATCTCACTACTCGGTCACTGTGGCAAAACCTGCACAAATTATCAAACCTATGTGGATCTCGACCTCTCCCATTATAGAAAGTGAATTTCTCCCAAGGTTGTCACAAATATCAGAGGAGAGACAGTTGTAGCTGATCGACAGTGGGACTGCATTCTGGGAAATATACCATTAGGCAATTTTTTGTTGCACAAAAACATGGAATGTGCTTATAAAATCTTTGGGTGACTGTATAATGATATAGGCCCATTGTTATATATGCAGCCCTTAGTTGATCTCAATAGTGTCACAACTATGCAACAGTTACATTGTGGAACTCATTTGTATTTTGTTCTAGATTATCTTTTGAGACAGGCCCTCATGTAGACCAGGCTGGCTCCAAACTTGCAACACAGCCAAAGTTAACCTTGCATTTCTGCCTCTCCCTCCACAGCATCAGTAATTCAGGCATACAGTGCTATCTATGCTCTGCTGTAAATCACCGACTTCCATGTCTGGCACATAGTAGGAGCTCTTTAAATGTTCAGTCACCTTTCTCTGCCCCATGACGGTGTTGGACTAGAATTCCTGTTTTATAGTTAGTTGAAGCCTAGAATAGTGAGCAGAGACTTTGGCTGTAAGAAAGGGAACCAGTGACCTTTGGGTTTAAATAAAGCATGCACATACACACACAGCCCTCTAGGGTATTTCAAAGAAAATTTGATTTAAAAATTTAAATTATACCATTTTTTTTCACTTTACTAGACCCTAAAAAGACACAATTAGGTTAGAAATGGAAAAATAATGTGATGAACACTAAAACCCATCCAGAAGTGGCAGACACTTGCCTATGCGTGTGACCCAGGGTGCCATTCAGTTTCAAGTCAGCCTTCTTCTCCACGAAATGTGATTCTTTTTAGTCTCAAATAGAGTTGGCCCCGTGTGGTGTGTTTTAAAGGATATAGGTCTTGCTGGCTGAGAGAAGATGGGTCTTCACTGTGTGAGAGCTCCCCCAAATAACCCTAGATTTGTCTCCCACTTCTTAGCATGTGCCTGGAGCTACCCAGAGCCCAAGTACCTTGGAAGGGAAGATGTGAGAAACTGTTCAACCAGCCCTGAGGTGAGGCTTTGCACCGCACCCCTCCCCATACCTGTCTCACACAGTCATTCCTCCCTGTTCCTATTAGCCCAGCTGCTAACCTTTCCTCCTACGAGCTTTCTTCTGATGTCTGCACTCTGGGGCCCCTGTTTCTTACTAAAGTCCAGCAACGGCAGCGGCTTGGGTATCTAATATACCCACTATGGGTGCTCCATTCCTTGACCCCCTGCATGTCCACAGCTTGTTGGCTTCTGTCCTGGCCTAGGGCTGGGAAGCTTCCATTGGAAGGGAAGCAAAGAGGTTGAGTGGCGAGAGAGACCACTGGCTCTTTCTTTGTGAGACTAGGCAAAGAGCGGCGAGGAAGCAAACGGAAGGAGTGGAAACAGAAACTCAAGAGCAGCACTTGTCAAGCTGTTGGTTGTAACCCTGGGAAGACAGTTCTGACCATCTTAAGAATACCACAGGGGTGGGGGTGACTAGAGAGGTGGCTCAGCAGTTAAAAGCACTGACTGCTCTTCCAGAGGTCCTGAGCTCAATTCCCAGCAACCACACGGTGGCTCACAACCATCTGTAATGGGATCTGATGCCCTCTTCTGGTGTGTCTGAAGACAGAGACAGTGTACTCATAATAAAAAAATAAAAAAATAAATAAATAAATAAATAAATAAAACAATAAAACTTTTAAAAAAGGAGAATACCACTCGGTGGCAAATTCCAGTTATTAAGTAGCAATGAAAAGAAATTTATGGTTAGAGGGTTCTTAAGACCATTGGAAATACATTTTTTTTCTGACAGTCACGATCTACAGGTTGAGAACCACTATTTTAGAGGGAACCTGTGCAGAGAAAAATACTAAAGGATGGGGGCCCAGGGAGAAAGCCAGAGAGCTAGCTGATCTAGCTGAATGGGAAAGGGAGGGTTGAGGTTGGTAGATGGGAGCCAAAGAGAAGAAGGTGGCCAGCTTCACAGCTGGACTCTAGAATGATCATTTCCACAACTACAGAGGGTAAAGTTCACTGAGCAGGAGGGGCCCCAAAGTGTGAAGAGGTGGACCAGCTCCAGCAGTAGGCAGAGCCTTAGGATAAACACGGAACATCTGCATACAACAGCAGCTTTTTAGGACCACTAGGGCCAGCAAATGGATGCGCAAGCCATGGCATTTTCCTATGCGAACAAATCTGGATTTCTTGTTGAAGAGAAGGCAAAGCAAGCAAGCAAGCAAGCAAGCAAGCAAACAAGAAAAAAAAAGACCTTGGTTTTCATTTGGAAGATAAAAGGCCCTCTAAAGAAATATTTGGCTTGAAGAGGATCTTTCTGGGAGATGTCGCAAATGCCAGGGTACACGTTCACTCTCCAGTACCATTTGGGGCCAGTGAGTAACTCCTGGAAGAGTAGACTAGCTGAATGGAAAACAGGAGAATTGATTATTGCTTGAATTTCAGGTGATAATATTTTGGTACTAAAGTGTGCTCCAAATAGTGCATCGGACATATTTATATTAAAATAGGATCCCTTGTTTAACAGAAAGTCCAATCTAACCAGATAGGTGGCCTGTACTTTTGTTCATTAATCTGGCAACTCTATTCTCAAGACGTCCCCAAAGGGTCTTCACATAGCCTGGCCTGGGACTTGGGATGAAACCCCTGTAGTTTTCATCTGCATAAGGGACATTTAGGTCCCTTAATTGTTCCAAAGGGTCTTCACGCTCTATAAATAGCTCCATCTGTAGTTAGCTTAGGCTTCTTAATTTAGACTAAGAAATGCTATCAGCAGTCATCCCATCACTCTTAAATATAGCCTAAATACCCCAAAACTCACCCTCAGGAAAAGCTGGGCACTTCCCTAGAGGCAAAGTCTCAGGCAGCATTTCATTTAAGCAATTCGTGTGTTCTCCATCAGCGCCTGCCAGTTACTGCCGTCAATACAACAATGCGGCTTGCAGCCCTCCGCCAACAGATGGAGACCTGGAATCTCTCTGCCTACATCATCCCAGACACGGATGCACACATGGTAAGGACCAGCTCTGCTCTCTCTCATCTCCTTCCTCTCACTTACTTGGGGTTGTTGGCCTCTAAATACGAGCCACCAATAAGAGCCTGGTAAGATGTGGAAGCTGAAGACAGACACAGCACTTCCATAGCAAAGAGGATGAAATGGTTGCAGTAAATCTCTAACCCAAATAAGCCCTGGCAATGAAAACACAACTCAATTAATATGAATACATGCTGCGTGCCTAGATTGGGCAGATCTACCACTACACTAGCATCTTCCCCATATAAGAGACCCCTTAGAAATTGCAGTTTCTCCAGGCCAGGTGCTTCTGCTCCACTTTCCTTCTTCTTCCTCCTCCTCCATCATCATCTTCTTCTTCTTCTTCTTCTTCTTCTTCTTCTTCTTCTTCTTCTTCTTCTTCTTCTTCTTCTTCTTCTTCTTCTTCTTCTTCTTCTTCTCTCTCCTTCTCTCTCTCTCTCTCCCTCCCTCTCCCAAAACCTTCAGCTCCACCTTCCCTTCATTCTCTGCTCAATCACCAGCTCTAGACTTTATTTATAAATTAAAGTAGGAAGAAGGTTTACAGGAAATCACCTGAGTGCTGATTCATTCCTTGTTGCAGCCCCTCACAGGAGAACAGAATTAACATCAAATACAATTAGCCCCAGGGCTATCCGCAACAATGGAAAACTTCCCATACACTCATTTAAAGTCAACTGAAAGAACATACTTCTTTACACTGGAGAAAAAACAAGGCCAAATTTTCTTGACCTCTAGAAACAACATTACACAATCAACTTTGGTGCTAGGGATGTGGCTCAGTTGGTAATGGCATTCGCCACCAAGCTCAATAAGCTGAGTTCAATCCTTAGAACCTATAAGAGAGCCAACTCCCACAAGGCTTTCTCTAACCTCCACATTCACATGTCTACACACACACACACACACACACACACACACACACACACACACACATGCACACACTTGCACATGCACACGCACACACAAAATGTGTAAAAACTTAAAAAGACTCTGGAAGTGATTTTGACCAACTTTAGAAAGAATGTTTTAGGCTATCACTGGAACTCGGACCTGAAAGAATTCTAAGCTCCTTCCTGGTCCAGCTTGTTTCAGACTCTGTTGGTTGGAGCAGTATAATGATCCAGGGTGCTAGACTCTATAGACATGGGCAGTAGACGGAGGGGAGAAAGCAGACAGAAAACAAGGTGATGGTCTCTATATGAACCATTTCCCCAAAATAGCAGCCCTGCCTACTCAGCCCACTTTTTCCTACCAGTAGCTCTGCCTCTACCTCATGCAGCATCTCATACCAGCCCAGCTAGAAGAAAAAGGCATTTTCAAAGTCAGTGTATCTGCTTCAGTTAATTTCTGACCTGCCAGGGATACATAAGAATTTTCACTAAAGATTCAAGCTCCTTTCAGCAAAAATAACAGTGACTTGTCTTCAGGGATGATGAGAACTAACATAAAGTCATCTTGTATCAACAGTCCAAAAGACGGATGTTACAACGCCCGCATACAAAATGACATAGTGTTTGCATATAATCTATACAGAGCTTTCTATATGCTTTAAAATAATCTCTAGAAGGTTTATAGTGGCTAACACAATACGAATGCTATGTAAATGTTACCATATTGTTTTGCTTAGGGAATAATGATATACATTGAATGCAGTGCCATTCCCCCCCTCCAATATTTTTGACCAAGGCCAAGGTTGATAGAAGCTGCAGATACAGAATCCATGGGTATGGATGTCTAACTGGTCAATGTATAAAGTCCTATGTAAAAGTTATTTATGCAGTACCCAATATAGTGTGATAGACTGCAGAAGAAGACATGATATTTTAAGGGGAATACCAAAAGACATGACCATACTGAATTTGCATTATGATCACAGTGGTAAATTTTGCAGAACAGTCTGGTGTAATCAAGTCTAGTGCTAGACTGTGGACGGTGTACCCCAAGAGGCACCGTTTCTGAAAAGTAAAGAAGACAGCATGCGGAAGGAGCTACAGAGACTTCCTGGGGGGGAAAAGTGCCTGGGGTGGCAAGACAGGAAAAATCCAAGATGTAGTTGTGACCTTTCACTTGGCACCTGAGTCTGTGAAGAAAGTTAATGATGGTATTGTTGATTTCCTAGAGTGAGTACATTGGCAAACCTGATAAGAGGCGAGAGTGGATTTCAGGCTTCACAGGGTCTGCAGGTAAGAGCCATTATCCACCATCATTACTTCTGTTGGTAGACCTGAGCTGGTTATAGAGGAACTGGGATGGCCAGTTCCCCAGCATCCAAGACCACAGGCTGGCACTCATTCTCATTCTCCCCAACCCCAGAAACCTAGCATGTTCCCCGGATCAAATATCTCATACCCCACTGGCCACACTTCTGCACAGGAGCTGCCCCCTCCCCCTGGCTTCCTTCCCAGGCTTTGGTGCCTCTGCCACAGACAGCCTAGCACAGCACTCCTTGGGGCTGATTTCTGAAGCAATTGCTACTTCCACATCTATTGTCAAAAAGCCTGCTCTTCCTTTTACATAATAGTTCATTTGGGGATAAAGTTTAACTTTTAGGATGTTTTTTACAGAAATCACTCTACATGGCCAAATGAGACATAAGCATGGCTCTTAATGAGGTCTCCTTTCAGTTTCTGAAGGGCCCTCTTATCCTGATCCTGTTCCCTGAAATGAAAGGCAGCTTCCTTTGTTGACCCTCACACATTCCTTCCTGGGCCTCAAGGTGCTCTGCCTCCCGCTTCGTGAGCCCTTACTCTCTCTACCACAGTTGCTGAATTTGTCTTCCCTATCAGTCCTCAGGTAGGCACCTAGTTTGATGTTTTATCAGCTCTCATCTTTCCTGAGAAGACACATGTGCAACATTAGTTCCTTTGGACTGTTGGGAGCCAACCAGATTCTTTTCCTAGTTCTAAATGCCCTCCCTCTCTAAGGACCAAGAGCGCAGAGCAGAGACAGTTTGCCCAGTGAGCTCCCTTTGTAGACAAGATGCCTTTAACATCTCCTCCAGAGCTCTCTTCCTGCCAATGGGGGAGAAAAGCTCATTCTAGAGATGCTTGTGACAGAGCCAGTACTACACTGTACATTCAACAAAGTTGTACTCCTCACTTTCATCTTTATCCTCACCTCTAGACTTCTCCATTCTGCTGCAGGTACTGCTGTGGTGACCATGGGGAAAGCAGCTGTCTGGACCGATAGTCGTTACTGGACTCAGGCCGAAAGGCAGATGGACTGCAACTGGGAGCTGCACAAGGAAGGTAGAAGGCTCACGTGGGTTTGTTCCCCCAGCCTTGGACCCTAGACTAGGTTTGGGGAACTACAGGTGAGTGGGTGGTGCGTGGCCTCCGTGGGTAGTTCAGGAGATACGAGGGCTTGCCTGATCTTTGAGGCACACACATGTGGCAGATAAAAGTCTGCCTAAGGCATTGGGTGCTCTCTATTCTGGGAAGTTACTTTTGTGTTCCCTCCTATCTTTCAGTTAGCATTTCTTCCATTGTCGCCTGGATCTTAGCTGAAGTCCCTGATGGACAGAACGTGGGCTTCGACCCCTTCCTCTTTTCTGTTGGTATGTTCTTCTCTTAGTCCCTTGGATTTGTGGGAACTGACCACAAGGGTGGCTCAGCCTCCTGGGAGGCACACATATTTGCTTAGGGAGAGGGGATCTTGAAGTTGTAGCTGTAGAAATATTTTGTAACAAAGAGATGTTCATGGATTGTGTAATTAAAATATATCAAAAATGAATCAAAATGTTTGTAAAAAGCATAAATGCAGAAAGCCAACCTAGATGACTTGGAATAATTAAGATCTAGTGATTAATAGGTCTGGTATATCTTTGACCCCAGAACCATCCTCTGGGTCCTGGAATCTACCAATCAAGGTACTTGGGATCTCTTAGAAAACATTTTTGGAAGGACCTTAGAAGAGTGAAAAGTGTAGAGAGGACCTTTGAGCAAATCAGGGTTCCAGGGAATACAGCTTTCCAAGTTCTGAGGCCCCAGACAGATGGATAGCCCATACCATCAAAGACTTCATGAATATACATTGAAAAGCTCCTACTTCCAAACTAACCTTTTCGTTGACCTATCCAATGCTCTGAATGGTGACATTACAGCCTAATAAAAATGTCTTGTACCTTAGAAGGACGGTCCCCAATCATTGACACTTTCAAAAGACCAGGTTAGGGTCAAGGGTATATATAATGTGTGGTGGTAGAGTACTTGCATCACATCCTCAAGGTCCTGGGTTCAATCCCTAACACTGTGCCAGGGAATGGGGCAGAGAAATGCAAACTTAGCTAATTGATAGTGGACAGCATCAAGGCAGGAGTGGGACAATTAGGTTTGGAAAGCAGGCAAAGACAGATGGAAGATGCACTGTGAAGGAGAGGTGTGCATTTCAGAGGGCTGGAACCTCGGCCAGGCTATGGAGACATAGGAGCTAAGCAAAGGCAAGGCTGCAGGACTAACTTTGCCTAGGCCAGATTTCACTGAGTTGCAAGTGGATGAGGGGCAAGTGACTCCTTTCTATCTCTGCAGATTCCTGGAAAAATTATGATCAAGGATTCCAAGACTCCAGCAGACACCTGTTATCGGTTACAACCAACCTTGTTGACGTGGCATGGGGGTCAGAGAGGCCCCCAGTGCCAAGCCAACCCATTTATGCCCTGCCGAAAGAATTTACAGGTGATTCCATAGGTCTATTCTCCTTCTGAATTTGTACAAACAAGGGTCCCTACCAGCATAATCCCCAGTGCTGCTGATGGTATTTTTCCCTGACAATATCAAGGCAACAAAGTAATGTTTTACAAACCACCTGAGATGCTTGGTTAAAATGCAGATTTTTTTTTTTTGTCTCTCCCTCTCTCCTCACAGAGTCCAAAGGTGCTCAGACTATATTTAGAAAATACTGAAAAAAAAAAAGCACTGTTAGGATTTGAAGAAAGATACAGTAGAAAAGGAGGGAACAAGAAAGTCAAAGAAAGTTGGAACAACAAAAACCCCTTTCTGTAAAAAGTTTTCCATTGTCCTTTTTTTTTGTGTCTGGATGTTTGTTTGGCCTGCATGGTGTCTGTGCAGTAAGGTGCATACAGTGCTTGAGGAGGCTACAAAAGGGCATCAGACTCCCCTGGGACTGGACTTACAGATGGGTGTGATTTGCCATGTGGGTGCTGGGGATCAAACCCACATCCTTCGGAATGGCAAGCAGTGCTTTTAACAGTTGAGCCATCTCTCCAGCTCACCCTGCTCTATCTCCCACTTCTTTAAAAATCTTTCTTAAAAGAACAAGCCCATGATCATAGTTGTTTATCTGGTAGTGGAAACTGCCGGAGCCATTCAGCTCTTCACTTCTGCTTCTACTCTAACGAAGGATTTAGATTTTTGGACAGAACTGACTTGGACAGAAGAAGTAGATGACTAAGTTCAGTGTCAGTCTGTGGCACAGAAGAGGGTTTTGGCTGGACCACAAAATAAGGTTAATTGACCCAGAAAAGTCTAGCATCTGTAACCAAGACCTCACTGGAATTATCTTAGTCTGATATGAAAGTGCAGCTTGCATTATGATTCTTGTAAGCAATAACTGAATTCTGACCAGGGCTAGGAGACCTATCATGAATCAGGGTCTTGGTCACTAACCTCCCTGGAAATTCTGAATGGGCCAATGGAGTTGCATTTCTTGTCACATTGAGCAATCTGAAAACCCCCTTTCCACACACAAATCCACATATTATTTCTGATTTAGAAAGGAGTGGAGAAAGTGAGAAGGAAATTTCAAAATTGTGGCTATGATGAAACAAGTAGAAACAGTGTCCAATTTTTTATCTGTCCCAGTGTAACTTGCAGAATCCTTCTTTGTGCACCTTGACTTAGTTTCTAAAGAGACTTGCAATCTATGAGTGTTTGATTGTAAATACCACTCATCTTATTCAGATATAAAGGCCTCCACTGTGCTAGGGAAGGGGAGGATAACATGGAAAAAAAGACTCTCAAGGATTGAGACAGAATTCACATGGATTTTGTCACTTCCCATAAGCTAGGAGATGCTGAGGAGTCATTAGTTTTCAAGGAAAAGACATTTGGGGTCAGAGCTTAGCCCAGAAGCCAAAGAACAGTGTTCAACTTCAAGATGCATAGATAAAAATGAATGTTCCTCTCCAGCCACGTCTAGATGTTAAAGGTGGTGTGAAAAGACAAAGGCAAGGTGTGGCTGGCACAGGAAATGTTAGCTACTCACGTGTCTGACCATTTGTGTGTGATTTTGTTTTCTCCAACTGGATCGTAGTTACACATCTTTCTTTTGGGGGTTCTAAGGTTTTGGGTGTTTTGACTTGTTTTGTTTCTGGGACAGGATCTCACTCTGTAGCCCAGGCTGACATTATACTTACTATATTGCCCAAACTGGCCTCAAGCCCACAGTGATCCGCCTGTTTCAGCCTCCCATAGAGGCATGGACCAACATACAAAGTAATACTTACGAATCGTAACCATAATTTTAAGTGGAAGAAGCCACAACTTGTATGATTCCATTTATATGAAACACCCAGACTTGGCAAATCCATAGAGACAGAAAGTAGATTAGTGATTTCCTGGGGCTGGAAGGAGAGGAAATGAGGAGGGACTCCTTAATGGGTACAAGGTTTCCTTTGGGGATGTTGAAAATGTTTTAGAATTAGATACTGGCAATGGTTGTGCAACACTGTGAGGATACTGAAAGCCAGCTGAATTGTGTTCTTTATGAAGGCTAAACTGTCTTGTTTTATCAGAATAAAATAAACTTTAAAAGTATATCATACCCAGAGCTTTTGGTTCTAGTTGAATAGTTTAACCCATTTGCATAAAGTTTCTTAATAGCATTAAGTTATCATTTCTGTATCTGGGCCCAAGTAGGAATCTTAATGCTTATGACATTCTGCCAATTTTTCCCCTAGCACTGTCTAGAGAGAGACTTTGAATGCCTTGCAGGAGGCAGAAAAGGAGATGAAAACTGAACTCATAGAACCAAGAAAGGAAAGTACTGGGCAAAGTTAAAGACCACTTAAAAGACTGAAAAACTTTAGCCAGGTGTGGTGGCGCACACCTTTAATCCCAGTACTTGGGAGGCAGAGGCAGGCAGATTTCTGAGTTCGAGGCCAGCCTGGTCTACAGAGTGAGTTCAGGACAGCCAGGGCTACACAGAGAAACCCTGTCTCAAACAAACAAAAACAAAAACAAACAAACAACAACAACAAAGACTTGAAAACTTTAAGAAGAAAGCTCAGTATTAGTGCAGATTCATAGTGTGGGCCAGCCCCATCACACATGGGTTCAAATCCCTGCTGCACCTCTTAAGCTATGAGACTCCGGGCAACTCACTTTACCTGTCTGAAGCCTCACTTTCCACATCTGTAAAATGGCACATGCAAGAATAAAAACAATGCACAAGAAGTGCTTAGTTCAATATCCATGGCTTATTGGGTGCTGGAATTACTGCTGGGCAAAGCTAAACACAAACCTGGTCCTCTTTCTCGTCCTTCTAGAGCAGCTCTTCTGTTCTTTCTATGTGTTTACTGACAGGTCAAAAAAAAAAGCAATATGAGTCTTAGCAAATGCCTTTCTACGGCTTTATAAACGTTGATCCATTTGATGTGAACCTATTGAGTTAAATACTACTGTTCCAACCCACCCTCATCTAACAGATGTGCAAAATGAGACATGAAGGTGTCATGTGATTTGCTCACCACCACATCCAATTACTTGACTGTGGTTGAAGGCCCATCTGGGTTAGGGGGCAAGTCATTAATAATGCAAGTCAGATCCCGTTTGATGATAGACTTCTACAGCTTTGGGAAATATAGAGGGATTGAGTAGTTCAGTCATAAAGTACTTGCCCAATGTTCAAGGCCATTGGCTCCACATCCTCCACCAGAAATAAAGGAAAACTACTATTCTTAGGGAGTTTCCCCGAATCCCTATGCCAAAGACGAGGTATGTCACTTATACTTTCTTTGGGTTCCTTTGCTTCTAGGGAGCACTTGGCAGGAAAAAGTATCCGCTGTCCGAAGCTATATGGAGCACCATGCCAAGACTCCAACTGGGGTCCTTCTATCTGCACTTGATGAGACAGCCTGTGAGTGGGGATTTTTGAACATGGGTCAGTCTGGTAGTCCCAAGCTTCCTGGACCTTGCAACATACAGCTTTTCCTAAAACAACAACATATTCACCAGCTCCTACGAGCTCCCAAGATCATAGTCTGTGGAAACTCAGAGGGGAAGAGAGCAGCTGTTTGGGGCTATAGAACAAGGAAGCCAGGGAGCTCCAAGCAAGTGGGTAAGCCCACAGGCCACCTGAGAAATGTACTGGCCAGAGTGATAGGGTAATTATGTCTTCTTAGGAGGAAGAAGGCCCACAAAGCCACCAGCAGCCCTGGCTGTCATCCAGGACAGCTTTGATATCCAGAGTAACCCTATTCTGTCCCCACATGGCTGAGGGCTTTCTGTCCAATCCCTATGGCTGAACTTCAGACATTTAGAGAATGTACCCATACTGAGTGCTAAATGTCACCTATCTCTATTTTGGGTGGGGGGGATATCTATACCTCTCTTCAGCATCTCCATGATCTCCAAGATTAAGAAGCATTCAGAGGCTGCTGTCAGTAATAATCTTAAAGCCAAACTAAACAGTGGAACATAGGTGTTATAAATGATGGCCCCCATTCAGAACGGCCTCCAACAATCCCATCAATTCTTTTCCAGGGCTCTTCAACCTTCGTAGCAGTGACATCCCCTATAACCCCTTCTTCTACTCCTATGCACTGCTCACGAACTCCTCCATCAGGTACAGCTTCTCCTTAGCTTACTGTTGTGAGTTTCCTCTCCTACCCTATCCTATACCACTGATGTCACAGCCTTCAGAGTACTCATAAATTTGGGTGCCCACCACTAGATGACCCCTTGACTTCTGGTCCCAGTGAACCCAAGTCTAATCCCCTGGTTCTCTATGTTGGCTTCCTGTGACCCTTTGGAATCAAAAGACTGGTATATACCTCCAATTCCATGTGTTCTCCTTAGTAGGCAAGCACTCAGGACCCTCCTGGTCTTCCCTCTCCATATAGGTTGTTTGTCAACAAGAGTCGCTTTAGCCTTGAGACCTTGCAGTACCTGAATACAAACTGCACATTACCCATGTGTGTGCAACTTGAGGACTACAGTCAAGTTCGTGACAGTGTGAAGGCCTATGCCTCAGGCGATGTGAAAATCTTAATTGGGGTCAGCTATACCACCTATGGGGTCTATGAAGTGATACCCAAGGTAGGTTTGCCAGTCACTGGCCTCCTTCTGCTCCAGGCATAACAACTGACAAAATGGGACCCCTCCTCTATTGGGCCAACTTGTCAGGCAGCTAATGTACACTGTGTACCCGTGTAGACCTCATTGATGGGAGACTGAGGAGAAGGAGGAAGAAGAGGAGAAGGAGGAAGAGGAGGAGGAGGAGGCAGCAGGGGTGTCTGTCCACGGGGCCTGTGGGCAACTTTTTTGAGGAAACTAGACAAAATATAGCCTGGTCTAGAAGAAGCTTTAGAACCATCTGAACCCGATTCTGATCTGAGCTCTTTTTCTAAAGGGTCGTGCAGTGACCTTGGACAAGTAGCTCAGTCAGTCTAGATCTCTGTTTCTTTAAAATGGTAATGAAGTTGAACACTTACAGGAGTGTTGCAGACTTCAAGGATATAGCACTTGTGAAGTCTGTTGGCTGACAAAGTATATGCCTGGGGGCTGGTAACCTCTCTGATATGTATAAGAAACTTTGACTGCTAGAACAACCTGTGGACTCTAGCATGCCAGGCCTGACTGCTGGTACCAGGACAGTGCTCACCAAGGAAACCCATAGGCAGAAAAGTAGGAAAGTCCTGCCTATCCAGAAAATAGCCAAAGGAGAGGGCCTGGTCAAAGAGATCAGCAAGTCTTACAGTCTCGCCCCAGTGGGACTTGCTCTATGTCCTTTGTAAGCACTGCTTATCTTGGACAGTGCATCTAGTGCATCTTTCGGTCCCTGTTCTCAACAGGAGAAACTCGTGACAGACACCTACTCCCCAGTGATGTTAATCAAGGCTGTGAAGAACAGCAAGGAGCAGGCCCTTTTGAAGAGCAGCCACGTAAGTCCATATGGCCCTTTGGGAGGTCTGCTTCATGGGTTAGCCTCCTAGACAGAAAATGCTTAAGGAAGACTCTAAAAAAAAAAAGCAAGAAACAACAAATATCTCTATATTTATATAGATATGTAGATATCACATGTGGTGATTGCATTGCTTTGAACACTGCCTGTATTAAATAAGTGTTAGATGTAACAATTTCCTGCCTGGCAAGAGGATGACTCACTTTTTAGACATTAGGATAAAATATTTTTTTCTTAAAAAAATAATAATAACATACACTACAGAACAGAAAATATCCTAAGATTCCCTGTCACCATTACCCAGCTTCAATAATCAAGTCTTGCCCAAAGCTGTTTCATCTGTAACACCACCCACACCCCACCCACACCCCCGAGCATGACCCTCCTGTCCCACCCCTTGCTGCTGGATTATTTTAAAGCGTATCCCACATATTCTATCATTTCAACTGTCACTGCTTCAGTGAGTATTTCTAAAGATAAGAAGGCTTTTAAAAACATGAGCACACTCTGATTAGATATAAACATTAATGAGAATCCTTTTGCTATCCAGTAGCCAGTAAAATTGTCATGTTTTTAAAGCACTCAGTTGCAGGGCAGCTATCTGATCGTCTTCCCTAAGCGAGGAGGCTGCCATTTCGGCCAGCCTTAGTCACTCTTCCGGCTTCAGGTGCGGGACGCTGTGGCTGTGATCCAGTACTTGGTCTGGTTGGAGAAGAACGTGCCCAAAGGCACGGTGGATGAGTTTTCTGGGGCAGAATACATTGATGAGTTACGACGGTACTGGACTTATTATCTTTTGGTGCGGGGGTGGGGAAGTGAGGAGTAATTAGTCCCCTTAGGAAGAATAAAGATCATGCTTGTATTTGGAAGTGAGATTGACAGGTTCGTGGGTGGTCTGGGAGCGGTGCTTGGGGTGTTGGAGGATATTCTCCAGCCCTGCTGAAAGTGGGGACAACCCAACAGCACCCCCTAGCGAACGCCTCAGACACAGCTCCTTCTCCCTGGGAAAGGCCTGCTTAGGCCAGGGGGCCCCTGGGACTCTTAGGAGCTTCCAGTAGAAAGAAGGCTTCTTGAGGCAGCTTGCATAGCATCTATGTTTGAGGTGCAAGACATAGCACATGGGTGGGATGTTTCTCAGATACAGGGAATTGCCTTTCTTCTCTCCCGTAAGGAAAGTAGAGGCAAAGGTCAAGAATTGGTGTCCATAATCTATCCTTCTCTGTGCATGAGTGTTCTCTGTATATGTGACAGGACAAAGCTGGCAGAGGTGGGGCAGGGAGAGGTAAATGGAGTCAGGTTGGGGTGAAGGCAGCTGGGCATTTGCTGTGCGACATATCCTAGTCACAGCCTAGTCCGTGCGCCATTCTCTGCCCATTCCTTACCTTGCCTTGCCTAGGAATGAAAACTTCTCCTCTGGACCCAGTTTTGAAACCATCTCTGCTAGTGGCCTGAATGCCGCCCTGGCCCATTACAGGTACTTCAGAACAAAGAAGTTTCTACAGTGCTTGTGACCAGGGGTCATGGTTGTGAGTAGAGGGGACCTGGGTTGGGAAGGGAATGTTCTGAGCTTTGAGTCAACATTTAAGGTTTGGGGCCTTCAGGACTGTGGGTAGTCAAGGGAGGGACTCCTTTGCCATTCGAAATCTCCTTGAAATTAATAGGTCTGAGAATGGCTTTTGTTCCCAAAAAGCAGGGATTTGGGGAGTGCTTGAGTGCTTCTGGGGTCTTTAGGGTTCAAGGAAAGCACAGTTTCTGTTAGAAACTCTTTCTGTGAAATTTTTATGGTTGTTTTTTTTTTCAGAAATAGTTTTATTGACTTGGGTTTTTGTTTTTGTTTTGTTTTTCGTTTTTTTGTTTTTTTTTTTTTTTTGGTTGGTGGTTTTTTGGAGGGTTTTGTTGTTGGTAGTGGTGGTGGTGTTTGTTTTTGTTTTTGTTTTTGAGACAATGTTTCATGTAGCCCAGGCTAGTCTCAAACTCATTACATAGTCAAGATTGGGTTTCCTAATCTTCCTGACTAAGGTTTCTTAAGTGCTGGGATTAAATGTGTGCACCACCACAGCTAGCTTGAGATGGGGTTTGCTTCATAACTCAGTCAGGCTAGCAATTTGTGATTTCAGGCATGAGTACAATCACACAAAACCCCACAGAGAAAAGGCCTGTCTATTCAGCTTCTGTCAACTATAGTGAGTGCAAAATATAAGATAGTCAAATACTTGGTCTCACAGAAAACAAACCATGGTAGGCCTGCCTGATAAAATTTGGAGGACCAAATTAACCAAATGCATCAAGTTGGCCTGGACTTGACAAAAGAGGAGTCAGAGGCCCTCCAGAGAAAGACCTGGCATGTCTAAGAGTTCGCCCTCCCTGACCCCTCCCCAACCCTTGCCCATGGAAGCTCGAGAGTGGTAGAGCTGATATACCTTAGTCCCCTAAAATATTGTTGTCCAGTCCTATTTTTAAAGTCCCCTCTCTTCCTATGCACTAGCTCCTTGGGGCCCTCTTGGATGTATCAAGAACTTACAGAGAAAGAGAGTTCAGGCCCAGAACCTCTTTGCTTTGCTGTGTACCTCGTGCAAGCCTCTTGCCTCTGTGGGTTTGTTCTTATTCGAGGAGAGATGGCCAAACCAAGTAGCCTCTGAAACTCTTAGCTCCTCTTTCCAAGGACCAAGGTCCTGCTTAGCCATATGCAGGATAAACAGAAGTGTACTAAGACAGCAGCTGCAGCTGCTGTCAGAGCCAAGTGCTTCCCAGGATTGGCAGATGTGTACAGATGATTTCCCCAGAGCAGAGAGCCTGGAAGGCTAGCCCCCAAGTAAAGGGAGTTCTTCGGTTTCTCCTTAGCCCCTGTCCTCAGCTCCACCCTGTTTGCCCAGTGCAGGGTTCGGAGTCTCTCCTCTCAGTATTTGTTTTTCATTCCTAGCCCAACAAAAGAGCTGCACCGTAAGCTGTCCTCAGATGAGATGTACCTGGTGGATTCTGGGGGGCAATACTGGTATGTATACCCACCCCACTGTGCCTTGGCCTAGCTCTCAGCTCAGGCATTCTGGGTTTCCTGAGGCTGGCTGAAGCTGGCTTTCCTGAGTCATAGGTCTTCATTTGATTAAAGCAGGGAACTGTATTGAATAAGCCCTGAGCAGCCTTCTCGTGTTCCCATTGTGGGCATCTGCACAGTAGAAAACACACAGAGGTTAGAATAATAGGGGCACTCATGCAGCACCTGGGTGAGAATTAGGAAAAGACTGGACTTGTTTAAGGAATTTTTTTCAAGTCTGCAAATTATTTACACAGATCTGCCTGGCCGCACAAACGTGAGCACCTATATCCTCCCCCACTCAAGCAAGCCCTAGACACAGCCCACATCAGAGTCGTTAAACCCAGCTCATTCCCTGTGGCAAGATGAGTGACCACGTAAGGTTGGAGATGGAGGCAGATAAAAGACGAAGCCCTTTAGAAGTGATTCTTTTGTACAGTGTTAACCTACACAGTTCCAGTGTGACAATCATGCCTAATGAGCTAACCATATTCCTTTGAAATGTGTGGCTAATCATTCGCAGTTTTATTGGGTTTCCCAACTTCTATCCCGTGGAACGCACCAAGGACAGAGGCTCTTGTTCATAGCACACCTGTTGGGGAGCCAGCTTGCCATGTGCTCAGTTTAGCAGCCTGTACTTCTCACTAGATTGATGCTGTGTGAACTTGAGATGGCTGTAAAGAGGAAGTACATTTGTGGAGGCGTGTTGGGTTGGGGCATGCTTAGAAGAGGGTGAGGTAGGGAAATAGTCACCTCACTTCCTCTTCTCTCCCGAGGAAGAAGTTCTCCATGCCCCATGACCTACTGTCAAGAAGCCCCAGAGTCCTGGGACCCTTTTTCCATGCCTCCCCCATGGGATGGGTATGCTCTGTGCCTGTCTGGGGGAACCACTACAGCTAATGATTGTGAGTTGGACCTGGTGGCTCTGGCTTCACTTTCATGGAATTCCAAGCCATGCCCATAGCCAAGAGCATCTTATGCGGAGTCAGCATTTTCTCTAGCCTGGCTTTAACCAAATCTTGGGGAAGGAGACAACCTCACAGCCTAATGGCTTCAGTGGCCTCATCTTTAATAAGGAAGCCTGCTCTGCTGCCCTCTGTGGGGAGATGCAGAAGTGTCCTATAAATAGTAAAGGGCTATGACTGTGGAAAGGTTAGGATATTGTCATCGTTCTCAACCTCAGTCTTCCCATCTGTAATTTATTGAGATAAATAGATAGATAGATAGATAGATAGATAGACAGACAGACAGACAGATAGACAGAGATAGGCAATGCCCTGAACATAGTGACTTTTACCTTAAGAACTCTACTAAGTCTCTTTGTTACGTGGATGCTGAGATATGATTCTAATGGTGGTACCTATCCTCTATCCCCCTCCCATCCATCAACCTTTCTTTCTTTCTTTCTTTCTTTCTTTCTTTCTTTCTTTCTTTCTTTCTTTCTTTCTTTCTTTCTTTCTTTCTCTCTTCCTTTCCCTCTTCCTGACACGATCTCACTGTGTAGCCCAGACTGGCATTGCCATCACAATCTTCCTAACTAATTCTCCTGCATACCAAGATTACAGGCCTGCACCACCATGCCCAGTTCTCTCTCTTCCTTTTGCCCTTCCACATGTCCTATTCCAGCCCAGTCACTCAAAGCCCAGTAGAAACAAACAATAGAAAATACACAGGAAGACCATGGCCCTGGGCCCTCCACCCAAGTCCTCAGCAGAATTAGATGTATTAGTTCTCTCTCTCCACAGGGATGGGACCACAGATATCACCAGAACAGTACATTGGGGCACTCCTACTGCCTTCCAAAAGGTAAGTGCTGGACCCTAATTTTTCCCTTCAGTTTACTCCAAGTGATCACCTCATCAAGAGCCCTTTCAAATTGACAGGAGTAAAACCGAGGCCCAGAGAAGTGATTTAGTTTGCCCAAGGTCAAACAAAAAGTACCAGGAAAGCCAATGCAAAATCGGGCCTCCACCAAGACCTCAGGCCATGTGCATCCTCTTGTCATGTCCGTGTATGAATGTACAGATATTGGCCATCTGGATGGTTAGCCTGTGCTCTGCAAAAGGGAGGGAAAACTCTTTTTAGCGGAGAAAAACAGCACAGGGCATCTGAGATCCGAAAGAACTAGAGCTGGTCTAAAAACAGGGAGGTCTGCGCAGCTGGAGTGGAACCAAGGACACTGGCGGGGTGCTGAGTGGACCAAGGAGCTGCTAAGATGCAGCCAGCAGACCAGGAACACAGAACGGGGAGCCCTGTTGTGCAGGCCTCCAGGAACTCATAGACTAGCCTGTTGAGGAGTCTGTTTCCCCAGGGCCCCAAATGGCAAGCCAGTGCAGGAGTATGGGGAAATGATATGACCACATGGCCACTAGCAGTGACCAGAACAGGTCACCACTGCCCATCTCTCTCTCCCCCAACAGGAAACAGGCTCTGCCACATGATCAGACCCAACCCACACTTCAGACCTTAAGGAAAGCTAAAGGAAGTTGCTAAGGCATGGTAGCACATACTGGGGCAGTTAAGACAGGAAACTTTTACTGTTCAAAGCCAACCTTGGCCACATAGCAAACTGCAAGCCTACCTGTGAGGAATATAGGAGTAAGCAGGCTACCTCTGCCTGAGCATTTGCTCACTGGCTTCTGCTCATTGTCAGTCTACTTTATCCTATGACTTTAGCAACCACGTACCACTAACATCCTATTAAATATAAGGGCACCAAGGAATAGAGAGGGGAGAAAGTCAGTGAGTGTCCAAGCCAGGATTCTAGACTTGAGCCTGCCACCCACTCAGTCACTACCCTCTACATTTCCTCTGCACATGACTATGACCCCTGTATATGAGCCTAAGAGAAGCACATGGAGTTGGCCCCAGCTTTGGAAACACCTTTTCCCCCCACCTTCATTTGGTCATCTTCCAAAACCTGAGTGAGTGACGGCACATGAGAATGTGTCTCCTACCCCTTGTCCTGGGCCTCCATTCCCATCTATTCTAAGACCTAAGCAGCTGGAAATTCCCCTATCACTCCTCCTGTGCTTCATATTACCTCTTCCTCTCCTTTCCTTACCAGGAGGCCTATACTCGAGTGCTAATGGGAAACATCGATCTGTCCAGACTTGTCTTTCCTGCTGCTACATCAGGTAGATTCCAGAAAACAGACTGGACCCAGGCACCTCAAGGCTCTGATATTATGGGACTTGGATTGCTATCCTGGGAGGCCAGTGAGATAGCCCATCCCTCTCATTTAAAGAAGGAAGTCTAGCCAGGAAAGAGGATTTGTCCAAGGTCTTACATAGGATTACTGGGGGTACCGGGCTTTGAACCCAAGTCCTCTGCCTCTTAATCCAGTGCTGTTGCTCAGAGGCAGGAAAAGCCAGTGTGAGCTTCAGACATCATATACAAATTCTTGGAGGACATTATTGTCAAAGTGCTAAGGCCTATGTCGTGAGGGAACATTTCAGTAGAGTCATCAGTCCAGATAATAAGTCTAATGTATGTATCCCTCAAGATAGTGAGGGATAGGACTGGGTTTATCAGAGAGACACTTCCTACTTTCATCCATCAGCCTTTCTCCATCCCACCCCAGTGTCCTCTTAAGAGCTCTTATCCTCAGGTACCACCCTAGGCATGGAGTAGGAAATGCCAAGGTAGACAGTCTAGGGTCCAGCCAATGGACTGGAAACAATCTCTTTTCCCTTTTAGGGAGAGTGATAGAAGCCTTTGCCCGAAGAGCCTTATGGGAAGTTGGGCTCAATTATGGTCATGGGACAGGCCATGGCATTGGCAACTTCCTCTGTGTGCATGAGTGTAAGTATATTCTCAGCCATCTCTGTTTGACCCTCTTCTATGAAATAGAGCCTTCCACCGCCATGGAATTACCAACCCCTCCAAAAAGGTATGACCCACCCAAGGTCACCAGATGGAGAAGGATGCTCCAAGCGCTAAATGAAGAATACTGCCAGTGGGCATTCCAGAGAGAACCAAGGCCCGTTGACCAAATGGCATATACCCCCGAGAAGGAAAAGGCAAAGTCTGTCTGGTGTGTCCAGATATGACAAGTTCTAGACATACCTAGGGACCTTCCCTCTAGCTACCTTTCTTCCCCAGAATCTCCTCACTTCCAAGCTGGTGATACAGAGAGCTAAAACCATGCTTATATCTTCCTTCCCAGGGCCAGTGGGATTCCAGTATAACAACATTGCCATGGCCAAGGGCATGTTCACTTCCATTGGTATGGTTCTTGATTCCCTCCACCTTACCACCCAATCCCAGAGTAGAGTTATCTGGGGAGTGCAGTCATATGCACCCATCTTTAGGGAGCATGCCGAGCTGTGACTTAGCTTGGGCTCTATCACTGCTTTCTTTCCCAAATCTAGACCCAAATGGTTATCACACCCTTACTCCAAGTCCCTCTGCCCATACCTTCATTTTTGCTGTTTTGTTTCAGACCATCTTATATAGCACAAGCCATCCTTGAACTCATTATATAGCTGAAGCTGGCCTTAAGTTCCCAGTCTCCTACTTCCACCCTTTCAGTACTGGGATTACAAGCATGTGCCAATGTACCTGGATTTTCATAACTCTCCTTTTATCCTTGGGAATTGGCTTCCAAGTAGATACCCAGACTATGGAGCTGTCTATCAAATGCTGGGGTAATAGGATAATGGCACACAGAGATTAGAGCCCCAAGTAGGCTCCAGTCTTCCTTACTAGACAACAAAGGAGAGAAAGTGAGGCCAAGTTTTACCAGAGAGGATTTGAGACCTGGCGTCTAACAAGTTGTAGGGCTGACAGAGCCAAAGCCATAGGCAGCAAAGCTGCCAGGCTATGTAGTTAGTTGTGGATAGGCATAAGCAACCTGAGAATGGGTCGGTCTCTCCCGTGGCTTAATATCACTAGCATCTCTACACATATCTCTCAGAACCTGGATACTACCATGATGGGGAGTTTGGAATCCGTCTTGAAGATGTCGCCCTTGTGGTAGAAGCAAAAACCAAGGTAATGTGCCATGGGCTAGACACACGTGGACAGCATGATTCTGACTTTGGGATGAATGGGAGTAAGGAAGGCCAAAAGAGAGGGGCATTTGATGTACATGTATGAATTGATCTGAAGTCTTACTTGGGTCCTCAAGAATTCTATAAATCCGTTTCTCAAGCTGCACACTGGCATCATCTGGGAAGCTAGGGGTTTTGTTGTGTTTTGTTTTTTAATATCAGTGCCAGGCCCCACTCCAGACCAAGTGAATCAGCGTTCCTGCCCTAAATCACTCTTTTTGGTGCACATAATAATCCCCAGGGGAGCTTGTTAGAAATAAAGATTTGATATTATAGCAACCAACCAGATGAAATACCTGGATATAAACTTTAAAAGACTTACACAGAGAAACTCGGCTAAGGGGCATAAAAAAGATTTAAGTAAATGGTGCTCTCTGGGAGGAAGCCTTGATATTATGAACATGCCATTCTCCGTAAATTGATCTATAAATTCAAGACAACCTCAATTTCACTGTTAAGTGGATAGTTTTGTGACTTCACCGATGATAGTCAAGTTTATTTGTGAAAATAAACACGCAAAGCATCTAGGAAAAAAAAACATTGAAAGCTTGAGGAGCAATAGGGTAAAACCAGACCTATCCAAGCCAAGCATAAACTATCCCGACAAAACCAAGGTGGCACTGGAGAGGAAACAGACAGCAGGAATAATGAATCAAAACAGCCAGTCCAGAAATAAACCTCTAATTCACATAAACATGGGGAGTTAGCTAGTGCTTCACCACAGGAGAGAAAAGAAATCACTTCACAAATAGGCAAGGCAATGAACAATTAATCATTGTGGGGAGTAAACAAAATGTCATCATTGTTACAGCAAAGAAAATCCCAGATGAACCAAAGAGGGTTTGTTATCACATATTCATTGCATGAAATTGGGGGTACCATGTACCTTGATCATATCTACATACCCCTTACCCGCTCTTGGCTCCCTCCTCCTACTGACAGATGGACTGAAATTTCATGGTGAAGCTTCATGGCCTACAAGAAAACCTATATAAACTCACTTATAATCCCAAGTGGAAAAGGACCTTTCAAGAAAAGACCCAGAAGCGATGAAGAAAAGGGCTCAAAACTAAATTGAATAGAAAATGTCTGTATAGTCAGCTATTGGATGGAACACAGGCCCCTATTGGAGGAGCTAGAGAAAGTACCCAAGGAGTTAAAGGGGTCTGCAACCCTATAGGTGGAACAACAATATGAACTAACCAGTCACCCCCGGAGCTTGTGTCTCTAGCTGCATATGTAGCAGAAGATGGCCTAGTCGGCCATCGATGGGAAGAGAGACCCCTTGGTCTTGCAAACTTATATGCCTCAGTACAGGGGAATGCCAGGGCCAAGAAGTGGGAGTGGGTGGGTAGGGGAGTGGAGGAGGGAGGGTATGGGAAAAAAAAAGAAAAAGAAAATGTCTGTATAAAAATCATATCATAGCCAAAATCAAAAGATGTTTCAAGGGCTGGAGAGATGGCTCAGTGATTGAGAGCACTGCTCTTCCAGAGGTCCTGAGTTCAATTCCCAGTAACCACATGGTGGCTCACAACCATCTGTAATGGGATCTTATGCCCTCTTCTGATGTGTCTGAAGACAAGAACAGTGTACTCACATATATAAAATAAACAAATCTTTAGAAACAAAACAACAACAAAACAAAAGGTTGTTTCAAGTTAAGTGCAACAAAGAAAAAATTAATATTCTTAATTTACTGTAAAGATCAAAAGCTATAAGATCAAAACTGGGAGAAATGAGCAAAAGACATGAAGAGACAGTTAGATAAAATGAACAATAATTTGACACATGTGAAAAAATGCTCAACAACATTCTTAAACATGTATAAATCAAAACATATCATTCCCCTGGGTTTAGCACTATGTAAAAGTAGTAGAGGAAGGTACAGAGAAATGTGTATGGTAGTATCCACTTTGTGTGACTTTTTAAAACGTGTATATGTATGTGTATGTGTATATACAGTTACCAGATTAGTAAAACTTAAAGACTTTGATAATACCCAGTGCTGGTGAGTATGTGGAATGGTGAGCACCCCCATGCACTGTTGGGAGAAGTACACATTGGGGTAAACTTTGTGGAGGGCAATTTAAGAATATCTATCAAAATATCCATTAAAGTGTCTATGCCTTGTGTCTCAGCTATCCCTCCACCAGATGTGTAAGATTCAAATATAGTCCCAAAAGTTCAAGAGGTTTACATAGTTAACAACTTGTAGCACTAATAGTAATAGTAAAAATAAATACAAATAGCCCCCAAACCCATGGCTAGTTAAGTAAATCAGTGTATATCCCCATACTTTACTTACACATCCCCTTTAACATGATCCTGGAGTTGAGGGAGATAGCTTAGCAGTTAAGAGCATTTGCTCTTAGGTCCTAGGACCAGTTCCCGGCATCCATATGGAAGCTTATACCCATCTGGACCTTGAGTTTCTGGGGATCTGACACCCTCTTCTGGCACCTGTGGGCACTGGGATATGCTCAGTTATAGCCTAGGGTTCATCCTCAGTACCAAATGAACTGGACCTGGTGGCACATAAGAGACAGGAGATAAAAGGTTCAAGGTCATGCTCTGATACACAGTGAATTTGAAGGCATCCTAGGCAACAGGAGATCTTACCTATAGATAGAAAGATAGATGATAGATAGATAGATAGATAGATAGATAGATAGATAGATAGATAGATGAGATTAAATAACATTTCGAGGCTATTTAAACATAGGTACATATATCCTAAGGTCGTGCCCTAGATGTTCTACCTCCAGTGGGTCTTGGAAGTACTTCCTACAACCCAAATGTTTAATGTGCTCCCTACACACTGTTGATGCTCACACTCTGAGAATCAAACATGAGTCTAATCTTTCAGGAAGCAGGAAATAGGATGCTGGGCAGTAGACAAGAGAACTGGCCAAGAGAAGGACTCTAGAATGCTCAAGTCTAGCAGAGCTGGCAAGGATCACTCCCTCCCCTCGGCGGCTCCTGACTCCTTCCAGCCAGTGTCTCAGCCTCTCTCACTTTTTTTGCTTTCTTACCTTCCCTATGGAAATTCAGTACCCAGGGGACTACCTGACTTTTGAATTGGTGTCCTTTGTGCCCTATGACCGAAACCTCATCGATGTCAGGCTGCTGTCCCCAGAGCAGGTAAGTGTCCTTAGTACTGCCTACTCCTTAGCCTATGAAGAGCTGACTTCCAACCACCCTAGGCCTTTCTTGCCTCTCTTCCCCTTACTCTAAGGGCTTCTGTCCTTCACCAGGAAGATCCACATTGTGCCACGCTACTCCTTGGGAGCAAATCCTTCCAGCTTGTCAGCCATCCCAAAGCTTCTAGGACTTTCTAGTCAGACCAGCAAGCCCCAACTCAGTTAGGGAATCTGAGACTGGGATTCTGAGCTCTGCTACCAGAAGGCATAGGAAGATGTGATTCCTTCCCCATGCTGGGCCCCAGTCTTCTCTTTTGTAAAATGGAGATGATTTCTCTGTTTCCTTTATATTCCTGTGCCAGACATCAACCTCTTCTCCATGAATATCACTATAACATTAAGTAACCACCAAGGAGCAGGGTCTCTGGCAAGCCCCAGAAGGTAGCAGAGGTCTGAAAGTGGCTGGATCCCTAGTCCACAGTGAAGCTAGAATCCTGGGGACTACGTGATGGCAAGACTTCATCTTTTGGCAGCTTAGCCCCAACCCTCTTCCTTTTGCAGCTCCAGTACCTGAACCGCTACTATCAGACCATTCGTGAGAATGTAGGCCCAGAGCTGCAGCGTCGCCAGCTGCTGGAGGAGTTTGCATGGTTGGAGCAGCACACGGAGCCCCTGTCAGCCAGGGCCCCTCATATCATCTCCTGGACCTCTCTGTGGGTGGCCTCTGCCCTTGCCATCCTCAGCTGGAGTAGCTAGAGGCCCCTGATTCTCCTGTGGACTGTTCACTTGTGTCTGGGGATTCATTTGCTTCTGCTCAGCTGTCCTCTCCCTATGCCATACATGTCCCAAGGGCTACTGATGGCTCACCACCTTGAAGCCACTGGCCAGATCCCAGACAGTATGTTCTACCTTCTCCCAGATGTACATACTTTATCATGAACTCCCACCCCTGGGCCCTGGGATATCAGAGCCTGCTACAGTGAGTCCCTCTCTCCCAAAGTAAAGGACCCTATAGGGCAACACCCAGAGGGCTCCATCCTATCCCCACCTGCTGGAGAAGGCCAGAGCTTTTGCCACCCACACTGACTCCAGACTTTTAAAAGGTGCCTCTGGCCACTCTTACCCACAGGCCTACAGTAGCCTGTCTGCTGTATTTGGAGAAGAAAGCTACTGGGTAGTCTGGTCTCAAACTCCCATTTGTAGTATTGGGGAGAACAGATAAGTTGAAGTCAGCTGTGGCCTGGAACTGAACACCTCAGTCAATAATGTGTACCTACCTCTCCCCATCTGTGAACCCGCAGCTTCTAAACTACCGCTGTGCCCCTTAACAATGACCACATTGGGAGTGAAGGCTCAGGATTTAGACTATGGAATGGAGGGAATGGCAAGGTGCTCTGGCTATCCCAGGCTCCCCTGGTGCTTGGAGCAGTTTAATCTTCTAAGGTAGAGCCGCCATGGCAGTGCTATTAAAGCCTCTCATATCTTTGAAAACCTCTTAACCTTGTGTGGGCAGACTCTGATTCCCCCATTTTATAGATGGGAAAACTGACTTTCAGACAGAAGGTGTGGCCTGCCTGAAGAGACTCTGCACTTGGTTAGGGGACGAGGTTGGGAGATGATGGGGCCAGATGGGTTGGCATTCTAGTTCCTTTGCCCATCAGCACCATGCCAAGCCTCTTACCCTACATCTCAGCCCCTGCCTCATTTATTGAACCCACTGTCATCAGTGGTTTCTCTGGTCTGGCCCTGTCTAGCCGTTAGCCACCTGGGCTCACATCCTGCTAGATGCTTAAAACAACTTTGCAAAGATGCCTGCCTCTGGTTTTGCATTGTGTCTGCTATAGCTGTACTGGGGGAGGCTGCTGGTACCTGTGGCTTTTGTGGTGGGGGAGGAAGAGAAGAGGCTGAGGTGGGGGCAGGGATGTGAGGCTCCCAGAATCTCAGTAGAGAGACACGTGGGCTTGAGAATGTGCTCATGGGCATGCGTGTTAGTGTGTGTGCGTGCTTGTGCTCATGTGCATGTATTCCATGCCCAGCCAGCTACCCTGAGCCTGTATGAAGGTTATTACAACATAATGAAGGCGACAAGAGAGGCTTTGGAAACTTGTTAAGTGTGCTCCATAAAAGTTGCAGGCAGCTCTTTTGTCTCAAGGGAGCACATTGAAGGTGCGAACCAAGGTTCTAGGGGCGCAGTGTTGGACAAAGGCAACAGGCTCAGAGTTTGCCTGGGCTGGACCAACAAGGCCTAATTTTCCAAATGTGAAAATGATGTATGGAGGCCGTGGAGATGTCTCTGTGGTTAAAGCACTGGTTACACAAGGGTGAGGACCAGAGTTCCTATCCCCAGAAACTCGTATACATGAGTGCTAGGTGGGTGTGGAGGCCTACCTAGAAATCTAGTCTCCCAAGGTGGAGACAGGGCATCCTCAGAGCAAACAGGCTAACTTTTGGGTTGACTGAGAAACCCTACCTGTCCTACCTTGATGCATAAGACAGAAGAGCCATAGAAGATGATTTCTGATATCGACCTTCTACCTTAACGTGGGTATGCGCATACCCCCCCCCGCCACCCCCCCGCAACACACACACCTACTACAGCCACCCAAATCTGCTTCCAAAGGCCTGCAGAGCTGTCTTGTCCTTATTGACAAGCCTGTCATGGGTGAGCCTGTTTCAGGTGTCACTTGGTCTCTGAGAGCTACTACTGTTCCTAAAATGTCAACACACTCTCACTCCAGTCACTGCATTCTGCCCCACCATTCAGAGAGCTTTCCCTGCACTGTCTTATTTGATCCCTCCAAGCCATGAGGAGATGTTGGCACCCTTCTCATTTTCAGAGAGGCTGGAGGGCAAGCAACTTGCTCAAGGTGGCTTGCGGATCGAGTTGCCAAATGAAAGAGAATTCAAACCAATCAGATGGCTCAAGGACCTGCTCTCTGAAGAGAAGATGGGGGGTGTGGCTCTTGCCACTTTTCAAATGAGAAAGCCGGCTCCACTGTGCTCACACAGCTGAGGAGAAGCCAATTCTGGACTGCCTTGCTTTCCAGGGCCTGCCCGAGCCTGTCCTGTGTGCCCTGACACTTGACATTCTCCCTGTCACGAACACTAACCAAGCCCTAGTTGCAGCTCATTCAAGCCAAACCTAGAAACCCCACCCAATCTTCTCCTTGTGATTTAGCTTCCCTGGGCCACCATAAGGCCTTGAGATTAAGCCCTGCCTCAGATGAGCGGCTCTAGAAGGGACTCCAGCCAGGCCAGCAACTCCGTACTGTGAGACCTGGAGGGCTGACCCCAACTGTTCCCGTTTAAGAGCCTCACTGTAGGGTCAGGAAGACACTGAGTGTGTATACAGTTAAGACAGGCACCTGAAGGAGCTCCTATGACATCATTAGGAATTAAAGACAGATAGCTCCTTCGGCTCTGTATTTCCCTTATCTCTCCTGACCTTATCAATGCTGTGCAGCAGGCCATTTGAAAGGTCCTTCCCTGTTCCTAGGAGTTAGGTATCTAGCTAAGGCTTCTAGTCTCCATTGTAGCAGCCGTGTGGCCTTGGGCAAGTCACGTCTCCTTTCTAGTCTTTGGTTATCAGTTCTGTAAACTACCCATGCAGACTTCCTGATGAGGTTGTAGAGAACTGGCCTGTAAGACCCGGATGTGGCATTATTCTGTAAATCAGGAAGCTACACAGACAAAAGATAATAATGTTGTTTTTCACCTACCACAAGCTAACTTCAGAGGTAAATGGGAAAACAATTTATTTGGGGCTCAAATTACCTTTCTCCCTCCCCTCCCTCTTCCCTTCTCCCTCTTGCCCCCTCCCCTTCTCCTTCCCCTCTCTTCCTCTCCCCTCCCCCTCTCCCTCTGAAAAGGCTGTTGGGGCTAGCGTCTAATTTGGCTTTTTCTAACTATGCTCCCTAGAGCCCGAGTTTCCTTAGAAACGCTGCAGGGCCTGTCACAGAAAGCAGGGCTCTAGCAGCAAGCAGCCCCCTGGGCTTTCCATACAAGTGTGCTTGAAGTAGTTGAAGGGTCAGATTTGTGGGTGGGTAACCTGGGCATTTTTTTTTCAGGGACTTGTGCTCAGAAGGGCCTCAAGCTGGGTTTTATGGTCTCTTCCCAGCCTCATGTCTTACAATTCTTTTCTTCCTTCCTTCCTTTTTTGTTTTCATTTATCTGTTCATTGGTTTTTGTTTTTGGAGACAGAGCCTCTTGTAATCCAGCGTGGCCTCAAGGTCACTATGTAGTGGAAGCTGGCTTTGCTTGTACCCTCTGCCTTGTTTCATACGTCTTAATGCTTTTTCAAAAGAGCCTCGCACTTCCATTCTGCACCCAACCCTGCAAGCTCCATATTCAGTCTTGAATAGGCGCATCGCAACCAGAAAGAAAAAAGGACACACCCAAAGTCATACAGCCAGCCAGGACCAGAGCCAGGATTCAATCCCAGACGCTCTGCTTTGGCTGTGCCGACTCCTCTCCAGTCTTCTTTTTTGTTTTTCTTTTTATAAAGGAAAGCATTTAATTGGGGGCGTGCTTATGGTTTCAAAGGCTTAGTCCGTTATTGTCATGACAGGGAGCAGCGTGGCAGCAGGCAGGTGTGGTGCTGGAGAAGTCGCTGTAAGCAGAGGAGGGAGAGCAAAGGAGGGAGGGAGACAGACAGAGAAACAGAGAGACAGAGTCAGACAGAGAGATACAGAGAGACAGACAGACAGACAGCGCCTAGCATGGGTGCATGGGTGTTTATCTTCTCCCACTTTGAATGTGTTCTTCTGTCCTTCCCATATTGCCTCTAGTGAGCAAACTGAAACCCCGGGGGGGGGGGGGGACCTGTTTGAGGTCATGTAACTCTGATGAAAGTGGTAAGCTATTGAGATCTATTTGTCAGACTCAGGCTCTCTCTCTACCCCAGGCTGGCCTCAGACTCTACCCTCCTGCTGTTCTCTCCCAAGTGCTGGGAGACTAGACCACCAAGCTCCACCCTCAGCCACAGTTTTATTTCTTTGTTGCTGCTGAGGCAGGCTCTTCCTAATATGATCCGGATGGCCTATAATTCTCCAGGTTGATCTTGAATTCATGGCAATCCTACTACCTCAGCCTCCAAGTATTGATATTAAAATCCTTTGTGCTTTAAATCATTCTTAGACTTCAAAAGGATATGTGAAAATTGGCAGATGCACAAATATGCTCGTGGGGAGTATAAACATTCATCTATAAGTGATAACAAAGTCAGCTCTCACTCTTTGCAAGTCAACAGGCTGTAGCTGGTCATGGGCTGGGACCTCAGAAGGGGCTGGGCTATCTACTACTTAACCCACGTCACTCCTAGAGCCCTCAAAAATTGTCCACCTCACTGGGCACTTCCTCAAATCAATAGTTGGACACTCTTGGTCTCAGAAAAATAGGAATATGAAGATTTAGTAGGCACTGTTTCTTCTCTGTCCATCCCTGGCCCATCCCCCATGGCTCATCACAACTGGGAGTGGGAGGTCCTTCCCAAGCCCCCACCCAGCCAGCCCTAGCTCTTAACTTCTGTGTTTCTCTATGAAACAGGAACTTAGCCAGCAGCTTAAGTCGGGTAGGATGGATGGTTGAGAAAACCCCAGTGGGCTGTGGCAAGGCCCTGAAGCTGAAAAACTGGTTTCCCTCCTAGCTGGTCCCAAGCAGCTTCAGGCCTTTTTACTTGCCATGCTGCCTGTGTTCTTGTTTGGGTAGAGGGACCTTGACTTGACAAGGTAGAAACGCATAAGCTATGGAGACACACAAGATTTGGGTCCATGGGACCATGGGGCAGAGGTTCAGAGGGGGTACAAGAAAGTAGGATGTGCCAATGGGATGTAGGGAGGAGGCAGGGGCTCCAAAATAGTTGTCACCAAATTTGTCTCGGCTTTGGTAAGGTTTAAAAAAATAATAAATGTGTCCCAGAGGGAGCTGATGTAGGGTCATCTACCAGGGATCAAGTATGTTCTATGAGTACTCTGTGTAGGTGATCTGTAATAAGCCTGGTGTCTCTGTCTCTGTCTGTCCATCTCTGTCTGTCTGTCTGTCTGTGTGTCTCTGTCTCTGTCTCTCTCTCTCACACACACACTCAAACACGAGACCCACGTTATCAGTCTTCACAAAGCCTCATCATATATGATGTCATTTGCCCCAGGTTCTATATCCCTTAAGAACATTTTGAATTCAGTTCAACCTGCCTCCTTTACTGGGAAGTATTCTCTTCCTCACTCCTAGAGTCCTCAAAAATTGTCCCCATGGCCTCTGAAGCTCATTGATCATAGACTTTTGTCCTGGTATCCTAATCCTGGTAGTAACTCAGGAACCTGGTAACTGAGTCCTAGGCAGAGCAACCCAGCCACACCTAGTCCTCCAATGAGTCCTAGTGTGTTTTGTTCTGAGCACCAAAGCCCCGCCTCCTCTTCGGAGGGTAACTGCCACAGCTGCTGGCAGGTGGTTTTTGTTTTTGAACCAAGACCTTATCACGAGTTCAGAACTCCAGATATGATTGTCTTGCTGGCAGGAGCTCCCCGGTGATCCTGAGCTGAAAGCCCTGTGTGCGTCTTGCACGTGTTCTATGTTAGGCACAGATGCAAGAGGTTCCTACCCCTTGTCTCTTGGCCTCCTTTGCCCTTACTTGCAGTTACCCTGCCTAAGACAGAGATTACAAGCCAGGCTGCTGAGGTGGTGAGCTTCACCCCATGAGCTGGAAATCCCCATGTATTTCAAGACACTGCATAATCCTCCATTGGAGATTTCTAGAGACAAGACCACTACTTAACAAAGACTGAATTCGGATCAGCTAAGTGTCCAAAACTTCTTCGTCCAAACGAATCCAAGTCATCCATTTTCCTAGTCCTCATCGTTCCTGGCCACATTTATATGTTCCTGTACATGGCAGGCATTAGACCTTGACTTGCTTCAAATCCCTCCCACAACTCTCTAGGCAAAGTTGCTTTTCTCCTTGTCGGAATGACAAGGGCCTCCCTACACGTCATTCCCACTTAATCAGCCCCACGTAGGCGGCTGGAGTGCAAATCATGTGACTTGAGATGCCTTCTTCATCCTGTTCACGCCTCTCTGGGCCTGCTTCGAGGTGGCCCTGTGGCATCTAGTCCTGTACCCAGCCCAACATAATCCTAGCTTAGAGAAAAGGCTATGAAAAAATGTTCCACAATGCTTTCATCTACCCCCCCCAAAAAAAACCCACTCTGTATTAGAGGCACCTTAACCAAAATGCTTAATAGTGTGGCCCCAGACCAAGACCTGCCTATGTTTAGAACTCAGCTCCCATCATCAATTACTAGCTGTGCAGTCATAAGTCACTTAACCTCTCTGTGCCTTGATTTTCTGGAAAATGGGGCTGGGAGGGGGGTGTTATAAAGCCAACAAATTACCTGTATAGCATAATTTTCAGCTGGAGTGTAGGGAGAATTGAAGGTAGGAAGTGAGATAAGAATCCTTGGAGGAAGCTTTTCCAAATGGAGGTATTCCAACAGTATCCAAACTCTTATCTCTCAAAGCAACACCTCGTGTCTGGATCCCACCTGACCTATATATCCCACCCACCACCATCTACCAAAAGAGAATCCCCCCCAGGTGTGCTGGTGGGGGGCCGCTATGTGTAAATACAATCTACAAGGTCTCAGTGACTTGCTG
Organism: Mus musculus; assembly: GCF_000001635.26. Taxonomy (NCBI): domain Eukaryota; kingdom Metazoa; phylum Chordata; class Mammalia; order Rodentia; family Muridae; genus Mus; species Mus musculus. Next base: position 48,142,821 of record NC_000086.7, read on the forward strand.
AGACTGCTACATCCTGAGGGTTCAGACTCACCTCTGTTAGCAAGATAACCCTAAATACCACACACAGATACATGGACACACACAACTGTATGCTAAATCAAGGTTCTTTTACCTGATATTTACACTTCCTTCTAGGCCACAGCTCTGCAATAATTTATCCCAACCTAAACTATGCCCCTTGCTTCTCTGGAATGTTGCAGTGGAATTGAATATTTGTGACATATCTAAGGCAGTTGTTGACAAAGACCAAGCACAGGGCAAATGAGAGCCTGCCACTCCACCTAGGATGGCAGTTCTCAGGTACAGGGGACTTTGACAGCCTAACATGAGGCTGTGGCCACAGCAAGCTCCTGAGTCCTGCCTGCCAGCCCATTATCAAGTATGAGGTGGCCTTGTTCATTGAACTATTTTGCCCTGGGTCACTACTTAAGCTGTGCTTGCTGTGTACCTGGAATGGAACCTAGAAACTGCAAATATGGTGTAGAAGCCTATTAAGAAAGCATTTAGGATCCATTAGCTTCCTGGAGCTTGACCCACTGGGACTCTAGCCAGGGTGACCTACTGAAAGAAAGGCTGGAGGAAGGCAAGTATGCTTGCGGGAGAGAGACCACGGATGCCCAGAACACAGGCTGTGGACCGAGTCTTATGCAAATCTAAAAGAGAAGGGGAGGGGCTGAGAACACTTGCCCCGCCTGTCTGAGGAGGGTCGGCCACCTCTGTATTCTGTCCAGAATGCCCTCACCTCCCACTTTACCCCTATCCCTTTCCCAGGCCTCAGTAGCCCAACGCCTACCCTGGTTGCTGACAGCATCTGAAGGTTCTGCGGTTAGTTTGTGAGCTGTGCTTGCCGCTGGGGGCTGGGCAAACAGGAAGCGGGCACATCCTGAGCCCTGCCTGGCCAGGGACTCTGAGCAGGCGCGGAAGGTTCTGTGAGCTGCTCCCACCTTCCGAGGCTTCTGGTCTCCGAAGCCTCAAGTATCCCCCCCCCCCCCCCCCAGGCTTGGTAAGTCTCAGGTATCCCTGGACAAACGCCAGCAACATTCTATCCCAGACTCCGGAAAGGATGACCTTCAACCTAGGATCACACTTGAACTCCCACAGGCTAGATGGCTCATCCCACCTCCTAGCTTTCGGGCTTCTAAACATCCTGCGAAGCCTTAGCTCTTTGATACGTTCGTACCCCTAGGCAGTCAAGGAAAGACTTTCCGTCCGAAAAACTCAAGCCAATAAATAAAGGGCTGTAGAACGCAGAATCTTTTCATGAGTCAGCCTGGTAGTTCGGCTGAACTAGAGCCAGAGGAAATATGGTTTTATCTTGAGAGAGATGGACTTTGACCTTCTTTCCTTAGCTCAAAGGCAGATGAACTGAAGGCCTTAGGGCCCAGGGAGGAAGTCACGAGAACATCTTGGGAGCCAGGACAGGCTTGCTCAGGATTTCACAAGTGTCACAGAAACGAAAGCCTTGCAAAGGTGAATCGTTTGATTTCTTTATAGTGATGTATGAGGTTAGGAAATGAAAGTTGTAGGCAGGGCATGGACCAGGTAAGATATACTCCTCACTGAAAATAAATATTCAGTTTCACGTCGCTTTGAGGGTTCAATTCTTAATAGTTCTCTTCTACATTCTTTGAAGAATTCTCTTAGTGTAAGAATAAAACTATCTTTGAATCAAGGGGGGGGGGCGGTGAGCATCCCTTACCCCAGCAATTCCAAACTTTCTAGACACTTAGCCTAATCATAAACTTATACATGTGACTGAGTATTTACCTTAAGGACATTCAATAAGTACTTGTACATTTTTTAAAAAATCAACCAAGGCAAGATAATTATTGTGGGTTCAGACAACTGAATGCTAATCAGCCATGTAAAAAAAAAATCGTATCATTCAGGCTAAGAAGATGATTCGTTGAGGAAAGAGCGTGTTGTAAAAGCACGAATACTTGAGTTTGTATCCCTGGAACCTACATAAAAGCTGGGTGATAGACAGATATCTATAACTCCAGCCCTGAATGGGGAAAGCAGAGACCTATGGATCCCAGAAGGTCACTAGCCAGCCAGTCTAGCTGAAAACCATCAGCTCCAGATGTGGCGAGGGCCCCTTTCCCCAAAACTAAGGTAGAGAGTAATAGAGCATCGACTGCTACCCCCAGATGTGAACGCACAGCTGAGAACGCATCCTGAGTGTGCACACATACACACGCATGTCCACATGAAAAATAACCGTTCCAGACTAGTTCGGCCAGTCATGGTGGTCCACATCTATAATCCCAGCACTCATCATAAGTTCCAAGCCAGCCTGGGACACACAGTAAGGCCTTGAGCAGGAGAAATGGGGAGTTTATTTTCATTAAAAATTCAAGATAGTTTTCCTGATGTAGACATTCCTAAAACTATTACCACAATCACAATAAACAAACTTATTCATCACCTCCAAAATGTTCTATATGTCCTTAGTTATCTGTCCCTCCAATTTTTCCAAATCTCCCCAAACCAATGTTTTTCGTCCTGTACGGGTGTGATTCTTTGTAAGAAGTAAATTTCTGTCTAGAGAGAGGTGCTAGGTGCTGAAAACAGTAAAGGATATTTACCTAAACAGTGTGAAATCCAATTATGGAGACTTTTTTGAAATTTCATTTTATTGTCATCTGTATTTGATAAAGTGTAAATGATACATACCAGTTGCTTTGTAGTGAACAGGAATCATTGAAAGTACTTAAACATCTACCGCAATTGCTCAATGGTAGTAAACTTACCTGGCATGGGTAAGCCATAGGTGAGACCCCTAAGCACTGCAAATCAACATTGCCATTGTCATCATTATCATCATCATCACCATCATGTGCTGAATGTAACCCACAAGATGGGCGCAATGCCCAGGCAGTTGATGAATGCCTTTTGAATGGGGCACCTGCTGTTGACGTGGCATTGCCTTCAAACATTTCTCAGTTGTTCTTGTATGACCTGAGGGGTTGTTGTGTGTAGGCACACCTCATCTAGACTGAAAACCATATGTGTGCTGATGGAAATGTGGATAGTTGCTGGATTGATAGCTTTAGAAACAGTGGATACAGGGCTATTGAAGGTTGTAGGGATGAGAGCATCATGGAAATGACTATAGCATCTGTAAAGGTGACCACTCTAAGGATGATGAAGCAGTAGAAATCTCTGAAGAGATGAGAGCTTTACCAATCATAGCTAAGGTATACTGACGGCAGTAGGGATGGTAGGAGGGATGATGGCTGGGGCGTGGGGAGTGGTGGTAGTCACGGTTGTAGTAATGGCTATCTGGTAATGGTAGCAGTAGTGATAACCATCAAGATGATGGCCACAGGAGTGACAGTAATGGTAATCGTGATCGCAGTAATGACTTGGAAGATGCAAATAGACTGGGGGCATTTACTCAACAGGCAGGGAGATTGTTCACCTTCTGATTTCAGAGGTTTAGTCAGTGAGTGTAAAGCCCAAATAAGCCAGAACATGAAAGGACTGTAGTGGATGACCGGAGACAACAGGATTGGGGCTTTTCTCTGACTGTTCAACTCAAGGTCTGTCTGCATCAGAATCTCTGGAGACTGAAGCTGGGACTTCCTTCCTCCCTAGAGGCCGGCAGGGGCCATGATTGCTGTAAGAGCAGGTCACGTGGCAAGGTTTCCTGTATGCTGCTGCTGCTGGGTGTCCATGGCCCGCACCCCCAAGCTGCCACTGCAGCAGTAAAGAGTAGCAGCCCCAGGCTCAGTCTATGCTGTGCCAACTGGCTGGTGCTGGGGAGGCTTTAACAAGAGATTTTTGCATCTTAGCTCCTTGGAGAACAGAGCAGGAGTGCCATTTCTGTAGAGGACCATGTTGCGTCGCAAACCCTCCAACGCCAGTGACAAAGAGCCCACTCAGAAGAAAAAGGTAAGGCGCATCTTTGAGCGTACACTCCTTCCTTCTCTCCTCTACACTCTCTACCAAGGCCTTCATGGACTCTTAGAAGGTGGAAGTTGAACCAAGGCTCTATGTTGAGCTTGGACGTGAGGGTTCTTCCAGAAAGCAAGGGGATGGGGCTCAACGCTCACTTGAGTAGTAAAAGTACTGAAGGTACTTTCTAAACTCTGGAATACAGAGCTATGAGTTGGGCCTTTGGAAGTCTAGAGTGATAGACTGAAGAACATAAGAGTTAAATCCACAGACATCAGTTGGAGAGTTACAAAATGTCGTGTTCAAATTGAATCCAAAGAGCGTAATTAATTTTGTCTCTCTAGCTCGGGTTCTGTGTTGCTTTTGCTCGAGTGTGTCCTCTGGGGACTACCTCATTCAAAGGGCCCTACTAGCCTACCCAGCCAAGGTGGTCACAGACTCCCTAACTCTTTGGCAGGAGCCATAGCCATTTCCCACTAGGCTCAGATCTACAACATCTCCCCCAGGCCACTGGAGATGAAGCAGTAAGTAAATTTCAGACTCAGGAAAAGAGCCCACCCAAATGCCGTAAAGTTCAGGTGGTGGTGGTGGTGTGTGTGTGTGTGTGGGGGGGGTTGAACAGGTTCTTTCTGGGCAAGTGAACTTATGAAGAATGAGAAATGGAGCTGATGACTTGCATGGTGAGTAGGTGTGAGAGCTAAGGGGGAAAAGTTCGTTGGGGGAGGGAAGGGGATTTCAAAGTCCAGGAAGGAAGGTAGCTGTCAAAAATGGCTGAAGTGTTCATCTTCCTGAGACAGGAGCTAGACTGAATGATTCTTGAAGACTCTGATATCCAGGTTTCCCTGGCTGTATGTATAGAGTTCATTTTATGTCAGGACTCTCCCAGGCAATCAGCCTGTCCAGTCTGCATGTCTAAGTGGACCACAGGAATGGTCCAAAGCAGGCCTGACTAGATCCAAGCACCCAAGCCTTAATCAGGGGCCTCCAGGACTCTCACTGTGCCCTATCCATTTTTCCATGGAATTCAACTCAGGTGCACTGTGGGGGGATGCCCCCTTGTCAGAACAGTTCCCAGGCAGTGGGCGACAACTAAGAGACAGGCTGAGAGCATTGGGGTGTGCATCCTGTCCCACCTCTCAGGATCTGGGTGGCTGCCGCTTTCGGCTGTACTCTCTCCACTTCAGCTGCTTCTGTAAGATCGCAGTGGCGGGTAGGTGGAGAAGGGTAAGATTTGTGAATATTCACACAGGGCCTTGTCACCCCACCCCCCCACCCCCGCCAAAACTAGGCCCCAAAGGCTTGTCATTGGCTGCCACTCCTCAAGAGCAAAGCCACTTCCCCTTGCTCTCAAGCTCATGAGAAAAACAGAGACTGCTATATAGACCCTGGTAGGCCCCAAACCACAGCAGAATCAAGCTGGAAGAAAAAGTCTGAGAAAGAGCTGACACCAGAGTCCGCAGCTACCTCAGGTAGAGGTGCCCCAAGGCCTACAGAATAAGAAACCCCTTTCCTCTCTCTTGGCTCCAGTTACTCAGATCCTGCATCTGGGAATCCCTCCAGGTTTCCTCTAGAAAAGTCTGTGGTCCACATCCTTTAGTCCACACAAACTGCACCTCACCCCTGCCAGGGCCTCTGGCAGCCTCCAGGAGGCCAGATGAGTTTGCCTTTACATATTCAAGCCCCATACTATAAAAATGCCCTTAACACAACCAAACCTCCAGAAGATGTGGCATCGTCCCAAGGCCCAGAGACAGTAGCCAGCTTCATCTTTGATTGCCAGATGACTGAAGTCAAGTCTCTTCCCTTTGGAAACTGAGGTGATGTGATAGAAGGGAATATACAGGGACAAAGGAAGCTCCTCCCTCCTGTTCCTGCCTCTTTTCCTCCTTCAGCCAATGAAAATGTACTGGAGAGAGGGCAAGAAAGTGGAGTTAGAATGCTCCCATTCTGCCATAGGAGCCTGGACAGTACTTCCCCTGGGCCTCAGTTTCTTCACCTCTGAAAGAAAAGGTGATCTCTGGAGGTAGGGCTCACTGGAATAATAGCTGTGAGAGCACCCTCTCCGGTGTGTGCTTCTGCCTACAAGGGGGTGCTAGCTTTGGCATGAGCCCAGATGGAGCAGACACACAGCAAAGAATAAACCAAGGTCCCAGTCTTGAAGTACAGAAAGCAGGGCCTAACGGTATGGAGAGCCACACTGAGGGAAGGCTTGTCAGCGGCCACGTGCTACACTCTGTACCTCAGTCACGGTTTAGCTTGCGGAGTTTTCACTGCAACCTCAGAGTAGAGACAGGTATATACTGATTTCACACTGGACACTCCGACTGGGGACATTTGCTGGAGCTATCACAGAGAGTGTGTTGCAGCGTTCCAAGCCAGGGTGCTTAATTTCAGAATCTTCTCTCCTTCTCTCTGCATACCCTTGTCCCATAACTGATCTCAGAAGCACTAAGAGAGAGTAACAAGCCCAAGATTCAGCCCTCCAGTAGAAGAACTCTGCAAGGAACACCAAGAAAGTTGTGGACTGAGAGATGAGAGAAGCCAACAGAACAGAGGAGGGAGTAGGCCTTTGCTACAGTAGGTTCAGAACATGGTACCTACTGTGGTTCATAAGGATGCAGGATGCTCTAGAGTGGGAGGGATTCTCCCTTAGCTGCTCTGTGGACACTTGCATCATCTTCAAGTCCCAACTACTTTCCTTTTGCTCTTACTTCCATCAAACATCCATGTCCAGGTCTAAGAAGTGGAGAGGGATTTGGTCTAGATTTGTCTTCCCTAAAGAGAGCCCTTTTCCAGTGAGTCTCTATTTTCTAGCCTCCCGCCAGGGCAAATGCAAAGAACCCAGGCTCATGTTCAAGTGCTACATTGTTGTTTCCTTTCGGTCTCTTTCTTATCTCTTTCCCAATAATAACACATTGCTCCCCATGGGTGTGTGTGTGGGGGTCTCATGTCACAGGTCTAGAGTAACACCCCACCAACACATGCTCTGTAGTTACACTATAGGTTAGCATCCTTATTATGAAAATATGAAATGCTCCAAACTCTGAAGGATCTTGAAAATCAACATGATGCCACAAGTAGAAAATTTCACACCTGACCTCCCATGAAAGGTCACAGTCAAAACAGACACACTATAAGTGCTCTATAAAATTACCTTCAAGCTATGTATATAAGGACTATATGAAACATATACGAAATTCATGTTTAGATGGCACATTACCAAAATAGCTCATTATATATATATATATATGCATGCAAATATTTGATTTTGTTTAAATCTGAAGGTCTAACAATGTAGCTCACTTAGTAGGATGCTTATCTAGTATTCATAGAGCTCTGAGTTCCATACCCAGCACAACATAAACTGAGTATAGCAGCCATAGACTTGTAACTAATATGAATATTAGTCATTTTCTGCTACATAGCAAATTAGAGGTCAACCTGGATTGCTTAAGGCACTGTCTCAAAAAGCAAAATCTGAAATGTGGAAGACTTTTGATTCTACACATTATAGGTAAATAATATTCAACTCATGACTGTCCATTATTCACAAGAGAATGCCTACATCCCTTGGCGTGGCTAGCAAGGACCTTCCATGACTGTTTCTGCTTGGCCTCCCAGAAGAGCCATGGGCAGATCCTCTATTACATCACCTCAGACTACCCCTAGCTCTCGCTCATTCAAATGCTTCCTAGCTCCAAGTGGAGGGACTATCCCATCTCCTGCCTGGGGCCATTCCAGTGTTCTTCCTCCACAGTTGTCCCTGCCTGTTCTCCTAGAGGCTCCAGGCAAACAGTGCCTGTAGTCAGCGCTATACCCAGTTTCTTTCTATCTTGTCTTGGGACCAACTGTGAGATGGCACAAGCATGCTAATCACGTGGCCTTCCAGGGTTCCCAGACCTGGGTTTAGGAGTGCCCTGCTCTTGTGTCACCACTACCAGCCATGGGACTCTGCCTAGAACACTTAATTTCTCTGCATCTCCATTTCCTCCACGGAGAGCTGGGGATATAATATGGAGTTGATGATGCTGGAATAGGGTGCCATCACATGTGAAGAACTTGGCACACTATTGGGCATATGGCTAGTAGTTAACCTTTCTATGATGGTTTCCCATACACACAGAGGCTAAGGCATGGACTAATGAAGTAACTGAGAGGGCAATTCAGGGGATATGTAGGAAAGGTGTGCCACCTTGCGCACTGGGGAAGCCATGAGGGGCGATCAGAGAGGATCTCTGTAGGGATGCTGCCTTTGAAAATGGAGTAGGAGGGGCTGGCAAGATGGCTCAGTGGGTAAGAGTACTGACTGCTCTCCTGAAGGTCCTGAGTTCAAATCCCAGCAACTACATAGTGGCTTACAACCACCAGTAATGAGATCTGACACCCTCTTATGGTGTATCTGAAGACAGCTACAGTGTACTTATGTATAATAATAAATAAACCTTAATAAGAAAGAAGGAAGGAAGGAAGGAAGGAAGAAAGGAAGGAAGGAAGGAAGAGAGAGAGAAAGAAAATAGTAGAAGAGGAACAATTTTTTTTATCTGAGTATGATATCCATATGATGAGTTTCCATTAAAATAGATATCCCCAGGTAGGCAGCACTCAAAGAAATAATTCATTTCTGAAATTCCAGAAACGCCAGGTAGTGATGGCGCACGCCTTTAAACCCAGCACTTGGGAGGCAGGGGCAGGAGGATCTCTGAGTTCAAGGCCAGTCTGGTCTACAAAGTGAGTTCCAGGACAGCCAGGGCTATACAGAGAAATCTTGTCTTGAAAAAAAAAAAAAAACAAAACAAAACAAAAAGAAGAAAGAAAAAAAGGAAAAAAGAAGTTCCAGAAACTTCTCTCATAGCCCTACCTGTTACCCACATACCCTCCTGCCCAACTCCTGACTTCCAACAGCTTAAATGAGTTCCTCTGTGCTTTAAACTTTGTGTAGGGAGAATCAAGGGTCAAACTTTTGGGGGAAGCAGAGCCGTTTTCATCGACTGTGTGTGGTGAGATTTAGTCATATTTTTTGAAATAAAGAAAATAGTTGTGATCATTGCATTGCTGGTTTCTGTCCTCCTGTATGGTTCTAATACAATTAATCCATTCTACAGCTGATGGGCGTTTGTGTTGTCTCCATGTAAACTGTGTCTAAAGGGGATTTCTCTGGCAATTACTACAAGTATAGTGTTTTTTGTGGGGAAATGTCCAGGTTAAGAGTTTGTAAATGGGTCATACAAAAGGCTGAACACAAACCAGTGTTCCAGGAAGGACAAATGTGTCAAGTGACATTCCCAGCACTGAATGCGTACTTGGTTCAACTTGACAGCAGCTCGGTGTAGCAGAAGTTTTTGTCTTTGTTTTACTAATGAGGAAACAGCAGCACGGAGAAAATAGTAACTCACACAGCTGGCCAGTGGCAGAAAAGAAGAAACTGAGGTTTGAAAGGTTAAATAAGTCGTGGGAGGCCACACATACCAGTCATACCAGAGTTGAAGTTAGCAAGGCCCAATGCCCAATGTGTAGCTGTTTTCAAGAAACATCATGTCTAAGCTCTCCTTAAACGTGATGCTTCCTCACTTGCATGCACAACTCCTAGCCAGCTCTCACCCCAAAGGGAACACAGATAATGACGACGACGACGATGATGATGTTGAGCTCGTGAATTTCAACTCATCTCTAGACTAGGTTATCCCAGGGTGAGCAAAAGTCAACCAGGATATTTGGGGCTGCCCTTGAACATAGAGGAAGGCCTAGTTAAAAAGCCACCTTAGCTGACTCTTGCCATTGATAGCCTACAGATTGTATGTGCCTGACATATGTATGTATGTATGTATGTATGTATGTATGTATGTATGTATGTATGTATTTGGGCTAAGAGGTGGTCAGCTGCCCAAGCTCCAGAATTATCTTCATGGCCCTTTGGGTTGTCTTCTTATGCTTTGGGCTTAAGTTCACAGGAGCCATCGCAAGAGCCTGGGAGTCAAAGGCCTTTCCTCCCAGCCTCCCAGCCTACAGATTAATGACAGGAAAAGGCCCCGGGGAAAGAGTTGTGATTAGAACAGCCTAGCACTGAGTTTACTCTTCCCTAACAAAGCCAACTTCCTACCCCACATCTACCCTCCTGCTTGCTTTCCAGCCTCGCAAGTCCCTGGGGTTTCAGGGGCGACTCTCAGCCTCCTGGTCTGGAGACTAGGCTAAGCAGTTATGGAGGGAAGGCCACAATAGGCCCCATCAGACTATAAATAGCAACCTAGCCTGCTCTTCTTGGGCCCAAGCCAGCCTAGTGCCCACCCTCTCTCTGTTCCCTCTTTTCCATGCAATACTCGAGGGAAGTCATCCAGGCAGCTGTATCCTACTATACAAGAAAAGGAAATAGATGCAAGGTAGAGGAGAGCGGGGAAAGAAAGAAAGAAAGAGAGTAAAGAATAATGTGGGCGGGTGCCAAGGATGGAGGCGACACATGGGAATCATGGGAATCACCACATGGTCAGACATTCCTCTCTGTGTATACACTCACGGTCCCACTTTCCAGGTCTTGATCACAAAGGGAGCTTACAGACCAACCAAGGCTCCAGGCGCTGCACGTATGTGGCCGGATGAAGCTAGTTTCTGCTTGGCCTGACTGCTGACCTAGTTTCTGGTCAACTACCTCTAGGAATACATGACCCTGAAACCCAGTTGCTGATTCAGCTTTGGTCAAGACCCAGAAAAAGTACCAGAAGGCCACATTACATCTCTTAGGAGTTAGGACAAATTGCACTTGTTGAGGGGCAGGCGATATTGCCCTCTGCTCTGGGGTAGGGGGTTGTCACTGGACACACCCCCATTTAGTAGGAAGAAGGATGTGAAACCTTCAGCTTTAGTCAGGGTTTGGAGCTCTGGTTCCTCAAGCCCTTATCTTGGGTGTCTGCAGTCTGTCCCCACTCTATCTGTCTGGCCATCTGTGAACCCTGGTTCCTGTGTGTGTCTTCTGGTCTTGTCTGTTTATCACGACACAGGCTTAGCCTCAGCTCTTTGTGCCTGCAGCTATCCCAGTTACCTGTCCTGTCCTGTTTTCTGGCTGATATCTCAGCATGTACATGTATATACAGTTAAAGATCACTTCCTGTAGATAGTCTCATCCACACAAACAACAGGCCATGCCTCAAAGTCCAAACAGTAGCAGAAGTCATCACTTGCCAGGTTCTCACATCTGTGGCTGAGGTTAAAAGCTGAGATGAGTCAAGAGAAAAAACATGGTGGGTTTCTTAAACTGAATTAGCTCCAATCATTTATGAACCAAATCTATGGGAACCTTCTATAAGTAAGTAAGTCTGTGTTTTTTTTCTAGAAAGTGTCATGCAAGCATCTGGTGGGATTTTCTCTTCTGAGACATGAGTTCATCAGTCTATAGGCCTGGATGTGTTTACCCCATCTCTGTGTTAGCAACCTGGCTCAGTGTACAAGCCACGTGGAAGCCAGAGGCATGCTTTTGGAAGGGATCTCAACCGAGTTCCCTTCTGGCATTTTCATATATGCTAAAGCATACATTGGCTCTGACCCACTAAATCTTTCATGCCAGGGCTCTCTGACCAAACTTTCAGTGGTAGAAATTAGGGTTTAGTCTGGAGCTGCATTGAGGTATGAAGCATTTGATGCCAGAAGTCAATTGTTCTGTGGCTAGGGATAGAAGAAAGGTACATCTTGTCCCTTTGCCTCTCAGTTTCTGTGGCTCTGCCCAGCCCTGGTGTGGGCGTGTGTGCCCAGAGGGAGAAGCGATCCACCCCTGGGGCCATCATTTTAGCGCTACTGATGAGAGCATCTGCTTTTTCCAGCTCTCACTTCAGCGCTCCAGCAGCTTCAAGGATTTTGCCAAATCGAAGCCCAGCTCCCCCGTGGTGAGCGAGAAAGAATTTAACCTGGATGATAATGTGAGTTTCAGAGATTCTTTGTCTTCTGGGAAGAGGGGGGGTGGCAGGGGAAAGGGGAAATAGGAGGGATTATTAGCATTACTGGGACAAAGCTTTCTTAACACAGTGCCACTTCTCCTAGGCACCAAATTCCTGCACCCAAAAATCCTACAGGTATTAATTACATATCAGAAAGCAAATTAAATCACAAGTTAATAAGGCTGAGAAGAGGACCGGGCCTGATGAGAATGGGGACGAGGTGATTCTCCAATCACCTCCACCTAATTCAGGATCCTGAAGACTTTTTTTGTATACCAAAACCTGGATCCATGCCAGCGTTACCATGGCCCTGTACCTCTTCTTTTGTTGTCACAGATTCCAGAAGATGATTCAGGTGTTCTTACCCCGGAGGATTCTGGGAAGAGTGGCAAAAAGTTGGGAAAGAAGTGGAGGGCAGTCATTTCCCGAACCATGAACAGGAAGATGGGCAAGATGATGGTGAAGGCCTTGTCAGAGGAGATGGTAAGGCTTGGAATCCAAGGGTGGGCTGAGGCCAAGGAGGGCTAAGGAGGCCATTCTGGCAGGGCAGTGAGCATGATCACCCGAATAGTCACTACTAAAATGAGGAGATGCTGCTCAATGCAGAGATGGAGGTGATTCTGGCGGATAGGGAGTCTACTGCCAGCAGAAGGCTGGCCAGGAAAGGACTGTGTTTGAGGAACGATGAAAGTCTGGGCAATAGAAGCTTCCTGTAAAGATGGGTAGCTAAAAGGAAGATGAGCTTTTTTGAACCATATGAATCCAATTTGAAACTTTGGAAGAAGCCCATGGGATTAATTAAGGAAGACTGATTCCAGGAAAATAGAGAGAAAAATACAGATGCTCTTCTGTTTACCATGTGGCTGCATCCTGATAAGCCATAAGTTCACAATGCCATGAGTTGCGAATGCATACCCCCTAACCTACTGGACACCACTAAGCTTAACACCATAGCACCGTGCAGAGCATCACTTGCATCCCCTCATGGTTTGATGGCTGATGGAGAGCTATGACTTGCTGCTGCTACCCAGCATCACCAGAGAGGTTCACACTCCATAGTGCCAACTTGGGCAAAGATCCAAATTCAAGATTGGATTTCAAGTGTGGTTCCCACTGAATGCTATCACTTTCGTAACCATCAAAAAGTCGAACAGATTGTGGAACTAACTGAAGGGATGGCTCAGCAGTTAAGAGTGTATACTGCTCTTTCAGAAAACGGGAGATTGCTGCCCAACAACCATCGTAGGTGACTTAAAAGCACCTGTAATTCCAGTTCAAGGACTCCCAAGGCACTCGCACTGATATGCATATACCCACCAACAGCATCCCATCCACTCTTATATACACACACATCATTTTAAAATCTTTAAAAGAAAGACAAGTAGATCAGTTGAACCATCATTAACTCAAAGACTGTAAAGAAAATGGAGGTTGCTAACTTCAGCCCAAGGAGGAAGGTGATACAGAGAGCTATGGGGTAGGAACAGCCCTGGAAGCTTAAAGCACACAGCAGAATGCTTGTGCTTGTGACTCTTATAGGAGTCTTGAATACTCGAGCCAGTTCAACTGGCTTGTGAGAGCAGTTGGTTAATTGTCAAGAATTTTGCAAGGCAGTTGTTAAATCAACTTCTGTAGACTGACAGAAATCAGCAGTAAAGTACTTGTCTAGCATGTACAAAGATCTGGATTTAATCACCAACACTACCAATCATACACAGAGAGAGAGAGACAGACAGACAGAGAGAGAGAAGAGACAAAGAGACAGAGACCGACAGAGAGACAGAGACTGACAGAGAAACAGAGAAACACAGAGAGCTAGCTTTAAATCTACATGCTACTAAAAACAAAGGTTGTCCTAATTAGAGTTACCATTGCTATAATGTAACATGACCAAAGCCCTCCCAGTCAATCACTAATTGAGAAAGTGCTTTACAGCTGGATCTCACGAAGGCATTTCCATAACTGAGGCTCCTTCCTCTCTGATGACTTTTAGCTTCTGACAAGTTGACATAAAGGTAGCTAGGACAAAGGCGATGCTAAAAATCTTCAAAATTCATCATCCCCTAATTCCAGCACAACCTGTTATTCTTACAGACGCTACTGACATGTGTGTGTCTAAGTATCTAGGCAACAGAGATAACCTAGATATCTCTTTTGAGAATTTATCCAGGGACACGCAATTGTACCCGGTGTTGACCATTGATGGGGCAGATTCACAACATAGGAAGTGGCAAATCATCGTGTTTTTTATTCTGGTCCCAGCTGGTACCCAACAGCACTCAGATGCACTGACTCGAGATGTGAGGAGCTCTGGAGTCAAGCTGCCTAGTTGTTTCCCACAGGCCTTGGCAAAGTTAACTATCTGAAAACGCAGGCCACCCACACCACTTCTCTTCAGGCATAACCTCGAGGATTAAAGGAAATGGCAGGCCAGCCTGGCACACAAGAATCTGGACATTTGCTCTTTGACATAATTATCTGCCTGACTGGGTCAGGCACACAGCCCCAAGTCCAATCTTTGTTGCTCTGGCCTCTTCTTCATGTCCATCAGCACTGGAAGCTGACAAAGTATGTCACTAAGTGCCCCTTTCTGTAACCTAGGAAAACCAGGTCTGCCAACCCAGTTTACAAAAGAGGAAACTAAGGTTCGGAATGTGGTCACTGAGCCTGTCACAAAACTGTGAACTGCACCAAGCTCATACCCAGTTCCACTGCACTGGGGGCTTGGCCTATGTTACCCCAGCAAGGCTTCTCAGACCCTCCCACACTCTTTCTACAGGGAGACACGCTGGAAGAGGGCTCAGCTTCTCCAACATCTCCAGACTGCAGCCTGGACAGCCCCGGGCCTGAGAAGATGGCCCTGGCCTTTACTGAGCAGGAGGAGCGTGAGCCGCCATCTCTCAGCCGCCAGACATCAACAGGTGAGTAGGGGAAGTGAGTGGACACCTGCCAAATCTGGAGCATGTCACTGCCAAAACCAGACTGGGGCAGTGCCAGGGGCTTTTCTGGGAAAGGGTTGAAAGAGAATCGTGGATTTGTCTTCTGCTTACTGGAACCGTCTCAACCCACTTCACATTAAATCCTCATCACAACGTGATAGGACTAGTACTGTTATCCCCACTTTGTTGATGTGGAAAACTGAGGCTCAAGGAAGTTAAGTGACTTTGCCAAGTGACCCACTATTGAACTCGGATCTGCCTCACAGGAGCTTCCTCTTGTTATCTCAGGCCCTGAGAGGCCCACGAGCAGAGGAAGCACCTCATTGTCCCCTTAAACCAGCCTGTCCTCAGTTGTCCAAGGGAACGTATGTGCTACGGCCTCCAGAGTGTCTGAACCATCCCACCTCGAAGTCCAGAGACAAGAGTTTTCAGTTCTTAAGAGGCATGCTCCTGGGCCCAAGAGCTTATGGCGCCACTGAACATCTAGAAGTTCAGGGGCTAGCCTGAGGTGCCTTGCCTGAAGAAGTCCCTGGAGGTCACCCCACTTTTGTCACTCTTTCTCTGGCTCTACAGACACATCTCTCTACGTCCCACTGAAATCCACTTAAAATGCCCACCATCCTGCCCTTCTCTGGTAGAGCAAGTATGCCCGCATCTTCATTAGGCCTTGCTACTAAAAGTTGTCTTATAAAATTGAGAAAGTAAGAGAACCTTGCAAGGTATGTCTTCCTGTGTGGAAAGAGCAGTCTAGTGAGAGTAAGAAGGAAGACCTGGAGTGGAGTAGAGCCAGCCCCATCACGTATACGTGAGAGGCCTTGGGGAGGTCACGTAGTCTACCTGGCCTCTGATTTCCTAACTCATTCGGTAGGACATTGGCCTTGCTGGGCCCCAAAGGCTTCCTGGTTTTGTCCATTCTTTAGTCTCTGTGAGTCAACTCTCCAGCTCTTCATTGTCTAAAGCCCTAGAGGTAAAGAGCTATGATTCACCAGAGTGGCTACAGGGATGGATCCAAATCACTTCTGCACTTCCTGCTAGAGTACAGCTTGTGGCCCCAGTGGAAACCTTGAGAGCTCCCTGTAGTGCCCCTGCTAGACACTGCCTAGCCCAGCTGCCTTGAGATAAAGACATGCTTCCTCTCTGTCCATCTCCTGCAGGCAGTGAACTCTGTAGCCCTGGCCCAGGCTCGGGAAGCTTCCTAGAGGAGTCACCGGCTCCCCAGTACACGGGGCCTTTCTGTGGGCGTGCCCGAGTCCACACTGACTTCACTCCCAGCCCTTATGACCACGACTCATTGAAACTGCAGGTAAAGTTGGCATCTGAGTCCTGCCAGAGCCTGGCAGGCTTCGGCCAGAAAGAAAGAAAGGAAGCAAAAGCCCAAATATGAAAGTATCAGCAGAAACCTAGTGACCCCTTCCTCCCCCGCTTTCTTCTCTCCTACCCCTACCCACACCCCCCCCCCCCAGAAAGGAGATGTGATCCAGATCGTTGAAAAGCCACCTGTGGGCACATGGCTGGGCCTGCTCAATGGCAAGCTGGGTTCTTTCAAATTCATCTACGTGGATGTGCTACCCGAGGAGGCTGTGGGACCTGTACGCCCCAGTCGCCGACAGAGCAAAGGCAAGAGGCCCAAGCCCAAGACTCTGCATGAACTGCTGGAGCGCATTGGCCTAGAGGTTTGAATCGGACTTGCATTAATGTCTGGGAGCAAAGGAGGCAGACTTGCCACTGGGATGGGGTCAAGGGGACAACTGCTATGTACAGAGGAAAGGTTCCAGGCAGGGGTGGCTTACAAAGGAGACTGATGGCCGCCTGCCTCTCCCCCCAGGAACACACATCCACCCTACTGCTCAATGGCTACCAGACGCTCGAAGACTTCAAAGAGCTGCGGGAAACGCACCTCAATGAGCTGAACATCATGGACCCACAACACCGGGCCAAGCTGCTCACAGCTGCAGAGCTGCTACTGGACTATGACAGTGAGTGGCTTTACTAGGGGTGGCCATAGGTTTGTACTCTGCCCCAGAGCGCCTTTTGCAGTAAGAAGGCACTTTCCACACTTGAATTGGTGTTTCCAGGAAAATGTAGGGGTGGGGAATGGAATACGTCATAGAGGTAATCAGGCCCAACTCCCTTTTGGATCAGAGGGGCGATTAAGACCAGAGAAGGTAAGGCATTTGCATGAAGCTGGGTAATAGCCCCAGAGTCCAAGTCCAGGCTGCTGGGTACCAGCTTGGTGCTGGAGATGTTTGAGCTCTTGGGCCTGGGAACAGCTCCTACCCACCTTGTATGCTGGACGTTGGGAGAAGGGAAGCAGAGGTGGTGGAAGGAGTCAGAAAAGCTGACCCGCCTACAAGAGACTTGCTTAAGTGTTCCCAGGCCATGACCCGGGCACCGAGGGCTTCTGCAAACACGCTGCTATCCCACCCCTAGCTTCACCTCCATCCCATTTAAGACCCAGTCCTGTCATTTTCTCTTCATTCCCAGCAGCTGGCAGTGAAGAGGCTGAAGAGGGTGCTGAGAGCAGCCAGGAACCCGTGGCGCACACAGTGTCAGAACCCAAGGTGGACATCCCACGTGACTCCGGCTGCTTTGAGGGCTCAGAGAGTGGGCGTGATGAGGCAGAGCTGGCAGGCACAGAAGAGCAACTGCAGGGTCTCTCCCTGTCTGGGGCACCTTGATGCGAAAATGTCCTTTAAGGCTGAGGCTGAACCCTAGCTGCAGAGACTGCAGGGATGGGTGTGGCCTCCCATAATGGCATAGGACCAGAGGACCGGTGCAGAATCTGGCCCTGCTTCCCCAGAGAGGCTTATGGTTGAGGCCCCTACCAGGATGCTACAGGCTCAGATAGAGTGGATAAGGGACTGCCCAAAGGCATATGCTGCCCTTTGGATTCTCTCCCTCCACCAGTGACTGACAATATGGCCCCTTCTGGCACCTCCTATTCTCCCACTATGGCCATGCAAGTGGGGCATCAAGGGACCTAGCCATGCCATGTGATCACGGCCCCAAAAACCTTCTTACCCTCACACCACTGTCCCATTGCTTCTAAGAAGGACGCCAAGCCACTGTCTCAAAGCACTCTTTAAGCCCTGGGGAAGCTTGCTCCTTCAAAGGATCTCAGGTGGACATAAGTGAGTTTGGAATTCCTTAAATGAGGTTTGAAAGAACCTTCACACCCGTTCTCCACTATCCTTCTCAACATTTTCGAGGTCTGACCACTAAGTCACAAGACTTGAACTATGTCTGTGCTTCTTTTGACTTCATCCTGGTCGGGATTCGAATAGGCAGTTATTGAGGGTCCCACCAGTTGACACTGTGTACCTTTAACTATTTGCTCTCCCGCTGCCTGCTAGCCAGGACACCAGTGAGTAGGCTTCTTGAAGAGGCTGTAAGGGCCTAGGGTTTCCAGTGAAATAGCGCTGCCTTCTCAGTCATCTCATACCTTTCTGTGTGACCCAAACTGAGTGCCGCTGTTTCCCAACTTAGAACAATGCCCATAGCTCATATGATAAGTGTCTCCACCTGTTCCTTGGCTCCTTCAAATGAGATTTCCTACAGGCTGGTTGAAGATGGTGACACCTGGCTTCCAATGATGCACCTGCCTCCTGCAAGCCAGATGCTGGTATGGACCCAGGCTTGGTCATTTATGTGGATCTTCTGAAGCAAAGGGAGCCTTTGATTGACATTGGAGGCTCCACTACACCCAACATTGCTCTGCTAAAGGTTTTAGTGTCCTAACTCCACAGGATCAGGAGATTATCACAACTATTACTGGGGTACCCTTGACTCCAATAGCAAGGGCAGTCCTTCCTGAAGTGGGGTCAACTGTGCCCATCACAGGTAGGACTACCTGCTTAGTAAGTGGGCATGCTTCTGATCCACTACTACCAGGGACTTTCATAACTTCGAGTTTGGGCAAAGGAGTTGAATGTACATAAGGAGTAGCGGGGAGCCAAAGTAGTAGCAATAAATATAAATAGAACTTAATTACCGTCGCCTGTTTTCTTTCCTGTGGAGAGAGGGTTGGGGCAGGGATAACTCCCAATTTAAAGCTGATCTCAGCAAAATATCCACTCATTGTCCATTCAGGGCCATCTTTCCCCTCCCTGAGGATGCAAGTATCCTTGACTCTGCTAACCTAATTCTCCATCTAAAGCTACAGCTGGCTCTGTGCATCCTTCCACACATCCCTACTGAGAACTGGGCTCATATGACCATAGCCACAGGTCTTGTTGGGATGTGAGAGCTGGCAGGAGAAGAGCTACTTCCCTCTTCCCATAATCACTTCAATAGAAGCCCTTTAAACTCCTTCATCCCTGTGAAGAAGGGTCTACACTGGGGAGGGGGTTTACAGGGAACCAAAGTAGAACAGCTAGGATTTGCAGGGCTTGTCTTCTAAAGCCTTCCTCCTGAGCCTCACTCTGGACACACTGAAGTGTCACAGCTTCCTTGGAAGTGGCCTGGTGATGGAGACCCTGGGCTTTTTTTGTGCATTTCCTGAACTAGGAAGGGCCAATTAGAGTGAGATATGCTACCAGAGTAAATAGGAGGCTACTCTAGGCTGTTCAAGCGTACTGCCCCTAGTGACTCTGGGTATCAGAAAGCTATGAGCATTATCTTCGCCCAAGAAATAAGTGCCCAGAGAAATATTGTGTCCTTGCTACCATTACTGAACACTTATATGTTGAGATTGCAATCATCACCATGCTCATCATCATTATCCAATTTACAGAGGAAGAAACCAGCTGAGAGGTTAGAGAGGGTGACCAGAAAGCCACAGAGCAAGATGTCTACATGATAACCAAGCCCATATTCTCTCAAAAATTACACTTATTGGGGCTGGAGATTTATCTCAGTGGTAGAGCGCTTGCCTAGCAAGCAAAAGGTCCTGGGTTCGGTCCTGAGCTCTGAAAAAAAAAGAAAAAAGTTACACTTATTTTATATGTATTAGTGCTTTGTCTTCATAGGTGAATATATAAATATGAACCATATATGTGCCTGGTGCCCAGAGAGGTCAGAAGAGGGTGTTGGATCATCTGGAACAGAAATTACACATGTTTGGGAGTCACCCTGCTGGTGCTGAGACCTGAATCCAGGTCCTCTTCAAGAACAAGTGCTTTTAACTACTGAGCCATCTCTCCAGTCACCAACTCCATGTCCTTAGACCCACATTTACCCCTATCCAACAAGCTTTGCAACATCTGTGAGCCCTTCAAAAGAAATCTGACCCTTTGACACAGCCTTTCATTTCCTCTTCCATGATTTATCATAGAAGTCACACGAGTGTACAAAGATATCGCGATAAAGATATTCACAACAAGTCTAAGAAATCAGAAATAACACAAATGGCCAATTACGTTACCATGTGTTCATGCAAGGCTATGTTAGCCTCCAGTAGCAGCATGTTGTAGCAAACTAATGACCCAAGGAAATCTTCATGATTTTTCTGTACTCTCAAAATTTTAAATTATATATGTTCAGCTTTCTTGTAAAAGTTGGCTATATCAAGAAGAAAGACAAAGTACTATATGTTTATCTAGGAAAAGGAAAACATACAGAATAAAAACTGGCAAGGTCAGTCCTAAGGGTGAAAAGCAGAGAGTCTGGACTGAGCCAGGGAGAGCTTCACTTTCCACATACGTGGTCTTTTTGAATGGTGAAAGTTTTTAAATAGCTTTCTGTATACTAAAAAAGGGATAGTATGTCACATTTTGAAAAAAAAAAGTTACATTTCTGGACATGGTGATGCACAATGCTTGGAAGGCTAAGCAAGAGGGTCTTGAGTTTTGAGGTCATCCTAGACTACATAGCAAATTCCAGGCCAGCCTGTGCTATAGAACAAGAACCTGTCTCAAAACAATATGCACGTATACATACATATATGGTTTAACAAAATTAACGCTAGCTGGAATGTAGCTCAGCAGTAGAGCTTGTCTCACCTAGTATGCACAAGGACTTGGGCACTATCCCAACACCATAAAGTCAAAACATGTGATTTTACAATACAACTCCAGGTAATGGTTTTTATATTAGTGCTAAGATGAAGGAAGGTAAATATTGGGAAATAAACACATGAGAAAATTATGTTTTGAAACCCTTTCTTGCCCTGAGGAGAAGAAGGAGAGTTCAAAAATACTGGCTTCATTTTGGACAGTAGGTCAATTCCAAACTGAAAGGTGGTAGGCACATGACAGCCCCAGTGATCGCAGGAAAAACAGGAGAGGGGCATCAGAGAATGCAGACAATAGACCAAAATATATAACTGACAAGAACAACAGTGTCCAGCAAAGCTACAGGGCAGCCTAAAGATCCTTCTCCAGGCAGGGTTGCCAAACCCTCTTGCCTGAAGTGTTGGGAGATGATGCATGGTAGTACCCTTACTTTAAGCTCAGCAAACTCAAATCTGGGGTCCAAAAGGCTGATATGGACCTTTTGGTGGTCCATATCTCAAGCTGGAGACTGTACCCTCTCACCCCAACCTGGATGTTGGAGGCCCAAGGGACTGTAAACAGTGTCTCCCTTAAAAGGGTGGGGACAGACTAGTCCAAGAGAGAAGATCTTTGCCCAGGAGCCCAACCAGAGCCAGAGGAAACCGGGACAACCTCTAGAAAAGGTGAGGCCTAGCCTTTTGGAACTCGGGTCAACCTAAGTTCAAATGTTAGATGCCTCTTACTAACTGGATTACTTTAAACAAGTCATATAACTTCCTTAAACCTCAACTGCCACATTACATCAAGAAAGTGGGCCTGGATTGGGGGCACACACCTTTAATCCCAGAACACAGGAGGCAGAGGTTGTGAATTTGAGGCCAGCCTTGTCTACACATCGAGTTCCAGGACAGTCAGAACTACATATTAGTGAGACCTCATCTCAAACAACAAAAACAGGTAGTGGGGATAATAGTATTAGCTTTGTGATACTGGTGCGTGTACTTAACACTGAATATTGCATCGGAATGTCCCTGTTTTGCACCACTTTGCCACCTCCAATCCATCTTTCTTTCCTTCTTTCTTTCAAGGCACATCTTTCCCAGAACCCTAGGCAATAAGTTTTTAAGGTCTGTCACCGACACTCACTAGCTCCTTGACGTCAGGGAAATTACAAATGCATGGGAATAGTGAGCTATTAATAAAAGTGGTTGAATAGGACATTTAGAGAATTAAACATGGTTACACATATTAATTTTTTTGGCATACTGTGTTAATTAGTTACAGTTATTTGACCTGTCTTAATTTCCAGAGTCCTGAGCTCAAGCATAGGCCCAGAGGCCATGTCTGTGTGTGTCTGTAGACAGCCATTCTCACCTGCCATAGCCCAGAATCAAGTGATCCTCGAGTACCTAAGACATGTTGGGTTTCAAGGGTTGATTGAGGGTGCCAACTCTGATTACCAGGGAAGCTGGTAATGGAGATAAGGGAAGGAGTTTGGAGCAGCCCTGAGTTCTTGCCAATTTGTAGATGATCAGTCCTAGGCTTCAGACTCCCATAGGCTGCTAGAGAGAAGCCAGGGGTCTGAGTCCAGATGAAAGGGTCCAAATCAGCTATTGTCCAACTCAGGGTGATGGGCACAGACAGTTTCCTTCCTCCCATCAGAGGGAACAGCTCCTGGCATTGGCACATATAAGCTAAACTGCCTCACTTCTCACAAGCTCCATGTCTTATGAACACTGTCTAAGGCTACCTCAGGCAAGTTCTGACCAGCTTCCCAGAGACCCTCACCAGTCCCTCCCCATGTGCCCCCAAGCCCTATAGCAATGTGGGGCAACATATGGTAAAGGCACCAAACCCTGCTGGTAACCTTCCAGCTTCTTGCTCACTTTCTGACTTTTCACAGGAGTTGGGGCTGCATTTGGACCACCAGGCCCAAGGCCATTGAAATATAAGACAACAGCAGTTTTTTCATAAGGGAAGAAAAAAAGCACACGATCACCATAGTCCCAACAGGGCCCAACACCTTCCACCCTCCTCCTAATTCAGGAAATTCAGAATGAGGTATGAGGTTTCCAAGCTGGGAAAAAAAGTGGTTCTCCCAGCTCCCTCTCTCACAATAGAACCTACCTTCGCTTCTCACACAACAGTAACCTCATTACAGTATTATTCAGCCAACAACACAATCAACTGGGAAGGAACTACCTCCCCTCTGGACTCAGCCAAGACTCCTCCTCCAGGAAGTACTTAAATACATGCAATTCTATAGTACTTGATATGTAGGCTTCACCTTTTCCTATAACTTCACAGTGACCAATATAGTGTTTGTATACCATTGCCTCTGGGACTTGCTAGGGATAGCGTCAGAAAGCCAGAACGAGCCCAAGGCAATGGCCCTCACAAAGGCACAGACAATTTGATTGTGGGAACTGGCAAGGCAACTTCCTGACTTTCAATACTAAAGAAACCCCACCACCAGTTCAAGCTAAGTGCAGGGGTCTGGAGAAAGATCGAAGAGATTTAAGTTTGAAACAAAAACTCAGTAACCACCCTGGCAACCTGACTATATATAGCCAGGCCCCTAAGATGGAGAAAGCATCAATCCTATAAACTCCAAATGGCACATAATCCTAAAAGCCATTGCTGTGTGCCAACACGCTTCAGAGAGAATGAGGTTAACAATGCAGTTTCTCCTAAGTCAACCGTAAGTTAACTGAGATTCTCAACCTTCCCAATGCTGCAACCTTTTAATACAATTCTTAACATTGTGGTGTCTCGCAACCATAAAATCACTGCTCCTTCATAAAGGCAATTTTGCTACCATTATGAATCATAATGTAAATTTCTGTTATTCAGGATATCTGATACGTGGCTCCCTGTGAATGAGTTCGGTAGTCTGACAGGTTGAGAACCACTGCCATAGCACATGTTCAATACTCAGAAATTATTTACTCAATGTGAAACAAATCAAAGACTTATTTCATGCAAATGCCATTTGTAGTCATCCAAATTCCTTCTGTTTATGCCCACTTAACACAAAGGGACTGGGTTATACTAGAAAACCCTCGGGATTTTGAATCTAGCGCATCTTCCTTTCGGTCTTGGCTCTACTGGTAACTCTTTACGTGACTTCGGGTAAGTCTTTGTACTTACTTTGGAGAGAGAAAGATCATGAATGTGAAAGCACAAACAAGCAGCATGGCCATGCCATCAGTACATTCCTTTCAGCTCCGTTGGTCAACAGAGCCTGTATTTCATGACAAACGATCATCATGTATCTTATTGAACACAAAACTCTATGTTGGAATAGACAAATAGCTACCAACAGACAAATAGATGGGTAGTAGCTCATAGAAAAGACAGTGTGTGTGGGGGGGGGCTGGAGAGATGGCCCCACAATTAAGAGCACTGACTGCTCTTCCAGAGGTCCTGAGTTCAATTCCCAGCAACCACATGGTGGCTTACAACCATCTGTAATGGGATCTGATACACTCTTCTGGTGTGTCTAAAGACAGCTACAGTGTACTCATATAGATAAAATAAATATTAAAAAAAAAAGAAAAGACGGTGGGAAGATGGGCTTCAAAAAAGCAAACTGTGGGGACTAGGGAGATGGATCAGCAATTAAAAACACATACTGCTTTTATAGAGGACCTGAGTTCAGTTCCCATACTCAGGTTGGGTGGCCCACAACTCTTTATAACTCCAAATCCAACAGATATGACATTCTCTTCTGGCTCCTGCAGGCATTGCACATATATGGTGCAATCACACACACACACACACATATGTTTATATAATTAAAATAATAAAAATAAGTATTTAAAAAAGAAAGCAAAGAAACATGGAATGCCAAGGAAGTAACGCTATCTCATCTTCTGAAATTGTAAAACCACTTCTAAATTGGGTTCTGTCATTTCCAGACCCATGAGAGAATGTAAGCCCTAAGCTCTAACTGATTGACTTATCAAAAAAATTACTTGTTACCAAAAGAAAATGGACCAAGGACTTGGACAGATAATTTACAAAAGAAATACAAATGTCAATAAATATAGATAGATGAAAAGTGCAAAAACTGCTTACTCTCACTAGTAACCAACTGTCGCGCCCGCTCTCGACCAGCAAGAACGACGCGACCACCAGTCCTTCTAACAGCAGTTTATTCAGTCCTGATTCTTCTTGTTTATATCTCCCCCGAACCCTGGGCCTCTCACTCCTTTTATACTCTCTCTCATCCACGCACGCCAGTCACGAGGCTTCAGCTAATCAGGGCAGCAGGGGCAAATCTCCACCAAATTGGATTCACCTGTATCCTGGTACACCTGCGCAGCACTCAAGATGTTTGTGTCTTATATGAGGAAGTCAGGTGCAAGTCATATGACTTAGCTGCAGTCCCTGGCGCCTTTGGGACTGCCGCCACACCCGCTCCCCACAACCAGCCAAATAGAAAGTGCAAGATACTCAGCGTTAGACTATCAAACTACTGCACAAAATGTCTGAATGTCATGGGTTGAAGCAAGCTTTTTGATACACTGCTGACAGAACAAACTGTGACAGTCTTCCTGTGCAATTTGGCCAGAAGCTTGTGATGTAACAGTTCTGCTTCTAGAAATGTATAAAAGTGTAATCACAGATATGCCCATATCTAAAGAAATTGTTTGCAGCATTAGTTATAATAAAAAATTGCAAATTCCAAAACATGTGACTCTAGAGGGAGGGTCTTAGACATATTGTAGAGCCATAGAGAAGTATTTTCTAATAACTCCTAATGATCTAGAAAATGGTAAGTTAAGAAATCCGATTTTAAAATGTTATTAAGGACTTGAAGTAGAACTCAGCGATAGAGTGCTTGCTTCGCACACCTGGGTCCCTATGTTTAATTCCAAGCTCTGTTAAAAATTAATAATAGTACTACTACTATTACTACTAATAATAATAATAGTAAATTAAAACTACATTTCTAGTTGTATCATTTACAGAGGTGGGGAACCTAGAAAAGAATATGCCAAAACATCAACATTGATTATTGTATCTTGGTGATGTTTATGGGAGATTTTTGAAAGTTCTCATATTTTCAGCAGTGAACAGGAATTTTTAAAAGCACATTAAGGGTAGGAGAGAAGGAAAGCCTTTTTTCTCTCTAAGCTTCCTAAATATTTGAGTTAGAAAGGAATCTAAGATAATCTGGTTCACTGGTTCCCAGTGCCGGTGCTCTCTTGCTATATGCAATATGTTGCAAGGCACCCTTTACCACCCTGAAATGAACTGCAAAGTTTAACATCATCTATCTAAAGCTTCAAAACCATCAATATTATGTATAGTTATTCCTCTGTATCCATATATACATTGGTCCTGTCATAAATATTATAGTACTTACATAGGACCTTAGGCACCACTGCCTTGTGTACTTCAGGTCATTTGTAGATTACTTATAATGACTAATGCGATGTAAATCTCAGGTGAAGTGTTGTTATACTGTATTGTGTAATACTGACACACAAAAGTCTGTACATGCTTAGCACAGATGCAGGCTGTTTTTGTTTTGTTTTGAGACAGGGTCTCACTGCTGTGTGTAGCCCTGGTTGGCCTAGAACTCACTCTGTGGACCAGGCTGGCCTCAAACTCACAGGGATTTACCTGCCTCTGCCTCCTGAGTGCTAAGAATAAAGGAGTGCGCCACCACTGCTAGGCACAAATGAAGTTTCCTGAATCTGTAAATATGGAACTCAAGGAAAGGAAGATCCTACTGTCCTAGCTGTACTAGAAAGGGAAAAATGTAAAGAAAATAATTTACAAGATAGCACACCTCCATATAAACACTTGGGAAGAATTATCCCAAGACATATAATAAAGTCCCAGGTATATCTTACTCTCTGTAGCATCACTGTTGAATGCACTAGAAACAGCCTCACACAGGTAAGGTTGGGTTGGCTACAACTTCAATACCCATGAATGGCACTTGAGAGAATGACAAGGATCGCTCCCAGCCAGTTTCCAAACAAAATAAACCACCACCTTTCCACAGTCTCCATACTGGCAGCATTCCCAGGAACTCCGTGTATAGTCTTACAAAATCATTTTGTATTCATTTATGAAATGATTAAGAATGATGATTATAGCATTTTCCCACCTGCTTTCATGTTCAACAGGGTATCTAAAAGTTCTTGAGCTGTATGTGCATAATGATTTCCCTTTTATATTTACCCAAAACATACAATTCACCAGTACTCTTTCTTGTGTGTTGGGCTGCAACCTTTAAAAGTAATGATATTCAGGGTTTGAGCCTTAGAGAACAGCAAGAGATTCCTAGAACGTATTCTCAAAAGTATTACAGACGCCGTTTGAATTACTGGGAACATGATTCTTTAGCAGCACCATAAGAATAAAAAAATATTCTTAGGGAAAAAAAAACCTATTAACTGTTTTTCTCTAGCCTGGCTCCAGCCTCAAGAGTATAAAATGAACTGAGTTGGAAGAAAGGACTAACAGGGACAGGCTACAGGGAGGAAGGAGGAGGCTAAGTTGCTAGGTTACCACTTGAACCAATCTAAGTGGTCCCAGAGGGGTACCAGAAACAGGTCTCTCTCTAGCCCACTAAGTTGAAGGCCTCTCAAATCTCAAAGGAAGGGGGTGGTTTCCAAAAGTGAGGGAGGGGCCCAATCACTCATACTAGACACAAGTAAAGAAATGAGACAGAAGCACAAAGAAACAGACGGCCCTGTATTTCTAAAACCATTCAAGTCTCCTTCATTAATTGGCTTCCCCCCAAAAGAAAGATTTCTTTATTAAGAAATACCAGAGAGTGAAAAACCCCAACACATACACATTTGTAGGCTCACACAAAAGTGCAGAGATTTACATATTAAATTGCTTTTAAGTTAGAAAATAGATTTAAAAACAAAATACTTTTCTCCCAAACAAGGTAAAGAGATTTGGTCAGTAGGAAAGGGGGGGGGGCCTTAGGGGTAAGGGCAGGATGGTCAGGATGAGAAGAATGGAATTGAGCTTCTATAGAATTAGAATCCACCTCTAATCCAACCCCACTCCTGGGGGGGGGCACAGAAGATGCAATAATGATCTCAGCTAGGGCCAGGAGGGCCCCAGAGCCAAAAGGGCAAGCATTTCCCCTTCCCTCTGAGGGTTTGGATCATTGCCAACCATCCTGGCCTGGGGAAGTGGGGTGGGTGCATAGGAAGTGTGAGGAACGGAGAGGAAGGGGAGAGTTGGAGAGAGTGTCAGCCATTGAAAACATCAAACAATATAAGGCCTCTTTCCCCAGAGAAAGATCAATTCTTCAATCTCTCCTCCGATCAGAACTCAGATTAAGGGACAGTCCCAGCTGGTATATGGTATGAATGGGACAGATCTTGAGGCCAAGGTCTTAAATACAGAAGGTTTATTTAAAAAAAAAAAAGAAGAGAGAGAGAGAGAGAGAGAGAGAGAGAAGATTTAAAAAACAAAACAACAGAAAACCAAAAACCTTTTGCACTAGAGATAAAAGATTTCCATTTTGATCCTTCCCACCAGAAAGAGAAAGCTCTTCTGGCCAACCTAAGGGGCAACAGAAGAGTAGCTGAGGTAAGTCGAGGAAGGAAAGCAATCCATCCTGGCCCACAAGTGGAGATGGGCTGAGTACTGACTAGAAAGGGAGCCCCATGGGGAACAGGTTGATTGGAAAAAAGCAAACACACACACACACACACACACACACACACACACACGAGTAACTTCCACACTCTCTATGATTGCCCTAATTTTGAACTAACTGAAATTGAACTGTAAGAACCAAACTGAGAGAGAGAGAGAGAAAGAGAGAGAGAGAGAGAGAGAGAGAGAGAAGCAGCAGAAAGGAGCGAATCTGAATCAATCTCTCTCCCAATGACTCTCCTCACCCCCCGGGAATATTCAATGCAAATTCTGCAATAACCCAAAACAAAAAGACACAGAGAAACCTGGGAGCAGCCAAATTTCACTAATTACAAGTAACCAGAGTGAACCAGGAGTCTTGAGGATAGACCATTTGAAAAGAAATGCATGCTATCACTTGTTAAAGATCACTAATGAAATATTTCCAAGGGGAGGCCCTGGGGAGCCTGCTTTGAAAGCCAAGACCCACTAGCAGATAACACTGTCCATCTACTTAAAACAATGAAGAACATGGTCTCCTAAGTAGTTGGAAACCCTCTACTCTCCCAGTCTTCTTCACACTGTATATTGCTTGGAAGTCCTGTGTTCATAGTCTAGAATAAGATAAATTTCTGCCCAGATTTAAATAGATCATTGGAGAGGTTGAATTTGAGAGGTATGAATCTCTTGAACCCAAGGGTACCCTGGAAAATGGAAGTATGGGAAGTAACAAGCAACCCTCCTACCCCACCCGCCCACCCCCTGACCCAACACACAAACACATTCACAACCCCATGGTGGTTCTTGAAATGGAAGAGGAAGGAGGAGGCAGGCATCTTGCATTAGACACAGTTTAATCGCCTTCAAATAGATTAAAAGTCGTGGTTTGCACCCCTCCCTGTCCCCGTAAGTCATCCAGACAAGACCCTGGCTTAGAAAGAGAAAAACACAGGTGCTCTAGGAAATATAGCCACATATAATACATAGTTCTTCTTCCCTGAAATAGTGCAGGTCCCGAGCAGAGCTGCCTGGGGGGCTGCAGTCCACCCCCAGGATCAAGTGGCTCTGGGACTCTGCCGGTGGAAGTGCTGGAAGAGCAGGGGCTTAGATGAAGCCCCTGGTGTGGTTACCGTTGCCAGAGGTGGGCTGAGGCCTTGGAGCGGGATACCCGGAGGGTGGGGCAGCAGTGCTGGGCTTTCCCTCACTCAGCCAAGGCTTAATGGAAGTACTGATTAGTCTTTTTTTTCTCTCTCTTTTGTTTTGAGGGGATGATGAGGGAGGGGAGGGGAGAGGTGGGGAGAAGAGAGGAGAGGAGAGGAGAGGAGAGGAGAGGAGAGGAGAGGAGAGGAGAGGAGAGGAGAGGAGAGGAGAGGAGAGGAGAGGAGAGGAGAGGAGAGGAGAGCCTCTCTGTGCCTTGGCTTCCCCATTTGTGCATTCACGGCCTCTGTAGGCCTTACACAAGAAGTCTGAGGGGTAGTGTTTAAGTGAGCACTCAGGCTTCCCCTGAGGAAAAGAAACCAGCAAAGTGCAGACTTTTATTACTGCTAGTCCTGCTCCCGGCTGAAGCAGGAGTCAAAAGGAGAAAATGAAAGTGGACTCATGAGCAAAGAGGGGAGATGAGACAGAGAGTGTGAGGGGCTGTGTTGTTGGCATCTCATCAATGCTTATTGAGAATAGCACAGGCATTGAAGTTTCTGGAGAACGTAGGAGAAATGTATTATCTCTACCATGACTACTTACGTATAGCATCTAATGGGGGAAAGAGTGGGATTTGGATGTTAGAGAGTAGATGGGGGGGGAGAAAAGAGAAGCTACAGAAATAAATACAAGTGGAAGGTACCTGCCCTATTCCTAAAAGGATTGGCTGGCAATGCTGGCACTTTGGAGCCAGGAGAATCCTCCAGCGTCCCTCTCCAATCCTTAGTTCTGAAGGAGTCAAGAGCCCAGTTAGAATTCCCTGGCCAGAGGTCTCTGTGACTGCCTCTGGACTCGGGACATGCAGCAGCTGGAAAGGACTGGAGTCAGTCTTGAGACTCTTTAGCCCCAGAAAGAGACCAATGACCCCCAGCAGGGGAGCTAGGATCTGGAGGGAAGAGGAGGGGAGTCCAAGGATACCTTGTGGCTGAGACAATGGGAAACCAACCAGTGCCATGTCCCAAGAGACCCATTTGTCCAGTTGCCAGATGTGACTGGCATCTTCTGCCACTGTCTTAAGTTCAAACATTAAAAAAAAAAAGTTTGCAGCAAGAAGATGCCGGTAATTGGGTGACTAAAGACCAAAGAAAAATAGTAATAAGGGACAGCTCATTTGTTCTCTGTCTCAGGTGGTTGTCTCCCCTGAAATCTCTCATAGCCCTAATGAAACACAAACAAAAGTCTCTTCCATAGAGAGGCTACTTCTCAGCTTCGGATGCCTCCTGTGGTGGCTCTGGGGGTTCTGGAGGTGGCATCTCTTCAGGAATGCTGGTGTCCTCTGCCATCTCATTAGAGTTCATATGCTCTGTGGAGGCCTGAGAAGTAAAAGATACCAGAGTCAACACAGAGCTCTCTCTTGAAGTCTAAATGCAGATATTCAAAGGCATTGAATTCTTCCTTGAAAACTTTCAACCACAGTGACATTAAAGATATTCAGCCAAGGTCACCAAACTTGGACTCTAGACCAGGTTCTCACCATCTGAACCAGAATGCACCTGCAGCTTATTTGAGGCCTATTCTTAACTGTTATGGACAGATGTTTCTACTATTATAAATAATGATAATAACATAAACCATAAATAATTATATGCAAGCACACCCACCACAACAGAATTTTATACTGTGCTTACTTAACAAGGTCTGACCCAATGGTTTTCAATCCTGTTTCTGTCCTAACAGAGAATTGATTAGTCCAAACCAAATGATGCATATGGTTTAAAATGTCTCCTAAGTGATTTTTTCAATGTTTATTTTCATTTTATTGCATTGGTATTCTGCCAGTATGTATGTCTGTGTGAAGGTGTTAGACTGATTCCCCTGGAACTGGAGTTACAGACACTTGTGACCTATCATGTATGTATGTGGTGGGAATTGAACCCAGGCCCTCTGGAAGAGTAGCCAGTGTCCTTAACCACTGAGTCATCTCTCCAGGCCCCTGCTAAGTAATTCTAAAATACATCTTCTCCGATATGCAACCGAGAAGCACTAACCTATACTGTTCTTATTTGGGACCAGTCTCATCAGAAAAATGATACTGAAGATGACAACAATAACACATAAACACACTTGCTGTCCCTTCAAAAGCAAAGAGAACACTTAGGGGGAAAGAGGACAATAACCTTACAAAAATTATGCACATAAAATAAGATTCTATTTTGAAATAAAGTCCAAATTTAACAATCTATTAGAATGAAAACATGTCTGGCTAGGTTTCAGAATATGACTGCTTTACAAAGATTAATTATGTTTCTCTACGCCCTAATGAGTGATGCAAAAAATAATGAAATTAGGAAATCAACTTCATTTACATAAATGTCAGAAAGAACAAAATAGTTACGCAACAGAAGATACATTTAAAGCTACAGCATCAAAGAAAGCAAAGATAAAAACAAACAAACAAACAAAGGCAGCCCAAGCTTTTTGGTAAGGGTTCCCTTCCTACCTGGCAGAGAGCAAGTGTCCCATTATATCATGACACAGAAGCAGGAAGGACAGTCGGGGGAACAGATATGTTCTTTCTCCCCACCACACCCCCCATCTGTCTGTCTCCCTCCTGTGAGTGTAGGTGTGCATGTGGGTGTGTAGGTGTGCACATGGGTGTGTAGGTGTACATGTGGGTGTGTAGGCGTGCACATGGGTGTGTAGGTGTACATGTGGGTGTGTGGGTGTGCATGTGGGTGTGTAGGTGTACATGTGGGTGTGTAGGCGTGCACATGGGTGTGTAGGTGTACATGTGGGTGTGTGGGTGTGCATGTGGGTGTGTGGGTGTGCATGTGGGTGTGTGGGTGTGCATGTGGGTGTGTAGGTGTGCATGTGGGTGTGTAGGTGTGCACGTGGGTGTGTAGGTGTACATGTGGGTGTGTAGGCGTGCACATGGGTGTATAGGTGTACATGTGGGTGTGTAGGTGTGCACGTGGGTGTGTAGGTGTACATGTGGGTGTGTAGGTGTACACGTGGGTGTGTAGGTGTGCATGTGGGTGTGTGGGTGTGCATGTGGGTGTGTAGGTGTACATGTGGGTGTGTAGGTGTGCATGTGGGTCTGTAGGTGTGCATGTGGGTGTGTGGGTGTGTAGGTGTACATGTGGGTGTGTAGGTGTACATGTGGGTGTGTAGGTGTACACGTGGGTGTGTAGGTGTGCATGTGGGTGTGTAGGTGTACACGTGGGTGTGTGGGTGTGCATGTGGGTGTGTAGGTGTGCATGTGGGTGTGTAGGTGTGCATGTGGGTGTGTAGGTGTGCATGAGCATGTGGATGTGTTGCAAGTACCATAGCACTGAGCTCCACCTTTAGCAAAAGATTGCCATGTTAATGGCTCAGAAAGCATGCGGTGGCAACAACAGTCCTCAAATTCATCTATAGTCAGTGTAATCTCTGTCAAAATTCCAGTTGGCTGCTTCACAGAAACTACAAAGCTTTACGATAATCCTGACGTCCATTTAGAATTTCAAGGAACCAAGAATAGCCAAAAACAAACATGAAAACGAAGAGTAAAGCTGAAGAAATAGTACTTCCTGTTTTCAAACTTGTTCCGTGCTAAAGCAACAGACACAGTGTACTACAGGCATAAGAACAGACATATAAATCAACATACTGTAACTGAAAGTCCAGAAATAAACATACATTTAAGTTAATTGATTTTCAACAAGAATGTCAAGATAATAGCACAGATTTTTCAATAAATGATAGAAAAATAAGCAGATATCCACAGACAAAAATAACTAAATAAATGCATGTTCTTTACTTCTTAGCATGCATAGATAGAATCAACCCAAAACAGATCAAAAATATAAATGTAAAAGCTGAAATTACCAAACTCTTAGAAGAAACAGAGGAATACATTTTCACAACCTTGGATTAGGTAACAGTTTCTTAGACACGGCACCAAAACAGAAGCAATAAAAGAGCAATTGATATACATTAAGACCGCACATATGGGCTACAGAGATGACTCCGTGGGTAAAGTGCTTGCTGGGTTAAATATGAGGACCTGAGTTTAATTCTTAGAACCCAGGGTTGGGGCGAGCCAAGAGTGGTGGCATGCTTCTCTAACCCCAGCACTGGGGAGGCTGACAAGGCAGGATCACTGGGGTTTGATACACAGCCAGCATACTCTATTTGGTGAGCTCCAGACCAGTCAGAGAGGATCGCTAAACAAACAAACAAACAAACAAACAAGCACACAAGCCAAACAAACAGACAAACTAACAAAACAAGGAAGCTGGAAGGCACTTAAGGAACACTAAAAGTTATTCTCTGACCCCCCCACCTACCTACCACACACACACACATTCAGAGAGAGAGAGAACAAAAGATTTGAATAAATATTTCCCTTGTGAAGATATACAAATGACTAATATTCATATGGAAAGATATATGCATCATTAGTCATCAGGGAAATGCAAATCAAAGCCGCAATGAGATAACACTTCACATCTACAGAAGCTAAAATAGAAATGGTCTGATAATCTTTCAGAGACTGCTAGTGGGAATGAAAAATGGTCCAACAACTTTAGAAAGCATCTCAGCAGCATCCCAAAAGATGTTAATGTTTAATTTCTATAATAGTTACCAACTCTCTCAGCACTTTCACTCTTTGGAATACAGCCAAGAAAAATGAAAGCCTATGTCCATGCAAAAAAAACTTGCACAGAGATGCTCACAGTAGCATTACTTATAATATCCAAAAACGTGGGAAAGTCACTGGCGAAGCAAACATGATAACTTAGGTTTGATCTCTGTAACTCACCTCGAGACAAGAGAACTGACCCTTTAAAAGTTGTCACCGGACCTCCACACATGTGCTATGCTCACACACATACCACATAAACACACACCTTAGTAATGACAAATAAAATTTTAGAAATAAAAACACAAAATGTGGCAACAGTGAGTGGACAGATACAATATGTGTATCCCTGTGATAGGATATGAGTGTGCCATATAAAGGAGTGAAGTACTGCCACATATAACACAGATTGGCATTAAAAGTATTACGCCTAGGCCTGGGAAGCTCATTGGTATGTGTGAGGCCCTGGGTTTCATCCCCAGACCATACTGCTAAGGATATATATGGTTTCTTGGAGGGATAGAGAAGGTTTCTTAATGCAGAGGAATTTTTTATTTAATATTGATCATACAAGCATATAATAAGGAATTGTATATTTTAAATAGACATCGTATGGTATGTTCATTGTATCTCAATAAAGATCTTAGAAGGAGCATATTTTAGGAACATATTTTATGAAATATATGTTGACCAAGGTGCCTGGGAGGATGCTTACAACACGTGTATAGTCTACCAACGTAAGCAAATCACGACCTAGATCTAACACGTTCCTCTCTCTGTCCGTAGTTTGGCCTCTATACCATTTTCTGTTTCTGTAATCAAGCTACTGTCCAGGCACACAGCAATGCTCTGCATTATTATCCCTCATCTTCAGCAGACAGGCAATGCTCTCCGGGCAGGACATCATTCCACTTGCTCACTGATGGATCCCTAGCACCTATGAAAGGAGTTGGCACCAAATAACTGATCAATATGTATCTAAGAAATGCGTAAATCTTAATCTGTGTCAAGAATACACTGATCTGAAGGCAGCATCAAGGCACAATCAGAGACGGGGAAGCTGGAGAGATCACAGTTATATTTGGAAGCTGTCGAGTGAGCCTATACGGTCCCTATCACCTACACAGCATAAATCCGTGACACTTACTGGGCTCTGTGGCAACAGGCTACTGCTGGTCTCTTGAGTACTTGGAGGTCGACTTCCACTTTCCTCCAGTGGCAAAATACCCCTTCGATCCAGGACACTGAAAGAAACAGAAGAATGAATCAAGGACTTGACAGTCACTCTTCTATCAGCTCAGTCCCCACTAAACCTTGGTCTGTACATCAGAAAGCACCAACATGCCTTCAGCAATCTGTCCTGACCCCAGCACACATCTGTCTTCCATTTACTCTTCCACACACTGGAGGATGTCACATTAACCAGGGAACAAACGAAACAGCCAGCCCATGGTTTTACGGCTCAGGCTCATGGAGATGTGGTGCCCTGTGACAACTCCCAGGAAGACCTATTTGATATCAGAAAGTTCCATGCAGAAGAATGCAGCAGGGCAGGCATGGGGAGAGGTTTGAATAGTGCAGCTTAAGAGTCCAGGGTGGTTTTGTTGCTTGAGTACCTGGGGGGCAAGGGGCCACAAAGCACTTCACAGCAGTTCTTCACAATGTTGCCGTGGCTGTACGGATTCTGCACACGATTCTTCCCTGTCCATGATCCTTTGATCTGCAAGATAAAAGCCAGGGCTTACACTGAAAAAGAAATACGTCGAAGAAATACAGGCAGTGTGGGCTAATGAAGAAGGGCGAGAGGCAACAATTACACAATAAACTGAATGCACTACCTGTCACTGACCTGTTCCTTTAAAACAGTTAAAGAGGTCACACACCCTGGAAGCCTAGAACTTGGGAGACCAAGGAAGGGATTCTGGGTGCTAGGCCAACCTAGTCCATAGAGTAGTCTCAAAATCCCACAAAAATAAATTTTTAAAAAATTGTAAATGGCTAAGATGGTATGGATGCCTTATGATGTATATTTTTTAACAAAATTAATGAAAAAAAATAGGGACCAGGGAGAGAATTCAGTGGATAAAGAAACACTCTTGCCACCAAGCCTGACGGGCCGAGTCATCAAGACCCACATGGTAGAAGGAAGAGAATCAATCTGTACTCTGCTGTCCACAGTGCACCTGTGCATGCACAGGTGCACAAATGAATACATTTAGTTTGCAAAGGAAAGAAATAGTTGACCATGAAAAACATTTATAAGAGTTTTTAAAATAGACAAATGTACATAGTCTATTTATATTTTAAAATACAGTGTACATATGAACTCACAGAGACTGTGAGAGCATACACACAACCTGCACAGAATCCCAGCACAGAGAAGGGGTAGAACTCAATTCTAGCACTAACCAAGAAGCTATTTGCCATGGATACCTGCTGGGGAGTGTCACTGGATATAACCACCACACTCCAGGGCAGGTCCCACCCATGCAGGCCGAGTTGGACTACACAAACAGACTCTATGTTTTGTCTTGCAGGGTACAGGGGTGTACTTTTGTTTTGTTTGACTTTGATTTGTTTTGTTTTTGTCATATTGGAGTTCTCTCTCTCTTTTAGTTTGTCTAGAATTTTGTTGTTTCTTTCTTTCTTTCTTTTAAGAGAAAAAGAACATGAAGTCAAGTGGGTATGGAGGTGGGAAAGATCTGGGATGAGTTGAGAAAGGAGAAAAATATGACCAAAATATACTGTACAAAAAAAGTTAAATAAACATTAAATTTAGGTCTGGAGAGCTTCTGGTGTGTCTGAAGACAGCTACAGTGTATGTATGTATGAATAAATAAATAAATCTTTAAAAACTTAAATTTAAACTATAGTGTATATGTACATACATAAGATCAAATCTACTCAAGTATAGAAGACTATAAATCCTGCCATTAACAAAAGTGATAGGTTGCCGGGCAGTGGTGGCGCACACCTTTAATCCCAGCACTTGGGAGGCAGAGGCAGGCAGATTTCTGAGTTCAAGGCCAGCCTGGTCTACAAAGTGAGTTCCAGGACAGCCAGGGCTACACAGAGAAACTCTGTCTCGAAAAACAAAAAACAAACAAACAAACAAAAAAACAAAAAGCCCAAAAAAACAAAAACAAAAAAAAAGTGATAGGTAGAAGGTAAAGTTACAGGGATTTATTTATTTCTTCACTATATTTTCTCATTATCCATAATGAATATGAGTTGATAATTCCTTAAAAGTAAATATTCATTTGGTGAAACTATCCTTCTCCATTCCAAACTTAGAAGAACCAACTAGCCTTTTCGTTGTTTGCCTGTTTTAAGACAAGGTTTAGCTATGTCACTCAAGCTAGCTTCTTTGTCACTATGCAGCCCCGAATAGCCTTCCACTTGACATCTTCCCGTCTCAGTCTTTCTAGCAAGCACTGCGATTATAGGAGTGTTCCCTCACACTGGGACTTTGACTAGTCTTTAAGTACCCATAACTAGTTAAAAGACGTGTCTAGCCAACTTTTCGACCTCTTCCTAATGTTCTAGAGCTCCGAACAAAGCTGTCTGCCTTTTAGTTAACAATGTCCCTCAAGAAGAACGAAGACCAAAGTGTGGACACTTTGCCCCTTCTTAGAATTGGGAACAAAACACCCATGGAAGGAGTTACACAGACAAAGTCTGGAGCTGAGACAAAAGGATGGACCATCTAGAGACTGCCATATCCAGGGATCCATCCCATAATCAGCCTCCAAACGCTGACACCATTGCATACACTAGCAAGATTTTGCTGAAAGGACCGAGATGTAGCTGTCTCTTGTGAGACTATGCCGGGGCCTAGCAATCACAGAAGTGGAGGATCACAGTCAGCTATTGGATGGATCACAGGGCCCCCAATGGAGGAGCTAGAGAAAGTAACCAAGGAGCTAAAGGGAACTGCAACCCTATAGGTGGATCAACATTATGAACTAACCAGTACCCCGGAGCTCTTGTCTCTAGCTGCATATGTATCAAAAGATGGCCTAGTCGGCCATCACTGGAAAGAGAGGCCCTTTGGACTTGCAAACTTTATATGCCCCAGTACAGGGGAACGCCAGGGCCAAAAAGGGGGAGTGGGTAGGTAGAGGAGTAGGGGGGAGGGTATGGGGGACTTTTGGGATAGCATTGGGAAATGTAAATGAGGAAAATACCTAATTAAAAAATAAATAAAATAAATAAAACAATGTCCCAATGCAGGTTTTTTTTCCCCATTTGTCTCATCCCTCCAGGCCCTGGAGGCACATTTGCTTTCCTAGCAGGTAACAAGGGAATGGGTGTGGAGAGGAGGACACAGAGCAGGGAGATAAGGTTGACTCACGTCTTCATTGGTGGTCTGATTGAGAGCCACAAGGAATGTGTGAAATCCAGTCAGCCCCACAACAGACCAGAGAGTGAAGAAGCAAATGAGTACTTCCAGAACAGTGAGTTAGGTTAAGGAATGTCGGAGACCTTGGGCTAGGCAGGGGCTTGTGAGAGCAGTCATACCCTCTTTATCTCTCGCAACACATACCACAGAAAGCCAAATTATGTGCATATAACTATACATGAATTCTAAACTTCATGAGATAGATCCCTCATGAAAGATAATGCATTT
Organism: Mus musculus; assembly: GCF_000001635.26. NCBI lineage: Eukaryota > Metazoa > Chordata > Mammalia > Rodentia > Muridae > Mus > Mus musculus. The sequence goes on from NC_000086.7 coordinate 48,181,523, forward strand.
CTGTTTATTCACTATGAATAAATCTCTAGCATCTGTAGTGTGTATCATTTGCCTGTTTGTCATTGGCTCTTTAAGAGGACATTTCGGAAGATGCCAAAGCCAAACAATGTTACCCACCACTGTTAATGGAAATCCCACCAAGAATAAACATTATAAATGAAAAACATCAGTGGGATGGAAACAAGATGTGGTTTATCCAAATCCCTTCTAAATCCCCTCTTCAGAAACGTAGCCACTGCACAAAATAAGCCTTCACTGAAACAGGAGGGCAGGACTTCCAGCACATAGCACAAGTGTGCGTTGGCAGAGAGGGCAGCCATCTAGAGAAGTCAAGGCTGAGCCTGGAAGGACCCTTCAAGGACAGGAGGGGCCAAGAGAGAGGTGAGGGGTAAGCCTCCCTTAGAGTCCTGACAAGTTTCCATTCTAGTTGCTAACGCTAGGACTACACTTGGTAATTTTAGGCTTTGGCATTCACTGACGTCTGGAAAACTAGATAGTGGGAGAACTGCAGGGAGAAAACATGCTGGCAAGCAATTTCAGACGGCTTCACACGGACGAACTGCCAGGGGAGGATATGTTCCAGGCGTTTCTTTCAGTGTCTCCAGGAAGCCAATTTTCAAGGATTCTGTGAAATTGGGAAGAGAAGCAGAAAGAAAAATTAGTGACTTTAGTAATATATATATATATATATATATATATATATATATATATATATTTATCCCTATCAACTCCCCACTTCTTCATCTCCCTGTCCTGTGCTATATACCCTGGCAAGAGAGAAGGTCCCACTGGGGCAAGGGTAAATTGTTTCCCCTTGACCTGCAAGCTGGTGACTGAGTTCATATTCCCATGCTTAGGAACTGGACCAGAGCTGGGAGAAACCAAGCACTAGGTACCCTTTCCTCTTCCCAGTCCCCAAATATAGACATGTAGGTGGGACAGTAACAGATGAAAGAAATCAGAAGTAGTCTAGAAAGACCTTCTCATCTATGCCCCTCCCTTGTGTGATATCCAGCTTCGAGCTCCCCCCTTTTCGAGACCACTTGCTTAGCTCCACACTCTACCTGTCCTTAGCTGCTTTGTGTGTGCACATGCAAGCATGTTGGGGGGGGGGGTGTTCCATCTCTTGACTATACCACAATCCACTCGCAGGTAGAGGCCCTTCTACTATCCAACACAAAGGTATATCTTACAAGACAGAATGAGAGGGTGTATAGAGACAAATACATGCCCAACCTTTTTGAGCACTTCTGAACCACCAGGTACCCTGGATGTGGCTCAGAAATTATGGGCCCATTTTTAGCAGCAGATGGCCAGAGGGGTCATAATAATCAGTAAATATCTACCAATGTGAGCTGAGACTTGTAGTTTAGCTCAAGAGCAGACAATAGTACTTGAGCAACTGCACCACCATAAATCCAACCTCCCTTAAGCTGCTCTACCCACCCTCCCCCAACTCCCACCCATTGTCAGCACAGTCTCTGCTGTGTATACTCACTGAGGGCCACATAGACGATGTTAAAGGCGAAGACATAAATTGTGAGGAGGGAGAGAGAGAGGATGAAGAGGTAGAAGTAGCGGTAGTTCCTCTTTCCAACACAGTTTCCCACCCAGGGGCAGTGATGGTCGAAGCGCTCTGTGAGAGAAAGAGAGCTCAATGCTAAACCCCCTGGAACAGGAGCAAGCCTACCTACAGTACGCACAGCAACTAACCCAAAAAACTCAAGGAGCTGGGCACACCTTTAATCCTAGCACCTGGGAGATAGAGGCAGGCAGATCTCTGAGGTTGAGGCCAGCCTGGTCTATATAGTGTGTTCGGGGCCAGCCAGAACTTCATATTGAGACTTATCTGAAAGAAAGGAAGGAAGAAAGGGAAGGTGGGAGGAAAGGAGAGAGAGAGGATGGGAGGGAGGGAGAGAGGGAGGGTGGGAGGGAGAGAGAAAGAGAGGAACAAAGTACAGTTGACATTCTTTTGTTGTTGTTGTTGTTGTTGTTGTTGTTTTTTGAGACAGGGTTTCTCTGTGTAGCCCTGGCTGTCCTGGAACTCACTTTGTAGACCAGGCTGGCCTCGAACTCAGAAATCCGCCTGCCTCTGCCTCCCGAGTGCTGGGATCAAAGGCGTGCGCCACCACGCCCGGCTGAGAGATGACATTCTTTATTAAAATGTTCTCACCACTAACTCCTTCAATCTTGGGATGGCTAATCATATCAATTTGATAATCTCGGGAATCAAGAAAACTCAAGGCCATGGGGATTTTCTTAATCAGATTATTTGAGCCAGGAAGACTCACCCTAAATCTGGGTCACATCTTCTGATGGCTGTCCACATAAAAGGACAGGGAAGCATAAACTAAGTAGGTAGACTGAAGAGCAGAGGTTCTCTAGGAACCCTGCAGGATTCTAGCACCAAACCGAGACAGCTGGCACATCCAGTCTCAGGGACTGAGCTGCTATTCACTGGGTTCTTGGCCTTTTCATCAGGAGACAGCCATGTAAGCCATTCCAATATGGATACACATATATAGCTATTCTATCATCTATGTCATTTAGTCCTGACTAAACAGATCTTCATAACTATACTGAATGCCAGTTAAAAAAATATCCTCTCACTTGACTGATCAAGAGACAAAGACTTTAAAGAATCCAGTGATCTGGGTTAGTCTGTCAGTTAAGGGCAGGGGCATTGCTTTTCCCAGCTTTAAAAACACACACACACACACACACACACAAACAAAAAAACCTTAGTAGATGGACCTACTAAATTCAGAAAATAAATGTGAAAAGTCAGTACTGTGAGTTGTTTGACCTGTATTTATTAAATACATAAATCTACAATACACTATTCTTAAAGCTGCATGGCATAGCTCAGTGAAACAGAAAGAACACAGAAACAATCTCTAGAATATACAAGAATTTGCCATCTAATAAACACTATTATAAAACAGAAGTATGATTTCATGAGTAATTATGCAACAATAGGCTAATTGGTAGAAAATAAGGTTACATTTTTCCCTTCATACTATTTGCCAAAATAAATTCCAGATGAATTAATTGTTGTACATAAAAACAAATTTCAATCTCCCAATAATGACAAAGAACAGATATAGTAATGCGATGAAACCGGACGGAGAAAGCCAGGTTTTACTCACGAGGCAGAGGCAGGAGCAGTTCTGCAAGTTTAAGGCCAGTCTGGTCTACATAGCAAAGTCTAGGACAGGCAGGACTAAATAGAGAAACCCTGTCTCATAAAACAGACAAACAAACAAAATGACTTTTTATCCATTAAAAATTCTAGAGAGCCAGTGCGATGGCTCAGTGGCCAAAGGCACTGATTTTGCAAGGCACACAACCTGAGTTAGCTCCCCAAAGCTCACATCAAGGCAGGAATGAATCAATCCACAAAGTTGTCCTTTGACCTCTACACACAAGGCTTAGCACACAAGCCCCACCCACATCAAACAAACACACAAACAACGCATTCTCTCTCTCACTCTCTACACGATAAAAGAAAACAATTAAAGAGAAAAAAAACAACCATATGTATACACATATATGCCTGATTTTATGACAAATCTTTCTAAATCAATAAAAAAGATACTTCCTCAAGAAAGGTACCAAAGGCTACCAGAAATTTATTAAGGAAGTTTTCCTTTCCTTTCCTTTTTTTTTTTTTTAGACTGTCTCAGTAATTAGTCATAGGGTGGGGCCTTAATTCACTAGGATTTAAGAAGAGGGTGAGACATTAAAAATATGTGAGCACACAAAAACGAAACCCCAAACACCGAGAGCCCAGCAAGGAAGAAGCCATCTGCAAGCCACAGAAAGAAGCCTTCCCAGAAACCCTGTTGTCACCTAGATCTTGGATTTTCCAGTCTCCAGAACTGTGGAATATGTATCCTCTGTTGTGGCCCTGGACACACACCTTTCCTACTTTAACCTCCCAAGGGCTAGTATTACAAGTATATATAAAACCACACCTGACGGAGCTCAATCATTTTTATTTCAGTATTATAATAATAGAGAATAGCATCTAATGACAGGAGACTGACTAAATAAACTAGAATATAGCTTTATAATAGATAATAGCTGTTAAAGTAATCACAGAGATGTAGAATAAGAGCTCGGGATATAATTTTAAGAAGCAAAAGCAAAGCAGGGCATCGTCACCTTTCATCCCAGACATGTGAATCTCTGTGAGTTTAGGACAGCCTGGTCTACACAGTGAAGTCCAGGCCAGACAGAGCTATACAGCGAGACTGTCAAGACAAAACCAGATCTAACTAACAAAAACAGACAAAATAAGATAAATTCTAAGCAGGAGCTACAGTTTGGTAGGTCAGTGACTAAGAGCACTTGCTCTTACAGAGGACCGGGGTTCAATGTTTAGCACCCACACGGTGGCTCATAACCATCAGTTCTAGGAGATCTCAACTTTGCAAGCACAAGGCATGCTCATGCTGCATATACAAGCATGCACACATGCATGTAGGCAAATACACAATAAAATAAAATAAAATCTTAAAAAAGAAAACCTCTTATCAGCCCGGGAGGGTGACTTAGTCTGTAAAGTGCTTGCCATGCAAGCATGGGAACCTAGTCTTGGATCTCTGGCACTGACGTGACACACTAGACACAGGCTGGAGAGAAGGCTCTGTGATTAATAGCATTTGTTCTTACAGAGGACCTGGTTCAGTTCCTATTATCCATATGGTGGCGCACAACCACCTTTAACTCCAGTTCTAAGTGGACCCAATGCCTTCTTCTGACTTCTGTGAGCACCAACCATGCATATGATGCACATACCTTCAGGAAAAACCTCATACATGTAAAATACAATAAACAAATCTCAAAAACAAATCATTAGGCATGGGGGCACATGCTTGCAATCCTAGAAGCAGAGATGGGAGAATTCTTGGAAAGTGAGTCTTGCAGAATCTACGAGGTCCAAGTTTAATGAGAGACCCTGTCTCAAAAAAAATAATAATGTGGGGAGGGATCATTAAGACGGTTCAGAGGGCCAGGGTGGTGGTGCACGCCTTTAATCCCAGCACTTGGGAGGCAGAGGCAGGCGGATTTCTGAGTTCGGGGCCAGCCTAGTCTACAGAGTGAGTTCCAGGACAGCCAGGACTACACAGAGAAACCCTGTCTCGAAAAACAAACAAACAAACAAAAACAAAAAACCAAGACGGTTCAGAGGATAAAAGCATTTACTGTACAAACCAGGTGACCAGAGCTGAATCCATGAAACAGACTTATAGGTTGAAGGAGAAAAATCACATATGTAAACTGTTCTCTGATTGCATGTACAGTCTGTGGAACATAAGCACACTACACATATCACACACACACACAGATACACACACACATCTACACACATACACACTCAAAAAATTAAATAAGCCTCTTCTATATGTAACAGCCAGAAATCAGTGTAGAGATTCCTCAGAAAACTAAAAATAAAACTACTGCAATATTCAGCTATACCACTGGGTATATTACCCAAAGGAATGGAATATATCCTCCATAGATATATTTGCACATGAGTTTTTACTGCTGGAGTACTCATGATAGCCAAGATAATGGAACCAGTCTAGAAGGCCATCAACAGATGAGTCAATATGCTATACATATAACAATCGAATTGTTCTCGGCTGTGAAGGAGAATACCATTCCATCATTTTCAGGAAAATGGATAGAACTCGAGATGATTATGCTAAATCAAATAAGTCAGACTCAGGTAAATGCAAGATTCATGTGTGTGTGTGTTGGAGAGAGACATAAAAGCAAATGGGACTGATGGAGAAATAAAGGAGATGGCCAGCACTTGTGGGGCAAATCTGAGCAGAGTGGAGTGAGACATATGAGTGAGAAAGTCGTGATGGAACCTAGTATTTTGTACTGTAACTAAAAAAAAGATTAAAGGCAGGAGATGGAACCTGTGTGGAGTGCTTGCCTGATATGTGTGCAGACTTGGCTCAACCCCACCCCCATCACCCCCATCAAAACTTAATTCAGAAATTAAAAATCTCTTAGATTATGTAATCTCCCTTTTTATAAACAAAGTGGGTTTAATTTACATTTTTATACCACCCATATATTCTAGCATAAGCATTTATTATTTTAATTGGCTTTTTAAAAAGTAGGGGTTGAGGGTTGGAGAGATGACTCGGTGGTTAAGAGTACCTGCCGCTCTTTCCAAAGAACCTGACTTCCATTCCCAGCACCTCCACAGCAGCTCACAACGATCTGGAACTCCAGTTCTAGGGGCTCCAGCACCCTCTTCTAGCCTCTGAGCACCGGGCACACATGAGATGCACAGAAATACATACAGGCAGAACACCCATACAAGCAAGATAAAATAAAAATAAATTAAAAGGGGCTGGAGGGATAGCTCACTCATTAAAGTGTTTGCTGTGCCAGCATAAGGACACACGCATGCACGTGCGAACACACACACACACACCAGGCTGATATAAAAAATATAAGGCATGGTGGCATATGTTTATAATGCCAGCAGTAGAAAGGTAGAGAGACAAGGGTATCCCTGGGGCTCACTGGCCAGCCAGGATAGATAGCCTAATTTGGTAAGTCAAAGACTTCAGTTATCCTCTGGCTTCCATACATGAATGTGCAACCATATACACATGAATATACACACAAACACCTCCAAAAGTAGGGGGTACTTTTTGAACAACAGTGAGCTGTATATTAATCAAAACCAAAACTTTAAGAATAAAGACACTGAAGTGTAGCTCTTCACAGTTGATGGCTTCTGGGGGGGGGGGGGTGCAGGGGGGAGGAGATTCCATTTTCGTTAAGGAACTGGTCACTAATGAGGATATAGGTCATAAAAATTGGACTCGTGGTTTTTGTTTTGTTTTGTTTGGAGGGGTGTGCAAGGGTGGGAGCATGATCAGGGGGCACTCTATAAAATTCCCAAATAATTAAGAGAAATAGTATGTTGGGGACAAAAAGAGTGGTATATCTCCTGGACAAAAGGCTGCATGAACCGGGCGTGGTAGCACACGCCTTTAATCCCAGCACTTGGGAGGCAGAGGCAGGTGGATTTCTGAGTTCGACACCAGCCTGGTCTACAGAGTGAATTCCAGGATAGCCAGGGTTATACAGAGAAACCCTGTCTCAAAAAACCAAAAAAAAAAAAAAAAAGGCTGCATGATATATATACATATGTGTGTGTGTGTGTGTGTGTGTGTGTGTGTGTGTGTGTGTGTGTGTGTCAAGTGCTCAAGTGGTTAGCATCATGCCTAAATTCAGAATTATGGATAATAGCCTCATTTTAAGCAAACTTGTCATATAAAAACATTGGGACAAATGTAAATTTATACATATCCATGTTCTTACCATATTTTTAGTCCTGTTCTCAACTTTGTTAGAGGTTTTTTCCCTATAACTGGCCAAAGTGCTGAGACCAGGTGACTGCTGGGTGCTCAGGCCTAAGTGGGCCATAGATATGACCCCACTAAGGCTCAGAGAGCCTCATGGCAGAGGGAAAAGGAAGGGCGTAAGAGCCAGAGGATTTGAAGGCTGCTTTCTGAGCATAACAGGACCATTATACTCAGGAACTCCCAGCTTCTATGGTTATCTGTACAATATCAAGTCATTTAATAAATCCAGAATGGCTGGGCAGTGGTGATGCACACCTTTTAATCCCAGCACGCAGAAGGCAAAGGCAGAGGCAGGCAGTTCTCTGAGTTCAAGGCCAGCCTGATGTACAGAGTGAGTTCTAGGACAGCCATGGCTACACAGAGAAACCCTGTCTCAAAAACAACATCAACAACTACTAGTAGTACTACTACCACCACCAACAACTACCACCACCACCACCAACAACAACAACAACAACAATTCTTCCAGCATGGATGGAGAAGGGACCAATGGTGCTCCCTCTATCTGTAGTGGGGGCGCTCCTGGCAATCACTGGCTGCTGGAGGGTGGGGAGCTATATTTTTCGTTAGGAGTGCGGCTGCCAGATAATAAGTGACCCCCACCCACCCATGCACACACAGACAGCATTAACTGGACCTTTGTGTTATAAAGAATCAAAAGAAGAGGCCATGAAGGTGGGAAAGGCATGTGTTGGAGGTTCTAGGGAATGGGGGGGTATTGAAGGTGGATAGGACCAAGACATATTGTATATATCATGGGAATTGTCAGGAAAAAATTAAATATGTTTTGAAAAAACATCCAGTTTTAATATGTATTTCTCTGATTATTTGTAGGTGTGGACATATTTCCATGTCATTTGGTAAGTAAATTTCCTGTTTTATGCACTGCCTGTGTTTTTCATAGAGCATCTGTGCTTTTTAGAAAGTCAATTTATAAGTTGGGTATGGTGGCATATGCCTTTAATCCCAGCACCTGGGAGGCAGACACATGCAGATCTTTGTGAGTTCTAGGGCAGCCTGGTCTACACAGAAAGTTTCAGGGCACCTAGAGATACATAGAGAGATCCTGTCACAAAAAAAATCAACTTGTATAATTATTTTATTATTTTTCTTATGTGTATGGGTTTGGCTGCATCCATGTCTGCACCGATGCATGCCTAGTACCCACAGAGGCTGGAAAAGGGTGTCAGATACCCTGAAACTAAAGTTACAGATGCTATCATGTGGGTGCTGGGAATCAAACTCGGGTCCTCTGGATAGAGCAACCAGGATTACTAACCACTGAGCTATCTCTTGTGTGAGTTCTTCCTATTTAAGAATATTAATAAGGAGAGGGGATTCTTCATGAAACCTTCACATCAGATCTTATTTAAATAGCATTTCCTAGTCCATTTAAAATTAGTTGTGATTCATAAAATCCAATCCACGTATCAATTCGGACCACATAAAGAAATATACATCTCCCCCAACTACTGCCTGAAGAATTGGCTAGTTGGAAGAAAGCAAGGCTCTCTCAGACATGATATACAGCATATAAAATGTTAGAATTACATCAGTGATAACAGCAGTGTCACATATATATATACCTATCAATGAGCAGCTTTATTATGTGTGTATGATCTTCTCCGGAGTTCAGCACAAAGTAGGAAGTATGTATAACTAAGCCCATATGTGCAGATGGAAGCACAGACCTTGTATTCTGCATGCACACCTACACACATGTAGCAAGAGCAAAGACATTAAAAAAATAAATAAAGGCTTGGGCATCAGACCGAATCAAGTATCATCTTATGCCAATTACACAAACTTACACAAAGGCACTTCAGTGACATCATCTGTAAAATGGGGGTGATACTGATTTCTGGGGGTTGCTATGAGCCTTGAATGAGAGAAAGGAAAAGTACTCAGCACAATGCCTAGTACATAGTGGGAACACAAAGAGGGCCACTTCTGCCATAGGCATTGCTCAGAAGTGCCTTCCAGTGGATGATGCCGTTCTCCTCCTTTGTAAAGTGGGCCACACCCAACTTGGATCCAGTACAGGAAAACTGAGATTTCCCAAACAGGTATTGTTCTCCATTTATCAAAGACTTTTTGGTTGAGACCATATCTCCATGAGTATAGCTGATCTGCTGCTGCGTAGGAGATTCCTTCCTATCTAAATATACCTTGTTTCCTATCTGAATCTCCCTTCTCATTCCCACTGAATTTTCCCAAGAGCCAATGTCCACTGTGAGACCCTTTGTTCAGCTGAGCCTATCCCACAGGCAATGTCCCCTTGGTTTTACTCACCCACACAGTTGTCACAGATGCTACAATGGGAGGCCCTGGGAGGCCGGAAGATCTTGCATGTATAACAGTATTTCAGTTTCACAATCTGGTTGTTTATCTGGAAATTCTTAATACGAGGAGGTGGTCGCTGGCCCTGTGGCACGGCACCATTGGTGGCTTCTGTAATCAGTAAAACAGCTTTAATTCACTGCTATTCTTTGTTTGAGTCCAAAGTCTCCAAACATGCAGGCCATGAGAGGTAAGGGCTCTTCTTTTCCAGGCAAACACTTCTAGACTAGGATTTCAACATCACACCACACCCGGTATCTGCCACACATCTACTGAATGCTATACAACTCTGTGATGTACATGTGTCTTCAAGGGTGTTGGTTTGAAAATTTTAAAAAGAAAAATGGCAAGAATGTGAAATCGAAGTGTCTATTTGACTAATAATCACATTAATAAAATTAAAACATAGTTTGACATGTTGGTCATATGCCTTTAATCCCAGCACTCAGGAGGCAGAAGCAAGTAGATCTCTGTGAGTCCCAGACCAACCCAGTCTATAAAACAAGTTCCAGGCCAGCAAGGGCTACATAGTAAGACCCCATCTCAAATACACACACACACACACACACACACACACACAATCACTATTTCTACCTACTATAATTAACAAATATCAAAAAGAAGATTAATACATTGTACCCAGCAAGGTCAAATTTATCTTACCAGTGAACAACGCATTAGCAAGTACAATAACTTTAAATGTATATGCTCTATAGCCTAGTAATTCTACTAGCAAAAGTCAAAGAGAAGTACAATTAAAAGTGTCCTTCTTAATAGCAGCGCACGTGTGCGATCAGAGCTCCTGGGAGCTATAAGCAGTAGGATTAGGATTTTGAGGAAAGACTCAGGTACAATACACATTAGAGACCAGCCTTGGCTACATGAAACTCTGCCTCAAACAAACAAGTCGAGAGGGAAGGAACACGCTCAAAGTACATTATATACTAATAGGAAAGTGTTCCTGTGAAGCCTAGTGCCATATACAATCAATATATGCCAATTAAATGAATATTTCAAGGGCCTGGACAGACGGCTCCTCAGTTAAGAACAATTGTTTCCCTTGCAGAGGGCAGTTCACAACTGTCTGAAACTCCAGTTCTAGGGATCCAATGTCCTCTGCTGCCTCCGTGGGTACTCCATTTACATGGTGCACTTACATACATGCAGGCAGAACACCCATACACAGAGAATAAAAAAGAACTGCATCTCTAAAAAAAATGTTTCCAAACCAACAAGGAGGAAAGGCTAGCGAAGACAGCTCAGCAGGCTGAGTAAGGCATTTGCTGCCAAGTCTAATGACCTGTTTGGTCCCTACTGGATGGAAGGACCGACTCCTGAATGATGTCTTCTGACCCACACAGACACACATACACACAGTGGTACCGGCAATTACCACTGCAAAACAAATGCATGCACACATCCATACACTGAATAAGAATTATTTTATGATAAATTCCTTTTTAAAGGGGGTAACTTGTTTGTATCAAAATGGCTGTATTTGTATTAAAGACATAAAAGAAAACCACACTAAAACATTTCTATGGTAGGTTATTTTAAATATCTGATAATTCCCTTGACTTCACTCTTAAGGAGTCCTTAATTAGTCGGACAAAGGGTACAAACCCTTAATGCCATTTTGCTTATTGCCAAACTGCTTCCCAGGCAGACTGTATGGATTGGCATGACTCTCCATCCACAGCATATGAGAGGTGCGGGGGCTCCCTGCACCTTTGCCACAAAGTATCATTCGAAAAGCATTGGTTTTGATTTTAAAACCATCTGCCATATGGAACATTTTTCCTTTTCGTGCAGAGTGGGGTAGGTGTTGTGAGAAGAAACAGTGACAGTGTGCAACAAGGCCTGAGAAGACCAGGCTAGCTGTTCATAGATGATGTAAGTGTTGACATGCCACTTTAATATTTCCTTATGTGTGCTGTACAGGAGCATGCACGGAACACAGGGTTCACGGCAGAAACCAGGGGAGACCTGGGAGTAGAACAAGGAGTACTTAAGAGCAAGATAGAGGGGGAATTGTTCTTTTGTTCTGTTTTCTTTTTTCTCTAGCTGTATTACTGTTTCATAGACTACTTTCTCATCCGTGTATGGGTTCATCTTATGACACCAAGCCTCGCCTCTACATTATACTCACTATCGTTACACTGACCTCACCCCATGCAGTTGGAGCCAAGACATGTATGTGCAAACCGATTTCTTCTTGGCTCAACTAAAACTGAGTTTTTCCACAAAGAAATATAAGCGTGAGATGGAGGGGAAACAGTTCAAAGAAACAAACACAAAGGAGTAGCAGCCTCCAGGGCAACATCAAAGAACTAGCAGCCAGTCACAGACTGGCACTCTACTAGCATGGATGCTTAGCATGACAAGTTCTGGGTCACAGAGCTTGTCATACAGCTCAGTAGTAGAGCACGTGCTTAGCATGCCCGGGGGTGGGGTGGGGGGCTGGGCTCAATCCCCAGTACCAGGGGACAAAGAAGTGACAGACCAAGTCCTGGGTCACTTTTTTCTACTCTTATCTTGTTTGGATATGGACTCAAGCTACTGTCAAAACAAAATTGTGAAACACTTAATTAACAATGTAGCCACTGCTGCTGAGCTAGTAGCTCCCCTCCCCCGCTTGCCTCTAGTGCTCGCATCAATGACTTCTTCGCAGTGGGAACTCCCAGGATATCTCCTTTCCAACCTTGGATGTTCTGTTTAAATTCGTGAAGCCCATATGGCTCCTGGTGGTGCTACATGCCAATCTCAGAGCTGCGGACTGTATAGTTCTGAGCCTGAAATCTGTCCCTTTACTCCTCTGAGTGCTTCCTGGTGCCATGATGGCACTCTCTCACTTTGTGCAACCCGCCCCCACCCCCAAAGCAGGAATTCTTGGTCAGGGACCCATGAATGCACTTCAGAAGATCTATGAAATTCTGAAACTATATCCAAAGTTGTAGGTATATGCAAAAAAAAAAAAAGAGCCTTTTTAGGGGGAGATGGTTTACAGCTTCCCTCAGCAAACTGATGTGTGATGGCCTCCTCAAAAATGGAAAAGACATTGTCTTGGCAACAATCCAGCCATACCTCAGTAACAAACTCCAGCACATGGGACAAGAAAGCACATGTGGCTTCACAGGCGTGTGGTACCCGTCTTTCTGAAGTCACAGGTAGTCACAGGATCTCAGAGAAAACAACTGGAATAGCAGACTGAATCCACAACTGCTATCATTACCCCCTAGCCAACGTGGCCACCCTCTATGTTACAGCTTGCCAACAGCCTCCCAGACTCACCTATTTCCATTTCTATGAAAGCTGCTTCATCTGGTAGTGCTCGAGGAATCACTCCAGGGTCACTGAAACTTGTCCTCAACAGCGTGGCCATGGAGAAAAGAAAGAGCATAGCGGCAAACACAGGAATGGCAGGAGACAGCTGAACAGCCAGGTAGCGACACCTGAAGAAAGGAAGCAAGTCAACATTTTGTCAAGTTTGTGCGTGTGTGTGTGTGTGTGTGTGTGTGTGTGTGTGTGTGTGTGTGTCCAGCTACTGCAACTGTATCGATCTGGTCTCTACAACAAGAACAGAAGATCTCCAGGGCAAATACTACATTATTTACTTCCCCCTAAATATTCCAAACACTTAAAATGTGATTCTGATAGTAGGTCATCAATGGGAGGAGAGGCCCTTGGTCTTGTGAAGGTTTTATGCCCCAGTATAGGGGAATGCCTGGGCCAGGTAGTGGAAGTGGGTGGGTTGGGGAGCAGGGGGAGGTAGGAGGGGATAGGGGATTTTCTGAGGGGAAACTAGGAAAGGGGATAACATTTGAAATGTAAATAAAGAAAATATCTAATAAAAAGGAAAAAAAGGGAAAAAATAAATCAATGAAGAAAATGTTAATAAAAATGTGATTCTGAACACATTGTATTTTCAGTACACACTTCATTGATTGAGGTCACCTATGGCATACAAAAACAATCTCTAGGGAACTCCCTTACACGTAAGCTAACTCATACCTCATATAACTCATGCCTCTTATCAGGCCCCTAGGAACAGTGTGTCTGCCTCGGGAAAGGTTCACACTGGCTGGGGACAGAGAAGTACCAGAGCCTGGACTTGTAAGCACTATAGGGAACTTTTGCTCTGAGACCACGCAGAGCTGTTCATCCACTCATCTGGCATTAGGGCTGAGCTTGATGACGAGGAGAAAAAAATAGGGACAATCAGGAAACAGGCTCACAGTGGCACACAGAGGGGATATCAGCACGCTTTAAGAGCAGCGGAAAGCTTCCAGGCTGCTGATTGAGTCTGTAATATCCATTCATTCGGTCTCCTCAAATAGCTCAGCTAGTGGGTGATGAATGACCATCAACGATGGGATAAGAAACCTCCTTAGCACCACTTCCCAACACCATGTCTATTTCTGTCTTTCCTCATGATGCATCTTTTCCTCTCCATATCCCAAATGGACTTATCTTTCAGGTCCTAGAAACATCACTGTCATTGTGGCAACTACAAGTTACCATCTACCAGGCACCATGTTAACTACTTTAAACACCTTATTTCATCCAAGACTCACACCAAAGCTACAAGGTAGGACCTCTTATATTTATTGATAGATGAAGAATTTGGGACTTAAAGAAGTCTTGTCTCCTACAAAAGGCCTATGAGAAGTGGCATTCCATTCTCCCTGTCCTCTTGCCCGTCTGTAGCTTCACTATGAAGGCCCTGCAGCATTTCCCAGCTCTCTATCAGTACGTTGAGTTTACCGCCCTCAACTTGACTTCATAAGAACAAGAAACTGGTCTCCTGGAACCTTAGGTTCAAATTCTGGTTCTACCAACTCCCAGTTGGGTGACAGCTGACCTGTAAAATGGGGATAATAATAGTAGTCCATGAGGTCATTGTGTGGACCAGATGCACCAGTATAAAAAGTACTTAAAAGGATACTTGATACATCATAATACACACTAAGTAAATGTCCTTTATTACCATTAGCATCTGATTTTAGATCTGCTAGCTCTCCATTCAAGTAAGGGAACAAAGAAGCTATCAATAAATACTTGTTGATCCGGACTATCAAACGGAATGAATGAGAGTACGTGTTGAACAGTATCACTGACCTATTTTTATCTATCTCCTCCCGAGGCACATTTCTCCTTGAAAACAGAGATCATCACTGGACGCAGACTATAAGTGGATGAGCAAGGAGTGGAGGGAGAGCAAAGAAAGGAAGCTAGGGAAAAAGCTTACTTCATCAGCACAGCAAATGAGTGAGCTGCAGTCTATTCAGGGCAAATGGTTAACCCCAGGCTGCATGTTTGCTCCAGTTGTAGAACAAGCCCCAGGAGATACTCCCCTGCCTCCCTTCCACAACATAACTGCACAGGGAGGGGGTTGGGAACTCACTGTTATATTAGGCTAATCAGTATTTACAATGAAAGGGAGCATATGTATTGAACCCTGCAAAAATGCTTTCAATGGCCTATTCGTTTTAAAATATAATTCGTGGTCTTAAGTTTTCTTTTTTAACAACGTGTTTTCTTCTAAAAGTCAAAAGGACATGGAGGGAGCGTGTCAGAACAAAAGGATCTGGCAAGTGGGGTCCGGGTAACTAAGGGTCATGCATATTACTAGTTTGTAGACTCCTTTCCATTCCTCCCGTCACAGGAACACATAATCAAAAAGTAAATTCAGAAACAAAAGTCACCACCACTTGCCAGAGAGCCAAAGGACACAGGAGAATTATAAAGTCATGCTTCATGAGCAAGTCAAGTGTAATTACTACAGTAAGAGAAAATGGCTATCTCCCTAGTCATTGATCATCTATAAGATCAATCTTCAAAACAAAGAAGCAATGTCTCCAGGACTAACTGCCTTGAATAGTCTCCAATCCACAGGAAAGAGGGAAATCTCATGGGGCCCCACCCATAAACAAAGAACTGCAGGCAACTAAGGAATGCTAAGAGCAGGAGAAATCGTCCTGGCCCCAGGGAAGAGTCCTCTAATTGCCCAAGGAAGAGCCCTCTAATTGGTTATCTTAACACTAAAAGGACTGAACAAGGTGTGTGGGTATGTTTCTAACAATAAAAACTAAAGAAAAAGGGGCCATATTTCTACAGGGAGTGGGAGGTTCGTGGGAGGGATTGGTAGGAGGAAAGGGAAGGGGAAAATCATGTAATTATATTTTTCAAGGCATTAAAACAGCGAGCTATCTGATTATCCACGGAAGGGAGGGCGTTGCTCTTTTGAGATTATTTCTCTTTGTTTTATTTGTATGAATGTCTTGTCTGCTTTAAAACAGCAGAGCTATCTGCTTATCCACGGAAGGGAGGTTGTTGCTCTTTTGAGATTTTTCTTTTGTTTTATTTGTATGAATGACTTGTATACATGTAGGTATGTGGACCTTGCGCATGATTGGCACCCCCGGAGGTCAGCAGAGAGTGTTGGATCTCCTAG
Source organism: Mus musculus (assembly GCF_000001635.26). Classification (NCBI taxonomy): domain Eukaryota; kingdom Metazoa; phylum Chordata; class Mammalia; order Rodentia; family Muridae; genus Mus; species Mus musculus. The sequence goes on from NC_000086.7 coordinate 48,197,723, forward strand.
GACTGGAGTTAGAGCTGGTTGTGAGCCACCATATGGGTGCTGGGAACCAAGCCCAGATCCTCCTCAAGAGCAGTAGTAAGAGCTTTTAATCACCAGGCAACCCCATTTCTTTTTATTTAAGGGGCTAACAAAACCATCACCAAAGGAGAACTTCAAAGCACTGCTGGTCCCTGCAAAGAAGAACCAAAACTTGACTAAATCCCATCCCAACACCTGCTGTAGACTAGACAAAAGACAACTTCCATTTGAATTATTCTCCGCCATCAAGGATAAAGGTCTCTGTAATCTCCATACAGACTATCTCCTGCACCTGCTAAAACAATCCACTCTGTATGTCAACAAGCACACAACAGGCTCATTGTGTTACTCTCCTCCAGAGAGAGGCTACAGGCAGCCAGTTGTCCGTAGTGTGTGGGCGTGGTTAGAAAGGCAGATGGGGGACCAACAGGCCTTTCTACTCCAAATAAGAGGAAACATTGGAGCTAGCAACTAAGACTACTGTGAACTACAGCCTATGATGGTCTCTCTCTTCTAAATAAACACATTTAAATAAAAACAGCCTCGTAACCAAGGAATGGGGGTGTATGTCTATAGTCCCAGCTACTCAAGAGCCTGAGTCAAGAGGACTATTTGTGTTCATGAGTTCAAGACCATCCTAAGCAAAACGGAGAAACACGTGTCAATAAAAGGTCTTCCTCAATGTGGGGAGGTTGGGGAGACAATTGGTCAAAGAACACATAACTTCAAAAAGGGAGAGTAGATTCGAGAGATCTACCACCAATAATAGTGACTGTAGTTCATAGCCAAAATGAAAATGATTCAAAATAGATTTTAAATGTTCTCTCCAGAAAAAAGTAAGTATATGAAATGCTTGTTTCATATGTTAAAAAGCTACATTTTAACCATTCTACAAAATATGCATGCATCAAAATATGTTATCCATTATAAATATAGTTTGTATTTGCCACTTTTCAAACATTTTAACCTTTTTTTATAGTTTCATAACTGCAGAAAGCTGGAAGTCTATCTTTGATAGGAATAAGCTCCTTGAAAATTTAGTAGAAATTACCTAATGTCAAGGTAACCCCAAACTTCACCACTTTGTCTTCCAGGAAGACTTGATCTTTCAGCTACAAGCAGAAGCTAAATATTTTTTAAACTCCCTTCTACTTTCCAGCTATATCATTTCTTAGAATCCTGATTTCATATGCTCATGGAAACAGAAGTCTCCTTTGTCTTCCAAGTGCCAGGAGGCTTTCCTCCTTCTAGGGCTTAGATGTCCCCATTCTTGCTTTATAAATAAACCAGATGCCCACTAAGCATTCATTTCTGATACCTGAAGGAGCATTATCATTTTAAAATATCCTTTCCTGACTCCTTGACTGACCCTCAGACTTCCATAGCTGGGCTAGAATACTGGATTCCCATATGTTCCCATGAGCCACACACTGGTACTGACTAGCAGTATCCAGCAGTGCCAGGCTAGGGTAATGCGTCATGTCCCATGCCCCACCCCCAGCATGCTAGTTTGTTGGAGGAATGATAGTAATGGCACAGACTTCAATTCACTTGAAAAAAAAATTCTCAAAATAGATTCATGAGTGAAGCTGGTAAGAGACCAGATTCCATGTTAGGGCTCTGCCTCGCAGCCTGCAAGCCTGGGTTGTTCTACATAACACTCTGTCTCTAAGTCCCTAATAGCTTTCTTCCTACATTTTTAATGTTTTGTTTGTTCTTTTATCAGCACAATCAATAGGCCAACAAGTATTTATTGGCCTAACAACTGAAGAACAAGAAAAATAGGAGCTAATTTTCTGGGGGAAAACATAGCTACCATATGAAACAGCAAAAGCAGAAGATGAGAGCCATAATCAAGTGTTAGAATGGTGACTCTGACTCTGGTCTGTAAGTGGTCAGGAAGGAACTCTCTTGGGGAGCTGGTGGCTGATGAAACGGTTCCAATAGCAGCTGTTAAGGGTGGCTTTAAGGAAGAACTGTGCTTTTAACAGCGAGACGGGCCTAAGGATCCCAGACTAATGATACCCTTTGACCTAACACGATGGAAATAACACTTCATTTCCATCCCTCCCAGATATGGGTGGGGAGTTGTCTTCTTATTCACTAGTTCCCAGGCATGCATTGAATGCCTCTGTTTCCACCAAATTCACTCTGCAATCCCAACCCCAATTCAATAGTATCTGCAGTTCCGAAGAAGCCCTCGAGAAATGATTATGTCAAGCCAAGTCTCCATCTTCATGAATAAGATTAATGATTCATACGAACAAGAGTCTCCTTGCCTTTCTATGGTATGAGAAGGTTGCAAGAAGACAGCTACCTCTAAGCCATGATATAGGTCCTTACCAGACCCTGACTTTGCCAGTACTTTGACGTAAGGCTCTCTGGCCTCTAGAATTGGAAAACATAAAATTCTGTTGAGAAAGTAGAGTCTATAGTAGTCTGTGATGACAAGCCAAGCAGACTAACAGGGCTTTATCTCTAGACCAAAATAATCATGTAGAACCACCACCCAGAACACAGTTTCAAGGTTATTATAGCTACACTCAGAGTCTGCTGAAAGGGAGGAAGTCTCCTTTAACACTAAAAACTTAACTGAAAATTATCCTCCCAGACATTCTGCTACATAATGGTCAAAGTAAAATACACAACCTTTGTGCTTCAATAGAAATGGAGAAAAGTGAACCAAACAAGCATTTTCTATTCTGTGGTGGTAAAAATTCTTTTTTCCAGAGAAGATACATAGTATGTACCCAGGCATATCTCCTCAGTAATTGCCAAATGTTAGCTGTAATGACAATTTTTAAACTTCAATCATAGTATACCCTTGCTTAAGAACTTGGAACAATTCAGCCGGGCGTGGTGGCGCACGCCTTTGATCCCAGCACTTGGGAGGCAGAGGCAGGTGGATTTCTGAGTTCGAGGCCAGCCTGGTCTACAAAGTGAGTTCCAGGACAGCCAGGGCTATACAGAGAAACCCTGTCTCAAAAAACAAACAAAAAACAAAAAACAAAAAAACAAAAACAAAAACAAAACAAAGAACTTGGAACAATTCCCTGCTGCCAACGATGTGTGTGTGTGTGTGTGTGTGTGTGTGTGTGTGTGTGTGTGTGCGTGCATGGCTCCAAAGTCCACAGACCAGTATGCCAAGGTCTTCCATTAACTAGCCTTATCTAATCATCACCAGAAGGCTCCTCTCTTCTCATTGCTCCAATTCAGAGACATCCCACTAATTACACTAAATTACCTAGCTTCCTGATTTGGCAAGAGACACAAGGTGCGTCCTTTGTTCACTCTTAAACAATACTAGCTCTGGCCTCTCTGAGGAGGAAGACTTCTGAAGTCTCTTCTCTCCCTCAGTAAGCTTCTCAACGAATGTCAGCTTTGTCCTCTGCGCTCACCTTTTCCAAAACAGAGAGCTGAATACTTATTAAATTCCATTCTCAACTGGCATGGAGGCGCATGCCTATAATCGTAGCACTCGGGAGACGGGGATAAGAAAGATGGCAGATTAAAGGCCCGTGTGAGTTACTTAGAAAGTTGCAGGCCAGGCTTGCCTAAGTGGACCCTTTCTAAAGCAACCAAATGGTACAGACAACTGACTCACTCTCCTTCTTGCCTACAGTCCCATATAATTGTGAAGCTGAAGTAGAAGGACCACGTGGGTTCAAAGGCACTTGAACAACATAAAGAAATCCCCATCTCAAGAAAAGAAAGAATGTAGCCCTGTGTGTGTGTGTGTGTGTGTGTGTGTGTGTGTGTGTGTGTGTAGGGGGGTGCAGCTCAATAGGAAGGACACTTGTGAGGCTTTGGGTTGGAGAGAAAGGACAGTATTCATCTAGATGAAACTTTAACGAACATTTTAAATGCAGAGTGACAGTAAGTAAGCCATCACTATAAAAACTGAGAGCAAGATAAAAAAAACACAGAGAGGAACTCCGAATGAACCATAGAAAATTATTAAAGGAAATAAAAGTGTTTGGGAGCCACGTCTTCAAAGAACATACTTTATCAAGAATAAAGTTGACAGCTTAGGGATGTGGCTCGGTTACTATTGTACTTGTCTAGCATGCAGGATGCCTGAGGTTCCAACCTCGGCACTACATAAAAGCAGACATGGTGACACACGCCTGCAATCTCAGCACTGAAGAGAGAGAGAAAAGAGGATCAAGAGTTCCAAGTCATTGTCGGCTACATGGTACATCTGAGGCTAGCCAAGGCTACATGAGACCTAGTCTCAAGAAGAACTGTAGCCGACTGATAATCAAAAGGCCCTGGTAGTATTCTAAAACAGCCATTTGGATGGCCACATACACAACAGTTCTCGCCCACATAAAGTCAAAGTGTGGCTTTCGTCTCTGCAGTTCTGTATTTCCTTAAACCTGTTTAACTGTTGTCAGATCGGCTTTCCACTGAGTCATGAGCACCCCGAGTGTCTAGGGAAGGAGCAGATCTTGCTCAATCGTTCTCTCAGCACTTCTCATCCTGGGTTCCAGGCATAGGAGTGGCAACAGAGGCAATGATGCTTCAAGAACTCTTACATTTGAAGCATCTTACATTTGAAATCTTCACTCAGAGAGAGAGAAGGCACGGTGCTCCTGCAAGAATACCACACCAGAATGCTGTCAGTTCTCCACAAAATCATCTTTGGTTTCCTACTAATAGCATGAGCTTGCCATTACACACAGCCTGAATATAATCATTTGAATGTCTTCCTAATTCCATAGCTAAGAGATGAGCATTCAACAGATCTTCCAGAGCCCTTTATAGCGCGCTACCGGGCTAGGATTCTGTGAGTCAGAGACTGGAATTTTAAATGCATCCTGGCAACATTTATTGACTACCTACTCCAGTGCGGATCACCACAGGGGGCTACAGACACAGGAGATAACACCTGAGCCTGAAAGTGCTTGAAGCTCTATGGAACAAAAGAGGAGTGTAAACCCAGTAGAAGCAGAGAACACCCAAACTGGGTGTGGTAACACAGATCAGGGTTGCCAATCCTCAGTGGGGCGGAAGGAAGCAAGGAACAGGAGCTCCAGGTTATCCTTAGCTACACAGAAAAGTCAAAGCCACCCCGAGCTACGTGAGACCCTAGCTCAAAAAAAAAAAAAATCAAAATAAGAATTCAGAAGTGTAAGGCATGTCACGTGATTATTAGGTACAATGAGAAGAGATACAGTTAAAGGAATTTGAAAAAGGAGGAAATATTGGGTGCGCTAGAACTAAGATAATTACTATGCAATATTATAAATCCTTTTTATAGTTTATTCAATTCAGTGACTTCTCTTCTAATATGCACATCAAAGAGCACCCATGGGGACCAATCTGACAAAAATTGGTCTGACAGCGCCTTGATACAATTTCCTCCATATACAGCACGCAGAGAGCACAAACACCAAGCATAGCAGCACACACTTCTGTGGAGGGGTCAAGGGTCATACAGCCCTGCTTGCCACATAAAATGTTTGGGGACTTTGATCCACTAGAAATCTGGTCGCAGAGTTAAAAGAGAACCCTAACAAGTTCACTCCAGAAGACAATGTGTTTGGTCCTTTCCTAAAGTCTACACTTCCTCGGGACACTGAGTTAAACCAAATATCACAAAAGCTTTTGAGTAGCTGGACAGTTCACAGATTGTCACAGTTATTGTGCTATAATGTTCCAACATAAGGATTCGAGCAGAAAGGCATATATCTCATTCGTTGGGTTGAAAGCTGAAACTGGCACCCACACACACACACTTTCTAATTACCCCAGCCCCAGAATTAATCAGAAAATACTTTGCCTTTAAGTGTTTCGCAATTTTCACTCCACTTTTAACTTTATATAGATTTACTACAAAGACAAGCACCTATTGGTAATCTGCACTCCCCTTTGGTGCCTTCAGGGCCCTTTCAGACAGACAGTTAGGTAGAATCTCAGACAGAGCTACCAGAGGATTAACAACTTCGCACAGACTGTCCACTCTGCGACAGCAATCTTGAGGGACAACCACCTAACTTCTAACGATTTGGTGCTAACTGCTCCCAAGCAAAAGGTCTTTTAGGTCATTTTATGGATCCAGCATCCAACCTGTCCACTGAAAATTGCAGATCACTTTGAAGACTCGAGATTTGGAAAGGCAAAAATCTCAAAACGCAAGGCTGGCACTTGCACTTGCACAATTTTCATGAAGGGGGCACCCACAGGACTGACCAGGCTGCTCAAGCCATCTGGCTGACCCGTGGTTATGCCAAACACAGCCCTAAATCTGCTCGCAATTTTTTTCCTAAGCACCTGCTGCCAACAGGACCGGGTTGATAAAAAGCACATCCAGATGTGTAGCGAGATTTGAACTATCTTCCTGGGAGGCAAAAATGTCAGCCAGATGATATGGAACCTAGGCTTACCGATAATTTGAGAATGAAAACAGACAGCAATCTGTGTATCCAAATATGCTCACTAGGGCTTCTTGGTCATTTGGCTAAGATCAAGTGTAGTGTCAAATGCTACTATCATCACTTGCCTGAAAATAGGGACTAAATCATTGATCTGGTTTCCTTAGGTCTCATTGCATCTTAATACTAACATTAGAGTCTTAACTGTGTCCTCCAAATCCTACCCTCTGCTATTTGACTCAGAATAAATTATTGACTAGTCAACAAGAAAAAAAAAACTCTATTCTTCACAGTTATGTTGCTGTGCCTTGTACAGCCTACCATTGGATAGGCACAAGGCAACCACCACTTTGATTATCTATTTGCCTGCATATGTGATACAGATAGACCAGGTATACACGTATACACACACACACACACCAGACTCCGCCTTACTTATTAAAAGCATTCATCACATGAAAGCATTCATTGCTAGAGTCCTCTCCTCTTTGGTCAGATTTACACTTCCCCATTCCACTCCTAAGCTAACACATTTACTTCCTTCTTCCCTCCCTTCCCCCAGCCTTTACTTTTGAAATATTTACTCTTTCAGACAGACAGCTGGAACTCGGGGCAGTTTTACAAACAACTTCACTCTTCATGGCAAAAAAAAAAAAAAACCCAAAACAAAAACCAACAACAACCCAAGGAGTAATTTCGAAACGGGAATCATCTCAGAAGAAAACTTATCACGCCCCTGTTGAACAGTAATTTAGCTAATTAGACGCTTCATCCCATGGGCAGTTTTCTTCAGAGGCCTTCAGGGGCCTAAGTGGAACAGATCCAAGTCACAGTCTCTTTAAGCCTTCCAGGTACAGGAAAAAAAAAAAAAGGCCAAAAAAGCCACAGCTCTATACCCCATGTTTCTCTGACCAAAGCAGAGATTTTCTGGACCCAGAACTACCAACTCAGCCATAGCCTGGAAACAAGTCTCATCTCTGTCATGAGAAATTCCAATCATAAGCATCTAATGGCAGAGATAGATGGAACCAAAGGAACAAAAAAGACAGAAACTGACATCAGAATTCAATGTGTGCTCTCATCAAGAAGAAAAGCAGAAACGAAGCAGGAGAAACATGGAAAGTGGGAGCTGAAGGAAAGCAAACTGTTTTGTGTTATGCATAACCCTGCCTGGCTGGCTGCACATGCTCACTTGTACCACACGGAAGCACATGGTGCATGCACACACACACACACACACACACACACACTGAGCTATAAAACTCAGAATGAAAAGAGGTAAGAAGCCTTCAGCAACCTGCCTAACTTCACAGAAAACGTCCACAAAGTCAGAGGCAATAACAACAAAAGGACCTTTAGCTAAGAGTTCATTTGATCTTATTTTACCAGCGCTGTTATAGAGCATTATAACACTGTTCCCACTGCTGTTCCTCAAGCCAGCCGCAACCATAGAAAGGCTGGCAAAGTAGCCTCCAAATCACACTGAGATGCACAGCGAAAGCCTGGAGCCCTTAGAGAAAGGCAAAAGTGAGTCCCAGGGGGCTGCAGCTCCATTTGGTTGAGGAGCACCCCCTGGCATCTGCCAACCACACCCCAGGATGAGAAATCTGTTTCCAGGTCACCCATGGCAGGCTCACATCAGGTGTGGCCTCAGTAGACACACATACACCTCTTGTTTCCTCAAGGTCCTCCTTAATACAGTAATCCCAAAACAATTAGCACTGCTCCCATCCCTGGAGCCTGGAATCATTCTCTGCGTATGCAGTAATCATGCCACAGTACACAGTACACTAGACTCCAACTGGCCACCTCCCTGGAGCAGTGACCTACACAGGCTTCAAACAGTATCTCTAGTACTAGGTACAACATTGCATAAAAAAGTAACCCCAAAGCTAGCATCAGGCTTACACAGAACATTTATAATTTTTTTTATACTCAGTGGTTTTTTGTTTTGTTTTGTTTTTTTTTTTTTGAGACAGAGTTTCTCTATGTAGCCTTGGGATGCTGAGTGATTTTGGAAAGAAAGAACAACCCACATTTCAAAAGCACCTATATGGCGTTCCCACAGCTCCCTTGTGGTACAGCTGATGCTGGGACCAATCTTCAGGTTCTCAACTCAGTTTGGTTTTCAAATGAACAGCTAGGTAAGAACTAGGGCTTACAGAAATGGTACCCTGAATAGCAGATGAAGTGGATATTGGTGAGGGGTGTTATAACAACAAGGGTTACTCCCAGAGTTGGGAAGGGTTGAAAAGAAGTCATTTATCATTAAGTTACTGTCAGTGAAAGGACGTGAATTTTTATGACAAACTTTGTCAGGAATATCCCCACATCAGGACTATGAAATTGATATTAAAATTCTTGGCCTTTTTAGGAAGTGCATATTCTACTATAACCACAAAGTAGTGAATTCAATTAAACACAACCTATAGATATCGTTCAACAGAAGAGTAAAATCATGCAAGAACCACCACAAATGCCCAGGAGGTACTGTCATTCCTTGGACCCAAATTAACCATAAGGAGACAATTGTGTTCAATGAAAACTCACTCGAAGGCAAAGAAGAGTGTACATGTCCCCAGGATGAGGAAGAGGGTCAGGTAGAAGATGCCCTTTTGCCGGGCCATCATGACGCGGCCATCACAGCAGAAGGTGTTCCTGCCTGGGAGTTTCTCCCATTTCCGTGTCACCTTCTTTCTTACCACCATCACAGACATGATTACAGTTCCTGGTCCAAGATGGGCTTTGGGACTACTCGAGAGAAGATGCAGAGGCTGAGGTCAGCTTTAAAATCAGGTCGTCTACTAGTGTTGCCACTGGGTCAAACATTATCAAGAGCCCTAAGAAAAAGAAAGGGGTAAGGTGTTGAGACAAGAGTGACAAAATACAACTGAACCCTCATTTCCCAAAGACAGAAAGATGAGCACTGCTTGAAAGAGCAGGAAAGTTTGAAAATTTTATTTCTGATCTCTGTTTGGTCTCTAAGGAGGAAAACAAACAAACAAACAAACAAACCAGTTCTCCAGAGGGGGAGGGGACTGATATTTCTTAATCAATCCTGTTTCTAAACCCATGCTGGTGATTTTGATGAGCTATGATGATATGAGTCTTGGAAATAAGTAGGAATTCTGGAAGTAGCCACCCTTTGTACTTTCTACTGTACCACCATGTTCTTTAGTCACCTAAAGAAAGATATCTATAAAAATAATGTTTGTTGTTGTTGTTGTTGTCCTTTGTCCCTAAGTAGCCCTTCCCATACCTCCTCTACCTCTCCTTCTTTCTTCAATATTCAAATATTACTCACAGGAAGGAACAAGTAACCCTCTGGCTGGGGTAAGCTGTTCAGGGCATTCTGGAAGCATACACACATTGTATTTCCACAAAACAGATTTCCCCTAATCAAACCTTCTGTAACTTCTGGAGTCCGAAATGAAATCTTCTGGCTGGTCTAGTTTAACATTTGTGAGCCCACATCATATTGTAGATAAAAAGGCTTCCTTAAACAGGAGAGATCCTGGGATGGTTGGCAACTGATGCTGGGGTTGGGGGTGGCTGAGGGCGGTGGCAGCAGCTAAGAAAAGTCCCTTGGGGGCTTTCTAGGACATTTCACCAGTATCATAGCTCCATTCAGCATCCTGGATTTCCGGGCCTCGCCTTTCCCAGCCACTGTCATCCTCCTCTTCTCTCAGGTGCTGGGCTGTGTCCTCTACTTACTGGCACCACATGCCCCATGCTGGCAAGAATGAGGCGGAAGCCTGCAGCCCGATGAGCAAGAAACAACCAGCCAGAGAGCATTCCCGAGCTAGAGAGGGCAAAGGTCCAAAAGGGGACTAAGAGCCTAGCAACAAGATGGAAAGGTGTAAGGCTTGGGAAAGGGGAGGGGGCCCCAGAGGTGCAAAGATCACTTCCTTTGTGTAAAACTAACCTGGAAAACAATCTCCCCCCTCCCCCCGCCTCCATAAACTGACCCAGCAGAAGAACACAGACTAGGAAGGGGGACCCAACCTGGGAGAAGGAAAATTAAAATCCGTCAGAAAGCAGCGACCTGGTTCAGCAGCTTAGCGCCAGAAGCCAGGGCTGTGCAGCGGGCTCGTCCTCAGGAGGCCCGCCCTGCCTCCGCCACGCAGCCGACCACCGCCCCAGGCTGGCTGGGACGCGCGCCACATCCACACGCACACGCGTCCACACGCTCGTACACACTCACACACGCCCCGCCACGTGTAGTCACCCCCGGCCAGGGGCTCCGTGGCTGGCGAGCTGAGCAGGGCGGTGCCAACGTCCCTGGGTCCCGGCGGAGCTGAAGGGGGATGCAGCCCTCCAGAGAGCCGAGCCCCGGAGACCCCCACCCCCACCCCTTGTTACCTGAACAAGGGACACTGAACTCGGCCGGCAACTGGGGGCAGAAAGTGCACACTGTCCCGGGGGATCTCGTCAGCAGCCAGAGGTGGTAGCGACTTCTCCCTGACAGGGAGGGTGCCTCCTCCTGACAAGGGGCCCCAATAGTCGGGGCCCTAAACCAGCTGTGGCAACCGCCCACCGCTGGCGGAATGGAACGCTCCTCACGTCACCAGGTCGCTCCAGTAGTTGCTCGTCCTCCATTGGCTAAACGATCACAATGTCTCCATCCCGCCCCCAACGCGTACTACCATTGGCTACTTCGAACGTCACTCCAGAATCCCTCCGCCCACTCCCCCCACCCATCTCCTTGCTACAAGCCCACCTGCCAAGCTCCAGCCAGCTTCTCTCTGGGGTCTGAGCACCAGGACGCGAAGTGTTCTCGTCTATTAATATAGTTACGCAAAAGCGGAGGCGTAAGGTGGTGTGGACCGGACAAGGGAGGAGCCAAGAGCAGCCTCCCCACAAACACACTGAAGCAACACTAGCTCACAAATCCGGACTCTAACCCTGAATTCCGTCTTACCCTGGGCCTCTCCACTGCCGTTTGCCTTTAAATTGACCAAGGTCTGTTCGTGGGCATCTTAACGTTACATTCTCTGCCGCCTAAGTCCCATTCAGAAGCCTCGGACTCCCACGCAATCTCGAGGGCTTTCAGAACAGAAAAAGAATATGAAAAGAGATAACCATATCTGAGAATGTCATTTTGTGATATTGAAAACAAGTCATTGACATTAAGGAAGTTGGAGGAACTCCACTGAGACAACATAAATATTTCCAGGTAGATAATGATGCAAAGATTGCCAAAAGGTAGTTAATTTCTATTTTCTATTAGAATTTGAGATCTTGTTGGGTGTGGTGAAGCTAAGGCAAGAAGATTTGAAGCCACCCTGGTCTGACATTTGAGTTCCATGCCAGCCAGGGCTACATAGAAAGATCCTGGTTCAAATGCACAAAACAAAAGAACTGGAGATATTATGATAACAAAGGGAGGGGCATCCAAGGCAGAATTTTCATACATCAACCAGATTGATTCTTTCCTTCTGGTGCCTCCTGGCAGTTAGTTACTGTTACTGAGCCTCTGCTATCAACGGCTAGTAACACCATTTAGAAAATTGAGACTGGAGTGGGGAAAACAGTTGAGAATCACACTATTATATTATATTATATTATATTATATTATATTATATTATAGGGTGGATGTTACAAGGCACCAGATCTGTTTCCACCAGTATGACTGGTTCTTACCTTCCAAATAATATGAGGGATGTTTAAAAGTGACCTCTCCTTACCTACCACACTATGTTATCAACCCAGGTTTCCTAGAGCTTGACCAAAGTTTTCCTAGGGTTTCCAATAATAGTTGGAATTAGTTCAGAAGTGACTGCCAATGCTCTCCCAAAGGCAGCTTTGTGGTAGTTTTAATGAGAGACCACATACATGGTCAAGAATTATTATTCTTGGGCTGGTGAGATGGCTCAGTGGGTAAGAGCACCCGATTGTTCTTCCGAAGGTCCAAAGTTCAAATCCCAGCAACCACATGGTGGCTCACAACCATCCGTAATGAGATCTGACGCCCTCTTCTGGAGTGTCTGAAGACAGCTACAGTGTACTTACATATAATAAATAAATAAATCTTTAAAAAAAAAAAAGAATTATTATTCTTTTATAGTATTTTGCTCCCATATAATATTAAAACAAAATTCTTTATAATGATTATTCTTAAAACATTTATGATATCTTTCCACCAAAAAATTTAAAGGAATTAAAAACCGTGACCCAATTGTCTTACAAGAGAAATGTGTTATAACTAATTTGTAGTTGAAAGTGTGTCTTCATAAAGCTCCCATTGTTCCTGAGTGCTCATGCTGACTATAATCATCGGGTTATTTCTTATGAAGCCTATGACCAGCATTATTGCCTCCAATTCCTGGAGGCTACCAGTATTAGTACACACTTGGCATGGAAAGGACAGGAATTTCTCATGGCCCTATCAGCTCTCTGAATTCCAAAGCCTGTGCACATGAGATGCCCTTAGGAATCGCATGCTCAGCCTGGCTGCCATTCTTGTGAGTGTAGAGCAATCAAAATGAAGTGACCAAAGCAAAACATGCTTTGATCACCGCTCAGATGCAGGTGAAGCCTAGGAAGTTCTGGAATGAGCATAACAGGGCAATGCATTCCTGAGCTCTGCCCTTCCCTGGCCTGGGTCACATTCCCTCTGGGATTAAGTAGTTTTGTAAATCAGGCTTGTTTTATTACAATTTGTTGCTAGTCTTGCTCACTACTGAAAGAAAATTCAAGAAATTCTATATGGATAAGCATTTCATAGCACATCTTCCTACACAATTAAATCATTTTACAAAAATCCTTTAATTCTTAATAAAAAACTATAGACTGCGAGTTGGTTTTCCTTTCCTCTTTTCTTTTTCTTCCCTTTGCTATTTTCCACAAACTTCCCTACTTTATGCATCCAAATCCTTGTTAGGTCTTTTGAAGGGAAGGTGCACTAGAAACACCACTAGCATCCAAGGAGCACTAGAAACACCACTAGAATCTAGGGGCAGCCTTCCATTTTATAAGACAGCTCATGGCTTAGTGATGTATGTTCTGGCATGCTATTTTTTAAAGGATTTGTCTTCATGTTTATGGCATGTGTGTGCGTTTGTGCATGCATGTATAAGTGTAAGGTAATATTGAATGGGTTAAGATCCCAAATGCCACTACTGGATCGGACACTGCCTGTCAATGTCATTCCAGAATCACAGCCAAGAACAGACATGTCAAATTAGACCCTAGGTCACATTTGACCTCATGGTGGCTCCATTTTTCTCTCTACCCTTAACACTCACACCCAACCCAATGCACACGTGCCTCTTCTCACCCCACTTGCCTGACTTACATTCCCCTCCCTACTCTCTGGCTATAAATAAATAAGAGTAAACAAAGCATGAATGTCCTGCCCACACAAGATGAACTACAGCTCCTAAGCAAGATCTGAGTCTGTGGGACCTGGAATGATAAGAAGGATGAGGTTCTGTAGAGAAAATACATAAGTCTTATTTATGACCAGGCAGAACCAGGTTCAAATTTGGGCTACTTAATATCTGAGGTAACTGTTGGCAAGCAATTTATGTATTCTGTGCTTATTTTCTCATATGTAAAACAGAGCTACTACAGATAGCCCTCCATATCACACAACAATAGACTTTTAAAGTTTCAGAAAAAAAATAATACCTCTACTGAACATGTGGACACTTTTTCTTGTCCTAGTCTCAGACAGTTCAGAATAACATCATTTATATGCATCTACAGTGCAGTCAGTATCATAAGTAACCTGGATTTTAAATACATGGGAGTACTGCAAAGGCTATATGCAAGCACTACTCCATTCTCCACGAGATATTTGAGCATCCCTGCACTTTCAGATTCATGGGCATCCTAAGGACCAAATCACCTTTGGATAATGAGGAACAACTGTGTCTACTTCATAGAATTATAAAGGGTATTAGAGGTTATGTGTTCTAAATATTCAACGTATAGGAGAAACACAATCCATCTCCAAGTGTCACGGTCATGTATATGCAACCTGCCATCTCCTCACCCTCTTCTTTTAGTCATTTTGCTGAATAGAAGCAAAATGACTAAATTGAGATTGAAGAATGAGACCTGTACGTGGAACATGGTCTTCTAGCTGGGCTGCCTTGTCTGGCCTCAATTGGAGAGGAAGCACCTAGCCTCGAAAAGACTTGAAATGCCAGGCTCAGAGGATGCCCAGGGGACCCCTCCCCTCATCTGCTCAAAGGAGAAAAGGAGGGGGGATGAGGGAAGGGTTGTAGGAGCGGGTGACTGGGAGGGGGTTAATGAGCGAGATGTAAAGTGAATAAGTAAAAAATAATTAATTAATTAATTAATTAAAAATTTAAAAAGGTTCAGACAAAGCATTATGGAACAACAACAAATAAAAAAATCTCTAAAAATACTATTGAAAATAAAAGAATGAGATTCACTCTTTACTTGTTAGTCTCCATGACATCCATGTGCTACCATGTTCTCTTACTCTCTACATTCACCACTGAATTTAATTCTTATCTGACAGGCTGCTTGGTTTCCAAGTCCCTCACTTCACTCTAACTGGGTTAAGTTTGCCCAATAACCTTAGTCTAGTCAAACATTGTTCTTTAGCACCATCTTCTCCATGACTCCTGAGCACTGCTGTCATAGTCTCTATTTTAGCAGGTGAAAGAGAAATGGAAACTGCTTTCATTAAGCATCCTGCAGATTCACAGCACTATACTTAGCTTGTTGGCTCTTCTCTGAGTGTAAGCAGCACCATTAAAGATGTCCACACATGAAAGCCAAACATACAAAACAGCCAATAAAAACTGCCTAGGGTGTGCAAGAAAGTGTTCATCATAATGCAATTGAACGCCCATTTCAGAAACTGAACCTCACCCTGTGTTTCTCCTTTGCTTCTGTTGGTATTTTTTCTTTTTGTCACAGGCTCTTTCTGTGTGATCCAGGCTATACTTGAACTTTGGATTCTCTTGCTGCCTTAGCCCCTCAAATACCAGGATTATAGGACTACCCTACCATGCCCATCCTTCAAACCCGTGTTTCACCTCTGTCCCTGGTTGCTCATGCTGGTTCCCAATTTGTTTCCATCTCTGGACGGTGGCTTCCTGACTTTCCCTGGGACAGTTTTAGGTACCATCCTGGAACTTTCAACTCCCCCTAGTAGCATTAAACAGGAATCACAACAGCAAAATAGAGGTCGTTTGTTTCGGAGCTTCTCTGAGCCAGGAATTGTTCTAGGCCTTTGATACAGATAAGGTTCCCAGATTAGGCTCTAAACTTGTCCAAGTGAGAGCAATTGATACTGACTTGGCACATCCCTGGTCTCTGACTCTGTCCAGCCCTCTCATTCCTGGAGCTGACCTCAAAACATTATGTAGCCCACAAATATAAACTGGTTTACTAGTCATTCACTGGGTATGTATTGATCACCAACAGTTTGCCCGGCTTGTATTGAGCTCTATGGAAAATGCCAAAGAAGTGTATGGCATGATCCCAGCCTCCAGGAAACTTAAAATATTCTAAGGGAGAAAAGACTAGCATCTGAGCAGTCATTAAAGATAAATACTAAAGAGTGCAGAGTCAAGTTCTCAACTACCCATTGCTGAGCCTCCAATTAATGAAAGCTGGATTCAAAAGACGCTACTCTGAGCATTGGAGTATAGCTCGAGGAATAGAGCACTTGCCTACCAGTCATGTGGGCCTGGGTTCCATCCACAGCACTAAAAAAGAAAGTTTGGGGGTTGGAGAGATGGCTTAGCAGTTAAGAATGCATATTGTTTTTGTAGAGAACCCAAGTTTGGATTTCAGCACCCAAGTTCACAACTGTCTATAACGTCATCTTGGGGGGGTGGGGGGTCCAATGCCCTTAACCTCCACAGGCACCTACATACCAGGCCGTGTCTGCTTCTCCCACTCAGAGTAGCCAGACTCATCAAGTTGAGCATCAACTGGACTGGAGGGAGAGAAGCTTAGCTGGTAGCTAGTAGGTGCAGTTCAAGATCTTAGTGAGTACGTGGGCAAAGAGAACAGTTTCAGCTTAATGGAGGGAAGGACTGGGTACTTATAGTCATGGGGATGTGGCCAGGGTCTTGGGGCAAGGTTACAATTGGCCAGGACAAGAGTGTTGGCAGTTGCTCCATCTGCATACTCAGGGGCTGTAGGTTGGGAAGGGGGGAACCTTATAAGGTCAAACAAGGTGTGAAGCCTGATAATTGTCAGTCTAATGAATTCTTACTGTGGTTGACAGTGGAGCAGCCAGTTCCTGCCGTCCTCATCTGAAGTATCTATGCTAGAAGCTCTTCTTGACCCTTCCTCCATAATCCTGGGCCACTACATTCCCACACCTAGACTTATGCATGAGTTTACACATACTCTGTAAGTTGAAGGCCAGATTGGTTTACATGGTGAGCCTCTTCCTTCTTTCTTTCCTTTCCTTTCCTTTCCTTTCCTTTCCTTTCCTTTCCTCTTTCTTTCTTTCTTTCTTTCTTTCTTTCTTTCTTTCTTTCTTTCTTTCTTTTTTTCTTTTTGCTTCTTTTCTTCTCTTTCTTTCTGTCTTTCTTTCTTCCTTTATGCAGTTTACATCCAGCTCATTGCTCCCCCTGCCCCTGCTTCCAGGTCACACCCACCCACAAACCTTCTCCCCCTCCCCTTCTACTCTGAGAGGGTATCTACCCCCCTCCCACACACATCAAGTCTCTGCAAGACTAGGCACATCCTCTCCCACTGAAGTCAGAAAAGGCAGTCCAGCTAAAAGAACATATCCCATGTACAGGACAGTCAATAGCATTTTTCCCCTTTCTTTTGAAAAAAAAAAAGATAATCAGTGTTAAAGTTATTGAATAGAGTTGAAATTCTACAGCAGAAAGAAAATTACACTTAATTTTTATTATAATTGTGTTATAATATTGTATGTGTATCCGTGTATGTGCACATGCATACACATGCACGTAGGTCAGAGTTGGCACACATCAAGGTTAGAGGATAATTTGCAGGCATCAGCTCTCTCCTTTAATCAAGTGAGTCCCAAGTATGAAACATAGGATTCCAGCTTTGATGGCAAGTACTCCTTCCCCATGAGCCATCTCACCAGCCCCCTTAAACTGATTTTTTAAGTGATACATTTGTGATGGTTTTTATATGCTTGGCCCAGGAAGTGGCACTGTTGGAAGGTGTGGCCTGGCTGGAGTGGGTGTGGCTTGTCCGAGCTGCCTAGGAGCCAGTATTCTGTTAGCAGCCTTCTGACGAAGATGTAGAACTCTCATCTCCTCCTGCATCATGCCTGCCTGGATGCTGTCATGCTCCCACCTTGATGATGATGGGCTGAACCTCTGAACCTGTAAGCCAGCCCCAATTAAATGTTGTCCTTTATAAGAGTTGCCTTGGTCATGGTGTCTGTTCACAGCAGTAAAATCCTAACTAAGATGACATTAAAACAAAATAGTTATAGATTTTAATGAAGTAACATGCAGTATCACAATACATATATACATGATATAAAAAAAATTAAAATTTTCCTCAAACATATGGTATTTTTTTTCAAAATATTTTCTTCCACCTTTAGAAATACACAGTTCCTTGTTTCTTCTTTTGTCCATGGACTGCCACTGCACATGGAAGGTCACATGAGGACATGGAAGGTCACATGAGGTGGTTTTCTCCTTGTAGGTTATCAGGTCTGTGTGGTCTGAATCTGCTGAGCATCTTGCTTGGCTTATTTGTTTATTTCTACTTATTAATTACATTTTTTATTGAGAGGCATATCTGTGAATTGTAGCACATGTGTGGAGGTAAAAGGACAAGTTTCAAAAGTTGATTCTCTGCTTCCAAAGTGTGGGTCCAAGACTTGCAGTCAGTTCCTCAAACTTGGTGAGAGACACTTCAGCCACCTGAGCTACCTTGTGGACCATCATTATCCCTTCTATTCTCTTCATCCTCATCCTCCTCTTTTTCTTTTCTTCTTCTTCTTCTTCTTCTTCTTCTTCTTCTTCTTCTTCTTCTTCTTCTTCTTCCTCTTCCTCTTCCTCTTCCTCTTCCTCTTCCTCTTCCTCTTCCTCTTCTTCTTCTTCTTTTTTATTTGAGACAAGATCTATTTATGAAGCCCTGGCTGTCCTGAAACTTGCTTTGTAGACCACGTTGGGCTTGAACTCAAAAGGTCCACTTGGCTCTGCCTCCTGAGTGCTTGGATTAAAGACACCATTACTCCTTAATAAAGCATAGTTTTACATGAACATATTTGAACCTTATTGTTATTTATCCAAATTAAAACAAAGCATGAGATTATTTACTCATGGATAGATTGTTTTTTTCTTGTCTGCTATAACACACAGTACTTAAAACTCCTGGTCAATTAATTATGTCATGTATTAAAATATAATTAAAAATTTGTCACTGCATTTTTCAGACCTCCAATTAAACTTACAGTTGCTGCTTTGGTGATAGATGTGAAAATTTCTGTGTAGATCAATTGTCTTCTGCATATTTTCTTGTAATTTATGAGAAGTCATCAACAAGGGACATTATTGCAGACAATAATTTCTTTTCTGTTTTTGTCAGTGTGGGATTCAGAGTCTGACAAATTGACAAAATATATGTCTATTATCTCATAAGAAGTATGATAATTATACTCTTTAACTTTTTAAGGGCTGGAGAGATGGCTTAGAGGTTAAGAGCACTGACTGCTCTTCCGAAGGTTCTGAATTCAAATCCCAGCAACCACATGGTGGCTCATAACCATCTGTAATGAGATTGGATGCCCTCTTCTGGTGTGTCTGGAGACAGCTATGGTGTACTCATATATAATAAACACATACATCTTTTTTAAAAAATCAACTTTTTAAGCAATCACAGTCTTTCTATACTGGTGAACCTAAACTCAAACTTGCAGCTCTCCTGCCTTAGCCTCCTGAAAGCTAGAACTACAGATGTGAACACCTCACTGCATCAGAAACATGATTATATTATTTCCAATTGTAGCTGGGTACAAATTTGGTTTAAAATCCAAATCCTGCGGTTCTGTATAGCATACTGATATAAAAATAATATTTTTGCATATCTAATATATGCACATAGAACAAAATCTTAAAGTTATATAAGGATATACACTGAAAATCAGGCCTCCTTTTTTTTTTTTTTTACCTCATTGTCAAAGTCTCCACTTTCTCCCTCTGAAAGAAACTACTGTTGGCAGTCTCATGGTTGTTTGTTTGTTTGGGATGGGTAATTCCATATCGCTTTTGTTAGGCAACAAGGTTATTGCCTATTCCCTAGCAAGCTCTTAGTACCTGGCAATGCAAAAAAAAAAAAAAAGTAGCTTTTCAAGGCAAATCTTATGTTCTAGGTATTGGAATAGAATAGTGTCTGCCTTTGATTTTTCTAGCTTCATCTCCAGAAAACATATTCTCAGAATAGGTCCCAAGATATTTGTCTTAACCACTTCTAGCTGGACAAAACACTAATTAATGGACAGACTTATCATGAATATATAGTGGCCAGTACACCTCACAGATCCAGAGTTGAGTATGTACTTACTGTGTACTTGGAAAAGTAGATGCTTTGGGGGTCTGTTGAACAAGGATGGAGGTGTGATTTTTGTTCAAGTTGGAATCCGTGAGAAACTGTTCACTATGTTCTTAAGCAGCTGGAGAATATTTCATCAAGGAGACGCCATGTAAATGACAGAAGGTCAGCTCCTGGATCAGTGATGCTCCGAAGGCATTCCAACAAGATTCGTGGACCAGGGGAAATCCTGGACTGGAGATCTGGGATAAAAGAAAGAAGGCAGTATTATCCAATGTTTATTTATGAAGAGCAGAAGGATAAAATTAGAGTGGCAGTGCTCAGCCGTGCTGGGAGTGTGTGTCAATATGGGCTGAACCACCCGTTGCATTTGTGGATAATGAGGCCGTATGTAAACCTCTGTGGAGAGAGGTCAACCTCCCTACATTTACTATGCCTCCTACATTCCTAGCCCTGTCATGGGAACTATCATTCACGTCTGAGTTCCTCTCAAACAGAGGCACTAAAGGATGAATTATGGGGAACAATAGCAAGTTTTCTACATTATATCCATCTCACGGGTTGACCCTATTTATAAGCCCTTCTTGTTGTTTTCCCTGGTCTTCTGAGACAGGGTCTTGCTCTATCAAGACCTCCCTCCAATTTACAATCCTCCCTCAGTTTCCTCAGTACTGGGATTACAGGCGTATCCTTCCATAGAAGCTTTTTAAATTGGTATTTTAAATGTTTATCAAAATATACCCCTAAAGGTGCAATCATGGCATTCATACAATGTACTAACCAAACCAGCTGTGTAATTGGACTTAAAGCCCAATCAACAAGAGGAATACCATGCCTACTACAGAAAATTTAGCCAACTGCCCAGCACTAGTGAGGTCCTGGGTTTTAGAGGACAATCTGCTAGTGCCACTTAACTAAACAGCTGCAGTTCTAACTGCATCCCAGATACTTATTCTGATACCCAGAGATAAGTGTAGCTCTCGCTTCCCATCAAGGAAGCATCTCACTGAAGCACAGAGAAAGCTTTACAGGAAACCACAACTGGTCAAAATGCAGAGAACAACTGACTCTGGAGTTTCTGTCCATAACACAGTTCCCATACCTAAGGCTCAAGGAACATTGTAAGAGCCAGAGAGCCGGGAAATCTCCTGTGACATTCTATCTCCTAAAAATGACTGGGAAGTTTCACCCATGGTACGATACCTTAACAATATGGCTGCCTAAACAAGACATGAACAACAGCATAACAGATACATTAACAGTAAAGGGGGGAATCTCACAGCGGCTCATTCCTAGACAAAAAACAAACTGACTAACTAACTAACTAAGAAACAAAAACAAACAAACAAACAAACAAACAAACAAAAGGCAAACTGTAAGCAGCTAAGGACTGGCAAGAGAGGAAGGATTAGTCTTCCCCAGGGATGAAGCCTCTAATTGGCTATCCAACATCAAGTGGTCAGCCCCGAAATCCCACACATACAAACAACACTAACTGGACTCAGCAGGTTGTATTTACAGATTTATGCCCATAGGAAACAATGATTAAAGAAAAAGTAGTCATAAATTTGAAAGGGGATGCCCAAGTCGGGATGATATGGGAACATGTAGGAAGACTAAGGGAGAGATGACATAATTCTATATTTTAAAAATTGCAGACAAGAAAATATTTCTAGATTACAGAAAATGTAGATAATACAATAAATATCCTTCTGTGAAAAAATTTAAAAATTATCAAATGAAAAAAAAAGAAATAAAAAAACCAAAAAAAAAGAAAAAAAACAAAAAAATTATCAAAACACTGCATTAGTATACAGAAAGATGAAATAGTGCCAAAAGATTTTGAATAAAAAGCACTATCTCGCCAGGTGTGGTGGCCCACGCCTTTAATCCCAGCACTTGTGAGGCAGAGGCAGGCAGATTTCTGAGTTTGAGGCCAACCGTGGTCTACAAAGTGAGTTCCAGGACAGCCAGGGCTATACAGAGAAACCCTGTCTCGAAAAACTGGAAAAGAAAAAAAAAAAAAAAAAAAGAATCAAGAGGCTGTTTTAGCACCTCCTGCTGCCAGCTTCAGGGTGACACCCCAGCCCTCACCTCTGTAAGTCACTTCTGTTATGTAGAAATCAGGATAGAAAAAAAAAAAAAAAAAAGCACTATCTCCCGCTCTGTTCCTCCATAAATGTAGTCTCTTTAAGGGTCACCACAACTGTTTTTAATACAGGGCTTAATGTAGCCCAGGGTGGCCATGTACTTGAGGAGAACCCTGAATTCCTGATCCTCCTCCCTCTACCTCTGGAGTGGTGACTAGGCCTCGGCCATCTCAGCAGGATTTCTGCAGTACAGGAGATTGAGTCCAGGGACTTTTGCTCAGAAGACAGGCTCTCTAGCAACTGAGTTTTACCCTCAGCCCTGCGTCACCATTCTTAAGTGTTTCTACTTGGGTTTTTCTAATGGTTCCTGCCATAGCCATTACGTTGTGCTATAATATGAATATGGCTTCCCCCCACCCCACCTTAACTTTCATGTATTGGAAGCTTTGTCCTCGGTGTGCTGGTGTTGGAGCTGATGTTGTAGAGCCTTTAAGAGGTGATTAAGTCATTTGCGCCATACCCCTTGGGAGAGATTAATGTAGTTCTCAGAGGACTCTAGTTAGTTCCTATGAGAGCAGTCGGTTATGAAGAGTGAGGCTGGTCCCTGAATCTCTCTGGCTTCCTATCTTTCCATTTTTTGCCTCTCACTTAACACTCCCACTGTGCTCCACGTGGTACATTATGATACAGCTAGAAGGTGCTCAACAGAACCCGGCAGATACTGACACCATGATCCTGATTCTCCGGAGCCAAATCCAATTCATTTCTGTATAAAGAACACACACAGCCTCTGGTGTTGAGTTATAGCAATGGGGACTAATACATCCCATTTTTCATTAATTTAACTAACTAAGCAGTTTTAAGCACTGGGTTTCTTTGCTAAGGCTACCATAACAAAATACCACAGATTTAAATATCACAATTTTGTTTTTTCAGTGTAAGAAGCTGCAGTCCAAAATTGAAGGGTTAGCAGGGTTGGCTTTTCTCAGTTCAAAGGATCAAAACTGTCCTGACGTCTGTCCTTGGCTTGTACATGGCTGTTCTCTTCCCATCTATTCACATGTTTGTCCTAGGAAGTTTGGACTTCTTTGGTATTTATCCACCTCTATGTATGTATGTATGTATGTATGTATGTATGTATGTATGTAAGTATGTTCATTCTCAGATAAGGCCTCACTATGTAACCTAACTCAGGCTGGCCTCAAACTCATGGAAATCCTTCTGCTTGACGTTCTCAAGTGCCACCACTCCTAGGTATCTTTCTCTTCTTTTGAGGACAGCAGCTACATTAAACTAAATGTATATCAATGGCTCCATCTTCATTCACTCACTTCAGAAAAGGAATCTTTACTTACATCTTAAGGTACTAGAGGTTCAACTTATGCATTTGGGGAGATACAAGTTCGCTCAAAACAAGCACCTACTGAGTAATAGTCATAGTTCTATGCACTGTGAATGGACTACTGAACAAAACATGAAAATCTTGGCCCAATACAGATCTAGTGAGAAAACAAAGCAGTAAGAAAAGTAGATAGCTGTGTAGTGTCTCAGGCACTGTTCAATTGCTGTGAAGAGGTACCAGGGCCAAGGCAACTCTTATAAAAGGAAGCTTTTAACTGGAGACTTGTTTACAGTGTCAGAGACTTAGCTCACTTCTATCATGGCAAGGAGCATGGCAGTATGTGGACAGGCAGTGGACCAGTGCCTGAGACCCTTACATCCTGATGCACAGGTAGAGAGAGAACCTGAGCTTTGTGTTTTGGAGAGAACTCAAAGCCTGCCTCCAGTGACACAGTTCCCACAGCAAGCTGCTCCTCCTAATCTTTCTAAGCCTATTAAAGAGCTCCAAACTCTGATCGTTAAGTGGTCAACTATATCATCCAATGGGGGCTATTCGTATTCAAACCACCACAAATATGTAATACAAAAAACATATGCGACGCATCAAAGTAGAGTAAATGAGACGAGGGCTCAGCGTGCTGCTCTTCTAGAGGTTCCAAGTTCGAATCTCATCACCAGCAATTCACAACTGAGTGTAACTCCAGCTCTAGAGGATGCAAGCACCTCTTCTGGCGTCTGTGGACACAGACACACACACACACTCTCTCTCTCACAGAGAGAGAGAGAGAGAGAGAGAGAGAAAGGAAGAGAGGGAGGGAGAGAGGGAGAGACAGAGAGAGAGAGAAAATTTAAAATATTTTTCAAAAACAGTAAATGTTATGCTATGGAGAAAAAAATCAGAGGGAGGAGATAGAGTATACAGGCAACGGGCTGCAATTTCAAATACAGTGGTCAGGAAAAACCCTGAGAAGCAGGCATTTTAATAAGCACCTGAGGAGGTGATAGAGTGAGTACAAGGATATCCGGAGAAAGAGAATTCTTGCAGAAAGCATAGCTGATGACAATGTCCTAAAGAGGAAAAGCATAGCTCATCAAGAAACAGCAAAAGGGCCATTGGACTGTTGAGAAACTAGCAAGAGGACCAGCAAGAGTGGCAGGGGTGGGACCGGTGAGGCAGACTATTGTGTGAAGCTTAGGTAGCCATTGTAAAGACACGGTCTTTTGTTCTGATGAGCCGTGATGACAGAGTTTAAGTTTTAAGTCTTAATAGAATCTTTGCAGCTGCTGTGTTAACAATAGACTAAAAGGGGGCAAAGGTAGAAGCAGAGAAACCAGTGACCAGAATATTACAAGAATCCATTTTCTCTTAATCATTTCTTAGTTTGCCAACTGTTTTCAGCATCTATTTCTTCCCACTGTGATAGATGGGGGGGCTAAAAGCTCACTTACATCACAGCACCACTTTCTCTTTCCCTAATATATTATTATTTCTAAAATTCTTCTCTTTAGTTCCCTCCACAACAGAAAACAGATAATAATGTGCATCTTTTTGTCTTTTGTTTTGTTGTTGTTGTTTTGCGCCTTTATAAACCTATAGGTAATATCTCGAGATTTCACACTTTTTTTGGTTTTTCAAGTCAGGGTTTCTCTGTATCGGCCTGGCTGTCCTGGAACTCACTTTGTAGAGCAGGTTGGCCTCGAACTCAGAAAGCGCCTGCCTCTGCCTCCCAAGTGTTGGGATTAAAGGCGTGCGCCACCACGCCCAGCTTTCACACTTCTTAAAATTAGAATGTTGGTGTCTTTATACTTTTTCTTTCACCTGTAATTCTACTTTCTAGAGGCTTTTACATTTAATGTTGGTTGTTATTCTGCTGTTGCTATGTATTCAAATGCTAAATTCTGTACCCTAAGATCTGGTTGCTCGGAGATGAGCAAATTCCCATGTACTCCAGCTTTTGTTATGCAAACCTTATTCCCTAATTTAAAACTATTAGTTAAATAAAGGTGGCTACAGCCCATACTGGAATAGAGGTAAGCGGGGTTTCACTTGCTTGACTGGGAGATGCAGGTAGGCACCAACCAGGAGAAGAAGGAGAAAGGAGAGGGAGAGAGAAGAAGCGTAGAAGAAGAAGGGAGAGGAGGAGGTCTCTTAGACATGATGGACCAGGAACACATGCCTGAGTTAAATGCACCCAACCCAGGACAGACTGCTGGAGCAGAAATAACCCAGGCAAGATTCAAAGAGCAAGTACTTGGGTCATATAGCTGGGAAGTAGACAGGCTAGTGATTAGAAAAATAGACTTAGGGCTAATTCCCCAGTAATTGTGCTAGAGCTTATTTTAAAAATACAAAGAACTCTGCCTTGACTATTGGAAAGCTGGCCAAGTCATATTAATTAGTAACTAATAGAGTTTATTAAACTCCAATTACAAAATTTGTTCGCAACAAAAGCTAAGTTTTCTGTGATTTCTTTTCTTTAGCTTGGATTTCAAATGATTGAAAACCAATAGAATAGCACTTAGTTTATTTTGATTGTGTAAATATTTCTCAGTATAAAGCCAGAGACTGTGCCATGATTTCTTTGCAGTTCCAGTAACACAACCTCCTCTGAGGCCTTGCCTCAGTTACCTTTCAGCTTTTTTCATTTTGTTTGTTTCTAATTTTAAATGTATTTCAAGTGTTATTATTATTACTGTTATTATTTGTGTGCATGCATGCATATACGTATGATACGTGTGCTTCAATGTGGATACGCTCATCACACAGCACATAGGTGGAGGCCAGAGGACAACTTTCTGTAGTTAATTCTCTCCTGTGCTTACCTGCACAAAACCTAAACAAGGCCAAGCTGATCAAATTCCAACGTGAATAAAGAAAGAGTATTCAAGTCCCCAATAGCTAAGGAGCTATTAACAGTAGATGGTTATTCAGGAAAGGAGTGACATTTTTCTTTGGGGATGTGACCACTTGTATCCACATGCTCCAGTGGGAAGCTCTATACTTATTTTTTTAAACATAATGTATATTGGGAGCCATTACATGGTAGCATAGAAATATTAAATCTTTAAAATCATATTCATTATTGAGGTGTGGAGGTACACACCTTTAATCCCAGCACTCCAGTGGCAAAGGCAGGTGGATCTCTGAGTTCAAGGCTAGCCTGGTCTACAGAGTGGCTTCTAGAACAGCCAAGGGTATACAGAGAAACCCTATCTTGAAAAACAAACAAAAAGTGCATTTATTTATTTATTTATTTATTTATTTATGCACATACATGACACAGCACATGTATGGAAGTCAAAGTACAATGTACAGGAGTACGTTCTTTCCTGGTACCAGGTATTGAACTCAGCTCATCTGGTTTGATGGGAAGCACCCTCACTCATTGGGCCATCTGGCCATCTCTAGAGATTTAGTTTTTAAAGAAAATAGCTTTGAGTTGATGAGATAACTTAGCAGGTAAAAGCACCTGCCATCAAGCCTAATGGTTTGAGCTCCATCCTTGGGATCCACATGGCAGAAAGGCAGAACCAACTCTCCTCTCTCTCTCTCTCTCTCTCTCTCTCTCTCTCTCTCTCTCTCACACACACACACACACACACACACACACACAAACATGTACACACACACACACACAAATGAATAATGTAATCTTTAAAATTTTATTTTTTTCTGCTACAGTTACTCTCTCTAGTAACTATAATATTGAATATCATTTTTTTAAAAATGGAACTGTCTGTCCCCTTTCCAACTGGAGCATGTAATACGACACCACATTTCATCTGACCTCCAGGGCAAACCTCTGGCCATTTGAAGGAAATGATACTCATTTTGATGTACTTTCTCTAAGCAAATTTAGGATGTTGACTTTCATTGACCTTCCAATGATAAGCTCGCCCTGCTGTCATTTCCTATCAAATCTTTTTCTTTTTCAATTAGTGTGTGTGTGTGTGTGTGTGTGTGTGTGTGTGTGTGCGTGTGTGTGTGTGTGTGTGTGTGTGTGCGTGTGCGCGCAAGCACGCACGCATGTACATACCAAGGTACAGATGTCAGAGGGCAATTTGTACAGTCATTTCTTCCTCCACATTCAGGAGGGTTCCAGGAATCAAACTCAGGTCGTCAGGCCTGTGCAGCAAGCTCCTTTGCCTACTGAGCACTCTAACAAGCTCCTCCCATCACATCTTACTTCTAACCTTGAATCCATTTGAACAGAACCCAAGCTGAAGAGTAATTATTATTGGTAATGAGATTATGGTCTTTACAGGATTACAATTACTTATAGAAATTTAATCACTAGGATTTTAAAATCCAAAAGCTATCTTTTTACCTATACAAAGTATTCCTATCTGACAACAACTGAATTATTTGTGTACACACTTAGAACATTGGCCAGCTCAGGATATACCATAAAACAATGTGGCTAAACCAATCACAGTTTTAATTTCTCACAGTTCTAAAAGCTAGAAATCCCTGGTATGGCCAGTTTAGTTCTTGCTAAACTTATGTGGCCTTTCTTTCCTTTGTGGTACTCTGAAAGACAGAGATATCCTATGTAGATTAATACAGCCCTTATTCATACGAGTACTTTTAAATTTATTCTATACTTATTTATTTTTTGTGTATGGGTGTTTTGCCTGCATGTATGTGTGTACACCACTTGCACGAATTGGAGTTATAGATCATTGTAAGCTTTCATGTGGGTGCTTGGACTTGAACCCAAGTCCTTAGGAAGAGCAGTCAGTGTTCTTAATCACTAAGCCACCTTGCCAGGTGTGTAAGATTGTTTTTAAAGGACATGGAAATGGACAGAAGAAAATTTACATATACTATAATATCTACACATACCACTAAAGCATCTACCAGGAATCTGAAGATTCAGTGACAAAATATTAGGGTTTTATCAGGTAAGGACAAGCCTGTATAATCGCCTTATAAGATATGTATCCATATACAGTGCCATTGAATATTAGGACTTGAACCATGTGAAGGGTGGAGGGGGTATATAGTTTAGTCCATGAAGACTAGTTTAATAGTAAAGCAGAAGTTATCACTTGTTAGTAAATTAGCAGGTGTCTGACATGTATGTGGGAGGAGCATGCCCATCTACAAATATACAAACATTTAAAAAACAGTCTAGCAGACAAACAAGCAGGTTGCTTTGTAATTGATAGAAATGGTGCATGGAATGCATTCAGGGAATCTAGAAGAACGATGTTAGGAATGAATAGGAAAATCTTCTCATAGAATGAGAAAGAAGGAGCAGCAGAAACCCATTATTTACAACCGAAGTCGTGGTGAGAAGCCAGCAAAGTCCTTTGTCAAGGCAAACCATTCAATATGACTGAGTAGGTTTCATAATATCAGCTGGGCCGAAGGTCTGCCTGGCTGGCAGGAATATCAACATTACCTAACCTGTCCCATCCCGATTGCAGGCTCACAGAAAAAATGGCAACTATGTCCTTTTAACTCACTCAACTACGGTATTCTTGGTCAAAGGTGCACTTCAATGCTTTTGATAGTGATGATTATAGAGAAAATGCAATATAAATGCCTAGTGACGAGTTTCATTGTAACAACTGTTATAACCCCATTATTAAAGAGATGAATATATTCCTAAACAAGAGGTAATCACATGTCTAAAGCGTCTTTGCCCCTCACTTATTTTGTTAAAATGCTATTCTCATTTACTTCCCATCTTTCCCTCCTGGTGTGCATTAGTAACTATGGAAACATCAGGGTACCAGAGTTTCAGTATCGCAACATTCCCTAGTTCTATTAGAGTAGGAAAACAATTTCTATCATGGTTTTGAGAGAGAGAGAGAGAGAGAGTTGTTGCCATTACAAATGAATGCAAGACCAAAAAAAAATCTTTATATCATCACACAAGCACAGACTTTAATCAACATCAGATAATGGTTAGGGTTCATCTTACCTATTTACGCTATGTACTAAGACCCAAGTAGGGGCTAGAGAAATGTCTCAGCCATTAAGTATACTTGCTGCTCTTATAGAGGACCCAGGTTTGGTTCCCAGCACCCATCTCGGGCAGCTTACAACCCTCTAAAACTCTAGTTCCAGATGATCCAGTCCTCTTGTCCTGTCTCTTTGGGTACCTGCCCATGGTGCACATACAGACAGGTAGGCATACACATATGTAGGGTTAAATGGGGTCCTGCATCCACTCTACCACAGGGCTCAGACCACTTAGGGAAGCGGGATACAAGCGTTTTGACTGTGCTTACCTCACACTGTATCAGGCTATGAGAAGCCCTGGGACACCTCTCCGTGGGTGGGAAAGCACAGTCTGAGTTCCCGGGGACAGCTGGAGCTGGCTTGGGGGTCCCTGAGCCTGTGATGAGGCCCGGGCCTTTGGTTCTCAGGCTCTTGGACACCCAGGCGCTGCTGGGAGCCACAGAAAAGCTGAGAATGGAGTGGGGGCCCATGTGCTGGATCTAGCCTGGGGCAGAGGAGGAAAGAGGGGAGCTCTGGCTGGGTCCCTCCGGGAGGAGTCCTTGGCTTGTTGGCAGGCAGCAGTCTTGAGCTTGGTGACAGTGGTGGCTGGGAGCACGGAGAGGCCTTGTAAGGGAGATTAGGCCTTCTCTAGGGCTCCCCACAACGGATCCCATAGCTGATGACTGACAGAGCACCGGGCTCAGCCTTGAACTCCAGACCAATTTCATAGTTGTGAAAATAATAACTTAAGGTTTGTTTTTCAATTTTTTGTCTATTATCTGGCACAGATTAAATCCTGACCTGATCTCTACTCAGAATAATGTGCATCAGGACTGAAGAAATGGCTCAGCGGTTAAGAGCACTGAGGCTGCTCTTCCAGAGGTCCTGAGTTCAATTCCCAGCAACTACATGGTGGCTCACAACCATCTGTAATGGGATCCAATGCCCTCTTCTGGTGCGTCTGAAGACACTACAGTTTACTCATACACGTTAAATAAATAAATAAATCTTTAATGTGCATCAAATGTGAATAAAATTAATGCAGCTATATTGATTCAAAATGGTTATCTTCACAGAAGGACACATAAGGCAAGAGAATTGCACAGACTCCCAACCAAGATTATCTACAGAGAAAGACTATCACAGAAGCAATTATCAAGCTACCTGCAAATATAAACAGATAATAGACTAAATTAAAGGGGCCTTGGATGAAATGCCCTACAGTAGGGAGAGGGAACTTGTAGAGTCCATCTCCAGTAGAAAAACAGGCCATCAAGTAAGGGATGGGGTTGCCATTCCACAGTCAAAAACTCTGACCCAGAATTGTTCCTGTGTGAAAGAACTGCAGGGACAAAAATGGAGAAAAGCCTGAGAGAAAGAAGGCCCAGTGACAGACCCAAATTGGGATCCAGGTCAAGGGGAGGCCCCAAGGCCTCACACTATTACTGAGGCTATTGTGCGCTCACAGACAGGAGGCTAGCATGGCTGCCCTCAGAAAGGCCCAACAAGCAGCTGAAAGAGTCAGATGCAGATTTACACACAACCAATGGACAGAAGCTGCTGACCCCTGTGGTTGAATTAGGGAAACTCTGAAAGAAGCTGAGGAGGAGGGCAACACCGTAGGAGGACCAGCAGTCTCAACTCACCTGGAACCCCTGGCATCTCTTAGACACTGAGCCACCAACCAGGCAGCATATACCAGCTGATATGAGGCCTCCAACACACATACAGCAGACAACTGCTGGGTCTGAGTTCAGTCAGAGATGATGTATCTCAAGAGACTGGAGGCCCCAGGGAGTGGGGAGGTCTTGTGGGGGACAGGGAATGGAGACATGCTCTTGGAGATGGGGGAGGAGTTGTAGGATGTGGAACAGTCAGAGGGTGTACTAGGAGGGGGATAAAGTCTGGACTGTAAAAAAAAAGAGTATAGAATAAGTTTTTTTAAAAAAGAAAAGAAAAAGAAAAAAAAAGAAAATACTGTGGTCTCTAATGGTAAAAGTCACAGCACCCCTATCTCCCATCCACCCTCTTTTACCTGGTCAATATAGTTACTATTTTTATTTCTTCCAATGGTTAACTCTTTCATTTTAAATCATACATATAAACTTGTGTTTTCTATTTGGTTAACCACAGATCATCTCTCTTAACTCTCTATTTTACAAAATAAAATCATTACTTTACTGTTCCCTTCAAGCAACTTTCATCCCTTCCTCCAAACCAGTATCCATTTCTCCAACTCTGTTTTCAACCTTGTCCAAACCAAAATTTTAACAAGCCTTGTTCTTCCCTACTTCCATCCATGCCAACTTTAAATT
Source organism: Mus musculus (assembly GCF_000001635.26). NCBI lineage: Eukaryota > Metazoa > Chordata > Mammalia > Rodentia > Muridae > Mus > Mus musculus. Next base: position 48,229,305 of record NC_000086.7, read on the forward strand.
CTACTATAGCCAGAGTAATTCTTTTCTTTACACCTCAAGTCAATAGAATTCTTTGATGATGTCACTGAAACACATAAATCAGCTCGATAATCCAGAATCTTGTTTCTGTAGTTGGATAAGTTAGAGCTTATTCACGAGTTTGCTGTACATAGATGCCATCCAAAACGTTTTGATATCCTTGTTGGTTTTTTTTTTCATTGTTATGGCTCCTGAATCAAAGCAACTGAATTTGAAACAAACTAAATATCTTTTCCTTGAGGATTAGTGCATCTTTCTGGGCTTGATAAACATGACAAGCAACATTTTCTCTCATCTAAATCCTGCAAATACATTTTTCACACACACACACACACACACAAATTCAAAGTTCAACAAAAGGCCCACTATCCTGAATACCAATATTGATACAGGAGTGATCTCACACGGACCTCACCTTGAAATGAAAGTCTGAAATAGAAGTGTAACACGGCTGGTACATGGGCATAGATAACCAATTCTTTCTGGTATTGTTTACCAAGCTAGCCTCTTCCTTCTGTTTTCAGTGAGATTACACTCTACAAACAACCATATAAGCAGAAGGATTATATTAAGGAACCAGGTTTCTTACTGTTAATCCATTGAGAAGGCCTAGAAGAAACAACACACTAATAACAATGAGAATACTTGACACCTAACTCTTGGTCTATAAATAACATTCCCCACCCAAAGGGACCAAGATTCTTAGTAGAAAACACTAATTCCAAAGGGTTTAGTCAACAAGTAAAATGAGCTTGAAACTTCTTTCTTTCCCCCAAAAGAAAATAACTGTTCAAAGAATTATGGGAACATATTAAAAAGGCATAGGAGCCAGATTAAAAGGGTTCCCTCTGGGGGGGGATGGGAGGGGTCCCTATGGTAAATTTGAATATCACAAAAACAGACTGAAAATGATTAAATGAAGTAGAAAGCCATAAGTTCACATTGACATGAATGAATGATGAGACGCTTCCCTAGCAGGGGAGATACCATGATTATAAAAGTGGTTTTCTCAAGGTGAAGCTCACATATTGAACCCTGGATGTGCTGTTGTCCCCTGTGATTTCTTCAAAGATGGAGAACTTGACTGTATAATGTGTGGAAATATGTGTTCTTCCCCCCAAATAAAAACAGTACATGTTATGAGTGTGTGTGTGTGTGCTTATTAGCTATAGAAATAGATGATTGATAGAAAGACATAGAAAGAGTCGACATTTCTTTCTGCCAGATACTTAAAGTTGGCAAGGACAAAAAAAGAACTTTGCATTAGAGAAAATACAGAAAACTTCACCTTAATCAAATGAACAAAGAGAACATCATCAATAATAAAACACAATGGGCTGGAGAGAGAACTCAGCAGTTAAAAGCACTTGCTGTTCCTGCAGAGGATCTGAGATCAGTTCCAAGCACCCACATCAGGTGGCTCATCAACGTCTGACTCCAGCTCCAGGGGCTTCAACACCTCTGGCCCAGAGGGTCTTATCCCAGCGCAGATACATACACCTACACCTAATTTAAAAACTGATAAATCTTTTAAAAAAAAAATAAAATAGTGAAATAACATGCTCCCTGGTAAGATGTCATGAAAGAAAAAAAAAAGCATAATTTCTTTAGTGTTTCTGCCCAAATTTCATAGCTAGAATGTAATCATGAGGAAATGTCAGAAAACTCAGTTACAAGGCATTTCACAAAATGACTAGACTATTATCTTCAAGTATTGAAAATTGAAGGCCACTGAGCAGGCATTAAAATAAAGTGCAACACTCAGTTCTGAATTGAATTTTCTGACTTAAGGACACTACTGAAAAACTGGCAAAGCCTGAGTGGGGCAAAGCAATAGCAATGCTATAATCTAATGTTGATGGTTATATTATAGCTTTATAACACACAATTTGTATATTTTAGAAAATGCACATAAAAGTGTCTAGAAATAAGAGGGTATGGGGTAGGTGATATTTTTTGTATTGTGCTTAAAACTCTTCTGTAGAATTTCAAGGCTTGTGAAAATGTCTTGTGGAGCAGGCAAGATGGCTCGGAGGGTAAAGGCACGGCTTCCAAGCCTGAAGTCGTCAGTTTGATCTCCAGGACCCACATAGTAGAAGGTGAAAGCCAATTCCAACAAGTTGTCTTTTGTTCTTCACGTAGGCACTATGGAACATGCACACACACACACACTAAAAATGTAAAAAATAAAATATCTTTTGGAATATTTTAAATAATTAATCAAAAGCCATGACGTCAAAATATCTCTCTAGCAGAAATCCTGCTACAATAATCTACATAATTATAGTTATAGCTAAGGAGTCACTAGAGGGCTAGGAGCAAAACCTAATGGCAGAACACTTACTTGGCATGCCTGAGACTCTGGGTTGAAACTCCAATACCACAAAAAAAATGAATAAATAAAAAGCCAACCGAATAAGTAGAGTAGAATACTCAAAAAAGATAAGAAGAAAGAACGTGGGGGAGAAGCAAAGAACAGAGTCAAATAGAAAACACAGAATAATATCATAGACTCGTATCAAAGCTACACCAATACTTATATTAACTATAAATGCCAATTAATATTCAAGGGTTGTCAGATTACATTGTTTTATTTTAGAGACGGGGTCTTATTATGTAGTCTTGGCTGGTCTGGAACTTCTCCATATAGACCAAGCTAGCCTCAAACTCATAAGAGATCCATCTACCTTTGCATCCTGACTGCTGAGATTAAAAGCATGTACCACCACACCTGGCCCAGACTATCTATTTATCTATCTATCTATCTATCTATCTATCTATCTATCTATCTGTCTGTCTATCTATCTATATTAGATATTTTCTTTATTTACATTTCAAATGTTATCCCCTTTCCTGGTTTCCCCTCTGAAAACCCTCATCCTCTCTCCCTTCCCCGTCCCCCTGCACACCAACTCACCCACTCCCACTTCCTGGCCCTGGCATTCCTCTATACTGGGGCATATAACATTTACAGGACCAAGGGCCTCTCCTCCCATTAATGACCAACTAGGCCATCCTCTGCTACATATGCAGCTGGAGCCATGAGTCCCGCCATGTGTTTTCTTTGGTTGGTGGTTTAGTCCCAGGGAACTCTGGGGGTACTGGTTAGTTCATATTGTTGTTTCTCCTATGGGGCTGCAAACCCCTTCAGCTCCTTGGGTCCTTTCTCTAGCTCCTTCATTGGGGACCCTGTGCTCCATCCAATGGATGGCTGTGAGCATCTACCTCTGTATTTGTCAGGCACTGGCAGAGCCTCTCAGGAGACAGCTATATCAGGCTCCTGTCAACAAGCTCTTGTTGGCATAGACAGTAGTGTCTGGGTTTGGTGGTTGTCTATGGGATGGATCCCTAGGTGGGGCAGTCTCTGAATGGCTGTTCCTTCAGTCTCTGCTCCACACTTTGTCTCTGTAACTCCTTCCATGGGTATGTTGTTCCCCCTTCTAAGAAGACTATATTTTAACAGGTATGTTAGTTACTTTTCTGTTGTTATGATAAAAACATCTTGACCGAGTTAACTTATGGAAGGAGGAACTTATTTGGACTTATGGCACCAGAGAGATGAGTGTCCATAGGGGTTGGGAAACAGCAGACAGGACAGCTGAAACTGCAAGCTGAGAGCTCACATCTCGAACCACAAGCAGGAAGCAGAGAGTGCACTGGGGATAGCTAGGGGTTTGAAGCCTCAAAGCCTGCCCCCAGTGTCATATCTCCTCCAACTAAAGCCAAACCTCCTAATCCTACCAAATAGTGTCGCCAACTGAGGACCAAGTATTCAAACAAATAAGTCTATAGGGGCCAATCCCATTCAAACTCTCACAAATTCAATGGTTGATAGCTTGTTTAGTATGGATGAAGTCCTGAGTCTGATATTCAATAGAATAAAAAATATGCCCTTTAAATATATAGAGAGATGCATTGAAAGTAAAACTAAAAAGTGCTAAGCAATATAAGCAATAAATGTATCAAAGGCACTGGCTATATTAATTAAGGCATAGGTATAATATACTTCAACACGAGAGTATAATCAGGGATCAGAGGTAGGGAGAAGCATTTCATAATGACAAATAACCAATTCATCAGTCAACAGAAGCAGCTCAATTACTAGTCTATGACTCGAGCGTGAGGACCTGAATTCAGACCCCTCAACATTCATGTAGCATCAGATACAGTGGTGTACAGCTGTAACTCCAGTTCCTTGGCCAGCCAACCTAGCTATGTCAGAAAGCTGTAGGTTCACTGAGAGATCCTATCTCAAAAAAGGGCGGGGGTTGGGGGGTGGGGAGAGGTTGATACACAGGCAAGAGTTCTCTTTTAAATAGTAGCATGGTTATGAGGGTAACCAATGACTTTCTGGTTAAAGTTGAGGCCAGGTTCACAGGAATGAATTTATGCATGGTATAGGAAACCTGATGGAAAAACCTAGATTTAGGAAGCTAGGGAGGCCCTTGTATGGGATCTACTACTATTATTTTGCTAAATGGATATTTTGTGCCTTTCAAATTGCTTCCAGAAGTATTTGTGTTTATGCTCATAAAATGATACTATTGTTAGCACTGGTGAGAGGAACCTGGTTTTGCACTGGACAGCACTTACTATAAAAATTCATAATTGGACAAGGTGCTGAGAATAACTGACCAGTGAGTGCTAAGAAATGGTGGAAACATTGCACTCGAAATATTAAACAAAATCACTAATCAATAAATTGACTGGCCACAAAGCTTGACAACCCAAGCATAAGCCTGTTGTGTGACACTATTCCTAGAGAGATGGGAACAAATATCTACTCACCCCAGAGAGGGAGCCCACAAGAGATCAAAGTACAGACACCACCAAGGTCTCTTAGTGTTACAGTAGTATGGGTAAGTGGTTACTTACCAGAGCAGAAACAACTCAGACACAGTTACCCTCATCACCAAAGCCCACCCCAGCGTGGGTGAGAGCTCACAAAGCCGGGGACCTGGAGCACACTGCACAGCCTGCAGGCAGCTCAACAGGTTGGAGAGAGTCCTTTCCATGTGCCTCAGTGGCTCTGACCATGTTCAAGGCTGCTCAGCTGCCTCTTTAAGAGAGGCTTTCAACAATCCTTAGAGTTTATATGTATTTGGGGGGGGGGAGGGTAGAGGCTTAGGGAGTCGAGTCAATTTCAGAGACTCCCTGAAGCTATCGAACTGTTTACTTTCTGATTTTTTTGAGCCAGGGTTTCTTTGTGCAGTCTTGACTATCCTGGATGTTTTTCTGTAGACCCGGATGGCATACAAACGCAGATCTGCCTGGCTCCGCCTCTCAAGTGCTGGGGTTAAAGGCATGCACCACACCCTACCACCCCCACCCCTGACTACTTCCTGAATTTAACAGCTTCCCTGAATGACAGGGTGTTTCACACAGCAAAGCTCTTCAGAACTTCCGGTTGTTTCACCTCCCTTGGAAAGGTCCTGTGTCGTAACAAGACTTCTTCCAAGAGGGAAGGTTTTAGTCTTGGAGGAAACTGCTACACATCAGCGCCCTGAGTTATATATAAAAACATGTATTTTTAAATCAAGCAGAGATCCTCATCACACTGCAGAAAAAATTAAAACTACTTAGTACAAGCATATCCCCAAATAAAAACAATTAAAAAGTTAAGCAGAAAAGAAATAAATAACCCTATATACCTTGAGAAGACAGGGATCAGATTCTATTTGTTACCAGCACTCAGGAGGCTGAGGCAGGACAATTGCCTTGACTCCAAAGCCAGCCTGAGTAACAGAGCAAGTTGCAGTCCAGCCAGGGCTCGGGTCATAAGACCCCAGTCTGATGAAGGCTGTTCTTCAGTTGAGATTCCCTTTCCCTGGAGGTGTCAAGATGACAAACAAGATTAGCGCCTGCATAAGGTTTTCTGTTCTGGACTCTCCATTCTGTTCCAGCCATATTCCTTTCTCTGTGCCAGCATCACATTATCTTGATTACTGAGAGTTTATGGGGAGTTTTCCAATATGAAAGCACAAGTGTTGCAATTTGCAAAACTGTTTGGCTATTCTGAGTCCCTTGCATTCCCACACACTGCATTTCCATATACTTTCAGAAACAGGTTGACAGTCTATTTCTCTTTAAAACCTACTAGAATTTTAATAGTGATTTTATGTAATTTATAGATCACTTTGATATACATTGCTATCTTAGGAAAGCTGTTTTTCAATTCAGGGACATGGAATTCCTCTCCATTTCTGTAGATCTTCTTCCATTTCCTTAAGTAATGATTCATACTTTATTTCTACATTCCCCTAGTATTTGTGTCTATGTGTCGCTGTAGTGAGATGTAGAGGTCAAAGGAAAACACCTGTGAATCAGTTCCCATGTGTGTCTCAAGGATGAGACTCGGATCATCAGGCTTGGCACTAAGTGCGGTGTCTTTACCCACTGAGTCATTCCATGGCCCTCACAGTTTTTGTGTATAAGTCTACATAATATTTTTTTTTGCTAAGCTTAGTTTTGAAACATTTCATTTCTTTTGGTATTATTGTGAACAGTGTTGTCTTTCTAATTTTATTTTTTCATTTTCATTGCTATTCTGTACAAATATTTTTGAAGGTGTGTTTCTTTTATGTATATGAGTACACTGTAGCTGTACAGTTGGTTGTGAACCACCATGTGGTTGTTGGGAATTGAACTCAGGACCTCTGCTTGCTCTGGCCCCACTGGCTCCAAAGCTTTATTTATTATATGTAAGTACACTGTAGCTGTCTTCAGACACACCAGAAGAGGGCATCAGATCTCATTATGGATGGTCGTGAGCCACCATGTGGTTGCTGGGATTTGAACTCAGGACCTTCAGAAGAGCAGTCAGTGCTCTTAACTGCTGAGCCATCTCTCCAGCCCCCTATTCTGTATAAATATAATTCATTGTTTATATTTATCTTTTCCCACACATACCTTTTTTCATAAATACTGACTTTTTACATCAATGATTGTCAACCAGAAAACAAGCTGTTTGGTTCCTTTCTTACCAATCTGGGTGTTTCCTGTTGTGTTTTCTGTTGTGGAAACACTGGCTGAGAGTGCATGGTACTGGAGAAATGGCTCACCTTTAGGAGCCCTTGCTGCTCTTGCCAAGGTGCTGGGTTTCATTTCTAGCACCCATACCAGGCAGCTCACAACTGCCTGAAACTGCAGCTCTGAGGAACCAGTGTCTGTCCTCTTTTGGCCTCAGTGGGCAATACATGCATACAGTAAACTCACTTCCATGCAGACACACATAAAATAAAAATAAATCTCCTTTTTTACAAAAGAATCTACAAGATGTGTCCAGTGGGTCCCTGCAGAGGAGTCAAGTCTTGAAAGTAGAAAATTGGGGATACTGGAACAATCTGGGGTGAGGTGGGAGTAGACAGATTATGCTTTGCCTGAGAAACCTAAGGTGATGTTTAAATGACCCCATATCTTAGCTTTTCCTATAGGTCTTAGGTAGACTATAAATTAATAAAGTTAATGGATATCTGCAAGAAAAGAATCTGCAGTGTAAGTAGCAAAAGTGAGTATCATTAACTTTGTTTCTGGCCTTAGAGAAAAGCACTCCACTCTTCCATCACAGAAATACTAATGATTCTAGAACATCTATACGGATTGCTTCATGTCATTCACACTGAAAAACTTACCTTCCATATCAACTTGTTGAGGATCTGCAAAATGTGAAGTACATGTAAAATAATATAATAACAATAACACCAAGAACTGTGTATCATGTTTTGAGAACAACTCTATGAAGCCCAGGCTGGTCTGGAACTTAATATATATCCCCCAAAACACACACACAATTTAAAGAAATTTTAAAATGAAAAACCATGGGCCAGAGAGCTGGTTCAGTGTTTAAGAGTGCTTCTTGCACTTGCAGAGTATCAGAGCTGGTTTCCTAGAACCTACAAGGTAGCACATGACCATCTCTAATTCCAGTTCTAGAGGCTGTGAAACCCTCTTCTGCTCTCCAAAGGCACTGCACACACATAGTGCACATATGTGCATGCAGGCTCACATACATAAAAATTTAAAATAAATCTTTTTAAAAAAGTAAAAAAAAATGATTATCAGATTGGGAAAAAAAAAGACCAAATATATACTTTCTATAAAAAGCACACTTTGGGTCAGACAGATGGCTCAGTGGGTAAAGGCACTTGCCACTAAGCCTCATGACCTGAATTTGATCCCCAGGTCATATATAGAAGATAAGGAAATCTGACTCCTGTAACGTGTGCCCTCTGATCTCCAGACATATTTTGACTTCTGTTCACATGTGGGTTAAATTCATTAAGTAAAATTAAGAAAAACAGAGGAACATATCTTAAATTCAAAGCTACATACAAATTACATTTTTAAAAGTTGAAGATCTATCATTCTAACACCAACAAGAAGAAATCTCTTGAGATGCCATCAACATCGAAGCAGATTGCAGAGCCAAGAGTAGCAGTGCACAGCTGTAACCCATGCCCTTGGGAGGACGAGGCAGGAGTCAAGGACCAGGCTGACCTGGTTACACAGTGAGCACCTACCTCAAAAAAAATCATAGTAGATTTCAAAGTACAGAAAACAAAGTTTATGGACAAAAATTGGAATTTTGTGATGTTTAAATGACCAACTCAAAGGAGCATAAACTGGAGCTGGCCAGAGGTGGCACATGCCTTTAATCCCAGCACTTGGGAGGCAGAGGCAGGTGGATCTCTGAGTTGGTGGCCAGCTGGGGCAACAGAGCAAGTTCTAGAACAGCCAGGGCTATACAGAGAAACCCTATCTTGAAAAACTAAGCAAAGCAAAACATAAACTGAAATATTTCTAAACCATTATTTGTTTTCTGTTACTGTTTAACAAATTACTACAAACTGGGTGAATTAAAGCAGCATGTATTTCATTTTTCCCTTTTATAAAAAGATGCCGGTGGCTTCTGAGCTAAGTTCTCTATGCAGAAGTTAACAAGGCAACTTTTTGTGATCAAGGTAACTTTTAAATGTCTCTTACGCTAACTAAACAAGGAAAGAATATATGTTCAGGTTCCTTCAGGGACTTGGTGGATTTTATTTCCTTGTAACTGTATGACTGAGGTTCCACAACAACTTGACCTATTTACCAACTTACCTAATAGGCACTTCTAGAATATTCCAATCATCAATGGCATAGTATCTATTTTTTTTCTCGAAAGCCTATAGAATACCTATCAACATATACCATATATTGAGCAAGGAAACAAGTTAAAACATACTGTGAAGAAACTATAATATTAAAACGTATTATCTCTGACTACAACTAAATTAAGAGTCGACAGAAAGACTTCTAGAAAACCCTAAAGTATTCCAAAACTGAAGACCACACTTATAAACAACCATAGATCAAAGAAGAAATCAAACCATAGATCAAAGAAGAAATCAAATGGAAAATTCAAAATAATTTGGAAGTAATAGAAAATTAAAATACCCTAAAATATGTAAAACTTCTGGGACACTAAGCAGCAGTACTTGGGAGGAGAGAGAGAGGTCTATGGTACCCACTGCTTACGTTATAAAATAAGAAAGTCTTCAACCAGTGATCTCATCTTCAACCTGAAAAGCCTTGCTCAATAAGAACAAATGAAACTCAAGGTAAGCAAAAAGATGGAAATTAACTGTAAATCAACAAGAACTACAAAGCTCCAGTCAATTGCATTGGGATAAAAGAGAAAACACATGTAACAATGTTAGCATCACAACAGAGTCTATAAATATTTAGAAGTAATAACAGTTGACTGACAAATTCATGCCAATGAATATGAAAATAACTATAAAACAAATAAATTTGAAAAATCCCACAAACTTGGGGCTGGAGCGATGGATCAGCAGTTAAGAGCACTGACTGCTCTTCCAGGAGGTGAGTGTTCAGCTCCCAGCACCCACATGGCAGCTCAAAACTGTCTATAAGTCCTGTTCCAGGGGTTCCAACACTTTCACACAGACATAAATGCAGGTAAAACACCAATTTACGTAAAATAAAATTGAAATTTAAAAATACTTCCACAAACTGCCAAAGTTCATTTTTTTAATCTTTTTTTTAAAAATTTAATTATTATTATATCTAAGTACACTGTAGCTGTCTTCAGACGCACCAGAAGAGGGTGCTAGATCTCATTACAGATGGTTGTGAGCCACCATGTGGTTGCTGGGAATCGAACTCAGGACCTTTGGAAGAGCAGTCAGTGCTCTTAACCACTGAGCCATCTCACCAGCCCCCAAAGTTCATTTTCAAAAAAGAAAAGCATGTAAGGGCTGGAGAGTCTGCTCAGTGGTTAAGAGCCCGAGTTGTGCTTACAGGGGATCCACCTGCATGGTAGTTCACAACCACATACAACTCTCCTTCCAGAGGATCTGACAGCCCCTTCTAACCTCCTTGGGCACCAGGCACACAAGTAGTACATATACATATACATATACATATACATATACATATACATATACATATACATATACATATACTCATGCAAAACTCCTAAAATAAAATAAATAGAATTTTAGAACAAAAAAAAGTTAAGTATGCAACTGGGCATAGTGGCCCATATCAATAAGCTCAAACTTGGGAACCTATCCCGTGCATTTGAATTGAATGAAAGCGTGGCATAAGGATTATATGTAACAATGGTGTTAAGAATCATAAACAGGCTGGAGCTGCGTGTGGTGATGCATCCCTGTTATCCCAGCACTGAAGAGGCTTGAGCAGAAGGATCTCGAGTTTCAAACCACATTAAGGTACTTCCTGAGTCCACAGCCAGCCTGTGTTACAGAGGGCTATCCTGTCTCACACAGAACAAAGAGAATTCTAAACAAAACTTCAGCCAATCAAATTCCACACAATACATTCAAAAGTATAATACATCATAACTACGGTAGCTTTACCCCAGACTAGAAACTTAGTTTAATATTAAAAATCCAATTAATATATTCACCATATTAACAAACTAAAAAAATAAAAGTTAGAGTTGTAGAGGTGGCTCTGTGGTTAAGTACACTTGTTCTTCCAGAAGACCTGAGTTCTGTTCGGAATACCGACCTCAGAAGGCTCCCTGCCGCCTGTTACTCCAGCTCCATGGGAATGTAGCTCATTCTTCTGGTCTCTGTGGGCATCAGCACTCATGTGTACACACACACACAAACACGCACACACAAACACACACACAGGTTTTTTTTTAAGCCATATGATAATCTCTATAGCAGAGATTCTCAAGCCATGGGTCTCAAGTCCTTTGGGGGCTTACAAACCCTTTCATAGGGGTTGCCTAAGCTCATCAGAAAACACAGATATTGACATTACAATTCATAACAGTAGGAAAATTGCAGTTTTGAAGAAGCAATGAAATAATCTTATGGTTTGGGGTCACCACAACACGAGGGACTGCATTAAAGGATATCAAAATTAGGAAGGATGTGAGCCACTGCTGTCTAGGTACAAAAAGAGCATTTGATGAGCCAAGTTCCTTCCTAAGGAAAGACACAGTTCTAAGGGCAGCTCTAGCCGTGCTAACAAACACAGTCATGTTGCCTCCGCAGCCTGGAGGCAAAGAGATCTGAATACTGCTGTCTCCACTTGTCTTCTCCATTTTATTCACTCTAAGGCCCAATCCCATGGGATTGAGCCCACTATATTCCTCGGGTAAGCCTCTCCAGAAACACCTTCACTCATACATGCAGACGTATGAGTTCTAGATTATCCTAAGTTCAGGCAAACTGACAATGAAGATTCCTCGTTGCACTAATAAAGCAGGTCTACCGAAAAGAACGAAAAGAGAAAACCGACAGCAGCAGCAACAACCCGCAGCCTACAATGAAATGTCACTTAATGCGGAAACCCCAAATGCATGGAGGAAGACTAGGAGCAAGACATGGATACCTGCTCCTCCTCCTCTGTTTAACATTGTACCACATGTAGGTTCCTGTCACTACAGTAAGGACAAAGAAATAAATAGCACCAAGATTTAAAAGGAAGAGATAGGGTTAGGGATATAGCTAAGAGACAGAATGTTTACTGTGTGAGGCCCTCACTTCCTGGGGGGGGGGGGGGAAAGGACAGCAGACAGGAGGAAAAGAGACCATGAGAGGGAATGGGAGAAGAGTAGAGAAGAGGGAAAAGGGGGAGAAGAAGAAACCTATTGGTTGGCTTCATTTTTTTAATGACATGGTTATGCACTATAGAATCCTGGATAATTAGCCTCCAAACGATGACACCATTGCATACACTAGCAAGATTTTGCTGAAAGGACCCAGATGTAGCTGTCTCTTGTGAGACTATGCCGGGGCCTAGCAAACACAGAAGTGGATGCTCACAGTCAGCTATTGGATGGATCACAGGGCCCCCAATGGAGGAGCTAGAGAAAGTATCCAAGGAGCTAAAGGGATCTGTAACCCTATAGGTGGAACAACATTATGAACTAACCAGTACCCCGGAGCTCTTGACTCTAGCTGCATATGTATCAAAAGATGGCCTAGTCGGCCATCACTGGAAAGAGAGGCCCTTTGGACTTGCAAACTTTATATGCCCCAGTACAGGGGAACGCCAGGGCCAAAGAGTAGGAGTGGGTGGGTAGAGGAGTGGGGGGGGGGTATGGGGGACTTTTGGCATAGCATTCTAAATGTAATTGAGGAAAATACGTAATAATAAAAAATATTTTTTTAAAAAAAAGAGAATCCTGGATAGACAAAGGATAGTGGGTCTTTCTTGTTAAAAAAAAAAAAAGGTAGCAGATCATGATTGGGTATGGTGGTGCACGCCTTTAATCCCACCCCTTGGGAGGCAGAGGCAGTCAGATCTCTGTGAGTTTGAGGTCAGCTTGGTCTATAAAGCAAGTTCTAGAACAACCAGGGTTGTTACAAAGTGAGACCCTGTTTCATAAGAATAACAAAACAACAAAACAAACAAAAAATCCTACTAGACCTAAGAGACAACCTTAAATTATTTCAGGATACAGTAGGTACAGGAGCTCACACCCTTAACTACAACACTCCTGAGGCAGAGGCAAGTAGATTCCAGTGAGTTTAAGACAACCCTGGCCAGCCGGGCAGTGGTGGCACATGCCTTTAAGGGAAGCAGAGGCAGGTGATTTTCTGAGTTCGAGGCCAGCCTGGTCTACAGAGTGAGTTCCAGGACAGCCAGGACTGCACAGAGAAACCCTGTCTTGAAAAACAAACAAACAAACAAAAAACCAAAACCAAAACCAAAACAAAAACAACCCTGCCCTATATAGTGAATTCCAGACCAGTTGGGGCTATATAAGAGCCTGTCTCAGAGAGAGGGTGGGATTGCAGGATAAAAGAGCAATATTCAAACAGAAATTTTGTTTCTATATTTATAGCATCAAACAACTGGAAATGTAAATTTTAAAAGCAATACAATGTAACCAGTGTAAAACATGATAAAATACAAACAAGACCTGTACCCTAGAGACTCTGAAAGAGTAGTACCATTAGAGAAGAGCCAAATACATATAGGTTGGTTCAGATAACTTGATATTGTTGCGTAGAAATTGTGTCCAGAGCTATACAGTGAGACCTGCCTTAAAAAACAAAGAAGAAATTGTGTTCAAATTGATGTAGAAATTCAATAAAGTCCTAATCAAAACACCAATACGCTTTCCTTTAAAATCCTGTTTTTAAATGCAAATACATGAATGGCAAAATAATGAAAAGCACAGCAAAATCCTAGCTACGTGTTTCTAACAGTATTCTGTCACGGAAAGGAAAGAGCCAGCAGACAGCCTTATAAACATGTCTACTTGAAGGACAGGAGCAGGAAATATACAAGCTTTTATAACATTTTGTGGTGCCAGAAAGTAAGGAAGTGCCCAAACAAACTAAGCAAGACCACTTTGATGAGAGTTCCTGTCTCAAAGGGACACAAGAACCAACGGAAAGCATTCCTGGTGATCAAAGGCACAGTAATTTCAGCAACAAAATAGTGCAGTGTTAGATTATAATCCAAAGCATAAAAGAAATAGTCATGAGTCCATAGTGATCAAATGACTTAAGATGAGGCACAAAACCTCACACTTTTTAAGGCTCCCAAATAATTTATAGAAGTATTTAGTCCTCAAAGAGAGGTGGCATTACTGTCCATTCCTTGAGTATGGATATATAGAGATATGTCCTTCCAAATAGTACAGTAGGGAAAGGGTCAATTAACAGTGGATAAAATTTAACAAAGTACTGCCTGAGCCAGTGCTCAAGGGCTCTATCAGTGCTGAAACGTCTAGTTGATAACTACACCTTGGAAATCATTTAAAGAACTAACATTCCGCCTCTGTAATCTCTCTAGCAGTACTGAAATCTATTGGTGAGAAAAATAACAGCTAGGGTGACGCATGCCTGCAATCCTAGCATTCTGGAGGCTAAATCAAGTTCAATCTAGGCTACATCTCAAATTCTAGCCAGCTATACTGCATAGTTAAACTCTATTTCAGAAACAGAAAGACAGTGACTGTTAAATTCCAATAGGAGGGTATTCTACAAAAGACATTTCAGTACTGCTGAAAGTTCCATGGTCACTGAAAGAGAGACTGTCACAAATAAGAGGAATCTAAGAACAGCTGATAACTGAATTTAATTGGCATTCTAGATAAGAGTGGAAAAGTAGTGCATGCCTTTAATCTCAGTTCTTTGGAGGCAGAGACCAAGGGGTCTATGTTAATTTAAGGCTAGCCTAGTCAACATAGTCCCAGAACAGCCAGAGCTACATAGTGAGACCCTGTCTCTGAGAATAAATTAACTAATTGATTAATTTTTAAAAATCATATCATCCTGAGTGGGGTAATGGAAACCCAGAAAGACAGGCATGGTATGTAGTCACTTATAAGTGGATATAAGCCATGAAGTAAAGGATAGCCATGTTACAATCCACAGACCCAAAGGAACTAAGAATAAAAATAGTCATTGGAGGTGGAGGTAGGGAGGGACCTGAGTGTGAGATGGGGTGGGGGTGGTGGGGGTGGAAACTGGGATGGGAATCAGTTGTGGGAAGAGGGGAGGCAGGAGAGCACAGGAAGTAAGAATGGAAATCAATGGGGGATATCTCTGGGACTAGCTGGAAACCTGGGACAGGGGAGGCTCCAGGAACTCTGCAGGGGGGGGGGTGACCCTAGCTGTGATTCCTATGAGCAGGGGATATGGAAATTGAAGTGGCCACCTTCTGTAGGCAGGCAGGACTTCCAATAGAGGGACATCAACCCACCCACAAAACCTTCAACCCCAAATTTCTCCTGCCTACAAGATGTGCAGGAATAAAGATGGAGCTGAGACTGAGGGAATGGCCACCCAGTGACTAGTCCAACTTGAGACCCATCCCATGGTGGGGAGCCAACCCCTGACACTATTAATGATGGTCTGCTTTGCTTGCAGACAGGAGCCTAGCATAACTGTCTCCTGAGAGGTTTCATCCAGCAGCTTATAGAAACACATGTAAAGATTCACAGCCAAACATCAGGCTGTGTTTGGAGACTCCCGTGGAAGAGTCTGGGGAAGGAAGGAGAGAAACAGAGGGGTCAAGGACACCACAAGAAGACCTACAGAGTCAACTAACTAGGCTATGGGAGCTTACAGAGACTGAACCACCAACCAAAGAGCATGTAGGGGCTGGACCTTGGTCCCCTGTACATATGTAGCAGAGATGTAAATTGGTCTCCATGTGGACCCCCTAATAATTGAAGTGAGGGCTGTCTCTGACTCTGTTGCCTTCTATTGAATCCCCTTCTTCTGACTGGACTGCCTGGTTGGGCCTCAGCGGGAGAGGATATACTTAGTCCTGCTGAGACTAGATGTCTAGGGCAGGGTGGTACCCAAGGGGAGAGGGTAAAGGGAGAGGGATTTATAAGGGTAGAACTGGGGCGAGAGGTAGACAGTGATCAGAGATAAAATGAATAAATAAATAAATAAATAAATAAATAAATAAAGCAAAAAAGAAAAGAAAAAAGTAAATGTTTAAAGATTCTGGAATAGAAATAGGAAAGAAATAAGAAAACATGAACATAATAAATAGGTAAAAATAAGAGAAAAAGAATATAGTATGAACCTTGATTAATAATGATGTAGCAACTCAGTGTTATATTAGATGCAAAAATATATTAAAGGAAATAATAATTTGTGGGAGTATAATTAGCAGCAGAGCTCCTACCTAGCATGCATGGGGATACCTAGGTTCCTTCTCAAGCATATTTTTTAAATAAAAAAAAATCACTCAATGTAATTAATCACTTTAACAAACCTTAGTAAACATTCAAATATTGGCTTTATTAAATGCAGAAAATATGTTTGAAAAATTCATACCCATTCATGATATTTGGAAATGTTTGACAAGATGAGAATATAAAAGAAGTCTTCCCCCATCTAATAATAAGGATCTCTAAAAGAGGAGCTAAACTGATGTCTTAGCAGTTAAGAGCACATGTTGCTTTTGTAGAGGACCCTGGCTCCATTTCCAGTGTCCATGTGATAGCTCAGAACCACCTCTAAGTCCAGTTCCAGGGGGATCCAACAAGCTCTTCTGATCTATGAAGGCTCATGTATGCACATAGTACAAAAACATACACGCAGGCAGGCACACACACACACACACACACACACACTAAAATAAAATAAAATAAAATAAAATAAAATAAACTTTTTTTTTAATCCCTGAAAGAGTCAGATGTGGTAGCAGAAGATGCAGCAGGAGGATCACAAGTTCAAGGACAGTTTCATCTACATAGTAAGTTCCAGATTGGTCTAAGATCCTGCCACAGAAAAATAATCTAGGAACATATTACAGGCCGGGGAGATGCCTCAACAGGTAAAAGTGCTTGCTGCACAAGCCTGACCACCTGAGTTCATGATTTCCAGAATGCCCCCACTTAAAAAGTCACTTATAAGCCCAGCACTCATACAGTGAGAGAGATGGGAGAACTGGCCGGAAGCTCATGAGACAGCTAGCCCGGAGTAAACAGCACAGGGACAAAAGAACAAAGGAGAAAGACCCTGCCTCCGCTAGGTGGAAAGATACCCTGCCCAGCTAAGAGGAAAGAGAAAACTGATTCCTAAAAACTTGTCCTCTGATCTCCACACCTACTCCATGACATGAGCACATATGCTGAGTATGTGTGTGTGTGTTTGTGTGTGGAGAGAGAGAGAGAGAGAGAGAGAGAGAGAGAGAGAGAGAGAGAGAATACAAGCCAACCTTAGAGCAAACGTTTAATGATGAAATGCTGAAGCTTTCTCCAAAAGAATTGAAGGCAAGCTTTCACTGTTTCAGTCGTGAAAAATTGTCCTGGATATCCTAACCAATGCAATAAAACAAACTAAACGAAAGCCATCTCTTCATTTCTGTTGGTGAAGCTTGCCTCTGTAGTTCCCTCCAAATTCCTAAATTTCCATCTCCAGAATTCTCTCAGTCTGGGTTCTCTTTATTGACTCTATTTCCATTTTCATGCCTTGAAGTGTTTTTAATCATCTCCTTCCACTGTTTGTTTGTGGTTTCCTGGATCTCTTTAAGGGGTTTATTCATTTCTTCTTTAATGACCTCTATCATATTAAGACAGGCTCTTGTGCTCCAGGTATATTGGAATAGTCAGAGCCTGCTGTGGTAGATTGTTGATCTTTAATGGAGATATACTGTTCTGGCTATTAGTAGTTGTGTTTCTATGCTAGTGTCTAGGCATCTGAGAGTGGGAAGGTTTTAATTGTAGGTTTTGTCTTGGGTGGGGGGGGGGTTGCTCCTTGGTTTCTGTTTCCTCTCTGAATTTTAGTAAAGTGTGATGGCTGTGTATTGCCTGGTAGGAAATTTTCTATGAACCTGATAGGTGTGGCCACTGAGGGTTCCAGTTAAAATGTGTTTCTGGGTACTGTAAGCTGGCACTTAGGAATGAGGATAGGGTAGGGGTCTGAAGGGGCTCACAGGAGGGAAGATAACAGAGTGTTCTGCTCATACGGGCTAATTTAGCTCCCTTAGAAGGTATAGAGAGCAAAGAGAGGTTACCCCAGTAGATCTGCTATAGAATTGGGGATGAGACCTGGGGATGGTTTGGGGACACAGAAGGAGAAGGCAAGCTCTACAATCAGCCTTCCTGGCAGGAGTTTGCAGGCAGTGCCTGATGGATTTGGCCCTGGGATAAAGTGGGGAGGGTGAAGTTAGGATGGGGATGTCTGTGGAATCTACAGGAGACGTGGGCCATGGGGGGAGGGCACATGTTCTGTTGCAATGCTTGGGGTGAGACTGGACCAGGGATGGATTTGGAGGAAAGGAGGAAGTGGTGAAGGTCTTCTGTTAGCTTCCTTGTTTCCCTGGCCTGCTCAGCTGGTGTGTTCCCAGCGAATACCTGCTGCTGTTGGAGGCTGGGATAATGGGATGAGTTGGTGGGATGGAGGTTGGAGAAGTTCTTTGTGATCTACTCAGGATGGGGTCAGAGAGGTAGGGAGATGGCAGCAGATGTTCTGCCACGGAGCTGGAGGTGAGACTGGAAAATCGGATCTGGAGGAGTAGAAGGAGAGGTGAAGTATTAATGCCATAGATTCGAGGAGAAAGACCACTGACCCAAATAGTCATGGTCAAATGAGTGAAAAGCAAACTCAAAAAAAAAATTCATGTACAGGACTGTGTCTATCTAAACATGGAGTTCAAGAGATCAGCCTTGAACTAAGAGGTTTTATAGTTCCAGAGTAGGGGGGGTTCCAAATGGGGGACTTGGCAGGCAAATTAGGTGGGGTTACAGAAGCAAAACAAGCATACCAAGTTGGTCACTGTCTTAGTCAGGGTTTCTATTCCTGCACAAACGTCATGACCAAGAATCAAGTTGGGGAGGAAAGAATTTATTCAGCTTACACTTCCATACTGCTGTTCATCACTGAAAGAAGTCAGGACTGGAACTCAAGCAGATCAGGAAGCAGGAGCTGATGCAGAGGTCATGGAGGGAAGTTTTTTACTGGCTTGCTTGCTCTGGCTTGCTTAGCCTGCTCTCTTATAGAACCCAAAACTACCAGCCCAGAGATGGCACCACCCACAAGGGGACCTCTCCTCTTGATCACTAATTGAGAAAATGCCTTACAGCTGGATCTCCTGGAGGCATTTCCCCACCTGAAGCTCCTGTGATAACTCCAGCTGTGTCAAGTTGACACAAAACTAGCCAGTACAATTGACCCCTTGTCAACTTGACACACAAACACATCACTAGTAAGCCTCAACCCTTATTTCTTATTCATCCCCAAGAACTAAATAACTTTAAAAGTTCCACAGTCTTTACATATTAAGTTCAATCCCTTTAAAATATCCAGTATCTTTTAAAATACAAAGTATTTTAAAATTCAAAGTCTTTATACAATTAAAAGTCTCTTAACTGTGGGCTCCACTCAAATACTTCCTTCAAGAGGGAGAAATATCAGGGCACAGTCACAAGCAAAATCAAAATCAAAATCAAACTCCAACTGTCCAATGTCTGGGATTCAACTCTCGATCTTCCAGGCTCCTCCAAGGGCTTGGGTCACTTCTCCAGTCCTGTCCTTTGTAGCACACAGTTTGTCTTCTAGGCTCCAGATACCTGTACTCCACTGCTGCTGCTGTTCTTGGTGATCATCTCATGGTACTGGCATCTCCAAAACGCAGCTGTCTTCCACTGTAACTAGGCTTCACCAATAGCCTCTCATAGGCTCTCTTCATGGTGCCAAGCCTCAACTCCTTTGCATGACCCCTTCAGTCCTGGGCCATCAATTGCAACTGAGGCTGCACCTTCACCAATGGCCTTCCATTGCCTCTCACAGTGCAGAGCCCCAGCTGCTCTGCATGACCCCTTCATGCCTTCAAAACCAGTACCACCTGGGTGACTCTTACACATTACCAAGCTCCACTGTAGCACGAGGTACGACCTTGGTTATCTTTGGAACACAGCCTCTGTACTCTCAAAAAAAAAAAAAAAAAAAAAAACCACTTCCCAGAAGATGTCACCTCGATGATGCTGGTCTCTTCTTAATCACCGCTAATTTCTTAGCTCCAGCTAACCAGCATCAATAGTCCCAGTAATGCGAAGTTTTTGCTTTTGTAGTTCTGGTATCTTGTTAATCACAGCTGATTCTTCAGCCCCAGCTAACCAGAATCACAGAATCTTCACAATCCAAAATAGCGATGGCCCTGAAAAGAGTCTTTAATTTTCCCTTTGAAATTTCACAAGCCATGCCTCCATTTTCTGCACTGTTCTCGTCATTATCCTCCAAGCTCCTACGCAATGTCTGACAGAGCTCTTAACACCAAAAGGATCTTCTAGCCCAAAGTTCCAAAGTCCTTCCACAGTCCTCCCCAAAACATGGTCAGGTTGTCACAGGAATACCCCACTCTGCTGGTACCAATTTGTCTTAGTCAGGGTTTCTATTCCTGCACAAACATCATGACCAAGAAGCAAGTTGGGGAGAAAAGGGTTTATTCAGCTTACACTTCCACATTGCTGTTCTTCACTGAAGGAAGTCAGGACTGGAACTCAAGCAGGTCAGGAAGCAGGAGCTGATGCAGAGGCCATGGAGGGATGTTCTTTACTGGCTTGCTTCCCCTGGCTTGCTCAGCCTGCTCCCTTATAGAACCAAAACTACCAGCCCAGAGATGGCCCCACCCACAAGGGGACCTCCCACATTGATCACTAATTGAGAAAATGCCTTACAGCTGGATCTCATGGAGGCATTTCCTCAAGGGTGGCTCCTTTCTCTGTGATAACTCCAGCTGTGTCAAGCTGACACAAAACTAGCCAGTACAGTCACTAAACCTCCTGAAACAAAGACAGGGTTGCAAGGTGGTCATAACAACATGGTTATAACAATGTGGTCACAACAAGGTGGCCATAATCTTCTAAAACAGAGGCCTGGCTACCATTTCCTAGAATAGGCAGTACAGACTATTTGTAGTCTATTGTATTTGTATCTGTTGTAGTTGGGAGATGTTTCCCTCAGGTCACAGTAGGGTATCGTCTAATCCTTGAGAAACAGCTTGAACCATAAACTGTAAGGAACCTCATTCGTCTCTACTGTAAGATGGCTTGCCTTTTAAGCCTAAAATGGAGTCAGGCTGATTTCACAGATCGGCAGTCAGCCTACCTCTTCCCTGGTGGCAGTGGCCTTTCGGTTAGTAAGGGGTGCCTGCTAGAATTGGGGGGCCGGGAGGAGGGAGGTTAGGAGGGGAAGATCTATGGGAACCCACAGGAGATGGGGGAAAGAGAGCAGTGAAGGCTGTGGCAGGTGTTCTGTTGGAGAACTGGGGTGAGTCTTGGGGCCTGGGTCTGGAGGAAGAGAGGGAGAGGCGAGGATCTGCACTTTGCCTACTCCTTCCCTGGCAGAAGTGACTATTGGAGAAGCCTGGGATAAAGCAGCAAGGAAAGGAAGAGGGGTTGGGAGGGGATACCTATGTGAGCACCTACAGATGGGGTTGGGGGAAGGTGCGGCAGGTGTTCTGCTTCAGAGCTAGGGACGACTCTGGGAGCCTGATCTTCAGGAACAGAGGGAGGGGTGACAATCTACAATCAGCCTACCTGCTTCTCTGGCAGGTAGAATGGCCTGTGGGTTAGCAAGGAGTGCCTGTTGTGGTTGGGAGATGTTTCCCTGACCTGCTCGGCAGGTGTGTTCCCAGAGAATGCCTGCTGGTTGGTGTTGGAGGCTGGGATAATGGGATGAGTTTGGGGAAAGGAGGAGAAGATCTTCATGACCCTTTGAGGACTGGGTCAGAGAGGAAAGGAGGACCACACCAGGTGTTCTGCTACTGAGCTAGGGAGGAGACTGGGGGATTTGATCTGAAGAAACAGAGAGAGAGGTTTGCCTACCCACTTTCCTGGCAGGAGTCAATCTAAAAATATTTTTTAAAATATTGAGTTATGCACTTAAAACAGAATGACCTGATACTCACAATAAGCTGAATATGTGGCAAATTTAAAACTCTCAATTGCAAAGCCAGGAATGGTAGTACATCTCAGCACCTGGGAGGCAGAGGCAAGCATATCTCTCTTAGTTCAAGGCTAGCCTGCTGTACAAAGTGAGTTCCAGGTCAGCCAAGGCTGTTAACTTAGAGAAACCCTGTCTTGAAACCAAACCAAACAAAAACAAAAATCTTAATTGCAAGAAAAAATGTTCATTTTGTATAGTACTATTCATACAAAATTTTGAAATGATAAAATTAAAGGAACAGAGAACACATTAGTGACCGACAAGTGTTAAGGAGATAGGGTGCAGAGATAGGTAGAGTTCTGAGAGTTAAAGGCTAGCCTAATCTACACAGTGCCATGACATCCAGAGCTCCATAGAGACACTTTCTCAAAAATTGCAAGAAGGAGCTTGCTAAGATGGAAATAAGCATGATAGAATTTTTCTATAACTTCCCTAGACTAGTATTGCCAATATTAATATTTGGCAAGTAATATTGTTTGAGAATTTTTCAAGATGTTACCATTGGTGAAAACTGTAGTTTTATGGGAACTACAAATGTTTCAATATTTAGAACTCAAGAAAAAAGCATTAAATGGCATAATGAGTATTAAAACACTCCAAATTCTATATCTATGTGAATAAATATTATTATGAATCTTTTATGAAAATGAGTAGTAGCATGGAATTATTATGACTTTTATTTACTGATTAATTCAAAAGCACTTATTGAATCCCTACTGTATCTAAGGACTAAGTCAGATACTTCAAGGAAAACAAGGTTATGAACTTGTGGGGTTTTTTTTTAATGATGCATGCTTTCAATTCCAGCACTCAGGAGACAGAGGCAGGGGGCTGAGTTCTAGGCCAGCCTTGTATAGTGAGCTTCAAGACAGCCAAGGCTGTTAACTCAAAGAAACCCTGGCTCAGAAAGCAAACAAGAAAACACACGGTTGTGTTATGTTACAAATTTTGCCTCTGCCTTGGTCTTCTTTGTCAAATATAAGTCAAATGAAATACAAATTTGTGGGGTGGAGGTATAGGAACACATACACACACATAATTTTTATTTTCACTTGCTTTCGAATTGGCTTATATTTTTATTCACTGACAATCATTAATAACTTAATCAAAATTAAACTAAACAAACATGTTTAAAATTAAACATTCTTAACTAATTAAATATCTCCCATAACTCCTATACCTTACTGTATATTTGACATCTACAATTAAGTACTTAACTCTTGTGGTAGTTTGAGTGAGAATGTTTCCCCATATTTGAACACTTGGTCCACAGTTGGAGATGCTATTTTAAAAGTTTTAGGAGGTATGGTCCTGATGAGGGAAGTGAATCGCTGGAATGGAGTTTGAGAGTGTACAGTTTTCCCCTACTTCTAATTCACTGTGCTTATATTTGCATCAAAAGATGGGATCTCAAGCTGGGCATTGTGGTGCTTGACTTTAATCACAGTGCTCAAGAGGTAAAGGTAACTGTGAGTATGAGCCCATCCTAGCCTACATAGTGAGTTCCAGGCTACAGAGGAGGGGAGAGGAGGGGAGGGAAGAGGAGGGGAGGGGAGGGCAGAGGAGACGAGACGAGAAGTAGTCTTTCAGCTTCCTGGAACCATAAGCCAAAATCAACAATTCCTTCTCCAAGCTGCTTCTGACCATGGCATTTATCACATCAACAGAAAAGTAACTAATGTAACTTTCAAACTACAAAAGTACAAAACTGAATTTTTGATCTCACTCTACAATTGCCTCTCCCCATCACCTCACTGGTTATCTCCAGCTCAGTAAATAGTCTAACTACCCATTCACTTGTTTAAGCCAGAACTTTTGACTTAGTTTTCCCCTTTCCTCTCACATTCTACTGGTAGGTTCATCAGTGACTCTGTCTCCACAGCTGCTACCTTATTCCAAACCATCATCTTCTCTTGCTGAGTACACAATGGGTGTCCTCTTGCTTCTTTTTGTTTGGTGGGTTTGGTCTTTCAAGACAGGGTTTTTGTGTAACAGAGCCTTGGCTGTTCTGCAACTGGCTTTAGATCAGGTTGGTCTCAAAGTCGCACATACCCACCTGCTTCTGCCTCCATAGTGCTGGCATTAAAGGCATGCAGCAACCACACCCAGCTTGGTTTCTGTTTCTGCTCCTGCCCATCTTTAATCCATTCTCCACACAGCAGGAAAAATATTTATAAAACGCAAAATGTCACTCATCTACATAACTACATATTTGTGACTCATTTTACTTAGAGTAAAATTTAAACTCTTCCATTATCCATGAGGACCCATATGATCTCAGCTCTATCTCTCTAGTCTGTTATTACCTTATTACTCACTGTGATCCAGCCACACTGGCCTTTCTGTTTCTAAAATATTGTAAGGCCTTCCCAACCCTGAGAGACTGTAAATACGTTGTTGACTATGACCTGATCATTCTGCCCTGATCATTCTTGCCCAGTTCTTTGCAAAACTGGTTCCTTCTTATCTGTTACGTTTCAGCTTCAATATGTCATTGACATTCCTATAGTTCTACATTAGAGGGAACTGGAAGGACTGGGTGTGGTGGTCCACACCTTTAGTCTCAGCATTTGGCAGGCACAGGCAAGTAGTTTGAAGCCAGCTGGGCTACAGAGCTACACAGGAAAACCCTGTCTCAAAAAAAAAAAAAAAAAAAAAAAGAAATCAATGTTTTTCTAAAATACTCTTATTGATATTGTATGGAAAAGATTAAAACATCATTTATTCATAAAAATATAATTTGAAGTGTCTTAGGGAAGTGGAAAAATTTTTCAAAGAGAGTAGACTAACCTTGTATTTTATTTTATCTTCTTAATAATAGTCTCTTTGCATCTTTTATGTAGGGGCATGATATGGTCTAATTACATAATTGGATGGAGAGACTAACTACTGAAAAACTGGTTGAAACAACTGTCATTATTACAGTTAACAATTATTGAGCCTTTGATGTATGACTGGCTACTCTGAGAGGTTTCCAATTATTTTACTGTTTCTTCTACATATTAATTTATTTAGTTCTCACAACTGCTCAATGTAGTATTATCCCTCTTTTTTGAGAAATGGTCTCCTGTAACTCAGGCTGACCACAAAACTCACTGTGTAGGCGAGGATGAGGTTCAACTCCTGGTCTCTTCTTTCTTCTACTAATACAGTCATTTTCCACTGATGCATACCTGGCTTTATTATCCAATTTTAAAGATTTAAAAAAAAACCCAAAGACACAGAGGGAATAAATGACTTAAGAATTACCAATCTTAGAGGAAAATAATGAGGTAAAGGTGCTTGCCTCCAAGACTGACCTGAGTTTAGTCCCTGAAACCTATATGGGAGCTGACTCCCACAAACTGTCTTCTGACTTCTATACACAGCATGCCATGTGTACCCCTAAGAAACACAAAACAACTTTTTGAATATGTTAAAAGGTAATTATCAAGTTAATAATAATAAGAAGAACTATGTTTCAAACACATATAATCTGGCTTCAAAACTCATATTCAAAATGCTACAATGTTCCTTTTCTATAAGATTTCTGCAATACCACAGATCTGAAAGGGCAAGAATCTAAGTTAATAGAAAGGCAATCATGACAGAAAGGTGGGGAGGTATTTGATAGAGTCAGGATGTAAAAGAGGTGGGGAATAGCTGAGGAATGGTGAGTCTAAGATGACTCTCATATATCTAACTTGATTGGATGATTTATTGATCAATTACAGAAACAAAGAATACAAGAGAACTCTGGTGGAAAAGGTCATCTCTGTTGTACTTGTGGGAACAAAGAAGGCACCCAGAGATAGTAATCTATAGTTTAAGAAAGACATATAAGCTAGAAGTGTAGATTTTCAAGTTCATATATCAGTTTTAAAAGCAATTTGCCCCAGGGAGAACATAGGGAACAAACATAGAGGGCCAAGAGTAAGCTTCTAGGGAATAGCATCACTTAGGGCATAAGTTTATTAGAAGCACACAACAAAGAAAATGGAAGAAGAGCCGGGTGTGGTGGCGCACACATTTAATCCCAGTACTCGGGAGGCAGAGGCAGGCGGATTTCTGAGTTCGAGGCCAGCCTGGTCTACAAAGTGAGTGCCAGGACAGCCAGGGCTACACAGAGAAACCCTGTCTTGAAAAACAAAAAAACAAAAAACAAAACAAAAAAAACAAAAAAGAAAGAAAGAAAATGGAAGAAGATGGTCATAGAGCTACCATCATAGAGGATACCAGGAGAGAGCAGTCAGGGAACTCTGGGCTAGAGTTTTAGCAACATTTAAAATTGACTGGGAGGGGAGCAGTGAGCAGGATGTAAAGTAAAAATAAATAATTTTTAAAAAATTGTCCTTAAGCCCACTGGAAAATTGTGTCTATGAAACCATAGAAAATATCTGCTTTGTTCAACAATGTATCAATAACTCCTAAAAACCTGGCACATAGTCAATGATTAAAAAAATTTTACTGAATGAATAATGAAAAACAAAAACAACTATCAAATCCCATATTCAATTCTGGGACCACAAAGACTAGAAAGTATTATTTTATTTAAGAATTTTAGAGCATTGCCGATTACCATAAGAAATTTCAGTGCAACCGTTGGAGAAAACAAAATGGAAATGACCTAAAAGAAATGGCAATAATGTTTTTATGCAAGAAGTCTCAGGCTGGTCAAAAGCATTTGACACCCTCCCCCCAACCCTGACAACCTAAATTTAATCCCCTGCAGCCAGATGGTGAAAGGAATTCCTACAGGTTGTCCTGATTTCCGCGTGTGCAATGGCATGCGTACACACGCGCGCGCACACACACACGCGCACGCACACGCAAATGCACTCACACACATA
The DNA here is from genome assembly GCF_000001635.26 of Mus musculus. NCBI lineage: Eukaryota > Metazoa > Chordata > Mammalia > Rodentia > Muridae > Mus > Mus musculus. The sequence goes on from NC_000086.7 coordinate 48,256,063, forward strand.
GATAGGTTTATTATTTACAAATTATGCCAGACGTGGTACCACAAAAGCATGTAATCTCAGCAGGTCGGGTGCTAAAGCAAGAGGATCACCAATTTAAGGCTAGCCTGTCTCAAACAAGAAAAAAAAAAAAAAAAAAAAAAAAGCAAGAGTTGAGAAACTGCAGCCTCATGCCTGTGCTGCAAGCAGTTTACTAGTGAGCTATGGACCGGATAAAATAAGATTGTGTGTGCGTGCATGTGTGTATGGGTCCTACTATGTTGCACCGGATGGAGCAAGAAGAGATCTTTCTGCCTCATAACACATTCTCGAGTGACATTTTCTTGTATAGGAAAAGGGGACAATGAGCTGTAATCACAGGTACACCGGCTCAAAAAGAATTTCTCTTCAGATGGATAGAAACTTGCTACGTTCCCGTCCCCTTGATCTGGCAGGAGTCCAACACAGTCTGGGGCTGGCCAGTCCAGAGCTGTGCGACAGAGTCCAACGGGGCCTGGCCCTGGAGGCTTTGTTTTGGTTTGATTGGTTTTGGTTTTAGCTCCGTCCCTGACAGCGCAGCACCCTCGCCCTCACCACACTAATCTCGGACCGCAAGAAAACCGAATGCCAGGGAACCAATACCGCCAACCTAAATAAAAACCTCTCAGAAGAATGGGGACCGGCAAGTCCCACCCACCGGCAGTGCGGACCAACTGGCAGGCAGCCGGCTTTTCCATCGACCAATCCTGGAGCGCCTACAATACTTTGCAAGCCTCCCCCTGGGCGGAAATGACGCGCGTTGTCGCGCGTGATTAGCGGAAGCAAAATTTGCTTTGCGGCAGGCAAGGAGCTTGCTCTCTCTTTGGTTTCCGTTCCTGACCCATGTGAGTTACCGGCGACAGCGATGAACTCTATCAAAGCTACGAAGGGGTAAGACGTAAAAGGGAAAGGAGATTCCCGGGTATTTTTGAGGGCTGAATTTCCTGTATTTAGGGAAGTGGAAGCCGAACTGCTGTTTGTTAGAGATTCGCCTCCCCAAACCCTGCCAGTAGTTAATGTATCGGCTAGGAATCCTAAAGTCCCTTAATTTAAATTGGCTTTGCTCCTCAGTTTCTCGGCTCTTAAGTTGCATCGCTGTTAGGTCTGATGGTCGTCCGACTCTTGGCAAAGTTACTATTGATTTCCCTTTATTTGTCACGTGCGCATTTTCTGCCTCTGCCACGCGCAACATGCGCCGTCTGTGAGAGTGCCAAGTTGTGCCAGACCTAACAGGTATTTCATGTTACCCCTCAACGTTAGAAAAATCTAAATGTAGTCGCTTTGGTAATGTTTGCTTAGTAAATACCGAGATCCACTGTTAAGTAATAGTAGGTTTTTCCTAAATTCTAATCACCTTAAACACCCATTTATACAGTTGGTTTCAACCATTACCCTACGTCCTCAGTTATGCGAACAAATTATCAAGATTACATTTTTAATAAGTTGCACTTAATCAAGGCACCTGACCGGTGGGAGATCCATAGAAGCATTAATAGAATGTTTTCGAATGTTTAAAAGGTTTCCCAGTTGGTGGCGGCACACGCCTTTAATCTCAGCACTTGGGAGGTAAAAGCAAGCCAATCTCCAAGTGTGAGGTCAGGCTGGTCTACAAAGCGAGTTCCAGGACAGCTAAGGTTACACCGAACAACTCTTGTCTCAAAAAATAAAATAAAATACACGTTTAAATAGTTAATAGGAAACTGCCTTTGCCTCAAAAGACAGCAGTAGCGTCAGTGGGAAATTGAAGCATAGTAAGTAACAGAAGTGCAGGGTCAGCCACTAACCAGTGTTGTCTTTCCCATGCCGATATTGTCATCTTGGAAGTGATGCCTGACCCCCTTCTAAAAACACTTTAACTAATTACCTTCTGTTTTGTTTTTTTGCACCTCTTCTCAGATAAGAATACTCAGAACTGAGCAAACAGATATTTGTTTAGATCAATAGTTCTCCACCTTCCTAGTGCTGCTCAACCCTTTACTACAGTTCCTCATGTTCTGGGGTTCATGACCACCTCCCAAAACATAAACCATAAAATTACTTTCCTTGCTTCTTCATAACTGCACTTTTGCTACTGTTATGAATTGTAACATGAATAATGTCTGAAATGCGGGATATCTGACACATGACCCATGGGAATGGACCTTTTGCCCCCCCCACACACACACACACCCCTGTGGGTTTTGACCCACAGGTTGAGAACTGCTGGTTTAAAAGAAGAGTTATTTCATGTGCTAATGTTTCTGTGTTGCCTTTTTAAAACAGCCTTCTGGCTTTGAGCCAGCAGGATGATCTAATGGATTTGACAAGCAACTACCCCTTGAGTGCCAGTGAAGATGAGGTAGGTGACAGCTGTTGAACGGATTCAAAATTAGGGTGAACAAAACACTCCTGGAGAGGAAAGGGGAATAAAAATGTGTGCGTGTAAAGAAGGTTACTAAAACTCTAACATATGCTATCTTTTTTTTTTTTTTTTTTTTCTGGTTTTCAAGGCAGGGTTATACAGCTCTGGCTATCCTGGAACTTGATCTGATGCTATCTGAATTTTAAACCTATTCCCCTGACAAAACTACTTACATTGTTTTTCCTCTTTCTCTGTGAACTATTTTAATACCAACACATGGGAAGCAGAGCCTGGTAGCTCTCTATGATTTTGAGGCCAGCCTGGTCTAAAAGGCAAGTTCCAGACTAACCAGGGTTACATAGTGAGACCCTGTCTCAAAAAGGGTAGTGGGAGTTTTCTCCTGGGGGGAGGGGAAACACTTCGATAACTGTGGCTATGAATTGAACTATTTTTCAGTGTTTCTGTATGAAAAACACTTTTTGTATCTTTTTTTTTTTTTTTTTTTTTTTTTTTTTTTTTTGGCTTTTCGAGACAGGGTTTCTCTGTATAACCCTGGCTGTCCAAGAACTCACTTTGTAGACCAGGCTGGCCTTGAACTCAGAAATCTGCCTGCCTCTGCCTCCCAAGTGCTTGGATCGAAGGCGTGCGCCACCACTGCCCAGCTAAGAAACACTTTTTGTAAAAACAGTATTTTTAGCTGTTTAGCTGGGATATTAGGGCTGGTGAGCTGGCTTAATGGGTAAGAGCACTGACTTCTCTTCTGAAGGTCCCGAGTTCAAATCCCAGCAACTACATGATGGCTCACAACCACCCATAATGAGGTCTGACACCCTCTTCTGGTGCATCTGAAGTCAGCTACAGTGTACTTATGTGTAATAATAAATAAATCTTTGGGCCGGAGCAAGCAGGGACTGAGTGAGCAGAGTTGACCAGAGTGAGTGGGGGCCGACCAGAGCGAGCAGATGTCCTAAAAATTTAATTCCCAACAACCACATGAAAGCTCACAACCATCTGTACAGCTACAGTGTACTCACATAAAATAAATAAATAAATCTTCAAAAAATAAATCAGGGCATTAGCTCCCAAGTTACCAAGGATTCACATTGCTTGTGAAGATCATGTTTGGATTCTGAAACAATTCCTAATTCCAATTCCAGCTTTGTAATTAGGGTGTTTACATACAATATCTCATCGGATTCCCCTCTTCTCTACCAACCAGAACCAACATTTTTATATGGACTTGTTTCCAAGTTGTCTCTTCCCTCCTTTCATTGCCCTGATGGAGTTTCCTTTTCTGTGTCTAGGGGGACAGTGATGGAGAAAGAAAGCATCAAAAACTTCTGGAAGCAATTGGTTCCCTTAGTGGAAAAAATAGGTAAGGGCCCAGTGAGTTGGGTATCTTATAATTAGCTCGCTCTTTCTTTCTGTGTGTGGGTATACATATGCTCTGTAGCACAAGTGGACATGACAGGGCAACGTGTAGACGTTCGTTCTTTCCACCATGTGGAGGATCAAACTCAAATAGTTTTGCTTGGCAGCAATGGCCTTTACCTCTTATGCCGTCTTGCTGACTATAACTGGCTGTTTCTGAGACTTTTATTGTCTCTTGTAACAATCCTAGCACCTGTGTGTAGCGTATAGTTTAAAAAAAAAAAACTATATGATTGTTGGCTACTTTCCTTATCGCTATAATTATATTAGAACATTTCACTTTGGGAGCTTTAATTTACCTATAGTCTTTTGAAGCACTGAATCCATACTAACCCCATTAAAGAAGGGAATTAAATTTTATCTCCATGGTCAATCATTTGTAAGTCACAAGTCCTGGGTTCAAATCCAGTCGTGCTTAGATCTTTTCCTTGTACAACATTGTATTTTTCAAGGGCTGAATCTATATTAAAAGATGAGATATGGATCAGGTTATAATGTTTAGGAATAGTTTGGTTGCTCAGTGACAAAAGCAGACCGTTGGGGGCGGGGCTATAAAGGCAAAGCTGCCTTTGAAAAAAGAAATGTTGTACTTAAAGGTGTAGCTCACTAGTACTGCACCAGCATAGCATATATGAAACCCTAGATTCCAGCACCTTAGAAACATAGTAATGAAAGTGTTAGTGTTCCCCTTGTAAATGTGTTTATTTCTATGATATCATTTCTCCCCTAATTTCAGGTGGAAATTGCCTGAGAGATCTGAGGCTGGTCTAAAAGTGTCTGAGTTTAATGTTAGTTCTGAAGGTAAGTAAGTTTTAAAAAGGTATTTATGCATGAAACCATAAATATTTACCTGTGAGAATGGGTTAAGGGTAGTCTCATGAAGCATGCTAAGATCAGTACCTCCTGCGGAGCTCAGTAAAATGCTTATTGCATAAAGTGACTTGAATTTTTTTTCTTTCTTTCTTCCTTTCATTTTGGAGACACAGTGTTTGTGACCCTGGCTGTCCTGGAACTCACTCTGTAGACCAGGCTGTCCTTGAACTCACAGAGGTCCGCCTGCCTCTGCCTCCCAAGCACTGGGATTAAGTGTATGTGCTATATAAAGTGATGGTAGCTTCCTTGTACCAGCTTAGCTGTTGTATATGTATAGCTCTTTAGTGTTCATAGTTGTGTTTGTATATCAGTTCTCTCGTGATGCCTGAGTTAGAACTGCAGGTATTCCACTGGAACTTGAGGAAATCAATTTTTGTGTAGAAAAGCTTTCCCCCAACACAATATCTTGGCTCTTAGTCTTGTTTTGTTTTGTTTCTTGTTTTTCGAGACAGGGTTTCTCTGTATAGCCTTGGCTGTCCTGGAACTCACTTTGTAGATCAGGCTGGCCTCGAACTCAGAAATTCGCCTGCCTCTGCCTCCCAAGTGCTGGGATTAAAGTCATGCACCACCACGCCCGGCTGGCTCTTAGACTTGATTAGAGCTTTATTAGAATTGTTCAGTGTGGGCAAACCAGACTTTATGTTGGGGTGACTAACAGGAATATGGGTAAAGGGTTACTTATAGGAGCTAGAATGACCCAAAAGCAGCTGCATTACTGACAGCACTAGTGAGGGCTCAAGAATACTGTGCCCCTAGACTTCTTTTCTTTTCCGTTAATTTTTTTATTTATTCACTTTACATCCTGATCACAGCCCTCCCCCTCCCAGTCCCACCCTTACAAACCCTCACTGCCCCCTTCCCTTCTCAGAGAAGAGGAAGGCCCCCTTGGGTAGCACTCTGCCCTGGGACATCATATCCACTTATGGTTAAGCATTGTGCCACTGTACAGTTGGGTGATTGAGTCTCTGCTGCACCATCCACTCCAGCAGGAAGTTTCCCTCCAGGACCAGTTAAGGCCATGTAAGGATCTGTCACCGCGGTGGTGACCTTTTCCTCCAGCACTGATGTTGCAGGGTTGATGTTGTCGTCTTTAACTGTTGTCGTCTTTAACCTATAGGAGGGGTTGTTGTTGTTGTTGTTGTTGTTATTTAAATTTCTGGTTTCTGAACCATCATTATCTTCCTTATGGTTCTTCCCGATGCAGCATGTCATAGGGCAGAGGCTCGAGCCACAGAATCCCAGTCCTCCACAGAGAGGAAACATGGTGACAGATCCTTACATGGCTGACCTAGGGAGAGGTGTCATACATTTTTTAGCCTTATTGACTCCGTGTCCAGAAAAAAAATAACTAAAGAATGAATGCATACTAAGTCTTGGAAAGGCATCTTATGTTTAATGTACCCCACCTCCCAAGAGCACATTTCTATCCCCTGAGTTGGGAGGAGGGTAAAAGGATAGTATAACACTTATTAAAAATACATGATCAAGGCTGGAGAGATGGTTCATTGGTTAAGAACACTGACTGCTCTATCAGAGGTCCTAAGTTCAGTTCCTAGCAACCACATGGTGGCTCACAACCATCTGTAATGGGATCTGATGCCTTCTTCTGAGCAGAACACTGTATACTATATGAATAAATGTTTTAAAAAACAAACAAACAAAAATACATGATCTACCATATGTGATGGCTTATACCTTTTATTCTTAGCACTCAGGAGGCAGAAGTAGGTTGATCCATGCGAGTTCAAGATCAGCCTGGCCTGATCTATATAGCAAGTTATAGCCCAGCCATAGCTGATACTGTTTGCCCCCACTAAAAAAGGGGGGACTCCAGTAAGCAGTATAACTGCTATGTGTAGATAACCATTTTTTTTTCACCCTGTTCTGAACTTAGGTAGTTTGAATGAGTTTTGTGCTCCTAATATTACCAGTGGAACCTCTCAGAACAGTTAATAGTGATGCTACTAGTCAGCTAATTGAATTGATTCACAGGTGTGAACTAGAGGTGTCACTATAGCTAGGAATAAAGGATTGAAGCAAGAATTCTTTATACTTCCCCATACATTTGCCAGGCTATTCCCTATATTCTTTTTTTTTTTTTTTCATTCCCTATATTCTATTGAGAGTTTTGTCTCACTTCCAAAACTGACCACAAAATTGGCCTTTGCACAGGATCTGGAGAAAAATTGGCCCTTTCTGATCTGCTTGGACCTCTTAAACCTTCATCATCATTGGCTGCTGTCAAAAAGCAACTGAGTAGAGTCAAATCGAAGAAGACTCTGGAATTACCTCTTCACAAAAGAGAGGTTGAACAGGTAAGTTACATAGAAAGTGGTCCATTGGGCTGGAGAGATGGCTCAACGGTTAAGAGCACTAACTGCTCTTATGAAGGTCCTGAGTTCAAATCCCAGCAACCACATGGTGGCTCACAACCATCTGTAATGAGATCTGATGCCCTCTTCTGGGGCGTCTGAAGACAACTACACTGTACTTACATATAATAAACAAATAAATATTTAAAAAAAAAAAGAAAGAAAGAAAGTGGTCCATTAAAGGGAAGAAGACCTTGAACTGAGAAGGGAAGATAAACTAGGGGCAGCTGAAGTCTTCGAAAGTAGGGAAGTTCATCTCTAGGCTTCTGATTAGTGAGACAGGGATGAGTTAAGAAACATTGCCTCCAGGTGTCTTGTTATTCTATTGAGTTTGATATGGGATTTCTTGACCCTTTCCTTTTATGTACTTTGCCTGGTTTAGATCCACAGAGAAGTGGCATTCAGTAAAACTTCACAAACCCTCTCCAAATGGGATTCTGTTGTTCAGAAGAACCGGGAAGCAGAGCAGCTGGTTTTTCCTCTAGAGAAGGAGCCATCTTCTTTTGCTCCCATGGAACATGTGTTTCGTGAGTGGAAGGTGAGTGCAACACAATGAGAGCGAACCTTGAGGATTCAACCAGAACCTTCATCCAGTTTGAATGAGTAGATTATGCCAGCATATGTCATTTTATTTAGTGGTCAGAAAAAGAAAGAAAAGATACTATATTCTAATTGTCAGGTAATAGCCAAGCCACACAGTAGCTCTGTAGTCATTTTGTTTGTTATCCTTGTATTTAAAGCATGGCTTTATTAGTTTCAGTTTTAAAACATCTCACCGCAAAGAGAAGGGCACAGTGATACATAACCTATAATCCTAGCATATGATTGCTGTGGTGGTTTGAATACGCTTGGCCCATGGGAAGTGGCACTGTTAGAAGGTGTGGTCTTGTTGGAGGAAGTACATCACTGTGGGGTGAGCTTTGAGGTCCACCCAGTGGGAAACAGACCGTCTTCCAGGCTGCCTGCAGAAGACAGTCTCCTCCTGGCTGCTTTTGGATTAAGATATAGAACTCTTGACTCCTCTAGCACCGTGTCTGTCTCCAAGCTGCCATGCTTCCCTGTCTGAAGAGTCTGCCTGAGGCTAAAGTGAAGAGATTTAGATGAATTACAAAGGAAATCTCAAAATGGCATCTCAAATCTAGCATAATCTCTGCCCTGTGGTTCACTCTTATGAAGAGCCTTTGATCAGACAGAGCAAACTGAGAAAGGAAAAATGTAAAATGTATGGTTCAAATATTAAAGGGGCATCAGGAAGTGAAATGGAGCTAAATCCTGTATTCAAAGATATTAAATGGATTGAGGGGGTGGTAACTTGAGAGCAAGATTCCACCTAGCTAAGTTTATTCCTTCTGTGTTTGCAGTTATATGAGGGGTAGTTATGTTAGGCTTTATTATGACCTGGTTATTTCATTTGGACAAAAGGAGATATAGTTGTGTGTCCAGTTGACAAGGGGTGGGTTGTGATGGAGATTCAAGGTTGTCAACTTGACTATATCTGGAATGAACTACAATCCAGAACTTATACAGATCTTGTGAAAAGAAATTAAAGCTTATGTCCAGGAATATGGTACTCCCCTTTAATTCCAAGAGAAAGGTACACAGATCTCTGAGTTCAAGGCCAGCCTGCTACAGAGCAAGTTCTAGGTAAAGAAGAGTTTAGGTCCAGGTGTGGTGGTACACCTTTAATCTGAAAACTCAGGAGACAAGCATGCAGAGCTCAGAGTTCAAGATCAGCCACAGAGCAGCCAAGCTTAGGCAGTGAAGGAACCATTGGAAAACAGAAAGCTTCTGGTGAGGTAATAGAACAAGAGGGCCATGTTCCAGCCCCAGCAAGTAGCAGAACCCAGCAGCTTCGGCCATGTCACTCTGGCTTTAGAGTGAAAAATAGAAGGAACTACTGGGACAATTGATGTTGGTTAGCTGGAGCTAAGAATTTAGTGGTGATTAAGAAGAGACCAGCTTGCTGGGTAGTGGTGGCGCACACCTTTAATCCCAGCACTTGGGAAGCAGAGGCAGGCGGATTTCTTTTTTTTTTTTTTTTTTTTTTTCCATTTTTATTAGGTATTTAGCTCATTTACATTTCCAATGCTATACCAAAAGTCCCCCATACCCACCCACCCCCACTCCCCTACCCACCCACTCCCCCTTTTTGGCCCTGGTGTTCCCCTGTACTGGGGCATACAAAGTTTACGTGTCCAATGGGCCTCTCTTTCCAGTGATGGCCCATTAGGCCATCTTTTGTTACATATGCAGCTAGAGTCAAGAGCTCCAGGGTACTGGTTAGTTCATAATGTTGTTCCACCTATAGGGTTGCAGATCCCTTTAGCTCCTTGGGTTCTTTCTCTAGCTCCTCCATTGGGAGCCCGGCAGGCGGATTTCTGAGTTTGAGGCCAGCCTGGTTTACAAAGTGAGTTCCAGGACAGCTAGGGCTATACAGAGAAACCCTGTCTCAGAAAAAAAAAAAAAAGAAAAAAGAAAGAAAAAGAAGAAAAAAAGAGAAAAAAAAAAAAAGAGAGACCAGCATCACTGAAGTGAAATCTTGTGGGAAGTCTTTTCTGGGAGCACAAAGAAGCTGTGTTCCAGAGATAGACATCGTGCTAGCACGCAAACTTGGTAATCACTCAGTTAGTACTGGTTTTGAAGGTATGAAATGATCATGGAGAGCAGCTGAGGCTTAGCACTGTGGGAGGCCAGGAAAGGCCATTGGTGAAGGTACAGTCCCAGTTGCAGTTGACAGCCCAGGACTGAAGGGGTCATGCAAAGGAATTGAGGCTTGGCACCATAAAGAGAGCCTATGAGAGGCTATTGGTGAAGCTCAGTTGCAGCAGAAGACCCCAGCATATTGGAGATGCCAGTACCGTGAGATGATCACCAAGAACAGCAACAGCAGTGGAGTGGAGTCAACCAGAGCCTAGAGTGCTAGAGAACAGGACTGGAGAAGTGACACAGCCCTTTGGAGGAGCCCAGAAGATCATGTGTGGATCCCAGACATAGGAATAAGAAGCTGTGAAGTTGAAGTTGCCTTGGAGACCCTAAAATGTTAGAGATGCCAGAGCCATGGGCTAACTGCCGAGGAAAGCTGCTAACAGGGCGTGGAACCAGCCCCAAAAAAGGAATTGTGCTGCAGTTATTAATAAATCTGAAAGAAGTTGGACATCAGACATGGAGATGCAGTTTGGAGTTTGGCCAGCTCAGTTTTGGTCTTGCTTGGTCTGGTATTTCCACATTATGACATTTTGGAATGGTAATGTAAATCCTGTGATACTAGAAGTATCTAGCAAATGTAAAAAGTGATCTGCTTTTTGATTTTGATTTTATAGGGGATTTTACAGTTAAGAGATTGCCAGAATCTCAGAAGAGACTTTTAACTTTGGACTTCTAAACATTGTTGAGACTGTTCTAGACTATGGGACTTTGAATTGGGACAAAATGTATTTTGCATTACATGTGCTATGGCTAAGCATGGCCCCCATAGACTCATGTGTTTGAACAAGTCTGTGGGGGCCAGGGAGTAGAATGTGGTTGTTTAAATATGCTTGGCCAATGGGAATGACACTATTAAGAGGTGTGGCCTTGTTAGAGGAAGTGCCTCAATATGGGGGTGGGCTCTAAGGTCCTATGCTCAAGCTCTGCCCTGAAGAAGACAGTCTTCTCCTGTTTGCCTTCGGATCAAAATGTAGAATCCTCGGCTCCTCCAGCACCATGTCTGCCTGCACACCGCCATGCTTCCTGCCATGATGATAATGGACTGAACCTCTGAAACTGTAAGCCAGCCAGTTGAACGTTTGCTTTATTTGAGTTGCCTTTGGTCATGGTATCTCTTCACAGCGATGGAATCCAAACTAGGACAATTGCCAAGATAAAGGGAACATACTAAGGTTTTTTTTTCTTTTATATAATTGATTTTTACTTATGTTCTTGGTGTTTTGCCTGCATGTATGTCTGTGTGAGGATGTCAGAAGCCCTAGAACTGGAGTTAGACATGTATAAGCTGCCAAGTGGTTGCTGGGAATTGAACTCAGGTCCACTGGAAGAGCAGCCAGTGCTCTTAACCACTGAGCATCTCTCCGGCCTCTGTGTTTTCTTTCTTATCCCTTAGTTTTATTTTGTGATTATATATATTACTCTTTAATGACAACTTCAGCAAGAAACTCATGACTAAGTTGACAGGAATACATAAGTACACTGTTTCTATCTTCAGACACATCAGAAGAGGGCATCAGATCTCATTACGGGTGGTTGTGAGCCACCATGTGGTTGCTGGGATTTGAACTCAGGACCTTCGGAAGAGCAGTCGGTGCTCTTACCCACTGAGCCATCTCGCCAGCCCAGATGAGTTTTAATGTACTAGCTCTTCTTTATTATTTGACATTCTTCCCATTTTAGTGGTTGTGAAATCTCCTTACAAATGAAATTACATTGGTAGTGAACGATGGGGTTCAAGTAGAATGCCATTTACACTCTTGGCAAAATTAAATTTGATCCGTAGAGTCTCTAATATTTACTATATGAACAACTTCAGAACAGCCAGCCGACTTTCCTAGTAGACCATTGGTATGGAGTCTCTGCTAGACTGGTCTGTGTTCAAGAAAAAATAGTCAAAGCAAACATTACCTAAACCATAGATAGATACCTAAACCATAGATAGATAGATAGATAGATAGATAGATAGATAGATAGATAGATAGATAGATAGACAGACAGACAGATAGACAGACCTTCTTCATATTTCTCTGTTTTCTTAAAAACAAAAAAAAAACAAAAACAAAAACCAAATCCAGAAATGATAAGTGTCTTTTTATGTCAGGAAGTTGAGCTAATCAAAGCTAGATAAAATTGCATTGCTTGCAGTATAACTAAACATAATCATTTCTTAAGGATTTGAGTTCTGTTTTCTGGTGGTATTTTTGAAGTCACTAGCATTCTTTTTCTAGGATCCTTTTCTACATGAAAAGGAGATGGGTTATAAATATGCCAAAGTAGCGGTGGTGGCGCACGCCTTTAATCCCAGCACTTGGGAGGCAGAGGCAGGCAGATCTCTGAATTTGCGGCCAGCCTGGTCTACAGAGCGAGTTCCAAGACAGCCAGGGCTCCACGGAGAAACCCTGTCTCAAACATTTACAACAACAAATAAAGTGTAGAAGATACATAGTAATGTCTCACCCCACCCCATCTCAATTTTTATTTGTTGATTTAGAGGTTTATTTATATATTCATGGTTTTTACCTGTTTTTTGATGGAGAAAGTAATAGTTTACATGCTGTTTTTTTTTTGGGGGGGGTGGGCGTCGAGACAGGGTTTCTCTGTGTAGCCGTGGCTGTCCTAGAACTCACTCTGTAGACCAGGCTGGCCTGGAACTCAGAAATCCACCTGCCTCTGCCTCCCAAGTGCTGGGATTAAAGGCGTGCCCCACCACTGCTCCGGCGTTTACGCACTGTTTGCACCTTGCTTTTTCCAACTGAGTGTGTAATCTGGGAGGTAACAGGAAAGGTACCATGTTGGTGGAGCAGACTCCACTGAGAAAGGCACAGCCCCTTCCTCGGTGAGCAGGCCTATGAGCTGTACTTACCCCAAGAACCTGGGCTAGTATGGTACAGAGGATAAAGGAAGGAGTTAAGCCTACCAGCTTCCAGTTCTTTTCTCGAAAATCAGGAGTTCAGAGTACCAAAGAGCATAATAAATCAAGATTCTGGGAGTGGACAATCAAAAGCCTGCACTGTAGTTTGGGGTTTGCTTTGTAAAATTGCATTCAACTCCAGCTGAAGAGAATTGAGACAACGCAGGAGAAAAGCATTTGTAAAGTGCAAAGTGCTGTAAAGGACATAAGGTAACTTCTACCTCATCTCTCCTTCCTTTCGGTCACCACCTGCATTTCCTGAGGTGGTCCCCATTAATCCTTTGTCTCAATATGCTCTTGGAGTTCATTAGAAATTGCTGGGTGAAGTCTACACGTGGTGATGCATGTCTTTAATCCCAGCACCTAGGATACAGAGGCAGGTGGATCCTCTTGAGTTCCGGGCTAACCAGGGCTACACAGGGCTACACAGTGAGACCCTATCTCAAAGACAGAAATGGGAAAGGGGAGAGAGAGAATAAATGATGAGTAGTATCCCTACTGGAGATTGAAGATTCACAATGTACACTCACTGTTTTGTTTTGAAGCAGCATCTTGCATGGGCTAGCCTTGATTCTTTGCACCAACCTCTCAGGGTCCTGGAATTGCAGGCATGCACCACCATACCTGGTTCTTCTTTTAAAGGCTGTGAGCAAAGAATGAATACATCTGGTGGACCTAACCTGAACCACTAACTGATTTTTATAAAAAGTGAAGTGCTAGGCTGCATATCATAGCTTTTTCCTGCAATCCTAGCACTTGGGAAACAGGAGTGCCCTGCGACCCATCTCAGAAAAGGGATCGTTTGCCTAGGCGTAGTGCGCTTGCCTTCAATTCCTGCACTTAGGAGGGTAAGACAGAGGATTTCTGGTTCAAGGCAGATTCAAGGAACGTAGGGCTGGGCAGGATAGCACAGGCCTGTAATCCTAACTGTTTGGGAGAGCAAGGCAGGAAGTTTGAAAGGTCCAACCAGCCAGAACAATTCAGCAACAATTCTGCCTCCAACTAAAAAAGGTTAAAGTTGAAGATAGAAAAAAAGCGGGGGGAGTAAGTTCTGTTCTAAGCTTTTACAAAAGTAAGCAAATGTCGCTGTCACCTGGTGGGGGCATGCTTTGGGAAGAGCCGCTTTCTCGCTCCCCCCTTCCTGCAGTCTCTCTTTGCCACACTGCTGCTTGTCTCCAGATTCCGTACTCCGAAGCCCTCAGAGTCCTCCTCCTATTTGACAACGCATTGACATACCACATTCTTAGGCTCTCTCATCCTTGGCTTCTGTTACTTCACCAGCTTTTCATGGGCCTTTTAATCGTTCCTCTGTGAGTTGGCTGTCACTCTCAGTCTGTGTCACTCCAGTCTCACAGCCTCTCTGACAAAGCAGGCATCTCCTGGGTCTCCTTGTGTGCTGTCCTAACAGGTCCTCACATTTCTCGATTCCCAAGCCTTGACCACCACCTTTATTCTGTTAGCAGCCTAACTCCCTAGTTGATCACCTAGGTTGACAACCTGGATCATTCCCTTAGCACATGTGGTGGCTGCAGGTACCTGTTTTGTCTTCAGTTTCATTTCCGCTGTCCTGGTCAAGGTCCTCACAGCCATCAAGATTTCCATCTTGAAACACAGTTGTTTGCCACTGTCCTACTTAGCATCCATCATGAGACAGGAAAACGGCTCAGTAAGTAAGGGTGCTGGCTGGCAGGCCTAACAGCCTGAGGTTTTTGTTGTTGTGAGTTTTTGGTTTTGTTTTTTTTTTTTTTTTTTTTTTTTTTTCGTTTTTCGAGACAGAGTTTCTCTATGTATCCCTGACATCCACCTGCCTCTGCCTCCCAAGTGCTGGGATTAAAGGTGTGCGCCACCACTGCCTGGCAACAGCCTGAGTTTTATCCTCAGGACCTACATGGTGAAAAGAATTGACTCCCAAAAGTTGTCCTGTAACTTCCACTTCTTCCACTTATGCACCATGGCATGAGTATATACATGTGCGCATGCACGCGCGCGCGCACACACACACACACACACACAGTCAATCAATGTAAAAATTAAATTGAAATTCATCAAAGGCATTCTGCTTAGAGGACAAAATATAAAAATGCCTAGTGTTTTAGCTGTGCTGAACAACACAGCTAAACACTTTGTTCTTGGTTAGCGTTCATTTCCTGGTACCTGTGTTTTTGTTTGCTCATCTGTTTGGTCCTACTCCTGAAAGAATTGCGCTTAAGCCTCAAAGCCTGACTCTAAAAGTGACTTCCTTCCCTGTCTAATCCACCCATCTCCTAATCAGAATTCATGGTTCCTTCCTGTGTGCTTACCGTTATAGAATAACATTTAACCCATTAATGTTATGTTGTTAATAGCATATTATAGCTCTTTGCTCTGAGCTCTATGAAGACAGGATCTATCTTAATTAATTGTGTAGTCCTAGCACCCCTCACAAGTGCCTGGAATGTAGCTACAATCAATAAATGTTAGCAAATTGAATTGAATTTGAAGGGCGATTACAACATTGTAATATAAATCACTTTGTAGCCCGTGATTGATCACTGCTGCAGATACTAAAAATGGGAGAACATGCACCTTTACCATTCAGTAGAATAGGTTTATGGCGAATCAATAGCACCGTGTAACGTGTGCTGATGTGTATTTATGCCTTTGCTCAGAGATTTGTAAGTTTAATACTGACCATGATGCATGTGGCCACTGAAGGAAAACGTGCATAGTATGTGTGTGAGGTTGGAAAGTGGCTGTTGCCTAAGGCTGTCTCTGTGCCTTGTCAGGATGGACCATGGTGTGACTGGCCTGATTATTTTAGTCATCCTCACCATGTCAGTCAAGCAGCAAATGGGTTTTTTGATTGACGTGTGAAATGACTGGTGCACAGTTTATTTATTTCATAGATATTACCCGTCATGCAGAAATGGAAGCTAAGGAGTTGGAGCCAGAGTTAGAAAATGAGTTGAGTTAAATTTTATCTACAAGAAAGCTAGATAATTACATGAAGGTCATATTTTTTAAGAAGCAATGTCTTTTTATGCTCAGGGGATTAAAGCATGCCCTGCCACAAAGTAAACGACTAGGAAAATGTACCTAAGAATGACTGTTCTTGTCTTGTTCATAATGACTAGAAAGTTGTGAGTCAGACATAGTAGCCCATACCGGTAATGCCAGCACTTGGAAGCCGAAGATAGAAGTTTGTGGTCTACATAGCAACACCCTGTATCATACAAACAAAAAAGAGGGCTTGGCAGAGTTACAGCTCAGTGGCACAGCACTTGCCTCACCTCACACACAAAAGGCCCTGAGTTCAAGCCTCAGCACTACCGAAAAACAGAAGCTCATTCAAAACTTGAGTTCTCCTCTGGGTTGGTTTTTCCAGTTAATATGATCAATGGCAAATAATGCTTAAGATCTAACATCTCCTTCCCTGTAGAACTATTCTTTAAAGGATGCTTATGATAAGACCTTGAGATTCCCAGCTATAAGGTAATTAATTAGTGCTTGTTTCAAATATATTTATCGTTGTCGGGATCTTTTACTTTCTTTGTGTCAGAAGCTTGCTCTATCACCCCGCCTGGTCTTGAACTTGTAGGTACCATCCTGCCTTTGTCTCCCAAGTGCAAGGATTATAGGCAGGCATTGCCATGGCTTCTGACAGTTGGGACTTTTAACATTTACATGACAATCTGGTGCTGCTCTCCTCCCAGCTTTTGACTTAAGGGTACTGTGCTTAGAGTCTAAAGAAAGTAGAGTTCTGTTTTCTGATCACTCATAATGGGAAATGATCCCCCAAGTATTTATAAAAGGGTGCCTGGGGTCCTTGTGGAAATTGTCTCAATTAGAATTATTTTAAAAATTCAAGCTGGGTGTAGTAGCACCTGCCTATAATCACAGCACTAGGGAAGTTGAGACAGGAAGGCACCATGACTTCCAGTGACAACCTGGACTATAGTGAGTTCCAGGCCAGCCAGGGCTAGCTTTATCTTAGAGTGGGGGGAGGGGGCAAGAAAAAAAAGACAGAGAACGTTTAAAATTCAGAATAAAATAAGGTATTGTCTATTCCTCTGAAACTAAGATTTGACATGCTTTGTTACCTCCTTAAGGCGAGAACTCCACTGGAACAGGAAGTTTTTAACCTCCTCCATAAGAACAAACAGCCAGTGACAGACCCTTTACTGACTCCTGTGGAAAAGGCCTCCCTCAAAGCCATGAGCCTGGAAGAGGTAAGTGGTGTTTGTAGACCATTTCACACACCGGGGCATGCTGTGCACCTCCCAGCATTTCACTTCAAGTCCGGGAGTTACTGTCAATGTCATTCGTTGTAGGCTAAGATTCGCAGAGCAGAGCTTCAGAGGGCCCGAGCTCTGCAGTCCTACTATGAAGCCAGGGCTCGAAGAATGAAGAAAATCAAAAGTAAAAAGTAAGGAAGCTATGGATCTCCTGGAAGAAAATGGTGTGGCTAATCACGACTTCTTTGAAGAGAACTTTTAACATGACAGTTAGTGTCATGGAAAAGAAGTCCTGAGTAGGAATGACTGGTCATCTTGTCCTAACCAACCTCCTGTAGTTGTGCCTGCTTCAGTAACACGCACTCCTCGGGCTTTAGCGTTCATGCTTGACTTTGCCAACAAGAGGACTGTTTGGTAACTTTCTCTCCTTCCAAAAGAACATGGAGTGTTCTGCAGAGCAAGCTCCGACTTTCCACAGCTGGTGAACCCAGTAGGACTTGTCTTTGGCCATTTTGCCTCTGCGGAACTTGTTCTGTTCCTCTTTAGAGCTGTAGAAACAGGAGAGTGTGCGCTGCAGAAGTCTGAAGGGTCTGAGAGTCTGTCAGTCCCAGCAGGTTCCATACTGGTTCCCTCCAAGTCAGCCAGCTCTACGATAGCCATTCTAGCACCTGCATAAGGAACCCCCTTGGATAGCATGGCCACTTTTGCTTGTGGCATTCAGTGTTTCAGCCAAGCCTAAGCTCCCACCTCCTCTTACCCTGTAGATACCACAAAATTGTGAAGAAGGGAAAGGCCAAGAAAGCCCTAAAAGATTTTGAGCAGCTGAGGAAAGTTGACCCAGATGCTGCATTGGAAGAACTGGAAAAAATGGAAAAAGCCAGAATGATGGTGAGATTGCCTCTTGCTTTCTACACCTTTGCCAACAACTGTCCCTAGAATGTGTTTCAGGTCTCATCCTGTCCTTCCTTTCCAGGAGCGAATGAGCCTTAAGCATCAAAACAGTGGGAAATGGGCCAAGTCAAAGGCCATTATGGCAAAATATGACCTGGAGGTAAGAGATGGACAAGACAAGAGGTGATGGAATTGGAGGGAAAAGGCAAGCAGTACTGAAGGATGGCAGCAAAGGGAGAGTTGGAAAAGCCTTAAGGATGAATGGAAAGGACTATAGAGGTGTCAGTAAAAGGTTAAAGACTGAGAAGAAACTGACCAAGAAAAAGGTGGGAAAAGATGAAAGGCAGATCTAATAAAAGAGAGAGGAACTTGGTTTTTTTTTAATCTTTGTATTTCACCTGTTGTTTCCTTAAGAATATGTTGTCTTAAGCCGGGCATGGTGGAGCACGCCTTTAATCCCAGCACTTGGGAGGTAGAGGCAGGCAGATTTCTGAATTCGAGGACAGCCTGGTCTACAGAGTGAGTTCCAGGACAGCCAGGGCTACACAGAGAACCCGTGTCTCGAAAAACAACAACAACAAAAGAATATGTTGTCTTTCCGTTTTATTCCAATGCTGCTAACACAATGTACATGTACTCTTTAGACAGTAGATGCCAGTAGGAAATACCAAATGAATGGGAAAACTGGCTTCCCAGCTCAGTGATAGAGAGCACTTAGCCAGCATGCTAAAGGCCAGGGTTCCATTCCCAGCACTCTGAGGAAAAACAAAGGCTGCAGCTTGAGCAGAAATCTTGGGCTGCCTACCTGTGAAGCCAGCACTAGAAAGGCTGAGGCACGACCCATTCAAGGTCAGACTGGGCTACCTCGTGAGACCCCGTGAGGAAAGAAAGGCCGCTTTAAGAAGTGAGGGGCAAGCAAGGTTCTTGGTCATTTCTGTGGTCAGTAATGACAAAGCTCCTGCACTGGGGCACTCCTTCCTCTAGGCCCGCCAAGCTATGCAAGAGCAGTTGGCTAAGAACAAGGAACTGACCCAGAAGCTGCAAGTTGTGTCAGAGAGTGAGGAAGAGGGAGGTGCTGACGAGGAAGAAGCCCTCGTTCCTGACATAGTGAATGAGGTACAGAAGACGGCTGATGGACCCAATCCGTGGATGCTCAGGAGTTGCAGTCGTGATGCAAAAGAAAATGAGATCCAGGCTGACTCTGAACAGCTGCCTGAGTCTGCAGCCCATGAGTTTCCTGAAAATGAGGAAAATGACAAACCAGTGGCAGAGGAAGATGAGTTGTTGAAGGAATTGGAGAAAAGGAGATCCCTTAGGAAAAGATCTGAGCTCAACCAGGCTGCTGAGCCACTGGGTAACCAAGAAACAAAAGGTGAGCTGGGAGGAGGACAATTTCATATTGCTGTGGATGGACTGAGCGGAAAAAAAAGCGTGTCCACCCACACATGCTACATACACAGTGTGGGGCTCTAGGGGCTTTTCAAGAGTGTGTGTACTAGGTCCCTGAAGTGAAATTAGATTTATAATAACTTTTTTTTTCCTCAGGCATTTATTTGATAAGCAAATGCAATGTGCTCCAACACATTTTCTGCTCTTAGGGCTTATACTCTTCAGAAAAAGACATTACTCATTTGGCCTTTGAAAAGAGGGTGTGGCTTAGCCTTCCTGGTACCTACAAACTTGCAGCTAGTAAGAGGGTGTCAATCTAGTTGTCCTCTGAGACTTAACAGGGAGATTGGGAGAAATTGTTAAACTGCTTTAAATGTCTGCAGTCTTAAGTTTTCCTTTTAGTTTTTGTCTTGCTTGTAAAAGGACAAAGTGGCATTGTCAGCACTTTAACTTGCTAGAGTTTACATGTCTCTATCTGGTGCCACTTCCCCAGAATGAATAGTTCTGTAAGCTTCATGATAAGGTTATTTATTGTAGTGCTGGGATGGGTTACAGGGCACCAGTCTAGCCAAGTGCTGCACCACTTCCCTATGTCCTTGGTCTCATGACAAGATTTTCTGTAAACAATATTCATGCCCTGTAGGCTTCTTGATTTTTTTTTTTTTTTTTTTTTGCCCTTACACTGTGTAGTTGGGGATGACCTTGACCTTCCTATGCTCTTCTACTCGTGCAGTGCCAGAATTGCAAGTGTGGGCCACAGCACTAGTTTATACAGTGCTAGAGATTGGCCCCAAGGCCTCGTGCATATTGGGCGGTCATTCGACTGAGCCACACCCCCTAGCCTATAAACATTATTTTTAAAGCAGTGCCATTAGAATGTATTGTGATGATCTTCACAGGAATGTTCTCAAGTGGAGATTTCTAGAATTAGTAGTTATAAGCAGTCATTTCTGGGGATTTTTGGGACGCAGCATTAAAGGCTCAGATTGTGGAACAAGCCTGTACAACTACAGAATGCCAATAGTTTCCTTCTGAGCCCCTTAAGAACTAGTTATCTAAGTCAAGTGTGCTACACACCTGCAGTCCTAGCCCTTAGGAAACTGAGCTAGAAAGTAGAAGACCAGCCTAGGTAATAGAGCACATTTGAGGATAATCTGGAATACTGTCTCCAGGGAGAGAGGAGAGAGCTGATAATGTAGGTAAACAGATAAGCACAGCTAGTGTCGAGCAGCAAAACAAAGAACTAACGACCTAAAATGCAAGGAAATCGTGGACACTCCCCCCACCCCACCCCCCGACCCATCGAAATGAGCTTAGAAACTTATTCTTGAAAAATATTGCTACACCTGTCTCAAGGTCAGATCTAAAATAATACAACACCTTCAAGCCAAAGCTAGAAAGCAAGGTCCACAGGAAAAGGAAAAAAACTTTGGTTATTGCAGTGGGCAGTTCAGAAGGATAGTATGCTATAAAAAGCACCTACTTCTTTTTTTTCTTGACCAGGTCACATACAACAGGTTATAAAATCTTCTTAAGATACATAGTGAAAGGAGGAGATAGGTTCAACAAATGACATGTACTTATATGAAAAAAATAACTTTATTTAAGTATGAAGTGAGGCTAGCATAGTTGCACAAGCCTTTAATCCCAGCACTTGAGAGGCAGGCAGGCAGATCTCTGTGAGTGTGAGGCCAGCCTGGTCTACAGAATGAGTTCCAGGACAGCCTGGGCTGTTAAACAGACAAATCCTATCTCAGAAAAAGTAGCCTCTGCCCTTTGTTTGTTTGTTTATTGAGAACTTGGGGTAATCTTTCCACGTAGAGTTTACTATACAGGGAAGTGAAGCCCCGTCCTGGTCATTAGCAGTAACCTGGGAAATAGGACCCTGTTTGTTCGTATTAGAATGTATTTCATGGTACCCAGCACTCAGTAGTTGCTTGACAAATACTTGTTAACTAAGAAACTTCCAAGTTTCATCTCTGGCAGCTTGATTCTTTTTCTGTCCCCTTCCTTCAGATTCTACCAGCCAGGAGGTATTATCTGAATTGAGGGCATTATCTAAGAAACTCAGTAAGGAAAACCATCTATCTAAGAAACAAAAAAAGAGTCCAGCAAAGGCTGTTGACCTGGTCTGGGAAGAGGAACCTGCCCCAGAGGAAGATGAGCCTCTCTTGCTGCAGAGGCCAGAGAGAATGCGAACTCTGGAGGAACTAGAAGAGCTAGGTAAAGAGGACAGCCTTCCAAATAAGGAGCGCCCTAGACCTTCAGTAGAAGGGGAGCAGGTGAGGAGGAACCCACAGAATCACTCCAAGGGGAAGAACAAGAAGGAACAAATGATCAGTCTACAGAACCTCCTGACTACAAGAACTCCCTCTGTGACGTCACTGGCGCTTCCGACAACAGTAGAGGAGTTGGTGAGCAAGAGCCAGATCTTTGGCTTGTGGTGGGGTAGTTGACAGTTGAACAGAACGGGTCCTTCTTACACACAGCACAGTCAGTACATGTTGGTTTTGCTGGAATGTTTTTCAGGAGTTAAGAGGTACAGATGACCATGGCACCATGCTGGGCCCAAGTGTAGATATGTGGACACAGCTGAGCCACACGTGCTGCCTAAATCCTGAGCCACTAAAGTTCTTTGGGGTGACTCTAAACCTGCCTTCAAAGGAGAAGGCAGTCACTGAATGCTCTGGTTGGATTCCAGGCACAACAATTCAAAGATCAGTGATTGATCTGCCAAAGCTCCCTTCACTAAATTCCAGCACCCAGTGCTCAGCACTCCACCCCAACTCCAAATCAAGTAATTAAAACGAGTACCTAGGAAGACAAGGCACCCTGTCTGCTTGGGTATTTAAGCTGCGGCAAGTCCACATTCTGGCCAGGACCTTGGAGTTCTTGTTACTGACACCGGCCATCATTTCTGTGACCCTAAAACTTCTTGTTGAAAGTTTCAAATTGTGTCATGATGACGAGCTGAGGATGTTTACCCTAGAAAGAAAGAAAAGGAAATTGGAGTATGATTGGCTGATTGGTTCCTATTGAGAATTGATCATCCTTTCCACACTTACCCCTAGGGGGCGCTAAGATGTCATAACCCAGGTTTCTGTCTTGTCATGAAGTACTCTTGAAGACAAGTTAAAGTTCTTGCTCTCATTTCTTCCCAGGAAGATGAAGGGGCAAGAGACCAAAAGCAAATGATAAAGGAAGCTTTTGCTGGGGATGATGTCATCAAAGAGTTCCTAAAAGAGAAGAGAGAAGCTATCCAGGCCAATAAGCCAAAGGCTGTGGATCTGACCTTACCTGGCTGGGGAGAGTGGGGCGGGATGAACCTGAAGCCCAGCGCCAGGAAAAGACGCCGGTAAGAGAACAAAAAAAACCTGTCAGAAGAGCACAGTTCCCCGCTCTCCCCGAAGTATATCCCCTAAGCTTTTGACTAAAATACTCCCTTTACTATTTGGTTTCCAGGTTTCTTATTAAAGCCCCTGAGGGGCCTCCAAGAAAAGATAAGAATTTGCCCAATGTGATTATCAGTGAGAAGCGAAACATCCATGCGGCAGCTCACCAGGTGAGGGTTAGAGTCTCTCCACTGTCTAAGCTCCACCGCCAGCTCTCCTTGCTTGAGAGAACTATTTTAGCATCAGTGGTGAGAGGGATGTGTGATACTTGCCTTTTTTGGTTTGTTTACTTTGTTTTTTTTTTTTTAATTTTTTTTTTCTTTTTTCTTTTTTTGAGACAGTGTAACCCCAGGCTGGCCTTGGACTCCAAATCCTCTGTGCTGGCTCTGACCCATACTTCCAGTCCCTAATTTCAGCACCCCTTAAAAACTATGTGTCACCATACCTGGCCGGCATGTCTGATGATCACCAACAGATCAAATTTGACTTTTTCACTGCCTGGCCGTTAGAAGCGAAGCCAGGCAGGCTGTGCTATTCTAACTCCTGACCAGGGTTAGTCTGAAAGGAAAATCTTTGCAAGCAGTAACAAAACCCCCAAGTCACAATTTCGGTTGACATCCCCAGATTATTGAGTCTTGTCAAAGTAAAAACTCACCATTCTGCAGCAGGCTTGTATTTGTAGTCAAGGGAACAAGCGATAGCAAACCAGTGTTCAAAAAAGAAAGTATTCTAAGTGGAGTCACTTGTTAATAAGCAAGGGATGAGCTTTGTGTGGTGACACCCACCTTTAATCCCAACAGAGTCAGGTGGACTTCTGATCTACAAAGTGAGTTAGTTCTAGGACAGCCAGAGCTACATAGTGAGGCCCTGTCTCAAAAAAAGTTATACTACTAATAAGCAAGGGATGTTTGCACTACAGCCGGAAACTAGACAGTGATTGTGATTCCCTAGATATCACAAGCAATATGGAACACTCTTGGGTACAGTCACATAAAGTGGAAAGGTTAGAAAATAGGCAGAAGATCCAGAGAGAAATTGGGATGCTCTAGGACTGAGCATGTGACCCAAATGACATTGAACTCCATAGCCTGTGTGTTCCCGTCAGTCCTTATTATGTTTGCCCCTCGTGAGTACAATATTGAAATGTATTATACTTGCCCATGTAAAAGAGGAATGAACTATGTAATGGGTACAGAGCAGAGATGAGTGCATTGGCTAGAATACTTGCCTAGCATGCACAAGGCTCTGGGCTCAGTTACTAGCACTGTGTAAAGCTCAACATGACCACACCTCAGCACTCTAGAGGTGGAAATAAGAAGATCAGAAGTTCAAGGTTGGCTACAAAGTCAGTTGGAGGCTAGCCTGAGATACATGAGACCCTCTCTCCAAAAAATTGTAAGATAACCATTCAGTCGTATTGTTTGATCTTAGCAGAAACTGTCATCACTATAATCCCAGCTGAGAATGTATAACGAGACAACTGGGTAGGGAAGGAATCCCCTGTGAGGACTGCTGCAATGGCCACGCAGGATAGTGTTATTTTAATCTGCAGGGGCCCACATTGGAGGAGGAGACTGTCCCAATGGGACAGCTAAAAGGAAGAATCAGGCATCCTTTCTAGAGCTCATCCCATGGTCATTTACTGTTGTCACAGCAAATTGTGACTTGATTTCCAGGAATCTCTTGCTTTTGATTTGTTTGTTGTTTGTTTTAGAGGGGAATCTTGTGTCTAATGTACTCAGGCTTTGAATTTACTATATACCTAAACATGGCCTTGAACATCTGTTCTTCCTGACTCTTCCCCAGTTCTTCTTTTTTTTTTAAGATTTATTCATTGTTATATCTAAGTACACTGTAGCTGTCTTCACACACACCAGAAGAAGGCATCAGAGCTCCCCACGGATGGTTATGAGTCACCATGTGGTTGCTGAGATTTGAACTCAGGACCTTCGGAAGAGCAGTCAGTGCTCTCAACCACTGAGCCATCTCTCCAGCCCCTCTTCCCAAGTTCTTGAATTAAGTGATCCCCAACATCCCCAACGTTCTTTTTAATTAATTAGCTCAGCTCAGCGCTTCTCAGCCTTCCTAATGCTTGTGACTCTTTAATACAGTTCCTCATGTTGTGGTGACCTCCAGCTATAAAATTATTTTCGTTGCTGATTCATAGCTGTGATTTTGCTAATGTTATGAATCATAATGTAAAGATGCGATATGCAGGATATCTGTTATGTGACCCATGGCAAAGTGTTCTTCAACCCCAACCACTGAATTATCTAGGTACTGTAGGAGCAATAGAATGAAGTATTACGAGACAGGGGAGGACTCCTGAAACTGAACTTATCTTTCAACCCATCAGTAACATATACAGAAAGAACATCGGCCCAAACAAAAGATTTCCTTAGCCTAAAGGGAAAGGAAGCCTTTTTCTTTCAGTACTGGGGTTGGGGAAGTCTTCCTAGAAGGTAAGTACTCTGCTGGAACGGAACTCAAGACAAGGGCCAGGAGTGCAAGGGTTCTATTCTCTCACACTACTCTTACTTTATTTGGAGAAATCACTTCCCCTTTCTAGATGCCTGTTAGTGCTAAGGGGGTATTATCTGCCTGGGGCAACCAGCTCTGCATCCTCTAATGCCTTAAGAGGATGGAGCTGAGCACAGGCACCTGGAAGCATTCAGGATTCAGA
The DNA here is from genome assembly GCF_000001635.26 of Mus musculus. Classification (NCBI taxonomy): domain Eukaryota; kingdom Metazoa; phylum Chordata; class Mammalia; order Rodentia; family Muridae; genus Mus; species Mus musculus. The sequence continues at coordinate 48,281,281 of NC_000086.7, forward strand.
TTTTGTTTGTTTGTTTGTTTTTCGAGACAGGGTTTCTCGTGTAGCCCTGGCTGTCCTGGAACTCACTCTGTAGACCAGGCTGGCCTCGAAATCAGAAATCGGCCTGCCTCTGCCTCCCAAGTGCTGGGATTAAAGGTGTGCATCCCCATGCCCAGCAGGATTCAGATTTAAAACATCAACCATAAAAAGGAGTTGAGTCGAGCATGATGGTACACGCCTTTAATCTCAGCAGTCAAGAAGCAAAGGTAGAGGAAAGTAGATCTCTAGAGTTCAGGCCAGCCAGGGCTCCATAGTGACACTCTGTCTCCAAAAAGAAAAAGGAAGGAAGAAAGGAGAAAATAGATAGCATTAAGAGAAGGATCGGAATCCATAAGGATGCACAACTATTCCGGGGCTTCTTGCAGTCACAAGTGTTGTATAGAAGCACCCAGTGGTTAACAGCCTTGAAACTGGTGTGGCCAGACAGAAGTGCTCTTTTGGGTTTTCAGTCCCAAAACCGTTTGCTAAGCTTGAGAGAATAGGTACCAAATAACTTCGAACAGTTTACACTCCTAAGATTGTATGAGAACAGTTGGCTGTTTTGGACTCTTAAAAAGCTTACCCCTCTATGGTTGTCATATAAAACTGAACTACTTGGTACAGGCTGGCCTTAAACTTGTGATCCTCATGTCTCAGCCATGCAAATGCTGAGATAGCAAGCATGAGCCACTGTGCCTTCTCTAAGCTGCCTTTAGAGTATTGCACCCTAGGCCTTACACTGAATCTCTTCTTTCCCTGCCAGGTGCGGGTCCTTCCATATCCGTTCACCCACCATCAGCAATTTGAAAGGACCATCCAGAATCCTATAGGATCCACATGGAACACCCAGAGAGCATTCCAAAAGCTGACTGCTCCCAAGGTCGTTACCAAGCCAGGCCATATTATCAAACCCATAACAGCAGAGGATGTGGATTGCCGATCTTCCCCAAGGTCTGACGTGCCTGTCATGCAGAGCAATCCAAAACAACACTCCAAACATCAAAAACAACGGAAGAAAAGCTCTATAGGTTGAAATATCTGAGGAGTGTCCTCTGCATGGTCTATGCTGCAAGATGAATTCCAAAACTGGTTTAACACTGTGTGTGTAGTTAAGCCATATCTGAGAAATAAAGGCATTTTTTTTTACCTTTATAACTCGACTACCTTCTGTATTATCTATTTCCCTGTTGAATCTTCAGGGGAACTTCCTTTCATTACCAAGACTTGTTAGCTGGTCATGAAAACTAAGGAAATTATCCCAAGTCTCTAGTTTCACATATATCACCCATCAATCATGATCCAGTGTGAATACCAACTTATAATCAGGGGTTGAGAAAGTACTGTGTGGTTTAACCTCTGAATCTAGAAGCATGGACAAACCACAGCTGGATCCTACCCTTGATTGATCATAGAACCAAGCTGAAGGGAGATCTAACCCCGAGGAGTTGTAACTTAGCTTTTTGCATCTGTGTGCTTTCCAGCTTGTTCAGGTTGCTGTACACAGTGTCATTTGGAGATGTAGCTCAGAGGGGAATTTGGTTTCCTCTGAGAAATAAACATTCTATCCTACAGGAAGTTCCCCAAACATTAAGGCAACAACACAGAAAAGCTTCAGGAACTCCCTAAAACTGATTTCAGCCCTTCAGCACACCCTCCCCATCCCCCAGCCAGAGCAAATGATAAAAGCTGAGAGTCCACAGATGGAGAGAGACAAGCTGCAAAGACTAACTTAAGCTAGATGATCAGCTGCCTGGAAGAGGTTTAGACCCACCAAGGCCCCTGGAAGGGACTCTCTCCAGCATGTTGAGCTGCTTTCTGGCAGTGCAGTGTGCTCCAGGTCCCCAGCATTGTGAGCTGTCACCCACCCGTGCTTTGGTAGGCTTTGGTAATACAGCTGGGTTTCAGTCATTTTGCTCCTGTACACAAGCCCAATAAAACTCATTGGTTCACCAAGTTGAACTTTGGTGGTATCTGTACTTGGGTCTCTCTTGGGCTTCCTGTCTGGGGTGAGCAGACTTGTGTCTCCCCAGAAAGGATTTTTTCTTACATGACAAGTGTACCAGCCTATATACCTACAAGGCCCAGGTTTGATCCCCCCCCCCCCCCAGCAACCCCTAAAAGTAGAGCCATGGAGGCATGTCGACAGAAAGCTGAAAGAGCAGTATCGGTTTTTTGTATGTCTTCATAGTAACAAGACAGGCTTTTTCCTCACTTTACAGGGACACGTATGCAATCTCAGAAGTAAACGTGTTTCCTTTCTAACTCACCCAGCCAGTTCCTCACCAGGGATTCAAGCAGGATTCAGCCATATGGTCATTAACGCGGACTTTTGTATCCATGGGTGGCAGGCTGGTGGTGTAATGCAGTGGCAGCATTAGTGCTTAGCATGCCCAAGGCCCTAAACCACGCTGCACCTCGTGTTCTCTAGGGGAGACTCACCCCTCAGAACCTTATCACAAGATCCAAACTCAGAATATGCTGGAAGGTGTGAACCCCTCTGAGACACACTATGCTACGGTTGCAGCTTTAGACCTTTAGATCACCGGTCCTATTGCTACCATGGTTTTGGGTCTTTACAACCCCCCACCCACCCACCCATTCCATCTGGACCTCTGTCAGGCATGCTACTACTCTCCAAATGAATTCCAAAATGGTTAGACCTCCAGCTGCCTACCTACCAATACCTTGATTTCCATACGATAAGATTTCAGAGAATGTGATAAGTCCCATGTTACATGGTGAATCAGGAACTAGAACCTTAGGCTAACTTGGAAGTCAAAAGTCATACAATTTTTTTTCTCCCAGAATTTCTGAGTGGTAACTGTGTGTGCTCTTACCAATAGTCCTCAGGAAGTACCTGGGACTGGCTGTCAAGGGAAATAAATATAATGAGTAGTGTTCAATGCCCAAAGGACATTTTTTAACTTATGCACTGGCTTGAGATTGTCCATAATCCGCTCCGCTAGCTGTCACTTAAATCGGTAGCCAGTGAAGGGGAATGAGGAACCTCTACCTCCTCCTGCCTCCATTTAAGATACCTCAACATTCTTTCACTCTTAAGCACAAAGCTGCCATCTCTGTGCAAACCAGTTCCCAAATCGAAGCACCAATAAGTGGACAATTCCGGGTCTACTTTCTCGGGACCCTTCTGCGCGATGTTTGCGCCATACAACACTAAAGTGATGCAAGCCACCCCATCCTTCGAAGGCGAGGGCAGACGCTGGAACATGACATAAACGACGCCCACTCCCCGTTTTCCAAGCCCCCAAACGGATTCAATTGTTGTTTCGTGGGGCTCTTTTTTTTTTTTTTTTCCTTTTCTTCCTCCGAACCTCCGAAGTGTTCTTCCTTCCTATTGGCCAAAGCTGCCCCTTGACGCCACCCCGGCTTTGCTTACTGATTGGTCGGCTCTGGATGTGCCCAAGCCTTTTTCCCAGGGTGTGGCGCCCCCCTCCCGCCCCCAACAGGGTTCTGACCCCTGGCTCCTCCCTTCCCCCAACCCCCCCTCCCGTTCCGAATGGTACCGCCCTGGCTCGGCTCCCCCATGGCCCGGCCGCTGCCCTTAGGGCCCCCGGACGGGGCGGGGCACATTGGGGACGGGCAGAAGGCGGTGGTGGCGCCTTCCTGCCGAGCCCGAAGCCACCCCCGCCACCCTTCTACAACCCTCTTAGGTTCCACTTTCCCTTGAGCAGTTTTCGCCCTCCTTAGTAGCCCTGTCCCGTCTGTTGCAGCCCCCACTGGTCTTTTGGTCATCCCAAAGGGCAGCTTTCAATCCCAGCCCTCCGCGCTTGATACACGCCCATCAGCCTCCACCCTTGGGTTCTCGAAAGGCTTTCTCCCCGAGTCTGTACACCCTTCCCCTCCGGGTCCCTCTTTCTAGCGGACTGTCCATCCATCCCCGGGACCTCCCTCCCTGTGTGTGGCCGTTCCTCCCAGCGGCCTCCACTTCACGGTGTCCCCTCCCCTTCGTGGCCAGCGTGGTGGAGCACTCCTGCCCCCCCCCTTTCTCTGTACCCCCGCGCTCTCTTATGCTGTCCCTTCACGTCCCACTCTAAGTCCCTCCCACGCCATTCCCCCCACACACACACTCACACACCCCTCCCTGCGAGTCGTCCCCTGGCGCCCCTCCCCTAGCCCCCGCTTGTCTATGCCCCTCCCACACACCCGGTCCTTTTGTCTCCTCTTTGGTCTCTAAGTCCCCCGCCCCTCCCTCCCGCCCGCCCTCGCTCCCCGCGAGCACGCTCTTATCTTCCCCAGGTCCGGGCGCCCCGCCCCCTGGCCGCGCCCCGCCGGCTCCCCTCCCTCCCGCGGCCCCATCTCCACCCTCGGCGCTCCGCCCCCCCCCCCCCCCCCGCCAATCCCCGGTGGCTCGGGGCCCTCCAGCCGGGCCCACCTCCCTCGTTCCCTGGTTCGCTCCTCCCGCCACAACCTCCGCAGATCCCAGACCCACCCTTTTCGGGCCGCGGGCTCGGGCTCCCGCGCGTTCTCCCCACACTTGCACTCCTCCCTCCGCCCTGCTTTGCTACCTCGCCCAGGCCCCAAAGTCGCCCGGTCCGGGACACGGTGCAACCCGCCCTCGGGGAAGCCTCTTTCTTTGCAATGGTGCGGGCACCGCACGATCGGACCCACAGCCCTAGGAGCACAAACCCAAACTGGGCCAGTCCTGGCCGCCTTTACATAGTCCGGCTCTCGGAACCCGCCCGGGACCTTGTGCCCGTCGGAAGAGTATAGGGACCTGCTGAGCGCGGCTCCTCTGGCCTGCCCGGCGCGCCCAGGGGAGACACTGCGACCAGAATGCCAGGGATGTCTTTACCCAAAGCCTCCTTCAGTCTTCACCCAAAACCTGTGCATTCAGTAGGCTGCTCCCACCTGAGGTCTCGCGCTCAGCGGGCCTAGGTTGAGATGCTGTACCGAAAATCCTCCCAGCATCAGGGGCTGTAGTTTAGTTATGGTCCATCGGGCTCCATCAGTGAAAACAAGTGATAAGCCCTGACCACCCAGGGAGACAGGGGGCATGCACTTCTCAGCCTAGTGCTTTGTATCAACTGTCTGCAGGTGGAGGGCCTGGAACTAAACTCTTTCATCTCAGGTGAGGGTTGTGTCTTAAGTAGAGAACCAAGCCACAGGCCAATAACTAAAAAATATATCTGTTCCATAATGCCGACGTTGGCGGTATCTCTCCCCTGAACCTCTTCTGCCAAAACCTTATTTACGCAGCAGACTGGAAGTTCTTTGAAGGAGGTCCCTGTTCCTCACCCTAGCTCACTCAATGGATCTCTTGTGATTGGCAGATAACTGGATGTGTTTGTTAACTGCCCGCCTTTGTGACTTAAGGTTGTAAACTGGCAAGGGCCAGGACCAGTTGGGGATTACTAGCTTGCGCCAGGCACAGCATGGTGCCCAAAGGGATGGACAAGCAATGGTGTGTAAAGCTGATGAAAGTACTTATGCAGGAGGCAAATGCCTGCCTCTGGGTCTCCAGAACTGTTCCGGAACTGCACCTGAGTGAGGGAGAAACTAAGGAAGCTGCTTTAGCTCGTCTGCAATCCAAAGCAGAGCTAGTGGCGCCAGGTATATAGTTCTAGTCACCAACTGAATACAAGTGTTAGCACTATCCACTTCTGGGAGTGGGTTTGCAAGGAGACATAAAATCATCCATTTCAGTTTACAACGGAAACCGAGAAAAAGTAAGTAGGCAGGACTTTCTCACTGTGAAACAAACTGTCCCATATAAGGAACAAACCTGTAGCTCTTCATCTACTTGTCCCCAGGTCGAGCTGAACCCCAATCTGTCATTTGAAGAAGCCTGCAAACAGACTGGACTCCATCAGCAGCACTTACGGCGGGCTGGGAAGGTAGGGGTGGGGGACAGTGCAAAGACTCCATCCTCCCATTTATGGGTATATTCATCCTGAGCTTTGCAGCAGCTCATTTGTAACCTGCTCACTTTCGGGCTAGTAAAGCTCCCTGCCCACCTCAAAACCCCACCCCTCCCTAGTTGCTCTGTGTCCCCTGTTCCTCCTCAGCCCTACACTGTCTTCACCCAAGCCAGCCTGCTCTAAATGGACTCGGTCACTGATCCAAGCAGAAACTGAAACAGTAACAATCAGACAGTGTCAAGAGACTCCAGCAGAGATGCCTCGGATCGCCCGGCCTCCTCCTCTGCCTTGGCACAGATGTTCTTATTGTCCAAGAAAGAAATACCAAATTCCCTCTTCAAGCTAGAGAGGGGATATTGCAAGGCTTATCCCCAAGGCCCAGCCCAGTTCTTCTGCCCCCTGATTATTCATCAGTTGGAGACTGTCACCAGCCCCTTCCCCATGCTAGCCAAGATTTTTCTCCCCCTCACCACCGAAGAGATTAAGGGGAGTGGGACTGAAGCTGCAGGAGATCACTGAACTGTTCCGCAGTTCTCTTTAGGGACTGTTAGCACATCAAAATACATATTTGGAAAATGTTCACAATTAACACTGGGGGAAAAAAACAGTAAACACAGTGTCACTTTGCCAGGCTCAACAGTTTTGTTTTGTTTTGTTTAAATGCTAATGGCCTCAAATGGGGAGCAGCATCCATCAGTTAAATAAACAAGCCATTAGACTGAGACTAGAAGTGTCAACACATGACTAATCTACTAATTGGGAGAAGCCATAGAGTAAGCGAAGAACAAGGCAGCAAAGCATGCTGGAGGCTGTGGAGTGGACAACTCAAGCACTTAGCACGTGGGGCTCAGAGCCAGCAAGACCTAAGTTTGAATCCTGCCCTCAAACAGTTAAAAACAGTGATGTCCTGGGTGAGTTGCTTCATTGAAACATTCTGTAGAATGGGCATAATGATGGTACCCCATGTCACAGGATTCTTAGAGGCTGAACTGAGACGATACCAGTAGAGCTGTTGGCACTCGGCTTGCCATATCACCGGCATTCCATGCCTGGTTGCCTACTCCTGATAACATGGGGTACCTTGCAAACAGTGAGCACATTTTAAAAAATGAAAAAGCATTCAGAATAGGAAAAACTGAACACAGTTTGTAGGCATTCATGTCTCCTGTCCCCAGGTCCCCAGCCTATATATATATATATATATATATATATATATATATATATATATATTAAGGGCTTGATTTTGGTTGATTAATTTTAATATGTTTGCATTGAATAACTGGGAGTTTTGGGTTTATTTTTGAGCTAGGATCTTGTATAATCAGACAGTTCTCAAAAATCCCTATATAACTGAGGACAGCCTTAGGCTCTTGGTCTTCCTGCCTCCACATACCTGGTTCTAATGTCCTTTCTTTCCTTTGTTTCAGAAAGAGTCCCATTATGTAGTGTTGATTGGCCTGGAACTTGCTAGGTAGATCAGGCTGGCCTTAAACTCACAGGAATCCACCTGTTTATTCTGCCTTTCCCGTGCTATAATTAAAAATTTATTCACCCCCACACCCTAGTTGTAACTTCTTACGAAGGTCATACCTTTAACCTGAAATTCACTCTAGCACTTAAGGATCTAGTGTCCTATCTCAAGGTTGCTGAATTCTGGGGTCCTCTCTCCTACCACTTACCAAATAGACTTGAGGTAAGCTGGCCCTCAAAGTGAGATCCATCTTGGTGGCATCCTAGACACCCTTCTCTACCCAGCCAGACCCACTTCATCGTGCTGTTGACTGTTCTTGGTTACCTTACTCTTACGGTATATGGAGACATGTGGTGCCCACTGTATTGACAGGACTCAGAGTGTAGAAGGGAAAGGCAGAGACAGGTGCACAAGACCTCCCAGAACATCATAAACAAAGAAGTTGATCATCTTGGCTGTCTTGCCCCACCCACTTCTCTTTTAAACATACTACTGTTTGGTTGGTTGGTTGGTTGGTTGGTTAGTTGGTAGGCTGGTTGGCTGGTTAGTTTTTTTCAAGACAAGGTTTCGCTTTGTAGCCCTGGCTGTCCTGGAACTCATTGTAGACCAGACTGGCCTCAAACTCACAGAGATCTGCCTGCCTTTGCCTCCTGAGTACTTTTTTTTTTTAATCTCTCTATGTAGCCCTGGCTAACTCGGAACTTACTGTGTTGACAAGATTAATCTCAAAAGACTTGCCTGCTTCGGCCTCCCAAGTTCTGGACTAAAAGGCAGATGCCACCATGCCTGGCCCTGCGTGTATTTATTTAGGTGTGTTAGGCACAAGCACTATGGAGCTCTTGTGGGGATGCCAACGTGTAGCAGTTGGTTCTCTTCTTCTATTGTGCGTGTCCTGGGGTTTAAACTGGTCATCAGGCTTGGCAGCAACTGCTTTTACCCATAGAGCTGTCTCGCCAGCTTCCTTTTCCTTTGAAGTCCACTCTTTTTCTACTCACCTGCCAAGACCTGTCCTCAGCCACATAGAACTGCTTAATCATCCAACCCTGTGGTCTTTCATGGACATTCACGTCTCTTTTTCTCTTCTTTTTCTATTCTAGGAATCTTGCTCACTACGTAAAAGGTTAATACATTTTGGGGATTCCTTCTGTGTAATTAAGTAGTTAAGCTGGTTGTGGCTTAACTTGCCACTCTTTTCCTGGGTCTTAGAGTTAAATACTAGCAATTTTTTTTCCTTCTCACTTGGGGTCCCCGCTCCCTCTGGCCCACAGATTTATTTATGTATTTGTTTGTTTGTTTGTTTGTTTATTATATGTAGGTACACTATAGCTGTATTCAGACACACCAGAAGAGGGCATCTGATCTCGTTACAGATGGTTGTGAGCCACCATGTGGTTGCTGGCATTTGAACTCAGGACCTCCAGAAGAGCAGTCAGTGGTCTTAACTGCTGAGCCATCTTTCCAGCCCTACTAGCATTTTGTTGTTGTTGTTGTTACTTGGGGAAAAAATCCTGCCTAGTCAGCACTTGGGAAGCTGAGAGTGAGGATCGTTCTGGAGCCAGACTAGGCCAGAGTAAGACCCATGTCAAACAAACAACAACAAAAATCTCGGTGAGTGCCCAGAACGGAATAAGTATAGATTTAAGGGAATTTCTGGTCTATTAACAGGTTGAGGAGGTATAGAAGAGAACTTTGACCTTATGAGTGAGATCCAACGATCTTTAATGCTTTATTTCTTTGTTGTTAGGATTATATTGGTTTGGGTAGTTTGTTAGTTTTTGTTTGTTTATTGGAAGGGCATGCCATGGAGGTCAGAGGACAACTTGCTAGAATTCATTCTCTCTTTCCACCATGTATGCTCTGAGGATCAAACTCAGGTGTCAGGCTTGGCAGCAAGCACCTTTACCTGCTGAGCCAGCTTGCTAGCCCAGTTCTGATGTTTGTTTTGAACTTTTTGTTTTCTTTGTTAAAGATTTGTTTATCTTATTTCATGTTTATCTTATTTCACGTATATCTGTGTTTCTGCCTGTATGTATACATGTATGCATGTATGTGTGTGTATGTGTGTATGTGTATATATATATATATATATATATATATATATATATATATATATGCTGCATGTGTGTGGAGCAGATGGTTATAAGCCCCTATATGGGTGCCTTGGGAACCAAACCCAGATCCTCCGGAAGAGCAACAAGTGCTTAGACTCACGAGGCCATCTCTCTAGCCTCTGTTTTTATGACAAGGTCTCAAGTAGTTCAGGATGGCCTTGCATTCAATTTGTAGTTGAGGAAAAGTTTGACCGTTTGGTCCTTCTGCCTCTACCTCCCCAGTGCTAGGTGTGTGTACAGTTCTATACCTAGTTTTGAAAGGCGCTGGAGGCCGGGCGGTGGTGGCGCACGCCTTTAATCCCAGCACTCGGGAGGCAGAGGCAGGTTGATTTCCGAGTTCGAGGCCAGCCTGGTCTACAAAGTGAGTTCCAGGACAGCCAGGACTACACAGAGAAACCCTGTCTCAAAAAAAAAAAAAAAAGAAAGGCGCTGGAGGTAGGACAGAGGGCTTTATATAGGTTAGGCAAGCACTCTATCAACCAAGTAAACATCTCCAGCTTTATAATCTTCCGTATTGCTTCTGTGTAAATCCTGCTTTGGATTTAGAGTCCTAAGTAGACAGACTCACATCAACATGCATAGGTATTTGTCTCCCAACTTCTGCGATTGGAGTACCCCTAACACTGGCAATGGAGTTAGGTCTCAAGTTCCATTCTCCCTCATCTACTCTTCCCCCTAAGCCTTACATTAGGCTCCCTCCTACCTCCACACTTGCTTTTGCTTCTTTTTCTTACTCTACAGTCCAGGCTGGTCCCCAGGTCTCGAAAATCCTCCCACCGCAGTCTTCCAAGTGCTAAAATTCCAGGCATGCATGCTGGAGTCCTAGCTCTGTGCATAACAAACAAAAGGGAGGGGCTTCACCTGAGTCTACGCTTCCCAGGGATTAAAGGGTTAAGGTGTTCTCCTTCCTGCTTCAGCAATTCAAATTGCACTTCTCCAAGCACAAGTTCAGTTTCAGAGTCCAGGCTGTTGGCAACTGTGTTGCCTATTTGGACCACCCATATTAGCCCCTCCCCCTTGTCCTCTGCAACTCAAAATCTCCTTAAAGGACTAGCTAGCTAAACTGACCACGTTACAGAAAGCTGCCTGGGATCCCCGCAGGTGAGTTCACTTTTTCTTTCCATAGTCATTCAGAACAGGGTCTCCCCACCTTCGAGGACCTTCTTGCCAATTATCTGGCAATTTTTTTCTTCTGTTAGACAGATGTAACCTTCTTGAGGACAAGAAGCATTTCAGAGCCAGACATTTGGTGGCACACACACCTCTAATCCCATCACTCTCAACGGAGACAGAGGCAGGCAGGCAGATCTCTGTAAACTCATCATCTGCATAGCTACATAGCAAGTTTCCAGCCCATCATCAAAGGCGGGGGGGGGGGGGGATTAATCCAGGCGTCCATGCTTCAGTACTTCTTATTTAATAGGAGTCAGGTGTTCCACGAGTTATATGGCTCCTTTCACATTCAGCACAACTATGTAAAATAGGTACTCTTATTGTGCCCATTTTACAGAGAGGTTAAGGGGTGGATTTACCTTGTTTGCTCAGATAAGGAAACAGAAGAGCTGAGACTCAAATCCAATTCCCTTCTCTCTATGCTGTGCAGCCTTCAAAGGTATCAAAGAGGCTACCACTGTCTTGGCTTCCATTTTACAGCCCATAAGATGGACTTCGAGTATGTACTTGGCAGTCTGGTATACACTCACACACACAATAACCTGCATGTAAAATACTTAAACTGATTTTTTTTTCTGTATGAAAATGCTCCTAAACCAACTCAGCCTAGTTAAGGGGAAGAGGCTGGCTGGCCATACCTAGGTGCCCCAAAAGGGACACAAAACTTCTTTTCTCCTGCTCTGTTTTGGAACTCTACAGCAGCCTTTGGAAGCTGCACCTTTCTTTTCAGTCAGAGTGACTTCTTCTTCTTCTTCTCCTTCTCCTTCTCCTTCTCCTTCTCCTTCTCCTTCTCCTTCTCCTTCTCCTCCTTCTCCTTCTCCTCCTCCTCCTCCTCCTCCTCCTCCTCCTCCTCCTCCTCCTCCTCCTCCTTCTCCTCCTTCTCCTTCTCCTCCTCCTCCTCCTCCTCCTCCTCCTCCTCCTCCTCCTCCTCCTCCTCCTTCTCCTTCTCCTTCTTCTTCTCCTTTTTGGTTTTTCGAGACAGGGTTTCTCTGTGTAGCCCTGGCTGTCCTGGAACTCACTCTGTAGACCAGGCTGGCCTTGAACTCAGAAATCTGCCTGCCTCTGCCTCCCAAGTGCTGGGATTAAAGGCGTGCGCCACCACTGCCCGGCCTAAGTGACTTCTTACTGTTTTTGTTCTTTACAACTTTGATTGACTTATCTGGGTATTTGTTTACTTATTCTTGTGCCAATATCTCTAAATCTCCAAGAGCCCACATGTGGATTCCTGGTGTTCCCATAGCCTGGTGGGCCCTCCCACACCACTCTCCATACCTAAATCCTCCAAGTCACCATTTCAGCTTCTCCTCCTGCCAGCAGCGGTCCCAGATGCTGATCACTGATCACCTGCCGACTTTCTTTGATCTGGTCTGGTTTTGCTATCTCCCTTCTGGCCCAGACTCTCCCTGACTCCTCAACAGCTGCAGGCCAAGCTTACAGGTATGTCAGCACCACGCCCAGCTCTGCTTTTTCTTTTAACCCAAATCTTGATTCTCATCTTGAATTCTCCGCTTGCACTCGTCCCCCCTCCCCCGCCGCCGCTTCTCCAGTTGCTTCTTATGACCTGTTTGCTTGACCACACTAGTCCCTTGAGTTTGCCAAAAGTCTAGGAAAGACTGCATCCAACCACTTTCTCTTGCCCATGCAGCTCTTGCTTCCTCTAACGGCCACATACATGTGCTGGTATGGAACATGAATGAATGAATGAATGAATGAATGAATGAATGTGATTTTTAAAAAAGGGCCTAGACCAGCATTAGTGGTGGTGAATG